>NC_084480.1:153343173-154593173 GCF_030035675.1 Rhineura floridana
AATGTGTGAAGAAGTACTTTCTCTTGTTTGTCCTAAATCTTCCAACATCCAGATTCATCGGATGTCCACAAATCCTAGAGTTATGAGAGAAGGATAAAACCTTTTCTCTATCCACTTTCTCCATGCAATGGATAATTTTATACTCCTCTGTCATGGCATCTCGTACTCACCTTTTCTCTAAATTAAAAAGCCCCAAATGGTGTAACCTTTTCTCACAGGGCAGTTGCTCCATCCCCTTTATCATTCTGGTCGTCCTTTTCTGAAACTTTTCCAACTCTGCAGTATCCTTCTTGAGATACTGGCAGTTTTATTTTCAAATCCTTTCCTAATGATCCCTAGCATGGAATTTGCCTTTTTCACAGCTGCCACACACTGGGTTGACAGCTTCATCAAGCTATCCACTATGACCCCAAGGTCTCGTTCCTGGTCATTCACAGCCAGTTCAGACTCCATGAACATACATGTGAAATTAAGATTTATTGCTCCAATGTGCATCACTTTACACTTGTTTACAATGAATTTTCATTTGTCATTTTATTGCTCATTCACTCACTTTGGAAGGGTCCCTTTTTGTTTTAACCATCCTGAACATCTTACTGCTTGCTCTTAACTCTAGATCATTTATCAACAAGTTAAAAAGCACAAGTCCCAATACTGATCCTTGGGGAATTCCACTTTCTACATCCCTCCATTGGGAGAACTGTCCATTTATTCCTGCTTTCTACTTCCAGTTACATAACCAGTTCCTGACCCATAAGACCCCTCCCCTCTTATTCCATGACTGCTAAGCTTACTCAGGAGTCTTTGGTGAGGTACTTTGTCAAAAATGTTTTGAAAGTCCAAATACACTATGTCAACTGGATCACATCTATCTGTATGCTTGTTGACACTCTCAAAGAACTCTAATAGGTTAGTGAGATAGTACTGACCTTGCAGAAACCATGCTGGTTCTGCTTCATCAAGACTTGTTCTTCCATATTAGGTATAGGAAACCTTTTTGGCTCCTCAGGCCAGATGCTTAACAGAATCAGCTTTGTGGGCCAAATTTGGCAGGTGGATGGGGGCTGCCTACCTGTCAATCGCATAACATTATTAAGACATCATAATGCACCCACCTGTCAAAATCCTCTGCATGGCTTTGCTAGTCTCCCCAACTCCCTCTTTTAGCACCCAATCTCAGACGTTTAAAAGCAGAGTGCAGGGAGACTTGCAAAGGCTTTAACACAGCCCCCAGTGCTTCGGAGGCTCAAACATGAGCACAGGGACTGTCTTGAAGCTCTTTGCAAGTGCTCTAGAAGTAGCTCCACACCTCTCCTTTAAACCACACACCTGTCCACCTGCTTAAAGGAGAAGCACAGAGCTGTTTCAAAGATGAGTGGGGATTAAATCCTTTGGCCTTGACTGCATAATCCTGTTCCCTCCTGGGCACAGTTCCCACAGCCAATACAAGATTTGATATGCATATGGAGAGTAGCTCAGCAATCTGACCTGCCTGTGCCAATGTGTGCATTTACCTAAGAAGCAGGCTTTTACCCTGCATTAAATCACTCAGACTTAAGACTTAGTAAAATAAGAAAAAAGCTACTTTATTTATAGAAATACATAGTAGATAAGAAAGGCATACCTAGTTCTAACTAACTAACTAACTAAGTTGGAGGCACAGTGCCCAGACTTGGGTATTGTCCTCATGGCTCAGGAGAGAGAACAAAGACTGAGATGTCTCCTCTCTCCTTGGACAGTCGAAGAAGACAAAGGAAGGAGGGACAGATAAGCTTCCCTGAGCATATCAGTCTACAATGGAAGGAAGCTAGGTACAGAAGAGCACAGGTAAAGGTAGGCAAGCCTAGCCTGCTGGAAGACCCTAACTCAATCTTCCTTCTGCAATACAAACAAAAGAACCCAGACAGGGGTTGTTCTTGCCCCATTTCCAACAGAACTGAACCCTGTCCTCCCACACATCAGCTGATGCCACCAATGATATCAGCTGATAGGCAGGGGGCTTGTTGGACTCAATGCCCTCGCTGACATACAGAGCAACATCCCCGCCAGAAAGTCCTTCCCTGTCCTTCTGATAGAGCTTCTTTTCAGACATAACAGTGTTTCACTAGTTCACTCCATTGCACCAGGTTTCCATTTTTGCCCACTATATCAATGCTGTACTCACCAAGCACTCCAGTTTACCCATCTTGGCTTGGAGGCTTCCAGCATCAGCATATAAACACTTATACACAGTGTCTCTCTTCAACTGTCTTTGGTACTTGTGTTTTAGTCCACAGTGCTTTGGCCTCTGAATCGCTATCCTGTGCCCGTGCACAAAAATGCCTAGTTCTATTCAGAGCTTGGAAAAGTTACTTTTTTGAACTACAACTCCCATCAGCCGCAGCCATCATGGCCCTGAATTGGCCTGATGGGAGCTGCAGTTCAAAAAAGTAACTTTTCCAAGCTCTGGTTCTATTCCTCCCCCATTACAATTATGATTTTTTTTCATCTTCATACCAGGGAGACTTGTTCTGAACTGGACCATTTTCAGCTCCTGTCAGCTTTTCCCTCACAATCAGTTTAAAAGCTGCTCTGCCAGCTTTTTGATTTTAAGTGCCAAGAGTCTTATATCATCCTGGTTCAAGTGGAGCCTGGATGTACAGGCCTAGATTGTCCTGAAACATTCCCCGGTGCCTAACAAATCCAAACCCCTCCTCCTGACACTACCATCTCATCCACACAATACACAGCTGTGTCTTTCTAGCTGACCCTGTGCATGGAACCAGTAGCATTTCAGAGAAAGTTACCTTGGAAGTCCTGGCTTTCAACATCCTATCTAGCAACCTCAATTTTGCTTCCAGAACATCACGACTACATTTCCCTATGTCATTGGTGCCAGCATGGTTCTGTTGGAAGTAAGGCAAGAGCAACTCCTGTTTTGTTCTTTTGTTTATGTTCCAGAAGGAAGATAGAGCTAGGGTCCTCCAGATGGATAGGCTTGATTACCTTTACCTGTGATGCTCTGACTGACTTCCTTCCCTCGCTAGACTGTGCCGTCTTTAGGGAAGCTTACCTGCCCCTCCTCCTTCCGCCCTTTCCACTCCTTTGTCCTCTGACTGTCCGGGAGAGAGGAGACATCCCTTTCTCTCTCTCTCTCTCTCTCTCTCCAAGCCACGAGGCTAACTCCAGCACCTGGGCGTTATGCCTCCAACTTAGTTAGTTAGAACTAGGTATGCTTTTCTATCTACTATGTATTTCTATAAATAAAGGAGCTTTTCTTATTTTACTAAGTCTCCAGTCTCAGTGATGCTGATGCAGGGTAAAAGCCTGTTTTCTTAGGCAAGCACATGCTGGCACACTCGCATTTCAACATCTGCTGTTACTCTGCTGCTGTGGTGTTGCTTTAAACTAAATTAAGCACACAAATTACACACAGCACAACAGGTTCCTCCCCAGCACTAATTACCAGGCTATTTAGATGACAGGCAACATCTGCAACCTTTGTGTCAGACAAGCAATTCACACTGCACACCCATCACATACCCAGCTACCTGTGTTCCTAATCTCCCTCCCTTTACTGTATTCCCTGGGCCAAATTTTAGATTTTGTTGTTGTCACTGGGCACAGTGATGGTGCCTTATTTTGATTCTGATGGAACACTTTATCCTGCTTAGTGACTCATTCACCATACATCTCCCATGCTATCTTGAATAACTGGGTCACTTACATACTAAACAACTCTCCACTAACATGGGAATCTGAATGGGAATCTGTCATCAACAATGATGACAGGAACAGGAACATTAGCAAGGGAGAGTCCTTTTTTGAGATGAGAATGGACCAGATTTACTGAATTAGCAATAATAAAAGCATGGATGTCAGGAACTGCAGCTGGTTAACAATATATTATGTGTTCTGGAGAACCCTCTTCCTCCAATTTCCTGTAAAGTTGCCCTCTTCTCAGTTTCCTCTTGGCTGTTGGACCATCCTCTTCTCAAATATATGTCATTGGTGGCTGGCTGTGGAGGAATGGGAACTTTTCAGTTTGTCTTTATTCAGATCCATGAAATTTACCTTCACTAACATTTCGTAAAGCCTGCCTTCAAAGTTCATTATAAACCAGTTCAAGTGAGTGGGAAATTTGGTCCTTCTGTAGCATAATATTACATAAGTATATCTGTGGTTTTATATTATCATGGATCCCCAGTTAGGATGTGTCCAGCTATTATAAAAGGATAGGCTTGAATTATTAATATTTATTTGTTTATTTATTACATTTATATCCTACCTTTCCTCCAAGGAATTCAAGGTGGCATACATGGTTCTTCCCCTCCACATTTTATCCTTGCAACAACCCTGTGAGGTAGATTAGGCTGAGAGAAAGTGACTGGCCCACTGTCACCCAGTGAGTTTCATTCAAGGCTGAGTGGAGATTTCAACCTTGGTTACCCAGGCCCTACTAACTGCTACACTACACGGGCTATGAATCTTTTCGTCGTCGTTATTGAGCTGAAGTTTGCTAATAGTTATGCATGTAGAAGGATATGTCATCAAATTTACAAAACTACAGTACTTTGAGCAAGTTACAAGGCCTCCAAATTAAAAATCAGGTGAATTAATATTCAGGATATTGAATAAATTTACAGTTTTATGCATTAAAAGAATAGCCCAGGGAATGCCCAATCAGCCACTTTTGAACCAACCATAAAGTGATCACTTTGAATTTAATAGACTAATAGGACGTTGTATTAATCTATGACATAGGTAGGACTTTTACTTTTACTTTCCTGTAAGGTTAAAATAGTTAGTTTACAATTTCATGGCAAATTGGCATTTCATTTTTGATCTACTCATATTCCCTTTCTTTTGTGTGACTTCTTTAAGATTTATTGATAAAATTGCTTTGATATTATTATGCTCACTATATCTGACTGTAGCCAATCATTTTAACTTTTGAAATGTTGGTAATTTTCTCATTTAGAAATAGTACAGTATTGTAAATATTCTGTTGGTTTGCTTATGATTCAGGGAGTAGCTGAGACTGTGGAAAACAGGGGGCACTCTCTTTTGCTATTGTTTTGTCCCCTTTGGTCTGGAGGTGTTAGCTGGCAAGATTTAACTAATTAGGACCCATGCATTTGCAGGTCCCATTAACAGCATCTATTGACATGGAAAAGAGTGCCCCAGCCCTGGCTATTAAGCTCTTGTGTGACCTCCCATTTAGTACCAAAAATGCATCCACCTAGTGTCAAGCTATTTAGAAAACCAGAGGCAATTATCTTCCCCTTTGTGAACCTGGGAATTTACCTTCACACTACTAAGCTTTGTTTCCACATTGTCTTTGTTTTTCTGACTGGTGTTGGAGCTCTGAACTCATTGGTGATTTCAGGAGAGCAGTCTTACTCGGGCCTTGCTCAGCCTGCTTTTTAGCACATCTGCTCAATTTAGTGATCCTCACCTAATAAAATCTTGCTGTGGCTGAGGTGTGCCTGATCTTCTCATCTTGATTTGGATTCAAGTTGAGGCTGAGGGACCTCACTCCCCTTCCCTTCGTTGTGTTTTCAGGCAATTCATCAGGAAGGATAAGTCCAAAATAATGACATACACTCATACTCTATTCCCCCGATTCCTCCTCCTCTTTCTCTCCCTTTCCAGCTTCTACCACTTTAACACACATACCCCTACATGAAACTAGGTAGCTCTTTTTGAGTGACAGTTGCCTCACCTTTATTGTTATTTTCAATATCTATAGGCTTTTTTCAGAGCTACCCCTCTCAAGATGCCTCTCAACATGTTAAAACACAATCTATAGCAACATTACAAATAATAAAGTAATCAAAACATAACCTCCAAGTTAGATTACTGCAATGTGCTCTACGTGGGGCTGCCTTTGAAGACGGTTCGGAAGCTGCAGCTTGTGCAAAATGCAGCGGCCAGATTGGTAACAGGGACCAGGCGGTTCGAACATATAAAACCGATTCTGGCCCGCTTGCATTGGCTACCTGTATGTTTCCAAGCTCGATTCAAGGTGCTGGTTTTGACCTATAAAGCCTTACACGGCTTGAGACCACAATACCTGATGGAACGCCTCTCCCGACACGAACCCACACCTACACTAAGCTCCACATCAAAGGCCTCCGGATGCCTACTCTGTGGCAGAGCTTGGAAGATTACTTTTAAAAAGTAATAAATTACAGTTACAGTTACATGGCCTCCAAAAAGTAGTAATTACCGTTACAATTGCAATTGCTCTGAAAGTAACTGATTACTTTACTTTTACACAAAAGTAATTGCTACAATTACATTTTAGTTACTTTTTTTAAAAAGAAATTGCCTACAAGGTGCTGGCCTTGGCTGCTCCACATTTAAGTAGCCTAAAACAACATTAAAAATAAGCACATGCACACAGAGGGTAGTAGAATTTTTTTTTTATCCATAAGATTAACAGAATGGCATAACAGAATCTCACATCCCCTCACCCCACCCCCAGCAATGATGATACCCCAACACACATATTTTTTGTATATATATATTGCCTCCAGCTCTTTTCTCCTTCCACTCCTGTTAATCTTTAAACAATTGTTTTCTCCACGCCGTCTCGCTCTCCACCTCCTCCCTCATTGCCTCTTAAGCACCCATAGAGCATGAAGGAAGAACAACACTGTACAGAAGCCCAATTTGAAGCACATGATTTTTATCCACAAATCAGAGGAGCAGAAGACTTCCCCTGCTCTCCCCCAAGTAATGCACAAAAGTAATGCTGGAAACATTACAATTACTCCTCAAAAGTAATGAAGTTACTATTTGTTCTATTACCAACAAAATGTAATGAAGTTACCCACTCATTACCCAAAAAAGTAATAAATTACAAGTAATTCGTTACTTGTAACTAGTTACTTCCAAGCTGTGTTCTGTGGGAAGCTGGGAGGCTGGCAACAAGGGAGAGGGCCTTCTCAGTGGTGGCCCCCAAATTATGGAATGACCTCTCTGATGAGGTGCGCCTGGCGCCAACACTGTTATATTTTCAGCACCAGGTCAAGACTTCCTCTTCTCCCAGGCATTTTAGCATGTGTTTTTAAATTGCTTTTTAAAAAATGTGTTTTCAAATTTGTATATTTGTTTTTAATGTTTTTAATTGTTGTAAACTGCCCAGAGAGCTTCGGCTATGGGGCGGTATACAAATGCAATAAATAAATAAAGTGTTGTTGTTGTTGTTGTTACATTCCTATCCCACCTTTCCTCCAAGAACCTCAAGGTGATGTACCTTATTCTCCCAGTTTTTCTCCTCACAACAGCTCTATATGGTAGGTTAAGCTAAGAGAGTGTGACTAGCCCAAGGACACCCAGTGAGCTTCACAGCTGAGTGGGGATTTGAACCCCGGTCTCCCATGTTTCAGTCCAACACTCTAACCACTTCAAAGCACTGGTGTAGAACTTATTTTAGAACCCTGATTTTTCATGGAACCCTATACAAGTGGAGCAGAGTCTTATTCCCATCTTCTGATCCATGGAATGTTAATTGTGTGGAGAAATACACATCTGAAGAGTGCTATTGAGTTCATATATTTTCTTTACGAGAGCAGATAATATCCATGCTCTAAAACCTGAGATGATAGGAAGATTTCACTGAAGACAGTAATAAATTATACATATGCTGGAAAGTATTAACATTTATCCAACATGACATTTATATCAGCCTAGCTGAAAAAGAGCTGCTATTTAAATAAGTAGAAATTCAGTCACCTGATAACTTATTTCTGAATTTTATAGAGAGAAAAAACCAGGATGTGAGGTTGAACCTTAAGGACAAGAGGGTGGTCAGTGGAATATTATTTTGATGAGAAGATTGCTCCACAAGCAGCCAGGGAGGGGAGAAAACTAATTTGTTTGTACATCAGATCAGATCATTAGAAGCAATTTACAACCTTTTGTATTTTGCATAAAAGTGGAGCTGGAAGTTGGGCGAGAGGAGGAATGATAACACAGTGGCAATTTCCCTAGTGCCTGTAAATAACAAACATTGTTAACCAATGAATGAATGATGGAGGTCAATGGGCCATAGAGTCATTCGATTATTTAAGGATGTGCTGTGGGTTATAAGAGGGTTGGGTATACTAATGACATTCTCTGCTTCCGCTGCAGGAAATGGCCTCTGCAAGCAGAGATAAGCATTCATGGCTCAGAATGCAGTACAAGAGCCAATCATCCAAATGAGAAAATTTCACTTGAGTGGCGTTTAATGCACTTACTTATCCAGACCTTTCATAAGAATAGAACTCTCAGTGATTTGCCAGCTAGGAAACTGGCTGTTTAAGGAACAGGGTATTAATCACGGGCAAACCTCCCCTCAATTCAAAATGGGCTTGACTAAATTGAATATTCCGTCCCCCTCCCCGGAAAATAAATTGTACTATTTCTAAGCATATTCCAAATTTTAGCCTTTGTCATGTTCCCGCTAATATAATCAGGATTGCAAAAGTGCCCCTAACCCTCCTTCCAACCCTCCTTTATGAGCCCCTAATCCCACTTGAACCCTTATGCCTCTTACTAGTAGTCTTCTCTTTCCCCATACTAATCTAGCAGTGAAAATAGGAGATGGAGACCTCAATTGTGCCGGACAATGCTGCCCCAGCACTATTTCAGGTTCCAGATCCCCTGGGAAATGCAGCTTTCTCAGGCTCCTGAGTAATTAAGCATCAGCAGCAGCAATTATCTATGCCTGATCCTTGGGAAACGTAGTTTCCCAAGGGCCCTCACAACATATAAATCTTGGGAAATGCCATGTCTCAGAGGTCCTGGTATTCCAAATGCTTCAGCATTCCCAGGCATATTATGGAGACCTTGATGCCAGCCCTCCCTGGCAAAGAAGTTTGAATGGGAAACAGAAAGGGATGGCTGTGGCAAGGGATGGCAATGGGAGCTATTGCCAAGATAGTATGAGCTGGGAACAAAGTTCAGAAGAGGTTTGGGCATGGCTTATAAAAGACTCAGGAATTCTGAACTGGGACAGTTGATTTCTGCCCCATCCCTTTAACTCTGAATTCTGGTGCCATTGCTGTATAGAATCTTGGACAAGGAAACATGTAAGTGTGTGAAACACATTTGAAAAATAGATGTTTACGGCTCTATACGGCCTAGGTCCAGGCTATTTGTCAGACCGTATCTCCCTATATGAGCCTGCCCAGGCATTGAGATCCTCAGGAGAGGCCCTTCTCTCAGTCCCAACACCTTCGCAAGCACGATTGGTAGGGACGCGAGAGAGGGCCTTCTTGGTGGCTGCCCCCAGGTTCTGGAACTCTCTTCCTAGGGAAGCACGAATGGCCCCTTCCTTGCTATCCTTCCGTCGGCAGGCAAAGACTTTTTTATTCCAACAGGCTTTTGGACTAGAAGATGTTTAAGATAGGGCCTCATAAGGTCTGTTGTATTGTTTTATGGTCCTATTCTTAATGTTTTAAATTGTCTTAGTATCTTAAGTGTATGTTTCATGGTTTTAATGTCACGAATAGTTTAATTCTATTTTAATTGTATATTTTTGTATGTTTTTTTACCTATGTGTAGTTTTTATTTGTAAGCCGCCCTGAGTTCCAGTTTTGGAAAAAGGGCGGGGTAAAAATAAAGATTCATTCGTTCATTCATTCATGTTTACTCATTTGAATTCGTTCCACATGCTGGAGTTTTTAAAGGGGATTCCTCCAATAAATAACTATTTAGGTAAGTAAATCCTGGATAACTTAAAAGATATGTGCTTGAATGCAAATGTTGCCACCTTACGGGAGCACCACAGAGAAATAAATAAGCATTAAATGAGATTAAAAGATTTCAGTTATTACATAATTCTTCTCATGTTTTTTTCCCCCTCCCAGATCTTAATTTTTCAAACCTTTTTCTCAAATGATACTGCTTATGTCAGAATTCAAGGGCCTTTCTGATTTGCATTTCTGGAATTTGTGCTCCAGTTCCTCTCCAGTTTTTAAAAGCAAATATAATGTGCTTCACTGTTCATGGACAGGAAAAAAAGCAAGCTTTTGGGTAGATTTTGGGTTGTCAGAGTGCTCCCACAATGGATGCTATCAAACATGGAGATGATTAATGCCACTCAAAACAAATTAAGATCCTTGTTGCTCCTATCCCCAGAAACTCCTGTTGCCTTTTAGTGGAATACTTCCCAACTGAAATGTATGTTCAGTAACTCTGGCACATGAAAGATAAAACTCAATTTTTGATGGAAAGCTTCATGGAATCAACGACTAACTGAATGTTCCACCAAACGCCAACAAGATGGCCAGGAACAGTAACATCCAAGAAGAATTAAATTAAAACAGGCACAGGCATTGGTCCAAACTACACAACAAGATCAATGTATTCAGTGAGGCAGGAGACAGATACAAAATTAGCCCTTCAGAACGAAACAACTAAATAATTGCGCTAGTGCAAGGATTGGCACTAGCTCAACTGGACTTTCCCCCTTCCTCCTGTGCACATCCTGCCATCCCAAAATCTGCTCCAGAGGTTTGACAGGAACCCCTAGAACAAATTTAGGCAGTGGGGGGGGAGGCAAGGGGGAGAATGTTCCATTGCGCACAGAGAAATCCTTGTGCTAATGGAACCAGTGATATAGCACCACATTGAATACAACCCTAAATAACTGTCAGGAAGATATATAGTTTATGTCGCTTGTTTTTTCTACAGTGGGGGCAGCCATTTTTTTCCCCTTACAATGCATTCCTGAATTGTGTTTAGATAAAACAAATATGGGGGTGGCCTCTGGTAAGTTTCTCCAGTCCCACCCATATATTATTCACCTGAACCTCAGAACTGATGATTATGGGACCTTAAGCATCCTGAGAATGGGGATGAGAAACTGAAACGGCATTCTTTGCCAAGTCCTAAAGCAGGTGTATAAACTAGAAATATATTTCTTTGATCTTATATATTTAACACTTTCAGAGCTTCCAAATTTAGTGGACATGGAATAAGAGAAGGGGCCCTCTTATAAATCAGAAACTGGTTAAAGAACAAGAAGCACACAGTAGTAATAAATGTAATTGCTATTTGTATTGGAACCAGTGCTTTTTATTTTTTTCATAAATGTCCTGGCATTAAGGGCAAGCAATAAGGTGGCCAGGTGTATTAAGAATAAATAAATTGAGAGTAACTTGTTCAGGGTGGTGAAAACTAAAGTGAACTGTGAAGATATACCCAAACTTAATAAATGGGCTACAAAATTGCAAATGGGTGCAGTCAGTGTAAGTATGGGGAAACTTCAGAGTCAGGAACAATTGGGCCAAAAATCCTAACTTGAAACATTAGCTGATGGGATCTGAACTAGCAGTGACTAATCAGGAAAGGGATCTGGAGATTGTGGTGGATAACTTAATGAAAATATCAACCCCCGGTGTATGGCAGCTGTGAAAAGAGCAAGTTCTGTGCTAGGGATTATTAGAAGCTGACAAATTCCAGCTAGGCCCCAAAACACCAACACAAAGAGTGGAATTTTCTGAAAATCTCAATGTCAAGCTTATCCGAACAGATTTTTCCTAATTGCCATCTCACTCCTTGATCTCAACAAGAAGCAAGTTACTTTTCCCCTTTTTGCCAAAACAAACCTGAATGATTCTCACATACTATAAGCATTATTCACATTATACTTAAAATATTGTACGCATATACACTCCAGGTTGCCTAAAGCTACCAGCTGATAAAAGGATACATACATACAACAATGCATATACAGTAATTGTAGAAAACACTTTTATTTTCAAATCTCTACTATGGAATTTGCCTTTTTCACAGCTGCCGCCTACTGGGTTGATATTTTCATTGAGATATCCACTATGTCTTGTTCCTGGTCTGTCACTGTCAGTTCAGACCCCATGGGCATACATGTGAAATTAAGATTTTTTACCCCAATGTGCATCACTTTACACTTGTTTACATTGAGTCGCATTTGCCATTTTATGGTTCATTCAACACGTTTGGAGAGATCCTTTCGTTGCTCCTCAAAATCAATCTTTGTTTTAACCACCATGAACAATTTTAGATTGTAATGTTATATTTATAGTATTGAAATGGTTTTTGTGTTGCTGTGACATTTGTTGTTTTATTCCTGCTGTTGCATTATTTTATTATGAAATTGTTTTTGTAATTGTTGTTTGCTTTTGTCATAAGCCGAGTACAAGGTTTTTTTTGTAAGTCACTTTGAGTTCCTTTTTTAGGGGGAAACAACTAATAAATATTATTTTTTTTAAAAAAATGATATCACCAGCAAACTTGGCCACCTCACTGCTCACCCTGAACTCTAGATCATTTATGAACAAGTTAGAAAGCACAGGTCCCAATACAGATCCTTGGGAGACTCACTTTCTACATCCTTATATTGGGAGAACTGTCCATTTATTCTTACTCTCCTGGTGATTTGTCAGTTTTTATTTTGTCAGTAAGGCCTAGAACTTCATCTCTCATCACCACCATTTGCCACAGCTCCTCAGACTCCTTTTCTGCAAAAGTTAGTTCAGCCACAGGGATCTGCCCTGCATCTTCCGCTGTGAAGACAGAGGCAAAGAATTCATCCAGCTTCTGTGCAATCGATTTCTTACAAGAGTGGAAAAGGCATTGTATGGCACTTGTAAAAGTGCTAGTTCTGCAGACTGAAGTGGTCAAGTGGGCTTATATGAAGTAAGGCGATCCCGCAAGTAAACTGGCCCCAAGCTGTTAAAAATGACAGTACTCAAATGGCTTGGGTATAAGTAGGCATTTGATGCAATTCTGTATATAAATCTATTTTAAACTGTTTCCTCCTCCTTCCCTAGTCAATGCCCCACCCTGTTCAGCTAAATTCTAATTCAGAGTCCAACCATTTGCTCCAGTGAGCTGAAATTTAGTTTTAGGTTCCTGGTTTTGTTTTTTACTTAAATTTTCAGTTTGACATACAATAATTTTATTCTTGTAATGAAAGGCGGTATATAAATTGTTTTAATTATTTGTATTGTTATTTTTAAAAATTAACAATAAACAACAAAGCTCAATTTGTGGCATACGTGAATAATTAAATGAATAAATTACACATTTGCTATTATTTTAAGGGTTTTTTAAGCATTTTTAGAAGGCTTTTTGGCTGAAATGTGCTGAGCTATTAATAAACATTCATCAGTATCTTGAGACATGGTCTCTCTAATAGTTCACCAACACAGGCCCAATTGTTCTAGGACTAGTCCAGCCAGCAGCAATCTGAATGGAGAAAAAAAGATGGGGGGAAAAACAAAGATTCCCTTTCTACTCTTGTCATGAAAATATCACTTTGGGAAGTGGGAGAGCCTTCAAGCAAGGAACTGCTGTTGTTTTTTTCTCCTCCATAGTGTAACACTCTCAGGGCCCAGGTGAGATGGACAGCCTCAACTCTCTCAACAGAGGTCTGCTGTCAGATGCAATGATTAATGTGCCTCCGGATTACACTAGCACTGTGTAACCCTGAATGACTTCAACCTACAATGGACTCATTGAAGCTGAAGGACCTAAGATCTGAGCTGGCAAAGGTGGAAGAGGAAATTGGCACCCTGCACCAGATATTGGCCACCAAAGAAAGAGACTGAGGATTGCTGAAGAGAAAGCTGGGACCCTTGGATGGCCTGAAGCAAAACATTTCAAAGTTCAGACATGATGTCCAGGTTTCTAATGCCCATAAGAAAGCCAGGAAATGTCACAATCAGAACAGAAGATTTCAGGATCCCTTTCCAACATGGACCAGCAGTGGGCAGCAGAAGTGCCAATGACTTCCACTTTCCGTCTTCATCTGGCCCCCTCACATACCAGGACACCACATTTTTCTAAGTCAACAGTCACAGTGGTGCCTAACTACCAGACCCCCACCCCACCCCACCCCACCCCATGCTTTCCCCAACATTTAAGATTTAAAAAATAGGCACAGGTTCCATTTTGGAAAGAGAGATCATACATAGTATTTTTGTTTGTTTTGCTGCTGCTGCATTCTTCCAATCCAATAAAACAAGCACTCGGTTATTTATTTTATGCTAAAGGTTTCTACATGGAACACATAACTGTACTGACTTTTTTGCATCAGCAATGGGGATTCCTTCCAACTCTGCTATTCTGTGATACTGCCATTTTGACCCACACCACTCTGTTTGACATCTAAGGACTGCACTCTCTTTTTCTCCCAATCTGTCTATGTATGCAATGTTTCATTTTTGTATGCAATGTGGAAAGTACTGATAGAATGTGTTAGCACTACAGAGAGCCTCTAACTCTGGCTCTTTGCTCCATCTCGTGCTGTGCATTGAAGCAGTAGTGTTTCCACTGTCATGACCTCTTAGTTCTAAGACAAAAGTAGCTCTTATCATCCAAACCTGTCTGTGCCTGGGAGGCTCAGTGGGATTCAAACAGTGTCCCAAGTACAAATCAATAAGTTGTTTGCTTTAAAACATTAGCTTCCAGAAGGTTTACAGCTCCAGTTTGATCCCTCCTCCCCAGTCCTTTGAGAAGGATTGTGTCCTATATTGCTGCTGGCCATAGTATACAAACCTGCTACTGTAAGCAGGTACAGGGTAGTGTCAAGAATAGCTAAGTTTGGTCAAGCTAAAATGGCTCAACCAGAGGGGATTTTGGGGGGCTTTGTTGCAAAGACCTCCATGATACTCTGTGCTGGGGAAACCCAAGTGTTTTAGTGTAATTCCTCTTACTCTCTTGAATTTAAATGCATATTCACTAATAGGCAAAAAAAATCTTGCGGTTGAAGAATGTACCTACAGCCACCAGATATTTCTATCAAACTTTTAAAAAGCAAGGAAATTGGACAGCTATAGTGAATGCACCAGGGGACCAGGAGACCTGACCTCCTCTCTGAGATATTGTATTGCCCTACAAATTTGTAAAAATGCAAACACAATTTGGGTTGGTCTTTTACAGTCCAATCCACTTCCTTTGTTTTTGTTTCAGCGATAAGAAAAAGTCAAGCACAAATTCTACGTTTTTCCTTGCAACTGTTGCTAATGAAGGGTGCCAGCAATAGCCCAGGATTAAAAACAAAAGCCCAGCTTTTAGTGTGGTGATTGTTTCATTTATTTCACACATACACTGGCTGGGCATACCAAGAACTTACTGTTGAGGAGCTGGTACATGGAGACAAAAATATTGCTGTTTTTTTTATCAATGAACACTTTAGTTCTTAAACAAATGCAGAGAGATCAAGGCTGACAATGTAAAAAAACAAGGGATTGTACAGTGCACTGCCTGAAGGGGACAATCTCAATTTTGGTAGGCTTTGCAGCTCAGTCTCAGATCCATCTCTACTTGGGGTCCATCAGCTTGTGGATTTGGCTAGGTTTTTACCTGACAGAGAAAGCTACAGCCCCTTCTATCACATTCAGTCTTGGCAAACGTAATATGTGTTCCTATAATTCTGATGTTAGTACAACAACACATTCCATATTATTCCTTTCTGTCCTTCCTCCATGTTGCCTTCTTGGTCTGTGCCCTGTGTAAGGAAATGTCTGTGAAAAACTGTCCACACACAAGAGGGGAAGAACAGGGGAGGCATGGACCTTCACAGGATGATTTTTTTGGGGAGGGGGAGGTAGTATATAGATACAATAGGTCTACTATTTCTGATAGATCTGGTGACTGAGGAGCAATAGGGCCTGGGTTGACCCCACCTATAAGAAACTTGTATGCCAGGTCTTTCCAATTATAGCTAAAACCCTCAATTGCTTCTCTAGCACCCTTCACCTCTTAATTAATTGCACTACTTGCTGAAATCAATGTCACAGTCCCTCCCGCCCATGTCAGGAGACTGGATAACAATACTGGACTACCCTGCAGGGTTGCCCTCCTCTGCTCTAATTCCTATGTTCCCCAGCATAGAAAAACATTGGGCTACTTTTTGAAGGGCTAGTGTGGGAGTTGCCAATGAGCTTCCCACAGGTCCCACTGTGCCCACAAGCACCCCCTTTGGTACCCAGGAAAAGTCCCAAATAACCACCCCGTAGGTCCCCAATAACCATATCTGAAAACACTGGCTAGAAACCAGACTTCAGAGTTCTTTGCCAGGCTGCATGTAAGTTGAAGATGCCCCCTTTCCAATGTCAACCGACAGATGTCAGCCCCCCTCCCTCCATTCTGGACAGGAAGAGTCCTGGGGAGAAGAAGGGACAACACTTTGCAAAGACCAAGTGGTTGCTTTCGGGTTTGGGAGGCACTCATGCTATGGGCGGGAGAAGCCCTGAGCCATAGATACCACTTTTTCAATCCCCCTCTTTTTGCAGTTTTAATTTTATTTTATTTTTGCAGAACAGTCACAGGGGCATTGTGGGGCCTTCCCCATCTCCTGCCAGGCCACCCACCTTGTGAAAATAAATCCTAAACTCCTTACTGTTACTAAGGAGAGGTAATTAATTGTCAGAAGGGTTTAGAAATCCCCCCAGTAGTCAAACAGGAACAATTTAGAGGTTTGGCCAGGATGTTCAGTCAGATTGGTAGCAGACTTTCAGGATTCTTTTTTGGGGAACCATTGGAAAAAGGGGGTCCACCAGTAGGGAAAGCTCCCCCTCCCAATGCCTCAGATCAATTTCAATAAACTACCTTAAATGGATATGGTTGGAACTGTTGACCTTTTAGTCTCTTCTCATTCTAATTTTTTTTCTTTCTTTAAAAAATGCAATACAAATTTTCATGTACTATGATATTCTGTAGATTCTAAGATGTTTAGCCTAGTACATATAGTATTAAAACAATTTTCAACATGTGAAAAAGGAAAAGAGCTCCCCCCCAAAAATGTGTAAGAACATAACTTATTACAAACTAGTTACTGTGCCACTACAGTCCTTGAATATTATTTTTGAGTTGTTTTGAATTGTGGCCAAAGAAATAATTAGACACCATTATACACCACTCTTTTGGCAAATTATAATTTCAGATTTATATCTAGCTCAGTAGATTTACTTATGGTCACATAATTTAAAAACAGGCCATCTTGCTTGTAAGTGTTCTTAATTTATTTAATCATTAAGATCACCTGGCTCTAAACACACACACACACTCCTATCTGCTCCCTTTTTAAAAAGTTTACCTGCCTGAAATACAGACAGTGGGTTGTTGTATCCAATGGAGTCACTTAGCTAAGGCTTCTGTCAGTGGAACAGGGAGGGGAGGAATTTCCATTGATTCCCCTTCTCTGCAGCCTCCCCTAAATCTGCTCTGGAGGATCCACCAACCCTTTGGTGCAGATTTAGGGAGGATGTAGGAGGCTACAAGAGGAGGGGGAAGCCCTGAAAATTGCTTCCCTCCCCATTTCAGTGATGGATGCCTTACCATCAGCTGAGTGACACCACTGCGGACAACCCACTGTTTCAACCTGCATAGCAGATGTGGCCTACAATCCTATGCATTTCATATTTACCTGGATGGAAGTCCCACAAGAGTTCAATGGGGCTTACTTCCTAATGTGTGTTCAGGGTTGCCGCTCTAAAGTCTCAGTCGCCATCCATACACAACATGCTTTACTTTTATTAATGTAGGTGGAATTCTGTTCTTATCATATATTAAATAAATGACATTTAGCTCTTGCATAAATACAACTTTAAAAATATTTCCATACAATATTTTATCCAAAATATCTAGTATCTAAGATCACAATCCTGTGTGCCACACCATCAAGGCCGTGGGTTGTAGATATGAGCAACTGTTCTGTAACAGTTTGATCCACAGCTTAACAGGGTTCTGAACCTTGCTTCTAAACATACACAAAGAACTATTTCCTTAACACTGAGAAGCTACAATAAGCCACCACCAAAGAAGAGAGGCAGGCAGGGATGTGCTAAGCAGTTAATTATGCCCCTTTTCAGTCTTGCTGACCCTCAGTCATAGGTCCCTTCTGTTCTGTTGAGTGTGGAATTTGTAAAAGAACACACAAAAAGTCTGCTTTTTATTTGTATGTATTTTGTGTGCACTTCTTTTTACATAAAATACACCCTCTGCAATGCATTCATCCGTAAAATGCACATTTTATATGCATCTTTAACACAAAATTCTTATTTCTGAACTCTCTTTTTCTACACCAAAACTGCATTGCGAAATCCAGAGAAGTGCTTAATCCAACTGGGAGTTGCATTCTAATCTGCAAGCAAGCACAAGAGTGTCAAATTGGATCAATCTGCTGTGAAAAGCAGACCAAATTCCTCCCCCATCCTTAGAGGTATGATATCCAGGTGAGCTTGTGCATTGAACATATGAGAGCCTGGATGTTGCTACATTGATTATATCTTTATGGTCTGGATAAATGGCAAAGAAAGCTTACAGCAGCTTAAATATTACATCACCTTCATCCCACAATAACGTGTACATTCAGTGGTGCCTTTGAAAATCCACACATCCTTTTCCTTGATGCCATCCTCACCATCAAGAACAACAAAACAGTCACTGAACTTCACAACAAATCAACTGATGCCCACACCAACCTAAACTAGAAATCCTGCCATTTTAAACATATCAAGAGTAACATCATATACAGCTTGGCTTTTAGAAGCAAATGCATCTGGGGCCACCAAAAAATTACCAAAGAAGAATCCACTATCTTAAAGAACACCCTTCTGCACAAAGGATATCCTCCACATGTTATTCATTGCAACATCCCCCAGGCATCCCTCTTATCCAGAGGAACTCTTTTCCGTGAAAGTGAGATGTCAGTTCGGCCTGATCCCACGGGCTCTTATGTTCATATTTTCATTCGACAAAGAATAACGTATTCCATTCATGGTAGATTTCCATTCAACATCTTCTATCTATCACCTGCCATGTCCTGTTAAAGCAATAAGCAAGCCCATAAATCTTTGCATATTATTGGAGAGAGTTGTACTTAAACCACTGATCAACTATTCTGGATTACATCCTTGTAAATCCAAATAGTGTATCATCCGTGTTTATCTAATTGAGATATTAACTTTCAGGACTGGCTGACCTTACTATATCAAACAAAGCATCACCTATAGCAGTCCATTGTATTTACAACACTGAGTGCAAATGCGCAGGATGCCATATTCAGTACATGGGTAAAACAACAACTGACATACACACACATTTTAGGAGACATAAACCTTCAATCTTAAAAAGTGGAACAACCTGTTATAAAGCACTTTAATTCAAATAATCACAGCCTCTCCAATATATCAGTTTTTGCAGTAAGGACATCCAGGGCCGGTGCCAGAGGGCAGCCAGGGGTCCTCTGGGTCCCCAAGTGCCCTTCCGTATGGGTGAATGGGTAGCACTCCCTTCTGCAATCTGCGGCAGGGACCCTGCCGTGGATCGTGAGAGGGAGCTCCCAGACATCCCCTTACTGCCGTTCAGGCCTGCAACACCCACCTGCATGCCCCACCTACCTCTCCCTTGACGTAAATGCTGGTTGCGCTGTGGGCGCAAGCCTGCCATCAACCAAGATGGCAGCCAAGGTTTCCCTAAGGGGCTCATGTGGATGAATGGGGATGAGTTCACCATTCCAAGCGCCTTAATATTTGAAACTTTGGATGTATCTCTTCAAAATGCTAGCATAGCATCTTTTCAACCAAACCTGGAAAGGAACTTCAGAGACCCATAAAAATCCACCTCAAACAAGAAGCACGCTTTTAAAGACCCCAAATTCTTCTCCAGGGTATATTAGAATACAAGATGAAGAGACCTGTCTGCTTTTCAATTCTGGTCATATTGAATGAAATGTAGCAACATGACTACATTATATTTAAAAGGAGCAAAATTAACACGCTGTATGCGCAAAAATGATAATGGAGGTTGGGGGGCCAAGTCCTACTGAGCACCAACAGGGGTGGCTTTCCACCACCCTTGGGATTTGGCCCCCAAAGTGACTTTTCCTCAACCCACATTTAAACTAATGGACACTTCACCCGTTGGGCCAGACAAAGGGTAATTTTTTCCAAGTTCGATTGACTTGGAAAAATATTTTAGCTATCCAGAGAACTTTCTGTTATGGGGTGACATGCAAAGGTCATAAAACAATAATTAAAAAAAAATATATGGGGGAGGAATGGGAAAGAATTTGACTCATTTCCAAGATAATCTGAGGGAAGGTTTGGAGAGCTCAGCCATCTTTAAGTATAACTGCTATCAAACACAGCTGTTATTTCTCTATTGCAGTTGGCATTTTCTAGTGACATTAGCGGACTGCAAGGCTATGGGGGGGCTGTAGGGGGAGAGAGGCAAGGCAGCAGGGAGCTCAGCATGGTGCAGCATAGGAACAGAGCCAATCCGGTGCTCTCAATGCTGCTTCCATACCACGCCAAGCTTCCCGTTGCCTTGCCTCTCTTGGTAATCAGCAGTCGTGCACAGCATTTGGAAGCCAGGAGAGGAAGGCAACTTTCCTGGCCGCTACTGCCTAGCAATGGCTCTCCCTTCTCCCCCTCCTAGTAAGAGAAGCTGAGATAACAGTGTGTGTAACATAATGTAACACAAAGATAATTTGCTGTGTCCGATATGTTAAGCACTTCCTTTTAGGTGCTGAATACCTAAGATTCAGTAGCTTGCATTTTACACAAAACTCCACATAAAACTCAGTATTTCAGTTTCAGCGATATCTCAAAAGAACAGCTGACTCATATTTAAGTAGAAGGCAGTGGCTATTAAAAAATAAATGCCACAAGGGTTTAAAATCACTGGGAATTATTTTTATCATAGCTACTTGTACATTTCTCTAAGAGAAAAGGAATTAATTTCAGGAAAGAGAAGCTAGGTATAGCAAAAGAAGAGTCTGAATTGCTAAACTGCATGGAAAACTACTTATTGTTTCTGCACGCCAGAATAAAGCATGAGATACGTAAGAACAGAAGAAGATGGATCAGACCAAGGGCCTATCTAGACCAGCATCCTGTTTTCATATTGACTAACTAGATCCCTATGGGGAGCTCACAAGCACAACAGTACTCTCATTAAAACACGAGAACATAAGAAGAACCTCCTAGATTAGGCCAGTGGTCAATCTAGTTCAGCATCCTGTTCTCACAGTGGCCAACCAGATGCCCATAGGAAGCCTGCAAGCAGGACCTGAGTCCAAGAGTATTCTCCCCTCCTGCAGTTTCCAGCAATTGATATTTGGAAGCATACTGCCTCAGCCTATGGAGGCAGAGCATAGCCATCATGGCTATTAGCCATTGATAGCTTTATCCTTATCTAATCCTCTTTTAAAGGCATCCAAGTTGGTGGCCATCACTGCTTCTTTTGGGAGTGAAGTTATTTCTTTTGTAAGTCCTGAGTCTTAACATTCAGCTTCATTGGATGTCCACGTATTCTAGTGTCATGACAGAGAAAAACTTTTCTCTATCCACTTTCTCTGTGCCATGCATAATTTTATACACTTCTATCATGTCACTACTTATTTGCCTTTTCTCTAAACTAAAAAGCCCCCAATACTGCAAGCTTTCCTCACAGGGAAGTCGCTCCATCCATCCCCTTGATAATTTTAGTTGCCCTCTTTTGAACCTTTCCCAACACTTCAGTATTCTTTTTGAGGGGAGGCGGTACGCAGTGTTCCAAATGCGACCACACCATAGATTTTTATAACGGCATTATGATATCAGCAGTTTTATTTTCAGAACCTTTCCTAGTGATACCTAGCATGGAATTTGCCTTTTTTTTTTTTTACAGCTGCTGCATACTGGGTTGACATCATAATCAAGCTATCCACTACAATCCCAAGGTCTGGTTCCTGGTCAGACACTGCCAATGCAGACCCCATGAACTTATATTAGAAATTCAGGTGTTTTGCTCCAATATCCATAACTTTATACTTGTTTACATTTGCCATTTTATAACCCTGAACAATTTAGTATCATCAGCAAACTTTGCCACCTCACTGTTCATGCTTAACTCTAGATCATTTATGAACAAGTTAAAAAGCACAGATCGCAATACTGATCTTTGGGGGACTCCACTTTCTACCTCCCTTTGCTGGGAGAACTGTCCATTTATTCCTGCTCTCTGCTTCCTGCTATTTAACCAGTCCGTGACCTACAAGAAGCTCTCTACTCTTATTCCATAAGCTTACTCAGGAGCCTTTGGTGAGAGACTTTGTTGAAAGTCCAAGTACACTATGTCCACTGGATCATCTCTATCTATATGTTTGTTAGCACTCTCAAAAAGCTCTTAATAGTTTAGGGAGACAGAACTTATCCTTGCAGAAGCCATGCCGATTCTGCTTCAGAAATCTGTGCGCCCCAGCAGCTGGTATTCAGAGAGATACTGCAATCCCGGTGGGCTCTTGTTGGGTCCATATCAGGTGTTTAGGAGGAGTCTTAGTAAGGAGGAACATGCCACCCCAATTTCAGTGATCCCGGGTAGAGGGAAGTATAGCCATGGGGAGGTAGTGAATTATCATAGAAGAGGAGGGCAAGGCTATCTGTACCTTGTTCCTTGGTGCCACTCCTCTCATAGATGGGTTCCTCATTGCTCATCTGCTGTGCCCACTGGCCTGTGTGTGTTGTTGTTTAATGCCAGATCGGTACACAATAAGACCACTCTCATCCATGATTTGGTCGTGAAGGTGCCGATTTGGTGTCCATTACTGAGACTTGGGTGGGTGAGTGAGTTGGAAGGAGTTGATATGACCCATCTTCACCCACCTGGATACTCCGTGCAACACCAGCACAGGCTGCAGGGACGCAGGGGGGGAGGAGTTTGCTGTGGTCTACAGAACTTCCATCTCTGTCACCAGGAAACCACTCTATCTTGCAGCTGGCTGTGAGGGCCTGCACCTGATGTTGGGCCAAGGAGACAGTAAACTAGGGTTGCTGCTGGTGAACCATCCACTCTGCTGCCTGGCAGCTTCACTGACTGAGCTGGCAGAGGCCATCTCACCTGTGGTATTGGAGGAGCAAAGAACGATAGTCCTGGGTGATTTCAATGTCCATGCTGAGGCTGCCTCTAGTGTTCCAGCTCGGGACTTCATGGCCTCCATGATGACCATGGGGCTATCTCAAGTTGTCAGTGGCCTGACACATAGGGCACACCCTCGACTTAGTTTTTGCTCCAGATGGAGGAAGGGCTGGTCTAGAGATAGGCAGGGTGGATGTCACCCCATTGTCATGGTCAGACCACTTCCTGGTGAAGTTTAGAATTATGGCTCGGATCCTTCCCTGCAGGGGTAGTGGACAGACTAAGATGGTCCACCCCTGGAGACTAATGGAATCCACTAGATTCCTGAATGCCCTGGAGAAATTCCCAGTAGACAGAGCAGTGACCCTGTTGAAGCCCTTGTCATGCTGTGGAACAGCGAGATGCACCGGGGTCTTGACACAGTTGCCCCCGAGCACCCTTTCCAGCGTTGTGGAGCCCTGTTTGCACCTTGGTCCACCAGTGAGCTAAGGTCAATGAAACAGGCTGGACAATGGCTAGAGCACAAGTGGTGAAAGATGTGCTGTGAGGCTGATCGGGCACACGTAAAACATAACCGTGCCCCCTGTGTAGCAGTGAGGGCAGCGAAGAAGGCCCACTTCTCTGCCTCCATTGCATCCTCAAGTAGCCATCCAGTGGAGCTTTTCCATATTGTGAAGTGTCTGTTGATATCAGCTCCAGGAAATGGAGATTTAGACCCTTCGGAGGCCCACTGTGAATTGTTTGCAAGGCACTTTGAGGGTAAAGTTGTTCACCTTCGTAGCAGTCTTGATGCCCCATCCGCATCTACTGTAGTTCCCAATGAGGTGCCCAGTGCAACATCTGCTGCAACTTCTTCGGAACAGTTTCAGTTGATGTGGCCTGATGATGTAGAGAAGGTGCTTGCGATGATGTGGCCAGCAATGTGTCCTCTCGACTCTTGCCCTTCTTGGCTTATTAGAGCATACCAAGGGGATTTGACTGAGTGAATCCAGGCTGTGGTTAACGCATCATTGCAGTAGGGAGTGGTTCCAGCCACCCTGAAAGAGGCGGTGATTGACTGCTCCTGAAAAAGCCCACCCTGGACCCATTCCCTTTTAGGGAAGGTGACCGAGAGGGTTGTGGTGCAGCAATTGCAAGTATTCTTGGATGAAACAGATTATCTTGACCCATTCCAGTCTGGGTTTAGGCCTGGTTATGGGACTTGGTTGCCCTGATGGATGACCTTTATCAGGAGAAGGACAGGGGGAGTGCGACCCTTGAGTTACTCTTACTTGATCTCTCAGCGGCTGTGATATCATTGACCTTGGTATCCTTCTGGGCCGACTTGGTGAGATGGGTATTGGAGGCACTGTTTTACAGTGGTTCCATTCCTATCTCCAAGGTCATTTTCAGATAATAGCATTGGGTAATTGTCTTTCGGCCCCCTGGCAGTTATGCTGTGGGGTGCCACAGGGTACCATCTTGACCCCCATGTTGTTTAACATCTATATGAAGCCCATCAGGAGATCTGGGGTGAGGTGTCAGCAGTATGCTGACGATACCCAGCTCTATTTCTCTGTAACATCTGAATCAGGAGTGACCATGCAAGCCCTGGAGCGGTGCCTGGACTTGGTGGTGGACAGGATGAGGGCCAATAAACTGAGTCTGAATCCTAGCAAGATGGGGGCACTGTGGGTTGGTGGGTCCCAAGTTCAGATGATTGGTCAGTTGCCTGCTTTGGATGGGGTTGTACTCCCTCTGAAAGAGCAGGTCCATAGTCTAGGGGTGCTCCTGGATCCATCTTTGTCACTAAAGGCCCAGGTGACCTCTGTGGCTATGAGTGCCTTTTACCAGCGTCAGCTGGTAAGACAGCTGCAGCCATTTCTGGACCAGGATAGCCTGGCCACTGTTGTCCACACACTGGTAACCTCCAGGCTGGATTACTGTAATGTGCTCTCTGTGGGGCTGCCCTTGAGGTTGGTCCAGAAGCTGCACCTGGTGCAAAATGCAGTGGTGAGACTGCTCACTAGGGCAGGGTATTGCCAACATGTCACCCCACTGCTGAAAGAATTGCACTAGCTATCCATTTGCTACTGGGCCAAGTTCAAGGTTCCAGTTTTGGTGTACAAAACCCTATACAGGTTGGGACCAGGATACCTGAAAGACTGTCTTATCCCTTATATAACCAGTCAATCACTGTGATCTGCAGGTGAGGGCCTCCTGCAGATACCATCTTATCAGGTGGTCCATTTCACACAACATAGGAAACAGACCTTTAGTGTGGCGGCACCTACCCTGTGGAATTCCCTCCCCTTAAGTATTAGACAGGCGCCATCTCTGTTATCTTTTCGGCGCCTATTGAAGACCTTCCTCTTTCAACAAGGCTTTTAAGTTGAGACCTTATCCCAGTCTGCGTCTGTGTTGGAATTGCTTTTTATTATGTTTTTAAACCTTTTTTTAAAAAAAGTTTTTGAAACTTTTTTAAAGATGTCTTGAAAGCTTTTAAAAAAATGTTTTTAAAGATGTTTTGTTTTAATGTATTTTAAAGTCTGATTCATGATTTTTTTTAATGCTTTTGTTTGCCGCCCTGGGCTCCTGCTGGGAGGAAGGGCGGGATATAAATAATAAAATAAATACCAGTGGTGGTACACAGCCCCTATAGCTAGTAGTCATTAATAGCCTTCTGACTCTTGGCCAGTTGTCACAAGAGAAACTGAAGGGCAGCTCAAGGCTCTTGTGCGTCCTCAGGTGAGAAGACCAAGTGTATTTAATTTCATAAAATCCCTTATCCATGCCCATTTTTATCCACCCATGTTTTAACCCATTCAGTGAGACTGCCTGAATATTAATCTAATATTTATTTTTGATAGAACTGCAGATGAATCCCAAGCAGAGCCACTAGTTCTGAACAGCCTTAGTGCTGGGACATGAAGAGACATTCAAACATGGGGGACTTTCTGGTCTGCTGGTATTAGTTGCTTCTCTTTTCTCCCAAGTACGGGATCTGAGAGCTGGAGGAGCATCGTGGTTCAGGCTACAATCCTATACATATTTATGTGGGAGTAAGCTTGGAAGAGGCACTAGGGATCTGGCAAGGCTGCCATGGAAGCATACATGCACCAAGGGATATTCAAAGGCAAATAGATGGTGCTAGGGTAGAAACTAAGTGAAACTTAGGAAATAGAAAAGATAAATTTAGGAATAAAACACTCCTAGTTACCTGTGGAACTATGATTCCTTACACCACTGGAGGCTCCCTGGTGTACCTATGGAAATGTAGGGGGTAGGGCAGTGGTTCTCAAACTTTTTTGGTTCGTGGCGCACTGTAAAACATATAAAAATTTTCTGGCGCACTTCATGTACAAAATTAAAAATATATTAATATATTTTAAGCTATGAATAAAAATAAATCTCTAGACAAATGGGTTTCTACTCATTTTTAAACTATGCTTTCATAATATTCGCGGCACACCTAGTCACCTGTTGCGGCACACCAGTGTGCCACAGCACACCGTTTGAGAATCACTGGGGCAGGGCATTCCAGGGGGGTTTAGCTGTCTGTTGGGACATGTCATCAGGATCCTAAGCCCCCTTGTTTTTGCCTCCAACAGGGTCCAAAAGTATGAGAGACCTGGGGCTAATGTAGTACTTTCCCCTCCCATTGAAGCAAATGTTTTTTTAAAAAAAGCCCCTCCTCCCCACACACAGCCCCTTCCTACTTGGCTTCATCTAGCCAGCAGGGTTTAGGAAGTGGCAATAGCTCCACCATTGGATCTCCATCCTCCATAACATGGGATTGCTCTGATAGAAGCTAATCTACTATTATTCACATGTACCATAAACCTTGGTAAACAAATGTGCTTACTTGAAAGATTCAGCAGGTTTTTCTTGTTTGGCTTTATTTGCTTATTTATTTAGCACCTTATTTGTTATTTATTCTCCAACTATAGGAGGTAATGCTTAATTTATAATGCTAGGTGTGCCTTCTCATCAGTCATAACAGAGTGTTAATTTGAATACTAAGTGGCATAATTAATCTAATTTTATTTCAAGGTTAACAAAACGAATTTCATTACATCTGAGAATGGAATTAATGGCACAGTATAAGAGCAGCATGACTAAATTTGTCAAGAGGATCCAAAAAATTGGTTGTCAGTTCCAATATACACTATTCCTCTAATGTAGTGATTTTTAAATGAAAATGTAATTGTAAAAAATAATCTATGGAGTAATTAGCAGATCCATTTCTCCTCAGAAAAACATCTTCTTCTATTATCACAATGATTGATGACCCAGGTAAATTAATCCATATTCCTGACTGAAATTGCAGACATGGAGTTAAGTTGAGCATAATTCCAAATGTCAAAACTGAGAAAGGAAACAGCCATCTTCCATTCTGTTCCTTCACTGATCCTCCTCTCCAACCTCACGTGATACAGATCTAAACTGATGTGCTTTTTTACAGCATACAGAAGATGGTGAACGTTCACAATAAAGAGGTTTTATAAAAAGCAAACAAGGTTGTAGAGGAGCCTGTCAAAAATGGTTCCAGCCACACCCTCCCTCACTTCCATGGAGCATTTAAAAGTAAAAACTCTGCCAGCAGGTTAACTGAGTGAGCAGGTCATTTTTTGAGTGGCAGGTCATGGGGGCATTCCCCCATCTTATTACAGCCAGCAGATGCAGTAGACTAAAGAGCTGAGCCCTACTGCCAAGGACCCTTCCCTTAAGCCCAGCTCTAGAAATATTTAACAGTAAGGAGTTTTGGATTTCCTTTCCCAAAGTCCAGAGAACACAGGGCTTAACCAAATCTTGTGAAATATCCTAAAGCTACCCCTTGTGTTCCTAACAACTGTGCAGTCTTAGCACATGCAGATGATTTTAGTGGGAAATTCCTTTCTAAACTAATGGAGCCAAATGCCCATTGCCCAAGTATAAATACTTTTATCTGGGGTAGAAAGAGAGGGCTTTGATCATGCACAGATTTGCAAATTAAATAAGAAATTCGCTCTAATTTAGCTTATTAACATATTACCTGCTTAAGCAGAGTTTTGGTTTCAGAGCACGGGCAGTCTTCTGAAACAGAACAGCTTTGGAACCCTAATTAAATGGTTCCAAGAAAAATAATACTTAGATGAGGCTTCACTTATTAATGAGAATTTGAGATGAATAAAAGCTGTTTGCTTGACAGAGCCAGAGTTGTCCAGTTCTGAGCAGAGCTTGGAAGATTACTTTTAAAAAGGAATAAATTACAATTACTGTTATGTGGCCCCAAAAAGGAATAAATTGCCATTACCATTGTTCTGAAAGGAATTGATTCCATTACCGTTACTCAAAAGTAATCACAATTACAGTTGTTACTTTAAAAAAACTAGAGTGCCTGCAAGGTGCTGGCCTTGGCTGCTGCACACCTAAGTGGTCTAAAACAACATTAAAAATAAACAGAGAGAGATAGTAGAATAATTCTTTTTATCCATAAAATAGCAGTAGTGGTCTCTCCTCTGGTAAGGGAGGGAGGGAGGGACGGGGGAGACAGAGGCCACCTCTCAGATCTTTGCACATCAAACCAAGTGCAACTCCACACACATATTCTCTCCCTTAGCCAGCAAACGTCGTCTCTCTCACTCAACGACCTCCTGGACCCAGCCCTGCCACCAACTAAAGCACACCCGCCTAAGCAAGCATTTTCCCTTGGGGTGCAAAAAAAGTTAAAACACTGCAAATGCAGCAAAGTAGCCAGGGAGGGCAGCAGAGGCCACTTTGCACACCAAGAGCAAACACAGTATTAATACATGCACACACATTGTCATCGTCTCTCACCTCCACAGTTCTTTATCTCCATTCTGCTGCTGCCAGCTTCTTTTCCTCCTTCATCCAAATCCTTGCCCTCCAGCTCTTTTCTCCCTCCACTCCATTCTTCTCCAACACTCCCTCCACTCCATTTTAAGAACATAAGAACATAAGAAGAGCCTGCTGGATCAGGCCAGTGGCCCATCTAGTCCAGCATCCTGTTCTCACAGTGGCCAACCAGGTGCCTGGGGGAAGCCCGCAAGCAGGACCCGAGTGCAAGAACACTCTCCCCTCCTGAGGCTTCCGGCAACTGGTTTTCAGAAGCATGCTGCCTCTGACTAGGCTGGCAGAGCACAGCCATCATGGCTAGTAGCCATTGATAGCCCTGTCCTCCATGAAATTGTCTAATCTTCTTTTAAAGCCATCCAAGCTGGTGGCCATTACTGCATCTTGTGGGAGCAAATTCCATAGTTTAACTATGCGCTGAGTAAAAAAGTACTTCCTTTTGTCTGTCCTGAATCTTCCAACATTCAGCTTCTTTGAATGTCCACGAGTTCTAGTATTATGAGAGAGGGAGAAGAACTTTTCTCTATCCACTTTCTCAATGCCATGCATAATTTTATACACTTCTATCATGTCTCCTCTGAGCCGCCTTTTCTCTAAACTAAAAAGCCCCAAATGCTGCAACCTTTCCTCGTAAGGGAGTCGCTCCATCCCCTTGATCATTCTGGTTGCCCTCTTCTGAACCTTTTCCAACTCTAGAATATCCTTTTTGAGATGAGGCGACCAGAACTGTACACAGTATTCCAAATGCGGCCGCACCATAGATTTATACAACGGCATTATGATATCGGCTGTTTTATTTTCAATACCTTTCCTAATTATTGCTAGCATGGAATTTGCCTTTTTCACAGCTGCCGCACACTGGGTCGACATTTTCATCGTGCTGTCCACTACAACCCCGAGGTCTCTCTCCTGGTCGGTCACCGCCAGTTCAGACCCCATGAGCGTATATGTGAAATTCAGATTTTTTGTTCCAATATGCATAATTTTACACTTGTTTATATTGAATTGCATTTGCCATTTTTCCGCCCATTCACTCAGTTTGGAGAGGTCTTTTTGGAGCTCTTCGCAATCCCTTTTTGTTTTAACAACCCTGAACAATTTAGTGTCGTCAGCAAACTTGGCCACTTCACTGCTCACTCCTAATTCTAGGTCATTAATGAACAAGTTGAAAAGTACAGGTCCCAACACTGATCCTTGAGGGACTCCACTTTCTACAGCCCTCCATTGGGAGAACTGTCCGTTTATTCCTACTCTCTGCTTTCTGCTTCTTAACCAATTCCTTATCCACAAGAGGACCTCTCCTCTTATTCCATGACTGCTAAGCTTCCTCAGAAGCCTTTGGTGAGGTACCTTGTCAAACGCTTTTTGAAAGTCTAAGTACACTATGTCCACTGGATCACCTCTATCTATATGCTTGTTGACACTCTCAAAGAATTCTAATAGGTTACTGAGACAGGACTTTCCCTTGCAGAAGCCATGCTGGCTCTGCTTCAGCAAGGCTTGTTCTTCTATGTGCTTGGTTAATCTAGCTTTAATAATACTTTCTACCAGTTTTCCAGGGACAGAAGTTAAGCTAACTGGCCTGTAATTTCCGGGATCCCCTCTGGATCCCTTTTTGAAGATTGGTGTTACATTTGCCACTTTCCAGTCCTCAGGCACGGAGGAGGACCCGAGGGACAAGTTACATATTTTAGTTAGCAGATCAGCAATTTCACCTTTGAGTTCTTTGAGAACTCTCGGGTGGATGCCATCCGGGCCCGGTGATTTGTCAGTTTTTATATTGTCCATTAAGCTTAGAACTTCCTCTCTCCCTTCCTGCAAATGTTAGTTCAGGTTCAGGGATCTGCCCTATATCTTCCACTGTGAAGACAGATGCAAAGAATTCATTTAGCTTCTCTGCAATCTCCTTATCGTTCTTTAGTACACCTTTGACTCCCTTATCATCCAAGGGTCCAATTGTCTCCCTAGATGGTCTCCTGCTTTGAATGTATTTATAGAATTTTTTGTTGTTGGTTTTTATGTTCTTAGCAATGTGCTCCTCAAATTCTTTTTTAGCATCCCTTATTGTCTTCTTGCATTTCTTTTGCCAGAGTTTGTGTTCTTTTTTATTTTCTTCATTCGGACAAGACTTCCATTTTCTGAAGGAAGACTTTTTGCCTCTAAGAGCTTCCTTGACTTTGCTTGTTAACCATGCTGGCATCTTCTTGGCCCTGGCGGTACCTTTTCTGATCTGCGGTATGCACTCCAGTTGAGCTTCTAATATAGTGTTTTTAAACAACTTCCAAGCATTTTCGAGTGATGTGACCCTCTGGACTTTGTTTTTCAGCTTTCTTTTTACCAATCCCCTCATTTTTGTGAAGTTTCCTCTTTTGAAGTCAAATGTGACCGTGTTGGATTTTCTTGGCAATTGGCCAGTTACATGTATGTTTAATTTAATAGCACTGTGGTCACTGCTCCCAATCGGTTCAACAACACTTACATCTCGCACCAGGTCCCGGTCCCCACTGAGGATTAAGTCCAGGGTTGCCGTCCCTCTGGTCGGTTCCATGACCAACTGATCTAGGGAATAGTCATTTAGAATATCTAGAAACTTTGCTTCTTTGTCATGACTGGAACACATATGCGGCCAGTCTATGTCCGGGTAGTTGAAGTCACCCATTACTACCACATTTCCTAGTTTGGATGCTTCCTCAATTTCATATCTCATCTCAAGGTCTCCCTGAGCATTTTGATCAGGGGGACGATCGATCGTTCCCAGTATTAAGTCCCTCCTGGGGCACGGTATCACCACTCACAATGATTCTGTGGAGGAGTCTGCCTCTTTGGGGGTTTCGAGCTTGCTGGATTCAATGCCTTCTTTCACGTATAGAGCGACTCCGCCACCAATACATCCTTCCCTTCTTAACAATTGTTTTCTCCACTCCACCCCATTGCCTCCTAAACACCCACAGAGCACAAGGGAAGAGTGATGCCATGCAGAAGCTCACTTTGAGGCACATGATTTTCATTCATTAATCAGAAAAGCAGAAGTCTTCCCCTGCTCCCCCGCCCCCAGTAATGCCCAAACATAATGCTGGAAACATTACAATTACTCCTCAAAAGTAATAAAATCACTCCTCATTCTGTTACAACCAAAATGTAAAGCAATTACCCACTTGTTCCTCAAAAAATGTAATAAATGGACAAATTAAAAGAATTTGGACCGTTAGCAGGATTTAAGATCAACAATCAAAAAACAAAGATGTTGGTGAAAAATTTAACTTTAAGGGAACAGAAAGAGTTAATGGACAAGACAGATTTTACAATAGAGAAAAAGTTGAAATATTTAGGTATCATTATGACAAATAAAAATTCAAAGTTGTTTCATAATAATTATGAAAAATTATGGACAGAGATTAAGAAAGATTTGCTAAGATGGGATAAACTACAATTGTCATTAATGGGTAGAATATCTGTGATAAAAATGAATGTATTACCGAGAATGATGTTTTTGTTTCAAACAATACCTGTAATATCCTCTGATTTACCTTTTAAACAATGGCAAAAAGATATCTCTAAATTTGTATGGCAAGGAAAAAAACCAAGAGTTAAATTTAAACTACTACAAGATGCCAAAGAAAGAGGAGGACTGGGATTACCAAATCTGAGACTTTATTTTGCTGCCTGCTGTCTAGTCTGGATAAAGGAATGGATTTTATTGAGGAATAAAAGACTATTGGATTTGGAGGGCCATAATTTGAAGTGGGGATGGCATGGATATCTATGGTATGACAAAGTAAAAGTAAATGTAGACTTTAACAATCATTTCATAAGACGTCCTCTGTTGAAAATATGGAATAGATATAAACCAAGGTTTTATTCGAAAATACCATTATGTGTCTCAAGTCAAGAAGCGTTTTATAGAAGAGAAATGGCTGGAAAAGAGAAATGGTTAACTTATCAAGAACTATTAGAAAATGTACATGGAGAATATACAATGAAAGAGAGAGAACAACTGACAAAGGAAGGATATAGTTTTCAATGGTTTGCCTATTTACAATTGTTAGAAAGATATAAAATGGACAAGAAAATGTATGGGTTTGAAATAAGTAAATCTGATTTTGAAATAGGATTGTGTACAAATGATGAAAATATAATTGCGAAAATGTATAAACTCTTATTGAAAATGGATATGGAGGAAGAACAAGTAAAAGAGTGTATGGTAAAGTGGGCAAAAAATTTTGGTCATAACATACAAATGGATCAATGGGAAAATATGTGGAAAAAAGGTTTGAAATTTATACTATGCTATAATCTTAAAGAAAATTTTTATAAAATGATGTACCGTTGGTACATGACTCCAGAAAAGTTGTCAAAAATGTATAGTAATGTTTCTAATGTTTGTTGGAAATGTAAACAACAAGAAGGATCATTTTATCATATGTGGTGGTTATGTAAAAAGGCAAAATCATTTTGGGCACAGATAGGTAGGAAGATGCAAAAAATTCTAAAGATAAATATTCAGTCAAAACCAGAATTTTTTTTATTGGGTTTTATGGATAAACAAATAGAAAAGAAATATGGAAGAATAATATTATATATGATTACGGCAGCAAGATTATTATATGCACAAAAGTGGAAAATGGAATCAACACCAACAATGGAAGAATGGTTATTGAAATTAATGGACTTAGTAGAAATGGATAAATTGACATGTTTACTTAGAGAAAAATCGACAGATACATTTCTTAAGGAATGGAAACCTCTCTTAGGCTTTTTGTTGAAAGATCAAAATAAAATGATGATACTGGGATTTGACGATTAATTAAGACAGCCTATGGAGAAAAGGGACTCTGTATGTATACATTAAGGGACAGGTTTGATGTATATTATATACTTATAGCTGATCTGCGACAAATCGGAAGTCAACTATTTTATTTTCATTTTTTGTTGATGTATTGTTATGTCTTTTTGACTTTGTTTTGTTTGTTTTTGGAAAAATTTGAATAAAAATTATTAAAAAAAAATGTAATAAAATAAAAGTAATTCGGTTTTTGTAACTAATTACTTCCATGCTCTGGTTGTGAGATACACTCCGTCTCTGATGTCAGTGATCTCTGTGCAAAATCAGAAATGTATATAGAAGCTCCTTAATTACTCTTGATTTACATTACATAAGAATTGGCTAGTTCTGACTAGCTAAAGCATGGTTAAAAAAATAACTTCAAGATATTTATTGCAAATAAGGGTCAGGATCTCTGTCTGTTGAAATTTTTCAGAGAAGCGGTCTGATTGCAGACGCTCTAGGGAGCATTACTGTTCTGTCTAGAATATAGGGTTCATCACACTAAGACTGTGTACATGCCATACATTTAAAGCACATCGAAAGCACAATCCCTCCCAAAGAATCCTGGGAAGTGTAGTTTGTTAAGGGTGCTGGAAACTAGCTCTGTGAGAGGTAAATTAGTTTCCATAATTCTTTGGGGGGAGGTTCTTTCAATGTGCTTTAAATGTATCACATATATGCAGCCTCATGGGATGAGATTACTGATAATCTGTTTCCACCAATAAGTAGAATGAGTAATTGATGGGGGGAAACTTGCACCATTCAACATCAAAGTTCACTCCAACTCCAACTTTCTCTCTCATCTTGGAGTTTTCAGCGCATTGCCTATTCCTCTCTTATGTATCAGGGCCAAACTAGACTGCAATTAAGTAGATATGTTTTCTTATGCAAATAGCAGCTATGGGGGAGATCAAAAACACTGAGACTGCAAGGGGGGAGAGCAGAGCTTGGAAGATTACTTTTAAAAAGTAATAAATTACAGTTACAGTTGCATGACCCCCCAAAAGTAGTAATTACCGTTACAATTACAATTGCTCTGAAAGTAACTGATTACTTTACTTTTATGCAGAAGTAATGGCTACAATTACATTTTAGTTACTTTTTTAAAAAAGAAATTGCCTACAAGGTGCTGGCCTTGGCTGCTGCACATCTAAGTAGCCTAAAACAACATTAAAAATAAGCACATGCACACAGAGGGTAGTAGAATAATGTTTTTATCCGTAAGATTAACAGAATGGCATAACAGAATCTCACATCCCCTCATCCCACCCCCATACCCCAACACACATATTTTTGTATATATATATATTGCCTCTATCTCTTTTCTCCTTCCACTCCTGTTAATCTTTAAACAATTGTTTTCTCCACGCCGTCTCGCTCTCCACCTCCTCCCTCGTTGCCTCCTAAGCACCCATAGAGCATGAAGGAAGGACAACGCTGCACAGAAGCCCAATTTGAAGCACATGATTTTTATTCACAAATCAGAGGAGCAGAAGACTTCCCCTGCTCCCCCCCCAAGTAATGCACAAAAGTAATGCTGGAAACATTACAATTACTCCTCAAAAGTAATGAAGTTATTACTTGTTCTATTACCAGCAAAATGTAATGAAGTTACCCACTTGTTACTCAAAAAAGTAATAAATTACAAGTAATTTGTTACTTGTAACTAGTTACTTCCAAGCTCTGGGGGAGAGTTTGTCTCACTACTGTTATCCTGAAAAAAATCCCCCTCCCAAAGCAAATAGCAGCTGGAGGAGTGATATTCATTTGACTCTCACATGAGACAAAAAGCACACCAGAGAGATTGCAGATTAGATCTATCCAGTGGAGACTGGTGGCTTTGATGTTAGTGTGGCAGTGAATCTGGTCTTCATTTCAGCACCTTGGGCAGCTCCTTCAAAGTTCAGACTACCTTGCTTGATCCTGCAGTTCAACAAACCTGTCCATTCTCTTGTCCATGTCATTATCACCAATACGTATCAATGGGGCTTGAGACATTATATGTGCCTCCATATGATGGAAGACAGCAGTAAGCAGTTGGTTCCAAGCACGTTAGGCATTGGCAGTTGAACTGATGCTAAGCTATAATCCAGTGCTGGAGTCTGTGGCCTCTTTGAGCACTCAGAATATGATTATTAATTTAAATTATGCATTTTTGAAGATGAACTTTGGCTTTTGGTAAGTGTTTCACTAGGGGGCAGGGTATTTTCTGCTTCTTTTGATAACAGTTTATGCTTTTGGTTCTGCATACATATTCATCAGGCTCTGCTTTGATCCAGCAGGTCCAACCAGAGTCGACCCACAATCCACAACAAGCAATTCCTCTCTCACACATATAGCCCAGGCTTTACCCCCTGATCTATGAAGAACCACCCCTTAACTTCCAAACTCCACCTTCTGTGTCAGCACTTGAGACTCAGGGGACCTGGAAACACCATCATAGAATCATAGAATAGTAGAGTTAGAAGGGGCCTATAAGGCCATCAAGTCCAACCCCCTGCTTAATACAGGAATCCAAATCAATGACCTGAAACCAAAAAAAGACACGTACAGGAAGTGGAAAGAAGGCCAGGCAGGTATCACGGAATTGTTGGGATGGTGTCAGGAAGGCTAAAGCTGAGAATGAGCTGAGGTTAGCGAGGGAAGCTAAAAGCAACAAAAAAGCTTTCTTCAAGTACATCCATAGTAAAAGACAAAGAAAAGAAAAGAAATGGTTGGACAGCTACTCAGTGAGGAAGGCAAACTGATAACAGATGACAAAGAAAAGGCAGAAGTGCGCAATTCGTACTTTGGCTCAGTCTTCTCCCAAAAAAGGGTCTGTGACCCTCCCGGGAAACATGAAGTATTAGGGGCAGGATTGGAGTTTGAGCTTGACAAACGGTCAAGGAATACCTAATCACTTTGAACGAGTTCAAATCGGCAGAACCCAATAAACTGAATCCTAGAGTATTGAAGGAACTGGCTGAAGAACTCTCAGAACCGCTGTCTATTATCTTTGCGAAATTGTGGAGGACTAGTGAAGTGCCGGATGACTGGAGGAGAGCTAATGTTGTTCCTATCTTCAAAAAGGGCAAAAAGGAGGAACCGGGGAACTACAGACCAGTCAGCCTAACATCAATCCCTGGAAAAACTCTGGAGCAGATTATAAAGCAGTCAATCTGTAAGCACCTTGAAAACAATGCAGTGATTACTAGGAGCCAACACGGATTTATGAAGAACAAATCCTACCAAACTAATCTTATCTCATTTTTTGATCGGGTAACCTCTCTTGTAGACTGTGGGAATGCTGTGGGCATCATATATCTCGACTTCAGCAAAGCTTTTGACAAAGTGCCCCAAGATATTCTGATTAGCAAGCTAGCTAAATGTGGGCTGGATGGAACAACTATCAGGTGGATCCACAGCTGGCTCCAGAATCATACTCAAAGAGTACTTATCCATGGTTCCTTCTCAAACTGGGTGGAAGTAATGAGTGGGGTACCACAGGGCTCGGTCCTGGGCCCAGTGCTCTTCAACATTTTTATTAACGACTTGGATGAGGAGGTACAAAGCATGCTTATCAAATTTGCAGATGATACAAAATTGAGGGGCATAGCTAATACCGTGGAAGACAGAAACAAAATTCAAAGGGACCTTGATAGGCTGGAGCTTTGGGCTGAAAACAACAGAATGAAATTCAACAGGGATAAATGTAAAGTTCTACAGTTAGGAAAAAGAAACCAACTCGACTTCCGGGAAGGGTGACTTCGCTTGTGCCTGCTTTTGGGACGGGCTCCCGCCTCAAAAGAAGCTTATTCAGATATAAATCAGTCAGAACATTTTTTTTTTTGACTGATGAAATTTCTCCCGGGCAGGGAGAAACGTAGAGATCAACCTCAAAGCCTGTTTTTGTTGGGAGGACTGGATTTCATTAATTTATGAGATAAGGTCCAGCCAACAATGCCGGACGGACTTCCTAACAAGCTCTATCTGCTTAAGCGATACGTTTATCTTTTCTTTAAAGAGAGAACGGACTAACAGGCAAGCACCCTTCTTTCTATTATTTTTTTTACTTGGTTTAAATTGTTGCAGCAAAAGGAGATTTGTCAGATTGATCGGCTTTGGACAACTTCTGGGTGAGATATAGCTCTTCTCTGTTATTCACGAAATTAACAGCTTATCTCTGTTTCTGTCGCAAAAAGCTGTCCTGGAAGTGCATTCTAAAGTTAATAAACAGAAGAGGGATTTCTATTCCTGATTTCTATTCCGAGGAATATTATATTGTCTGGGACTATTCTCTTTTTGGTCTATTTTATTTTGACGGATCTGCTTCTTCACGACGCCACTAACTGTTTTGATGCTGGGAACTAAATTTGTTTTGCATTCTTGAACATAGAGAGATAAGGCAGGTTGCTCTGTTTATACTGTGATGTCATCAAGCCTGGAATATTAACCCAATTGTTGCTGAAATAAGAAGTGGTTCTTCTTTATTTTTGTTTTGCTTTGTTTTCGTGGTTTTAAAAATGGCAATCAAGAAAGTGGCTGAGAATCTGGAAGTAATTATGTTTCAGAAAATAATGGATGAGATTGAGATAACGAAACAAACCCTGCGACAGGGTAGTAAGGAGCTGAAAATTGAACTGAGCAAAATGACGCAGGAGTGTAAAGAAATAGGGGATCCTGTGAGAGAGGAGAATGAGATCAGAGATGAGAAAAGAAAAAATAAAGGGAAGATACAAGCCCTGGAGATTGGAACAAATGTGGAATTGGAAAAAGATCTGGAGTTTATGGATTTTAGAAATAAAATCTACTGTTTGGAATTTAACGTTATCTCTGAAGAAATTAATGAAGATATTAGAGATAAAGTTATCAATGGCTTGGATAATCTTCTGGACTGGAATGATGTGATGGAGCTTGATATAGAGAAAATCTATGGAATTAACTGCAGCCATGTGACAATGGAAAAACTCTTAAGAGATGAGCCAGTGCATTTTGTAAAAAAGAAGAACACAGATATGACTTTACAACAGTATTTCAGCAACTTATTCAGAATGGATGGCAAGAAAATATTTGGGATAGAGGAAATTCCCATCAGACTCTTATTATATGACTATGGCTACAACAGCAAGATTATTATGGAATACTGATAATGGAAGATTGGACACTGAAATTACTGGACTTAACAGGACTATTGAAGATGGAAGATGGAACTAATAGGGATAATGGAATAATGGCTATTGAAATTATTGGACCTAACAGATTCTGATGAGATGGATTAATCGAAATGTTTATTTGGACTATGGTTATGACAATAAGATTATTATAATTATTAACGAGATGGATTAATTGACATGTTTATTTGGAGAAAAATTGATAGATACATTTCTTAAAGAATTGAAACCTCTCTTTGACTTTTTGTGGAAAGAATAAAGTAATGTTTATGAGATTTGATGATTAATTAAGATAACTACTGGAGGAAAGTGATTTTATAATATGATTTAAGAGACAGGATTGTTATATATTGTAGACCTATAACTGATTTGATATGTGACAAATGGGAAGTCAACATTTTATTTTTTTTTGTTTAATCATTTTTGTTTTGTTTTGTTTTTTGTCTCTGAATGTTTTATGATTTTGTTTTCTATGTTTTATGAAAATTTGAATAAAAATTATTGTAAAAAAAAAAAAGGAAAAAGAAACCAACTGCACAGTTATAAGATGGGGGATACTTGGCTCAGCAATACAACATGTGAGAAGGATCTCGGAATTGTCGATGATCACAAGCTGAATATGAATCAACAGTGTGATGTGGCTGCAAAAAGGCAAACACTATATTAGGCTGCATTAACAGAAGTATAGTTTCCAAATCGCGTGAAGTATTAGTTCCCCTCTATTCAGCCCTGGTTAGGCCTCATCTTGAATACTGCATCCAGTTCTGGTCTCCACACTTCATGAAGGATGCAGACAAACTGGAACATGTTCAGAGGAGGGCAACAAGGATGATCAGGGGACTAGAAACCAAGCCCTATAAGGAGAGACTGGAAGAACTGGGCATGTTTAGCCTGGAGAAGAGAAGGCTGGGGGGAGATATGATAGCACTCTTCAAGTACATGAAAGGCTGCCACACAGAGGAGGGCCGGGATCTCTTCTCGATTGTCCCAGAGTGCAGGACATGGAATAATGGGCTCAAGTTGCAGGAAGCCAGATTTCGACTGGACATCAGGAAAAACTTCCTAACCTTTAGAGCCATACGACAATGGAATGCTTTGATTTGGATTCCTGCATTGCGCAGGGTGCTGGACTTGATGGCCTTGAGGTCCCTTCCAACTCTACTATTCTATGAAAGCATTCCCGACAGATGTCTGTCCAGCTGCCTCTTGAATGCCTCCAGTGTCAGAGAGCCCACTACCTCTCTAGGTAATTGATTCCATTGTTGTATGGCTCTAAAGGTTAGGAAGTTTTTTCAGTCCCCTGATCATCCTTGCTGCCCTCCTCTGAACCTGTTCCAGTTTGTAGTAGTATTTGAGTGCCCTGCATTGGGTAGCATTCTTGTCTGAGGAAATATTGTCAGTATTGTCTGCACTGACTGGTGGTACCTCTCCAGGGTTTCAGTCAAGGGACGTTCCAAGTCCTACTTGGAGATGCCAGGGACTGAACCTGGGACCTTCTGTGTGCAAGACAGATGTTCTACCACTGAGCTATGGCCTTTCTCTATGATGGATTTGAGAGCACAAACTGGACAGCTGATAGCCAGCCTACCTGCACATTCAAAGCTCTCTCTGCTCAGGGTTAGAAGCTTTGTGTCTTGAAAAAAGAAGCAAAAATATTGTGATTTCAAGATCTGTGGTGTCCAGCAACTACCCCTTTAACGCCCCATCTGAGGCCTATGTAGCGGCCTGAATCTGCTTAATAAAATGTTTTTATATGTAGCAGTACCATTGCAATATTAGCATTCTTTAAGCTGTCTCCTTGAAGGAGTTAATTCTGTGCATGATGTCATAAGAAAGCACAGTAGGAAGGGCTGTGGCCTGCAGGTCAAAGCCACAGAGAGAGGAGATACAGCTGAGAAGGCTGAGGGCTTCAGGTCAGATGCCAGGCATTCAATGTGCATACAATTAGCACAGGAACAACCTGTTATCTCCACTAGCTAGCTGCCACCCTTTGAAGTGAAGTTAGCCTATGCCCTGGCAAGAATACTATCAAGGCCACGAGAACAGAATTTGAACAACGGTGACTCAGCTTCTGCAGCATACTGAAATAGTATATAAGCCTGACAGTGTCCCTTATTCAGTGAGATCCTGAGGAGATCTTAGCTTCATGCCTTGAGGAGGAGAGGATGAGCCTTGACTGACACACGGTCGGAATAGTTGCTAACCAGAGGGGATTTTCCAGCAACTGAAACATCCAGAAGATTATCTGCTTTTACTTTACTTTCTTCTTTAGACCCTCATCCTATGAATGAAACCTATAAAGGAGCAAACTTGGTGTTTCTTTCATTGCATGCCTGAATCCTAAAAAGAACCGTTGCTCCTTTGGCAATACGCTTTGAAGGTGTTGGTTGTGGTAGCTGACAGTTGACCCAATCTGTGCTTTCAAAGGCATCCCTCCTGAGGTAGGAAGCTGCCCAGCTGAGGAAAGTTTTGAAGGTACAGATAGAGCAAGCTGACTCACTGATTAACTCACACTTTCAAAGACCCACATAATTGATTGTGTGGTCTCTGGCCAATTTTTTCTAAGGGTCAATGACCCTTGATAGAAAAACATTTCCTGCCCCATATTAAACTGAGGAGTGGCCTAAAAATGTTTTCCGTAATATGTAAGCCCCACTTTGGTTTTGCCTCCTCTAGATATAGTCTTAACAGCTGTTTCAAAATGAGAGATGCAGGGGCATGAAAGACCCCCCAAAGACTTCTCTGCCTGAGGAGGGAGGGCCCCATCACCACATCCTCTCTTTCCCCGAGCAGGGGCAGAAGAGCCTTTCAAAAGCCTTCCGGGCCCCGGTGGGGAGGGGCAGAGCTCTCACTACTCAAGCAAGGAGATACAATTGCTCTGAAAGCAGAGATAGGATGAGATTTCAAAAAGCACCCTAAATATCTGTGTCTTGAAAGGGCAGGGGACATCATAAGGAGTGTTTTTTGGCAGAATGATATGAAGTTGTTATTGTTTCTGAAATTAATCACATGCAATGTTGCTTATTCAGTGTGGCTAGGACAAATCCAGTTACCATGTTGTTATTCTCAAAGTTAACAGCTTTCTAGCAATGATGAAGAGTCATACTGAAAGACCTATACCAGCCTTTCCCAACTAGTGAACCACCAGATGTTGTTGGAACACAACTACCATTAGCCTCAGCCAGCATTGCCAATGGTCAGGAAAGATGGGAATTGTGGTCCAACAACATCTGGTGGCCCACTAGTTGGGAAATGCTGACCTATACAAACCAGACGGGCCAAGCAATCCTATGGCCGTAATTGACAGTTGGGGGGGGCAGGGGGGAAAGAACGGCCACTGTTGTGCTGGAGGGAGTTGAAAGCATCTCCCACCAGAGGGGAGGACAAACCCCACAAAATGAAAATAGATATTGGCACAGCACCAGGCAGCATTCCCGTGGCACCCTGGAAGTTACAGCAGTGAAGCCATGCCTCTGGCAACCCTCACAGGCAGCCAATGAGCATGTGACACTTGGGTCATTCCATATGACTAACAAAACATTTGAAAGCTTCTTTAAATAAAATTTTGTGTTTTGGCTAATATTGTTCTTATTGTTATATGCCTTCAAGTCGATTACAACTTATGGCGGCCCTATCAATCAGAGACCTCCAAGAGCATCTGTCATGAACCACCCTGTTCAGATCCTGTAAGCTCTGGTTTGTGGCTTCCTTTATGGAACCAATCCATTTCTTGTTTGGCCTTCCTCTTTTTCTATTCCCTTCTGTTTTTCCCAGCATTATTGTCTTTTCTAATGAATCATGTCTTCTTATTATGTGTCCAAAGTATGATAACCTCAGTTTCATCAGTTTAGTTTCTAGTGATAGTTCTGGTTTAATTTGTTTTAACACCCAGTTATTTGTCTTTTTTGCAGTCCATGGTATCCGCAAAGCTCTCCTTTCAAATGAGCTGATTTTTCTCTTATCCAATTTTTTCACTGTCCAACTTCCACATCCATGCATAGTGATCGGGAATACCATGGTCTGAATGATCCTAACTTTAGTATTCAGTGATACATCTTTGCATTTGGTTAAAGTGTTGGACTACGACCTGGGAGACCAGGGTTTGAATCCCCACACAGCCATGAAACTCACTGGGTGACCTTGGGCCAGTCACTGCCTCTCAGCCTCATGAAAACCCTATTCATAGGGTTGCCATAAGTCAGAATTGACTTGAAGGCAGCACATTTTTTAAATGTTCTAGTTCTCTCATAGCTGCCCTTCCCAGTCCTAGACATCTTCTGATTTCTTGACTATTGTCTCCATTTTGGTTAACAACTGTACCATGATAATCCTTGACAAGTTCAAGGATTAAAGTTGTCAACTTTAAATTTACATAAATTTTCTGTTGTCATTACTTTGGTCTTCTTGACATTCAGCTGCAGTCCTGCTTTTGTGCTTTCCTCTTAAACTTTCATCAGCATTCGTTTCGAAACATTTCTGCTAGTGGCATGGTATCATCTGCATATCTTAAAATATTGATATTTCTCCCTCCAGTTTTCACACCTCCTTCATCTTGGTTCAGTCCTACTTTCCATATGATATGTTCTGTGTATAGATTAAACAAATAGGGTGATAAAATACACCCCTGTCTCACACCCTTTCCAATTGGGAACCAATCGGTTTCTCCTTACAGTAGCCTTTTGTCCAGATGATAGGTTGCGCATCAGAACAATCAGATGCTGTGGCACCCCTATTTCTTTTAAAGCATTCCATAGTTTTTCATGATCTACACAGTCAAAGGCTTTGCTGTACTCTATAAAGTACAGAGGGATTTCCTCCTGAAATTCCTTAGTTCTTTACATTATCCAACGTATGTTTGCAATATGATCTCTGGAACATCTTCCTTTTCTAAATCCAGCTTGGACATCTGACATTTCTCGCTCCATATATGATAAGAGCCTTTGTTGTAGGATCTTGAGCATTACTTTACTTGCATGGGATAATAAGGCAATAGTTCGATAATTACTGCATTCTCTGGAATCCCCTTTCTTTGGAATTGGGATATATATTGAACGCTTCCAGTCTGTGGGCCATTGTTTTCTTTTCCATATTTGTTGACAAATTTTGTCAAAATTTGAACAAATTCAGTCTCAGTAGCTTGTAGAAACTATTGGTATGCCATCTATTCCTGGTGATTTGTTTCTTCCAAGTATTTTAAGAGCAGCTTTTACCTCACATTCTAAAATTTCTGGTTCTTCATCATACGGTTCCTCCGTGAATGAATCTGTCGTCCTTGCATCTCTTTTATAGAGTTCTTCAGTGTATTGCTTCCATCTTCCTTTTATTATATCTTGGTCAGTCAGTATGTACCCCTGTTGATTATTCAACATCCCTACTCTTGGTTTAAATTTCCCTTTCGTTTCTGTAATCTTTTGGAATAGGGCTCTTCTTCTTCCCTTTTTGTTGTCCTCTTCTATTTCTGTACAATAACTATTGTAATAGTTCTCTTTGTCCCTACGTACTAGTCGCTGTATTGTTGCATTTAGGGTTCTAACCATGTTTCTGTCTCATTTTGCTTTTGTTTTTCTTCTCTCTTTAACCATTTTAAGAGTTTCTTCAATCATCTGTTGAGGTCTTTATTTTTAACTAGAAGTATTGTCTTTTTGCATTCTTTTCTGGTAATGTCTCTGACTCTTCTTTTTCCCTGTCAACTAAGTTTAAAGCCTGAAATCTGTTTCTTATTTGATCTTTATATTCTTCTGGGATATTATTTAAATTGTATTTTGGCATTATGATTGCTTTGTTGTTCTTTAGCTTTACTCTTATTTTCTATATGACCAGTTCATGATCTGTACCACAGTCTGCTCCTGGTCTTGTTTTCGCAGGAAGTATGGAACTTCTCCATCTTCTGCTACCAATTATATAATCAATTTGATTCCTATTTTGACCATTTGGTAATGTCCACATGTACAGTTCTTTTTGGTTGCTCAAAAAATGTGTTTGCAAGAAATTATTGGCTTCACAGAATTCAATAAGTCTTTCTCCTGCTTCATTTCTATCTCCTAAGCCCCATTTCCCCACAATTCCTAATTCTTCTCTGTTTCCTGCTTTTACATTCCTCTCCCCCATGATTATCAGCACATCTTGTTTTGCTGTGTGATCAATTTCTTCCTGTACTTCTGCATAAAATCTCTCCAATTCTTCTTCTTCTGCATTTGCCTTTAGAGCATAGACTTGGACGATGGTTATCTTAATAGGTTTCCTGTTTAATCTCATTGATATCACTCACTCAGACCTTGCATTGTAGCTCCTAATTGCTTTTGCTACATCACTTCACTATTAAAGCAACCCTGTGGCTTCTTAATTTCTCATTTCCTGCATAAAATATTTTGTCGTTGCCTGATTGAAAATGTCCCATTCCCGTCCATTTTAATTCACTCACGCCAAGTATTGTAATGTCGATACGTTCCATTTCTTGCTTGACAATTTCCAACTTTCCCTGGTTCATGCTTCTGACATTCCATGTTCCTACTGTGTGCGTCGTACAACTCCGGACTCTCCTTATGCATCTGTGCACATCAGCCTCTGGGCTTCCTTTCGGCTTTGACCTAGCTGCTTCATTAGTCACAGCGCTACTCATACTTGTCCTTTATTCTTCCCCAGTAGCTCGGTGAGTGCCTTCTGACCTGGGGGTCTCATCTTCCACTACTATCTCGTGTTGCATTTTGGATACTCTGTTCACAGGGTTTTCATGGTAAGAGGTAATCGGAGGTGGTTTACTATTACCTTCCTCTGAGTTTGGATGCATCTTAGTCTGGTGTCTCAGCTTTGACCATTCTGCCTTGGGTGCCCCTGATAGGAGTCTAGCCTCTTGGTCTAGACGCCTGACGGCATTGCTCTCAGCTTCTTCAACATTCTCAAACCCTCTCACCATGTTAAGGTGTGCATCCTAGATGGGGATGGCTAGTATTATTTGAACTCCAATTAACATTAAACTATTTGTTTAACAGGATTGGTCTTTATAATGCTTTATTTTTAGTGTGTTTTAAAAAGATGTGACCAACAAGAGTTTTGCAACCTCAAGAATTTATCTGTAACTTTCATAATTGCACTTTCTGAGAGTATGAATAATAATTTTAAAAAATCCAACTGCAGCAATATACGTAAAGAGCTAATATTTTATGGACAAGTGCCAAACTGTGGGTAATGTTTATTGAAAACTGTGGAAAAAACTCTAGTAAATCATCTGTGACCAACATAATGTGACCAAATAACATATGACAATTCATCAACAGACACCTGCATATAATTCCCTCCGAAGCAAAATCCTGTGCAAATGACACTTTACTATGAATTCACAAGTTGCAGGTCAGCATCAAGTCCATGTGGGAAGTTGTAATGCCCATGGGAATTTACAGTAAGTTGGCCGTGGCAACACCCTAATGATTTGCGGGTGGAGGGGTTTTTACAACCCAACACTGATAAGAATTTGCAAGGAAAATGTCACAGAAGTCTCCTTTTTTAAGAAGAGGATTTCATATTAATGATCATCAAACAAATTTTCACAACAAATTTTCATAACAAAATTTTGCCAATTTTCTTTTCAATTACCTTGTCTCAAACTCAATAATAAAGTTGCCAACTGACACCAGTACTTCAGTGCATGTTTCTGTGTCTGAGCTTTCTTTCAGGATAATCATATTTCCCATAAGGGCATTGTTCCCTGTATTTGTGGTGTTTATTTTAAATTATGTGAAAATTTAATTTGTGTTCAAGACTGCCTTCAGCCTTCGATAGGGTTGTACTGTTCCCTGATGCAAGGCAAGAGACCTTTAGCTCCGGAGGCAATTTTGTACCTCTAGATGACCCCGCATATTTAGCCTACCTAAGAAGAGCATATGAGTAGTTGAAGGGGAGGAGTCCACACCTCTGCTTACAAAGAGACTGTACTGCTGCTGTGGCCTTGTCTGGTAAGGAGTTCTATGCAGAAGCTCTGCCAGTCTGGGAGAACCCCTGCCCTGCCCCTTTTACCCCAAAGTGACTTTGGAAGCTTACACCTGTCTACATCTGTTTTGAAGGGGAAGAGTCCACATCTCTGCTTACAAAGAGACTGTGCTGCTGCTGAGGCCTTGCCTCTGCAGTCCCTCCAAACAAGCCTCCGCTCATAGGGTTACCAGACCTCTGCATTTCAGCCGGATCTTCTGGGTTTTGGGGGTGCTCTCTGGATCTCCAGGCCAATCACCCCTCTGTCCCTGGATCTCCGGTTTTCCAGACTGGCTGCCCAGCTGCGCATGCATGTTCTGGTCTCCCAGCCACGCATATGCCACTATCCACAACCACCTCTGGAGGTGACTTGGCCACGGACTTCTAAGAAGGGAGCCAAGCAGCTGCGTAAGAGGAGGCTGGAGCTGATAACGCTGCTGCCACTCTGCAGACTGCTGGGAGATGGCGTCCCAAGCTGAGATGTTAGATATATGCAGCACTTGGGGAAATGACTCCTTTTCCCAAGAAGCACCACACAGTCACTCTTCTCCCTTGTCCCTCCTTTTTTTCCTTTGCCCAAGCACCAGCTGCAACAGACTCGCTCTCTGGCTTAGGGTGGAGATACCTGGGCTGGTGAAACCAGAAATCGCTCTCCATCTTTCTTTTTTTCACCTCTGTAAGTATTCATTTACTTGTGCCCCCTTTGGGAACCCTCCCATGGTAGTTACTTCCAAGTAAGCTTGTTCTTTCTCCAGGATGAAGACTACAATCCTAAACACACTTAGTTGGGAGAAAGCCCACTGAATTTCATGGGGATTACTTTGGAGTAATCCAGGAGTAATTAATTTGTAGTAATCTAGTAAACTAGTTTTGGGATTGGACTTTAGAGTCTTTTCCTCTAAAATGTATTGGGTCAACCAGAAAAGACTTCATCTTGTTTTTCTATTGTAAACACCTCAGGGCAGAGACCAGTCTTTTTGCTTGCCATACACTGCATTAATTATTATTCACAATAAACTGTAAGTACTAAGGGCATTATCAAGGAAGGTTGAGCCCTAGGTCTTTAAATTGTACTAGACCCAGATCTGCTGCTCCCCCCTTTTTAAAAACACATGCTTGTTTTTATTTTGCTCATAGGGCAGCAAACTGCAATGCCAGTGAGACTCCAGGCTGCATACACACCATATATGTAAGGCTTCCCACAAAGAATCTTGAGAACTATAGTTTACCCCTCACAGAGCTAAAATTTCCAGCACCCTTAACTACAGTTCCCAGGATTCTTTGGGGAAGGAGAAATGTGCTTTAAATGTATTGTGTGTATGCTCACTATTTTAATTTGCCCAGAAGCACTGTATACGTTTATGCAGATTTTAGGGTTGCCAGGTCCATGGCCTGAGACTGATCCTGTATCTTTAGGAGAAGAGAAGGTCAGTCAAGTGCAGGTGTTCTTGAAACTCTGTAATGGGAAAAACCACAAGGTGGAATTCTCCCTCCCCCCTCCACAACTTTTGAAGATACAGAAGACCTCTTAGAGGTCAGACCTGGCAACCAAGAAGTCTTCTGTATCTTTAAAAGTTGGGCAGGGGGAAGGGAGAATTCCACCTTGTGGTTTATCTCCTTACAGAGTTGCAAGAACACCTGCACTTGGCTGACCTTCTCTTCTCCTGAAGATACAGGATCAGTCTCAGGCCATGAACCTGGCAACCCTAGCTCAGAGTCTTTCAAGAACCTAGCAACATCCTTGGCCATTATCCAGCAGACACAAGTAACAGTCTCCCAGCCTTTTTAGCTAAAGGGTGGGGTATAAATGCCTTAAATAAATAAACATTAAAAGCAGCTACTCAGAGGAAAGCTTCAGCAAAGGATTAGGGTTGTTTTCACCATTGCCACCCAATATAATCACCCCCCACGTCTTGTGAATCAGGCTACAATCCATGTCTACTCAGAAGTAAGCTCCATTGGGTTCAATGGGACTTACTCCCAGGTAAGTGTGTGTTGGATTGTAGTATAGTCAAAAGCTTTGAACTAACTTTAGCTACTGAATTGTTTACAAGGGGTGGGTCCAATGTTTAAATAGTCCCTAATCGCTGCCAGGGACTCCTCTCGTTTATCCCAGGATAAGTAATAAAAGGGTTTTAAGTATTTCTTGGTTGTTTTTAAAGTAGTTTTGTGTGTGCTCATTGTAGAAAGATCAGGTGTGTAGGTGTATAAATTCCTTTTAAATTTTTGTAGCTTTGGCTCTGGTAAATTTACCTTTGGCAATCTTGTGTTCTTTTATTTCTATTTTTTTAAAGGGGGGGCTTTTCTTTTTCTTATGCCTTCTGGATGGTTCTGAATTGCAACTCCCCAGGACCAGAGCTTGGAAAAGTTACTTTTTTGAACTACAACTCCCATCAGCCCCAGCCAGCATGGCCACTAGATTGGGCTGATGGGAGTTGTAGTTCAAAAAAGTAACTTTTCCAAGCTCTGTTCTTTCCATGTTTTTAATTTTTTTTTGTTTGGTACTACGGCCCCATTTGTTAGCTTCCAGAGGAAACCAAGGCAGCTCACAGCAAGAAGTAATGCAGATCCATACAATACATTTAAAGCACATCCAACTCTCATTTAAAGCACACGATTTCCCCCAAAGAATCCTGGAAAGTGTAGTTTCCCCCTCGCAGTTAAGAGTTCCCACCACCCATGACAAACTATAGTTCCCATGATTCTGTGGTGGGATTCATGTACTTCAAATGTGTGTTGAATATACAATAAATGCATAGTATGGATCTGCCCTAGGTATGCTGTTTATTCATTAGTGAGTTAAAAAGAACAATGTTAAAATACACTTTTTTAAACAGGGGAAGGGCTGTGGGTCAGTGGCAGGGCACATGCTTTGTATGCAAAGTCCAATGCTGGCAGAGTCTCACTCATGTCACCAGTTGTGCTGCAGCATTCTGCACTAATTGTAGCCTCTAGGTCAGGTTGTGCTGCATGACGATTTCTGTTACCTTGGCTGATCGGCTTCCAGGATTGTGGGATGCTAGTTTTCTGTCTTACTCATAGGAATCTTGTTGTGGTTGGTATGGCATTGCATTTAGGAAATCATCACTGTTTGGGTTTTTTTTTAATTTGCATTTCATTTGTCTCTCACCCCACATCCATAGGAGGAATAACAGGGGTCCCATACACTCAGCTCAACCCCCTACACCTATTGATGATGCACCTTGTTGGTTGCATGATGTTTTTTTTCTTGCCTAATAGTGGTAATAGAGAATTCACACACTGGGAAATCTGGCTTGAACTGCTATTCTTCCCAAGCTACTGCCTGTGAAAGTAGACCAAACCATGGGTGTTTTCTCTGTGTCAATTATTACTCACTGGCTTTGGGTTGGCTGTCAAAGTGAGTTTATAGCTGTCCACAGGGTAGACAGAAAGGGTAGAGAATCTTCTTACTCTTACTCATTTCTCAAACCTCTCTCTGCAGTGAAGGATCAAGTCTGTAGAGAAGTTTGGAACATAATGTATTTGACTTGTGAAGCACAGTCAAGAGCACTGTGGTGAGTTTTTAAAATTATTATTACTATGACAATGGAACTCTCACCAGTTAGCCTAATCCTATACATGCTGGCTTCTGCATATTCCTATTACATTCAGTAACACAACCTAAAAACCACATAGCATCTAATTAATCCAGCTATTCAGCTTCAATCCTAAACACATTTACTATGTTCCATTAAATGCAGTGAGATTTGCAAAGCAATCAAAAGTAACTGTGTAATCCCATACATGACTGTTCATAAGTAAGTCTCATTGACTTGAATGGGCCTTTTTGCCAAGTAAATGGGAGGGCAGCCTAAGGATGCAAGCCTAACTCCACTTATCTAGGAGTAAGACCCATTGAATTCAGTAGGACTTAGCAACAGCACAATGCTAACAGGCAGTTGCCAACTGCTTGCCTAGAATGCCTCCCTTATCCTTAACATGGTTGCAACCATATCTACTCAGAAGTAAGTCCTATTGAGTTCTATGGGGCTTAGTTCCTTAGTAAGCATGTTTAGAATTGCAGCCTTCAGGGACAGCCATCTTTACTCCTGAGTGCTCCCATCTAACATCTCTGCAGCGAGGGCCGGCACCAAAGGGCGGCCAGGTTGGGCCCTGGCCAAGGGCCCCTTGGGCCCCTCGATAGTGTGGGGGAAGAGTAGCGCTCCCCTTCCGCAATACGTGGCAGGGTAGCTGCCATGGATCACAGGGAGGGAGGTTCGAAGCCACCCACCCGTTCGCTTGCTCCACCTACCGGTCTTTCTTGTCTTTTGTATATGCACGCGCTGTGTGCACAGGGCTACCATTAACCAAGATGGTGGCCAAGGTTTCCCTAAGGTGCTGATACCCCTGCTGCCATCTTGGTTGATGGCAGGGATGCACACGCATAGCACAATGGCCGCTCCTCTTGCATAGCAGTGGCATATATCTGGTCTCAGCATAAAGTGAGTATAGGATTGCTCTGCCCATTTGTTCATGAGTATTGAATAAATTCAAAGAAATTAAATTAGTTCTTAAAAGGCGAGTTCCTTCATCATAGTTTAGATCTTACAGATCACCAAAGAGGTTTGTTTTAACATGTATCTCCTAAAATTGAAAGGTCTTAATCCAGAAGGTTAGGAGAAAAATCACTTAGTCTTATTATTCAATCAGTGCTTTAAATTAGAGATTAGTTCATGGCATCATGGATTCAGGCATGAAAAAAACAAAAAGTCTCATGAAGCACATACGATATTTTATTCTAGAATCAACAGAGGCTGACTTTTTGTTTTTTCTATGTAGTCCACACACAGTTTAGGCCCAGTGGATATTTTGTACCCCTAAAGAGTGCTTCTTGACCAACTGGCTTCATTCTTTTCTTTTTTTAAAAAAATCTCATTGCAGATTGGTTCTTCATTACCCCACAGTGTGTCCATTTGTAAACAGATGAGGTAGTCCTAGCAAAGGGGATTGTATCGACACCTGCCCAGTGATGTGGGTGGGCATAATTAAGAGGAGGGTTTTCAAACACTTATCTAATCAAGGGGAGGGTTTTCAAACATGTATCAAGTAACCACACCCATCCACATGGGTGGCAGGGTCTACAATCAGTCTCGATAAAAACCATATGTGGAGGATGACCATGAACAATTCTATACGGGGAAAAACTACTTTTTTGCACTATAAATGGGTAAGTGTGTGTGCAGCCTATGCTTCGTAATAATGGTCCCTTCCAAGTCCCAATAAAATATCACCACTCAGGTCTATCTGTAGGGTTCAATTAAATGTAGGCCTGTAGCCACACAGGGCATCTTATACCAGGTATATATATCTGGATGATCCATGCCAGCAAGAAGGATGTCTTTACGTTAATTTATAGATTTATTACTGAACAATGTTTAAATATGATCAAAACAAGTATTACAGAAGTATCGAAACAGAAATCATCCCAATAATAAATATATTCAGTAATGTAGTGGCAAATTCAGCGCAGGGGCCCTTCATGGTAGTCACAGAATGAGATATTTGTTAATGCCTTCTCCCACAACAACAGACGCCCCTAGGAGCCAATAAGCATGAAAAGAGAAAGTGTTAGCTACTGAGAAGAGTCTTCACAGTGGCTGACTCACCTCCTGCCACTCTGATTGGCTCCAATCAGCAGGAAAGGGCAAGGAAGCAAGTTAGAAGGTTCTTCTCAGTGACTAACAGATTTCCCTTTCATACTGATTGGCTAGTAGGAGCTGGAGACATAGGAACCCTGCTGGGACCCTGCTCCCCAAAAAGGTAAGGGGTCAAAAAAAAACCCGAGACCCTGGACAACTGCACCCCTGAATATACTGCTTAAACAACTCCTGGCAGGCATTTATCTAAATGCTAAAAACATAGTTTAATAAACCAAATACATTTGTATTCTAAAACTGAGACAATAAAAAGGAATAGTAATTGCAATGTAAAACAGATTTGTAAGAGATAGGTTTTAAATCATGGTATTTGTTATCTGTATAATAAATTGACTAATTATTTTACAGCATGGCTTGTTAATCCCTAGAGGATTTGTCTGTTGAGAATGATAATTTTGAGCTTCTATCTTCTGCAATACTCTTTTAGATTGAAAAAAAAAATAAAACTTTCATTTCGTTAAACTGTGTGAAAAGGTTGCCTTAATTTCTTTTCTTGTACCTCCTGGGGAATATACATTTTAAGAAAGGGGCTGTTCCCTGCAATGATTTATGAGACATAACCTTGTGTAACAAAGGCTCCAACCCATAGGCTTCCAAGTGACCATCTGAAATTCAAAAGGTTAAAGGCAAACAAAGATCAAAGGCAAGTACCTATCCTATTTCTGCATTTGGAAGAAGGAAGAAGCTTTAAGGCAACTGTCTTTTCAACTGGCTATTAAATTAATCCTTTGTGTCACATGCTGTGATGAAACATATTACACACTAACCTTTGTGATATGTATCCTGGAAGAGAAACATCCAGGAAAATAAACACATCAGGATCAGGGAAATGCTGCACCATCATTTACTAGATAATTTTTAAAATAAGGTAGTGTTAACAATCTTGGTGTAAGAATTACACTAACAGAATGTATATGGTGTGAACATGCTGCACAAATGCTAAATCCAGGCTCTCTGTCCTCTGAGCAGTGGCCACACTTGCGCTGCCCACACTGGTGAGGGAGAGCCCTTCCAGCCTTGTGGTGATCACAGGTGGCACACCTCATTGGCTGTCCTTGGGATCCAATCCTAGTCCTGGAAGCAGGCCAGGAGACAGGCCCTTAATGTGGACCAGAGAGGAAACTTCAATTCTCTGGGCCCGTACTGGGGCTTTAAATTCTGATAGTGCCATTCCGTACTACCCCAGTGCTTACAATGGCTTCCTCACCTATGCTCCCTCATTGCATGCACTCAGTTGCTGGTTCACAGGGCTGGAAAGGAATTTTACTCTCTGCACAAATGGCCTCCATTGGAGTGTGGTTTTTGCCTTCCTCATAGCAGTGAGTCTTTGTTCCTAGTTTTATGCATTTTCTTTGTCACAACTGTGGTTGACAGGTGAAGGGCATTGGGCAGGATCAATAATCACCTAGGGAGACCCCCATAATGAGTCATGCTTGGGGGGCCATCCTGAAGGCCCTAGAGCAGGGAGCTGAAGCTGCCCATCACCCACCCAGGTTGCAAGCAGGGGGCTAGCCAGAACAGCCAATGCTGGGGTCAGCCCCTGGTGCCGGTTAACCCTTCCGTGGCTCACCAGCCAGTGGGTTGAGGAGGGAGTCATCTGCCAGCAAGTGGCCTGGCCAATCACGTGATCCTTACCCTATGCCATGCCAATCCTGTGTATGACTGTGTTAGCTCCAAACCCAACACGCGAGTCGCCCTGTCAACCCCAACTCGCTTACAAAGTGCGGAGTTGAGTGCAAGTGAACCCACTATCAGAGATCAAATAAAGACAAGACAATTCCTTTGCAAAGGGGACCCAATACTTACAAGCCGAAGCAGGCCAGCATGGGAACCTTGTTTAATGGTGTCTTAAGGTTTATATAGGCTCACCCCGAAGTTTACAATATCGGGCTCACGTCATAAAATACAAAAGAAGCAATTGCTAGATATTGCAGCCTCAAGGCATATGTAAGGAGGTAAAGGGGTATGGGGGGAAGGACAAAGTGGAAACATTAAGACTATCTTTCAGACTCCATGTCTGCATACTTCGCATGTCCTTGAGATAAGCATTATGCAGCAACAGACAAAGGTGCAACTATAGAGGGGAGGCCCAGCTGCAACCGGGCGCCCCATAAACTGGAGACAGACATGAAACTACTACGCTTGCATATCAAAGGTTTTACAAGTCAGGGTTTGTGGGACAGCGGAACAACTTTTAACATTTCTATGCGAGGCACATTTGTAACAATAAGCAAGGTTATAGACATAGATGTGATACAAGAAATACATAATAGGGAAGTTTCCAGCTTAAACCGGCTTTTATTATTCGAGCCACTGGAATGTAGGTAAAGGTCAGGTCACCAGGAAATAAACCGACATTTCATATCAAAAGTCATCCATAAGAACATAAGAAGAGCCTGCTGGATCAGGCCAGTGGCCCATCTAGTCCAGCATCCTGTTCTCACAGTGGCCAACCAGGTGCCTGGGGGAAGCCCGCAAGCAGGACCCGAGTGCAAGAACACTCTCCCCTCCTGAGGCTTCCGGCAACTGGTTTTCAGAAGCATGCTGCCTCTGACTAGGCTGGCAGAGCACAGCCATCATGGCTAGTAGCCATTGATAGCCCTGTCCTCCATGAATTTGTCTAATCTTCTTTTAAAGCCATCCAAGCTGGTGGCCATTACTGCATCTTGTGGGAGCAAATTCCACATTTTAACTATGCGCTGAGTAAAGAAGTACTTCCTTTTGTCTGTCCTGAATCTTCCAACATTCAGCTTCTTTGAATGTCCACGAGTTCTAGTATTATGAGAGAGGGAGAAGAACTTTTCTCTATCCACTTTCTCAATGCCATGCATAATTTTATACACTTCTATCATGTCTCCTCTGACCCGCCTTTTCTCTAAACTAAAAAGCCCCAAATGCTGCAACCTTTCCTTGTAAGGGAGTCGCTCCATCCCCTTGATCATTCTGGTTGCCCTCTTCTGAACCTTTTCCAACTCTATAATATCCTTTTTGAGATGAGGCGACCAGAACTGTACACAGTATTCCAAATGCGGCCGCACCATAGATTTATACAACGGCATTATGATATCGGCTGTTTTATTTTCAATACCTTTCCTAATTATTGCTAGCATGGAATTTGCCTTTTTCACAGCTGCCGCACACTGGGTCGACATTTTCATCGTGCTGTCCACTACAACCCCGAGGTCTCTCTCCTGGTCGGTCACCGCCAGTTCAGACCCCATGAGCGTATATGTGAAATTCAGATTTTTTGCTCCAATATGCATAATTTTACACTTGTTTATATTGAATTGAATTTGCCATTTTTCCGCCCATTCACTCAGTTTGGAGAGGTCTTTTTGGAGCTCTTCGCAATCCCTTTTTGTTTTAACAACCCTGAACAATTTAGTGTCGTCAGCAAACTTGGCCACTTCACTGCTCACTCCTAATTCTAGGTCATTAATGAACAAGTTGAAAAGTACAGGTCCCAATACCGATCCTTGAGGGACTCCACTTTCTACAGCCCTCCATTGGGAGAACTGTCCGTTTATTCCTACTCTCTGCTTTCTGCTTCTTAACCAATTCCTTATCCACAAGAGGACCTCTCCTCTTATTCCATGACTGCTAAGCTTCCTCAGAAGCCTTTGGTGAGATACCTTGTCAAACGCTTTTTGAAAGTCTAAGTACACTATGTCCACTGGATCACCTCTATCTATATGCTTGTTGACACTCTCAAAGAATTCTAATAGGTTACTGAGACAGGACTTTCCCTTGCAGAAGCCATGCTGGCTCTGCTTCAGCAAGGCTTGTTCTTCTATGTGCTTGGTTAATCTAGCTTTAATAATACTTTCTACCAGTTTTCCAGGGACAGAAGTTAAGCTAACTGGCCTGTAATTTCCGGGATCCCCTCTGGATCCCTTTTTGAAGATTGGTGTTACATTTGCCACTTTCCAGTCCTCAGGCACGGAGGAGGACCCGAGGGACAAGTTACATATTTTAGTTAGCAGATCAGCAATTTCACCTTTGAGTTCTTTGAGAACTCTCGGGTGGATGCCATCCGGGCCCGGTGATTTGTCAGTTTTTATATTGTCCATTAAGCTTAGAACTTCCTCTCTCGTTACCACTATTTGTCTTAGTTCCTCAGAATCCCTTCCTGCAAATGTTAGTTCAGGTTCAGGGATCTGCCCTATATCTTCCACTGTGAAGACAGATGCAAAGAATTCATTTAGCTTCTCTGCAATCTCCTTATCGTTCTTTAGTACACCTTTGACTCCCTTATCATCCAAGGGTCCAATTGTCTCCCTAGATGGTCTCCTGCTTTGAATGTATTTATAGAATTTTTTGTTGTTGGTTTTTATGTTCTTAGCAATGTGCTCCTCAAATTCTTTTTTAGCATCCCTTATTGTTTTCTTGCATTTCTTTTGCCAGACTTTGTGTTCTTTTTTATTTTCTTCATTCGGACAAGACTTCCATTTTCTGAAGGAAGACTTTTTGCCTCTAAGAGCTTCTTTGACTTTGCTTGTTAACCATGCTGGCATCTTCTTGGCCCTGGCGGTACCTTTTCTGATCTGCGGTATGCACTCCAGTTGAGCTTCTAATATAGTGTTTTTAAACAACTTCCAAGCATTTTCGAGTGATGTGACCCTCTGGACTTTGTTTTTCAGCTTTCTTTTTGCCAATCCCCTCATTTTTGTGAAGTTTCCTCTTTTGAAGTCAAATGTGACCGTGTTGGATTTTCTTGGCAATTTGCCAGTTACATGTATGTTTAATTTAATAGCACTGTGGTCACTGCTCCCAATCGGTTCAACAACACTTACATCTCGCACCAGGTCCCGGTCCCCACTGAGGATTAAGTCCAGGGTTGCCGTCCCTCTGGTCGGTTCCATGACCAACTGATCTAGGGAATAGTCATTTAGAATATCTAGAAACTTTGCTTCTTTGTCATGACTGGAACACATATGCAGCCAGTCTATGTCCGGTTAGTTGAAGTCACCCATTACTACCACCTTTCCTAGTTTGGATGCTTCCTCAATTTCATATCTCATCTCAAGGTCTCCCTGAGCATTTTGATCAGGGGGACGATAGATCGTTCCCAGTATTAAGTCCCTCCTGGGGCACGGTATCACCACCCACAACGATTCTGTGGAGGAGTCTGCCTCTTTTGGGGTTTCGAGCTTGCTGGATTCAATGCCTTCTTTCACGTATAGAGCGACTCCGCCACCAATACGTCCTTCCCTGTCCTTCCGATATAGTTTATATCCAGGGATAACCGTATCCCACTGGTTTTCTCCATTCCACCAGGTCTCCGTTATGTTCACTATATCAATGCTCTCCTCTAAGACCAAGCACTCCAGTTCTCCCATCTTGGTTCGGAGGCTCCTAGCATTAGCGTACAGGCACTTGTAAGCAGTGTCTCTCTTCAAGTGTCTTTGGCACTTGTGGTTTGGCCTGTGGTAATTTTGCTCTTCTGAATTTATATCCTGTGCCCCTGCTCTCACAATGCCTACTTCTAGGCCTACCCCTTTTAAGATTTCATCATTTCTTTGGTTTTTATCCCAGGGGGGAGGTTTATTCCGAACCGGACCTTTCTCAGCTCCTGTCGGGTTTCCTTTGCAAAGGCCACTTTGGTTCTGTTTCCCATAATGCCCAAGCTGGTTTTGGTGAGGCAAGAGAATTATAGTTCTATTAGCAACTGGGCTTCAAATCCAATCCTAACAGTCCCCCCTTTCAGCCCTGAGAGACTATCTAGTCTCTCAGGTAGCTGTATTACCTTGCTTGGGTTGCCAGATAGGTCTCAAAGCCATTTCCATGTAAGTTGGTTGTGGTTTTCGAGAAAATGCCAGTGTGAGTCTGTTCAAACAGACTGAGGCCAATTGCATCAGATTTGGAATGCATTGCAAACAACAGCAGACAGAGATCAATATGGCAATTACCATGCAATTACCATGACAACATAAAATATAATTTTGTGCCAGTCTGGCCATGCTGAGAACCAGTCAGAGAACCCAGAGAACAAAGAAAAATTTCCAATGCGCTCAACCTCGTGATAGATCTTCCCAATATCATTAATGTGTTTAATGACGTCAGCCTTGCTGTCCGTAATGTGGGTACAACATTCGCTCCCTATTAACGAACAGACCCCCCCGTGAGAGCTTAATAAAAAATCCAAGGCGAGGCGATTTTGCAAAACTACAGTCCTAATTTGTCCCTGCTCATTTGTAAGATCTGAAAAGGAAATGGCCGAATCATTCATGAAACGTTCAAAGGCTTGAGAAAGTCCTATGAGTTCCTGGTATGTTTTTGCTGCCCCATACATTGGAAAAAAACCCTCTCAATACTGCCTCCCCTGTGCCTCTTTTGTTACGACGGCGCAGAGTTGGCAGGGTGGGGGAAACCCGGAGCCCTGGTACAACCCTCCCTAAGGTACAGGTCCAAGAGCCCGATGTTGGCAGTTTCCTTACCGCTGAGTGTCCACAAAGCCACCAGAGTCCAGCTGGGGTTTGGTGATCCACTAAGTCCGTGAGGAAAGGCACTAAGTGATGATCTGCAAAAGTCAGTCTCAACAAATGCTGCCAGATGGATAACCATGTTAGGCCCGCTGCTCTGTGTGTCCCATTTAAAAATGTCCAATTACCCGGGTTTGTAGAGAAAATTAAGCCATCACACATCATTCCTCCCGTCGTCTGACTTCCACTTCCTACACAGACTGACCTGGCGATGAGCCCGCTTAAGACTAGCCCTCCTTCCAATTCCTGTGAACTGGAATGTGAAGCAAAAGAAAGGTACTCCCTTAACGGCAGAGGGGCCCCGGTTAAGGGGACTCCAGCCTGACCGTGTGGGGGGGTATGGGCACAGACATAGCAAGTGCCTTTCTTAGGGGCTGTCTCTTCCATCAAGGCAACAAACGTGTTTCCATCCCACCCATCGCCTATTTTTGTGTTCCTTTGCTTGAATCCATTTATTATTTTTACCTCATGTGTGGTCTGTTTTACCTGATTTTGTGAGGGTTTCTGTACCCTCAACTTATCATTCAGCCATGCACAACAGGATGGTACACCTACGCCCACACAAAACTTCTCCTTTTCTGCTGTCTGGATCTGAAAAGTAAGCATATTATACTCCGACCTTATAGTATTTACATCCAAATTAGAGGGACAACCATAGGGCGATATTGTCTGCACCGAAGTGCGAGTCTAATGGGCCATTCAATTTCTATACGGGTACAATAAACCATCCAGCTGCCTGTGTAGTTATGTTGTAATATAACGGCCGCTTTGTGGCATAAACGTCCTGCGATGTCGGCCTTCACCATTCCCTCTTGTATTTGGTCTACATCATACAGAAAGGGGTCCAGGCAATCCTGTGTTTTGGGTATTGTTCGTCCGAAATCTTTCAGGTAGTAATAGTCATTGTCACTGCATATTTTCACATTTGGGGGGCAACAAAGGGGCCAGGCATGGTGGATCAAAACGCCTCCGACCCACAAACAGACAAGCATGCTCCATTCTTGACGAGCCATTTCAGCGTTGGCGTGGTGCTATCGTTTATGCAATGTCTGTGTCCTGAAAGGGAAGTTGAGCCGCTTGCCACTGGCCGGTTTCCTCATTCCTCTGCAATCGTATCTTGGGGACCTGGGGAGGTGGAGCTGCCGCCACTACTGCAGGCTTTACGTGGGAATGGTGTATCCACGACTTTCGCCCCTCCAGGAAGACGGCTGCTTGTGTAGATAAGAGGACTTGGTGTGGTCCCGTGTATCGTGGCTGCAGAGAATCGCCCCTCACAAATTTCTTTGCCCAAACAAAGTCTCCTGGGCGGTATGGATGCACTTGGTCCTCAAGGGGCACCGTCTTGGTTAATCCAGCAGTTTTCCACAACTCACGAATTCTGTTCTGTAAAGAAAGATACTGGGATACAGTTATGTGATCCCCCCCCAATAGTGAAGCATCCACATTTGGCAAGCTCCCCCCTTTTGTTGGGGGCCTGCCATACATTAATTCATATGGTGAGAGCCCTAAAGCTCGGGTAGGATGGGTGCGCAAATGGAAAAGAACGAGGGGGAGTACCTGAGGCCACCTTAAACCTGTTTCCTGAGTATACTTAGCCAATGCAGTCTTAATCTCCCGGTTCTGTCTCTCCGTCGCTCCAGACGATTGTGGATGATAAACAGTGTGAAACAAATGTTTGATTCCCAAACCTTCTTCGACTTTCGCCAAAATCTGTCCTGTGAAGTGTGTTCCTCGATCTGAGTCTATTACCTCTGGAACCCCGAACCGTGGTATTATCTTTCAGTAGTAATTTAGCCACCGTTGTAGCGGTTGCATTTGTGGTTGGGAATGCTTCTATCCATGCTGTTAAGGGGCACACCATGACTAAAAGGTGTTTCTTTCCTTCAGCTTTTGGAAGATCAACAAAATCAATTTGAATGTGTAAGAATGGTGCAGCCGGTACTGGTCTACCCCCTTGCGGGGCCCTATTTGGTAAGGCTGGGCCGTTTGCTTGGCAAATGTGACATGCTTTCACTATTGCACCACATACTGGTTGAATTCCGGGGGCGTACCAGAAACGTGTGATTGAATCCACTAATGCGTGTGTACCATAATGACCCCCATGGTCATGGAACCATTTTGCTGCAGTTTGGTACAAGGTTCTGGGAAGACATGCTCGACCGTCAGGCATGGTCCACAATTGCTGCTTCAGGATTGCTCCTAGCTCAGTCCATCGTTTTAATTCCTGTGGGGGTACTGAAACAGATACAGGTGGTACAAAAGCAGTAGTTACCAGTGCCAGGGTTGGCATGCCTATTGGAAATAATGCCGCCTGGCGTGCTGTTTGATCTGCCAGGGCATTTCCTAGCGTAACAGGGTCTTGTTCCTTAGTGTGTGCCTTGCAATGCACTACTGCTAGCTGTAAGGGTTCAAGAATAGTTTGTAACAACTTTTGCACAAGTTCTAGGTGTTGGATAGGTTTACCCCCAGCAGTTGTAAATCCCCTGTATTTCCACAAATGGATATGACAATGTATAACCCCGAAAGCGTACCTGCTATCTGTAAAGATGGTCACCTTTTTACCTGCCGACAACTGGCATGCTCTGGCCAGGGCGTAAATTTCTGCTGCTTGTGCTCCCCATCGTCCCGGGAGTGCTGCTGCCTCTATTACTTCCCACTGCATTGTTATGGCAAAGCCCGTGTATCTTACCCCATCCTGGTAGTATGAGCTGCCATCAGTGAAGAGAATGCTATCTGGGTCCGGTAGCGGTTCATCAGACAAATCAGGTCTAATCTGCAAGGTAGATTGCAGAACTTGCACGCAATCATGATCCAGAAAAGGCGGAGGCAGCTCAGGCAAAAGGGTGGCTGGGTTTAACGGCCCGCAACGTTCAAACTGCACGTTAGGATCCTCCAATAATTCTGCTTCCAGTTGTTGCTGTCTTTGTGCTGAAAAGACTTGTGTGGTGCCTTTTCGCAATAAAGCCGAAAGTGCGTGTGAGGTCCAGACAGTCGTGGAATGACCAAGGGTCAATCCCTTTACTTTAGTCAGGAGTAAAGCCGCCGCCGTCAGCGTGCATGTGCATGTGGGGGTCCCGCGAGCTACATTGTCAATTTGTTGTGAGTAAAATGCCACTGGGAAGTGACTGGGACCATACAGTTGTGTCAAAACTCCGCTAGCTACCCCCGATCTTTCATGCACAAATAAATGAAAGGGTTTACCGTAATTCGGTGGTTTCAAAGACATGGAGGTAGCCACGCTTTGTTTTAGTAAATCAAACGCCTTTTCATTGTCCTGGCTCCATTGTATTTGATCAGGAGCTTTATTTGCAGTAAGCGCGTGTAATGGTTTGCTCAATTCTCCACAGGATGGCAGCCATGGTCTACAAAACCCAATTAGTCCCAGGAAACCTCTTAATTGTCTTTTTGTCTTTGGAAGCGGGCAGTTCTGTATAGTAGAAACACGCCTGGGATCCATTTGCCGCCCTTCTGGTGTCAGGATAAAACCCAAGTATTTAACTTTCTCTGATAACCACTGGATTTTCTTCGGGTCGATTTTATGGCCCCTTGAATGTAAGTACAACAAAAAGGCCTTACCGTCTTCTCGCAGCGCCCCCTGGTGTCCATTCGCGATCAAAATATCATCAACGTACAAAACAAGAACTGAACCCCCTTTCGGGGTGAACCCCTCGAGGTCGTCTCGCAGGCACTGGCTAAACACCCCGGGACTGTCGCAATATCCCTGAGGAATTTGGGTCCAGATGAAAGAGCGCTGATCCCATTCGAACCCGAACAAATGCTGTGACTCTGGGTGGAGAGGAATGCTGAAAAAGGCATTTTTCAGATCAATGACGGTAAACCACTTCGCGTCCCATGGAATCTGGCTGATGATTGTCACTGGATCTGGAACAACAGTGTGTAAAGGGACCACATACCTGTTTACCGCCCTCAAGTCCTGGCAAAATCTCCACCGGACTGGATCCCCAGGTTTCTTTGGGGGTTTCTTTATAGGTAGAATAGGCGTGTTGCAGGGGGTTCGCTGTGGCCGGATAACTCCTTTTGCAATAAAGCCTTCAATTATGGGGCGTATGCCTTCTCTTGCTTCTAATGATAAAGGATACTGTGCAATATTAGGAGGTGGTAGGAATGGCTTTACCTGAATTCTGACAGGGCTTACCGATCGCAGCAATCCTACATTCGTGTCTTCTGTGCCCCATAGGTCGGACGGCAAGTCAGTGAGATCTTCTGGCAGGCCATGTCCTAGATGTTTGTGTTTAACTGCAGTTCCCACAGGCACCCCCAATACACTCATCAGCAAGCCCACCCCATCAGGGGTGCAGGTTAAGGTAGCCTCCAGTTTACATAACATGTCACGGCCCATGAGAGAGATAGGGCATGAAGCGGAATAAAGAAAAACATGGTTAAACACTTTATCATTGTACTTTACTTGCAATGGTGACGTTATGCACATAGGTGTGGGGTTTCCATCTACCCCCATTGTCAGTTTAACTTCTTTACTTAACCAACCATCACAGACAACATTTATCAAGGAGTATGTGGCTCCAGTGTCCACTAGGAAAGTTACCTCCTGCCCCTGCACACTTAGGGACAGTCTGGGTTCTTGGATTGGGAGAGAAAGAGAGAGAAAGAAACCTGCCAAAGACATAAGATTCATTAGCCCTGCTCCCAACCCCTCCCTATCCGTGTTTAGTCATTGCTGGTTCATTTGGCGACCGCCATACTGGTCCCATGAAGCCGGTGTCTGTTGAGCGGCAGGTGGAGGTGGGAGCGGAAACTCTGTAGTCGTACCTGTAAAGTCTGGGTAAGAAGGGTTGTTAGGTGTGTATTGTGTGTTCCCTGTCCTCCACGGACAGTCCTTCTTGAAATGAGAGTAATCTCCACACTGAAAACAAGCCCTGTCTCCCTGCCACGACTGCCTCATCTGTCCCCTGCCTCTCTGTTCTCTGGCTCTCGGCCCCCTCGGAAACCCTCTTCCCCTGCCTCGATATCCTCTATTTGGTGGCTGGCCTCTTATTGCAAGAGCCAGCATTTCAAAATCCTCCTTCTTCTCCTTCTTCCTACTTTTCTCCTTGTCTTTATCCCACACAAAATCCGCTACTTCCAAAATCACAGTCACAGCCTCCCCCCCCATCCGGGTCTGAAATTTAAAAAATAATCCCTCACCGCTGGCTGCGCTTGGTGAACAAAATCAGCAATAAGGGTCGGGTGGTCCAGCACGTTTTCTGGGTTCAGATTGGTATAACTACGTGCTCCCTCTAACAAGCGTGACCAGAATTTCCTGGGAGGTTCGTTGGCTTCTTGTTTTATCGCCATACATTTAGCTTGATTGGGGGGTTTCTGTGACATTCGTTCCAAATGTGTCAAAACCCTATCTCTATCGGTCTGCAGCTGGGCGCGGCGAGGCTGCGTCCAGTCTCCTGGCCCCCAAGCTGCAGCCGTTTGCGCTCGGTCTGACCAAGCTCTATTTGTTGCTGCTTCCGCAGCCCATGCAGTTTCCAGTGTCCACAACCTGCTACGTTCTTCACCTGTCAGTACCCTTCTCAACAAATGTTCCACATCCGAGTACGTCGGATTGTGGCTTTCAAACAGCCTGCCCAACAGTTCCCTTATTCTCCTTGGCTGTTCCCCAAAAGTTCCAGCCATCCTGCTCCATTCTTTCAAGTCCCATTCTAACCAACTCTTCAATTCAACCACCTCAGTACGCTGGATACCACCACGGCCATCCACGTACGGCTGATCATGCACAAGCAAAGGCAACTCCAACGCTTCTGCCTCTTTTCTTTCCTTTTCTTTTTTTCGCTGGCACGTGTCCATGCCCCCTGAGGCCCCCTTCTCCTTCCCCTTTTCATCTGCTTCATCATCTGACGCATATGAAAGGGCCCCAACCTCCGGATTGGGATCTCCGTCCCCGGGAGCAGGGAGCGGATCCAGAGCGGAGGGTATTATAGAACGGTTCAAGACCGTTCTTTTACTTGACGTATCGTCATTAAAATAATGAGGAGGGGGTTCCTCAATGGACAAAGTTCTCACTGCCATCAAAGTGAGACTATCCCATTTTTGAGACCCTATTTTCCATAGGAGCCAAAATTCCAATTGATCCGGGTGGGTATCCCCAATCCGTCTCCGTACTCCCAAAAGCGGAGCGGTTTCAAAGGACCCACCCCTCGGCCACCGTTCACCCGGCACCGACACTGCAGTCATCTGCGGCCACTCCACCTCACAGAGCTCTATCATTTTTCTCTTTTTCAGTCCTCTCTTGCGCACTGGCAATTCTTCCTCTTCCCACAACATACACATTATTCCTAAAGGGCTGTCCTTTACCGGCACACTCCCTTTGTTTCCCATGACGTCTGATAGAGGTTTTCCTCAACTGTGCTTTATCCCCGTAACGTCAAAGCAACCCGCTCTTATTGACAACTGAGAAAAACTCTCGTGGCGCCTGTTGTCAAATTAATGGGTGCAATGGCAAAAAGGGGATCAGCACAAGGGATCCCGGACGAGCCCCCAATTTGTTAGGTCCAAACCCAACACGCGAGTCACCCTGTCAACCCCAACTCGCTTACACCCGAGAAAAGTGTGGAGTTGAGTGCAAGTGAACCCACTATCAGAGATCAAATAAAGACAAGACAATTCCTTTGCAAAGGGGACCCAATACTTACAAGCCAAAGCAGGCCAGCATGGGAACCTCGTTTAATGGTGTCTTAAGGTTTATATAGGCTCACCCCGAAGTTTACAATATCGGGCTCACATCATAAAATACAAAAGAAGCAATTGCTAGATATTGCAGCCTCAAGGCATATGTAAGGAGGTAAAGGGGTACGGGGGGAAGGACAAAGTGGAAACATTAAGACTATCTTTCAGACTCCATGTCTGCATACTTCGCATGTCCTTGAGATAAGCATTATGCAGCAACAGACAAAGGAGCAACTATAGAGGGGAGGCCCAGCTGCAACCGGGCTGGAGACAGACATGAAACTACTACGCTTGCATATCAAAGGTTTTAACAAGTCAAGGTTTGTGGGACAGCGGAACAACTTTTAACATTTCTATGCGAGGCACATTTGTAACAATAAGCAAGGTTATAGACATAGATGTGATACAAGAAATACATAATAGGGAAGTTTCCAGCTTAAACCGGCTTTTATTATTCGAGCCACTGGAATGTAGGTAAAGGTCAGGTCACCAGGAAATAAACTGACATTTCATATCAAAAGTCATCCAAAGGCCACTTTGGTTCTGTTTCCCATAATGCCCAAGCTGGTTTTGGTGAGGCAAGAGAATTATAGCTCTATTAGCAACTGGGCTTCAAATCCAATCCTAACAACTGTAACCATTGGACAATAAAGTTGTGGCCTTATTTTCCCCAATCCTGTCTCATCTCATGCATATTAAGCATTTATTTAAATTTATTTAATTATTGAAGCATTGATTGATTAATAGTAATACTTTTATTCTTTGATTGGGCTGTAACCCTGCCAGGGGAATACTCATTGTTAAGGGTTAATTCCTCTGACACACTAAAGCACCTCCTTGAGGGTCATCCTTGAGAGTTATCTATTGTTTTGATTAAGCACTGCCATCTTACAACGGATGTCTATATCCACCATCTTAGTAATATAAGCTGTTCATGTACTATGGCCGGAAGCATGACTCAGGGAATACACTGATGGAACCAGTTCAATGTAACACACTAATATTACCATATATGGAGTTCCTACTGTAAGCTTCCTGTAAGTTGTTTACTAAGGGGTATAGATATTGGGGGAACAAGACAGTCTGGGTCGACCGCACTCACTCTGAATTGCTGGTGTGAGTGCTGCTTATTTTTTAATAAATTATTTTTTAAGTTTTATTGTGAACTGCTATTAGTGTCTTGTTTTGAGCCAGAGCGAGAAACGAACATTATTTTCCCACAACAATTTGGCGAGCCAGCCAGGAGATTCTCGCTTGCCAAAATTATCCAGGAGGCCGTGAACTGTCCCAAAAGAGAGAGATCTTTTGAGTCTCAAGGTGACATTTTCATGGGCTCTGGGGTAACTGGCTATAAAGTGGCTTTATTTTTACAGCAGTTTGGAATTAAAACATTTTGTCCCCTGATAAAAATTGCTTTGTTTTGAGTGAATGCTGAGACCTTGACTGCATGGTGTGGCTTGTTTGTCTTTCGTGTAAGAATTGCCAGCTTTGTCCCGGTTATAAGGAAGAGGGCTTGGATCGTCACAGGACGGCCTCACCACGAAAAGGCGGGAATTCCAAGGGGTACCAGTACCATAAGGTAGGGAAGGAGAATTTCCAGTGGGACTGGAAATGACTAAGAAAAATTGTGGCAGGCATGGGACAAATAGATAACTTACAACAGCAGCCCCTTTTCCTAAAGGCACTATCTATAAATTAAGAAAAGAACAAAAACGCAGAATTAAGGTAACTCTTAAAAATAATAAATTGCTTGTATGGACTTCTATTTTTGTTTCAACATACATTCATGCTTTAACTGTACAACTTCAAAATAATATTAAAATCACAATTTTTGGCATCACAACCAATAAAATGAGACATGCAGAGAAGACACAGTTAAAAAACACCTCAGTGCATCATTTGCCAGAATGAAGCAGTTCTTAATGTTCTGTAATTGTTACATTTGTAGCACAAGGCAAAACACACCCCAGATACATTTTCCTTCAGTGTTACTTGCTTTTCCATAGCTCTCCCAAGGTCTTTGGATAGTAAAAATGTACACTTGTGGTATGTGAAATTAATTGCAATGCTATGTGTTTAATAGTCTTCATAGTACAGCATGGCAAAAAGATAAGGTTCTGGATTTATTGTTCAATTTCAAGGCTATCCATCTTTAAATCCCGATATGAACCGGCCCGTACACTACGGTCTACTACGAAGGCCCTCCTCCGGGTTCCGTGTCATAAGGAGGCCCGGAGGGCGGTGACAAGATCTAGGGCCTTCTCAGTGGTGGCCCCTGAATTGTGGAACAGTCTCCCCGAGGAGGTGCGCTTGGCGCCGACACTATTATCCTTTCGGCACCAAGTTAAAACCTTCCTCTTTTCCGAGGCATTTTAATTTAAGTTAACTTAATTTTAAATGTGTTGTAACTGATTTTAGATTATGTTGTTTTTTATATGCTCTGTTGTATTATATTGTGTGATTTTATTGTACTCTTGTGTTCACCGCCCAGAGAGCTATTGCTAGTCGGGTGGTATAAAAGTGTAATAAATAATAAATAAAATAATAATAATAAATCAGGTGGTTTGAAGCTGATCACCTCTTCATATGTAAGTTCTTTCCATTCATCTATAATCTGTTCTTTATTCTCTATTGAGTCATCATACAGTTCTGCCTCAGGTTCGTCATCAGGATCAGATATTGTACAAAGTAAGGGTGTGCAAGTGCTTCTGAGTCAGTTATTCTTTATCGCTGTCCAGTATAAGCATTTTCTCAAGAAGATCTACAGCTAATGTGTTGGCTCCACGAAATACTGCTTTCAGATCCTGCTGAGGCATGTGTGGTAGAGATTCTATATACTTTCCGGCATGCTCGGATGAGATTTTCTTGAGAAGTTCAGAACTGGGTGTACCAACCACTTCCATTATTCGTTTTAACTGGTCAATATAGTCGTTTCCAGGAAAAGGGGCCTTTGGAAAGGGTCTTCGGAAATCGGAAAGAAGTGGAATAAGAAGCTCCAATGAAGACACACTATACAAATATACTCAATAAAGTTGAGCATCTGCAGGGTGCAGGGAAGCCTTTGGATGAACCATAATAGTCAGATGCCCAGCTTTTTTCTTTTTTAAAAAAGAGTACATTTCTACCATTTGTAGAACCTGGATATGATAAAATATGAGGCATTACTCCCTGCTGCCCTGGGCTCCTACAGTGAGGAAGGGCGGGATATAAATCAAATCAATCAATAAATAATATTCTTATTTGTTTTGCGAGAAACTTGCCTGCTCCCACCTTTCAGCATTTTAGCCAATGAGGGAAATCATAGCAATGACTGACATTTAAGAAAAGAGATCTAGCCAATTAGACAAAGAGAAACTAGAGTGAAACATCCATTAGCTGGGTTTGTTTTAAAGTATTTTCTGCTGGTCTTCCTTCATGGGGAAGTGATTGCTACAACCCCACGGAAAACAATTAAGGTAAGTAACAAACAGACAAAGAAAAAGGTGCAGCAAAGACAGGAACTCATGAACTTTTTAACTCAGGACTTATTGCATACAAAAAATGTAATTTTCCTCTGTTTATTAACATTTTAAAAATTACTCTGTTAATGCCAGTGCAACTAAAGTCTTGTTGAGAAAGTGTGGGTTATGCCAGCCCTGCAAAGAAACTCAGTGCTGCTATACCTAGTTTGCTAAAGGGAGTGGGGAGGTAGTGTATGCTACCCAGTGTTGTTAACCTAGCATTTGGGCTTCTTTTAAAGGGAAATGCAATGGGGAATGGGGCTGTCAGGTTGATTGTAGCAGCTGTGCAATTAAATAAGAGCTGTAGGAGGTAAAGGGAGCCAGGAAAAGAACGGAGGGTTTCCGTGGTGAGTGAAGGTCCACCCATAAATGGACAGCAGGACTACCCATTGAGAAACAACAAAGGGATTCACAGGTCTACTAAGGCCTCACCACTGCTCAGTCACCACTACCAGATCGGGGAGGCCTGTTCCCTGATGCTAGTTAAACATGCGTATTTATTTATTTGGAGTAGTTACTTTGCCACACACAGAGAAACAGAAAATGTCCTGCAGATGCCCATAAACACAGCATTTGCCACTCTTTGCTGCAAATTTTAAAATAATAGTGATGGTCTTAATGCAGTGGCAGCAATCAGCAGTAACACTCTACCTAGCCAGGGATTAGCTTCCCAGCCTTGAAAATGGTTGGGTTGTGGAGAGCAGGGACAGCCAATGTCATGTGCCCTCCAGATGTTGTGGTCTACATCCAGTTATAGGCCAGGCAGGCTGGGATTGATGGGAGTTATAGTACAGAACATCTGAGAACCCTCTATTAGCTTCCCCTGATGTACAGCATGGATGGGCAGGAAGTATATTGGGACCCACTGGTAGATCTCTGGGTGATTAGGAGGCAATCAGGAAGGATTTCTGGCACTGTCAGAAAGTGAAATTCAGTATTTCCCTGTGGCAACAGATGAGGAGGAAAAGCTGAAGAATTGAACTGAGGGAACTTCATTTACTCTTGGTATTTGAACTGTGAGCTCCACTCCGTTCCGGCACTCAAAACAATCTCCTGAATCAGAATCCTCTAATTCTTTTGCACCCAGCTCCAATTAGTGAATCTCAGGGTTCTAGTGAAAAACAAAGTAAACCCCACAAGCCTGAAGTCTGCCCAGTGCAGGTGTAGAGTGTGGTAGGGACCCTATCAATTAGTTACACTGGACTTCCAGTGCTTTGTGCTTGATAGTTCTATTAAGGGAAAATTTAATGTTGTGTCCTTGCTAGGTAAATTGTATTCTGTAGGATGTGTACTTGAGATCCCTGTGTCCCACGGGCTCACAACGCACCACATGTGCCCCAGCATTTTATCTTCTTCACTCTGGGTAACCAGAGTGAGCTCCTAACTATATGACATAATGTTTATTTCCTTTATGCTGAGTCACAAAACAGCATTCCTCATCTATTATTGCATCTCAGAATTTATTTCCTTCATGATAATGCTTGTGCAGCTACAGCATGCCTCAGTAATCTGATTAACTGACAAAAAGGCAAGATGTTAGCCTTGTCAGAGCCAATTATTTCTGTCAGTATCTGTTCTTTGCCTTTGGCTAAGGGACCCCTGCTGCAGGCCAGCCCAGTTCTCCTATCCAGAAAAGCGAGCCAATAAATAAGCCTGCCTGACCAATATTATTTCTATTGCTGCCCAGACATAAATGAAGATTTTATCTTACCATGATCGATTTAGACTCCCTTACCACTGGGCTGTTAGCTAATGTTGTGTTTAAATTGAAACCCCCAGTACTTGCAATACTATAGTTCACTTGTCCTAACTATACCAGCTTGGGCTTTGTGGGAAATAGAACCAATGTGGCCTTTACTTGACTTTTGATATAAAATGTCGGTTTATTTCCTGGTGACCTGACCCTTACCTACATTCCAGTGGCTCGCATAATAAAAGCCGGTTTAAGCTGGAAACTTCCCTGCTATGCATTTCTGTATCTCATGTATGCTTATGGCCTTGCTTATGGCTGCTAATGTGCCTCACATAGAAATGTCAAATGCTGTTCCATTGTCCCTCATATCCTTGAGATGTACTATTCCCTTTTGATATGCAAGAAAGAATGATACCATGTCTGTGTTTGGTTTAGGGGGCGCCCGGTTGCAACTGGGCCTCCTCTTCTCCTCTGCCTTTGTCTGTTCCTGCATAGTGCTTATCTCAAGGACATGCGAAATATGAGGACAAAGAGTCTAAGAGATAGTCTTGATGTTTCCACTTTGTCCTTCCCCCTGTACCCCTTTACCTCCTTACATATGCCCTAAAGCTATGGCAGTTAGCAATTGTTTCTTTTATATTTTATGACGTGAACCCAATATTGTAAACTTCGGGGTAAGCCTATATAAACCCTTAACCACCAATAAACGAGGTTCCCATGCTCGCCTGCTTCGGCTTGTAAGTATTGGGTCCCCTTTGCAAAGGTTTTGTTTCGTGTTGTTTGATCTCTGATAGTGGGTTCATTTGCATTCAGCTCCGCACTCTCCCGGGGTGTAATAAGCGAGTTGGGGTTGACAGGGCGACTTGCGTGTTGGGTTTGGACCTAACACTAACAAGCGGGCCTCTCCCTTCCGGCCTCCCAAGGATACATTTTACAGCCAGTTTAAGCTTTAAATCAGCATATATTCTATGTCATACACAACTGTGTAAAACATTTACTTCACTATGGCCATGTTGAGATTCAATGTCATCTTGTCCTGGCTCCTGACCAGAGAAACAGACTTAGGACTCGAAGATTGGGTTTTGCACAGAGTTTTGTTCCAGAGGTTAGCATAAGAATGTAGTATCAAAACATACTAGGCAGAAATCAGGATACAGAACACCTGTATGTGCAATTAGGCGTGTGGAAGCAACAGAAAGTTGTTGCAGCAAAGCTTTCAACCCAAGACATACCAAATATGGGGGAGGCAGGCACTCTACTTGCATGAGCTAAATCTAATGTTTCCAGTCTTTGAAACAAAGGGTCGGGGGCTTCTCCTGGGAAAAGTGGATGATTTCTCGAGCTGTAACCATCTCTTCTCCCATATACGTGACCTTGGGGAAACTGTAAGCTCTGGCTGTGAGAGATTCCCCTTCCTTATCCCTCTGGAATTGTCTAGCAGATTCATTAAGGCCTGGCTGCTCAACAAATGTCTGGGCTACATGCCATCGATGAAGGCAGACTACATTCCTCCATCATGGGCCGTCCTCAGCAGAAACACTAATAGGACCACTGGGACAGGGCTGACAGGGGGTTTAGGAAGCCTTTTTCCAACATCTACAACCCCTTCCCCACTCTCCCAATCCTACCAAATGTTTTCCATGGAGCCCATGACACATCTTACACTCTAATTTACCATTTCATCTTTTTATAAAAAACTCTAAACAAAATACCAAGAAGTTTGGTGAACAATGTGGCAGGGTCAGGGCAGAGGCCAATGGTACATAGGAACTGAGGCAGCCCCCTCTTGCTTGGTAGGGCCCTGGGGAAAACTGCTTCACTCCTCTCCCAGGCAGCCCTGCAGCTTTGCAATTTTACCAAGTTTTATGGCTTGTGAAGGATTGCAAAACAGCAGTGTAACAGGCTATTCCCCAGCAATGCCTATGAAAAGGGCCCAGGGTGTGCTACATCTTCTTTGCTGCTCTGCTTTCCATGCCCTCCTGCTCCATTTCTAGGATCCGAGTGAAGTCTCAGTCAGGTAGTGTGGGTGGCTCTCAAAGGATGACTCTCAGAGACTAGTAGGCCTCATGGAGTTGTAGGCCTATATTCTTTATTATGTTCAGCACTAACACAAAATGACTCTTGCTGCAATCTCTCCTCCCTGAGCTCCAGCACATCCTCCTCAACTACAAGACGTAGGCCTTCTGTTGGAGTGATATAAGTAGTTTTATAGTATCATCATATACTACAGTCTCCCAGGCTGTAACTTCTTCAGTCTTCTTCCCTTGTTGCTTTTTTTTACTCCAAAATACAGAGCTGTAGTAACCACATGACCAAGCCTAACAAAGGCCTTGTACACCACCCAGTTGTTGGGTTTAAGCAAGCTTGCATGCCGCCCCTTTGATAGGGAGATGTCCCCTTTAGCTATAATTGGAGGACATCTCTATGCTTGTTTGGACAGGCCTTTGGGATCCCTGGGGTGGGCTAATTTTTTTATATTGTTTTAAAACTGTCTATTGATGGCCCTAAACTGTTTTGTACTGCTGCTTTTAAAATGATTATTGTTGACTGCACTGTATTTTATTATGTATTTATATTGTATTGTTGAACTTTAATGTTGTACGTCGCCTAGAGTGGTTTCGGCCAGATAGGTGACACAAAAATTAAATTTATTATTATTATTTATTGTTTACCATGATGTAACTTCCCAAAGGGTGGGGTTATTTACTTTCTCTTCCTCTTTCCTTTGTTAAGGGATATTGATCCTTTTTGCATATTCTCCATTAAGCTTGAGGGAGTGAGAAGCATACACATGCTTCTCTTCTCAAGATGATCCTTACTACAGACTAAGATGTCTACTTTTTCTGTCTAAGCTGGAGCCTATGTTTCCTGAACATATGAAAGGTTGTGAGTAAACATTCTTTATACTTTTTATCTGAGAAGACTGCCTGTGTTGATTATTGGGACTAGTTATTCACAATTCCACTGCTGTGCATATACTTTGCTAAGGAATAGGACAACAAACTGTTCCTATTTCATTTAAACCAAACACCAGTTTGGAGCAGTTTGGAGTGAGGCTGATACCACCTGCCACAGTGGGGTATATGTGAGTGTCTTGACTGGGGTATTTGTGAAAATGTCTTCTAAAAGCTGTCTGGGGCTCACAACAGAAAACACAAAGCACAGCAACAAAGCCAATTGCAGAAAGATGCAGATAGTATGAAGACGTTCCTTCAGCCTTCTGAGACAATGGGTTCTTCATGAAGTGATAGTGTGAATGTGGTAGTGGGGCTGCTCAACAAGGACTGGGCAGATGATCCAGTTTCCACGAATGCAGAACATGGTGAGAGCTCTGCCTCCAATGAGGAGCCTGCTGCAACAGTAAAAGAAAAGGAACCCCAACCTATCACACCTATTAACAGTATTTCTGATCCTGCACTGTGACCAAATGTAATGCATCCTGTGCATACAGTGGTTTCCAATGGGCCTAGTGAAATTGAGGATATGGCTTTTTTTGATGGGAAAAAAACATTGTTTCTTGAAAAACCTTTGCTAAAAGGGATCTAGACAATGGTATGAAACTGAAAAGGCACTGGTTTGTCTATTCTAAGACTACCACCAAGTACCAATGACTGGCTAGGTAAACCTAGAAATAGAAATCCTTCCCAAGTTCCCCTTGAGACTGAGGATGTATCAGGAAATATAATAATAGGATTCCCACAGTGGAAAGTCAAAATATATTTCTTTATTTCTACACTAAGGTCTGGTTCAGACTAGAAATACAAGTAGCTGGCCTCAATCAGTGCAGAAATTGTGCATATATAATTAGAGATTGTCTGGCATTAGCCAGTAAGCCAATAGCTAAATAGACATGTATTGCTGGCTGTAGCCAGGGCATATGATTCCCACAAGCATATAGCTGGCTCTTAGCTTATAACTGAATAGTTAGATAGGCACTTTGCTGGCTTTATCTTATAACATAAAGGTTAAAGCAGCACAAAGCTGGCTTTAACTAAGACACAATGGTTATATTATTATTATTATTATTATTATTATTATTATTATTACTCTTGTTATGTGCCTCCAAGTCGACTACGACTTATGGCGACCCTATGAATCCGTGACCTCTCTGTTCAGATCTTGTAAGTTCAGGTCTGTGGCTTCCTTCATGGAATCAATCCACCTCTTGTTTGGCCTTCCTCTTTTTCTACTCCCTTCTGTTTTTCCAAGCATTATTATCTTTCCTAATGAATCATGTCTTCTCATTATGTGTCCAAAGTATGATAACCTCAGTTTCATCATTTTAGCTTCTGGTGATAGTTCTGGTTTAATCTGTTCTAACATCCAATTATTTGTCTTTTTTGCAGTCCATGGTGTCCGCAAAGCTCTTCTCCAACACCACATTTCAAATGAGTTGATTTCTCTGTTATCAGCTTTTTTCACTGTCCGACTTCCACATCCATACATAGAGATTGGAAATACCATGGTCTGAATGATCCTGACTTTAGGGTTCAGTGATACATCCTTACATTTGAGGACCTTTTCTAGTTCTCTCACAGCTGCCCTCCCCAGTCCTAGCCGCCTTCTGATTTCTTGACTATTGTCTCCATTTTGGTTAATGACTGTGCCAAGGTATTGATAATCCTTGACAAGTTCAATATCCTCTTTGTCAACTGTAAAGTTGCATAAATCTTCTGTTGTCATTACTTGTATTTTTGACGTTCACTGTAGTCCTGCTTTTGTGCTTTCCTCTAACTTTCATCAGCATTCGTTCCAAATCATTACTGGTTTCTGCTAGTATTATGGTATCGTCTGCATATCTTAAATTATTGATATTTCTCCCTCCAGTTTTCATACCTCCTTCATCTTGATCCAATCCTGCTTTCCGTATAGATTACATAAATAGGGTGATAAAATACAACCCTGTCTCACACCCTTTCTGATGGGGAACCAATCGGTTTCTCTATATTCCGTCCTTACAGTAGGCTCTTGTGCAGAGTATAGGTTGCGCATCAGGACAATCAGATGCTGTGGCACCCCCATTTCATTTAAAGCATTCCATAGTTTTTCATGATCTACACAGTCAAAGGCTTTGCTGTAATCTATAAAGCACAGGGTGATTTTTTTCTGAAATTCCTTGCTCTGTTCCATTATCCAACGTATGTTTGTGATATGATCTCTGGTACCTCTTCCCTTTCTAAATCCAGCTTGGACATCTGGCATTTCTCGCTCCATATATGGTAAGAGCCTTTGTTGTAGAATCTTGAGCATTACTTTACTTGCATGGGATATCAAGGCAATAGTTCGATAATTACTGCATTCCCTGGGGTCCCCTTTCTTTGGAATTGGAATGCTTCCAGTCTGTGGGCCATTGTTTAGTTTTCCATATTTCTTGACAGATTTTTGTCAAAATTTGGACAGATAGTGGCATATAGCTGCCTTTAAAAAGTTTCTTTAACAAGTGCCTATATTTGTGAGGCAATTACACAGTGCCTTATTGTGGCTGGCAAATAACATAATGGTACACTATATCAGTGACTGGCTTCAAGGCAAATACACACATGTAAGCATTTATTAGAACAGTCTTATACTTTATTCATAACAGCCTATACAAACAGCTTTATGCAAACAGCCATATCCATTTCACTTGCTTAGAAATGATACTCCCTTTGATCTCAGCCAAAGTGTCTGAAACTTTTATAATATTCCCTCTTTAGTCTCAGCTAAAGAGTCTGAAAACTGAACCACCGCACGTGGGAATATATATATATTCTTATACTGTTTGCAATGTTAAATACCTGCTAAGATTCAATATAAACTACTCACATTTGGAAAAGTGGGCTTCTAAGCAGCCATTGGTCAGCATCAGGCAGCGTTTTTGGCATAGTCACAAGGACAGGCATTGCAATCTTATCTCCAGCCATTTTAAGCAGACTTGCCTTGGTAGTCCTCTTCAGCAATCTTCAACATAGCCACTAGGGCTGTCCTCATGCCTCTTCGGCTTAGTCACTAAGACTGTCTGCTCTTCTGCACAGTCAAAAGACTGGCCTCAAACATTAAGTTTGCAGGCTATTTACAGACATTTCTTATCTCACAAGAGTTCTCACCTTATGTGCCTCTTTAAAGGGTTTGCACTGTGAAGCTTCTCGAAGGTTTGACAGCATCACGGCCTGTAACTAGTTAAAAAGATGACAGGTCCTGTGACTCTTTAAAGAGTTGTCAATAGTGCAGTTTATCTCTCTTCAAAAGCCTAACAGGTTTGATTCTCAATACTTTTTGTTTACAAAAGGAGGGAAGTGCCCAGACTCTTGGCAGACTTCCTAGCCAGCTGTTCTCTAAGTGAAAGGTGGATGGAGCCCAGTTTTCAGATAGGGGAGGAGGGAGTGGAGAGTGAAATAAACTTAACCCTTACAGCAGCTAGGCAGCTTGTACTTCTAACTGGGTGTCTTTCAATACAAAATAAACGCTTGTCTTCCAACTTTTATACATTTTGTTTAACCTTAGAGACCTTGAGAGGGCCAAAAATAAAGAAAAGCAAAGGGGCTTGAAACACAATCATTTCAATTCAATCTGCAAGTGGATAGAAGCAGAATCTTGGGTTAGACCGAACAAGTGTATGTTGCAGAACATCAGGGGATTATAATCCAAGAAATTCAGCATTGGTGGAGTGTGCTCAAACACCTAATGGATATTACACTATACCTGGTGGCACACAACTTGGTATTCCAGAGATCTTTTGACAAGCTGTTCACAGACTACAACAGTAATTTTCTGGGGCTTATACAGTGGCGTTACAAGTATAATGAAGTAATGGGAAAGTATTTGGAGCATGGATCTTCAACGGAGTGTAATGATCATTATGGTGGAAAACCATTCAGAATTAATTGATAGCCCTTATAGCCAAGACAGTGTTAGAGAACAAACAGAAAGGCTGCATAAAGCGAAGCATACTGGATTGCACACCTGATGTAACTTGCTCTGAGAAGATGTCAATCACAGTGAGATTTAGGGCTCATCCACATAGCGATTTAGTATGTGTCTGGTGCTGCTTGCATTCGCTTGTAATTCACATGGTTCACAGGCAATGAGAAGCTATAATGCAGTTTCCCCCTTTAAATCCATATTAACCCAATCCAATTATAATGTGAAAAGGAAAGGAAAAACTGTCTCAGCTGCATAGTGCTCCTCCTTGTAGATGCTTTGCTTCAATGTTTTTCTAGTGGGCGGGCTCTCTTTTAATGCCCCATCACCAGCTCTCTCTCTGTCTCTGTTGCCCACAAAAGCTGCCTCAGCCACTACCTGCTTTGCCTTTTCACTCACTCCCCATCTCCATCTAGGCTGGGACAATGGAGAAGGGGGGTTTGTCAGTTTCATTTTTTCTTGTCCGTTTCACACCAAGGTGCTCTCTTGCCTTCAGCCTTGAGCTGGAGGGAGTAAACATGTAAAATTAGAGGGCAGAGTCACAAGAAAACAGTGACACTGATCCTTCACAGAGGAATGCCTACTAGCATGAATAGAAAACAGCAGATTTGAAGCTACCAAGTGTGGACCTTGCAAATCTATCACAACGGTAAAAGCAACATCTTTAGTACGAAGGTATGCTCCTGTGTGGATAAGACCTTATTGATGAAGATGGGGGCAAGGTTCATGAAAAGGAACACTTCATAGGATTCAGGACAGTTCATGAATCAACTGGAGAAAGGCTTGTGGAGCTCATGTTGAAGACACTAAGGAAAAATGACATTCACATTAAGGACTGCTGCAGCCAAGGTTATGATGATGCCAACGTGAAAGGACAAGAAAAAGTGTTCAGGTAAGGCTATTTACATTGGACCAATGAGCTTCATTCTTACTCCGTGGCTGTCATTCTCTCAGTCTGATAGTTTCAGATGCAGTCTCATCATTGAAGGAATCTGTTACGCTTTTTGGCATGCTGCAGTGTCATCTTTGTGCTAGTATCTGCCTCTGTTCACCAGTGGCAGATACTAAAAAACAGTATGTCCAACCTCAACATGAAGCCCCTGAGTGGCACTAGCTGGGAAAGTTGCGCAGACAGTGTGAAGCCTATTTCTATCAAACAAAATACGTTTATGATGCTCTGATGGAAGTAGCAGAGTTGCCTCAGGAAAATACAGGTCTATGCCATGAAACACAGTGCCTAGCAGACCAACCGATGGACTTCAAGTTCTTAATATCAGTCATAATACGGTATGACATTCTGTTCTACCTGAATATTGCAAGTAAGGCTGTGCAATGCCTTACAGTGGACATCATAACCCTCTTGAAGAAATGCATGGAGTTCATCACATCACACAGGGAAAGCAGTTATGCAGAGGTGGTTATCACAGGAAAAGAGTTTGCAGAAGCCCTTGATGCTGAAGCCACTTTCAAAGAACCCCATGTAAGTACCACAAGAAGAGGCAGTTTGAATATGAGAATCAGACTCGAAATGTGGAGTGCAATAGTCCAGAAGAAATCTTCAAACAGGAGCTCTTCTACATTCTTGACAATAGTGCTTGTGTTTCATCTGAAGAGCGATTTGAGCAGCTTGAATCTTACAGGAATATATGGGGATTCTTGTACAACGTTGAAAAACTACCAGAAGAGATGCTTACCACCCACTGTATGGATCTACACAGAGCCCTCACTTGTGGCCACCACTCCAACATCAATGGTGCAGATCTTTATGTTAAGCTGGACAGCCTCTCGCATTCTACCTCTTGGAAAAGGCTCACCACAAGATGTCCTGGAGTACAGCCATGGTACCCAAACGACTGATGTCTTCCCAAACACCTGGATAGCACTACAAGTTCTCCTGATACTTCCAGTTTCCAGTGGCAAGCATTGCTTCCCAAAACTGAAGCTCATCAAAACATATGTGCAATCTACCATGGTGGACGAGAGGCTCACACACTTGCTATCCTATCTAATGAGAATATTGCTCAAAACAGTGATATTTCAGACACTGTGCTACAGTTTCCACAAGCCAAAGCTTGAAAAGGCACCATCTGAGCAGCGGCAGTGCACTACACAACACTGCAGGCCTATCACAGGTTTTGCTTTTAATATTTTTTGTTTTGTAGCAGTTCCTATCTTTTGGTAAGCATTCTTTATTTTAGAATATCCATTATTTTTATCTTTACAAATCATAAAGCAAAGTTATACATAAAAAAGGTATCCAGCTCACCTTTTACAATTTATGCCTTTATTTTATTATTGTTTATATAGTGCATCTAGCGTGATAATACTTAAGAGTGCTAAGTGCTTGGTAGCATTGCCTCAAACTAAAGCTGTGTTTCTACCTAGTGAAAATGACATCAAAGTGGAAATTGAGAAAGAAAAATACTTTAAATCTGATTGGAGGAAGATCATTTTTGTAGTTAGTACCCAAACAACCTGTAGAACCGTGAAAAAAAGATTACAGATTCTTGCGTTTTGCCACGCTAGCTCACTGCAGATGGTGCATTCAAAAAACTCAGCCACTGAGCTCAGCTTGGTGCTCCCTTCAGCTCGGTTTGGGGCACTCCTCAGTTTGGTGCCCTGGGCAACTGCCCAGGTCACCCACCCCTAAGGACAGCCTTGGTGGAGCCCCAGTCTGGAATGTACTCTACTTGTCTGCTCCTAAAAGTGCTGTTTCTAGTTAAAGAATACTTTCAGGGACAAAAAGCAGCCAGGAATAAGCATTTTCCGCACAAAAACAGCACAGGGACCCAATTCCAGATTGGGACCCTGCAGCTTTTCTCCAAAATAAAGATGGCCACAATTTGCTTAAGCACTTGACAAACGTCACGTGTAGTTTGACCCTTAGCAAGGCAGTTAGGTCCAAAATAGCAAAATCTTAGAGGCTGAGGATATTGCCCCATACATTCAGAAGGAAAATGCAAAGTTGCAAGGTCATTTCCTCCTCTCTTTCTCAGTGTTACCAATACTCCTCATGGGAGATACATCCCCTAAACTTACCATGCAAGTTTGAGCCACAGTACTGTAGTGGGATCACTTCCATTTCTTTTCTCATTTACTGCCTATAGATCAGTGCTACTGCCTGAAATTCTCAAGGTATTAAATGAACAGAACTGGACTCAGATTGTTTCTAAAAAGATGAGAAAAGAGGAGACCCAGGCAAAACAAGAAGCATGACAGGAAAATCTCATCAAGGAAAAAGAAGAATTGCTGACTTATTGGGTCCCCATGGAAATCATAAGGGGACGGTTTAGACTACTTGTACACCAGCTTCAGACTGGGGCATAAACCAGGTCTGGGGATTCAGCCTGTCACTAATCTTTACATCACTTATTTCCCAACCCAAGGACCTATTGCTATAAAATTACTTTTAAGTGAGTCTTGCTTACAGAACTTTGGGAGGTATTCTGAGGCAGACTCAGTCACCTGCTATTAATCAAAAGAGATTCGACTACATTGAGTTGAATGACTCAGATCTGAACTGTTCCACTTCCACTAAAACATTTGTTAGACAAAGTCTATGCTAGAAAGCTTGGAGCAATTTACTGTTAAAGCCAATGAGCTGAAGGGTCCTGCCACAAATTTCTTCTCGTAGCCATTTTGGCACATGTCCAGTAGTTATTTGAAGGCTACATCCAACATTATACCTTTATGAAATCTGTGCATTGGTAAAGCCCATGTACACTTGTCATAATTTCTATATAAAGCATATCCTTTTTCTTGAATAAAATGTAACTTTCAGGGTTTTTTTTAAAGAAGTGATTTTGGTGAAACAGAAACATTTCCCCAAAACACTCTGCAAATATTCATTTATATGTTCCCGTTTTGTGCCATTGTTTCTCTTGCCTGCTCCTGCTTTAGACCATGTTTTATCTTTAGCTGATGCTTCTTTCTTCTTCCTGATCTTTGCCAGAGATCACCTAGTAAATTGGATAATGGCACTTTCACAAAGCTGTTTCCTGGACGGAGTTTGGCATTCCATGTTTACACGCTGCAGTTGCAAGTCAACACCAGATTAGATCTGCCACCATGGAAGCAAAAGCCCTGTAGGAAAGCCCACTTACTGGCAGGTGACTGCTCTTATTTTGGCCATCACTGTCTGTTTTATTACACTAGCCTGGATGGTGGCTGTTCATGACATTATGTTAGTGACATTGACTGGGGATGAACTGGACTACTTGTCTCATTCTGTGTTTGTTTCATGGGTGACAAAACTGCAATTTCATGTTAAGTGAACAGTGGATGATAAACCCTGGGTTTTTGCCATCTCATATGTGTGTGAAGTGGCCTTTAGTAATCCACACAACTGTGCATTATGCATAGCAATATGAAGCCTACATGTGAGTGAGAGAGTTGTGCCTTGCCTAAGATAGCCCTGGCAGTTCACAGCAGAGCTGAGATTTGAACAATGGGCTTCACGGTTTGTAGCTCATGCTACTAACAGCGACATCACACCAGCTCGATCAGATCACTTGGTTAGGGAATTTTGTGAGATTGTCAAAGCAGACGTTTATATAAAAATGTCTCAAGAAGCCTGCCTAGGATTGTGAGCATGTAATGGCAAATATTTACTGAATTATTATGCCAAGAGTTATGGGGATATTTTCCCTCTCACTTCACCTGAGACGCAAACTTAACCAGGAGATATAAAGGTAGTTATGTTTAATTGCTGCTATAGTATATTCTTTTTTCTTTTTAACTGTTTCTCTCTGAAACCTTGTTTCTGTATACTATGATAAACTGCTTAACTGGCTCTATTGCTCTAAGTGATGAATGTAATATGTATAAGCCAGTTCCCAACATTGTGTTGCACTCTATCGTGATGAGTAAAATACAGCTACGATGGGCAGAACCTACACTAAAGTATCTAGCGACTTTAAATTAGCTGACATTATTAGCAGAAATAAAAATACTTTTTAAAAAGTCAAAGAGGATGTGACAGGAATTCCAGAGCACACCTGTCACATGCAAATCAATAAACAAGCTGTGTAAACACTTGCTCCTTTGGTACCAACATATGCTCCAGGGGAGGGAGCAAGTCAACAAGTGCTCCTCCAGTTGACATTAGCACACTGTGAACAATACACGTCTCCTTTATACAGTATTTACATAGTTTAATGGAGTTTAAAAGGTCACAATCTGAGTCACAGACACTTTGCAATTGCGAATTGCTACATTTGTATTGCTGAATTCTTAATTAAGCAGCAGGTACAGGGAGACTTTCAGAACGGGATCTTAACTGCATTGTGCCATTAAAACACTGGATGGTTGGAATGAAATGGAAGTACATGATATGAACTGTATCCTCAAGTGAAGACTGCAAGAACAATGTCTCCTGGCTTGCCTTGTGCTTGCCCCTCCCCCCGCCAACTTTGACCCACCCCTTAGAATGATGGAGCACAAGGAGGGTGCTGAGCTATCCTTGACACTTGTAATACGCAGGACCACTTGATGCTAAACCCTCAGGCGGCACATATGAATGGGAGGTGCTTGCACTGCCATGTCTGCAGTCCCCCCCCCCCCGGAGTCCAGCTGAGTACTGTGCTGGTGCTCATGTTTTGAACTCCCATCAGCAGCCACCACCATTGGGGGCTGGGTGTCCTGCAGTGACTGTGAGTATACTCCCCCCTTTCACTGGAACTCTGTGGGCGTGCTGGTTGTTTGCTGTGCTGCACGTCTCTAGTTTGTGATCTTGCAAGGCAAACTAGAGCATTTGGCCAGCAGCACCAGCAGTTGGGACAGAATCCTTGACCTTTCCCATGAGGGGGCTCAGTAGCAGCGAGGGTACACACTCCCGACTGTCGAAAAAGCGTTCAAACTGTCTGGTTTGGACAAGACACCATCTTCACATTTGGCAGAGAGCACGTGGTAGTGTGAAGCACTGGGTCTGCAGGAACCCTGAGGATACCGAGCTCCTCCCTTTTGGACTGCAGTGGAATCTGGGCATCTCAAGGAGCAGCAGGTCGCTTCCTCTGCATCTAGAATGTGATCCTGCATCTGGAAACTGCCTGTGTTTTGTAACCTGGGCTACCAGGTAAAGCAGAATGACTGACCTCTGCTGACCCAAAACATGACCACAAGAGGGAGGACACTCCCTGCTATGAAGGGAAGGGCATTGAGAGTGATACTGTTCAGGCAAGGCACAGCACTCATTGAGAACATGGGGGTGGGTGGGAGACATTTTCAGCACTTCAGTGCAGCGTGTGTTACACTTTGCAACTTCTGTTTCCGCTCCCCTTGTTTACCTTTGTGGGGTGCTCTATTGTCAGAGTGGGGCTGGGTATTCAGCGTTTCTGTCTGTAATCCCAGGGTGAAGTATCTATAAAGGTTCTGGGCAGAGATGTATTTGCAATGTGCCCAGGTTCCCCTATGTGCTGAAGAAGTGCCCAGTCCTCATGGTTTCTCATCACCAGAATTTATTTATTATCACATTTATAGACCACCTTTCAGCTTTCAAAGGGGCACCCAATATGAACATACATTCTAACAGAAGAAAATTCAAAACAGTTTAAAACAATAATTTTATTTATTTATTTATTTGATTCATATCCTGCCCTTCCTCCCAGTAGGAGCCCAGGGTGGCAATAACAACAATAATAGCAGCAACTCCTAAGCCACAAGGAAGGGATGGGATGGGGGAGGGCAGTGGGGCTATTGAAGGTGATTCATGAAATCAACGAAAAATGGGAATGGCAGAGAAGCAAATGTCCGATAGAGGGCGAGGGAGCAAAAATGGGGTCACATTTGGGAGAGAAACCAGAAAGGGTGGTGGTGGAAGAAAATGGTTGTGGCGACATGAAGGGGGTGAGAAAAGCAAACAAAATTGCAGGGGGGAGAAAGACAGCATTAAAAAAAAACAACAAATTTAAAACCATCAAAAGCTGGACAGAATAAAACCGTTTTGGCTGCCCACTTAAAAACCATAAAAGACAGGGCTAGTATATATACATGACGTGGGGCTAGATTATGGCCACATGCCATGGGCCCTGTCTTCTGACTTGTGTTCTGCCTGGTGGGGTGTGTGTGTTGTGACTCAATGCTGAGTTGTGCCGCATCCTAAACTCACTCATTTCATGGTGGAAGTGATGGGTTATAGGGGAGGGGGCAGCCTTTTTAAAAAGACCCCCCTTTGCTTGAATGGGAGAGAAATTACTTACACCAACCCGAGAATGTTGTTGGTGCAGGACTTAGCATGTGGTATAGCTGTTCCCTGATCGTATCCTGCCCACGCCCCCACCCTGGCACAACATTTTTGGGTGCTCCACCATCACAACCTAGCCGACAGAACATTCCCACCAGTGACCCATAGGGGCTTTCCCTATAGATGTCTCATCCGGCTGATATAGTACCGTCTCTACTGGCAGACTTGACAGTTCCGCAGCATCCTAATGCAACTCAGCCAGCAGATCTCCAATTTATGATTGTGCCCTGAGTAGTGCATTGCTATTTACAAGCTTCTATGCCGTCCTTCCTTCCACAGCATTCCAAACAGCAGAATAAGTCATCACCCTACTTGGTTGATACAGCCTTATTTATTTTTAATAATTTCTTGTGATTCAGTATCAGAAACAGTCTTTCCCCCAAAGACCCAGAATACAATGCTGTGTGCATTCAATACTGCTGTTTATTCATTTAGACCCAGTTATCTGAGCATGCAGTATCTGATATTACAGCAACAATCTCCCAGAGGTTTCAGGAATCTTGTTAGAAGGAAAACAGAATTGTGCCTTTGTTGGGATGGTTCCAGTAGCAAGAAGAATGTCTGTACATTTTGTAAGCATCTTATATTTCTGTCAAGGCATTCTAGACTAACTAATGTAATAACTTCTCATTTTGCATATTTGCGGTTTGCAAATGCAGAAGCAAAGATCAAGAGTTATCATACTCCCAAAGAGTAATATTAGAAATATAAAGGATGATGAGCTCATTGAAACTACGATCAGAGGATAAAAATGAATCATGTTCAGCTTAGGAGTTTTAGCGTCATTTCTGTTCATCTTATCCCTGCAAGCTACAGCTACTGCTTGTCTTGACAGTGTGTACTGAGAGGTAGGTTTGCTCTTCTCCCTGTGTTTAGTGCTATATGTTCCCTCAGTTCAAGTCTTCAACACTTCCTCCTCCATCCCCATACTGAATTTCCCTTTCTTCATAGAATCGTAGAATCATAGAACAGTAGTTGGAAGGGGCCTATAAGGCCATCAAGTCCAACCCCTGCACAATGCAGGAATCCAAATCAAAGCATTCCCAACAGTTGGCTGTCCAGCTACCTCTTGAATGCCTCCAGTGCGGAGAGCCCACTACCTCTCCAGGTAATTGATTCCATTGTCGTATGGCTCTGACAGTTAGGAAGTTTTTCCTGATGTCCAGCCAAAATCTGGCTTCCTGCAACTTGAGCCCATTATTCCCTGGCCTGCATTCTGGGACGACTGAGAAGAGATCCTGGCCCTCCTCTGTGCAACAACCTTTCATGTACTTGAAGAGCGCTATCATATCTCCCCTCAGTCTTCTCTTCTCCCGGCTAAACATGCCCAGTTCTTTCAGTCTCTCCTCATAGGGCTTTGTTTCCAGTGCCCTGATCATCCTTGTTGCCCTCCTCTGAACCTGTTCCAGTTTGTCTGCATCCTTCTTGAAGTGCGGAGACCAGAACTGGATGCAGTATTCAAGATGAGGCCTAACCAGTGCTGAACAGAGGGGAACTAATACTTCTCGCGATTTGGAAACTATACTTCTATTAATGCAGCCTAATATAGTGTTTGCCTTTTTTGCAGCCACATCATACTGTTGACTCATATTCAGCTTGTGATCAACAATTCTAAGATCCTTCTCACATGTCGTATTGCTGAGCCTAGTATCCCCCATCTTATAACTGTGCATTCTGTTGTTTTCAGCCCAATGCTCCAGCCTATCAGGGTCCCTTTGAATTTTGTTACTGTCTTCCACGGTATTAGCTATGCCCCCCAATTTTGTATCATCTGCAAATTTGATAAGCATGCACTGTACCTCCTCATCCAAGTCATTAATAAAAATGTTGAAGAGCACTGGGCCCAGGACCGAGCCCTGTGGTACCCCACTCATTACTTCCACCCAGTTTGAGAAGGAACCGTTGATAAGCGCTCTTTGAGTACTATTCTGGAGCCAACTGTGGATCCACCTGATAGTAGTTCCATCCAGCCCACATTTAGCTAGCTTGCTAATTAGAATATCTTGGGGCACTGTGTCAAAAGCTTTGCTGAAGTCGAGGTATATTATGTCCACAACATTCCCAATCTACAAGGGAGGTTACCTGTCAAAAAATGAGATAAGATTAGTTTGGTAGGATTTGTTCTTCATAAATCCATGTTGGCTCCTAGTAATCACTGCATTGTTTTCAAGGTGCTTATGGATTGACTGCTTTATAATCTGCTCCAGAGTTTTTCCAGGGATTGATGTTAGGCTGACTGGTCTGTAGTTCCCCGTCCTCCTTTTTGCCCTTTTTGAAGATAGGGCCAACTTTAGCTCTCCTCCAGTCATCTGGCACTTCACCAGTCCCCCACAATTTTGCAAAGATAGTAGACAGCGGTTCTGAGCGTTCTTTAGCCGGTTCCTTCAATACTCTAGGATGCAATTTATCGGGCCCTGCCAATTTGAACTTGTTCAAAGTGATTAGGTATTCCTTGACCAGGGCTCACCATTGCTTGGCTTGGATGTTAAGTTGCTCCCCTTTAAAACTGGTGAAGATGCCATCCTTTCGACAAGCAAACCCATAAAGATTACAGGTTTCTCCAGCTTCTCAAAGGTGCCTTGATGGAGCATGTGCATGGCCAAAGCAAGGCAGACTGAGTGCTCTGTGTAAGAGGCAACAGCTCAACAATGGGAGGGCAAAAATTGTCTAGAAGCTCTTCCTGAAAAAGATCTATTTATATTGCTGGACCCAAATGGCACAGAAAGGAGCAGCTCAAAAAGGATGTTATTTACATGTTTGCTAATAACACAGCTTAGTAGTGAAGTTTCAAGGTATTTTTAAAAACTGGATTTGAGATGCCACTACCTTAATTCAGAAGCAAGCACAAGATAGATCAAGATCTACCACCAAATCTCTATGTGGTATTTAATAAATCAGCAAGGTTTTCTAACTCCCAGTAATTTAACAGTAACAATTAAAATGGCAAGTTACAAATATTCTTGCTGTGGCTGGCTAAATCATTTAGTCTCCACTTAGGCTGACACTCCTTTTGTTGGAATGAACCAACAACACCTGTAGTTAGTTACCTGAACCAGTAGAGGGTACTAGACAGAAAGAGTAATGTTTTGTGTTCCTCTCACTGACCACCTTATAACCTGTTTGCTTGAGCATCTTCTTCCTTCCTCCTCTCAGACCACACATTCTTCCTTTGTCCTCTCTCTATGTTGTGAGGACGTGTCTCTCTGAGCTCTCACTCTGAGAGATGGCTATGTAAGAAACTTTTCTTTCTCAATTTTACCAGTGTTCCTAACAGATTGATTTGTTGCAACTGTTGTGTTAACTCTGCTGACTCTCCGATACCTTTAAATGACAAAAGCGATGTTATTCTAGTCACCTTAAATATAATGATATCCTCAGCCTTCCTGTTTGCTCAGCATAAACACCGGTACATCACAATATGATGCTTGTGCGTGTTTGAACTAGACATTGGTGCTACAAATCAGCCTATAAAGTTGTTTTGCTTCTGTATCCTTAGATGTGCGTGGGATTCCCAATGCCAAATAAATCTGAATTGCCATATATTAATGACTTTAAGTCTTAAGTATGCAAAAAAAGGAGAGGATACAAGTGAGGTTATGAATAGTTTGTGGTGACCTTTTTGTCCACACTAGTGGAAAATCCATAGCTTGATTGCACATAGCATGGACAAATTTGCATTGGAGATAGGTGAGGTTGCCAATATGTGGATCTATAGTTATGCCATTGCTGGTTCTCACCATGGTGGGAAATCTGTGCCTTGACTGTTCCAGTTTAGACTGCAGGTGAGGAGTTAGTTACATGACTGACTGTACCTCTGTTAAAAAAATCATATAAGGGGTAGCTTAACTCAATGAATACTAGGCCTCAATCTCTGCTCACAGCCTTGGCTGACTATTCCATATTATCCTTTTCATTCCACAGTACAATTGTTACATTTGCAGGTAACCGGCAAGGGGAACATCAGCCCTGATAGACAACCAACAGTTGCAAGAAAGCTCCTGCCCTCTGCCTTCTCCCTGCTAGAAAGAGCTCTGCTGCAAAATGATCAGTTGTATTCCAGCCTCTAAAGGAAAAGGAAGGAGAAGCTGAACTCCAATAATTTCCAAGGCCGAGAGTGCACGACTAGTCTCTGTATCACTGCCAGGGATGGGAACACCAGCTGCTGTAGAGATATTCATTGAGGGTTTGGGGGGCGGGGTGGGGATGGAATCAGTTGTTTTTCTTCTAAAGTGTTACATGCTGTGTAAGCCACTCAACACTTTTGGGATGCAGCAAGATATAAACTGAATTAATTATAACATAATTGATTATCAAGCGGCCACAGGCCAAGAATCACATCTTTGTTGCACAGGAGTTTAGCAGCCTGATAAACCTGGTCAAATCAACCTCTTTCCTTGCTTCCAAAGAAAGGCTTTTCAGTTATTATGATTTGTCCTGTCATTCTCTGAGGGACGGATCAGGATCCATTTAAAGCCCTCTTCAGGTATTCAGCATGAACACACAAGGGCAACAAGTGTGTAGGGTACTGGGGGTATCTGCGCCTGCCCCACCCTATTGTCAGAGCTTGGAAAAGTTACTGTTTTGAACTACAACTCCCATCAGCCCTAGGCAACATGGCCACTGGATTAGGCTGATGGGAGCTGTAGTTCAAAAAAGTAACTTTTCCAAGCTCTGCCTATTATCCCTGCACATGTCAGCTCTACCTCTCCCAATCTTTTGTGTATGTGTGTGTTGAGCGGGAAGACCTGAAGGGCATTTCTAAGCAGGTTTAGCTGAACATGCTTAGAATCCCCCCTGTAATTTGGAACCCCTGCAATATTATGAGGAGGCTTCTCAGTGCATTCAGCCAGACATACTTGGAAGCCACCTTTCCATTCAAGACAGAAAGACTTGGGGGGGTGAAAGGGGTGCTCCCAGCATGCTCAATGCAGGGCCAGCAGAGGCAGCTCCCTTGTTCTTTACAAATACTTTTGCCCTCGTGTTCAGGCTGAATGCCTGCAGAAGGCTTTACAGTGATGACCAGTGGGAGTAGGCAGATTTTACATGACTAAATACTTCAGTTCCATTGGAATGGCCAAGCTCAGCTTTGGACCAAGGCTCTGTCCTGGCAGTTGCTTGTCTCAAGGTCCAGCAAGGTGGAAAACATACCTGTAAATCAAGCTGGAATCCACCATAAGATTACCAGCTGAGTTGAAGAGGCAATTCAGCTGAATAACTTCCCAAAAGAGAGGCTCTATCTCAAAGAATGCCTAGTGGAAGTTCCAATTAATGCATATGAAATAAACAACTTATCAATCTTATATATTCATAAATGTTTGATTAGCAGCTCAGTATTTCTTGGACAACTTAATCCCATTGTTCTATTGCATATCAGCAGGAGTTACCCACATGCTTCCCAGCTTCCATTTAGAAACGAAAGCATGGAGAAAATACTAAGGTACTTTAAAAATTAAATATGTTCACATGTCTAATAGCAACTAAACTGTAATGGACTGAAAAGCATGCACATCTGAAGGTACAATAAAATAAGGATAATTATTCCCTGTTTAGCAGACATTCCTAAATGAGAACCATGTGTGTTCAGGAAGAATAATGTTTCATTCAAACCACAAAGGCAATAATGGCACCCACATTCATTGGGTTATTGCAACAGAGTATTGTTTATACATCTTCAGTGATTGTGAAATTATCTTTGTTATCTGTGTTGAGAAAAACTAAATGTACTTCAAACCAAAGACAGAAAGAACATAAAACATGTAATATTGCTCTTACAAGGCACATAAACCCTTATTGGATCTGTGGTAAGTATTTGCACTTGAGTAATTTTACTGCTTTACTAACTCTGGGCATGGTTCACAATACAAAGATGCCTTCTTTACCAGTTTTAAAGTGGAGCAACTCTAAATACTGAAGTCAAGCAAGATGCAAGTAACTGGTTCACCAAATCATCCAGTGAGGCTGCAATCATATGCACTTACTTAAGAATACGAACCAGTGAACACAGTGGGAATTACTTGTGAGCAAATCAGGGATTACACAGTCTATGCTGTGAATTTTTATTCAAGCTGCTGTTTTTCCATTAAGAATTAAACATCAATACTGCAAGCGCACTTGGAGGAAGCGGATTATCTGGATCCATTTCAATCGGGCTTCAGGCCTGGACATAGGACTGAAACAGCCCTGGTCGCCTTGGTAGATGATATGAGGAGGGCGTGGGATAGGGGCGAATGCACCTTCCTTGTCCTCCTTGATCTCTCAGCGGCTTTCGATACCGTTGACCACGTTATCCTCTTGGACCGCCTGGAGAGGTTAGGCATGGGGGGCACTGTATTACAGTGGTTCCATTCCTTCCTCTCTGGTAGGTACCAAAGAGTGGCATTGGAGGATGAGGTTTCGGATCCTTGGCCTCTCACTTGTGGGGTGCCACAGGGTTCCACCCTCTCCCCGATGCTGTTCAACATCTATATAAAGCCGCTGGGGGCAGTCATCAGGAGATTTGGGCTGCAATGTCATCAGTATGCGGATGACACGCAGCTCTATCTCTCATTTAAATCTGCACCGAGGTTGGCTGTAGAAACCCTGTCCAAGTGCCTGGAGTCGGTGAGTGGCTGGATGGGAAGGAATAAGCTGAAGCTGAACCCTGACAAAACCGAGGTACTGTTTGTGGGAGACAAGGGAAGGCTGGGGGACGTGGACCTGGTGCTCAATGGGGTACGTTTACCCCTGAAAGACCAGGTCCACAGCCTGGGGGTCATTCTTAACTCCCAGCTGACCATGGAGGCTCAAGTCTCGGCTGTGAGCCGGGCGGCGCTGTATCAACTCCATCTGATACAGAGGCTGCGCCCCTACCTTCCCAACCATCTGCTCCCACTGGTAGTACATGCCCTGGTCACCTCTCGCCTAGATTACTGTAATGCGCTCTACGTGGGGTTACCCTTGAAAATGGTCTGGAAGCTGCAACTGGTACAGAATGCGGCGGCTCGTCTGATTAAAGGCAGCCGCCGGCAAGATCACATCACTCCAGTGCTGAAGGAGTTGCACTGGCTACCGGTTGTTTACCGGGCCCAATTCAAGGTGTTGGTTTTGACCTTTAAAACCCTATACGGTTTTGGCCCAGTCTATCTGAAGGAGTGCCTCCAGCATCATCAGGGATGCCGCTCAACAAGATCAGCCTCAGAAGACCTTCTCTCGATCCCACCGGTTAAAACAGCTAGACTGGTGAGGACTAGAGAGAGGGCTTTTTCAATAGTGGCCCCCACCCTGTGGAACTGTCTCCCAAATGATCTCCGCCATGCCCCTTCTATGATGAGCTTCCGCCGGGCCTTGAAGACCTGGCTCTTCAGGCAGGCTTTTGGGGTGGGTTAGGTTTTTATTGTTATGGTTTTAAATGTTAACGTTTCAATGTATTGTTTTTATCTTGTACGTCGCCCACAGTGGCTGGACAACCAGCCAGATGGGCGACTAATAAATTTAATAAATAATAATAATAACAAAGTGTACAAAAAGGGTGCTTTGGATTCCTAAAGGTACATAGCAAAGACGTGAAGATATATGAAGATTACATTGTGAATAATAAATGGGACCTGCCGCAAAATGCTGCAGTGTGAAATGTTCCTGCTCAGTGTTTGTCAGCCAGCCATGCCCTCCCACCAGGATACTCCATTCCATTTCTCTCACTTCCCACCTGATTCCACCACCCCAATGTTAGCATTCCATGAGCACACAGAGTCCTTATTGAGCTGTTTTATGAGCTACCACTCCCTCCTTATGTTCTTTTTCCTTCCCTGAAGATTTTTTTTATTTCTGCAAACCTTAGCGATACCTTCCTCGTGTGTGGGTGTGTGTGGGTGGTGCTTTGGCTATATAACCCACCTCTGAATATAAGAAAAAGATAGAATCATGGAAGCCACACAGCCTTCATCGCGTCATGCAGCTGAGTTACAGAATCTTATAGGTACATGGAAACCACTAGAAACTGCAGGTACAATGAACCCAATGTCCATTATTGGTCTAACATTCCAATGTCTTCCTGCCCAAGTGCAGACAGCCTTCTGAAACAAGCAGGCCCACAGAGGGCAAATTCTAAGACTGTTTCTCCAATTATTCCTATTGGGAAAACAAAGAAGGAAAGGCATTGATGCAATAACAGTGTGAGACATGGCGGTTCCCTAACAGGGCTAATGCTGAGTAGGGCATAAGGGGGTGGTTTTTGTTTTTGCATTTTCCAGGAAGAAGGAAATCAGGCAGTGTCACTGCTATTACAATGCAGGCAAATTTCAGTTGTCTGTAGGTATGAAATGATGTTAAAATTCAACAACAGCAAAATAGCTCTGCCCATTTGACCCTGATGTAGCAGTTAAGGTTGCAATCCTATGCTACAATAGCATTATGAGTAGGTAGCCAGAAAAGGAGGGAAGGGAATCAATGCCAGCAGGTTCGCTCAGAATTTATTTATTTTAAGAGGGTACGGGAAATAATAAAACAGTTACAAGAACAGCAAGCAAAAAGAGCAGTAATGGGGGGGGGGAGACTTGCCAGCCAAATTAAAAGCAAGATAAATAGATGGAGGCAGTAGGCAAGTGAGCTGGACTTATAAAGCCTTCATACATTTGAATTTAATCAAATCTAGGTTTGCCTACTGAAATTGCTGAGTTTCTTTTGCAACTGCATCTACAAGTCCATGAGTGCCTGCCTGTATGCCTATCTCCTTCTCTACTTTGCCAATGCAGCAACTAAAAGCCAAGAGGCGGGTGAAAGTGATTGTATCAGAGGAGCCTCCAGTCTTTTACCTAGAAAAGCCTTCTGTCCAGTGCTCTCCCAGAAATTTCATAAAGAAGTAGATTGTTTTCCCCTGCATCTGAAACTTTATGGGGTTTTTTTTAAATATAATTTTATTGCTTAGAATTTTTCAATATAAAACAAAAGAGTTTTAGAATCCTACAGAAGCAGTTTTAATTAAGACATCATTACAACAAAATTAAACATCCCTCCCCCCACTTTTACAAATATGTATCACTTCTTTCACATTGTTCGACTTCTTGTGCTGGTAGCAAATATCCAGTAACATGAAATCTCAGCCCAATATTTTCTCATCTCTGAATAGCCCTCTGCATATGCAAATAAGTGCACTTCGTACCATAGCCCTACTAAGATGTACAGCTCCCTAAACTGCTAGTTTTCTTTATCCTTTGTAGGGTAAGATCCAGAGTAGGCAGATTTTCAGCTTGTGAGATCAACTTTTTTTCTGCCAGTCTTCAGATCCACCAGCCAGAGTCAGTCACAAAATAGTGGCTTGGGACTGAACCAGTTGCAGTTACCTACTGCATCCCATGATCACTCGTACCCTGGGGTGCACCTGCAAGTATTGACACACTATTTAAATTCGAGTTACTATTTAGGCCCCTTTCACACGGCACTTTATTCCGTTATTCTGACGATTTATTTCCTGTTAATTTGCGCATAAAATCTGAGCTTTACACGACATAACGGGTAGCTCCAGAATTCTGGTGGAATGTATTGGAAGTTTAGTGCTAATTTCCATAATAAATGATACCTGGAAAATTCCGATAGCAGGCTGGGAAACCGGAAGATTGCGGGAGTTTTGTACTAGCTGCCGCTGCTCATGTGACAGCCCTCCCAGCATGCAGTGCTTTTCCACCCTTACCAACAGCCCTCCCAGCATGCAGTGCGTTCCCGCCCTTACCAACAGCCCTCCCAGCATGCAGCCTTCGCGTGCTGCTGCGCTGCCACTGCCGCGCCTCCCAGCTGATCCCAGCTGCTCCTGAGAGAGCAGCCTGTCCTGCTTGTGCTCAACCAGAGCCTCTGCTGCTGCGCTACCGCCCGTCTCAGCTGATCACGATTGCGCCTCTTTCAACCCCCCCCCCACGCACCGAAAGAACAGGCCTCAAACCAGCTCATCCGGTGTCGCATGAGGCTGAATGAAGGGGGGGAGAGAAAAACTCTGCTGTGTGTGTGAAAGACTATTGTGCAAAATGCCGGTATAACAGGTACTGCAGTGTGAAAGGGATTTTTGAAATATGGAACGAAGCACTACCTTTTTAATCCGGTAAACTAGCGCTATTAGCCCCATGTGTGAAAGCAGCCTTAGTCTCCTGATGCCTTAACTTGCAAGTTGTGCTGCCCAGAACTTTTACTTCTGAATAAAAAAGAATAGGATTTCTCTGATCTTCATAGGATGTTAAGGAGAAAACAGTGCTCAGAACCCTCTTTTCTCAAATGAGAAATATGTATACTTTCCACAAGGCTGCTGCACCCTGAGTCTCAAGTCTTGATGGATACATCACTGAACAGGTGGAGGCTGGTCCATTAAGGCAAACTGGGGCATTGGTCTACCAAGTGAAATTTCAAGCAAACTTCCCCAAAAATCTCAAAATCACTCTTTTCTGTACCACACGCACACTCATATCCTTCCATTTGAACTTAAGAGATATTTCTTCAATCTCCCATTCTCTAGCCAATCTGCTCTCTGGACCTTTTGGCCAATCCCAGTTAAAACATTACTATGGCCAGGAGGGCCCTCACATCTATCTCCAGGCAGAAAAGAACATGTGACATATTTGTATTTTACTACAGCTGCAGGCTCCTTAGCTTTAGTTTTGCAGGTTACCCTTCCCTCCTGATGGCAATCCAGCCATAGTACATGATATTAGCAAGGCTGCTGCCAGACCTATTAGCCTGGTAGGCCTATCAGAATTATGCATCAGTTCTTAGCATGCTCAGAGCTGTTTCTTTGAATGCCACACTTCCATACAGCCCATAGCATGTCTTTGCAGCCAGCCAGGCAGCCAGCAGGGAGTATTTGCTACTTTGAGCAGCTTTATTTTTTGTTTATTATTTGTTTTGTGACCTGTCACAAGTGAGAGAGCTTGCAACAGGGGACATAGTGCAAGTCTCTTTCTATAACAAATATGTATTGTTTATGTAATCATTTGCATTTTTGTGAATGGGGAATAGGAGGAGAAATGGCAAACAGCTTGTATGTGGGTGTTGCAGTTTGCAACAGGTTGTGTTGCCTGCGTATCTTGTGCTGGAGGTTAATATGGTCTGCTCTGCTGTTCTTCCCACTGGATCACACCAAAGGATTTGCTGATATTCTGTCTTGTTTCCCACAACTGTTATGCCTCCAGCTTATTAAAGTATATGAGAGAGGGCAGTACCACCTCTGCCTTGGCTTGCCGGGCACTAGCAGTTGCACCTTGTTCACTAGTGGTAGCAGTAGCTTGCCTGCTGTAGTCTTGCTTTTTGGCACACTGGCGTGCCTGGAGAAGCACAGTACAAGGGAGGTCCAATGGTACCTCACTGCATGAGCCTGCACAGCAGAAGGCACACATGGCCAGGCCAAGACCAGATTAAGGTGGTTGGGGGCTCTGGTACAGTTCACAAAACAGGGCAACCCATCCTCCGAAAAGGAATGCATGAAATGACTTCCCGGAAGGAGTGCTGGCTGGTGGTTGTCTCTGAGGGAGCTCTGCCTCAGAGGAAGCTTTTTTCAGGTTAAAAGCCAGCCAAGAGGAATCTTGGACTGGCTTAAATGTTCTCCAAGGTATAGGAGAACCGATCAGATTTTCCACAAGACTTCGTTGAGCTGTCGGCGGCTGGAATTGATCAGGAAATCCCTGAGATAAGAAGGCATGCCGATCGGCTGACGACGGAGTCAGGATTTCCACGCAAGCTGTACTGGAAAAAAGCGAAGCGTTCTTTTTTTTCTTCTTAAAAAAAACGTTCTTAACCAGCGAGCCTACTTCTGTCTAAATCTTATCATTCGGCTTAAATTACTACAATAAAAGGGATTTGTTTACAAATCAGCAACTGAGAAACCTGGGTGAGTCATACTTTTTCTCTTTTAAACATAATTAAGGAAGAAAGAAAATGTAAACAACTTATATACTTTTTTTACGACAAAAAGCTGGCCTGAATTTGGAGCTTTAAAGTTTAAAAACGGATGAGAGGTAATTATTATATTTTGGACTATTTTTCTCTTTGGACTATTTCTTTTTGGACGAATCTGCTGCTCGTATATGTTACTAATTGCTTGGTGTTGGGAACCAGAATTGTTTTGCATTCTTGGATGTAGATAAGAACTGTGCTGTGCTGGCTGGATTTCAATAACAGGCCTGGAATATTAACTTTTTTGTTGGTGGAGGAAAAAAAAAATAGACTGCCTCTAGGTTTTGGAACAGTGATTAATATCAGAAATTAAAGGCTTCTCTTGAAAATGACAACTAAAAAAGCAACTAAGGCCCGGGAGCGAAGAGGTTCTACTGATCCACAGGAAGGGGCTATACCCCCAGATATGTTTCAAATAATAATGGAAGGGATTAATGATATAAAACAGGATATGAAAACTGAATTGACAGATATAAAAAAATATATTAAAACACAAGTGGATGAGATTAAAGGGACAATTGGGCAAATAAAGGAGGATGCAAAAAAGACTAAAGAAAAGGTACAAATCTTGGAGAATAGAACAGATATATTAAATCTGGAATTAGAAAAAAACTTGGACTATATGGCTGTGATTGAAATGAGAAATAAAGAACATTGTTTGAGATTCCGTGCAATTCCTGAGGAAACAGGTGAAGACATCAGAGATAAAATTGTTAATGCTCTAGTAAAATTTCTGGATTTGAATGAAGACCGGATGGAATTTGAAATAGACAAAGTGTATAGAATTAATTCCAGATATGCAACAATGAATAAAATTCCAAGAGATGTGCTTGTTCATTTTATAAAGAAGACAACCAGAGATATGGTATTACAGCAACACTTTAAAAATACCTTTAAAATTGATGGTAAGGAAATACTGGTAATGAAAGAAATTCCTATTAGACTTTTACGTAAGAGAAAAGAATATGCTTTCCTTACAGAGAAACTTAAGCAACGCAAAATTCAATTTAGATGGGATGTTCCAGAAGGAGTGATCTTTACATTCAGACAACAGAAATATAGATTGAATACTGCTCAAAAAGCAAGGGACTTCTTGAGAAAAGCTTCAAAAGATATGGATGAAGATAAACTCAAAGATATGGATATAATTCCTGGGGAACAAAGTCAACAAGATATGCAGAGGAAGGGAAGGAAGATGATGGATTAAAAGGAGCATCAGGCACATTTTAAAATACACGCTTAAAGATGGATTACAAATATCTAACTTGGAATATAAATGGAGCCAATACGGCGCAGAAGAGAAAGAAAGTGTTTCATTATTTGAAAAAATTAAAATTGGATATAATTTGTTTACAAGAAACTCATATTAAGAAGAAAGATTCCAAATATTTGATTTGTAAAAATTTGGGTGAAGAATTTATTTCGGCTGGACCAAAAAAAAAAGTGGAGTTGTTCTCTACATTAACCCACAATTGCTTCCTAAATTGGTATTACTGGATGATAGTGGTAGATTTGTGGGGGTCGAAATTACTCTACAGGGTACAAACATTTTGATAGTGGGTATCTATGCCCCCAATGAAGATAAAACAAGGTTTTACACAGGACTTATGGAAAAATTGTCAGAGTTTTCATATGACCATTGGTGCGTTATGGGTGATTGGAATGGGGTAATCTCACCAAAAATTGATAGGCTTTCTGAAAAAAATATTAAAGAGACACAGGGTAAATTACCGAAGATTTGCTTTGAACTGATGGAACATTTAGAATTGGTGGATACCTGGAGATATATAAATGATAATGCAAAGGAATTTACTTATTTTTCAGAAAGACACAAAACATTCTCGAGGATTGATATGATTTGGATGTCTAAAATTTTAGTGAAGGACACTTTTAAAATGGATATATTACCAAAAACTTTTTCGGATCATAACCCTGTGATATTAACTTTAAAAAAGAAAAATCTTGGATTTAGATGGAGACTAAATGAATCTTTATTACAGAATGACAAAGTAGTACAAGAATGTAAGAAGAAATTAAAAGAGTTTTTTGAACATAATTTACATAAAGGAACAAGTGAAAATATCATTTGGGATACAAGTAAGGCATTTATGAGGGGATATCTTATTAAATGTAACTCTGAATTAAAAAAAAAGAAACAACAGAAAATGCAATTAATTTTGGAAGAAATAAAACAAAAAGAGGAAGAATTGAAAAAGAATCCAACTAAAGTTTCTATTGTAAATGAAATCAAAATGTTACAGAAGCAAGTATCAATGCTGACAGTTAGAGAAATTGAAAGAAAACTAAATTTTGCTAAACAAAGGACTTTTGAATTTGCAAATAAACCTGGGAAATGGTTAGCATATAAATTAAGAAAAGAACGCCAAAAAAATATCATTTTAAAGATACAAGAAGGAGATGAGACGTTGACAGATAATGTAAAAATTAAAAAGATTTTTCATCAATATTATTCAACATTGTACAAATGTCAGGAAATTCCATCTGAAAAAATAGAAGAGTATATATCTAAACAGAATTTGCCTAAAATTACAGACTTCCAGAGACAAGCTATTAATGGTCCTATTACGTCAAGAGAGATATCTGAAGCTATAAACAAAATTAAATTAGGAAAGGCACCAGGACCAGATGGGTTATCTGCAATGTATTATAAATGTTTGGAGGAAGAACTCTTACTACCTTTACAGTCTACAATGAATCTTATTCTGCAAGAGGGAAAGATACCGGATAGTTGGAAAAATGCTAATATTACATTAATACCTAAAGAGGAGCAAGATTTAACTAAAACAAAAAATTATCGACCAATATCTCTATTGAATAATGACTATAAAATTTTTACAATGATCTTGGCAGAAAGATTGAAAATAATATTGCAACAATTTATTCAGGAAGATCAATCAGGGTTTTTACCTAAAAGACAATTACGTGACAACGTCAGGAATGTCTTGAAATATTTAGAACAACGAAATGATAAACAAGCAGCTTTGATTTTTTTAGATGCTGAAAAAGCATTTGATAATTTGAATTGGAAATTTATGTTCCAGGTTTTGGAGCAAATGGATTTTGGAGACAATTTTATAAAATGGATTAGATCGATTTATACATCTCAGAAGGCTCAGATAATTGTTAACGGAGATTTAACGGATTCATGTGAAATACAAAAGGGTACAAGACAGGGATGTCCTTTATCTCCCCTTTTATTTATTCTGGTCTTAGAAGTGCTGCTTAGAGATATAAGGCAAGATAAAAGAATTTCGGGATTAAAGATAAAAAAAGAAGAATATAAATTGAGAGCATTTGCTGATGATTTGATAATTGTACTAGAAAATCCTTTGGAAGGAATTAATGTATTGATGGACAAATTAAAAGAATTTGGACCGTTAGCAGGATTTAAGATCAACAATCAAAAAACAAAGATGTTGGTGAAAAATTTAACTTTAAGGGAACAGAAAGAGTTAATGGACAAGACAGATTTTACAATAGAGAAAAAGTTGAAATATTTAGGTATCATTATGACAAATAAAAATTCAAAGTTGTTTCATAATAATTATGAAAAATTATGGACAGAGATTAAGAAAGACTTGCTAAGATGGGATAAACTACAACTGTCATTAATGGGTAGAATATCTGTGATAAAAATGAATGTATTACCGAGAATGATGTTTTTGTTTCAAACAATACCTGTAATATCCTCTGATTTACCTTTTAAACAATGGCAAAAAGATATCTCTAAATTTGTATGGCAAGGAAAAAAACCAAGAGTTAAATTTAAACTACTACAAGATGCCAAAGAAAGAGGAGGACTGGGATTACCAAATCTAAGACTTTATTTTGCTGCCTGCTGTTTAGTCTGGATAAAGGAATGGATTTTATTGAGGAATAAAAGACTATTGGATTTGGAGGGCCATAATTTGAAGTGGGGATGGCATGGATATCTATGGTATGACAAAGTAAAAGTAAATGTAGACTTTAACAATCATTTCATAAGACGTCCTCTGTTGAAAATATGGAATAGATATAAACCAAGGTTTTATTCGAAAATACCATTATGTGTCTCAAGTCAAGAAGCGTTTTATAGAAGAGAAATGGCTGGAAAAGAGAAATGGTTAACTTATCAAGAACTATTAGAAAATGTACATGGAGAATATACAATGAAAGAGAGAGAACAACTGACAAAGGAAGGATATAGTTTTCAATGGTTTGCCTATTTACAATTGTTAGAAAGATATAAAATGGACAAGAAAATGTATGGGTTTGAAATAAGTAAATCTGATTTTGAAATAGGATTGTGTACAAATGATGAAAATATAATTGCGAAAATGTATAAACTCTTATTGAAAATGGATATGGAGGAAGAACAAGTAAAAGAGTGTATGGTAAAGTGGGCAAAAAATTTTGGTCATAACATACAAATGGATCAATGGGAAAATATGTGGAAAAAAGGTTTGAAATTTACACTATGCTATAATCTTAAAGAAAATTTTTATAAAATGATGTACCGTTGGTACATAACTCCAGAAAAGTTGTCAAAAATGTATAGTAATGTTTCTAATGTTTGTTGGAAATGTAAACAACAAGAAGGATCATTTTATCATATGTGGTGGTTATGTAAAAAGGCAAAATCATTTTGGGCACAGATAGGTAGGAAGATGCAAAAAATTCTAAAGATAAATATTCAGTCAAAACCAGAATTTTTTTTATTGGGTTTTATGGATAAACAAATAGAAAAGAAATATGGAAGAATAATATTATATATGATTACGGCAGCAAGATTATTATATGCACAAAAGTGGAAAATGGAATCAACACCAACAATGGAAGAATGGCTATTGAAATTAATGGATTTAGTAGAAATGGATAAATTGACATGTTTACTTAGAGAAAAATCGACAGATACATTTCTTAAGGAATGGAAGCCTCTCTTTGACTTTTTGTTGAAAGATCAAAATAAAATGATGATACTGGGATTTGACGATTAATTAAGACAGCCTACGGAGAAAAGGGACTCTGTATGTATACATTAAGGGACAGGTTTGATGTATATTATATACTTATAGCTGATCTGCGACAAATCGGAAGTCAACTATTTTATTTTCATTTTTTGTTGATGTATTGTTATGTTTTTTTGACTTTGTTTTGTTTGTTTTTGGAAAAATTTGAATAAAAATTATTAAAAAAAAAAAAGAAACAAATAAGGATGAATGTTCAATAAACAGGTCGCCTGGAAGTGACCCAAGAACAAACTGTAACCTCTTACAGCCCCAACAAGTGTCCCAATTGCTACAAGCGAGCCCTTGACTTAACACAGGGGGGAAAAAAACATTTTCTGTAGGATTAGGAATTCAAAGCAACTGTAAATATAAAATAAATAAAGCTACTATTGCAAAAAGGAATGCATGAAATACGGTACCACAAAATAAGTCTTGTGGTATCTTAAATATGATACAAGCTTTTGTGGTCTACAAAAAAGGTGCAGTTACACATGTTAAATTCACTGAACTCATCGTCGTTTTTGCTCACTTCCTGCCTTGGGCCAGTCACCAACTCTTAGCCTAACATGGGAAGATTTAGGAAGTGGTACAGAATGGCTGCAAAGGAGACTTGATTATCATAGGCATGAAATTTTGGTTCCTTTAACCAGAATGATGCATCTTTGTACCATAAAGGGCCATGTTTTTCTGCCCTCTCTGGCCCAATTAGCACAGCTCCAAGGCTTCAGCCAATCTTAATCTGGCCTGATTATTGCATGTTTTCAATGCATAAATCCCAGACTTGTTCAGCTAAGTTTATTCCCTGGTTAGCATGCACAAGGCACTGAGGAATTACCTTAGACCTGTAGCCACTGGGGGTGGGGGACTGTGGAAAGCAAAGTGGTTGTTTTTCACTTTTTTTCTTACTTTTACTATTTTACTAAATGGTAAGGAAAAGCACACGGTCAGTAAAAACCTCTGCTCCCACTTTCTAATGTTCTGTCGCAACAGCAAAATCACTGAGAGCTAACAGGATTTTTAAATGTTATAGAACTAATTTTTATTTTATTAATAATTTAATTGTGTTACAATTATTATTTGACCCCTCTTTTTTCCTTTTGCCCTTTACCCACAAAAAGCTCTTAGGAAAAGAATTGAAAAGAAAGCTACCAATATAATGCTGTCATACAAATATATGGTGCAGCTGCATTTGGAATACTGTGTACAGTTCGGATCGCCGCACCTCAAAAAAGATACTGTAGAGTTAGAAAAGGTTCAGAAAAGGGCAACCAAACTGATCGAGGGGATGGAGTAACTCACCGATGAGGAAAGGTTACAACATTTAGAGCTGTTTAGTTGAGAAACAAATGTAAGGGCAGACTTAACAGGTGTATAAAATTATGCGTGATGCAGCAAAAGTGGTTAGAGAAAAGTTTTTCCTCCTCTCATGAAGCTAGAACCTAAGGCCAATCAACAAAGTTGAACGTTGGAAGATTCAGAACAGAAACAGCTACGTACTTATTCCTACAATGCCTGGTCACTTCAAGGAGCCATGAGCTCAGACAACTTTAAAAGGGGTTTAGGAAACTTCATAAAGGATAAGGTTATCAGTGGCTATTAGCCATGATGGTTATATATTACTTTTGCTATCAGGAACAGTGTGTCTCTGAAAACCAGAGTTCTCTTGCTCTTCCCACGGAACAACAGCAGCAGAGTGCTGTTGCTCTCATGTCCTGCGTGTGGGCTTCTCTGGTTGGCCACTGTGAAAATAGAATGCTAGCCTAGATAGGCCTTTGGTCTGACCCAGCAGAACTCTTGCGTTCATATTAGTTGCAGGGAGGGCTCTTCCAAGGCTTCCCTCCCTCTCTGACATTCCCTCCTCTTCTGGTGTCTGCTGCTATGGCAATATCCCAGGGCCCTGAGCTCCTGGGAAATGCAGTTTCTGAGAGCCTGACAACTAGGAGGCGTACACTGAGAAACTCCTCCTACCACTGACATCAGTGCCAGGCATTGGCAGACGCAGGAAGGAACAGCTGTAGGGCTCATGGATGGAGGAGGTGTTTAATACCCATAGTGCTCCTAAGGTTGTCACCAGGTCCACAAAGTCCAAACTGGATTACATTTGGACCTTGGCTCCAAATAAATCAAACTATGTTTTGATGCTGTAGGCGGGACAGCAGGGAGGGAGGCCAATGCAGTCATTGCCTCTGCAGTTGCTGTTATTGCTTCTACCACTAGATCAGAGAAACTGAAAGATAGAAAGTGGAGTTCTGCAGTCTGTATTTCAATCCACGCCAGAGAAGAATTCATGGGACCATCCATAATTTTACTACCATGACACACATTTGAATTTAGCTTGGGGCAGAAAAATGCCCCGTGGTTTGCACTAAGTGGCAGCATTCATAACTATGGTTGACAGTAATGCACTGGTTTGATCCAGAGGCCCTTGAGCCATCACAGGATAATCTAGAAGTATAGAATTGCAAATAAATCCCAGATTTTCATCTGCCATGTATGCTTTCTTAATGAAGAGGAAGTTAACTATTTCAAAGCTTTCGGTGAGAGCAGAGGGGGAAGATTCATCAGAAACCTTCAAAGAATCTTTTGGGCAAGAAATAACCTGTGCAATGTAACAAAATGCTTCTCCAGCCCTCCTTCCAGTACCAAGCAATACCTGCCATCCTTTTACTGACTTTAGTTTTCAGGACAATAAAAGGTCCAGAGTCATTGCCCGAGGTGCCAGCAAGCATGAGAGGAACTGCCTAATTCTCTTGTGTGTCTTTTCACAGCCTGCTCCACGAGCTAGAGGGAGCCCCAGCTGACGAAGCGTCAAGGCGAGTTAAGCAGCAGAGCGAGTTTGGCAGCAGGGCGAGGAGGCCAGGGCCCCCCACTCTGCCCGTCTGTTCCCTGACCTCAACTAAACCACAGTCTCCAACTGATTGACGTAATAAACCTTAAACAAAACTATGCAGGTAAGAAGCCAGCAGGGGTGTGGGGGCTTTCCAGTGTTTTGCACCGCCTGCAGCATGTACGACTATCTGCCTGTTGGACAGAAGTCGTGGGTGTGCTCTCGGTGCAATGAGCTCCTGGCTCTCCGGGAACGACTTCATTTCCTTGAGGCCAAGGTGGCGGACCTGGAAAAGCTGAGAGAGGCAGAGAGGTGTGTGGAGGAGGCCTTCAGGGACGTTATAGCTGTGTCCCACTCCAACGATGATAGCTCTCCTGCTATCATGGACAACGATGGTCTCGGGGAAGGACAGCATCCAGCTGAGGAAGAGGGAAACGATCCCTTAGAAGGGACCCATTCCTTGGGGGATGAGCAGCTATCCTCTCGTGCCGAGGATATATCTCCAGGGGGTGGAGGGATCCTTGTAGTGGGTGATTCGATCATTAGGAACATAGACAGTGGGGTGTGTGATGGGCGTGTAGACCGCAAGGTGTTTTGCCTGCCTGGTGCGAAGGTTGCGGATATCGCCCGTCATTTAGATAGTTTGGTAGACAGTGCTGGGAAGGAGTCAGTGGTCGTGGTGCACGTTGGCACCAACGACATGGGGAAATGCAGCCGTGAGGTCCTGGAAGCAAAATTTAGGTTGCTAGGTAGGATGCTGAAAGCCAGGACCTCCAAGGTGGCTTTCTCTGAAATGCTACCGGTTCCACGCGCAGGACCAGCCAGACAGGCCCAGCTTCGCAGTCTCAATGCGTGGATGAGACGATGGTGTCGGGTGGAAGGGTTCGGATTTGTTAGGCACTGGGGAACATTTTGGGACAAGCCGGGCCTGTACAAAAGGGACGGGCTCCACTTGAACCAGAATGGTACCAGACTGCTGGCACTTAAAATTAAAAAGGTAGCAGAGCAGCTTTTAAACTGACTGAGGGGGGAAACCCGACAGGAGCTGAGAAAGGTCCGGTTCGGAATAAACCTCCCCCCTGGGATAAAAACCAAAGAAATGATGAAATTTTAAAAGGGGTAGGTCTAGAAGTAGGCATTGTGAGACCAGGGGCACAGGATATAAATTCAGAAGAGCAAAATTACCACAGGCCTAACCACAAGTGCCAAAGACACTTGAAGAGAGACACTGCTTACAAGTGCCTGTACGCTAATGCTAGGAGCCTCCGAACCAAGATGGGAGAACTGGAGTGCTTGGTCTTAGAGGAGAGCATTGATATAGTGAGTATAACGGAGACCTGGTGGAATGGAGAAAACCAGTGGGATACGGTTATCCCTGGATATAAACTATATCGGAAGGACAGGGAAGGACGTATTGGTGGCGGAGTCGCTCTATACGTGAAAGAAGGCATTGAATCCAGCAAGCTCGAAACCCCAAAAGAGGCAGACTCCTCCACAGAATCGTTGTGGGTGGTGATACCATGCCCCAGGAGGGACTTAATACTGGGAACGATCTATCGTCCCCCTGATCAAAATGCTCAGGGAGACCTTGAGATGAGATATGAAATTGAGGAAGCATCCAAACTACGAAATGTGGTAGTAATGGGTGACTTCAACTACCCGGACATAGACTGGCTGCATATGTGTTCCAGTCATGACAAAGAAGCAAAGTTTCTAGATATTCTAAATGACTATTCCCTAGACCAGCTGGTCATGGCACCGACCAGAGGGACGGCAACCCTGGACTTAATCCTCAGTGGGGACCGGGACCTGGTGCGAGATGTAAGTGTTGTTGAACCGATTGGGAGCAGTGACCACAGTGCTATTAAATTTATTTATTTATTTATTTATTTATTTATTTATTTAATTAATTACATTTCTAGACCGCCCTATAGCAGAAAGCTCTCAGGGCGGTGTACAACAAATAAAATCACAATTAAAATATGAGCAAGTGTGGAAAAAAAAATATATAGTACAATTATAAAACATTAATAAAATTGCCATTGAGATTTAAATTAAGATCATATTAAGTTTAGAATGTTAAATTAAAATATTTAAAAATTTACAAAATTTAAAAAGCCTGGGAGAAAAGGTAAGTTTTTACCTGGCACCGAAAAGATAACAGAGAAGGCGCCAGGCGTATCTTGTCTGGGAGGGCATTCCATAGTTCGGGGGCCACCACCGAGAAGGCCCTAGATCTAGTTGTTGATCTCCGGGCCTCTTTATGGGTTGGGACCCGGAGAAGGGCCTTTGACGTCGAGCGTAGTGAACGGGTAGGTACATAGCGAGAGAGGCGCTCCATCAAATTAAACATACATGTAACTGGCCAATTGCCAAGAAAATCCAACACGGTCACATTTGACTTCAAAAGAGGAAACTTCACAAAAATGAGGGGATTGGCAAAAAGAAAGCTGAAAAACAAAGTCCAGAGGGTCACATCACTCGAAAATGCTTGGAAGTTGTTTAAAAACACTATATTAGAAGCTCAACTGGAGTGCATACCGCAGATCAGAAAAGGTACCACCAGGGCCAAGAAGATGCCAGCATGGTTAACGAGCAAAGTCAAGGAAGCTCTTAGAGGCAAAAAGTCTTCCTTCAGAAAATGGAAGTCTTGTCCGAATGAAGAAAATAAAAAAGAACACAAACTCTGGCAAAAGAAATGCAAGAAGACAATAAGGGATGCTAAAAAAGAATTTGAGGAGCACATTGCTAAGAACATAAAAACCAACAACAAAAAATTCTATAAATACATTCAAAGCAGGAGACCATCTAGGGAGACGATTGGACCCTTGGATGATAAGGGAGTCAAAGGTGTACTAAAGAACGATAAGGAGATTGCAGAGAAGCTAAATGAATTCTTTGCATCTGTCTTCACAGTGGAAGATATAGGGCAGATCCCTGAACCTGAACTAACATTTGCAGGAAGGGATTCTGAGGAACTGAGACAAATAGTGGTAACGAGAGAGGAAGTTCTAAGCTTAATGGACAATATAAAAACTGACAAATCACCGGGCCCGGATGACATCCACCCGAGAGTTCTCAAAGAACTCAAAGGTGAAATTGCTGATCTGCTAACTAAAATATGTAACTTGTCCCTCGGGTCCTCCTCCGTGCCTGAGGACTGGAAAGTGGCAAATGTAACACCAATCTTCAAAAAGGGATCCAGAGGGGATCCCGGAAATTACAGGCCTGTCCCTGGAAAACTGGTAGAAAGTATTATTAAAGCTAGATTAACCAAGCACATAGAAGAACAAGCCTTGCTGAAGCAGAGCCAGCATGGCTTCTGCAAGGGAAAGTCCTGTCTCAGTAACCTATTAGAATTCTTTGAGAGTGTCAACAAGCATATAGATAGAGGTGATCCAGTGGACATAGTGTACTTAGACTTTCAAAAAGCGTTTGACAAGGTACCTCACCAAAGGCTTCTGAGGAAGCTTAGCAGTCATGGAATAAGAGGAGAGGTCCTCTTGTGGATAAGGAATTGGTTAAGAAGCAGAAAGCAGAGAGTAGGAATAAACGGACAGTTCTCCCAATGGAGGGCTGTAGAAAGTGGAGTCCCTCAAGGATTGGTATTGGGACCTGTACTTTTCAACTTGTTCATTAATGACCTAGAATTAGGAGTGAGCAGTGAAGTGGCCAAGTTTGCTGACGACACTAAATTGTTCAGGGTTGTTAAAACAAAAAGGGATTGCGAAGAGCTCCAAAAAGACCTCTCCAAACTGAGTGAATGGGCGGAAAAATGGCAAATGCAATTCAATATAAACAAGTGTAAAATTATGCATATTGGAGCAAAAAATCTGAATTTCACATATACGCTCATGGGGTCTGAACTGGCGGTGACCGACCAGGAGAGAGACCTCGGGGTTGTAGTGGACAGCACGATGAAAATGTCGACCCAGTGTGCGGCAGCTGTGAAAAAGGCAAATTCCATGCTAGCAATAATTAGGAAAGGTATTGAAAATAAAACAGCCGATATCATAATGCCGTTGTATAAATCTATGCTGCAGCCGCATTTGGAATACTGTGTACAGTTCTGGTCGCCTCATCTCAAAAAGGGTATTATAGAGTTGGAAAAGGTTCAGAAGAGGGCAACCAGAATGATCAAGGGGATGGAGCGACTCCCTTACGAGGAAAGGTTACAGCATTTGGGGCTTTTTAGTTTAGAGAAAAGGCGGGTCAGAGGAGACATGATAGAAGTGTATAAAATTATGCATGGCATTGAGAAAGTGGATAGAGAAAAGTTCTTCTCCCTCTCTCATAATACTAGAACTCGTGGACATTCAAAGAAGCTGAATGTTGGAAGATTCAGGACAGACAAAAGGAAGTACTTCTTTACTCAGCGCATAGTTAAACTATGGAATTTGCTCCCACAAGATGCAGTAATGGCCACCAGCTTGGATGGCTTTAAAAGAAGATTAGACAAATTCATGGAGGTCAGGGCTATCAATGGCTACTAGCCATGATGGCTGTGCTCTGCCACCCTAGTCAGAGGCAGCATGCTTCTGAAAACCAGTTGCCGGAAGCCTCAGGAGGGGAGAGTGTTCTTGCACTCGGGTCCTGCTTGCGGGCTTCCCCCAGGCACCTGGTAGGCCACTGTGAGAACAGGATGCTGGACTAGATGGGCCACTGGCCTGATCCAGCAGACTCTTCTTATGTTCTTATGTTCACCATCACCATCACCACCATAACAATAAGAAGTCGCTTTTCTAAAGTCAACTGTGCTCAAGGTGCCTCACAACAACATTAGTAAAAATTACATAATAAAATACAGCAAATGTACTGCCTTCAAGTCGATTCCGACTTATGGCGACCCTATAAACAGGGTTTTCATGAGGCTGAGAGGCAATGACTGGCCCAAGGTTACTTGACAAAACTACTTGACAAGTAGTCCTGCTGAAAAAAAAAATCCATCTCCTTTCTCTGAGGAAAGGAACAAATCTAGCAAAAAGAAAGAAAATAATATACAGTCAGTGGTTTCATTGTGGCTATCTGTGATCCAAATTTAGCTAATTCTTCTATTATATCAGTATGTTTATGGCTATGCCAGTATGTTTATGGAATACAGCGATTGAAGGATATAACTTGTTCAAAAAGAATAGAAGGAATAGTAAGGGAGGCAGAAATACTGGAGGATGAGCTTGGTAGCTCTACTGAGAGTATTTGGATTAAAATTAATGGGGCAAGGAATAAAAAGAACCTGGTAGGTGGAGTTTTCTACCAACCATCCAATCAAGGAGAAGATGAGGATGAAACTTTTGCGAAGCAAATTGCCAATGTTTCGAGAAGGCAGGATGTAATAGTAATGGGGGACAATTCCCCCAATATCTGTTGGGAGACAAATTCTGCCAATCACGGCCTCTCCAATAAATTCCTGACTTGTGTTGGAGATAACTTTATCCTACAGAAAGTGGAGGAAGCAACTAGAGGATCAGCTATCCTTGACTTGATTCTAACCGACAAAGATGACTTGGTGGGTGAAGTGGCAGTTACGGGAACTCTGAGAGAAAGTGACCACGCTATGCTGGAGTTCTTGATTTTAAAGGAAGCAAAAGCTGAGAGTAGCCCCTGGACTTCAGGAAAGCTAATTTTAATAAATTCAGAACAATGGTAAGTAAGGTTCTGTGGCAAGCGACTCTAATGAGAAAAGGTGTCCAAGACAGGTGGGAGTTTCTAAAAGATGAAATTCTAAAGGCACAATGGCAAACAATTCTGTCAAGGAAAAAAGGGGGAAGACAGCAGAAGAAGCCAATGTGGCTTCACAGAAAGCTCAGAGATGACCTAAAAACAATAAAGGACACACACAGGAAGTGGAAGGAAGGCCAGATCACAAAGGCAGTGTAGAGAAAAGTAGCATGGAATTGCAGGCCTGGCATCAGGAAGACTAAAGCTGAGAATGAGCTGAGGTTAGCAAGAGATGCCAAAAACAAGAAAAAGGTTTTCTTCAGGTACATCCATAGTAGAAGACAGAAAAAAGAAATGGTGGTACAGCTACTCAATGAGGGCGGCAAAATGATCACAGGTAACAAAGAAAAGGCAGAAGTGCTCAACTCCTACTTTGGCTCAGTCTTCTCCCCAAAGAGGGCCTATGACCCTCCTGAGAAACGTGAAGATGAAGTGGCAGGACTGGAGCTTGAGATTGATAGACAAATGGTCAAGGAATATCTAATAACTTTGAATGAGTTCAAATCTCCAGGGCCCAATGAATTGCATCCTAGAGTATTGAAGGAACTGGCTGAAGAACTTTCGGAACCACTGTCTATTATCTTTGCAAAATCATGGAGGATGAGTGAAGCACCAGATTACTAGAGGAGGACTAATGTTGTCCCTATCTTCAGTAAGGAGGAACCTGGAGACCAGTCAGCCTGACATCGATCCCTGGAGAAATTCTGGAGCATGTTATAAAGCGGTCAGTCTGTAACCACCTTGAAAATAAGATTACTAGAAGCCAACATGGATTTATCAAGAACAAATCCTGCCAGACTAATCTTACTCATTTTTTGATCAGGTAACCTCCCTGGTAGACTGTGGGAATCCTGTGGACATAATACATGTCAACCTCAGCAATGCTTTTGACAAAGTGCCCCATGAGATTCTGATTCACAAGCTAGCTAAATGTGGGCTGGATGGAACAACTATCAGGTGAATCCACAGTTGGCTACAGAAATGTACTCAAAGAGTGCTTATCAATGGTTCCTTCTCAAACTGGGAGGAGGTAACTAGCAGGGTACCGCATGGCTCGGTCCTGGGCCCAGTGTTCTTCAACATTTTTGTTAATGACTTTGATGAGGAGGTGCAGGGAATGCTTCTCAAATCTGCAGATGATACAAAATTGAGAGGGATAGTCAATACCCTGGAAGACAGAAACAAAATTCAAAGGGATCTTGATATGCTGGAGCATTGGGCTGAAAACAACAGAGTGAAATTTAACAGGGATAAGTGCAAGGTTCTACACCAAATGCTCAGTTATAAGATGGGGGATACTTGGCTCAGCAATACTACATGCGAGAAGGAGCTTGGGATTGTTGCTGATCACAAGCTGAATATAAGCCAACAGTGTGTTGTGGATGCAAAAAAGGCAAATGCTATTTTAGGCTACATTAACAGAGGTATAGTTTCCAAATCGGGTGAAGTATTGGTTCCCCTCTATTCAGCACTGGTTAGGCTTCATCTTGAGTACTGCATCCGGTTCTGGACACTACACTTTAAGAAGAATGCAGAAAAACTGGGTTGAGAGGTGGGCAATGGGGATGATCAGGGGACTGGAAACAAAGGCCTATAAGGAGAGACTGAAAGAACTGGGCATGTTTAGCCTTGAGAAGAGAAGACTGAGGGGAGACATGATAGCACTGTTCAAATACTCGAAGGTTGTCACACAGAGCGGGGCCAGGATCTCTTCTCAATCATCCCAGAGTGCAATCCAGGGAATAATGGCCTCAAGTTACAGGAAGCCAGATTTCAACTGAACATCAGGAAAAACTGCTTAACTGAGTGGTACAACAATGGAACCAATTACCTAGGGAGGTGGTGGGCTCTCCAACACTGGAGGCCTTCAAGAGGCAGCTGGACCTGTCAGGTATGCTTTACTTTTGATTTCTGCATTGAGGAGGGGGTTGGACTCGATGACCTTATAGGCCCTTCCAACTCTACGATTCTGTGATTCTTTGAAATTGCTTCACTGGTTTAAGTTAGCTAGAATGATAGAGGTGCAATAGCCTTGAATGATGGTTAGGGATGGAAATCTAGGGCTGCTTTTTTCCTATCACTGTGCTCTATTACTAATGAAACTCCACCTTAAGGGACACCACTGTTTCCCACTGTGCACTCAAATTGTTAATACCCATTTATTTAACAACATACATCACATCTTTTTATTCAATTATTTTATTTTATTTATTAAATTTATACCCCTTCCTTCTTCCCAAAGGAGCCCAAAGGAATGTATGGTCACTTATATAAAGTTATATATAATTATTATACAAAATTCCTAAAAGCAATAAAAAATGCAGTGGGACATCACAGCAGATAAGTAGAACCAGCCGTAAATAAGAGCCACCAAAGGTTTTGGGAAAATAAATCTTCACCTGAGTGATAAAAGATGTTAAGAAAAGTGTGACACAAACGTGTGGGGAAGGCATTCCACAACTCATGTGCCATTGCAGAGAAAGTCCTGTCTCTCCATCTACAGAAGGTGGGAATGGAGCCTCAGATGATTATTTTAACTTGTGAGCAGTTTCTTGTGGGATGAGGAGGCAGCTCTTCAGATACCCAGCCCTGGTCCAAGGCTGTTTAGGGCTTTATAGGTAAGAATAAGCCCTCGAAATTGCACCCAGAAATAAACTGGAAGACAATGAAGAAGTTCCACCACAGGCAAGTTATAATCAGTGCACAGAATAACAGCTAGCAGTTTGGCAGCCATTTTTTGAACAATTTAGAGTAGCTGCATTGCTGCAGTCTAACCGGCCCATCACCGAAGCAAGGATGACTATACCAAGATTCTATGGGAAGCAGTTCTTTATTATTATTGTACTTGCTTTGGTTGTGGGAAGTAAGTGTCCTTTTACTGTGTTTTTTTTACCCTCACTTTTTAATCCAGTGTCCCCAGTTCCTAGTGCAATATTCCCATGTCACTGTGCTGCCCAGCATGTAAGGAACAAGTTCCATTTCAATATCAATAGGAGAAAAGGTTTTCTTTGTCTCACTATAAAACTCATTGTAAGCTATTCTGTAGGATTTCCATCTATCAGTGCAATACATTCTATGATTAAATAACTCGGCAATTATCAGGTAAAATCTGCTTTCTCAACATTTAGCAGAATGCAAGAAATTAGAGAAGCAGGAAAAAAATAATACAATAAAAGACAGTGAGATCCACACAAAAATAATTTGGTGGACAATACATCAAAGCCATTTTAAGAGAAATATCTCCACAAAGTTCTTCACAGAGGAAAGAAGCTGGTCGTACCTAATCCAAGCTGACAGAAAATCAAGTCTTTTCCAGGCAGTACCTGCAGTGAAAGATAAGTATTCAGACATTGTCACTTTCTGCAAACATCTCTTGGTGCACAGATGATTAAAAAATTCTGCTACAGTACATCATTTTCATTCTGTTGTGCATCCTTACTTTAAAATCTGCCTGACAGCAAGTGTGGCATGCCTGGTGCTATGACTGTATTATGCTATCAGTTTATCCTAGTATCAGTTTTTAAAGCCCGCCCTAAACATTTGCAAATTGAGGGGTGTTGCATAAATATTTTAAATAAATAAATGATAAATCCCACAAGAGAATGTGACTAAAGACTTGGGCTATACCAACTGCAGGTACAATTGCCTCAATATGAAATAGGTTTCTCCTGTGACATTGCAGCTTTCATTAAGGTCCAGCCTGTGATTGCCACTGCTATGCCTGAGCTTTGATCAGCATTATTAATTTTTAGACTATGAGGTCCCAGCAACAATGTTGAGTGCACAATAGTAGTAGTAGCTTTCTTTTCTAGCAAAGCAAAGATCTGGCCACATCACAACAATAGCAATATCATCTCTATTCACCAATCATAATGCTGCTTCCAACATAGCCCATGCATGGAAGGCACAAATCAACAAGAAGGGATGACAGTAATACTTGCAGTCTTGAAAAGAAGCAGGCGGGCATGAGCTATAGTCAGAAGCTAGATGCTATATATGGGTAGTGAGCAAGTTACTGAGAATATGGCCGCTTTTGACTCTTCCAATTCCTTTGAATCAGCCTCCCTTTTTCATTGGTGGCACCACTAATGTCCCCATTTAGAGATTAATTTGTTGTGGGAGATCCTGTAATCAATGAGTCTATATTCATCCACGTGAAGAGCTGCTGCAGAATTGCAGGATCTTGTTGGGCATTTATGTCTGGAGTCCTGGGGCTGTTCTGAAAATACACATTACCAATACGTATTTCCTGTACTTGCTACTCTGTGGAACAGTTTGTGTATAGTGCTTAGTTCTTTTTGTAACAGCTTTATTGATGCTTATTGTTATAATAATCTTATGTACACTGTTTATGAGAGCGGCCTAAAACAGTATGTAAATGCCATAAATAAATAAATAACACAATAGTCAGCGGCGCTCACTGCCCTTGCTACATTTGAACCCTCTTTGTATAAACATCAACTTTGTATAGATAGCTATTTGGGCATTTGGATGGTTTCTATTATGTATATGTTTGAATTAAGATGGATGTATTGATGGTTACTGCATTCTTAATGTGAGCTGAAGGAGGGATTCTTTCATCCTCCCCTACCTCTTTCACTGTTTTTCCTTCTTTGTTTAATTATATATATATTCCTCTTGTGTGCTCTAAAGCTTCTAACCATGACGCCAGATTGGTGTAACCCTGTGCCCCATTATTGGAGATAATGGGTTTCTTCTCAGGGTGTCATATGCCTCTGCTGGTGTTCTATAATTGACTCCAACATTAGTCAATTTCTACTAGTCAATATCCCTTCATGTGGCTCTATTTAATTATGACAGCTCTCTTCTTAATTTTATGCCAGTGAGGGTCTTTGTTGGTGGTAGTGGAGAGATGTGACGTAGAATCACTGGTCGCTCTTCCAATTCTCCACACCCAAGTCATCTCTTTCACACCTCCACAATCGTCCTCATAATAGCCAGCAATCACCTTAGTCAAGTTCTGTCCACAAAGATCAAATGTTATTGTCAAGATACTGCTAATGGATTGGAACAATAAAGGCTATAGCCATTTATATATGAAAGAAACCCAATAGTGTAACTAAAAAATGTGGCTTTTAAGATACTTAATTTCTTTGTAGTTTGTGTTTGTTACAAACAATACACTATCCAAAGATGGGAAAGGATATTCTCTGTCTTGTTATCTTTGTTCTGAAAGATCGTAAGAAGCTATTCAATTACGCTTTCAACTTTAATCTGTGCTATGAAGGGTATAAAGGAGAATCCAATATGAGAAAAGTAAAAGCATTCCCACTCAAGGTCTGGTTGCTGTTCTCTCTCTCCATTGTGTCAGCACCTGTTAGCTTGCATAGCTCATTGCAGAGGGCAAAGCAGAAGGTCACTGCTGAATGAAACGACAAATGAGGCTGTTACAGGGCTCCAAACAAGCCATCGGTCCTTACAACAGTGCCTCCCTGAAAGAGAGCTAGGGCCTAAATAGTTGACAATTCAAATAAAGATGATTTAGGATTATTTTCTGGAACAGGACCCACACATTTGGGCCCAAAACATTCTTAAGATGCATATGTAAATGGCCTCATGTATAGGAAGATGCAGCAGGAAAAACACCAAGATCAATTCTACCCTCCCCCAAGCTGTGCTTCCTGGCTGCTTGATGAAGCTCATGGTCTCCCAATAAAACCTGCCATCATGCAGTGCACACCATGTTTTAGTGGGAAGGTGGTGCCCTGCTCTCCACTGTATTGGGCGCCTGGGGAGAAAGTATTGGAAGAGCTTGAATCAGATTGTAGGAACTCAATGGAGCTCAATATACCTGACTTGAGGAGTTTGGTGTCTGCCACTCACTCAGCAGGCAGCAATGGGATGCCAGGCAGGCACCTCCCAGTTAGTGGTAGTTCTCTAGCTGGCTTGGAAGCCAAGAATGCTGCTGCTGTTGCCAGACACAGACACTGAAACAGCTTCTGACTCATTTCTTCTACATTCCTAACAAAAGCACTGTGATTGGAAGTAAAAAGAGATCCCTGGTGAAGTCATTCCATGATGGAAAGCTAGAGCTGTGAATCACAGACTACACACACACACACACACACACACTTCCCCCTCCTCTCTAACTGGCATTTTCCATGTATAGACAGCTTGGAGATGACTTCAAAAATGTAAATGAAAAGTAAAAATACCATTTTAGGGACCTGCCCTCTTCTATTCAGACTGCTTCAGACCCAAATGGCTTTGAAACAGTCAGGATATTTCTGAAGCAGCTCACTTTTATTTTGATTCATGCTTCGTTCAAAGGAAATGCACAGTCCTAATTACTTGTCCCAAAAAATTCTATTTCATCTTGGCAGAGAATATATTGCAACTTTATTTAGCCTGAATCGAGATTCATGGATCTGATTCAAGACAGTTTTGTCACTGTCTTCCATTGATGTGGCATGTATTAAGATGTCATCCATGAAGACAATAGCTCCTTTCATGTCTCTTAAGAAGTTTTGTCATCTTCCTTTGAAAACTCAGCAGCACTTGTGATCCCAAATGACAAGCGTTGAAAACAGAATCTCCTAAAGAGTGTGATAAAAGCAGTCAAGTGAGCACTCTGGTATGTTAGAGATGTTTGCCAGGCATCCAGTTTAGATGACACTTGGGCTCCTGTCACTTTTGGTAGATGGTCCTCTAGTGCTGGAAGAACATTTTCTCTCTCTTCTTAATGAACTCATTAAGAATTCTTGGGAATTCTTCACTAGTTTCATCCCTGGCCCTCTCCCTTACCTTGCACGCCCTGAACAGACGGGGACAATGTTAATTTTTCCTTCCAACTGCATACAGATTACTGAATGCATCACCATCCCTTTTTTTATTAGTTGCAAACATAAGCATATTATTTACACATATTAAGAGTAGCAGGTTTGCTCTTGTCAAACCAATGCGTTTGTAAACCCAGTAAGACCTTCATATCCTCATCCATCCTGTGTTGTATACTGAGATGTGTGGATGTGGTTCCCTTAATGTGGAGAACACGCCTTAATTTGCCAATTAGTCACCAAGGGTGCCCCAGTTTTCAGAGTGTCATGTAGCTCTGTATGGCACTTGGTCCTCTACCACTGAATATTTGTGCAAACAACATTGTAGAGATCAGAAAGAGTCCTCATCTATCTTGCCATTGAACAGCTTCTCAAGTATGAAGGCTGAAAGGTTTCAGCATGCATTTTTTTCTTGGCTGTAAGAGAAGAGAGCTATACCATAATGCATCACTCCCCTTTGGGTAAACCATGGAACATGCAACTGGGTGCTTAGGAGTGTCTACTTGGAATCTGGCAGTGATGATGTAATTTCCTCTCACATGTCTTGGATTGGGATTCTGCACTACCACTTCAACAGGCAACACCTTGGTCGCACACAGGAAGAAATGTTGTGTTTGGGGCAGAGCTTGGAGTAATAAATTACTGTTACATGGCTCAAAAAAGTAATATATTACCATTACAATTGCTCTGAAAGGAACCGACTACTGTTACTCAAAAGTAATCACTACAATTACACGAAAGTTATTTTTTAAAAATGGAGTGCCTACAAGGTGCTGGCCTTGGCTGCTGCACATCTAAGTAGCCTAAAACAACATTAAAAATAAACACACACACACATCTTCAAGCAGTGCCCTGCAGACTTCAAATTTTGCACATCATCCTTCAAAATGTAGCAAAAAGTTACCCTCCTAATGTGCACCTTGAATGCCATTACACTCTGACTCCCTATATACGTCCTCACCAAAAAGATTGGGTTGGTATTTTCAGGGTTGGCTGGAGACTACATGAGATTATTATATATCATTAGTAATATTTTCTTGAGATACATTCGTAGATACATGTATACATAGATACACAGATACATGTAAAGCTTTTTTTCTCCTACCCTTTTCTTTTATTATTATTATTTTTGTACTTCTTTGTAATTTTCTTTTCCTTAATAAAGATTATTTTAAAAATATTATTAATAATGGTAATTAATTCTGCACAAGTCTCTAGGCACTATTACAAAATTGCCTATAGCGGAGGGATATGGATGGATCCAAATGGGTTTGCTTGGCATTTTGGAAGGAACTATATGGAACAAACTCCCCCCACCAGCAACTAAAGCAGGTGTGGAGCTTGCCTGCCCAAGCAAATATTATTAGGGTATGGGAGGCAGGCTAGCAGTGGTGGTCTCTCCACTGATAAGGGAGGAGGGAAGGGGAGGGAGGCAGAGACCATCACTCAGAGCTTTGTGCCAAACCAAGTGCAAGCCGCCGCCGCCCCCTCCACACTCAGCCAGCAAGCATCATCTCTCTCACTCAACCACCTCCTGGACTGTACCCTAGTACCAACTATGGCACATCCACCCATGCAAACATTTTCGCTTGGGATACAAAAAAGTTTAAACACTGCATATGCAGCCAAGTAGCTAGGGAGGGCAGCAGAGGCCGCTTTGCATGCCAGGTGCAAACACAGTATTAATTCACACACACAGCCAGCAAGCATTGTCTCTCTCACTCAACCACCTCCTGGAACCTGCCTTATCACCAACTAAGGCACACCTACCCAAGCAAACATTCTCCCCTGGGGTGCAAAAAACACAGCAAATGCAGCAAAGTAGCCAGGGAGGGCGGCAGAGGCCACTTTGAGCTCTAAGCGCAAAGAAAGTATTAACACACACACACACGTGTCTCACCTCCACAGTTCTCCTCCTCCTCCATTTATGTCCTTGCCCTCCGGCTGCTTTCTCCCTCCACTCCATGCTTCTCCATCACCGTCCATTTTTGAAACAATTTTATTTTTTCTCTACACTCCACCACCGTCTCACTCTCATCTCCTCCCTCGTTGCCTCATAAACACCTACAGGGCACGAAGTAAGAGCGATGCTGCACATAAGCCCAGTTTGAGGCACATGACTTTAATCCACAAATCAGAGGAGCAGAAGACTTCCCCTGCTTTCCCCCCAAGTAATGCCCAAAAGTAATGCTGGAAATGTTACAATTACACCTCAAAAGTAATAAAGTTACAATCAAAATATAAAGAAATTACCCACTCGTTCCTCAAAAAAGTAATAAATTACAAGTAATTCATTTTTCCCAATGAATTATTTCCAAGCTCTGGTTTTGGGCAACAGAAGCCAGACAAAAAATATTTAAGGCTCCTGGGCACTCCCCTGCTGACCTCAAAGTAACCATACTTGAAAAGGAAAGCACCATTGCTGATCAGCAAATTATATTCTATTTCGACTTTATCAAAACCATGTATTTCTTTCTGACTACAGGCATTAAATTAACACAGCATAGCGACAAAGACAGCATTGTTACCAATTTCTGGTGGGTGAATTTGGCTACCATTATGATTTGGGTTCTACTCCTGCTTTTTGCTCTAATTATTTACATGTATGTGTGCATGCACACACAACCACACACACCCTCTGTCAACTGAGGAGAACACGTTATGCACATGATGAAACAGGCACTGATCTATGAAATTGTATGCTTTGATAAAGTTGTTAACCAGTCTTCTGGCACCTTCAAAACTTATTACAATAATTTATATCCCACCTTTCAGGATATAAATTCTAACAAGGTGGTTTACAATTAATATTCAAGTACATGTTTTAATAAAAGAAAAATATTAACATAGCAAAAATCACATCAGGATCCTTCCCACATGATGGCTGATGGTAGATCACCCTATGGTGGCGAGTGGTAAGGAGATATTTCAGCTGGGGCAAGCACTGAGGTGGTCTTCACCTGCCTCCCTTTCTCCCCCCCAGAATCCTTCCCACAGAACAAATGATGGGAGATCACACTATTTTTTGCTTTGGAAAGGCAGATTTTGGATTAACACTTCATCAAGGAATTAAACTTTCACTGGTGATGTTTTGTCACTCTTTAATTTGGTTATGTATTATATATTTTTCTGTTGTATCCCACTCCAGTATTGATTTTAATTAAGAATTGCTTAAATAAATAAATAAATATGCCCGCAAAGCCATGAGCACCGCAAAGCACAGCTAGTACATTTCCCAGGTTGCCTGCTTGACTTTTATGCACTTTAATCTTCCGGGTGTATTATATTTTTAGATCTTTTATGTATACAGCAATTTTGCCATGTGCTTGGATTGTGTGTGTGTCCAATATTGTATAAACATCACACAAAAGTCTTTACCTGTCATAGCTGAACCCTATGATTATCTGAGTAACACAAGACCAAAGGCAAAAACAGACACTAGGCTTGGGGGTGTGGGCGAGAGAATGAAAACAGTATTACTTGTTAACTTGCATTTATTATTTAACCATGTTCACTGAAATTTCAATGATGTTTCCAAATCATTTATATAACTTTGCTGTCTCATAAATCAATGCCTGGTATATGAGATTGAGAGTAATTTCAAAACATGTATATTTTACTGTCCACTTGAGACACTGAGTTTCTAGAATTTATCCAGGCCTTTATGGAAAAATGAACTGTATGATTTCAATAAACAAATACTATGGAAAGAGTTTAATTTCATTTCCCTTTGCACTTTCTATACCATTTAATAGGATTGGTTGGGGCAACTTCTGTGGTTTTATCAATGTCGGCATGATGCTATAAAGAACAGCAGATATTTCATAGAATCATAGAATAGTAGAGTTGGAAGGAGCTTATAAGGCCATCAATGCAGGAATCCAAATCAAAGCATTCCTGACAGATGGCTGTCCAGCTGTCTCTTGAATGCCTCCAGTGTCGAGAGCCCACTACCTCTCTAGGTAATTGATTCCATTGTCGTATGGCTCTAACAGTTAGGAAGTTTTTCCTGATGTCCAGTCGAAATCTGGCTTCCTGCAACTTGAGCCCATTATTCTGCGTCCTGCACTCTGGGACAATCGAGAAGAGATCCTGGCCCTCCTGTGTGTGACAACCTTTCATGTACTTGAAGAGTGCTATCATATCTCCCCTCAGTCTTCTCTTCTCCAGGCTAAACATGCCCAGTTCTTTCAGTCTCTCCTCATAGGGCTTTGTTTCCAGTGCCCTGATCATCCTTGTTGTCCTCCTTTGAACCTGTTCCAGTTTGGACGCAGTATTCAAGATGAGGCCTAATCAGTGCAGAATACAGAGGAACCAATACTTCACGCAATTTGGAAACTATACTTCTGTTAATGCAGCCTAATATAGCATTTGCCTTTTTTGCAGCCACATCACACTGTTGGCTCATATTCAGCTTGCGATCAACGACAATTCCAAGATCCTTTTCACATGTCATATTGCCGAGCCTTGTATCCCCCATCTTATAACTGTGCATTTGGTTTCTTTTTCCTAAGTGTAGAACTTTGCATTTATCCCTGTTGAATTTCATTCTGTTGTTTTCAGCCCAACGCTCTAGCCTATCAAGTTCCTTTGAATTTTGTTTCTGTCTTCCAGAGTATTAGCTATGCCCCCCAATTTTGTATCATCTGCAAATTTGATAAGCATGCTGTGTACCTCCTCATCCAAGTTGTTAATAACAATGTTGAAGAGCACTGGGCCCAGGACCGAGCCCTGTGGTACCTCACTCATTACTTCCACCCAGTTTGGGAAGGAACCATTGTTAAGCACTCTTTGAATATGATTCTGGAGCCAACTGTGGAACCACCTGATAGTTGTTCCATCCAGCCCACATTTAGCTAGCTTGCTAATCAGAATATCATGGGGCACTTTGTCAAAAGCTATATTATGTCCACAGCATTCCAACAGTCTACAAAGGAGGTTACCCGATCAAAAAATGAGATAAGATTAGTTTGGCAGGATTTGTTCTTCATAAATCCATGTTGGCTCCTAGTAATCACTGCACTATTTTCAGACTGACTGCTTTATAATATGCTCCTGAGTTTTTCCAAGGATTGATGTCAGGCTGACTGGTTCCTCCTTTTTGCTCTTTTTGAAGATAGGAACAACATTAGCTCTCCTTCAGTCATCCAGCACTTCACTAGTCCTCCACGATTTCGCAAAGATAATAGACAGCGGTTCTGAGAGTTCTTCAGCCAGTTCCTTCAATACTCTAGGATGAAGTTTATTGGGCCCTGCTGATTTGAACTCTTTCAAAGTGATTAGGTATTCCTTGACCGTTTATCAATCTCAAGCTCCAATCCTGCCCCTTCTACTCCATGTTTCCTGGGAGGGTCATAGACCCTTTTTTTAGGAGAAGACTAAACCAAAGTAGGAATTGAGCACTTCTGCCTTTTCTTTGTCATCATTTTGCCATCTTCACTGGGTAGCTGTGCCACAATTTCCTTTCTCTGTCTTTTACTATGGATGTACATTCTCAGCTTTAGCCTTCTTGACACCATCCCTGCAATTCTGTGATACTTGTTTGTACTCTTCCTTTGTGGCCTGGCTTTCTTTCCACTTCCTGTATGTGTCCTTTTTTTGTTTTCAGGTCATCTTTAAGCTTTTTGTGAAGCCACATTGGCTTCTTCTGCTGTTTCCCCCCTTTTTTCCTTGTTGGAATTGCTTTTGTCATTGCGCTTTTAGAATTTCCTTTTTTAGAAACTCCTACACATCTTGGACTTCTTTTCTCATTAGGGTCGCTTGCCATGGAACCTTACCTTCAATTGTTCTGAGTTTATTAAAATCAGCTTTCCTGAAGTCCAGGGTACATGTATGGCTACTCTCAGCTTTTGCTTCTGTTAAAATCAAGAATTCAAGTATGGTAGGGTCACTTTCCCCCAGAGTTCCTGTAACTGCCACTTCATCCACCAAATCATCTCTATTGGTTAGAATCAAGTCCAGGATAGCTAATCCTCTGGTTCCTTTCTTCACTTTCTGTAGGAGAAAGTTATCTCCAACATAAGTCAGAAATGTCTTGGAGGGGCCGTGTTTGGCAGAGTTTGTCTCCCAGCAGATATCGGGATAATTTTAGTCCCCCATTATTACTATATCATGCCTCCTTGAAACATTGGCAATTTGCTTTTCAAAAGTTACATTCTCATCTTCTCCTTGATTGGGTGGTCAGTAGTAGACTCCAACCACCACATTCCTTTTATTACTTGCACCATTAATTTTAATCCAGGTACTCTCGGTGGAGCTACCAAGCTCATCTTCCTATATTTCTGTGCAGGTATATACATATTTAACATATAGTGCAACTCCACCTCCCTTTTTATTCCTTCTGTTCTTTTTGAACAAGTTATATCCTTCAATTGCTGTATTCCAGTCATGGGAGTGATTCCACCAAGCTTCAGTTATACCTATCAAGTCGTAATTACCCTCCTGTATTAAGAATTCAAGTACTTCCTGCTTGTTTCCCATGCTCTGTGCATTAGTATACAGACACCAAAGACCATGTGATTTATGGCTTGGCTTCCTTACTACAGTTTTCTGAGGACTGTTACTGGACCCTATTAGAGCCAGTCTCTCTGTTCTCGTTACTGTGCACAAGCCTTCATCATTCGTTACCACCAAGTTTATGTCTCCCTCCCCCTTAGGAGTCAGTTTAAAGCCCTCCTGATGAACTTCTCCATACTGTGGCCAAACACATTCTTCCCAGTCCTTGTGAGATGCAAGCCATCACTTGCCAGCAGTCCATCTTCCAGGAAGCATAGCCTGTGGTCCCAGAATCCAAATCTCTCATGTTAGCACCACATTCGTAGCCATTCTTTCACATGGAGTATTTTTCTTTCCCTTTCTACTCCTCTTCTAAGTACTGGAAGGATGGATGAAAGAACAATCTGGGCCCCAAAGTCCTTGAGTCTCTTTCCCAGAGCTTCAAAGTCTCATGTGATTTCTTCATAGCTTCATTTGGCAGTATCATTTGTTCCCACATGGATGAGGAGAAAAGGATAACTGTTGGTGGGCTTGATGAGTGATGGCAACCTTTCCGTCACATCTCTAATCCGTCCTCCTGGTAGACAGCATACCTGGCGAGTCCACGGATCTTCTCGGCATACTTGGGTTTCGATTGCACGCAATATGAAGTCTCCCACTACTAGTACTCTTCTCTTCTTGTTGTGGGGCGTGGTTTCATTGCCCCTGCTTGACTGAGCTTCAGCCTTTCGCTCATTGTCACACGGGGTCTCCTGTAATTCTTCCACCAGTCTCATCCCCGAGTGGTTGAAAGCGATTCCATAGTTCCACTGGTGAAGGGTGTCTTCTAGCTCTTCTGCTCCTGTCACCCTTTCCCACGGAGTTTCCTCCACTTCATTGCTCCTCTCCAAAACAGCCTCCTCTTCTGCTGCCACATGCTGTTGCTCTTCCACCTCCACTTCTCTTTGCTGCTGTTGTTCCAGTGTTCTGTGTAAGGACTCTTCATCTTCTCTTACAGTCCTCAGTGTGGCCACCCACAGTTCCAGGTCTCTCACTTTTCCTTCCAACAGTGCCACGAGCTTGCACTTGTTGCAGGTGTACGCCATGTTGTTCTCAGGCAAGAAAACAAACATGGCACACACCTTGCAGGTCACAACCACTGGAGTATCCTTCCCGTTCATACTCTCTTCTACCTTTTGTTTCTGACTACTTATTTTAGAGTGGCCTGTGCTTTGTCCTGTCCTACTTCAGGGTAAACTTGAGAGTCCCACTGGTATGCGGTACGCTGTACAAGGAGAATTAATTTTTTATTTTATTTATTTATTTTCAGATCTTTTTTCAGATCTGACAAACATGCCAGTGGCTCCAGAAAATGTTGGTGTTGTCAGATCCACAATATTTCGTCCTGGATTCTAATTAGTTCTGGATTTCTATGGTATCTCTAGTTATTCTTGACTAATGCCCCCCATCAAAGCCAGTGGGTAGAGCTTTGTCTGAAACCAGATACACTTCTTGTACTTTCTCCATTTTGTAAGCAATTTAAAAATCAGTTACTTAAAGATCAACAGACAATTCATAAATTCAGATTGAATAATAGTGTCATCAGGCTCGGGGGAGGACTCGTTTAATTAATCAAGCCACTCTGCTTGGGGAGAGTAATCAGGATCACACTCCATTCATTTCTTTTTTTTTTTTTCAATAATTTTTATTCAGATTTTCATAAAACATACAAGACAAAATCATAAAACATTCAAAGACAAAAAACAAAATCAAAAATAGTTAAACAAAAAGAAAAAAAGAAAAGAAGAAAAAAAAAAAAACAAAAAAAAAAAATAAAGAGTAAAATATTGACTTCCCATTTGTCAAAGATCAAATCAGTTATAAGTCTATAATATATAGCAATCCTGTCTCTTAAGTCATATTATAAAATCACTTTCCTCCAGTAGTTATCTTACTTAATCATCAAATCTCATAAACATTACTTTATTCTTTCCACAAAAAGTCAAAGAGAGGTTTCAATTCTTTAAGAAATATATCTATCAATTTTTTTTTCCAGATAAGCATATCGATTAATCCATCTCATTACTAATTATGATAATCTTATTGTCATAACCATAGTCAAAATAAACATTTCAATTAATCCATCACATCAGAATCTGTTAGGTTCAGTAATTTCAGTAGCCATTGTTCTATTATCTCTATTAGTTCCATTTTCCATCTTCCATCTTCAGTAGTCTTGTTAAGTCCAGTAATTTCAATATCCAATCTTCCATTATCAGTATTCCATAATAATCTTGCTGTCAAAGCCATAGTCATATAATAAGAGTCTGATGGGAATTACCTCTATCCCAAATATTTTCTTGCCATCCATTCTGAATAAGTTGCTGAAATACTGCTGTAAAATCATATCTCTGTTCTTTTTTTCAAAATACACTGGGTCATCTCTTAAAAGTTTTTCCATTGTCACATGGCTGCAGTTAATTCCATAGATTTTCTCTATATTGGGCTCCATCACATCATTCCAGTCCAGAAGATAATCCATGCCATTGATAACTTTATCTCTAGAATCTTCATTAATTTCTTCAGAGATAACATTAAGTTCCAAACAATAGATTTTATTTCTAAAGTCCATAGACTCCAAATCTTGTTCCTGTTCCACGTTTGTTCCAATCTCCGGGATCTCCTCTCTCACAGGGACCCCTATTCCAGTCTCCAGGGTCTCCTCTCTCACAGGGACCCCTATTCCAATCTCCGGGGTCTCCTCTCTCACAGGGACCCCTTCCAGGGTCACCTCTCTCACAGGGACCCTTATATCTTTAATCTCCTGCTTCATTTTACTCAATTCAATTTTCGTTATCTCAATCTCATTCATTATTCTCTGAAACATAGTTATTTCCAGATTCTCAGCCACTTTCTTAATTGCCATTTTAAAAGAAAAATATAGGAAAACCACTTCTTATTTCAGCAACAATTGGGTTAATACTCCAAACTTGGTGACATCACAGTATAAACAGAGCAGACAGCCTTATCTCTCCAATAGTTAAGTAAACAAAATGCAGTTCCCAGGATCGAAGCAATTAATGGCAATCGTCAAGAAACAGATTCGTCAAAATAAAATAGACCAAAAAGAGAGTAGTCTCAAAACAGTATAATATTTTTCAAAATAAAAATCTGGAATAGAAATCCCTCTTCTGTGTGTATCTTTAGAATGCAAATCCAGGACAGCTTTTTGCAACAAAAACAGAGATAAGCTATTAATTAGTGCGTAGCAGAGAGAAGTTACGGCTCCCCAGTGAGATGTCAAAAACCGATCAATCTGGCAAATCTCTTTTAAACAGCAACAATTTAAGTCAAGTAAAAGAAAAATATAGAAAGAAGGGTGCTTGCCTGTTAGTGCGTTCTCTCTTAGAAGATAAGATGAACTTTCGCTTTAACAGATAGAGCTTGCTGTTGAAAATCCGTCCCACCTTCGTCGGCTGGACCTCGTCCCATAAATTAATGAGATCTGGTCGTCCCAACAAAAATAGGCTTTGAGGTTAATCTCTTCGTTTCTCCCTACCCGGGAGAAGTTTAATCAGTCAAAAAAAAAAGAAAAAACTGACTGATATATCTGAATAAGCTTCTTTTGAGGCAGGAGCCCGTCTCAAAAGCAGGCACAGGCTAAGTCACCCTTCCCGGAAGTCACACTCCATTCATTTCAACATTGGTTACAATGAAGAAGCTGACACTCCCCAAGGAAGGTTAATAGTGAGAGTAATGAAAGCTAAAATGAATTTTACACCAATAAAATTGGATTAGGTCCCATCAGGGTAAGACGTCAGCCAATACAGCTTCTGGCAAAAACCAGTAACCAGACTTCAGTTCAATAGATAGCTGCTTTTGCATTATCCAAAGAAATCAAACAGGGGAACTCAGATGCCACCTACACCCTCCAGAATGAGGGAGGATAGCTTGGGGAAGTGTTTGTGTCAGAGAAAGAATATGAGGTGGAAAGTAATAGAGGAAGCAAGAGACCCAGATCCTAGCTTTTCCACCTGCTGTACTGTCTTATAGGTCCTGACATGCCAGCATACATGGGTAACCTCATTTTTACCATATAAAAGCACTTAGCAAGAAATGGAAAAAACAAATAAATCAGTATGTGTGCTGAGGAAATGCATACAAAGTATCTCACCCTAACGATAATGTCTACAAGTATACGCAAATGTTCCATTCAGGTTTTAGCAGCATAGAGACAAATGTTCAGTACTTTAGCTGAGACATGTACCTCTGAGGATCAAATGTGCCACTAAAATCTCACCCAAAAAGCCATAACTAATATGTTTTTGTGCCATTGGCATGTCTCTACTACATAACATTTTTCATTGGTTTTTGCATTTCCACCAGGAGCCCATTTTTCCACCCTTAGTTAAGCTACAGCTTGCCAATCCAGATATGCCCAATGACAGATATAACACAAGGATTAAAATTCCCTTTCATTTTGATTGGAAGTATACCCACGAATCATTCACCTTAACACCTACATTTAATGAGCATGGCTTCTATTTAAATCAGCTACTTTTTTTGTGATTCCCTTGCATGTCTGACTGTTTCATTTCTTACTTTATGCCTTATCCCTAGCCTAGTCATTCTTGGAAGTCTTCAACACTGCTGCATCACAAGTAGTAGTGAAAACACTGATACAGTTACTGTTACTTTCCTCACAAAAGCACTGTGATTTGAAGTAAGCGGAGATTCTCTTAAACTTGTCAATCACAGAACTACAACCCCTCCCTCACTCCTGGAGAGCTTGGGGAAGGTTCAAAACTGTATCAAATTGTGCAGAAAAAGGAAAAACCTAATTGATGCTCCAAAATAGTTCTGAAGCTTAGGGACCTGCCCACTTAAATTCATACTGCTTTGGACAAAAGTGATGCTTCATTTTGGAAGGAATCCCAAGTATCTCCAAAACAGACCACTCTGGCTCAGAATTCAAGCTTCATGTGCAGCAAATGAACACCCCTATAAACCACTGGACGTTTTGAAAGACTGCTTAAAACAAGTGAATTTTAAACACCCATCTGAACACAGAAAGAAAGGGGGCCCAACAGATCTCCCTAACTGGGGGCATTTCAGAATTTTGGGGGCCATTAAAAGAATGTGAGAAGCATGAACCAGGGAAAGTTAGAAACTGTCAAGCAAGAAATGTATCAACATTACAATACTTGGCGTGAGTGAATTAAAATGGTGTCCAGTCCAGAGCCGAAAGAATGAGGCTGGAGTGTGTGTGCAAATAAATCTCGTTTTATTAGAGTAATGGATACATCAAAGGCATTGCGCTTCATGGAAACTATACACTAACTCACTAAAGTCCCTAACTATACTCTAGACATGCTCTGCAACATGAGAAGGAAGTTGACTCAACGACCCCCCCCCGGGAGCGGCAGGCTTATATAGGAAATGTTTTTGAACGTAATCTCTGACTCCTTCGTAATTCCTGTCTTTGCCCTGTCCGTTTCTCGTGGCGGTGGGAACGGGGAGACAGGGGACGCGCCTCCAACTGCTCATCCGAAGACACCTGCACCCGAGCAACAGGCTCGAGGTCAGGAGGCGGTGCCACACTGGAATCCTCCTGGGAACTGCTTGGAAAAGGAGGGACTGGCACTGACTCCGAAGCTTCCTCCCACAAGTTCTCTGCGTCAACTGGGGGCGGCGCGGGCGGCTCCTCGGAAAGGGCATTACTCATGGGAACTGGCTGGAGAGAAGGCTGCCCCCCTCCCGTACGCTCCTGCTCAGACACAACAATCCCTAACTCTGCTTCTTCTGACTGCGAAGGAGCCTGAAACTCATGCCTCCCCCCTTCCTGTCCCTTCTGAGTTGGCAGTAGCGCAACAAATGGACTGGAATGGGACATTTTCAATCAGGCAATGACAAAATATTTTATGCAGGAAATGAGAAATCAAGAAGAAACGGGGTTACTTTAATAGTGAGAAGTGATGCAGCAAAAGCAATTAGGAGCTACAACACAAGGTCTGAATGAGTGATATCAATGAGATTAAACGGGAAACCTATTAACATAACCATTGTCCAAGTCTATGCTCCAATGGCAAACTCAGAAGAAGAGGAATTGGAGAGATTTTACACAGAAGTACAGGAAGAAATTGATCACACATCAAAACAAGATGTGCTGATAATCATGCGGGACTGGAATGCAAAAATACGGAACAGAGAATTGTGGGAAATGGGACAATGGGGCTTAGGAAATAAAAATGAAGCAGGAGAAAGACTTATTGAATTCTGTGAAGCCAATAATTTGTTTCTTGCAAACACATTTTTGACCAGCCAAAAAGATGACTGTACACATGGACATCACCGAATGGTCAATATAGGAATCAAATTGATTATATAATTGGTAGATGGAGAAGTTCCATACTTTCCACGAAAACAAGACCAGGAGCACACTGCGGTACAGATCATGAACTGATCGTATCGAAAATCAGAGTAAAGCTAAAGAAGAAGAACAAAGCAATCATAATGCCAAAATACAATTTAAATAACATCCCAGAAGAATATAAAGATCAAATAAGGAATAGACTTTAAACTGAGTTGACGGAGAACCAGAAGAACTATGGATTGAAATCAGAGACATTATCAGAGAAGAATGCAAAAAGACAATACGTCTAGTTAAAAAAAAGAAAGACCTCAATGGATGACTGAAGAAACTCTTATAATGGTTAAAGAGAGAAGGAAAACAAAAGCAAAATGAGTCAGAAGCAGTTAGAACCCTAAATGCAACAATACAGCGACTAGTACGTAGAGACAAAGAGAACTATTACAATAGTTATTGTATAGAAATAGAAGAGGACAACAAAAAGGGAAAAACAAGAGCCCTATTCCAAAAGATTAGAGAAATGAAAGGGAAATTTAAACCAAGAGTAGGGATGTTGAATAATCAACAGGGGAACACACTGACTGATCGAGATGAAATAAAAGGAAGATGGAAGCAATACACTGAAGAACTCTATAAAAGAGATGCCAGGATGACAGATTCATTCATGGAGGAACCGTATGATGAAGAACCAGAAATTTTAGAATGTTAGTTGAAAGCTGCTCTCAAAATACTTGGAAGAAACAAATTGCCAGGAACAGATGGCATACCAATAGAGTTGCTATAACCTACTGAGACTGAATCTGTCCAAATTTTGACAAAACTTTGTCAACAAATATGGAAAAGAAAACAATGGCCCACAGACTGGAAGGATTCAATATACATCCCAATTCCAAAGAAGGGGGATCCCAGGGAATGCAGTAATTATTAAACTATTACCTTAATATCCCATGCAAGTAATGCTCAAGATTCTACAACAAAGGCTCTTACCATATATGCAGCGCGAAATGCCAGACGTCCAAGCTGGATTTAGAAAGGGAAGAGGCACCAGAGATCATATCGCAAACATACTTTGGATAATGGAATGGACCAAGGAATTTCAGAAGGAAATCACCCTGTGCTTTATAGATTACAAAGCAACAACAGCAAGTGGCTAGCATCCAAAACCAGGGGAGAAAGAGGGACAGGAACCAAGATGCTAGAAAAATATGTATTTATTATCAAAGCCAGACGCGTTTCAGCCTATTAGTTTTTAGGCCTACATCAGGGGAATGCAGGCTGGCAAGAAGTATCCTCAAATGAGCAATCAGCTTTCATCAATGTAAACGCCTCAGACAGGCTGAAACGTGTCAGGCTTTGATAATAAATACATATTTTTCTAGCATCTTGGGTCCCGTCCCTTTATAGACTACAGCAAAGCCTTTGATTGTGTAGATCATGAAAAACTATGGAATGCTTTAAAATAATGGGGGTGCCACAGCATCTGATTGTCCTGATGCACAACCTATACTCTGGACAAGAGGCTACTGTAAGGAGAGAATATGGAGAAACTGATTGGTTCCCAATAGGAAAGGATGCGAGACAGGTGTATTTTATCACCCTATTTGTTTAATCTACACGTAGAACATATCATATGGAAAGCGGGACTGGACCAAGATGAAGGAGGTGTGAAAACTGGAGGAAGAGGTATCAATAATTTAAGACATGCAGACAATACCATACTACTAGCAGAAACGAGTAATGATTTGAAACAAATGCTGATGAAAGTTAAAGATGAAAGCACAAAAGCAGGACTACAGCTGAACATCAAAAAGACTAAAGTAATGACAACAGAAGATTTATGTAACTTTAAAGTTGACAACGAGGATATTGAACTTATCAAGAATTAGCAATACCTCGGCACAGTCATTAACCAAAATGGAGACAATAGTCAAGAAATCAGAAGAAGGCTAGGTCTGGGGAGGGCAGATATGAGAGAACTAGAAAAGGTCCTCAAATGCAAAGATGTATCATTGAACACTAAAGTGAAAATCATTCAGACCATGGTATTCCCGATCTCTATGTATGGATGTGAAAGATGGACAGTGAAAAAAGCGGATAAGAGAAAAATCAACTCATTTGAAATGTAGTGTTGGAGGAGAGCTTTGCACGCACCATGGACTGCGAAAAAGACAAATAATTGGATGTTAGAACAAATTAAACCAGAACTGTCACTAGAAGCTAAAATGATGAAACTAAGGTTATATTTTGGACACATATTGAGAAAGTATGATTCACTAGAGAAGACAATAATGCTGGGAAAAACAGAAGGGAGTAGAAAAAGAGGAAGGCCAAACAAGAGATGGATTGATTCCATGAAGGAAGCCACAGACCTGAACTTACAAGATCTGGTGGTTCATGACAGATGCTATTGGAGGTCACTGATTCATAAGTCATAATCGACTTGAAGGCACATAACAACAACAACAAGAAGTCTTATCACTTGTACCCACTCACTATACCTCTAACAGTGACAGAACCCAGAGAAGTGCCCCTGAAGCTAGTCCTAGGAGATGGTTGTCTCTTTGGGGAAAAAGTCATTTGTAAGGTCATATGCTATTCAGTGCTTTAAAGGTTAACACCAGCACTTTGGATTAAGCCCAGAAATCATCATCATAATCATGTATGCCTTTCCATAGTTAAACTAAGCTCAAGGTGGCTTACAACATAAACAAAATACATAATTCATTCTACAAAAACATAACAAAATGTAACTGGTCATGAACAATTAACTAATGAAAACAACTATATATACAATAAAATTAAGCAATCCCCATATAACTTATAATAAGGTCTAATAAAAATACAAAGCCATAATCCCAACAGCAAAAACAACGCATCTCTAAAATTAAATGTTCATACACACACCAAGAATTCTTTAATAACATCCCAACCCAATAGTCTCTAGATAGCCTGAGCAGCGCTCATAGATAAAATGGTCTCTGGCCTCTTCAGCAGCAGCCATAGCTTTTGTAGCTGGAGTCAAATCAGGGCTTCATCCTTCCAGGCTAGGTGGAAATTAGCCAGCAATGCAGGGGGCAACATTCACAGAAATGAACAGGCAATCAGGGGAGGTGCTGTAGAATCAATATGGTTCAACTGCGGTGCTCCAGGCAAGACTGGCAGTTTTGACCAAGTGCTCTTTCTGTACTATCTTCAAAGGTGGCCCCATGTATACAGCATTATAGTAATCCATCCTAGACATAAAGGAGGCATGATTGCTTGAAACCACGTATGAATTTTCTAGGAAAGGTCCCAGCTGGGGAACCAGTCAAATCTGCAATCTCAATATTCAGGGGCAGCTCAGGGGCCAAGAACTGCATACCTGATGCTTCAGGCAAAGTACAAATTCCAGATCAGATTGTACACATACCAAAAGATTGGCAAACTCCCATCACTAACAGTCTTGTCTGGATTAAATTTCAGATTGTTTGTCCCATCCACTCCTGTATTGACACTCTTTCAGGACCTCCACTGCCTTCATGAGATCAAAGAGAAAAAGACAAAGCTCTGCCTCTCAGCCGTATCTGAGCAAGGTGGCCAAGAAGGATGCCATGGCTATAGCACTGAATGCTGTGGAGTGCTCCAACAGAATCAAAAAGACCTTACTCACCCCATCCATTTCCTAGCACAGGTCATCTATTAGGGCAACCTAGGCAGGTTCATTGCTGTTTCAGTTGAACCTTGCCTGACCAGCGAGATGGTTCTGAGCTCTGAAGTGTTCCCAACTCCTTTAGGAATATTTGGTCCTGACTTCAGGCTCACTCCTTGCCCTGCCTTCTGGTTTACTCTTTGGTCCTGACCAGTTCTTTGTTCCAGACTACTCCATTGTCCCATAGCTCCTGGTTTCCAGCTCCTGGCTCACCTCAGTCTGTCACCAACAACTCAGCCCAGACAGAGCCCTATGGTACATCATGGGTGTGAAAGTAGAGCAGAAGGGATGGCGCAGTAACTCATGGCTCCGCATTGGCTTCAATGAGAACTTTCAGATGTACACCACCTTTTTTGTTGGTGCAGTGTTACATCATCATTGGAGGCAGATTCCAGTGTCTTCAAGAGCTTAGGATATAAAGTCCCACTCCTCCCCTGATACACACACACCCTAACACCATCAATTTCTGGATTTTATGCCAGCCATGGTTGTGTAGAAGCATGATTACACAGCATAGTCAGTACTGTAGTGGCAAATTCAGAAGTGCAGGATCCCTTCATGAAAGTCACAGCCATGCCACGCCCCCCCCCATTTTTGCAGCTGAGTTGAAAATGAGGTCCTTGTTAATGACTTCTCTCACAACAGACGTCCCTAGGAGCCTATAAGCTTGAAAGGGAAGAGTGTTAGCTACTGAAATGAGTCTTCTCAGTGGCTGATTCACCTCCTTTCACTCTGATTGGCTCCAATCAGCAGGAAAGGATAAGGAAGCATGTTAGAACACACTTTTCATTGGCTAACACACTCCCCTTTCATGCTGATTGGCTTATAGGATGCTGGAGATGTAGTGACCCTGCCCCCCCAAAAGTAAGACCCCCCGAGAGCCTGGATGACTACATCCCTGGGCATAAGCTTGATGTTACACTGGTGTAGATTCCTATTCCCATATATCTTTAGGAATCACTAATACAGGGGATCTCATCCCACTGTCATCCAGCCAGCATAAATCGGAGACAGAAATGTATTGTTCATCCAGCACGAGGGCAAAGCATCAAGACAATAATATGCATACTTTTTATGCATCTGCTTTTGATTCAGATTTATATCTGCCTTTATTCATATTTTATTATCCTTTTATCTGGAGCCTATTAAAATAAAATGATAAAAACAAATAATTTAAAAGTCACATTGGAACATAACTACCAAAAAAAAAGAGATGTGCCACAAAAATAATCACCGGGGAGACATCAGGAGTTTACTTCCTATACCACATTCTCTAGGTGTTTAAAATTAATTCATTTAAGCAAATGCAATGTTTTTAAAGTGTTACGGGGGTGAGGGGAATGCAATTAGAAGCATAAACATCATCAGTATGACAACATGAAACTTTTCAAATTACCCTACAAAATGAGAACAGATCCTTATTCGCATTCAGGAGCATTTCATTACATGCTTGGTCAATTATCTTTAACGGAACTCATCCTGCATTTAAAAATAGGCATAAGCTTATGTTCATTGGTGAATCACATCCAAGTGGTTCTCAGCACCATCTAGAGCTATAGCATCGAATTTTCATACTCAAATGGGGTATGTTTCACAGGGAGGGGAAAGTGTTTGTGAAACACATCCCCATTTTGTCAGTTGGGAGGCTGCTGCACAACATGCAATGAAAACAAGTGTTCAGGCACTATCACCACCAATTTCAGTGGCCTGCCACACATCCCACCTTTGGCACTCCCCTCCATGGTACATCCCCCCCACGTTTGCATTCAGTTACTGTTTCTTCCTCCTAGTAGGAATAACATGCTGACATCATTGGACAAGTGTGGCAGGCTAGCATGGAATAGCCAAAGTGAATAAGGCTGCAGATCTATACATGGTTACCCAGGAAAAAATCCTGCTGAACTCAATGGGGCTTACTTCCAACACACACACACACGGAGACAGAGAGAGAGAGAGAGAGAGAGAGAGAGAGAATATTGCACTATTAGTTAAGTAAGAAAGCAACAACCTAAACTAAAAATAATGGAATTTAAAGGTACAGGACAGTAAGGTCATGATAACAGAATTTCAAATTCTATTTTGCTGTAAGAGGTGGCCAAATAAGCACCAGCCAGTTGGAGAACATAAGGTCCTACAATGGCATGAAAAATCCCTAAGTCTCCAAAAGAGGGCTAGGAGTCATTGGTGGGGATTAGAAACCAGATAAAGTAGCTAAGGCAAGCTTGCCACAATTATAAACCAACCAAAAGCAAAAGCTTGGGCAAGGTGGAATGGCTGACTGGCATAGCCAAAACAGCAGATGAAATGCTTGAACTAAGGGGTCAAGCACCCTCCAACAATTTAAGTCCTGGCACAAACAAACATAGATCTCTGCTTATTCCTGGAGGACCCTGAAAATCAGAGCAGATACCCCAAAATGTGGGTTCAGAAATCTATGAAAAGTCAGGCTCTGGTAATATTCTAGTAAACTGGAATGCAAACATCTTTTGCGACATGATTATATACTGAAAGCACAAACGTGTTAGTTTCATATATATATCTTGGTACACCATTAAAAGGCTACTAATACAGAAAATGGATAAACCCAGTATTATTCCATCGCAGGAAACACACCATAAAATAAAAGTAGTTAGGCTACTGAACTGTCACTGTGCAGGAGAATCTCTTTTGGCAATTCTACCTGCCTTGTGCTTCCTTGTGGAAAAAAGATTGCCAACAGCATTTTTGTAATATTTGTTTTATTATCAAATATACAAGAACACCACAGGTGAAGTCAAGCAGCACGACACTCCTTGCATGCAGTACATACACCCTACAGACCTAGCTATACACACTAGTATGCCTGGATTATATAATAAGCCCTGTGTCTGAATTGCTTACGAGCCTTTGAGAGAATGCAGTTTCAGTTCAGAGCGATTCAGAGGCGGCCCGATCTGGCTTGGACATCCCTCTAATCTCTCTAAATCAGGCTGATTTGGCTTCAGTACACAAGGAGATCTCAGGTGCAAACCTGCATGTACAGAAAAGACCGGAAAGAAACACACACAGGTACACTTATGATAGTGCAATGCTAGAGCCAATCCGAATGAGTGGCCCAAAAGCCCTATTAGTTAATTGCCTGGTGTGCAAATGATAGGTTACTCCTCTCATACTGTTTAGCTACACCTCCTCCAGGCATGCTTGCTTGCGCAAACTATCCATTCACCCTAGTGCCCATCACCTAGGATCTTTGTGTGCTCTACTTTCACACAGTAAGTTAAGAATTATTGTGGAATTTGAGGGGTACTGCCACTTAACATACTTTTCATACAAAAAGAGGTCAGAGTGATATAGACTTATGTACTATCTTTAACTCAAAGGTTACCCAGTAACATTGGTTGTGATTCTCCATTTCTGCCAGCAAAATGTATTTTTACTTTTTATTGTTTTAGTTTTTTATATTAGTTTTAATATTTTTATTAATTGTAAGTCACTTTAGGTTTACTTTTGTGAAGAAAAGCAACTAATAAATTTAATTTATTTTTATTGCTATGTCATTGCCAAGGGTGGTACCAAGATCTGAGGCAGGTCAGTCTCTCAACACACTCCTCCTCTGAAATGCCCCTAATACCACCCACTTCCAACCACCACTAAAAGATTTGTGCCAATAGTTACACCAGTATCATGTTATACTGCCATATGGTGAAGATACACAACTGTAGCATAGCTTCAAGGTTGGCTGGCACCTTCGGCATAGTCGAGGGCCTACAGTACTCCATTTAGCACAGTGGAGCATGGGATTACGTTCTAAATGTGATGGAAACACACATCTTCTGCCCTCAAGGCATATGCCTCAGAATGATGCAAATGTGTTCAAACAATTCCTATACTTTCAGATTCTAAGATTTTTAGAATATCCATTTTTACCCTTACGAAAACAGAATGAGGATTATATTTGACTTTGGAAAGACCATCACTCTGTGTTGTATTAAAGCAAGTTCTGTTCCCGAGTCTGTAATTTTAAATAAACGAGAGCAAACATAACAATTGCAATGAAGTTAAGTTTTCTGAAGGCCAAATGCTACTTGTCCAATTGCCCTTCACAACCTTATGCATCAAACTACAGAAGAGCTCCACAGGCTTCTTATATTCCAGATTGCTTTTGGAATAGTTTCCCTTTTATTTTTATTATCCTTTGAAAGGTAACCAAAAGCCATTAACCCTGCTTGCCTAATCCTAATGACTTGGAGTCAGCCCATTTCCTACAGGAGAGGTGTCTAAATTACATGAAACATCCACCCAATTAGCAGTAATTGACACTGTACCTGGCATTTACATTAGAAAATCCAAAGATCGAATGACATGGAAATTGAAGCAGACTGTAACCGAGAGATGCTTTTCTTTTGCAGCAGCATGAAGAGGGGGGAACTTGGAACCTCAGAAGGAACAGAATAAAAACGTTGATCTCTCAGTCCTAAAACCATGGTGGGAGAATTATAAGCAAAGACCTTCAGCCCTCCTTTATGTTAATTCACATGCTTTTCCAACAAAACTGCCCTGGAATTCTTTTTTTATTTTAATCTACATATGCAGTTGAAGAAGATGGGAACAAGTTGGCAAAATTATGAGGTGACAGAATGAACTATACCACTCAGGTTACAAATGGGGCATTACATTTTTAAAAAGTTCTTTTATGAACCTAAATCCCTGCAAGTAGAGAACTAGCACAGCAAGCAGCAGGATAGCTAATTTTTCTCCCTAATATGCCATGAGTTTGTTACTCTGAAGCATTTTTTAACATGTGTGAGCATTCAAAAATTTCACACCTACTACAGTCTACAGTGGTATAATCCACTCTTAACATCTTAAGATTCTTTCCTAATTCTGCTGCATATGTAGGCTATGTTCAAGCAGAAGGCAGTTTAATTTCTCCAGAGAAATGCATCAGCATTTGCCTTGTATACATGTCTGACAAACAGCATTAGGAATCTCAGCAACTAGGTAGATGACTTAAATTTCGGTAAACAAAGCATCATTTCAGTTCACCAAAGTGAAATAAAATCAAAGCTTACTGGTTATCCTGTTCTACTGGGATTTGGGGTTCCAGGGGAAGTGGAAGCAATAACAAGGGCCTTTTCCAGTCAGATCAAAGCACCACAGATGAGATCAGGGTGCTGGGCAGCTCTCAATGGGCCCTAATATCTGAGGTATAGAAGATATTGTCTCAGCAAAGTCATCTGGAGACTTTAAAAGAATGTCAGGGCTTTCCTGTTAGAGGAGTCACTGGAACAGTGGCTTCTGCAATCCTTAAAGGACCCATACCTCCTTCTAAAGTTGTATGTTCCTAAGCAGCTATGGAGCAGAAGAAACTACAGGGAAATCAACAGTCTGAGTATGGTGGAACATCTGCATCTTCAGACCAGGATGGTATAGAAGGGATACTGAGGTCTCCCCACTCAAATGAGATGACCTGTGATTAATCAAATCAGAGTTTTCCTAGGAATTACACTGGGGCCTGGATGCAAGAGACATTACATATGTGTTCCACAAGTTGTGTGAACAGTCCTTGTGCATATAAATGATACATGGTCAGGAGCAATGCCAAAAGCAACAATTAGGCGCTATGCTGACAACCTTTCCAATAGAATCTATAGCATGCAAGTGCCCACCAACTGAAACACTCATTTAACTCCTGCAGCAATATTTCATGGATGCTTCAATCAGCAGGCAACTGATTTTTGTCCCCAGAGGAACAGTAGCCCCCCTTTATGTAGCTTTTCCCCTCTGATCCCACATCCAATGGTTAGAAGTGTTGGGACTATCATTAATAATACAAGTCTGAGTTCAGGCCTGATTATGGGACTAAATCAGCCTTGGTCGCCCTGATGGATGACCTTTATCGGGAGAAGGACAGAGGGAGTGCGACCCTGTTACTCTTACTTGGTATCTCAGCGGCTTTTGATACCATTGACCTTGGTATCCTTCTGGGCCAACTTGGTGAGATGGGTATTAGAGGCACTGTTTTACAGTGGTTCCGATGCTATCTCCAAAGTCATTCTCACAGAATAGCCCCCTGGCAGTTGTGCTGTGGGGTGCCGCAGGGTATCATCTTGTCCCCCATACTGTTTAACATCTATATGAAGCCCTTGGGAGCAGTCATCAGGAGATTTGGGATGAGGTGTCAGCAGTATGCTGACGATACCCAGTTCTATTTCTCCATAACATCTGAATCGGGAGAGGCCATGCAAGCCCTGGACCACTGCCTGGACTCGGTGGTGAGCTGGGTGAGGGCCAATAAACTGAGACTGAATCCTAGCCAGACGGAGGCAATGTGGGTTGGTGGTTCCCGAGTTCGGATAATTGGTCAGTTGCCTGCTTTGGATGAGGTCGTACTCTCTCTGAAAGAGCAGTCCATAGTCTGGGGGTGCTCCTGGATCCATCTTTTTCACTAGAGGCCCAGGTGACCTCAGTAGCTAGGAGTGCCTTTTACCAGCTTCAGCTGGTAAGACAGCTATGGCCATTTCTGGACCAGGACATTTTGACCACTGTTGCCCATGCACTGGTAACCTCCAAGCTGGATTACGGTAATGTGCTCTATGTGGGGCTGCACTTCAGGTTGGTCCAGAAGTTGCAGCAAAATGCAGCTGTGAGACTGCTTACTGGGGCAGGGTATCGCCAACATGTCACCCCGCTGCTGAAAGAATTGCACTGGCTGCCCATTTGCTACCAGGCCAAGTTCAAGATTCTGGTTTTTGTGTACAAAGCCCTATACAGCTTGGGACCAGGATACCTGAAAGACTGTCTTATCCCTTATATACCCAGTTGATCACTGAGCTCTGCAGGTGAGGGCCTCCTGCAGATACCATCTTATCAGGAGGTCTGTTCAGCACAGCGTAGAAAACGGGCCTTTAGTGTGGCGGCACCTACCCTGTGGAATTCCCTCCCTTTGAATATTAGACAGGCACCATCTCTGTTATCTTTTCAGCGCCTATTGAAGACTTTCCTCTTTCAACAAACCTTTTAAGTTGAGACAACACGTTAAAAAAACAACCATAGAATAAAAACATTAAATATATATAAAACAACCACAACTTTGATTTTATTGTTTTTTACAGCTTACCACAGGTTTGATAGGTTTCAGTTAATTCTGAATTGATTTAATTTAAATAAAATTTGATTGTGTGATCTGCTGTAGAATACTTGTATGAGAAAAAGATGGGATAAAGTTTTTAATTAGTTAATTAACTCAGGAGTGAAAGTAGATTAACTTCAGGTTTAGCTCTGTAGCTTATATTACTCCATTATTTTTTCTTGGTCCCCTGGCTCCATTATTAAAGTAGAACCTCCACTTTCCTTTGGGATATGGCAATGGCTCCAGAACCTATCTCTGGCTAGAAAGAACAGCACCAAAGTTTCATCCTCCAATACAAAAAAGTAGAGGTAATATGCCCCATAACTCCTTATGTGCTCGTAGTTCAAATCACAGCTACCTTCCCATATACATTTCTTATGGAAGTCACTAAGAGACAAACAGGCAGAATTCCAGCCCTCCATATTACCAGCCTTCTTCTAAGTGAGCTACTTGCTCTGCTGTGATGTGCGGTATCCAAGGTTATGAATTTTGTATCAGTGCTTTGAGTGATGACACCCTCTCTGTTTATCTAGCACTTAGCTGGCACAAGAGATGCTTACAAAATTGGAATGGTGGAGAGGATCCTGAATAATCTGGAACTTCTTCATTCTTCCTCTAAAATGAAGCAACATATTCCCAGCTTGCCTTTTTACCAAGAAGCACAAGGTGGCATACTTTATTTTTATTTTATCCACACAGCAACCTTGTGAAGTGGGTCACTCAGTGAGCTGCAAGGCTGAGCAGAAATCTGGACCCAAGCCTTCCCAGCCCAGGCTGAACACCCAAACAGCTCATGGTAACTGCACAATGTAAAGTTAATGTGCTCACACCAATCAAAACAAAAGAAAAACAGAGCCTCAAAGTGGAGCTCAATTTTTATTTATTTATTTATTATATTTATACCCCACCTTTCTTTTCATGATGAAACCAAGGCAGCTTACATATGGTTCCCAGGCAGTCTCCCATCCAGGCAGTGATCTTATGTGCCTTCAGACCATAGCCTGGGACCAAGATTATGATTTGGGCCAGCAACCAAGAGGTCTTCTGCATTTGTAAAAGTTGTGCAGGGGGAAGGGAGAATTCCACCTTGTGGTTTTTCCCATTACAAAGTTACAAGAACACCTGCACTTGGCTGACTTTCTCTTTTCCTAAAGATACAGGCTCAGTCTCAGGCCCTGAGCCTGGCAACCCTAATGGGAATCCTGTGCCACACCAGACGCTGAGACTCCAGTTTTCTTCAGCCCCAGTCAGCATGACCAATAATCAAAGATTATAGCAAGTGGAGTCCAAGAACATCTTCAGGGACACAGGACTCCATCCGTGCTACATACACTAGCAACCTTAAGTTTAATTTGAAACCTACATACCGCCTGGTAGCTGGCTTAATTAGACTAGTAACCATCTCCTCCCTGGTTTTTCTTTATTTGTTTTCCAATTAACAAGAAACCTGTGTGTTCAGCCTAAGGATGGAGACCGTTCTGGGTAAGAGCTGGATTTTATATTTTCAAAAATGGGAGAAAAGACATGGTCTGTTTCTTTCTCTGAGCATGGCAGTCCTGTATGCAGCATCAAACCTGCACAGCACCTAACAGAGCCTAATCTAATTGAGGCTGAAGTTCTATATTGTCACCCACCTGGGAGTAAACACCATTGAACTCAATGTAACTTACTTTCAAGTAGACAGGAACAGGATTGCACTGTTTGTCTACCATCACCTCCATCTTAAAACCGTGATAAGACGCAGACTCCATGGCTTCAACATCAGACCAACTATATTTCCTTTCCACAGCCCCTCCACCAGACCCCTCATGAAGAGTTCTGGAGTACTCCAAATCTTGGTTTTTTTGTGTGACATTTTGGTTGGTCGTAAGGAAAGTGTTACCTAACCACAGATTTAGGATCCCCCCCCCATGGACCAACTGAGCTTCTTCCACTTTCTGTCCAAATTAGTCACTCTGTGTCAGAGACTTTTTTTTAGCACAGACAACCCTTCAAACAGATCCCTCCCCTTTCCTTCCCTCCCCACCAACACCAGGGCCGAGGAATGCTACATACTGTGTCCATAATGCTTCTAATTAATTTTTGAAAGAAGAATCCACTTCAGCTCCTCATGAAACATTATTATTACTAAGACTCACCAAAAAAAAGATCTCAAGAGATCTCTGCGGGCAATTCTATGCAGAGCTGGGCATGCTTTAAGCCTCTGCATAGGATCAAGCTATAGATTTTCCAGTATCCTAAATGGTTACGTGAATCTCTTGGTTATCTGAACAATGTATTCTTTATGTAGCTTTGCGTCTGCATAATCTGAATGTATGAGTGGTTGGTTGATATGTTTGAGGTAGTGAATGATAGTAGTGGTTGCATAGACTAGATGGTGAATGGTTGTATTGTGCTATGTTGGTAGTTATTTATATTATACTGCTTGTAATACTCTGACTTTTATATTGTGTTTATGTACATATATATTGTTCATGTATGTTGTGTTGTAAGTTAATTTGATATGGTTTTTATTGTACCTTGTGTATTCTATTGTAAACCACTTTGAGATCTTTCAGATAGTGAGCGGTCCATAAATGGAAATATCATCCTCACCATCACCTTTCTCCCTCACACACCTCATTTTACAGGTGGGAAACAAGGGGGCCAGAAAATCAAACAAGTTCGTTTGGGCTTAATTCCAAAACAGATAGCACTAACACCAGGACATGCAGTTTTACCACTAAAGAGCTCCATCAGTTTCTCAGACAGCTGGCAGCACATATAAAAACATCTGTGGTACTTGTAGAGAGATTTGATGTAGAATTTATTGTGTGCCCGGATCACCAAGAAGCCCCAGAATGTTTTCCAGTGCCAGGACTCAATCCTGGCACACATGCAGTAGTGTCTCCCCTCATCCCAGGCCCAAGATACTAAAAGAGAGTTTCAGAAACAGTCGCTCAGACCTTCCCCAGCACTCCAAATTAGTACAGTACAGAACATTTACACAGGCAGAGTAATTCAGCCCCTCCCCTAGCCGACGCTCGCACTGAAAAAGCATAAAACCAATCTCTCTCTCTCTCTCTCTCTCTCTCTCTCTCTCTCTCTCTCACACACACACACACACACACACACACACACACACACAAACAAACACACGGGTAGCCTCTCCCTTTAACACTCGAGCACACAGGAGCCAGTCGCCCACTACACAGAAGCACACAGCGCGCACTCACCCCGCGCTGTTCCTGTAGGTAGCCGCGCAAGGATGAGGTGCACCAATAGAGAAGCCTGGAGAGAGATCTTAAGTGAGGTGAGGGCATACTCCGAGTTCCCGCGTCAGCCACATGGTGCTACTGCCTTCTCGTGTCGGGGCCACCTCGTCAGCCAGACCCATCTTGCCTTCCTCAGCAAGCCGATCAACAGTCCCTCTTCTTCCTGCGCCGAGCAAAATTGAAAAGCGCGCTTGGGAGACCGCGGCGTCCCGCCCAGAATAGCTCCACCCCCAGGACACAGCTCTGCTCCTACTGGCGTAAGAAGACGATTAAAGCGGGGTTGATGGCGCGCGCCTGAAGGGCTCTCACCAATCCCGTCCCTCCATCGGAAGGTGCGTGTGGGAGCAGCCGCTGCTCTTCGTCCTCCTCCTCTGCTGCCAGAAAAGCAGAGAGGACCGACCGGTTCATTGCCCGCCAATGGCGCAAATGGACGAGCAATGGCGGATGGGAACCGCTTCTTCATTTCTGCTCTTGTTAGGGCAGCGGCCTCTGCTCCGAACAGCCATCGCCGCTCGCTCACGTGCAAGTAAGTGGCGATAGCGGCGGTTCGCCGCTGCTTTGCGCCATGTAGGCACGATGCGTCTTTGATACGCCCGCCGGGCGGACAACTGCCAAGAACCTCGACTCCCTTGTAACTGGGGCTGCAATGATGAGGCTCCCCCAGCCGATCCAGGCAAGCAAGAGTAGGCCATACTTGAAAGTATGATTCCTGAATAGCCTCCATCCCTCTCCTAAGCACCCACAAGTTGTACAGCCCGCAACAGCCATAGCTATCATCAGTCTCTCTCTGTACAGTTAACAACCCTCCCTTGGTCAACAGGTTGTAACAACTCGATAAAGTATATACTGTGTGGAGCCACAAACATCTAAACGCTCATGAAATCCCACTAAGCACCGGGGAAAGCGGGGACCAAACACCCGCCGGTCTTGATAAACACTAAGATCTGCTAGTGTGGAGCAAATATGCCTCATCTGCTTCTGTCTGTCAAGCAGCTGTCAAAGGCATAGAAGCACTCCAGTAACAAAACCATGGCACCCCTGTATAGTAGGAGCTGGTGTCAACTGACCCCTCTTGCTACTGTATGTCTTGTGGTATGAATGGCTCTGTTGCGGGAGGGGTGTTGGCATCTTTACCTCTCAAGTGTTGGATGGTTGCCTGAGTAGAGGCAAAACCAAGATGGTGAAACTGTACTGCAGGTAGTTGCTGCAGTGGACATTACTTGTGACCGGCTAATGAACAATTTAGAAAGGGTGCCATTTGAAGGGATGCTTTTTCAGCTAGACTCCTCATTCTCCTGTTGCTGAGTCAATGGTTCTCACAGGTATTGTCTCTTGCAGCTGTCATCATGCATCATTACTTGGGTTGTGCACCGGATTCAGCCAAGGCCCAAGCCAAATCAGGCCTGTTTGGAGGGCTTGGGGCAGCAGAGTTGGGTTGACATAGCCATGGATCACTGTCAGTTGGATTGGATGACCCAGAGCAATCTCTGAGGTCATCAGGCAGGAAGGGGAGGGGGCCAATCAGACAGGAAAACCCATGAGAAGGCCAAGGTTGGGAAAGCAGGCCCAGCACTGTGGCTGTTCTTTCTGCCTGAGAGCTGCCCCACAGGATCACTCCCTCCACTCCACAGCTGTTAGCCAAGGGAGCAATCCTGGAGGGGACAGGTGCTGCTTTGCAAGCGGCCCTTTGCAAAGCAACAACATGCAGGATTGGTTCTTCCGCTTATCAGCTGTTGAGGTCGAGGAAGCATCCAGTCTGGTATGGGTACTCATTCCCAAGTGGCTTTCCTGCATGATTGCTCCCTGCTTTCTGTTGGGAGGGGGGAAGGATGTTTTATTTATATCCCACCTTTTCTCCAAGGAGCTCATGGTGACATATATGGTTCTCCCCCTCCTCATTCAATCCGCACTACAACCCTATGAGTTAGGCTCAGAAGAAGCGACTAGCCCAAGGTCACCCAGTGAACTTCATGGGGATGAGTGGGGATTTGAACCTTAGTCATCCTAGTCCAACCCTCTAACCACTACACTGGAGATGCAACATTTCTTTCCCCCTCCCGGTAGTATTTTTTTACCCTAAACATTAGCCACAACCCTCAAACTTATTCAGGAGTGGCTACAAGGTAGGGTGGGTGGTTGCCAAGTTGACTGAGGGCAGGTCAGCCTGATTTATACACACGCTGCCCTAATCATTATTTCCATATTGCCGGTAATCCACATAGTCACTCTACATATGAATGCATTTACTGGGGAAGATATTGATGTTAGCAGGTAAATTGGACAATATGTGGGCAATCACGTTTGTTGCTTATGTCTGCTCATATATAAAACAGCAGAGGGGGGGTCTAGCATTAAAAGTTGTGGAGTGATGAGGGGAGAAGTGAACTGGATGAAAAGAACCTGAAGCAGCAGAATGGAGTAGTGGGGAGGGGCTGTTGAGCTTCCCTCATCTGTGCACACCTTTTGCTGTAAAAGTGAGACCCACCACGTGTAATGTATAGGAGTGATGCAGGCACATGAATGGAGCAGACACATTAATAAATTGATGTGGCTACACTCCGACACATCTAGTTTGGTCTTGAGACAATACTCACTTATCCAATACAGGGAGTTGCATTAGAACGCAGGTCACTTCCAGGTGACCTGTTTATTGAGCATTCAGTCCAATTTGTTTGTAGGGAGGTTATACAAGCCATGGTTTTGAAAGCCTTGTTAAAGCTAAAATAACCAAGCTGAAGCAGAACCAGCATGATTCTGCAAGGGTAAGTGTTGTCTCACTAACTTTCCAAGCCAAGTTCAAGGTTCTAGTTTTTGTGTACAAAGCCCTACACAGCTTGGGATAAGAATACCTGAAAGTTCATCTTACCCCTTATATACCCTACTGATCACTGCTGTCTGCAGGTGATAGCCTCCTGCAGATACCATCTTATCAGGAGGTCTGCTTCACACAACATAGGAAATGGACCTTTAGTGTACTGGAATTCCCTCCCCTTAAATATTAGACAGGTGCCATCGCTGTTAGCTTATCGGCACCTATTGAAGACCTTCCTCTTTCAACAAGTCTTTTAAGTAGAGGTCTTACCCCAGTCTGCATCTGTGCTGGAATTGCTTTTTAAGATGTTTTTAAAGTTGTTTTTTAAAGATGTTTTTAAGATGTTTATTTTAATATGTTTTAAAGTCTTTTGTTTTTAAGATGTTTTAAAGTGCTTTTAGTGGTTTTGTTTGCCACCCTGGGCTTCTTCTGGGAGGAAGGGTGAGATATAAATTTAATAAATAAATAAAATAAAATAACCTATTAGAATTCTTTGAGAGTATCAACAAGCATAGAGATGGTCCAGTTGACAATGTATTAGGACTTTCAAAAAGCTCTCAACAAGGTACTTAAAAAAGATTCCTGAATAAGCTTAGCAGTCATGGAATAAAAAGAGAAATTCTCTTGTGGATCAGGAACTGGCTAGGAAGCAGGAAGCAGAGAGTAGGAATAAATGGACAATTCTCTCATTAAAGGGATGTAGAAAGTGGAGTCCCACAAGGATCGGTATTGGAATCTGTGCTTTTATAACTCATTCATAAACTATCTAGAATTCAGGCTGAGCAGTGAGGTGGCAAAGTTTGCTGATGATACTTAATAATTCAGGGTCATTAAAACAAAAAGGAATTGTGAAGAGCTCCCCAAGGACCTCTCAAAACTGAGTGAATGGGCGATAAAATGGCAAACGGAGTTCAGTGAAACAAATGTAAAATGATGCACACTAGGACAAAACAATCTTAATTTCACATATGAACTCATGGGGTCTGAACTGGTGGTGTCTGACCAGGAACGAGACGTTGAGGTCTTCGTGAATAGCTTGATGAAGATGTCGACCCAGTGGGCGGCAGCTATGAGAAAGGCAAACTCAATGCTATTGATCATTAGGTATTGAAAACAAAACTGCCAATATCATAATGCTGTTATACAAATGAATGGTGCGATCACATTTGGAATACTGTATATACTTCTGGTCGCATCACCTCAAAAAAGAATAGAGTTGGAAAGGTTCAGAAAAGGGCAACCCAAATGAATATGTTGCGTACCTGGCTTCCAGATGCCAGAGGCCACTGTTGCTTACTGAAAGGGAGAAGGGCAAGACATGGGGCACACAGCTCAGTGTGGACATAATGGTGGCAGCAGATTTAGATTGGCTTTGCTGCCATGCCTGCGCAGTACCCGCGCCATGTTTCACTCTCTGCTCCTTGTCCCCCCCTCAATAAGTAGCGGCAACCCGTGGAGTCTGGAAGCCAGGTATGCAATGCCACACCCCCTTCCCTGTATCACTGACCGCTACTGCTTTAAAGGGGCCTACCACAAATGCCCTTGGATTTATCTATCTATACCTCACTCATGGCTACAATTTTCAGACCAATTGCCCACAAAACACTGGGGGGGTGCTAAATGATTCCTTTTTTGCCCACCCTAAAACTGTAATGGCTTCCCTTGCAGGAAAACCATTGCAACTATCCTGAAATATGGCAGGATTTATGCTCTCAGAAGGGGTGTCTGCTAATTTAATCCTGTTCTACCCCAAAATAAAAGTTACAGATGTTTCTTTTTAAAGAAGTTATCAAAATTTAAAGATATTCAGCCCCAAATCTCCTGAACCTATTTGTAATTTGTTAAGTTCTGTCTACTCTGTCAAATGGGGGAAACGTTACAATAGCAAAGTGGGTTGCTTTCCAAAGTGCAGAATCAAGTTCAAAACCGAATATTGCGGTTGGTGCACAGCCCTTGTAAAAATGCTCTATACATGTTCTCAGTAATCCTTACATCTACAAAAGAAAGCAGTCCAATATCATCCCCATATCAGAGAGGAGAAACTGATGGTGAATTAACAATTACTGGTCTATGGCTAAAAACAATGCCTTACCTATGGCCAATCACATGACCCTCACCCATCTTGACTAATTATAGCAGCCAGAGAGCGACTAGACAAGCATGTGGAGTAAATTATTAATGGCTCCTTTCAGGGTGGTAAAGTTCCAGCAGTGTTTAAGGAAGTGATGGCTGAACCATAATTTACCCACCACTGTTTTGCACTATTTTCACTGATAGACAAGGAAGCCCAGGCAGGAGCTTGAGCTAGCAGCAATCCACATGGTGGCTCAGGAAAAAAGTCAGAATCTTGCCTCAGTGTTTTCTGTTAACAGCATATTTTGAGAAACTGATGTAAGGCCGTGGCTAAAACTGCAATCCTAGACATGCTTACTTATAAGTAGACATGGAGGAGTAATCCCATTCAGTTCACATGTAAAGGAAAAGAGACATCATTTGCACTTTCCAGAACAACATGTGAACTGAAACGCAGCCATCCTTCAAAATGCACACTTGGCCAAATTTTATAATGCAGTTCTCCAGCCAAATGACATGTACCAAAATAAATATTCAGTTAAGTGTGAATATAAATCAACATATTGGTGAAAATAGCATACAACAAGCACTATATTAGCAAATTTGCTTTGCAAAAGCGTGTATATTAAGCAACATTGCTTACAAAAATTATAAATTAGGAGAAATCAGCACTAAAATGATTATGAATTTTCATGACAACTTTTAAAATTAAAAATTTGCCTGAAACCCTGGAGAGCTGCTGCCAGTCAGTGTACACATTACTGAGCTAGATGGACCAGTGGCCTGACTCAGTATAAATCAGCTTCCTATATTCCTATGCAGAGCTTGGAAAAGTTACTTTTTTGAACTACAACTCCCATCAGCCCAATCCAGTGGCCATGCTGGCTGGGGCTGATGGGAGTTGTAGTTCAAAAAAAGTAACTTTTCCAAGCTCTGTTCCTATGACCCAGGAGGGCTTTGGATTCTGCAGCCCCCTCCCCAATCCACCCTTGATATGCCCCTTTTCATTCTCTACCTCTGTCAAAGCACCAACAGCAGAGAAACAACAGTGGCAGAGATTTGCATCACTGTCACAGGGGGACCTCCTGTGGTTGACTTCCTTCTCTACCCACAGACCCAAAGACTCATCAGCCACCTTTCCTGGGCACTTAGAATTGCTCCTTAACTATCCAATCCTATATATGTCTTCTCAGAAGTAATTCCTATTGAATTAACTGGGGCTTTCTCCCACATACATGTAGTATAGGATTCTAGCATAAAATAACTCTGTAAGGGATTCTGGGGATATTATATCCTGTAATTTGCTTAAAATATAGTATAATATAATATAAATTGCCACTATTTTTTAATTTCATCACAGTCCCAGAATATATGAATATAATTTGCATGTGGTTATGCACAGAGCCAGCAATTATCATAAAACAGATTATAAAAAGCTTTAATTTATATGGGGTTAAGTGCCATTGGTGTAGCATTTTATAAAAATTCTCCTTCAAATTCATTGCAATTTAATTTCTCCTGTTTGTCTCCCCCCCACACTATATTTTATGCAGAATTGTGATACCCAGATCTTTCTTCTGTTTCTTCTAATATGCCTATGGGACTTGAGAGTGTGGTTCCTTAAGGATTTCATGCTGACTGATCATGCTAACTGATCATTTTTAATTGACCCGTACAACTTCTGATGGCTTATATGCTGCACATTATTTCCTAGTTATAGGTAGCTATTAGTAAATGTCTACCTTGAAAATATTGATATCTTTTAGCAACAGGGATTAATTCTGTTTATACCTTCTTCAAAGATACAGTAGTATTGTTCTGGTATGTCAGCTGCGACCTTAACTGGAGAAAGCTGACCTTGCCACAGTTATACATTACAGTAGTGACATCTTGTCTAAGACTACTGTTATGTGCTCCACATGGGGCTGCTTGTACGGAAACTTCAATTGATACAAAAAGCAGCCATTCAGCTCCTAGCTGGAACATATTACATCAGTATTGTGTCAGTTGCAGTGGTGCCAGTGCATTTTGGAGCCCAATTTAAATGTGCTGGTGATGACTTTTAAAGTCATAAACCGTTTGGGACCAGATTACCTGAGAAATGCCTGCACTTGTGCCAGCCTGCCCATGCCTTAAGGTCCACATTTGAAGTCCTGCTGAGATGACTACCAGAAAACATAGTTAGATGGCATGCACATGGGCCAGGGCATTTTCAGCAGTGATCCCATAAATGAGCAATATGATCCCATGTGATATTAAGAAGGTCCCATCCCTGGGCATCTTTATTTTCATCATGGCCTATAGCAGCTAATTATGGTCTAGTTGCAGATTTGTTATTGTCACCTGGTTGTCTTTAGAGACTCTCCCTGGGGCTTATTATTTATTTATTTAGACAATTTATATACCACTTATATTTAAATGAAACCCACAGTGTACAACGTAAGTTAAAACATAAACAGCAAATTAAAAAAACACTGCTGTTCACAACCTATAAAACACAACTAATAACTGAACAGAACATCTGCTTTAGTATCAACATTTAGTATAAACATTGCAGTAAACATTGTTTATTTTTTTATATATACTCTTTATTTTGAAAGTTTTTCGTATTTGTTACAGAATGACAACAAAATGACTGCCGAAAGAATACAGAGTACATTGAGAGAAGAAAACAAAAAAAAGAACAAGCATAATATAAAATAAAAGGGGGTGTGCTCTCTGTCCTATAAAGGTCTGGTTTTCCAAGTATGAATTTAAACAGTAAAGGTGAATTAAATAGGTGAAATTGGGTCCATTAATATAGATAGGTAAATCAACATTTAGAAATCCGATCTCAGTTTGAAAAAAAACTGCAGGGATTTCCTCAGTCATAGTTGGCAACTCTAACCAGAACTGGCAGGGCCTTCTTGCTCACTTGCCTGCCTGTATTGTGCTGGTGGCAGCAGCAGACTTTGGGATGTGGTGCTGAGCACAACAGCACTCTCCCCATTGGTGATTCCTACTGCTGGAGATGGTACATACCTATCATGGCTAGTAGCTGCTGCAAGCCTTGTCTCCATGAATTTGTCTAAACTCATTTTAAAGCCATCCAAGTTGGTGGCCATCTGTGCAGGACCACCAGGGACTGCCTCACTGCCCCCTTGACTTCAGCCCTATGTGGATTCAGAATCAGGTCTCCAGTCAACTGAACTGGCTGAGGAAGAAGGGCTGGGAGACATGCCAAAGGAGCAACAGCTGGGGGGAAACTCCATTGTTGGTAGGGAGCCTTTAGAAGCCTATATAAGAGAAAGCAGGCGGAAGCTGTGGGGAGTCTTCAGTCTGAGAGGGAGGAGGGACTGTCAGAGACCTTGAGGGGCTGGAAGGCTACAGGATGAGAAGTGAGGCCTCAATCTAGGCTTCCCCAGGACTGGGAAAGGACTCTCATGGGAGAAGTGGAGAGTGATGTAACTGCCTGTCCCCAGTGAAGCATAAGGAGCCAGGTTACCAAGAGTTGTGATTCTTTTCCCATGGTGAGAGGGAAGCCCTGGGCATGGACACTGGACCTTTTGATGTTTCCCTACCCATGGATACCCAACACCATCATTACATCTTGTGATAACAAATTCCATAGTTTAACTATGCAGTGTGTGATGGCAGTGAGCACTGGGCTTTTAGTGCCCTTTTTGATTTGTTGTTGTAGGCAGTGGGAGCAGGAATCCATATTGTGGGTTCTGGTGGGCTCTCTCACTTTTTGCACCATGGTGTGTGTGTGCTGCTCACTGATTGTGCACCAGACCATCTTAAACTGCTGGTGGTGGCAATGAGAAAGATATGGCTACCCCAAATTCCAAAACAACTATAACAATAACAATAATTTTGGAAACAAAATATGTAAAAATGCTTCTGAAATACTGCATAATTTTTAAAGGCAAATTTTATAACCACAAAAGTTTTTTTTAAAAAAACTTAATACATTAAAAAAACCCAGACAAATACTTACACAACAAAAATCAAACTTGTTTTGACCAATACTGGTCTTCTTTAGTGGTATAATCATTCTCACAGTGGTATGACAAGTTCTAACATACATATGAACAAGATAAACCAAGCCTCTTCGCCTAATGTGACAAATATAATAACCATTTAAAGTGGTCTTACCTTTAAATAAAAAGAAATAAAATATCATAAATAACATTCTATTTTTTTTAAAATGCAAATAATGAGCAGTAAACTCACCAATTAAAATCAGCTGCTAACCACACCAATAAATACACCAAGTTAAAACAGTACTGAAAAACTTTACATAATCCCAAATCTGGGAAACAAATTAGATCACCAAAGTAACTCCATAATCAGATCCTTCATCCCTGTTTTGGTATTGGAAAGATCATCATAGAGGGCCAAAAACAGACTTGTGATTTTTTTAAAAAAGGCATGAGGTGATATAGACCATATATCTAGAGGAAAGAAAGGCCCATAGCTGGAGGGGGGTGTTACAGTGAAGGGAAGTGGAATGGACCATGTTTCACAGGGTTTGCAGAGAATCATGGGGCTAGGAGATAGTTCAGATAGGTATCCTAACCAATTTCAGACTGCCATAATTACTTTTCTTAATAAAAAATTAAATTAAATACAGATTAGTTGCAATTTTCATGTGTATGTTTCCCATGTGTTCAAGTAAGTCTGTCTACTTTTCTGAACACCTTGCCCTCCTGAACTACTTCACCAGCATTAAGTAGGAAAATGACTTCCTCCTAAGAGAAATGGCCCCAAATCCTCATTCCCTTTCAGAAATGTAGTCATGAGAAACATGACAAGGTTGCCCAACTATGGAGAATTCTGTTTATTGCTTGGATAATGTTTGTGCCTGTTTATGAATTTCCTTTGGCATAAATTACATTAATTTATCATCTGGGAGTAATGCTGATAGAAATATTTTAGTCTATTGCGCTTTTACGTTCATGTCAATAAGCTTGTATACTAGCCCCTGGCCAAAACAAGTAAGATACATTATTTTATTATGAAAGTATTCTGGTGGGGATTCCAGGATTTTTTTCCTAGGCAAGCCACCCTGTTGGGGCATTTGTACACATACCTTAAAGGGAAGAGGGGGAGGAAGACAGATCAGCTGGGTCAAGTTCCTGACTTGCAGCCCTCAAGTTCCAATGCCATTCCTTCAATCATTCAATCTCCTTGGGAGCCCTTCTGTCAGTCATTAAGAGCTTTGTGCGTGTAGCTAAGTTCCAGTCAGATTCCTCGAATATAAGTTGTCCTACTAGACCTGTTGCATGACAAAATAGGTGCAATGTTCTCCCATCTGCTGCTTTAATCATATTCAGGAGAGAACCACCTTGTTTGTTTGTATCATGATAAGGATTTATGCCAACCTATTCTTCCTGCCCTCTTTCCCTAGGTCCCTTCCTTTTACTTGCCACTGATGTATGGGAGGATAGGAATTGCTATTCCCACATCCCAACCTAAACTGAAGTTAGTTCCAGAAGCAAGAGGCAAAAATCCCTTTCAACTGTTTGGTAAAAGGAGTACAAAATACTACTTAAGCTCTGCTATGGATGCCAGCAACAATTCATTACAAAATTCTACTATCACCTTCCATGGTAAACTGCTGTGGTACTAACCACATAATGTAGCTTCATTTGGAGATTGCTCATGTAACATAAACTGGATATTTTATGATACAGGAAGATGAACTCTACTGACTGGTGCCAGCTTCATCCGTGTTCCTGACTAGGGTAATTTTGGGCCTCCAAGGAGGGGTGCATAGAGGCTGCCACCCTCTAAACACCCCAGCAGCTGAGAATAAGACTGTCAGTCTTGCTGATATTACAACTTTTGCAGGATGTTTAGCCAAACCTCATGTCCCTTATGAGATAATTAATTTGCTATAGGCTTTTGACCTAATATGTCACCATGAATGACGTGCTGCAGTCTTGAATTTGAATCTGATGTAACCCAAAGTAAGCACATCAAGGGACAGATACAAAAGGGGAAAGGAGGGAAGATTGATGATTTGCCAAACATTTCTCTGACTATTTTTTAACAGTTTCCCATAGATTAATTAGAAATTACACTTGAAAATTATTGGAGAGAAAATTTCAGTGAAATTCTCATGGGTGGGGTGCAGGGTTTATGATGCACTTACCTTCCTTTCAAGGGTGCTATCTATCTCTTATTTCATTCTACAAATCATCACACCAGTGGTCTGCAGCCTCCTCGGTTTCCCCCACTTCAATTAAAGCCTAGGGGAGGACATCATGAGAACTCCCCCCCAAGGGATTTTTTTTTTTGCAACAAGAAACATGAGCAGCCAGGGAGGCTGCAGAGTACTGGATAAATGCTGTGTGTGTGTGTCCTCATACACCAATACTGGCTACCTCATAATGCTAAGGTAAGCTCAAAACCAACTGAAATTCTAAAGAAATTCTCAAGTGTCCTGAGAATGCCTCTTTTTGCAGAAGAAAACTTTTGAAAAATGGGAGGACAGATTTTGACACAGCACTAGCGCAGACGGAGATGGAGAAATACACCCTGCCACCTCTACCTTACCGCTCTGTCAGTTTTATCAAGCTGACTACTGCTAGAAAGCTATCAACTGTTGGACCAGGCAACGCTTTTTGCAGCTTCCTTCTCTGCTCTCTCTGCATACAGTGTTCTGCATGCAGGATTATATTGAAACAAAATTCTTAACTAAAGGCAAGTACCTCTAAGAACAAGTACTTGTGCATGTGTGGGAATAAAAATAAAAACCATCCCATAGATTAGTGAACAACAATATTCTCTAGTCCAACCATACTTCCCAAGAAAGGATCGATTCTCCTCCAAACCCAGATCAGTCTGTGCAACCCAGACATTTGATTGCCACAATCAGTTGAAAGGTGCTGACACGCAAATAGCTCCAGAATATGGCAGAGCTTTCTCAGTTTCACCTTCTTTGAAATATGGAATGGATGTTCAGTGCCCAAAGTAACCATGACTGCAATCCTGTAGCCACTGAGGCTGCTTAAATCCCACTTAAATCTGTGGGATTTAAGCAGCCTGGCAGTGCACAGGGTTGCAGGCCAATCCATTGAGTCTTTTTCCTGTTAAAAATGGGCTCAGACAGTGAGCAGGTACGTTGCTCTTATTTTTGTACTTTTCTTCATGTAAACTCTCACATGGACAATTGGTTTAAGAGAGCAGAAAGTGACCTTAGTGAAGCACCACTGTACACACATTTCCTTGGTTCTTCTGTTGCTTCTGGTCAAACAGTTTTTGCACATTTTTAATCAGTTCCCAAACTTGCAAAGCCAATGTTTATTGGAGACAAAAGTGAGATGAATCAGTAGTGATTGCTCTTTCAAAATTACTTTCTGAATGATAATTTGTCTGTAGCCTTAGTTATTTTCATTGTGATGTTTCTAAGGTATGAGGCAGCATAATACACTTGTATGATATGAAAAAAATCAACTGTCGTATAGCACATTTCTATTCATCCATCCATCCATTCATCTAGTGCCATCTATGTACATGGCACTTTAAAGAATGAGAGCCCCAATGGTTTTACAATCTAACACTAGACACAAAGGGCGACAACAGAGGAACAGGATGGAAAGTATAAATACGGGAAATAATATGTGATCATTTCAGTTATATGTACTTAGTTACAGTAGAGTATTCAGACTAGGGAGTTGTTCCATAGCCTTTACAGAGAGAAAGTGAGTGTTTTGGGAGGGATTTGAAAGAAGTAAAATATTAAGGTGCCTTCTGGCTCAGCTGGCTTCCATTAGTAATAGCTTGCTTAAACAGACAAATTAAATGGGACACAGTGAAGGTTCAGTGGTGTGGAGGTGTGCGCGCGTGTGCATAGGAAGGAGAATCTGTTTTGCAATTTTAAAATAAAAAATAATGGAATCATCCCTAAAGCAGAGACCCATATATGAATCAGTCATAACCTAAATGCCTGATGGAGCACCTTATCCCATATGTACCTGTCCAAACATAAATATTTAAGTGAGGACCCCCCCCACACCCGATAGTGCTGCATTTACCAGGAATTCCGTATGTGGCAACTCAAGAAAGGGTGTTCTCAGTGGTTGGTTGGCGATCACTCGTGACCGAGTAAGATTGCCTTCCAAGATAATTGTAAAATTATCGCATGACGATCAACACACAATCTTGACAGAAAAAGGCTTTGATCCAATGGCATGGATACCACGACAATTGGAAGTCTTTTATCTGCTGCAGCCTTCATCTGCCTTCACAGCCGTTGTAACGTATACATTGTTATCCTCCGCTTGTTCTGCCATTGAGGACTTTTTTGGATCGTTCTTTGTCTGGTTCCTCTCCCTTGACCTTACTGCCATGGGTGACCCTGCTGGGAGTACATGACTCCCAATGGCATCGCTCACAGGGTTCAGATTAAGATCAGTGCCAATGCACTTCACTTTTTCCGCCAATTCAAAGCTTAGTTTTTTCACCCAGGCTTTTGCCTGAAGTTTTGTTTTGATATTTTGTCTCCACCGCACCTTTGCCTCTGTACTGCTTGATGATGGTAGTGTTTTCATAGACTTCTTAGGGCCGCAAGAACATTGGAAGCTCCCTTATACCGAGTCAGAGCACTGGTCCCTCTTGCTCAGTACACTGACTGGCAGCAGCTCTCCAGAGTTTCAGGCAGGAGTCTCTCCCAGCCCTACCTGGAGATGCCAGGGACTGAATCTGGGATCTTGTGCATGCAAAGCAGATGCTCTCCCACTGAGCTATGGTATAGAAGCGTTTTACTTTGTACGTGTGGAATAATTTTATTGTATATTTCTTCTGTACACTGCTTCAGGAGGCATATTGCCCAGGAAGCAGTTAACAAGTTTTATAAGTAAATAAAGTCAACTGAAGTGAGAAAGGCTCAGGGCCACAGGGCCATAGGACGCTGCCTTATACTTAATCAGACCCACTGGTCTATCTAGATCAGTATTGTCTACATTGATTGGCAGCAGCTCTCCAGGGTTTCAGGTAGAGAGGCTCTCTGGAGACACCAGGGATTGAACTTAGGACCTTCTAGAAGCAAGTCAGATGGTTTGCCACTCAGCTACAGCCCTTCCCCAAGTACATACAAGCTGAAGAGTTCCTGCAAGACCTTACTACATGCACAGTGAACATGTCAGACTGGTGTATGAGTCTGCCCTGCTTTATGCAAGCTCTAGTTCTAAGCAAGGGGAGTGTGTCATTTTTACTTCCCCCCCCCATCAGGTGCAAAAATGTGTAGTTCTGGTGCTCGACATAAACTAGAGCCATTTTACTCATCACCCCATTCACATCTGGCACCACCACATAATTTCTGTACCACTCCAATCAGAAAATCCGTTTCCCACTCATTATGCTGTCATTCGTTCTTAGGGATGTTTCATTCAGAGCTCCCTTGGTAGTGCTGATGTGATACCCTAAAGGCCATAGTTTCCTCTTACTTTCACATGTCCACAATGGCACACAGAACTGAATGGCAGAACAGTCAAGTGGACCTATCTGAGAAGCTCCAAATGCATGCCTATTAGCAATTTCATGACTGGATATGGCCAAAGACTCATATTTCAAGAGCCTGATGAAACCATTGGAACAAGGTGCTTGAGAGGCACAGTGAGAAAGATGCCACTATGAAGAGAGAGAGAGAGAGAGAGAGTTGGATTGTGCATTTGGAGGGATGTAGTGGGAGCACATGGTTCTCCAGAGCTGATTGTATGACAAGACCAAAAGGGTTATCTAGTCCAGTATTATGCTTTCACAATGACCTGTCAGTGAAAAGCCTCTGGGAAGGCCACAGGGCATTCAGAGGCCATGAAAACAAGTAAGCCATTGATAGCCGTATCTTTCATGAATTCGTCTAATCCCCTTGTGGCCATCACTACATCTTGTGGAAGTGAATTCCATAGTTTAACTAAATGCCGGGTTTGCAACCAACCAAACTCATGGCTCACAACTGGGACACATTCCAACCTACTATGATGCTGCTTCTTTACGCTAGTTGCTCATTTTTAAAGGAAGGGAAGGATGGCTGATAGTTGAAGACAAAGAATAAGAGTGAAGGAGAAGGAGAAAAAACAGTGAGGAGGGAAAATATGTCTACATGGTACAGGATTACCATTGCAGATCGGTCAAAGATGAGAGCCAGGTCTAAAAAGGTAGAAAACGTTTCCCTTAGTGTAGCAGTTCTCATACTTTTTTCATGGATCACTTCTGGGAGGAAGGGCAGGATATAAATTTAATAAATAAACAAACTTCCTGGGGGGTCTCAGCAGGTCACTTAATAAACTTTCCTTGCCTTCAGCTCCAGCCTCATCAAAGCTAGCACCATATCATGAAAAATTGGGCTCTAGACCCCACCAGTGGCAAACTTTTAGATTAAAACCAGCACCTGCACTGTGTTATGAAAATTACAAGCCCTATTCCAGGGCCTCATTAGTCCGTTCGATAAATCCACCCCTGGTAAAAATGGCCTCCATCTCCATTGTCAGGGGAAAAAAATCACGTGCAGGGCCATGTAAACATATTATTGACTGTTCCAGACCTTTCAGCAGACCATATGAATGGAGCTCATGGCCACTAGTGGTCCACAGAACGCAGTTTGAAAACATCTGTTCTAGACTGCCCTGGCAACAGTAGACTGCCTACAGGCTCAGGAAAAGGAAAACAACTGTATTGGGGGAGGCATTTCTTCCTTCTAATTGACGTGAGGTCCCAAAGGAACCGAATAAAATGTCCCTAGGGAATTACTGAGAATGCTAATACTAATAATGGCAGAGGCCTGAATGGAACTAAGAAGAAAATATCAGGGACCAAGGTATATGAGGCTACCTACAGTCACTGTAAAAAAAACTCAAATGAGTGGGGGGTGACGAAAGAAAATGTAGCTTAGACAAGGTCTTCGGGCTCTCTAGCACCACATGCAAGGCTCACCAGGAGCCCTCTGTCCTCACTGCTGGGGAATCTCCTTGAGCCACCGAGGGTCGAGAAACAAAAGCCGGACGAAGCCCCCTCCGTTCCAATACCTCCCCGCTCCCTCCCTTTCTTTCGCGTAGGCGCCAAGCTGTAGGTGGAGCCCGCGCCCCGGCCGCTCCAGTCCGGGTTTTCCAAACGTCTCTGCTCCTCCTGATTGCTCCGCGGGGCTTCGGTCTGGGGGTTTCAAGCGCTGCTCGCTGGGGACGACGTCCTTCGCCCCATCCCTGCTGGGCTCGTGCCTTGGCTGCCGGCCTACTTCTGCGGTGCCCACCAGCGGCTGTCAGTTGCTCTTCGCCGCTGCTGCTGCGCCCAGGACGTGAGCTAGAGAGCGGTGCCTCCCCCGACCCTCGCTCGTTGGCCCAGCTGTCTGTCTCCGGGTTTTGGGGGGGAGTGGAGGCCAATCGGACCCCCGCCCCAATCGGAGAAAGAAAGCAGCGCAGGAGCCAGCCGGACTCTCCAGCCGCGGGAACGGCGGCAGCCGCCGCCTGTAGCTCGGCCGAGGTGATGGCGGCGGCTGGAGGCTGCCTGTGCTCGGGCAGGCGGCGGCGGTGGTGGCGGCGCTGCAGCGGCTGCTCTGAGCAGTGAGTGGAGCGCAGCCGCAGCGGCGGGGGGCGCGCGCGCTAGGGCGCAAGGCTGGCGGTCGCGGCGAGCGAGGCTGAGGGAACGACGCGGTTCAGCGCGGCCCGCCGGGCGGGCGGCCTCTCTCCGGATTCTGGCTTAGGCGGGCGCGGCGCCGGCGCGAGACTCGCTTCTCTAGTCGCTGCCGAAAGGTAAGCAATGCCTTTCTCCTCTCGCCGCCGGTCCCTCCGTCCCTCCCTCCGTCCCTGCCCGCGTCTCGCTCTTTTTCTTTCCCGCGGGGGGTGGCGGTGTTGCGTTCTGCCTTCCTGGGCGGGAGAGATTCGGGAGCCTCCTCCTCTCCTTCGCTCTCCTCGACGAGAGGCTGCGTCGGGCATGTGCCAGGAGGCTCCTCGAGCAATGGCCCTGGGCTCTGGGGTGTCCGGGTGGCATCCGCGGCAGCGCTGAGAGGAGAGGAGGGGGAGCGAGGCGAGGGATGGTGTTCTCTGCTGGGCTAAGCGATGGTGCCCCCCTTCCGCTGCACCAGCAGCAGCAGCAGCCTGGTCCCCGCTGGCGGCAGGTAATGGCGAGCTTTTGGCTTTCGATGTTTAGGAATGGTATGGAAGGGGGGGAGTCAAATGTATAGCCCTGCGGCGGGGGACCGGGGGGGCATCGTTGTGTGCTGGGGTGGGGGAAGGGCGGCGATGCCGTGAAAGGATGACATCTCGCAGTCTCCCCCCCCTCCTTCCCCTTTGGGTAGCAGGTAGGCGAAGAGGTGCCATCTCCTGAAGGGGGGAAGGGGGTTGTCGAGGAAATGAGGCTTCCTTTCCCACTCTTGTGTAGAAAGAGGGGGGGCAAGGAAGAGGCGCTGTATGAATGTGAAGGGGAGGTGTCTTTCCTTCCCTCTGCTCGATGAATGGATGCTTCTTTTGCCTTGGGTATGCAGCCCGCCTTTGCTTGCTTTGCTGGGTCATTTGGGCCACGAGGGTTCCTGACTCGCTTTCGAGAGGAATTCCTCCCGCCCCCCGCTCCTTCAAAGACCGCTAATGGAGCCTGTCTTGCAGCGCCCTAAGTCTTGGCCCTACCTGGCGTTTTGTTCTCATTAGCAGGCGGGAGTTCAATGTCGCCAATAGCAACGGCTCGGCTTCTTCTTTTCCCTCCGCCATAAAGATGCTGTGGCCCAGATGTTTAGATTTTTCCTCTCCAGTTGCAAAGACCCTATCTCGAGGTAGGGGGGGTGTTGGATGCAATCCCTCTCTGCGGGAATAACCGTTTGTCAACCGTGGACGAATTGTGAATTGGGGGAAGACAAGACAAGCCTCTGGCTGTAACTGTCAGGGCGTCCGTGTCCCACACAAGAGATCTGCTTGCATTGATACTAACCAAGGAAAACTGGCTGGCATTCTTGCTGTCCACACTTTTTGCACTTGCCTGCAATTAGGTGCTTAGGAAGGATGGCCAGAGGCAGGTTGATTGGCCCTTACAGATGTTTGGGTGCAGAAGAGGTGGAAATACTGTAGTTTTTGTTGGAGAAAGCTTTTACAAAGTGCTCCATCAGGTGTGCATGCATGTGTGCCTCTATGCCCTTTGCCACAAATTGCCTCTTCAGATGGAATTCAAACAAGAAAAGGGCTTTTCTCAGGGCCAAAGACTGGTTATAAAGGGGGGGGGCACTGTATTTCCAACCTTTATGTTTCCTTAAGGCAAACCAACTGCCCTCCCTCACATTTCTGTGTTACTATCACTGAGGTGATGCAATCTCTCTCTTGTGGCTTCAGCTGGTGCTGTTTTGTTGTTTGTTATGAACGTTAATCCTTTATTTAGCTTCACATACTCAAAGGAACTCTATTATGTTGCATCCTGTTAAAAGAAGGAAGAGGTGACTGGATGCAGATAATTTGTAAATATCAGAGTGCCATCATTGCTTTGTGTGTTTTTTAAAGAAAAGAGAACATTGGCCTACCAATTCCGGCTAATTAAAATTAATTGAGTTAAAAACCAAAAGAACTATAATACTTTAGTTTATGAAGATGTGTGACATTTCATCTGAAAATGTGGTCAATTTAGCACCACTTCAAAAGGGGTTTTGCCTACAAAGCCTTCTGAGATATGATGATCTGAAGAAGTAGTTGGCTTTTTCTACTGAGTTACATTCTGATGTTTCTAACTGAGGGCTCACAGAGTAGCATTTTCACTTCTGAGTAGTAGAAAATTCACTCTGCTAGTACATCCAGGGCCTTTTGGAAAAACAAGATTTGATTCATGTCCTTTGTTTCTTAACAGGCTGTATTTCATAGCGTTTGCATGTTCTACAAGCCATGATGTCATCAGGATGATGCCTATCAAGTGTTGTACTGTATAGCTACAAAGAATTAGGATGGACAGACTTTGCAGCCCCGTTAACTGTGTGTGGCTTTTGCAGTTAGTGGTGAGACTAACTACATGGAAGCAGCCCAGAGCTCAGTCACATAATGAGTACCAGTGAGATGGAACTTGTGCACTACCTGTCACATGCAAACCCTGCATTAAGTTGGGACTTGCTTAGATGTAGAGTTGTGTCTCTGCTTCTCTTTAGATTTTGAATGGCAAACAAGCTATTACAGTAGAACTGATTTCCTTTCCAGTGGTGTAGCGGTAAATTGTAAAGTGCATAAGCTCATCATGACAGCCCCCATCACCATTCCCCTAAGGAAAGTCCAAAAATGCTGGCATGTTGACCTATTATTTTATACATGCACATCAAATAGCAGAAGTATGTAGCATAACATACTCCAGTGAGGCCTGCCTGGCACAGACTTTAACATCTTTTCAGGGTCGGGTTAAGATCATCCACTTTTCCCAGGTGTTTGGTGCGCTGTAACAAGGTTATAATGGCCCATATACAGCTGATGTTTTAATGTTGCTGTTGTTGAAGTGATTCTTGAAGTTGTTGTGGTGTATTGATGGTTGCTGTTTTTAACTGTATGTTTTTATTCTGTTTCTAAGTCACCTGGAGACTTTTTTGTATTAGGCAATTAATAAAATGAATAACAATGATATAATAATATCTAACTTATTAGAATCAGCATGACTTCAGTCCTAGGCATAGTTGTCTGGGAGTAAGTGCCATTGAACTCAGTGGTGCTTACTTCCAACTGCATAGCTTCAGCTTGTAGAACACACAGAGATCTTCAGCCAGCTGAAATGCATCCTTTTTATTTACTTAGAAATGCAAATAATCTTGCAAAGAAGTGTTATCATTTAAATTGTTAGTGTGAAGTTGGAACCCCATCAAATAAAAGGAAAGAAGTATCCAGCCTCTGCTTGATTATTTTCTTCATTCTCTGACTTCCTTTATGCTAATCTGCCACAAACAAACACGAAAGCCTCATTGTCAGCTCATACACTTTCTTAGAGCAGGGATTCCCAAAATCTCTTTTCCCTCACTGACCACTTGAACATTGCTGATAATCTTGGCAGACCACTTGATTTTTGGTAATGTGTTTTTTGTAATACATTGTGCTTGATATTGTATGATTTTAATTGTATTTTAATGCTTTTATTTTTTTATATACTGTACTTTATTGTATTCCATAGAATTCAAATTGTAATACAATAAAATACATATAAGGAAGAAAAGAAGTAATTAAAATACAATTAAAAATTATATGAATATTTAAGATGATGGATGTACCATTTCCCAAATTCAAGCACAAATCCACAGACTACTGGAATGAAGCTTATCCGTGGACCATAGTTTGGGAGCCCCTGTCCTAGGGTTAGGTGGGTTTGTTAATTACCCTGGTACTCTGTCACTTCATGCCATTGCTGTTGCCCTCAAAAATGTCCTGCAGTTCCAAGTCCCACCACTGTACCACTATTCCTGTTCAAGGGATTCCTGTCCACACAGGTTGTTTTTGGGGCCAGGAGAGCAGAAAGGGGGAGAGTGTACTTGCTGGCATGGAGCAGAGACTGTTCACAATTTTATGATCTCTTTTTATCTTTGTTCTTCAGTAGTTTGTAGTGAATGAATCTCTGCATAGTAACTAAAATTTCTGACAAAGGATTTTGTGCTTAGGAAATCTACCTGTACCTGGGAATAAGTAATTATTTTCTTCAGAAATACAATAGCTCTGTTTACTGGGTCCCCAAATTTTAGTAGAGCTGATAAACTTACTGAAGCAAATGGAAGTGACAGAGAACCTAGTTATTTGGAGAAGGGGTTATCATATAATTACTCTAGAGAGTACACACACGTACACCCAATTGTTTTCACACAGCACATTATATGGGAATCCATCATTTTATGGAAACTATTCTGTTTTCTTTGCTTGCTTGTGTTTTTGGTGGCTCTTGTTGAAGTAATTGGTTTCTGCAATTATTGCCCTGGATAGGACTGAAACAGAGTTGCCCACTGCTTACTTTCAGAACATTTCCTTTTGTTCCTTTGACCTTATGGTTTGATGTTCTTTTCCTTATGTGACAATGTTTGAAATATTCCTTTAAAGGTGTAATATATATTTAATGCAGTTTCCACAGTCAGTTAATATTGGGTAGTATCTATGAGGAAGAAATGTTTTATGACAGGCCATGTATCTATTCTGTAGGTGGCCACCCTATAGTACAGGTACCATAAAAGGCATGGCATGATGGCAGCAGCTGTTTCTGGCATATTTAGGCAGGAGTAGCCCTAATTCTGCACCTCAGCCTGCTTCTCTTGTGATGTTTATTGCTTGTTCAACAGCTCAATAGACCAGACGCACAATTACATCAAAATACAGAATGTTGTGTTTAATGCACACTGCAGTGGCATTGTCTGATACTTAGGACTTGTCGCATGTTTGACTAACAAGCTTGCCATCACTGAGTCATTCTGTTAAAATACAGTGTCCCTGTTGCTATGACCCTTTCATGCAGATGCATTGCACTTTGAAATGAAATGAGACCTGCTGACTTTTGTTTGGTGGTTGGACTTGTTGGTCCCCGATCAGCTGTGGTAAAATATTGGATTTGTTCATTGATTTCTATGGGCACCTCTTTTGCCTTGGGGAGAAAAAAAAGGTCTGTTGGATGCCAGAAGCCTACAGTGTGTCTACTCACTAAGGTTGCAATCCCACGCGTGCTTTCCTAGGAATAAGTTACATTGGACCTCAGTGGGATTTAAGTTTTGAGAAGACATACCTAGGATTGTGCTTTAAGTCTATGCAATCTGCTTGCAAGCTAGCAGCTTCCTCAGTGTGGTAGCAGCCAAAGTCAAATTAAGCACCGATGGCTTTCCCTTACTTGACTAACAAACTTAAAAAGGAGATTTAAAAAGAGGGTAAGACTCCTGTAATTTCTTTTGTGTGTGGGGGTGGTGGTGGAAGACATTTAAAGAGGCAAAAAAGGGGGTTATAGAGGTGCAAAAACATTAGTAAACAACAGAAATTTGCCCAAGAAGGGACTTTAAAAAATACCCTGCTATATCTTGGCCATTGCTTAATTAATCTGTATGATAAATTGGCTAATATATGGTCATCAGCATGTAGATATTCCATGCCAGATTTTAGGGAGTGTGTGTCATGGCCCCGTCAGAGGACTCCTCAGATGAGGACGACTCGGGAGTAACAGCAGCAGACCCAGGAGCAGCAGGAGACACGGAGGAGCCTCCTGAGAATCCAGCTCCTTCTCCCCCTCAGCTGCAGAGCACCCCAGGGACAGCAGAGTCCCTGCAGCCAGACACAGACAGTGAACAGGATACTCCCCCCTCACCTGCAGAACGTAGACAGCAGAAGGTCAGGCAGAAGAGAGGCAGGCCTGTCTCCTTAAGGCCCAAACGCTGAGGGCTCACACCTGCTGTCCATCCTGCTCTTTATAAGGCACACCTTGGCTGCAGCTTGTTGCTGACTGCGACGTCAGGCGTGGCTTTGTGTAGACCTAGTTTCCCTGCAGCATCTCTCTGACTGACTTCCTTGGCAATTGATCCCGGACCTCCACTGACCTCGCTTCTGGACTTCTGACTCGGCAAGTACGCTTCGGATAGGCCTGGCAGATTTACAACCCGACTGCTGGCTAAGGACTTTCCTTCCCTGCCAAAGACCCAGGAATTTCCAGCCCCACTGACACTGCTGATGCAGTGTAAAGCTGACAGTGTGGATACATCTCCTGTGTTTCCTTAACATTTAGATGATTTATGCTTCATAATTGTGGATAGCAACCTATCAGAGCTAGTAACAGTAGCACTTGAATAATTACATCTTTATTCATACACATTCCAAATTAAATGATTGGGAAAATCCCATGTGCGTGGTCACTCAGGCTTAGGGAGATGGATACTGGTGTGTAATATTTAGAATATTCAAGTTACTGATTTGGTTGTTTATTTTGTCTTCCAAACAACTGAAAATAATGGACACTTTAAGGTGGTGCTGAGGATTTTGGGATGTATAGTAAGCTACTGGACTCTATATTTAGATCTCAGAAGTTTCAACAAGGGTGACTGACAGGCAGTTTGAAGCCACTGGATTGGCCAGGCTTGCTGTAAATGCTAGAGAACTGGCCTTCTGCCCATGGCTGTTCAACAGAGCAATGCCTTATGCTTGCTGCACTCCATGCTCCAACTCAGTGATTGATCTCAAGATTTCTTGAGTTGGGGTACACACCTTCCTGATCTAATTTGACCAGGCCTCCATAGCTGCAGCCTGGCTCTGACATAAGGAAATAAGCGGTGCTCAAGGTGATGTCAAAGACAAAGGCCATTTTAATTCAGACTTTGAGTTTCTATTTCTCAGCTACCTGAACATGTCCGCTGAAGGATGATTTCAATACATAACTTGTGACCTGGATCCTGCAGTGTCTATGTGGCCATCAGGTCTGTAGTTTCCAGTTACTGATTGAAATAGCTGCAGTCATGCTCCTGAAAATAATTCTGGGGGTATGGTGGTAATAATCTCACGTGGTCAGAGGTCCAGTGTGGTTAGACTTTTAAGTAGCCCCTATGCCACAAATTGTCATTTTGACAACATTCCAGGAAGGGCAAGCAAGAGAATCTCAACATTTTTATCCAAAATGGAGCAGCATGGAAAAAGTTGCCGCTCCTTGCAATTCTGAAGAGGAAGATGCATTTCCCTTGACTGCACCCATCTGATGCAAAAATAGGATTTTTCCTCACAATCAAATAGAATTCCCAAGGTTAGGGAATCTACTATCTTGGCACCTTGAATATACAATGAGAGGGGTTGCCATGTGGATGCTGGTATGGGCTCTTCCTATGAGCATATGGTCTAATGACCACTCCCATTATATGTTGAGTGTTCGTATAAGAAATGAATGGGAAATATTGATTTTCTTTGAAAAGCAATTGTGAGAGTGGAATCTGACTTGCCAAGCAGGCTGTTCTCATCCCATGGACTCATGACAGTGGGAAGACCAAATACTGGGAAATTTGCAGGATGCTTATAAATGGAGAGCAGTTTTTTAATATCATAAATTACTTAGTAAGAGTAGTTTTCGTCCAGCTTTAATGGGCTTCATGAACAAAGTATAAGGACAATTTGAAATTTTGCTTTAAGGTATGCTTAATAAATGTACCAAATAATTTAGTAACAGGGTAAATGCCTCGCTTCAGGAAATAAAAAAGCTGAATTTCTCTTAGGTAGGAGAAGACACTTGACTGTCCAGGATAGTTGAAAATGTTTTTTAAATGTGACTGGCTAAAACTTTTTTTTAAGAACAAAACAGATATAAAATGTAGTAGTAATATAGTTATTTCCTTCAAAAAGTCTTTGTTATTTTATTGTTTATTTCTTTGTATTTTAACCATTTATTTGTTTGTTTCTTTATATATATCCCGCCCTTCCTCCTAGTAGGAGCCCAAAAGACTAATTAATTAATATGTGTCTACAAAAGACTAATGAATTTGTGTTGAAAAATAAGACGCTTCAAACTGTTTTTCTTGACTACTTGGGCTATTATTTGTTGATCTAAATTACATGGCGAACACAACTGAATATTTTTATACAGATGAGGGTCTTAATCTGTATGATATTAATGTATTTGTCTGTAGTTGAAACAGACTCAGCTAGGAAATCAGACATGTTAATCCTGATGTATTTAATTAATTCTGAGTTTAATTGCAAACCATAAACATCAACAGGACAAAGTACTTTTAAACATGTTTTAACTGATTGGTGTATCAGGATCTTAAAATTAATAGCAGATAAGTGAGCATACAATGTGCCAATGTATTGGCATTACAAGGACATAGATATGTATTCACTAAGAGGCAAAAAACCTTGCGGTTTAAGAACATACCTATAGCCCACAGATATTTCTATCAAACTTTAAAAAGCAGGGAAATTGGACAGCTATAGTGAATGCACCAGGGGAGCAGGAGACCTGACCTCCTCTCTGATATATTGGACTGTCCTACAAATTGGTCAAAATGCAAACACCATTTGGGTTGGTCTTTCACAGTCCAATCCACTTCCTGTGTAGCTTGGAAGAATTTGGTAACATGCCTCTGAGCACCTGGTGGCAACACCTGCAATCAGCACAATGGGGATGAAAATCCCCCCTCCCAAGATGATTGGGAAGAAAATTCAACTGGGGAGCAATGGGTAATGTTTCATCATTTTCATCCTCATCACAGTGTGTTAGGCATTAAAGCTGAGACACCCTCCTCTCCTCTGCAAGCCTGTGCCATTTTGATCCTCATCTTAGTGCATGCCACAATGGGAATTCAAAGAACCTCCTCTCAGCCCCCTCAGTGGGGGTTGAGCAGTGGAGGGGGAGAGTTGACACTTGTGTGCCTGGCCCTGCCCAGTCTGGGGTCTGACCTTTCTACTGTTGGAATGTAACCCTGACAGTTTTGAACTGAGGTATGTGACCCTTGGACTGAAAAAAGGTTCCCCCTTTATCTTCCCAAGATAATACCTCTGTTCTGGCACATGTTACATATACTTCTTGCTTCAGAATTATTGCTTCAGAAACAAAGAACGTATGACCTTCAGAATTACTGTTTTTACCTCTGTAAATTTAACTCATAGATTAATCTATTAAAATGCATATGATTAATCAACTTTCTTTAATTGGATGACACAACCCACCTTTCCATGACAGTGGTAATATGGCAATGGCTAAATTTCAGTTAAAATGATCCCTCAGCACATGGTTTGGAGGATTATCAGCAAACATAGGAATCCCTTCTACACACATTTCAGTTTGGAATTTAGCACTAACCATAGTTAGTTGTGACACTGGAATCCATGAAATAGTAGGGCTGTACACAGAGCCCCAATCTGATTTGTGGGGCCAATTTTTAAATCCAGATTGGACCTGATTCAGTTTGGACAAATCCAGACAATACAAATCTTTGCAAATCCCATTGGCTTGCATTGGGAAACCAAAACAGCTGTAACTTTATTGTTTTTTTCATATAGGGCCATGAAATTTATCGATATGCTAGCTCCTATAGAAGGAATTAACCCTGCCATATGGAAAAACTTTAAAGGTGGCTAGCACAAAAACCCCTGAGTAGCTCCAGTGGTTTTTGTGCTAGCCACCTTTACATAAGAACATAAGAAGAGCCTGCTGGATCAGGCCAGTGGCCCATCTAGTCCAGCATCCTGTTCTCACAGTGGCCAACCAGGTGCCTGGGGGAAGCCCGCAAGCAGGACCCAAGTGGAAGAACACTCTCCCCTCCTGAGGCTTCCGGCAACTGGTTTTCAGAAGCATGCTGCCTCTGACTAGGGTGGCAGAGCACAGCCATCATGGCTAGTAGCCATTGATAGCCCTGTCCTCCATGAATTTGTCTAATCCTCTTTTAAAGCCATTCAAGCTGGTGGCCATTACTGCGTCTTGTGGGAGCAAATTCCTTTGGAGTGTTTAATGTTTTAAGATTAAAATGGCCATAAGGCTTTTGTTTTTTCAACAGGGGCATGAATGTTGGAGACATGTTAGCCCCTCAAGAGGGGAATAACTGTGCCAAATTAGACAGGTAGCTCCAGGGTTTTTTGTGCTAGCAACCTTTAAAATGTGGTTTTTTTGTGTGCTGCTTGTACGCTGACTATTTTACAAGATTTACATACACACGCTTGACAAAGTACTAATAAAGACAAACGCAGAAAATAGAACACAGCTGTAAATAAACCTAACCTAAAACTAGAGCCAAAATGGGGGGGTGGGAATGAGGAAACTTAGACACAGACAAAAACACTTAAAAAATAAGAATGGGACTGGGATTGATTGGGGAAAGGATGGAAAACAAACAGATATAAGGCTGTACAGGGCCTTGTATTTTGAAGGAAACACAAGCTGATCAGATGCCACCAAACTCTTTCTAAGAGACAGAACTTTCAAAGGAGTTGTCTGCATTTTAAGATTTCACCATTCGTCTCCTCAAGCATCGTGACTGAAGAGTGTTGGGTAGGGTTCCCTACAGCTCTCAATAACCAAAATTCAGCTCCCCTCTTCTCCCTTTCCCCACCCTGGCATTCTCTTCATATGGCGTTGTAATTAATAATTGCAACAGTTTGCAGACAGTCTGCCTGGCTCTCTGAGAGACTATTTGAGCTACAGATTGGCACAAATCACTACAAATCATTTTGGGTTGACTCAGTCTGTTCTGTAGCGATTTGTAGCTCCCTCAACCCAATCCAGACAGGCACAAACTGGCTGAACTCACTTTGAAGCTTGGCTAAATCTGCTGCACAGCCATACAAAATAGTGCTGGTCATTCAAAACAGAACCAGAAATCCATTTCCAACCATTCTCCTTCCCCTCCCCCTCTCTTTCCCCTCTCCATCCCTCCTCCTCCCGTCCTCCCCACCCCCTCTCCAGGGCCGGTTCTAAAGGGCGGCCAGGTGGGGCACTGGCTGAGGGCCCCTGGAGCTACAGGGGGCCCCCTCAGTGGCCCTTCCATGATCCGCGGCAATCCGCGGCCCCCTACCTACCTGTCTCCTGCATTTTAGTATTGCCCTTAACAAAGATGGTGGCCGCGGTTTTCCCTAAAGTACTGAAGCCCCTGCTGCCATCTTAGTTGATGGCAGAGATACATGCACGTAGCATGCGGAGGCTTTATCCCGTTAGAGAAACCGCAGCCGCCATATTGGTTAATGGGAATGGTAAAAAACAGGAGACAGTAGGTGGGGTGTGTGGGGGGCTGCGTGCACGCCAACGCAAATGCGCACACACGTGCCAGGGCCCAGGGCAAGCTGATGCCCAAGGGCCCCAGCATGCCTGGAGCCGGCCCTGCCCCTCTCCCTTCCTCCCCCCTCCTCCCCCCTCCAGTTCTCCCCCTCCCCTTTCTCCTCCTGCCCCATGGTTAGTTTCACCCATCCTAAGCATGATTGCACGGGAGTAAATCCCATTGAACTCAATAAGCATGCAAATAAACCTACTCCCCTCCCCCATACTGGTATAGCACAGTGGGGAGGAGAGCCTGGCTGGGAGTCCAGAGTCTGTGAGTTCAAATCCCCACTCGTGTCTCCTGGGTGTCAAGGGCTAGCTAAAAGATCACCCCCACAGTGAATGGCTCAGGGGTCACGTGCCCTGCCACCTGTGCAGCCGTGGGCAAGCTGCACAGTCCCAAGGAGCCCAGTTGCCCCCCAGCTGGCAGTTGCGGACAAGGAAGGGGCTGGCTTGTGCAGCAGTGGCAAGCTGAGCAGGCCCTAGCCATCGGGGGAGGACTGGCCTCAGAGGGAGGCAATGGTAAACCCCCTCTGAGTACCGCTTACCATGAAATCCCTATTCATAGGGTTGCCATAAGTCGGGATTGAGTTGAAGGCAGTCCATCTCCATTTTGGAGGGCAAATGCTAACCACTGTTAGTAAATGCAGGCATTATGGCAAACTTTGTCAGTGCTAAATTGTAAACTGAAGTGAAGCTGCATATAAGAGTGGACGATGGAGCATGTGAGCGTGTGACTTGTTTACAATCCTTGAAACCATGTTTTGGAGAATTGTCTAAATAGAGCCTAAATGATTTGAATCCTGGTTTAAATCTTGCCTTTGTCACTAGGAGTAAAATACGCAAGTCATTACTGAACCTCCTTTACAACATGGAAATAAGGACAGATAATATATATTGTTTAATAAAGATTCATGACAATATTGTTTAAAATAGAATAAAACACATAAATCAGGGGTTAAATATATGGAAAGCTTTTTTATGGACTATTAAAACAATTAAAACACTTCCTTTCCCTGAAACACAGTTTTTCCTATTATCAACTTACAAGCTGCTACTAGAAATTTGGTCATGCTATTATACTTCATCTGATTACTCAACTGATATTTTATCCTTATTTCTTTGTTTCCACATTTATATCCTGCTTTTTAATGTGAGCACAAAGCGGTTTACAGTAACTTAAATAGAAATATCATTTAAAACAATCATTATTAAACAGCTATTTAATAAAATCCATCTCACTATCATTTTGAAAACAGAGCAGTAGCAGCTAAAAATAAAACTCAGCACAACACATTAGCAAATTAAACTCAGCAATCATTCTGAAACCCAGTGGACCAGTACAGAAAAGTTCTCAGTCACTAGACAACAACATATAGCCCTTGAGATGGAAGTGCAAAGGTTTTGGCCCACAATGAAAAGGCCCTATCACATGTGCCTGCCGATCTAATGCATCTTGATGGTGGGTCTATGAGAAGAACCTATGAGGTTAATCCTAAGATTTGTATGAGAGTAGGTAATGCCAGGCCATTTATGGCTTTAAATGTCAATACTCACATTTTAAATTTGACCCAGAAATGAATTGTCAACCAGTGCAGCTTGCACAATACAAGCCCTATTTGGGCATGATGAGCTCCTGTGCAACACCTGAGGCTACACTGAGTATGCCGCATGCTCTCACACCTTGTGTCTGTGTGTGTAGCATGAATAGGGTGTGTAGGGAGGAGTTGCAAGTAGTTGCATGTGCAAAGGCTTTAGTGTCCAGGGAAACCTTCTAGTATACAACTATGTGTTTGAAGCCCCCCTCCTGATACATTGTTATGCTGTATGCACTGATGTTAGGGGGGAGTGTGTAACGTTGGGGCGGGGCTGCTTGGCATAGCCCTGCTCCTTCCTTCTCTGTTGTTGAACACCGGAGCTCATAGCCCAAATAGAGCTATAGATGTTACATGCTGTGAGCACCAAGCCCCACTTATCATCCAGGCAGTTGCATTCTGTATTAGTTGAAGTTCCTGAAACATTTTCAAAAGCAGCCCCATGTAGTGCATGTTATAATAATCAACTCTGAGTGCCAGCTGGCATTTAAGAGTTAATTTTGGCTTAAAAAAATTCCTCTGGTTAATGGAGATGTAGGGCACTGTAAGAGACAAGTGGGAATCTCCAAGGAATTGCAGGAGGGAAAGAAGGAGCGGGAAGGAAGGAAGGAATAAATAAATAAAGAGGAAGAACTCTTTTTTAAAAATCCTTCACTTCCCCTTCACTTTGAAGATAGAGGAAGGTTAATTGTATCCATTGCTGAAAGAAGGAGAGGTGGGGAAAGGACCCTGATTATGCCATAAAAGTCTTCCTAGAGTTATCCAGAGTTCAGCTTCTGGTTAATGGCAGGCAGAAGGGCTTTGAGGGCTGAGTTCCTCCTATTTTTCTGCAATGGTACACAGTCTTATCTCATAGGTAGAGACCCTCTCCATTCTGCCTCCCACCTTAGTTACCCAGGATGTCTATTCAAGGGCATCTTGATTTTTAAAAATGTTTAGGGAGTCTGTGTTCAAATGGAACCTTGAATGCCTGCCAGCAGAAGTCAGAAAAGAGGGGTTAAATGGCCCTCCCTATGAATGGGTTTCTGGAGCTTGGGTGTAGTTACTACAAAAGTCCTCTCTCCAGGGCAGAAAGAAAAGCCTCTCCCCCAAACCCTAAAAACATGGGTTGTGGGAAAATAGTATGGAAAACAGTTGTGACCAGCACACACCTAGGCAACAACCTACCTGAGGTGGAACACATTAATGGTGCTGCCACTAATATCTCAGTTTTTAAAGATCTTTTGTTCTTTGCTGATTTTAAGGAGAAAAAAAGGAAAGTTGCAAAGGGGGGGGCGGAAAGCTATGCTTAAAGTGTTGGGGATCCAAAATGGTTACAGCTGGTATTAAAGCTTTGATTAGCCTGCATGAGATAGTGAACTGCAAAGGGGAGAGAGCATTTTTAAAAAAGATCCCATCTTGAAGGTTCAGACATCACACCAGCCAACGGTTAGGAAAGCTTACAGGGCTGGATTAAGACGTGCTGAGGCCCTAAGCCATATCAACATTCAGAGGCCCCATACCATACAAAATAAAGAGCAGTGGGAAAGTGGTGAGGAGATTAGTGGAAATGATGCCTGGTGTGGAACAGTATTTTAGAATGTGTTGGTAGGCTAGCTCCCATTGTCTCCTCTTGAGATCTGAGATGAGGTTGGGCAACCTGTGGATGATGCAAGTAGTCCAGCAGCCCTGGATGGGAAGTTGATGGTACTGAGATCCGAAGATCAGCGTTCAGAATTTTGGTGGTGGATTTTATGTGAAAGGTTATTTAAGCCAAAGGGTAGAGAGACACTTACTGTTGTGCCAGTTCCTGTACGTTTCCATCTCTCTTTTCTGAAAATGGGGGCATATGACACTAGTCAAACTCCACCCCTTTTTACTCTAAACCCTGGTTGGGTAAGCTGCAGTGCACTCAAAAAAATTTTTTTTTAGCTTCAGACAGATTTCACAACTGATTGGTACACCAACCTGTTTGCCTTCCAGGTGTGGCCAAAGGAAATGCTTTGCTGCAGGCTCAGGCAGAGACAGTGACTGGTCCAACGCTTTGCTGTGGTCGGTCCTGAAAGGCCTGAAGTCAGCAGAGGGGAAGGGAGGTGTGTTCAGCTGAGGGTGCAGTCACTTCAAAATGCAGCCAGAAAAACTAGTCTCACTACTTTTAAAGCATCTAGTGTGCCTACAGTCAAAGCAATTTCAATTATAATAAATCTTCTTAGTTATCTCCAACAAATTTGGAGGCTCCTGTTAATGGGAGGTCCTAATCCTTGGCTTCTTCCTAAATCTGGCACTGGAAGCTTAACTAATTGACAAACCATGGTTTGCACTATTTATGGTTTTGGCATAATGTCTGAATAGATGAACCGTTCTTGTGGCCTCCAGAGGCTGCTAAATACCAGGAAGACAAGAATGAACTTTTGAAGTGGACCACCAAGAGTACAGCAAATGAAAGCAAACAGCTTTAAACCATGACCTTGGGCCAGTCACTGCCTCTCAGCCTCAGAGGAAGGCAATGGTAAACCACCTCTGAATATTGCTTACCATGAAAACCCTATTCATAGGGTTGCCATAAGTCGGAATCGACTTGCAGGCAGTCCATTTTTTTATGTTCTGAAAGCTCAAACTATGTGTTGCATTCTAAATTATTGTTAGCAGAAATAATGGTTTGATGTAGTCTTTCTGAATGGGAACATTATTTCAAGTGTTCTTATATTGGGCAGTGGTCACCCTGTGAAATTCTGGCTCTTGTAAAACAAGCTGTGATCCTGAAATACAAAGACGTTCCAGAATATTTTGCTTAAGGCAAGAATGGCAGGAGCCCAGAAACAGTGCTTTCGAAGTTGAGGATTGGGAAATTACTATAAAGCAATAGCAACTTTCTTTACTTTTCCTCATGGATCTCTAGTTTCCTTGACAAAACTCACATTTTAGTGCATAAAGCACTATCAGTTGATATCTTTAAAGAATTCCAGAATTGTTATAGTGTGACACTGAAAAGGGAAATGTTGTATTGAAATCACACCTCCATTCTTATAGATTGGTTTGTATTGCTGTTTCAAAGAACTACAGAGACAGTGTGTGTTTCTGTGCTGTAGTGTTTCAGAAACAGAACATTGGCCTGAGCTTTAAGAATGGGGCAGGGATCAGTGCCCAGTTTTGATGTTCTGCATGGGTGGGTATCCTGAATGCTAAAAACACATTCCATTGATAACTGACCCTGTAAGGAGCTTTTTCAATGGCTCCCTGTTTTCTTCCCTTTGAGCTGTCAAAAGCTATTCTAAAGGCTACCCCTCCCCCTGTCTTTCTGAATACATTTCACTGCTGTGGAGAACTGAAGGGGTTTTCAAAGACCATGTTAACTTCTTTTCTTTATCAGTGTCTCACCAGCATTTGTGTCACTGATGCTTTGTCAGTCCGAAGTGATTCAGAATTTTTCTCAGTTCCATCACAGAATCCTCCCCCGTCCCCAATGAGGCATTAATTCTAAAGACTTTTTGTACTGAAATACTCACCAAATAACTTGAACTTCTGCACTCTTTAATATGCTTCTTAACTAATTAACCCTGTTATGGTCATGTTCTGATACCTTTGCATCTGCTGTATAGTATTCTGCTCCCTGTGAAGTTGGCTGATGGGGATTACTTTTTTAAAAAGTGCTGTTGAGTCCAAGTATATAAATGGGTTGTAGGTGATCCCTCTTGTCTCTTGTCCTTTAAAACCAACCTTTTCTTTGAAGACTTTGGCACAACCCTTTATCCTTGCAATATCCTTCAGCCTGGTGTCCTCGAGATGTTTTGGACTACCGCTCTCATCAGCCCCAGCCAGAACAACTGTATTAGCTGAGGCTGATGGGCATTGTCATTCAAAACATCTAGAGAACATCAGGTTGGGGGAGACTACTGTACCGAAGCTAAGGCCAAGCCTGTGGAACTGAACTGAACACAAGCTGGTCATGTCATGAGCAGCTGTGTAAGGGTAGATACCCTAAAAGGTGGGCTAAATAAAGTCCATTAAATAAATAAATACAATACATACTTTTCCTCCTTCCCTTACTCTATGGCCTCCTATATAAGCTGAAATTTAGATAGTAAGACCAGAGCTCCTTAGTTCAGAGGCCTGCTCTTTTATTTAAAATGCCCTTTTTAAAACCACCAAAATGTGTGAGTGGGCCATAGATGCAGCTGAATGCTTTCAGCTATAGAATGATGCCTAGCCCCAAGTGTGAGGATACAGGATGTGCAAATGCCCCTTTGTAGCCCAAATTCCTCCCACTCCCCCATCTTCAGACAACCCTGAAGGTGAAAGTAGGATTTTTCCTGACCCCTTTTGTGCAGCAAATTATACATTGTTTTTGTGCTGTTCATTATGCTTATATTTAGACACCTTCATTATGCTTTCATGACATAAGGAACCACCCATTCAACATTCTAATTATTGTTAGGTAGATAATCTTTTTCTTAAGTAGATAAGCAGTTTCTTTTGTTAGTAGATACCATGGCATATTCTATTTTGTTGGGAGAAAGGGCCTTTGCATAAATAAAGAGTTGGCCAAGTATAGGTGATTTGTTGCCATAGTACTAATCGTCAGAGATGTCATTTGGAAGCAGAAATGTCGGCATAATGTACAAGGAGTTTGATCCTGTTGAGGCCCATTTTAAGAAATGTAGGTACACATGTTCAGATTATTGTGGCTACTGTACCCAATGAAGCTGCTGAGAGTTATAACCCCTCCCCCTTTTTAAAATCTATCAGCCACATCCAGCACTGTGATTTCATAGCAGTAAGATTTGTGTCTACAGAAGAGGATTTCAAGACACGGTCAGACAGTTAATTCTTCTTAAGTAGCTAGCCTGGCACATTCCCTTTTGTCTGGAGAATGGGTCTGTACATAACTAAAGGGCAGGCCGGGTATAGGTGATGTTGCCTTAATAGTTAATGGTCATAGATGTCATTTGGAAGCAGTAATGTACGCTATGTCATATTGGGTGGTATCCAATGTTCCTGTTCTGCTACCCAGGTTACACATAATTGTTTAAACAAGTGACTAAGATCTCATGTAATTTGGCCCTCACAGTCTAATCCTACTATGTTTACTTGATGATAAGTTTCGCTACACTCAATGGGATTTACTTCTAGTAAGTGTGATTAGGATTACCACCTCACTCTAGTAAATGAATTGAGGTTTATCCACACAATGTATTGGGAAGACATTCTGATTACACCTGTGCCAGAAAAAAATCTCTAATTATGGAAGCTCTTTTGTGGTGAGACCATGCTGGTTAATTTCATGTGCTCAAGAAGTACAGTATGTGCTACTCAAATGCTTGCTGTAAGCCATATTTGTTGAGTAGGCTTCTAGATTAATAATTTATTACATTATTCAACTCGATGTAGTACATGATCTCAGGGCTAGTAGAAGTATTATCAATTTATAAAGCGTCAGACATGTTTCTGATGTTGTACAGGAGCCAAAGGCTAATAGTGCTCCGAAGATGAGAGTCTGTTTAAGAAAATGGCAAAGATATAGGGATGATAATAATTATTCATAACAGGCAAATGCACAAATAGAGATGTGTTTACTCATTACTGTTGTAAATAAAAGCTTCTGATGGGATCTGACCTTCATAGTTGTTGAAAGTGTGTTTGTATAATGCATATACGCACTCTCCTTCCTCCAAGGTCTTAGGCTTCCCAGTGAACTCCCATCCACATCAGGTCCAAACCCACTTACCTTTAGAGATGCGTTTAAATGGTAGTAGTTGAAGTTCTTTTAGCCCTTCAAGCTGGTCAGGGTCATTTTTGTCTTAGATAGCTTTAGCTCTTGATAGAAACTTGGTAATAATGGTGAGGTAGCTCATTTCCTGTGAACATTTCAAGAAGCTGCAGACAGAAGAGTGCTGTGGCTTGCCTTTTGTAGAATGGATCATTGGATTAACCTAATGATTACACTGTCTGCTGGCAGACGACTGGGCATAATTGAAGATGTGTGTTTTGACCTATAAAGCTCAGTCTAAAGAGTTTGTGCTCTACAATTTGAAAGTTTTGAGGTAATTGGCGTTTTGAGATAATTGGCTTGTGTCCTTTTCTTGGTTTCGCATCACTTTAGTGGAACAGTTACACTTGGTTGGCTGTCTTCAGTGATAGTAAGGTGATGCTTTCTCGGCTACGCCAGGCCCTTGAGAATACCTACTGCTGTAGTTGGGTCCTTTAGCTAAAAAGGTTGACATCAAACATAATGAGGACAGCTAAGTTGATGGATGAGTTTCACATCCTGTGCAAGTTTAGCAAAAGGGTGAGATCAGGGCAGTGAGCCCTCCCACTTTTGATCTTGTATAATGTAATTTTCCAAGTGAATAAGTCCAACTAACAAAGAGCAGGTATGGAGGTAGAGAGCAAACAGGTATGTGGGAGTTATCCAGTGTACTGCGTAGGCTGCATTTGAACAAGCATAGTTTGGCTCAATAAACGGAGATGTGTGTGAGCCTTTTGCTTCTGCCAACAGTCACTTCCATCTTCCCTCATTGGTGTGGTGCAGTTTAACCAGGCAGTCTTCAATTAACCATAGTTTTCTGTTTCATCTGAACTGAGAAACAACATTTATCAGTTCAGAACAATCAGAACCTTTAACCATGTCATGAAATTGGCTAAACTGGGTATCTTGTTGGGAATCCACACCAATGTTAGTGGTACCCAAACATCCCCCACAACCTCACTTTGCCAGCACTTTTGCTTGGCAGTCTGAAAGTGGAATGCAGAAGGAGCCTCTGAAACAGCAACATGGTATCCAGTCCAGACCAATCACTCTATCCTAGTGGTTGATATGGAATCATACACTTCACCTTCAAAGACTTCATCATGCGCAAATCTAAGAATCATAGAGTTGGAAGGGGCCTATAAGGCCATCGAGTTCAACCCCCCGCTCAATGCAGGAATCCAAATTAAAGCATACCCAACAGGTGGCTGTCCAGCTGCCTCTTGAAAGTCTCCAGTTTTGGAGAGCCCACCACTTCCCTAGGTAATTGGTTCCATTGTCATACTGCTCTTAACAGTTAGAAAGTTTTTCCTGATGTTCAGCTGAAATCTGGGTTCCTGTAACTTGAGCCCATTATTCCGTGTCCTTCACTCTGGGACAATTGAGAATAGATCCTGGCCCTCCTCTGTGTGGCAGCCTTTCAAATATTTGTTTGTTTATTTATTTGATTTATATCCTGCCCTTCCTCCCAGTAGTGTTATCATATCAGTCTTCTCAAGGCTAAACAAGCCCAATTCCTTCAGTCTCTCCTAATAGAGCTATGTTTCCAGTCCCCTGATCATCCTCCTTGCCCTCCTCTGAATCCGTTCCAGTTTGTCAGCATCCTTCTTAAAGTGTGGTGTCTAGAACTGGATGCAGTACTCAAGATGAGGCCTAACCACTGCCGAATAGAGGGGAACTTCATGTGATTTGGAAACTATACTTCTGTTAATGAAGCCTAAAACAGCATTTGTTCTTTATAAATCCATGTTGGCTTCTAGTAGTCTCTGCATTATTTTCAAGGTGCTTACAGATTGACCGCTTTATAATCTGCTCCAGAATTTTCCCAGGGATCGATGTCAGGCTGACTGGTCTGTAGTTCCCAGATTCCTTCTTTCTGTCCTTTTTGAAGATAGGGACAATATTAGTCTTCCTCCAGTCATCTGGCACTTCACCCATTCTCCATGATTTTGCAAAGATAATAGACAGTGGTTCCTAGAGTTCTTCAGCCAGTTCCTTCAGTACTCTAGAATGCAGTTCATCAGGCCCTGGAGATTTGAACTCGTTCAAAGTGATTAGGTATTCCTTGACCATTTGTCTATCTCAAGCTGCAATCCTGCCCCTTCACCTTTACATATCTCAGGAGGGTCATAGACCCTCTTTTGGGAGAAGACTGAGCCAAGGTAGGAATTGAGCACTTCTGCCTTTTCTTTGTCATCTGTTATCATTTTGCCATCCTTGTTGAGTAGCTGTACCACAATTTCTTTTCTCTGTCTTTTACTATGATGTACCTGAAGAAAGCTTTTTTGTTGCTTTTGGCATCTCTTGCTAACCTCAGCTCATTCTCAGCTTTAGCCTTCCTGACACCATCCCTGCAATTCCATGCTATGTGTCTGTACTCTTCCTTTGTGGTCTGGCCTTCCTTCCACTTCCTGTATGTGTCCTTGTCTGTTTTCAGGTCATATCTAATCTTCCTGTGAAGCCACATCAACTTCTTCTGCTGTCTTCCCCTTTTTTCCTTGAAGGAATTGTTTGCCATTGTTCCTTTAGAATTTAATCTTTTAGAAACTCCCACATTAGGGTAGCTTGCCACGGAACTTACCATTGTTGAGTTTATTAAAATCAGCTTTCCTGAAGTCCAGGGTACATGTATGGCTACTCTCAGCTTTTGCTTCCTTTCAAACCAAGAACTCAAATATAGTGTGGTCACTTTCTCTCAGAGTTCCCGTAAGTGCCACTTCATCTACCAAGTCATCTTTGTTGGTTAGAATCAAGTCAAGGATAGCTGATCCTCTAGTTGCTTCCTCCATTTTCTACAGGAGAAAGTTATCTCCAATGCAAGTCAGGAATTTCTTGGAGGGGCCATGTTTGGCAGAATTTGTCTCTGAACAGATATTGGGGGAATCGTCCCCCATTACTACTACATCCTGCCTCCTCGAAACATTGGCAATTTGATTTGCAAAAGTTTCATCTTCATCTTCTCCTTGATTGGGTGGTCGGCAGTAGACTCCAACCACCATGTTCCTTTTATTCCTTGCCCCACTCATTTTAAAACAGATACTCTCAGTAGAGCTACCAAGCTCATCATCCTGTATTTCTGTGCAGGGATATATTTTTTTAACATATAGCATGGCTCTGCTTCCCTTTCTGTTCTTTCTGTTCTTTTTGAACAAGTTATATCCTTCAGTTGCTGTATTCCAGTCATGGGAGTTGCCCTACCTATCGAGTCATATTTACTCTCCTGTATTAAGAGTTCTAGTTTGTCCTGTTTGTTTCCCATACTCTGGGCATTAGTATACAGAAATTGAAGACCATGTGATTTATGGCCTGGCTTTCTTCCTATATTTTTGTGAAGACTATTACTGGGCACCATTACAACCGTTCCTTCAGTATCTCTTACTATGCACAAGCCTTTGTTAGTTGTTACTGCCAAGTTTATGCCTCCCTCCCCTTTAGGATACAGTTTAAAGCTCTCCTGATGAATTTTTCCATGCTATGGCCAAACACATTCTTCCCAGTCCTTGTGAGGTGCAACCCATCACTTGCCAGCAGTCCATCATCCAGGAACATCTTGGATGTTGTCATCAACAATATAATTTAGTCGTGAGTCAAACATCTCTAGTTTCTAATGGGAGGAAGAGAGTTCTTAGCTAAGTTTTTTAAAAATGTAGTCTGCAGCAGATAAGACAGATCTGAATATCCCATTCCTTTTCTAGACAAGACCCAAGAAGATATTCTCTGAGTAGGGAAAAGATTTGCTTCTTGCTGGCGGAGGAATGACATAAATTCTACAAAAACCTTCATATATTAACACACTCAGGGATGAAGAAAGAGAACTGGAAGACTTTGATACAGAAAACATTTCAGAGAGATCCTTTGAAGTATCTATAGGTGCCACAGATGTCCAAACACAGGTGCTTCTATTGCCAGTCCAAGGTGAGAAACTCTTTAATGATTCATTTCTCATGCACTGATAAAGTCACTTCAGGTTTAAATGGGTTAAATGCCATTCTTTGTGGTCTCTTAACTGTTGAGAGTCAGAGTCTGGGACACCTTGCATTGACCTGTAGCAGATTATCTACTGGTGTTAGGACTGAAAGATACTCTTGGAAGTTTCTGTGCATTTAGATAATGCAGTGGCTGTGGGACATACTCTGTGGAGCAGTTTTCAGAACCCAGCAATCTGATATGGTCTGAAGTTAGTTTGGTGTTGGTAAGGTTCTTATGTTGAGTCTGGAATCAAGCTTTGTCTGTGTATTTCATTCTTTCACTGAAGGATTAGGAGAAATTTGCTGATATGTGGGTTGTATATAGATATATGAAGCGTCTTCTCTCCCTAGTTTCCATAGCGTCTTAATCTTTGTAAAGCCCTGGCCTGGCCACAAAGGATAAAATAAGAAATACCCCAATCCTCTAAAGTCCTTAAAGGAAACAATCCAGTTTTACAGCCCCTGCAATGTCCACTCTGAAAATCAAAAACTGCTATTGTTTTGAAGATCATATATTTTTAAAATATTTTTGTGTCCTTTCAACTCAGAGTTCAGTTAAGGTTATGAAATAATGGTTTCACTGAGGAAAGGTAGGCTTAAAATGTTCCCTGGACATCTGGAGATTTTCCATATTCCTGTCTTTGTCAATCTGTATTTTTTCTCAAATTTAGGAATTTCTGAGGTTTCTGCTATCCGCTCTGTTTCTCAGCAGAGTCATGAAGAGAAGGGTGAGTTCTCAGGGAAAGAGGAAGATGCTGCTCAAGCTTGTTGGGCAGCTGTATGTATACAAAGTCCTCTCCTCCATGAGCTGATCTAAAAATTCAGTGGGTGTACAGTTATCAAATGTTTTGTTTGCTCTAGAGCAGCCTTTCCCAACCAGTGTGCCTCCAGATGTTGTTGGACCACAATTCCCATCTTTCCTGGCCATTGGCAATGCTGGCTGAGGCTGATGGGAATTGTGGTCCAACAGCATCTGGAGGCACACTGGTTGGGAAAGGCTGCTCTAGAGTCTTGGGGAATGTCAAGCCCAACCTCTGATACATTCAGATTAATCTTTGGGTGTGCATACTGGGGATTTTTTCTTTCTGTCTGTCTCAAGTCATCTGAGGATACATCTCAGTAAAATGGGGAGGGAGGCACCAGACAGTGAGTGCAAAGGGCAGCGCTGGCATGACATGTGGGAGTAGGGTTGCCAGGTTCAATCCCTGAGACTGATCCTGTATCTTTAGGAGAAGAGAAAGTCAGCCAAGTGCAGGTGTTCTTGCAACCCTGTAATGGGAAAAACCACAAGGTGGAATTCTCCCTCCCCCCTGCACAACTTTTAAAGATACAAAAGACCTCTTGGTTGCCAGGCCCAGCCTCCTTATTTATTTATTTTTAATAGTTTTTAAGTCGCCTTTCTGGAACAAGTCCATCCAAGGCAGTACACAACACACAAGCTTTAAAATACAAAAAAACCCAACCAAACCAGCAATGCATTACAATGCATTAAGCTATAATTTAACCTATACACACCTATCATAAACATTTCCAGAGCCATAGTATTAAAACATTTCCAAACATGATCAATAAAACACAGGCAGAACTGAATGTATATTTAGTGCCATCCATGGAGAGGAGGCACCAGCATATTGGTTGAGGAGTAGCGGATGTGGATTGGACATGTGTGATTGGATCTCACCTCTGTTTGTATTTCTGTAAAAAGCAGCTATGGGGGTGCTCTGATTTGGATCAGGACTATGGAACCCACATGCCATTTTGCTGAAGTAAATTGGCCCCCTGAGTCTTACAACTTGAAATGCGGCTGTGCCTGCAACCCTAAAGGGCAGGTAAAAAACACGTGAGCCTGGTGGGAAGGCCTGGCACATGTATTGTTCAAGTCATGATCCTAATGTTTTGGCTCTGTTTCCAGCTCAGATGCTTCAGCTCTTAAGCAGTAGTGCTGATGCTTACTTTGTTACATCACTCAGTGGAAGGATGGGTAGCTTGCTCAGGAGAGGGTGGAGAAACTGGGCCTTGCTAGCCATCTCAATTTTGTTTGAGCCGCAGTGGTTGTTGCCACAGTCAAACTTTGCACCTAATAAAGGGAAGGGGAGTGGTTTGTTTGAGAGAAGAGGGAGACATGTAGTTGTCATGCTTCTCAGAGGTGCCTCCACTGTAGCTGTGAGGCACTGAGGGGGGAAAACCAGCAAGAGGTGAGGCATCATTTTGGTATTAGAACTAGGGATGGGCCATCACCCTCCTATTTGCCCCCAAACTGGGTCGGGCTTTGTTCACTTAGAGCACTCAAAGTAATGCTTACTGACCCAGCACATGGGCTGCAAACTGCCTCTGCTTCCTGTATTACAGTATAGGATTGGGCTGTTGCTTGTGCTAAGAGCATGATGCTAAGCAGAATTAGATATTCCTAAATTAATTGATAACAGTCAGCTTACGCATGCCTAACTTGGCATGTAATCAGGTTATAAACTTCACATACAGTAGGAGTCCCAAAATGTTTGGACCAGTGCGCACCAGTCACAAAACAGCCGTCCTGGGGGCGTGGTGTAACACTAAATAACTACCACAAAGAGCATGGCATAACACAATATGGCTGCCATTGGGGGTTTAACATAAAATTAAACACATTATAGTGATTGCTGCTTCTCCCTGCACCCCTCCAATCTCATGTTTACCATGGGAAATCAGCTGTGTCTTGCTGGTCCTGATTGTGGAGATTCAGCTGTTAAAGACACAAGAAACTTATTTTCCCCAATGCCAACCCTACACCAAAGCCTCAGGTTGCCATCCTGTATCCACTTTAAACACAAATTAAACAAAACTGGTAGACATGTATACTATTGTACTATAAGTTCCAGTGAATTTGTAATGAGTATCTGGACATCAGCTCCTGCACAGGAGGAAACACGCCTAAGGCTCTTTGCAGTTTTCACATTTAGCATTTTGGGAGAGGGTTCTTTAACATTCACCCTCATTTATTGTGTAGTAGTACATGCAGAAAATATCTCCTAGGTAGTATCTGATATCAAATGAACCCACCACAGGAAAGATGCAACCTCACTGCTAGGAAAAAAGGAAGGGCAAACTACGGAAATTGCATGTACTGCTTGAAAATAAGAGACAAGCGTAAAAGGTACACTAAAGGGGGAAACATAAGTGTTTTAGGACTCTTGGGATTCTTATTGCTTGGTGCCCATTTATACTGGTGCCACAGTTCTCCATCTTCTTTTGTCAATTTTTATGAAAGTGTTAGCTTATTCCAGGGGTTGCCAACCTTTTTGGACCAGGGGCACATTTCACATTTTGAGAGTCTGCTGAGGGTGCCAGTCACAAAATGGCTGCCATGGGGGCATAACACAGCATGGCTGCTGTGGGTGGTGGCAGCACAAAAATAGGGAGAGTTCAGTCATTGCTAATTCTGCTCCCCCATCCCTGGATAATAACCTCTAGGAAGTATCTGATGCCAGATGAACCCACTTGAGGAAAGGTGCATCCTGGTTGCTAGGATAGAAGAAAGGGCAAACTATGGAGATTCTAAGGACTAGTAGAGAATTGTGCACTGAAGGGGCGGGGAAGCAGCTCTTTAGGACCCCAGGGATTCCTATTGCTTGGTATCCAAACAACTTACTTTTCAATCACAGCTTGATTTCATTCATTGGCTAAAAACACTGACAGGTGGGAATAGCCAGGCTGGCTCATTTCACAGAAATCACTTAGAAAGGTACCTGTACATTTTGTTTCATACTGCCCCCGCACCTGAGGTTGACAATAATATGGATGCCATGGCACCTGCAGGTGCTGGGTTGGTGACCCCCAGCATACAGCATTGTCTTGCCCCCAGGGATTATTTCTTGCCAGATAAAAAAAAAACCCTCCTTGTTTCTGGCAAGTCAGGGAGTGTCTTATTAGAACACTGACTATAACTTACAATGTGTGTAGTCCATTGTTTAGAAATATTAAATAAGAAAACATTGGCAAAACTGTAATTCTTATCAACATAGACTACTTCTTCAGATATTACAAAACAAAGACACCAAGTCTGTGAAAGCACTGAAGAACCAATTTACCTCTTCAAAATGTCCTTAGCAATGATTGTGAAAATTCCTTTTACAATGGCAAGTCTTGTACAGATAGATGTGCTACCTCCACCAATTTCATCCTTAACACCTATTTTGGACCATCCACTCATCATGATGCTGATAAATATCATACATGAGAGAAAGAATTGGAGATTTGCTTGATAGTCCTCAGTCACTGCCTGGAGAGCCAATGTCATCCAAAATACTAAACACTGGCATGCAATTAGTTCCAGTTACACCAAATTAAATATTTATAAACAACATAAAAATAGTGCAACGTGTTGTGGTTTGTTACCGAAACTGCATTTAGAACATTGTTAGTTCAAAGTTCAAGTCTAAAGGTCTAGTTTCTAACATTTATCGTTATTATGATCTTGTGTACTTGTACACTGAACTTCCATGTGGCTGTATGGATGGTTTATAAGGATCATGAGAAGCTGACATTAGTCAGGCTGTAGAGGCTGAGGGTTTTCTGTTTTTGATCTGCACAAATTAGCTCTCAGGGTTATCTCGCAAAGACCGAAGACATTTTTAATCCCCTCACTGTTTTTAAGATACCTTCACCACATTGCTGAAGGGGTTATGACATACAAAAAGCATTCTAAGTGGTGGATAAGCACCATCATACTAATGTTATGGGACCAGATCTATCAAGTCTGGGACCAGATGTATCAGTAAAATAACAGAGAAAACTAGAATTGGTTTGTTAAGCATTTTTCCTGATGAGTTAAAAGCGAGGGGAGGGACCTTTTGGTTCCATGGGCCAACTTCTTTATCAGGAATGGCCTCGTGGGCCAAATTTGACAAGTGGGTGGTGCTGTCCATCTTTCAAAATCCCTTGTGGGGTTCCCAAGCACCTGCTGATGATGAAGGAAGCCCAAGAAAGAAGCCTTATCTTAAAATGCAGGCTTCTTTTTTTGCTTTCCGCAGCAGCAGCAGTGTCTGGGGGGGGGGATGAAGGGGAGAATGACTTTCTCCCCTTTGTTCCCCTGCCAACAGCACTGTCAGAATCGAGAGTTATCAGAGGCTGAAAGGAGGAGCGTGGGAAGGCTTGCAAAGCCTGCCGTGTGCTGATCCTTTCAGCCTCCAATATCAGAGGGAGACAGTGCTGGGGGGAGAAGCAGCTTCCATTGAATGGAAACTGCATCCCTCGACTTGAGGCAGGTGCACTCCTACTACCCATCAACTTGTTTCAGCAAAGGAGGAACCTGAAGCCTATTTTAAGCTCCTGATAGTTTCTTTGCAGACCCGCTCTTACCCATGCCACATTTGATGTCATGTATGAAAGTTTCCCCCAAATGGCCTCATTTGTCAAATGGGCTTGTGGGCAAAGTTTGGCCCGTGGGCTGGAGGTTCCCCACCTCTGGCTAAAATGAATTATTTCATAAACGTCTTGTATAATATCATTTCTTGCAATTGATCATATAGACAATTATTTGAGAGGTGAAAGCAGTAGGTCCATCCTCCATATTCTTGGTGCTGGTGCATGGAATAGCTAATGTAACAGAAAAAAATAATCCAGAGGTTTGGTAAAACTAGAAACTTCCCACACAAATCTGTATTCTTTTGTTGTCATTGTAAATTGAGAGTCTTCTAATTCTTCCATCATCTTTGGGGGTTGAATTAGTAATCATTCAAATAGGAGATATTTGCAGTATTCTCCAATATGTAACTGTGTGCTCAGAGATGCCAACAGGATTTTATGGGTCCAGTACACTGTATGTGGATTGAATTTCCTGCAACTCCCACCCCTCCAGTAATATGTTGGCAAGAACTTCTATTTATGTATATAAATTGACTTATCCCAACCTACCTCACTGCTTTTTTCTCAGTAGGAAGGAAGGCTCATGTATTTCAAGGGAATTACTTCCCAGTATAACATACCAAAGCCAGACATTTTTGTTTTATGCTATGAAGCTCACTTGGGAAATGAATGAAATGATGTGGCTACAGAGGAAAGTGCTTTAACATACCCCAGTACACAGGTAGACTCTCCTCTTCTGTCCAGCGTTGAGCTAGCAACAGCAACAATTAGCTTCTCTTGGCTTTTTCTGCTCTGGAAGACTCCCCTCCTGATTTCCAGGTGAGGGTGACCAGCATTCCTTCCTTTGATAGATTAGCAACACTGATTAAGCATCCTTAGTAGTGTTACTGCCTGTCGAAGTCTTAGACAGTTGCCTCCACATTTTACTTTCTAACTTTCTTTGTAGATGTCCAATTGACTATCTTTTTTAACAAAATGAATGCTAAGTGTCTGGCCCGATTTTTATAACGAGAAGCGTTCATAAGTGAAATCTTCAAAAAACACTGCAATGTGGAATGCTCCCAATTCACTGTTCTAATCAGTCAGCCATGCCATCCTCCATCATACTCCACTCCATTCCCCTCCAACCTTGTTTTGTGTCACACAATATCCCCTCCCAATCAGTCAGCATGGCCGCTAAGCATGCTCATTCGGTGCTTGGTTTTTCTGCAAACCTTGGGGCTGTGCCAACCCTACTGATACTCCTCCTCCTGGTGTGCAAGTGGTGCCATTTTGCATCAGCATTCATGCCTGAACGTTAGAAATAGAGAGAATGATATAGAGCAGCCTTTGTCAAACCGATACCCTCATCAGTTCCAGCCAGCATGCTGTACTAACTAGGGCTGATGTGAGACATAGTCCAAAATATCTGGTGGGCACCAGGTTGGCAAAGGCTAAGGATTATGAATGTTCAAAGTTCTTAATAGACATGAGTGTAATCCATGAAACAAACCTGTAAAATAGGCCAGGATTATTATCCACACGTTACTGAATTAGGGAGGGGGGGACTCTCTGGCCTCTGCCATCAGTGAAGAGGCTTAGGGCCAGGGGAGGCTGCCCTGCTCCCTGGCCTCACAGGAATAACAGCATGGTAAGAGGGAGACCAGCCTGGCCTTATCCATCAACCAGTAAAGGCTTTCCCCTTCCCTCCTTACTCCTTTTTACTTTTGTGTCATGATTAGATTCCAAGCCTGTTTTATCTGTCTAGCCCTTAGAATGTTGTAGGCACTTTATAAATTATTATTACTGTTGTTATTACTCATAATTACAAATTTTATTTATTTATTTCATTTCATTTTGTTTCGTTTGTATATTGCCCCATAGACAAAGCTCTCTGGGCGGTTTACAACAATTAAAAACATAAAAAACAAATATACAAATTTAAAAACACATTTTTAAAAAGCAATTTAAAAACAAGATGGGTGGCCTCATGAGTCTATGGCTGATACAAGTCTTGAACATGTTTGTAGTTCAATCTTTTGGCTTCCACACTACACCAGCTCTTCAGTGAATATTTTAAGAACAAGGCAAGTTGGGAAGGCATCATACATGGCCCTCTGCTGGTCATGGATGCTGAGGCCTTTTGCTACAAGTTGAGATGGAGGATGTTTCTCTATCTTATTCTTCTTGGATCCTTACCTGCCTGTTGAGAAAGTGAAGCCTAATACTTTGCCTTGGAAAGAGAGTTCCTGTGAATGAATTTGCAAGTGCCTCTGCCCTTGGGTCAGCTCCCCATTCTGCAAACTTTACTCAAGCCCTCCACCCTATCAGTTGTACATAACACCAGGTATCTAGATGATATGGAAGTGTGCTAACAATAAGGGCAAGCACCAGGCATGACTGGGCCCTTGGGCACCAGCCTGCCCCAGGCCTGTGGCACTCACCTGCACACTCCACCTACCTTTCCTGTTGTCTTGAATCCTGTGTGCGCTGCATTCGCATGGCTGCCATCAACCAAGATGGTGGCAGGGGCTTCCCTAAGAGGTGGATGCCCCTGCTGCCATCTTGGTTACATGCGCACATGCCTGCCATTAATCAAGATGGTGGCAGGGGCATCAGCCCCTTAGGGAAGCCTCTGCCACCATCTTGCTTCATGACAGGTATAGTGCACACAGCATTCAAAACAACAGGAAAGGTAGGTGGAGCATGCGGATGGGTGTCGCAGGTCAGCTGTCTTTAGGGGGGCTGGGAGCTCCCTCTCTGTGGTCTGTGGCAGGGTTGGAAGTCAACACTGCTGCAGATTGCGGAACGGGAGCACTACCCTCCCACCCTAAGGAGGGTCCTTCAGGGACCCCTCTGGGCCGCGGGCCCTCAGCAAGGGCCTGACCTGGCCACCCTCTGGCACCAGCCCTGCTAACAATTTTGATGATATGAGGGCATTGATCCAAAATGTCTTGTATATGATACGAGTAAAATACATCTTTCATTGTGCCAGCATGGATTGTATTGGATCACTGCTGTATATCCACCTCCCCTACTGATTCAAGGGGAAGCAGCTCTTATGGTTCAGCTTTCCATTCATATGCATCTTGAGTTGTTCTTGTTGGCCTTTTATTATGTGGCTGATCATAGCATATATAAAATGTCATTTCCCCCCAGAATTTTCTAGTAACTGAGGAATGCATGTATACTGACTTTCAACTTTATGGTTAGCGTGGAGGTAGTCCAATTAGCGCTTTTCTCATTTGGGGGATATAGTTTCTGTCCCCTGTTTAGATAGAGAGGATTTACAAATGTTCCTCTTTCTTTTTTATATTTTTATTTTCATAACAAATAAAACAATAAACTTCTTTAAAAACCCATAGACAAATTGCAGAATCCATGGTTGAACAATGGCTTTCTTAGCATCTGTCAAAACGTTGCAAAACCAGGAACAAGCTTTCAAGGTCTCTAGAATGCCTCATTAGGCTGAATGTTAAGCAAAAGCAGGGAGGGGTAGGAACTGAAGACAGCCATAAGTCTACATTTAGTTGCAGGCTTAGGATGGCGTGGTGGAGGAGACAACAGTTTCAGTTGGACTGGCAGTTGTATTTTGCAATGATCTTTCATATATAAATCCATTCTTCTGCTCTTATAGTTATAAAAGCAACCGAGCAGTTAACTTAAAATGTTTCCCTTTCAAAGTTTTCTAGCAGCAAATATGTCACATGTAGCAAGTTTTGAAAGCCTTGTGTTAGTGCAGCAGTAATTAACATTTAGAAAGAAGGGCCATAGCTCAGTGGTGGAGCCTTTGCTTTGCCTGCAGAAGGTCCCAGGTCCATTTCCTGGCATCTCCAGTTGGGCTGAGAGAGGAAAAATGGAAATGGCCATACGGAAATACGAAACTAGATGGACCAGTAGTCTAACTTGGTATAAGGGGTACACAAACTTCTCTGTATTGAGAAAGATCTATACAGTTGTCCCATTTTCACACTTTTCTATTAATAGACATTCCTTGGACTATGTGTATTTCGAATTCCAGGTTTACAATTTTGATAGCTTTGTGAGTGAGTGAATATGTTCTTCTTCATGTCCAACCTGATAATGGGTCGAGAATGTGCCTTTTCAGTGGCTGCATCAATATTGTAGAATACCTTATGCCATGATGTGTGGGTAGCCCCCTCTCCAGTTGTCTTTTACCCCAATAAAAACATTCTTTCCAGGAGGCTTTTGCCTGATACAATTGATCACTACCATTATTGCTTTTAAATGGATTTTTAATGTTGCATATTTTATTTCATACATATTTTATCTACATTTGTTAAATTCTTTTGAGTTTTAATATATTTTATTGTTACTTTAAATTGTTGTAAGCCCCACATCCGAATGTGCACAAACACCAGAAGGGCAGCTTAGAAATCCTTATAAAAAACAAAATCCCAAGGCATCTTTTTATTTGTGTATGTGTATACCACACATTCTCTTATTCTACTCTTCTCAAATGTTGGGTGAGGTGGTAGAGTCAAGTTCCAATTGATCAGCAGCAGACATGAAGAGGGCATGTTAACCTGCCCTCCTTCCCATTCTATCTCTAACCTAAATCCAACACAATTTTCGGTGTGCTTAAGCCCATTGAAACCAATTAGTTTAAGTATGTGTAATTCAGTGTTTAGGCCTTTACCCGCTGAAAAAAATCTAGAAAATGAGCATGCTATCAACAGTACTTTTTTATTATTGCATGTTATTAATATGGTATATATTTTTCTTTTTAAAGCATTTGATTAGATATGTGATAATATCTAAGTAAAAGAGCTCACAGATGAAACTGCTTTAAGGACTCTGAACTCATGCTACGCTGAAATATTTGACTCTGACCTCTCTTTCTTTTCTGTTGGCCTTGTGAGTGAATGGCCCCTAAGCATTGGATTTATCTTTGGAGGAGTGTGAAATCTCACACCTTTGGGGTAAAGAATAGGCTTACCATTCAAGATGATGTGGCCAAGTGGTTTAGTTTTTCTTTTCCCTAAAGAAGAAATTTCACCTTGGCTCAAGTGTTGACTAGGCTGCCCTCAGAAGCCCAGCAGTATTCCATTTCTAATTTGGGAGGGAATGCCTCTTGGGCATGATTTTTATGCTGGCAGCAGCAAAGATTTGTATGTGTTTTCCTTTAATGAACTTCAGCCACCTCTGCTTTAAAGATACCCCCCCAAGTTCTGAGAATTCTCCTGTCTCCGAAACTCACTGATATTCCCCCCCCTCCCACGTTCATGGGGGAGCAAATGCTCCCACAAAACTGGGAGGGGGGATTTCAGCCTGGCGAAATTCTGAACAGATATTATTCAGTGAAGACCTTTCCAGAATAATAGATTACAGTGAGATAACTCTTCAGCCTTCCCATGCATAGAGAGGTCAGGGTAAAGATACAATTTGCAACCATAGCTGTGCAAGAGAGACTTACGTGAAAATGAATTAGCCAGCCGTGTGTTGCAATAGAAAGGAAAAAGGATAACTTTGCTTAAGCCTCAGACTTCATTTTTAGTTCTTTGTAAGAGTGAGCTGCACCACTCATGGATGTTGTCTTATGTACTGGGTACATGAATGTGCCACTGCCTAGAGGGAAGAAAAGGCCCTAATGAAGATGTGTTATAAAATAAATTAATAAATTACTTTTCAGCTTAAAAAACAAAAAGCTCGCACAGCAACTTACACAAAAGTGTGACATGCATTCATGTGGGTATTCAACTAGGGGGGGAAATGAACAGAAATATTATCTAACCTCTTAGTCTAAATGCTCTGAACTCCTTGAAGGAAGGGTGGGACATAAATGCCACAGTTTTTTTTAAAAAAATTGTATTTCAATTTCCTTTGTGTAAGAATAGATGCACGACTAGCCATTGAGACGCATCTCTTGATTCCTTTTCTGTGGGAAGTATGAATAACAGAAGTAGCTACATAATCTTCTGACAGATTGATAAACAGTGCTGATCACCAAGGGCATTTAGGTGTACACATGAAAAAATGTAAACTATGAGTATGACAAACATATTATGCAGCTGCATATCTCAGGGAGCTATGCTTGGCTGAAGTCCTCTTTAAAGTGTATATTTGGTGAAAACCTGCATTGAAATTAGCTTCAATAATATCTCCATTTTTAGGCATGCTTTCCCCTATGTATATAGTTGGAGAACTGCATTAGACAACTCAGAGAAGTGCAGATTTTGAAGAATAGCTGCATTTTGATTCACATATTGGTTCTGGAAGAGTTGAATTTGTTTCACATTTTCATGCAAAGTTCCTTCCTGTCCCATCCCTACTCTGAAGTATAACAGAACAAATTATTGCAATGAAAGAAGAAGTTGCCTTTCATATATTGGGCTATATAAAATGCAAGTGTCATTTGAATATAGACATGTGGTTCTAGTGTGCAGCTTCCATCACATGAATACCTGCTTTATTATTTCATGGCAATGCTGAAAACTGCAAATTAATAATATGTTATCTTGATTCTGCATTGGGTTGTTGATGCACTGGATAAATTAGCAGTCAGTGATTTTGTTTCAAAACTTTGAACTGTCAGCATAGATTGGTGCAAAACAGTAAATAACATCTTTTCCTGACTTCTTATAGCTGTTACAAAGATGAAGACTGTTGGCCCAATGTTAGTTATCCTTCATCCAGTTTGTACTCCCATTTAAATTTTAACAAGTTCTTAGAGGTGGCACTGAGAGAAATAGAATTGTTTTCATCATGCAGAAAGGCTGCTAGATGTCTTCCATATCCCTCAGCATCTATGAATGAATTCTTTTGTTTGGATTTTGTCTGCAATTTCAAGCAAGCTTTCTATGATTGGAGCATATGGAAGAGCCAGAGAGATCAATATAATTTTCCCTTATGCTGCTAGGCATGGCTACTCAGTGCTGTTGATCTCTGTTAAGATAACAGTGTATTTGGAAATTAAATTGCTTCTTCTATGCAACTATTAAAGGTGCAACAGTCCTTTTTCATCTGACTGCTTAGTTTCCCCACTGTCCAATCTACTGCATCTACAAATGTCTGTTTGCTATTTCCTCTTGGATGTTTAATTGGTTTCCCAGATTCAAACAGTGGATGAATACTAAGGCATTATAATACCCAGACCACGTAGGTAAACTGTGGTTTACAGTGGCTTGCTTGCAGTCAGTTTATGTTTCTTCAGCATTTTCATCTCTCGGTGCAGTGACCTTTGGAATGGGAACAAAATAGCCAGGGTTTGTCAATTCATGTAGCACACCCAACCATAAATGGCACAAATCAAGGTTCACAAAGCCGCTAAGCTTCTTTAATCATTGTTTTGTGTGATGTCTGAATTGAACTAGTCAAGAGTTTATTATTTCTTTTCTTCCTCCTCCGTGATTGCAAAATTGTGGAGGATGGGTGAAGTGCCAGATGATTAGAGGAGGGCTAATGTTGTCCCAACCTTCAAAAAGGAGGAACCTGGGAACTACAGACCAGTCAACCTGACATCGATCCCTGGGAAAATTCTGGAGCAGATTATAAAGCAGTCATTCGGTAAGCACCTTGAAAACAATGCAGTGATTACTAGAAGCCAACATGGATTTACTCAGAGCCAACATGGGCTCCTGCCAGGATGAAAAGCTGTATATAAAGCAAATAATAAATAAATTAAATAAATAATAAATTTATCAAGAACAAATCGTGCCAGACTAATTTTATATCGTTTTTTGATTGGGTAACCTCCCTGGTAGACTGTGGACGTAATATATCTCGACTTCAGCAAAGCTTTTGACAAAGTGCCTGTGATGTCCTCCCCTGGTTCTCCCTGTCAGATTCCCACCTGCTTGTGGCTACTGCTTTTCACTAGGCACCACCAGGGATACCACCAGTCTGGACCGTCCTTTATATGGTTTCTCACTCCGCTCTAGCACAGATCTCACTAGATCCCCCTGCTAGACAGCACCACCAGTCACGTCCTATAACCAATACTCCCAGAGACTTTGCCTGAGTCTCTCTCTATCTGGTTACTTTTGTGACTGCGTGCTTATGCTGTTCCCAACCCCCTTGTATCTTTATAGATGACGCATACAACTCTGGGTTGCTCTGGATACTTGAATTGTTATTATTCCTCCCTTCACCGCTGCCACCATTAGATACTGTTTCTGTTCAGCCTTGGTAATTACCTTGCCCTCCCTTCTGGTATGTGTATCCCACAGCCAAGGATCAGGCCTTTGGTAAACCAAGTAAGTATTTATTAAATATCAGAAATAACAAGATTAGTTTTAGAATGATTCACAAGCGTATGGTTTCATCTATTCCTGTTTTGTACTTGACTTATTATTAATCAGAACTCCAGCTCCCTCTTTCTCCACACTCCTGACCTCCACCCTCAAACACCTCTTTCTCCACACTCCCAACATCCACCCAGATTCAGCTGTCATTCTTCCATTTATACTCCCAGCCATTCAAACGCTCAGCCAATCATCCAGCATTCTACTGCTCATGTACTCCCCCCTCCTCTTTCACTCCACTTACTATATGTCTTCTGTATAAACAGCACTTACCATATTTACACTATAAGCAGGAACATCACAGTGCCCCATGATATTCTGATTAGCAAGCTAGCTAAATGTGGGCTGGAGAAACAACTATCAGATGGATCCACAGTTGGCTTCAGGATCATACTCAAAGAGTGCTTATCAATGGTTCCTTCTCAAACTGTGGGGAGATAACAAGCGGAGCACCGCAGGGCTCTGTCCTGGGGCCAGTGCTCAACATTTTTATTAATGACTTGGATGAGGAGGTGCAGGGAATGCTCATGAAATTTGCAAATGATACAAAATTGGGAGGGTTAGCTAATACCTTGGAAGACAGAAACAAAATTCAAAGTGATCTTCATAGGCTGGAGCACTGGGCTGAAAACAACAGAATGAAATGTAACAGGAATAAATGCAAAGTTCTACAACTAGGAAGAAGGAACCAAAAGCATAGTTATAAGATGGGGGATACTTGGCTCAGCAATACTGCATGCAAGAAGGATCTTGGGATTGTTGTTGATCACAAGCCAAACAATAGCCAACAGTGCAATGTAGCTGCAAAAAAGGCACATGCTATTTTAGGCTGATTCATTTCCAGGGTAATTGCTTCCAGAAAAGATCTGTTTGCTTCCCCATTAACCCAGAAAATCACAGGAGTAAAGTGACGAAATTTGGGGTGGTACTGGCATATAGTTCTTTCCAGAGCTTGGAAGATTACTTTAAAAAAGTAATAAAGTACAATTACTGTTACATGGCCCCAAAAATAATAAATTACCATTACAATTGCTCTGAAAGGAACTGATTACTGTTACTCAAAAGTAATCACCACAATGACATTTGTTACTTTTAAAAAAAAAACTCCTACAAGGTGCTGGCCTTGGCTGCTGTACATCTAAGTAGCCTAAAACAACATTAAAAATAAACACACACGCACATCTTCAAGCAGTGCCCTGCAGACTTCAAATTGAGCATATGCCATCTTTCAAAATGTAGCAAAAAGTTACCCTCCTAATGTGCACTTTGAATGCCATTACACTCTGACTCCCTATATATGTCCTCACCAAAAAGATAGGGTTGGTATTTTCAAGGTTGGCTGGAGTACTGCATGAGATTATTATATATCATTAGTAATATTTCCTCATACATATGTAAGCTGAATGAGATGTATTTATGTAAAGCATTTTTCTCTTTCCCTTTTTTCTTTTTCAATATTATTTTAGTACTATTTTCTTCATGGGGGAACAGAAGTGCACATGTGTAGAAATGGTGGGGGAATAGTGACATGTCCAATTGTTATCGTACCATGCTCACTCGGTCCCACTAGTGAAAACAGCTAGGCTGGTACGGACCAGAGAGAGGGCATTCTCGATTGTGGCCCCCCACCCTCTGGAACTCTCTCCCATATGACCTTCGCCATGTCCCCTCCCTGGTAGGTTTTCACCAAGGATTAAAAACTTGGCTGTTTCAGCGGGCATACAGGATTCCTAGGTAATTTTAGTTTCATAACGTACAGATGTGGGTGGGTTGATTATCTGAAGACTGATGTTATAATTGTATTTATATGTTGTATCTTAATTTTAATCTATGTACGCTGCCTAGAGTGGCCGTTCATTCGGCCAGATAGGCGGCCTAAAAATAAAATTTTATTATTATTATTATTATTAGCACAACATAGCAGTATATCAGTCAAAAAGCCACAGTTCCAGAACGCAACAGGTATTGCAATGTGAAAGAAGTGTTAGAAATTGCTAACAGAAGTGCTACTGGTGTAATAAGTAAAATTAACACAATAAACCTCATATCTGCATGCAGCCCTACTCTCCAAGCATGAAGCCTTGACTTTATACTTGATTCTTCTCCCTTCTCGTGATAAAGTAAAATGTAGATGGCTTCAGCTGAAAGAGTTACAGTATATGTGGTATATGATTAACATAAAATTGAATGGGTACAGGCCCATTATTTGGAGGTCTTATTTTCTTAATTGAATAGTTGAACATGTAACTTCAAAACTTAAATTGGTCTATCAATATTAACTTAATTGATGTTCTAGAGATATTGTAGGGAAAAACAGTTATGGGGTGGAGACCTGGGCCAGGACAAACAAAATACATTTCAAGAGGGATAAATGTAAAGTTCTGCAGTTATGTAGAAAGAATCAGATGCACAAATGTAGGATGGATGACAGCTGTACATGTGAAAAAGATGAAGAAGTTTTACAAGCTAAACTTAAGTAGTGAGTGCAATGTGGGTGGGCTAAAAAAGCTCATGCAATTCTCACTTGCATCAGTGGATATACAGTGTCAAGATTGCAATAAATAATAGTATTCTGCTTTGGTCAGACTTCACCTGAAATTCTGTGTACAAGTTTGGGCACTACAGGTTAAAAAGGATGTAGACAATCTATATCTTTCCCACAGGATGATGACAAACATTGTAAGGAGCCTGGAGACTAATGGAATCCACAGGATTCCTGAATGCCCTGGGGGAGTTCCCAGTAGATAGAGCAGGTGTCCTGTTGAAGCCCATGTCACACTGTGGAACAGTGAGGCACGTTGGGCTGTTGACATGGATGCCCCTGAGTGCCCTCTCCGGCATTGTGGAGCCCAGTTTGCACCTTGGTACACCAGTGAGCTAAGGGCAATGAAACAGGTTGGATGACAGCTAGAACTCAAGTGGTGAAAGATGTGCTGTGAGGCTGATTGAGCACGAATAAAACATCATCACCATGCCTACTGTGTCGTGGTGAGGGTGGCGAAGAAGGCCCACTTCTCTGCCATCATTGACTCCTCAAGTAGCCATCCAGTGGAGCTTTTCCATATTGTCAGGGGTCCGTTGACATCAACTCCAGAAAATCAAGTTTTAAATCCTTCGGAGGCCCACTGTGAATTGTTTGCAAGGCACTTGGAGGGTAAAGTTGCTCACCTCCATAGCAATCTTGATGCCCCATTCACATCTACTGTAATCCCCAATGAGGTGCCCAGTGCAACATCTGCTGCAAATACTTGGGAACGGTTTCAGTTGATGCGGCCTGATGACATGGACAAAGTGTTTGTGATGATGCGGCCAGCAACGTGTCCTCTCAACCCTTGCCCTTCTTGGCTTATTAAAGCTTGCCGAGGGGGTTTGACCAAGTGGATCCAGGGTGTGGTCAATGTGTCATTGCAGGAGGGAGTGGTTCCAGCTGCCCTGAAAGAGGCAGATCCGACAGCTCCTGAAAAAGCCCACCCTGGATCCATTGGTTTGTGATAATTACCGACCGGTCACAAATACCCTCTTCTTAGGGAGGGTGATTAAGAGGGTTGTGGCGCAGCAATTGCAAGTACTCTTGGATAAAACAGATTATCTTGACCCATTCCAATCTGGGTTCAGGCCTGGATACGGGACTGAATCGGTCATCCTGATAGATAACCTTTATCGGGAGAAAGACAGGGAGTGTGACCCTGTTATTCTTACTTGATCTCTTGGCGGCTTTTGATACTGTTGACCCTGGTATCCTTCTGGACCGACTTGGTGAGATGGGTATTGGAGGCATTGTTTCACAGTGGTTCCAATCTGTCTCCAGGGTCGTTTTCAGAGAATAGCATTGGGTGATTGTATTTTGGCCCGCTGGCAGTTATGCTGTGGGTGCCGCAGGGTACCATCTTGTCCCCCATGCTGTTTAACATCTACATGAAGCCCTTGGGAACAGTCATCAGGAGATTTGAGGTGAGGTGTCAGCAGTACGCTGATGATACCCAGCTCTATTTCTCCGTAACATCTGAATCAGGAGAGGCCATGCAAGCCCTGGACAGCCGCCTGGACTCTGTGGTGAGCTGGGGGAGGGCCAATAAACTGAGTCTGAATCCTAGCAAAATGGAGGCACTGGGTTGGTGGGTCCCAAGTTTGGATAATTGGTCAGTTGCCTGCTTTGGATGGGGTTGTACTCCCTCTGAAAGAGCAGACTTGTAGTCTGGGGGTGCTCCTGGATCCATCTTTGTCGCTAGAGGCCTAGGCTACTTCAGTGGCTAGGAGTGCCTTTTACCAGCTTTGGCTTTTAAGGTAACTACGACCATTTCTGGACCTGGATAGCCTGACTGCTGTTGTCCATGGACTGGAAACCTCCAGGCTAGATTACTGTAATGCACTCTATGTGGGGCTGCCCTTGAGGGTGGTCCGAAAGCTGCAGCCGGTGCAAAATGCAGTAGCAAGACTGCTTACTGGGGCAGGGTATCGCCAACATCTCACCCCCTTCTGAAAGAATTGTACTAGCTACCTATTAGCTGCTGGGCTAAGTTCAAGGTTCTAGTTTTGGTGTACAAAGCCCTATACAGCTCAAGACCAGGATACCTGAAAGATCGTCTTATCCCTTCTATACCCAGTCGATCACTGTGCTCTGCAGGTGAGGGCCTCCTGCAGATACCATCTTATCAGGAGGTCCATTCTGCAAAACATAGGAGATGGACCTTTAGTGTAGTGGCACCTACCCTTTGGAATTCCCTCCCCTTAAATATTAGACAGGCACCATCTCTGTTATCTTGTTATCTACTGAAGACTTTCCTCTTTCAACCAGCCTTTTAAGTTGAGACCTTATCCCAGTCTGCGTCTGTGTTGGAATTGCTTTTTAACATTTTTTAAACATTTTCTTTTTTAAAAAGATGTTTTAGAGCTTTTTAAAAAAAATGTTTTTAAATGTTATATTTGAATGTATTTTAAAGCCTGTTTATGATGTTTTTAAGTGTTTTTAAACTAAAAATCAGGAATAAAATTCCTGATCATACAAGCTGTTTGATAGTAGAGCAGACTGCCTCAAAAGGTTGTACACTGTCCTTTGTTAGAGTTTTTTGAGCAGATGCTGATGGCCACCCATCAGAGATGCTGCAGTGATAGATTTTGTGCATTGTCGGGGTTGGAGTATATGACCTTTGAGATCCCTTCCAGCCCTGATTCTGTGATTCTAAGTCTTCCATACTCTGAAGATACTGGATGCCAGAATATACCCCCAAATTTATGTAGAGCTGAAATATTCCATTTAAATTTCTATCCTATTTTTCAGCATATGCTTCCGAGGCAGCTATAAAAAATAAATAAATTGACATTTAAATTTAACAATAAAATATAAGAAATCCCAGCAATAAAAATAGCAGTAAAACTCATGAATGGTGACATTATGGAGATGGAACTGGAAATTATTCAAAACAAACCACTAAGACTTAAGTTTTGGGGAAACCAAGGGCAGAGCTTGGAAATGTTACTTTTTTAAACTACAACTCCCATCAGCCCCAAACAGCATGGCCACTGGATTGGGCTGATGGGAATTGTAGTTCAAAAAAGTAACTTTTCCAAGCTCTGACCAAGGGTACAGCAATATTGTTGCTCTGGCAACTGGCATGTTGCTAATTGAGATGATAATCCAACTACACCTTCTTAACTGTTGGTTTAAATTAATATTCATGGATGATTGAAGGTTACCAAAGATGAGTTTTCAAGAGCAAACATCTTCTGACTCTTTAAATAAAGAAATCTCATTCCAGAAAACTGCATTTCTAATTAAATAGTTCCTTGTAACTCTTCTGGTTCTAATGTGATGATTGTTAAATATGAACTTAAAAATAGATTGAGAATTGTGTTTGCCTAATCTGAGCTGTGTTGTTAAGCTAATTTTAAAATGCATATTTTTGCTTCCCTATGGCGATAGTCATAGATATGAGTACCATATTGATGGCTGGAGCTTACCAAACATATGATCTTTCCTCTTGAGTTGGCACAAATGTCATTGTAGTTCTGGGGTGTTTACTGTCATTGTGAGACTGATGTTTATTTATTTATTGTATTGTATTTATTGTATTTATATACTGCCCCATAGCTCTGTTACAATAACTAAAAACATTAAAAACAAATCTACAAATTTAAAAACACATCTTTTAAAAACAATTTAAAACAATTTATGTTGTTGGAGATCTGCCTAATTTGTCTTACAGAGCTAACTTGTACATGCCTACTCAGAAGTATTCTCCATTGTGTTCAACGGGGCTTACATTCTAAACACTGCAATGGACAGGCATTCACTAGCCCTACTGTGCTAGCATTTTTTATTTATTTTACTTTATTTATGAAATGCCTTGGAAGTCCTTGGACCATCTCCGAGACTGGTAACTTTGGACTGGGCCGTGAGTAGCAGTTGGAGGTGAGATGGGGCAAGCCCAGTAGTCAGGTCAGAAGAACAAGTCAGGACGAAAGGACACACCAGGGGTCAAGATCAAGGAGCAAGTCAGAAGTCAGGACTGATACCAGGCACGTGCCAGAGATCATGCTGCTCAAACAAGGCTCATCTGGAACAAGAAGCCCTTTACATTCCTTTCTGCCCAGAAAGTTCTAATGAACAGTATTTGTCCAAGACCTAAGAGGCTGCCACCTGCAGTTCACTAGGTATTTTCACTAGCCCTGGATCCAGAGTTGGGCAAATGGGTACACCACCCTCACTAGAGCTGTGCTTTGTCCTCTCTCCCTAGGATTTTTTTTGGAAATTTGTCTTTTGAATTTGTGACATGACAGACAATGACAGCCTCCATTTAAAGAATGGCAGTGTGTTTTAAGGACAGGAGCAATTTAAGACTAGTACCCGCTGCAGGGTACGTGCACAACAACAGCCTCGTCTGGAAGAGCCCCCAAAGGTCTGTTTACTCAAGACTTTCCCTGACAGTGAGTTTTTCATGACCACAACCACCCTATAATTACTTAAGTGACCCTGGAAAAACCAGCCTGTATGACCATTGCAGAGTTCAATATTAGAACTTGGTATTATGAGCTAGAGTTAGACTCCACCCCTTGGACTTTCCTTTGCTCTGCTTTTCATTTTCATTTTCAGTCGTGTTCTCTAGCCAGCCAGCCATAAATAAGCATGTTTGTTTGCCTGCAGTAAGAAGTAAGAGGTTGTTTACTCTGCAGTTATTATGATGAGTAGAGCAGGATTGGGTTCTTATTCCTAAAGGGTGAATACAGAGATAACTTAAAGGGATCTGAAAAAATAGCTACCCTAAGTTACCCTTTAATCTTTTAAAGCACTCACTATACTCATAGTCATAGTGGCTATTTTATCTTGTTTTTCTTGAATACTTGATGACAAAAGATGAAAACGGCCTTAGAGGAATAGAAACACTATGTTTACATAGCCCATTATGTGAGAACACAGTGTCTGTATGGAGGAGTGAGGGGGAAGATCACTGCCCTCTCCTTCCCTGGCCTGACCCTCAGATGTTCTTCACCAGCAAGGGGGGAAGATTGGCTGGCAGTATGCACCTTCCCGCTCAAATGCCCCACCTAACATGGAAGGCTGGCTACAGGGCTGATTTGCACATAGATCCCCAGAGCTGGAAAGCGTCTCTGTCACTTTAGCTTCAAAGATGCAAAGAAAGGGTGCCTCCTAACATGGTCTTAAGAAGAGCCTTGTGAACCTCCCCTTAGCCAAAAGGGTTGGTGAGCGGGCGGGCAAAGAAACCTCAATGATGCTTGATGCAACTATTAAGCAGCCAGGAGACCTCCAGCTCCTGTTGCCTACGATGATGCCTGAGCTTCTGCTGCTGCTGCAGACTGGAAGCAGATCTTCCGCTCTCCCTCCTCAAGCTGCAAAGCCCATACAATCTCCCTCTCCCTTTACCTTTACTGATCTGCCTGGAAGAGGGGAGAGGTGCTGGTGCTTAAATAAGTCTAGCCAACTCTTTCTCTTTATGCATTCACATCACACACGCCTGGCTTGTTCGTGTGCCATGCTGCTCAGCTGTCTTTGTGGCAGGAGCTGACTAGGCCGGCTGGCCGGCCAGAAGAAAAAAAAAGGGAGGCAGAGGTGGCTGCTTGCCACAGGGCAGGCTCGGCCAGTTGGTGGTGCACAGACCAGTCAGTTTTTTAAATTAATAAATAATTCCTCTCTTGGCTTTGCAACCCCCCTGGGATGACTTCCCAACCCCCAGGTTGGCCACCACTGCTCTAAGGCTAAAAGGGAGAAAGGGGGCTATCACTCTTTCTCTTTCTTGCCCTCAGTGACAAGATTGTATGCTAGTCATTACATGGAGGTCTTTTTCTAAACATACGTTGCGAATGATCTACGGACTAAATTATTTTACTTTCTGTTCCAAGTATGAAGACCTGTATGCTGGCTTTGACTCAGGTGAATATGTAACGAAATAAATGCATTCTTGGTCAGGGTCTTGCCTGTCTCTTAGCTCTGCTTTCAATCTCCTACCCTCCTCTGGTTTTCCCTATCCTGAGTCTGTGAGCTGCCTGTCTTTTGCCTGTTTCGTGGAGGGGTGAGGAAAAGAGTTTCAAAGGAAACTGCGTTTCAAACCACAGGCAGAAATTGATCTCTTTACTTTGAAACACTAGGCATGATCCAGCTAAGTTTAGCCCTTTTGAGTCCCTTCGACTTCAGGGGATTTAATCATATGCTTAACTCTCCCAGTGAAATTGATTGGACTTAACACTGCTTAACTTTGCTGGGTCATGGCCAGTGTTTCCATGTAAAGAGCTTTATTTCTGCCAATGTTTTGAAATTGCTTAAGTTTGGCTGGATCCTGCCACTAAACTGAAATAGGCGAATAGTCAAACTTGGCATGACATTAAAAACAAAATTAAAAAAAATCTTTTAGCCTAGTGGGGACTGCAGCTTCAATAATGCAAACTGGCATTGCCTTACTTTCTCTGAAGGCATGTGCCAGATTGCAGCATCCATTTTCTGACTTGGCTATCAAGTTTTATATTAGTAAAAGAGAACATAAATTATCATTTTGTGGTCTAGAGTAATAAAAAATGCAAGTTGTCACAGTTTCTTCCTCCCCTTACAAGTCTGAATTGTGAATGAAGTACACACATTAAATTTAGTCTAAGGAAAGATGCATATATAATTTAATTTGCATATATTAAAAGCTTGGTTTCATTAATGATTTAAGATTCTCTTACATTTGGAAGCCTTCTGCATTTTTTTGTGATTTAGCTGCTCTGTCTCTGGAGTTGGTGATATTACTTATGCGTTATAAAATTATATTGGTTACATTGTTGGAGACTTTTTCAACCTCGCTTAAATATAACTGATTTGGGGTATTATTAGCAGAATGATATCGGCATTCTGCAAGCATTTTCAAGGTGTATGTTGGGATGTCACCTAGGTATATAAATCTAAACAGGGGTATATGGTTGCCGAAATGTTGCCTGTGGGCATACATATGCCTACAATGGACTTCCATTGACTTGCATGTAGAATGTTTACACTTAAATGTACAAAAGCTTTTTAAAAAGTGTATGAGGTAGTCAGAGTAGGAGATCCTGCCTTTTTTTTTTTAATAATGTTTTTATTGGTTTTGGGTAGAACAGAATACAAAACAAGAATAACATACAACAATGAGAGAAAATAGTACAGTTGACAAAAGGAGTTATGGTACCTATAATGCTCTAGGGAGGTAAGCATATATTAAATGGTTATTGTCCTGAATTGTTTTCCAGATAATTATCCCAATGTGGACCGCCAAATCTGACCATGCGAGGTTGGAGGCTTGCAAGCCCCATCACTTTGACTAACAAAAACAATAAAGCTATACCATTGTTCATAGAACTTGTCTGCATCTGTTCCTTGTCTCATTGCTTTCGAACTATGTGTTAGTTTTTCCGTAAGTGCTAATTTCCATATTTCCTGATACCATTTATGAATCATATGTGGGTCAAGTGTTTTCCAGGAAGCAGCTATCACCAGTTGTGCTGCTATAAGATGAAAGTTTGTCAAGGTTTTGTGTGTGATTTTATTCTTGGCTTCATCAGCTATAAGTAGCAGAGCCAGAGATGGGTCCAAATGAAGGGATTGATTGGTAATCTTGTTGATTTCATTAAATACTTCCTCCCAAAAGGGAACAATCAGCACTCAAGACCACCACATACGATAAAATGTACCTTGCTCCCCACACCCTCTCCAGCACAAGGGGGAGAGCTTGATATTGATTCTATGTAGGGTGTGGGGAGTGAGGTACCATCTGAAAATCAGCTTCTGTGCATTTTCACAGATCCTAGAAGAAACAGATTTGAAAGGGGTTCTAGTCCAAATACCATTCCAGTCAGATTCACTGATGTTTTGACTAAGGTCTTTGTCCCAAGGGGCTTTATGGTTTATAGAGGAACCTACTGTTGTCTCTAGTAATATGCCATCTATTTTTGATAACGCCCCCTTGCCATTTCCCCAAGGTTGAGCAAGGAGAGATCCTGCCTTTGACGGTAACATATTTTTCAACTTACTTAGTCACAGGCTCAGGTAACATACACACATATGCCAGGGATTCATTGCAACATTTTGTTGGGTCCCCTTACTTGTATGCACAGCAAAACATCACAATGTCCTCTTTTTGGGGATGCAAATCTTCTTTTTTGGCAACAAATCCTCTCCTTTTTTGGGGCAAGAAACTACTAGCCACCCAAGGTAAATATGAATAAGAAACAGTTTTATGAGAAACTCTGAACAAGTGTTTGTGGACAAATGCCACAACAGTGGATTTATTTCAGAAGCTCAAAATAGCAGGCTGCTTCTAGAAGCAAACAGAAGCCAAAGGAACAGTCTTAAGAAGTGTCCAAGAAGATTTCAGGCATTAAGAAGTATGACTAATTTTTTTAGAAGAGCAAAACCTGATCTCCCCACTAACTTCTGGGGGTGCAGCCAAATCCCACTTCATCATGAGAACTTATCTGGCATTATTCATAAAACTCATTTAAATATTGACCATGCTGGCAGAAACATGATGCTGTATGAACTAAAAACAAAATATAATTGCTGAAACTGTCATGATGTATTTAAACTTCTGTTCATCCATGCCAATAAAAGATTTCACCTCCCAGGAAAGGTAGTGAAACCAACATTATTCTCAGAAATGAATTCATGTTGCCAAATTGACTTAATTGACATGCAAAGTCAGCAAGATATAAGTGTTTTCTTGTGTATCAGTACCACTTAACTAAGTTTGTCATCTTCAAAGCCTTAGCAAGCAAGAGTGCAAAAGATATTGCAGGCAATTTGATGGACATTTCACTACATCTGGAGCTCCCAGTATCTTACAGGGTGACAATGGATGCATGCAAGTTCACCAATTGAGTGCTAGAGTAATTACTTGTAATCCGGCATGACTTGAAAATAATTCATGGCAAGCTTTCCAAAGTCAAAGTTAGATCTCTATTGACAAGGCAAACCAAGACAATGAGAATGCATTGGTTGCCAACAGACTCAACTAAAAAAATCCCTGGCAGAGGTGAAAGTAGTGCTAGTGTTTCCCAGACTGTACTGTGGGATTTCAACATCCTTTGGGAGGCCTCCTTGTCTGTAGCAGATCAGGAAGTCATGCCCTGTATGACAAATGTGGTCCTGTCTCAGTTAATTTCTTGTCCTGCTCACTTTTTTGGACACTCTTGATTTGATTTTTAAGAACATAAGAGCCCTTCTGAATTGGACCAGAGGCCCATGTAGCCCACAATCCGGTACAGTAGCTAACCCTGTTTGCTGGACAGGATGATAGTGATCGTGGGTGCAGGAGTTTAGAAATAACTTTCTGAGAATATTTAGATTCATTGGAGGCCTTACCCTCTGTGTGGGTGAAGGACCTATGGATTGTCCGCCCCTTGAAACTGATGGATCTATATGGATTCCTGACCATCCTGAAGAGTTTTCTGCTTACCATAACTAGTGGCCCTGTTGAATTCCTGGTTGACCTCTGGACTGTGAAAATGACCTAGACAGTTGACATAATTGATGTACACTGCTAGTACCTTGGATCCCTTGGTTTTCTGAGAAGCTGGAGGTGATGAAATAGATGAGGAGACAGCTGGAGGGATGGTGGAGGAAGTCTCACACCTAGTCTGTCTGAACTCATTCTAGAGCCCACTTTTATGACCTATCCTGTGGTGATGGTGGCAAAGAATTCTTATTTTTCTGTCAGCTTTGCTGCAGCTTGGTGTGGTACAAAGGTGAGGGGCCTGATGCATCTTAGTCCTTGGGGAGAGGGTCCTCCTCCCTTCAATGAAGAAATAACAGTGCTGATAAATCCCTTACAGCTTATTTGACTGTGAACTCACCTTTGGAAGAAGTATCTATAGAAATGCTCTTGGTATTTGTTTGCCCAGATTTGATACATAAGTTTCAGTTCCTTTTGCTGGGGATGACTGTGCCCTTCCTGGCTGATTAAGTCAACCAGAGGGCACTGTCTGGTTGAATGGTAGAGAGAGTGAATGCCTGTCTAAGGCAGGGAATTGTGCCATAGGTATAAAGGTAGCATTTGTGAAACCACTGCCAGTCTCAAGTCTGCCATTTTTCAGCAAGGTGGGTAAAGTGGTATCACAAGCCTAGACATGGATGAATAAGACTGCTTTTCTTGATCCCTTCCAATCAGGACTTTGTGTGGTATGGAATGAGCTGTAGTATTAGTTTTGCCGTCTGCCCTGGAACCCTCCCCATTGCTTTTATTTGTCAGTATATGGAGGGTGGCAGGCTGTTGCAGTTGCTCAGTAGTGAGGAAAAGACATTCTGCACATGCTCAGAAGCAGCATCCATTATATATTTCAGGATGCAGGATAGACACAGATTAAGCTTGCAGAGGCATGAGATGAGTAAACTTTGAGCTTTCTTTGAAGACCTTGGTTATGGTAAGGGAGGAGCGAGAAAAGTTATCAGAATGGAAGATTTTGGGAGCGAAGACTGGCTGGAAAGACAGTGAGATGGGGAAAAATTGAGTTAATTTCTGTGCAGGGAGTGGACGACATAAATGTAGAAAGTTGGAAAGACACATGGAATACTGCTGTCCCGCATGTTGTAGTAATTCCATCAACATGCCCAAACCGCCAGGTGTGCATGGCAGTTGGGTAACTGTAGCCAGTTGCCTTTAGGTTAGTTGAGTCCTGTCTGACTGTGTGTGAAATAGAAAGAGTATATACCTTCCAGTGTATGGCTGCATTACTCACAAGGAAGGAAGGGGGAGATAGATGAAGGAAGGAATTGATGTCTGAATCTGAATCATGCAGCAAGGTTTTTAAAAGTGGCCCTAGTATTGGAAGGGAAGAGGAACTCCATTTGCTGCTTTGCTTCAGACTGCAAAAAGTTCAGTTTCAAATACAGTAATATCTCAGGTAACGAATCCTCCAGGAACGAAGCTCCTTTCAGCGAAGGCTTTTTTTGGCATGGGGGGGCAGGGGGCGCAAACTCTGACATGCTCAGAATGCGGCTCCTTGCCTGCTAGATTGCAGCTGTGGCCGCAGGTGACTGGCTCATATGCGGATGGCGCACTGGTTGTAGAGAGGGAGAGGGAGAGGGAGGGAGGGACAGGAACAGATTGGGTGGCTGCCTCTGGACTAGGGATGGAATCCGAGTGTTGCAGTCACGGTTAGCAAAGAGACCAGGCTGGTTAATTTTTCCTCCTCTAATAGATTCATCCTTCCTTTGCCTGCCCACTCAGCCCAGGGCAGTGAAGCTCCGACCCCTCTCTTCCTTTCTGTCTCTATTCCCCTCTCTCCATGAGTGTGTGTGCAAAAGCAGCTCAGCTGCTGTACTGGATAGGGTTGCCAGGTCTCTGGTTTTTGCCTGGAGACTCCAGTTTTGGGGGGTCATCTCCAGGTCACCACCATCTCTGGACCCTTAGCTTTCATTTTTTAAAAATTAAATTCTTAGTTGGTTTGGTTCAAGCGATATACACCAAAATGTTAGCCGCCACCCCTCCGCACAACTTCTTTACAGATTAGAGATGGTAAGTAGCCCATGGTCACCTAGTAAACTATGTAGCTCATTTCCATTTTAAAAATTAATTAAATGATTATATGCAGGCAAAGTTTATGAAGTACACATCCACATAATACATTTAAAACATATCCAACTCACATTTAAAGTCCATGACTTCCCCCAAAGAATCCTGGGGAGTGTAGTTTCCCTCTCACAGTTATAGTTCCCACCATCCTTAACAAACTACAGTTCCCATGATTCTGTGATGGGATTCATGTCCTTCAAACGTATATTGAATGTGCCTTCAATTCATGGTGTGGATCTGCCCTAGGTATGCTGGCATTCGTTACAGAACTGGAAAAAACAAGTTTAAAATGTTTTTTAAACGGGGAAGGGCTCTAGCTCAGTAGAAGGGCACATGCTTTGCATGCAAATGTCCAAAATTCAATCTCTGGAAAAGACTATTGACTGGAATCCTGGAGAGCCAATGCAAGTCCATGTCATCTGCACTCAGCTAGATGGTACCAAATGGTCTGAGTCGATATAAGACAGATTCTTTTGTTCCTAAAAGTAGAGAGACCCAAGGGCCACAGTGACTCTGAAATGTATTTATGTATTTTACTTACCACTTGTATATACCACTTTATTTTAAAAAATCTCAAAGTGGCTTAAAATTATTTGCAAAATCAGTTAAAACAGTCAAAATAATGACCCATAATGAGTTAAAAACAGATAAAAAGCATAATAGCTCCTACATGCCTGGGTCTCAATAAAAATATGTTAATGTGTTTAGCAGGTGTCGAAAAGAGTACAATGGAGGTACCTGCCTAATGTCAATAGGCAGGGAGTTCCAAAGTGTAGGTGCTGCTACACTAAAGGATCGATTTCTTACAGGAGAAGAACGAGTACCATGTGGAACCTGTAACATGGAAACACACCTGCACTTGGCCTGGTAGCATATCGGCAACCAGTGCAGATTTCAGAGGTATTATGTGCTGATAGGGTCCCACTCATGCCAGCAGTCGTGCCCCAGCATTCTGCAGTAACTGCAGCCCCCGGTCAGCTTGTGCTGCATGGGGATTTCTGTGACCTTGACTGACTAGCTGCCAGAATTTTTTAGTTAGGAATCCTGACTGGTTGTGGGATGCTGTGTTTTCTGCCTTACTCACAGGAATCTTGTTGTGGTTGGCATGGTATTGCATTTAGGAAATTATCAGTCTTTTGTTATTCTTTTTGGATTTGCATTTCATTTATCTCTTAAATTCAAGGCATACAAAGTAAATAGAACTGCATCCGAGTAGGATGCTTACTCTGAGGCAAAAAAATTATTTAAGCTACTGACAAAAAACAAAAAGAAAGAGGGGCTTCAGGCCCTATGGGATCGGCTTGCCTTTGCTTCCCAGTTAAAAAATTCAAACCTTTTCTGGCGAATATTTACTTCTAATTGGCCAAAATCACATGTTAATATGGGTTGCTATGTGCCTCCTAATATCTGGGAAAATTATTTCAATCAAATGTATGCCTGTGATATTGAATCTGATGAAGTTTCTGGCCATCCAAAACATCCCATCCCAGAATGGACTCTGCTGAAATGGCCAATCTTATATTTAAATTAAAAGATAATAAAGTGCCCGGGTCAGATTCTATTCTGGCCGAAGTATTCAAGACCAATGTGCAATGGTGGGCACCTTTATTAGCAAGTAGTTTCACTTACATCGATCAATCTATGCAGATCCCCAAAGATTGGGGAACCGCTATAATCGTCCCTATTTACAAAAAAGGCCCGATGTATGACTCGGCTAATTATAGGCCTATTAGTTTGTTAAATGTTATTAGCAAACTCTATGCAGCACACCTCCATACTTAATTGATTGCTTGGATGGAACTAAATGACATCTTGGCCCTAGAGCAGGCTGGTTTTCAAATAGGATGTTCAGCTACCAACCATGCTTTGGTTCTTCACCATCTGGTTAATATATATAAAGGGAATTCTAACAGTGCGCTATATACGGCATTTATCGATCTAAAAACGGCTTTTGATTCCATATTGCGGAATAGACTTTGGTCAAAACTTGAAACCATGAATATAGATCTCCGTCTATTGGCTTTAATTCGGAGCCTATATACTAATACATATCTCCGGGTTAGATGCAATAATAAAGGCCTTTTAACGAACGTTATCTCCACCTATAAAGGACTTAGACGGGGTGCATTCTGGCACCCTTCCTATTCAACATCTATATAAACTCCGTGGTGCAAAGGTTGATGCTAATTAATGCACATCCCCCGCTACTAGCTGGAAGTTCTAGACCCATTCTTCTTTATGCAGACGATATTGTTTTAATATCAAGGACATCGATTGGTTTGAGACGTCTGTTGTTAGAATTAGCTAGTTTTTGCTCTGATGAATCTTTGATAATAAATTATGCAAAAACTAAAGTAATGATCTTTATAAATAAAAGAACTAAACATCTATGGAGGTTAAATGGCCATGTAATCGCTCAAGTAAATTCATTCCGGTATTTAGGAATAAATTTTCAGGCCAACGGCCTATTTATTTTATTTATTAATTTAATTTAATTTATATACCGCCCTAAGCCCGAAGGCTCTCTGGGCGGTGTACATAAAAATGTACACCTATGGTCAGAACATATGAAAACGGCAGCTATGCATGTGAGAAGAACAACGAAGGCCTTATTGGCATTTTATTATAATAAAGGGGGTCAAATCTTGAATGCTGCGCTAAAGATTTTTAGGGTAAAAATAATACCTCAACTCATTTACGGTGCACAAGCAACCACTTGCTCTGAGTGCGACCAGCTAGAGGCTGTCCAAACTACTTTTCTTAGATCTATACTGGCAGTGCCTTCATGTATTCCCAACTCTATTATAAGAATGGAAGTTGGTTTGCCCTCCATTGATGCTCGGGTGTGGTGTCTTAGAATTAGTGCCTGGCTAAAGTTACTGTTTAGACCAATTGGATTGGCCCCCTTCATACTAAGAGATAATTTTCATTCCCAATGGGAAAAAATGGTCATCGATAAAATCTCTAAATTGGGGTTTTCAATTCCCTTTATTCTATCTATGGGCTTTTCAAAAGCCAAAGTCCAGATTTTAAAGCAAATTTACGACCTCGATCTCCAACAGCATTTGGTATTAGTTAAAAACCATAGATATAATGATAAGCCATGGGCTATGCCATATTTAACTAATTTAACTATTCCAAAGTATCGGAAGGCGTTTACGTGGGCTAGGTTTAACTGTCTGCCCTCTGCTTTATTAGACGGCAGATTTAAGAAAATACCGTACAATGACAGACTATGCCCCTGTGGAGACGATGAGGTCGAGACTATATCTCATGTTCTCCTCCATTGTTCATTTTATTGTGAGACCAGGTGCAAGTTTATTCTTCCCCTACTTACTTGCTTGCCTGACAGTAACGAAACCTGTTGCGTGGACTATTTGCTTGCGGATCATAACCCACAAGTAACCCAACTGGTAGCTAAGTTCTGTGTGGCAGTTATTGCCACTAGAAAGTTATTAATTTCAGCAATGTAAGTAGATTAATTGATGGTTTTTAGGTATAATCAGTTCCTTATTATTGTAGATTTTGTTGTTTGCTCTTTTGCTTTCCTTTGGTCTTTGACCGTAATAAACTTGATTAATTCATTCATTCATTTATCTCTGACATCACTCCCTTACATCCGTAGAAGCAACAACAGTGGTTCCATGCACTCAGGTCAACTCCCTTAAAACCCACTGATGATGCACCTTGTTTGTTGCATGATGGCTTGTTTCTTGCCCAATAGTGGTAAAAAAAGAATTCACATACTGGCAAGTGTGGCTTCAATTGCTGTTGTTCCCAAGCAACTGCCTGTGAAGGTAGACCAAACCATGTGTGTTTTCTCTCTGTCAATTATTACTCACTGGGATTGGGCTGGCTATCAAAGTGAGTTTATAGCAGTCCACAGGGTAGACAAAAAAGGGCAGAGAATCTTCTTAACTCTTACTCATTTCTCAAACCTCTCTCTGCAGTGAAGACTCAAGTCTGTAAAGAAGTTTGGAGCAGCCACGTTAAAAGGTAGAGGCAGGGCATTCCAGGCTGTGGGTTGCCAACCCTGCTTTGATATGGATATGTTTGCAGAGGATCCCTAGTCAAGCCTTACCAACAGCACAGTCCTAACCATATCTACTCAGAAGTAAGTCCTGTTGAGTTCTATGGGGTTAGTCCCTTAGTGTGTTTAGAATTGTAGCCTTCAGGGGCATCCATCTTTCCTCCTGAGTGCTCCCATCTAACATCTGCACAACGCTAGCTCCCTTCTTCTTACAATGGCCTTCTGGTGACTGGTCTGGCCTGAGGGCACTTAAACCCTTCTTGCCAGAAGCAAATAGGCTAGATTAAGTGTTCCTTACCCAGGCGCTCTAAGCAGGCGAGAAGGGATGATACCATCACTTCAGCTGGACCTGGGAACACGCTCATTTAGCTAAGATTTCTATCTTAATTTCAAATCAGATAATTTTTTTGTTTGAGTAGTATGATCCAAGTAACTGTGGTTGATTCTTAACATATTATGCTTAATGGCATTACTGGGGTCTGCCCCTGAAATCTCAGGTTTTGGGAAGCTTCTGACCTGGCGTCCCTAGTGCTGGAAGAAACACAGCTGCCGTGATCGCAGTTCGGTTGAGCTTTACACTCACACGCATACTTTACAGGAGGGAAAGACAGAGGGGGGGGGGAGAGAGAAATGTCTGAAGAAGGATTCAGCCTTTACAACAGCAGCACACAGCTCTTTCTCCTGTCCCCTCTGGCTCAAGACAAGTTCCAAGAACTGCTGCATCCTTCTCCTCCATTCCAAATTGTATTTTCAATGTGGGGAAAAGCCTCAGATGCTCCAGAGATAAGGGGGAGAGAGAAATGGCTAAGAAGTCAGCTTTTACAAGACCAATGCACAACTCTTTCTTGTACCTGCCTGTCCCTAAGAGCTGCTTGTCAACTCAGAACAGCATCCCTCCTTGTCCTCCTCCTCCTCCATTCCTTGCTCGAGTGCAGGGGAGGATGGCAGAAAGAGAGAGGAAGGGGGAGAGAGAGCTTGTAGTAGTGGCAGCTACCTGCTCAAATGTAGGGGAGGATGGCAGAGAGGGGGAGGGGGAGGGGGAGGGGGAGGGAACACCACTTCATGTCTGATAGTTTAAGTGAGATGTCTCAGTCCTTAGAGGTTTTATCAGTAAATGATCCCGACTTTGAGTGAAGCTGTATGGCGAGGAAAACTGTGCTCAAAGGTTTAGACTGCTACAGTGAGATGCTACATGATTAAAAAAGAATAGGCAAGGCAGGCATCACTGGATGCATCTTGGAAGAAGTCTTCAGGTGGTCTGTAGAAGGTTTGAAATGTTTTTGTTTACTTATGCAAGGCTTACCTGACCTGGTTGTTTCATTTCAGAGATGTGTATTGTTAGTTTTGAATAAAAGATTTGCTGAAACATGTTGAACTGTTCTTCTTTTTTGTGGCATAGGAACCTATCCCTATTCTTTCCATGCTATTCCTACCTCTGGTACCAAAGTTTCTTTTAAAGATGTAATGTCCAGGAACGCATCTACTTTGTTAACTGAGGTATTACTGTATACAATTTTCAAGTGACAGTATATGCATGTGTGAACCAGTTTTTAACATGCTTTAATCAATGGCCCTTATAATAGCTCAAAGACTTGGGAGATTTGAATGCTGATAATAATGGAAGTATGGTCTGGATTTCTGAATTTATTTGATTTTTTGCCAAGTTGATTAACATTTGCTTGACGTATGAATCTGAATGTGTAGAATATGTGATATTTAAACAAACTGGTATCATGATAAACATTTTTGGTGAGTTGTACTTCTGTATTTATTTATTTAACAAAATTCATATACTGCTTGATTGTTAACAATACCTGTAAGTGATTTACAAGCAACATGTGTGCATCCTGAAGTACCCAAGTGAAACATGTCAGAAAATTAGAATAAAATGCATAGAGAGGGAAGGGGAGTAAACACTGGAATATTATATGAAATTATTCCAGGTCAAATGTATTTTGGGAGAAATCCTTCCCAAAGGCACATTTTTGGCAGCAATTCTCACTCGTCCCTACTGTAAGGGACACTGTAGCGACACCCGTTGCAACAGGAGGTATCTTTCCTGGTTTTGTGGTTGATGTTCCATAAGCTGTACAGTGGTAACCAAGAGATCATTTTTTAGGATAATTATAGATTTGAAAACATTGTGGTGTTGTAATATACTTTTGCCATGGTACAAGCAGCATTATAGCATTCACTGCATCTATTGTAATCTGTTTAAGTCAAAAAGGCTTCCACAGCAGATTACAAAGATCAGTAGATTCCCTTTCTTCAGGTTTACAGTCTAAAGAACATGCTAACGCAAGAAAAAAGGTATGGGGAAAAGTGAGGAGAAAAAGGAGTCTTGGAGATCAACTTGGCCACTCTTGACCAGGGTTTGACATCAGGATGGCTATTGCTCAACAGTGTCCACAGTTGAACATACTTTCTTTCCCTGACAATCACAAGAAACTTGTTGACTTCCCTGAGTTTTTTTGCAAAGCAGAAGGTTCAGCCCTTGTTGCCATCATCCTTTTTGTCACTGTCAATCAAATATTTTGTGGTGTGCAGTTGTACAGTGCAAGTGTGGAACTTAGTATTGGGTGAAAAAATTCAGCCTCTTTAGTAGTACATTTTTTAAAAGCTAGCTCTTACAAGCTGTGAAGATAACCTTGAAAGTGCAAACAATGCATAGTAAGATATCAGAAGCTAGAACAGGGGCCTGTTCTGGTTAACTCTTTGCTCCTCCCTATAACTAGCAGCAGCAGAATAAATTATGTGAAATATATGCAAATATGTTTTATTTGGACAGTGAAAAAAGCTGATACGAGAAAAATAAACGCATTTGAAATGTGGTGTTGGAGAAGAGCTTTGTGGGTACCATGGACTGCAGAAAAGACAAATCATTGGGTGTTAGAACAAATTAAACCAGAACTATCACTAGAAGCTAAAACGATGAAACTGAGGTTATCATACTTTGGACACATAATGAGAAGACATGATTCATTAGAAAAGACCATAATGGGAAAGACAGCAGGGAGTAGAAAAAGAGGAAGGCCAAACAAAAGATGGATTGATTCCATAAAGGAAGCCACAGACCTGAACTTACAAGATCTGAACAGGGTGGTTCATGACAGATGCTCTTGGAGGTCACTGATACATAGGGTTGCCATAAGTCGTAGTCGACTTGGAGGCACATAACAACAAATGTTTGATTTGCATAATGATTATACACTAGTCAGTAACAGCACAACAAAAAGCAGTGCAGCATTTATCACTACCTCCAGGCGATCCTCATGCAGTTCTTCAAAATATATTTTTAAATGAAATTCTTATGTTCTTTACTCAAAAGGTCTTGCATTATAATAATGTGATGACACGACTCTTCACCACATGCATATATTCGTTCATATTTGAATACTGTTTTGAAAAGAGGTTTTAGATAGGGCCCTGTTTGAGTTCTGCTGTAGCTGTCTTTGGTAGTCTTGGTTGGCCTCCCCAGTGGGAAGGGGGAAATTCCTATATCTCATATCAGAGGTTGTTGGAACATCTGCAAAGTGCACTGTGAGGTTAGAGATGATCCCCAGCCCTCCAGCACTTAGAGCTGAAGGGGGGGGGACATAGGATTTGCCATATGCTCACCATGGCAGCACATTTATGAATCCCTAATTGTGTAGTCCAAAAAGAATTGGTAGGTGTTTAAGAATTAGTTTGTAAATTGCACACTGCAGAAGACAATTACTTGTAATAAGATTGCATGTCACGTCTTTATAATAAGATTTAATGAAAACTTGTTTGGGTTTTCCTGGAGCATGTGGGGGAGAGAAGGCCAGAAAGACCTCTTTCCTTTCAAATTGAGTGAATATTCCAGGAAGAACACATTATATTCACATCAGCAGAAGTCCTGACAAGTTGTTTAATATTAAAAATAATCACATCTGACTTGTCAAATGAAAAGCCTGCAGGCCTTCTCTTCTAACGGAATAAATGGACCTACAGTAGACTTTTAATCCTCTTAACTGTGCATACTGGTGCACTTTCAAGATGCAATTTAATAATAAAAACACTATAGCAGATATATTGATCTAAATTCAGTTAAGGTGTTTAAGTGTTGTAAAATACACTGGTGGCACACTGGTCTACTATATTCAGGCATAGAATATCTAATATTTTTATGAATAAACATCTATTTGCACATCATTGCAACATACTATAGAACTGAATAATACATCAAATAATTTATTTATTAATTTTCTTACATTTATACCCCGTCTTTCTTTCATCAAGGAACCCAAGGCGACATACCTATGGTTCCAGGTGGTCTCCCATCCAGGCACTGACTAGACTGAGACCTGCTTAGTTTCAGCAAAGTAGTGGCCTCATGTGCCTTCAGACCATACCATTATATATTCTCATTATATAATGAGAATTGCATTGTTGTATAAACAAAGTTGAAAGAATAGAAATTTAAACACTAGTAATGCAGAAAACAAAACTGTGAAGCTTAGAGACAAACTAGGCACAACAAGGGCAGCCACATGTGTCACTCTGTTCTATTAATGGGGGGGTTACTTGATGATAAAAAAGACCCCCATCCATTGGGTCTATATATGACCAACAAATACAGCTGCACCATCACATCTAGTTTTGGCCTTTGGTAGCGCTGGAAGGATTTGGAATGAGTCTCAGGTTCCTTCCAGCTACAGCTAATTCCCATTTGAGCAAGATGGCTTATCTGTATGTAAGATATGACAGGAAGGACTGCCCAGAAGGTAGAAATTTGGACAGGGAAAGAAGGAGTTACTACTTTAGGAAAACTCCCAGTGCTTCTCCTGCATTGAAATATCCTTCAGTCCCAGACTTTAAAAAATAAATTTATTTCGGTAAAGCTCTCCTGTCTCACATTGCAATACCAACTCACCCTCCAGATGGGGTTATTCAATTTTATTTTCACAATAACCTTGTGAAGTGGGTTAAATTTTGCCAGTCTTCCCCAACCTGATGCCCTCCAAATGTAATTGCATTCCAGTTCACATCAACATGGCCAATGGTCAGGGATAATGAGAGCTGTAAACCTTCACTGTTTGGAGGGCACCAAGTTGGGGAATCCTGGACTACGCAATGAGCAAGGATTTGAACTCACGTCTCTGTTCAAACCCAGCACTCTGTCCACCATACTGCTGTGACTCTCCACTTACTATATATGCTAACTTCTGCTCTTTGCTGGGGGCGTGGTCTGAATCATTCCATGCGAGACTGTTGTGGAAGTGTGAGGGCAAGGTGAGTTAGAATATTAACATACGAAGCTGCCTTTTATTATGACACCATTCCTCTGAGATTTTTCCTATTAATTTGTTTAAAATATTAATACCCCATTTTTCTGTCTGAAAACAGGCCTCCAAGCCAGATGTTAGCAACGTCCACTGCTCAAGGCCTAAAATCAGCCTTTCCCAACCAGTGTGCCTCCAGATGTTGTTGGACCACAACTCCCATCAGCCTCAGCCAGCATTGCCAATGGTCAGGAAAGATGGGAGTTGTGGTCCAGCAACATCTGGAGGCACACTTGTTGGGAAAGGCTGCCTTAAATGTTCATGCTGCTGAAGCTGTTTCAGCTGCTCAAAGGTTTCCTAGTGACAATAGGTTGCACAAGTGTGCTACTCGGCAACCAGGGCCCCGTAGCACCAGGTGTGTTATTCTATACAAGTGAGCAACTCCTCAACTGAGCACTGAATAATCTGCAACTCCTGAATCTTTCCAGCCCTTCTACATGAGACACTTTAACTGGAAGCACCATGTATTAAATATGATACTATGTATGGGAAGCAATCTGTGTTGGAGCCAAGACTTTTCCCTCTTCCAGCGTTATTGCTCTGTAACCAGAATTTGTTAGTCTTCAGCTGAAAACGTATCACATCTTTAGCTACATGTGTCAAAACAAACCTCTGGCATTCTCCTGCAGGATTATTTTATGAACCACAACATCTACATCCAAAAAAGTTATGCCAAATGAAAGGATTTGAGGTGTAAGAGAGCCAGTAGTAACACACCTAACTACATTGATGAGCCTTTTGAACTTATACAAGGTATCAAAATAAATGTGAACTAAAGATTTTTTCATCCGATTTCCTACAATCTTTACAAGTGATGTTAGTCTTGAGGCACACTGTATGAAATCACAAATATGTACTCCTAAAAACACTATCAGATATGAAATTGTATGATATGTACTGCCTTTTGCACAATTTCCTCAATATTTTGTCTCAACTCAGTCTGCACTTTTCTTCTGTGATTGGGGGGAGGTGGGGTTCACATTGTTGTTGATGCTTCTTTAAGTTGTCCAAATGACTTTGATGACCTGATACCTATGACTGGTATATTTCATCGCCCAAAGTTTTGCAGCACTGCATAGGGAAATACCACTGTGGAAGTGGAATTATGGATGCTTTGATGGAAACTGGAGACTTTGGCAGATACTGCACACCAACTTGGGAAAATATTCCAGTTTGAAGGGTGGATAGGAAATCTACTAGTGTGGTGAAGTCAGTAATGAATGGTGCACATTAGGTAAGGTTTGCCCATATAATGCTAATCCTAGCTGAATCGGTACAACATATGAAATGGGATGCATTTTGAACGGCAGTAGGCAGTATTAAAAAGCTGGATGTTCTTCATGCAATTAGGCATTTATGCTGCTGTTCAAAGACAGCAGTTCAGTATAATGCAAGGCTGATGTGGTTTTCTGCATAATCAATGAACTAAAATATGATTTCCAAGAGTTCTCTGAGACTTATCAGGCGAAATAACGAATGTGTGCTTACTGGGATCAGTCTCTCGATCTTGTTGGACTTGTGAACAACCCTCATTGCTTCAGATAAGGAAGTTGACTGGGAAAGTCACTTTCAGACAATGCACAGGATTCTTCCAGTCTTCCATGAATGTGGCAACATTAATAATCTAAGATCCATATCCAGGGGTGTAGTTATCCAGGGTCATGGGGGTTGTAGACCTGTTAATTTTTTGGAAGTAGGGTCTCATCCAGGTCCCTATGTATGAGATAGTCAGCATGAAAAGGAAGTGTGTTAAGCACTGAGAAGACTCCTTTCAGAAGCTAACACACAGCCTCCCCTTTCATGCTGATCGGCTTCTAGGGACGTCTGTTGTAGTGGAGTGTGGACTCACATGATGACAGGGATAGTAATGGAGATGAGGGAAAGTGGAAAGAGGGCGTGGCTGTGAGAGGTGTGGCATGACTATCATGAAGGGATCCTGAACTTCTGAATTTGCTACTACACTGTTGTACATATCATGGTACGATGAGAAAATGCAGCAACTTAAAACTGATCATCCAGATAGTTAAGGAAAGTTTCAAGCAGGCTGTTTTATATTGTGAAGCAGAACTGAGGACTTTTCTGTGTAGTTGCTTCAGGTATCAAGACATCCCAGAAGAGTGTTAAGGGTATATTTGAACAATACAGGTTACTTAGCAGGAACAGGTCTATCACAATGGTTTGGGTAATGCTTAAATGTTGAAAAGGGCTACTGCACACCATGAGATAGCTGGGGATACTGGATGTGAGGGTGATCTGGCTACAATATCTGTCACCCCACTGATTGCCAGGGTTGATTTGGCTGATCTGGCTGAGAATACAAACTAGAGTTACATGCAAGAGTATTTATTTATTTATTATTTGATTTATATCCCACCCTTCCTCCCAGCAGGAGCCCAGGGCGGCAAACAAAGTCACAAAAAAACTTTAAAACATCATAAAAACAGACTTTAAATTAAAACAAAACATATTTCAAAACATATTTTAAAAAAGCTTTCAAGACATCTTTTTAAAAAGTGTAAAATCATATTGTTTTTAAGAGAGTTTAAAAACCTGTTAAAAAGCAATTCCAACAAAGACGCAGACTGGGATTAGGCCTCAATTTAAAAGGCTTGTTGAAAGAGGAAGATCTTCAATAGGTGCCGAAAAGATAACAGAGATGGCCCCTGTTTAATATTTAAGGGAAGGGAATTCCACAGGATAGGTGTTGCCACACTAAAGGTCCGTTTCTTATGTTTTGCGGAACTGACTTCCTGATAAAGATGGTATCTGCAGGAGGCCCTCACCTGCAGAGCACAGTGATCGACTGGATATATAAGGTATAAGACGGTCTTTCAGGTATCCTGGTCCCGAGCTGTATAGGGCTTTGTACACCAAGACTAGAACCTTGAACTTGGCCCAGTAACAAATGGGCAGCCAGTGCAATACTTTCAGCACCAGGGTGACATGTTTGCGATACCCTGCCCAGTGGGCAGTCTTGCTGCCGCATTTTGCACCAGCTGCAGCTTCCGGACCAACCTCAAGGGCAGCCCCACATACAGCGCATTACAGTAATCCAGCCTGGAGGTTACCAGTACATGGACAATAGTGGTCAGGCTATTCCAGTCCAGAAATGACTGCAGCTGTCTTACCGGCCAAAACTGGTTAAAGGCACTCCTAGACACTGAAGTCACCTGGGCTTCTAGCGACAAAGATGGATCCAGGAGCACCCCCAGACTATGGATGTGCTCTTTCAGAGGGAGTACAACCCCATCCAAAGCAGGCAACTGACCAATTATCTGAATTCAGGACCCACCAACCCACAGTGCCTCCATCATGCTAGGATTCAGACTCAGTTTATTGGCCCTCATCTAGCCCACCAGTGAGTCCAGGTAGCTGTCCTGGGCTTGCACGGCCTTTCCCGATTCAGATGTTACATAGAAATAGAGCTGGGTATCATCTGCGTACTGCTGACACCTCACCCCAAATCTCCTGATGACTGTTCTCAAGGGCTTCATATAGATGTTAAACAGCATGGGGGACAAGATGGTACCCTGTGGCACCCCATAGCACAACTGCCAGAGGCGTAAAAGACAATCACCAATGCTATTATCTGAAAACGACCTTGGAGATAGGATTGGAACTGCTGTAAAACAGTGCCTTCCACACCCATCTCACCAAGTCAGCCCAGAAGGATACCAGGGTCAATGGTATCAAAAGCCGCTGAGATATCAAGTAAGAGTAACAGGGTCACACCTGTTCTCCCGATGAAGCTCATCTGTCAGGGCGACCAAGCCTTATTCAGTCCCATAGCCAGCCCTGAACCCAGACTGGAATGAGTCAAGATAATCTGTTTCATCCAAGAGTACTTGCAATTGCTGCTGTGTAGGCAAGGTTCGTCAATACATGGAGAAAGAGGAAATATTTGCATGGCATGCAGCATAGCCAAACTGCCCAAGCAACATGTCCATTCAGATGCACTTTTGAGGCTCTTGCATTTCAATAACAATTTCATGGGAAATTCTGAAACAATTTGTTTTGGTCAACAAAACAAAAAACTCTCTGGTCTTTTTAAGAATGTTAAATTTCTCACTTTCATTTTGTATGCTTCATCATTTAATGAGCCTGCTAAGACAACTTCAAGCCCTCAGAAAATAATTGACATTATCATTTGAAGACATTTTGTAGTTTGATCTACTGCTAACCAATTGTTCATATGATGGCCTCACAACAAAACCTGGTGTTCTGTTATCAGAATTGCAGAAAGCATGAGATATCCTGCACTACCTGTTTACAAGCACCTTTTCACTTTCAACATGCATTGTTATTGATTTTATTTCTGTAATTAGGTGGATAGCAGGCAGATAACTCATGGTGGTTGAAAGTGTGTGACAGTGTTGTACTCTCATTTATTATATGCAGCAGATTACAACTAAAATGGAAACTCCATGAAATAATCTGAAAGGCGGAGAAGATCGGTTGACCATTGAATGTGACACATTCATTCCTATTCAGCTTCAGAGTTTTTGCTCATGATGAAACTGCTGCAGAAACCTTTTTTTCTAGATAGGGCAGAAATGGTAGACATCAAAACAATTGTTAGCAGTGGATGTTTTACTGAGGAAGGAGTGGTTGAATCTTTGGAAATTGCTGGAAGTATTCACAAGTTTTCAAGAAGACCTATGGCGTTCCCTAGAAGTGGCAGTTGTTTTAATAGTCACCACTGTTTACAAAGTGGTGCCCTCAGGCATGAAAAGAGTTCTTTAATTATGGAGATGTGGTAGTGCTTATATTTTGTTATTTTTTTCTTTTCATGCAAGAAGGACTTGCTGAAATGTGGATGACAGTTGGCAAGGGACACTGCTAGGTATATTGCTGTGTACACCCAAGCCAGGAGACTGTGTCCTCTAAAATGTTCTGCAGTGCTGGAAGCTCATTTTTTTCACTGGCTGTGATGTGACAGTAATGAGAACTAGTAAAACGGTGGCTAAGCCAGAAATGTGTCGTCAGCATTTTGGAGACATCAGTACTTCAGATTTGGAGCTGAATAGGGAGAGGTATTTCTCGGACAAGTACAGGAACCAAATACACAATACAAGACTTTTGATGTACATCATTCTTTTGATACAGAAACAGGAAGACACCTCTTAGGGAGTTATGACCCATATTGCACTTACTACCATATTACTTGCAGAGTTGTTTGTATTATGACAGTGTATAGATCTGCTGGATGAAACCTTTCAGCTACTTGATCAATACATTTCTGGATGGAATGAAACTGATGGCATGCTATTACCCACAGAAAAATTACTACTTCTTCCCAACGAACTGCGTGTAGTTTGTGGCTATCTAAAGCAATGCACGAAAAGATGTACCTGTCATGGAATGGATGCCTGTTGCCTTACATTTCAAATGTGTCTGTTCCAAATAGCATACACAGTAATCCTTTTATTTCCATCGATTTACATTTACATAATCATTGTTTGTAATCTAGCTGCTAAAAATGCAGTCTTTCCACACACTGTTTTTGTTGTGGTTAATTAACATATTACAATTTTTCTAACTTTGAATTGTATATACTTATATAGTTACCTGGCTGGGATAATTTCAAAAGGTTCACTGATACAATTTTGGGGGATTACCACTGGCTCTGTTATACCTCAAAACTTATAGTTTGACATGGATTTTATGGATATAGATGCCATAGGTCAGGAGGTAACTGTAGGAGGATTGGCTGGTGACCATTTTGGAAAATGGCTTCCATTGACTTATGCCAACCTGCAAAGGAAGTCTACCCATTTTTTTTAATATTCCGAAGTATCTCTTCTATGTCATCCAAGTAGAACTTTTCATCAGTAATGACCTTCCTACTGAAATCTTACTACACTTACAGGACTAGTAGTCAGTCAATCAGATGAATGTGAAGACACGGTAGCATTAAAGACATAGCAGCAAACACATGCTTGTAGTTAAAGTGTAGTTTCTCCTGGCTGATGTCTAGAATTTCATTATTTGGCAGCCATGGCAACTAGGTTTGTAGACTGCTGACTGAGGCCCATTGTCTAATTAATTCACAACAAAAGCTGTGCTTGGTAAATATAGCCATGGTGTGATTTACTACAATGCTTACAAGTATATTTTGTAGTCTTCTCACTTTGGTAGTCACTGTAGTAATCAGCTAGAGGTAGATAACTGCTTGCCACCTTATCTAACATTCCTTGCTAGTACTTACCAGGCCCTGCTTGATGGATTCTGGATTGTTTTGAGTTCTTCACACACATGATTCCAGGACAGATTGCAACAAAAAGTATTACAATAACTAAGAGCAGGCAAAACCACAACACCACATTTCAATCATAAAAACCCTTTATGGAATTTCCTGTGGGTTCTTATTGTAACAGTAGACTTAACATCCCACAAAAGCCTGGACAAAAAGTTATGTTTTACCCTGACACTGAAATGTCAGGCATCAGTGCCGTTTGTACCTCCAGGGAGATTGAATTTCATAATTGGGGTGTCAGCACAATGAAAGCCCTGTCTCATTTCATCACATGAGGTAGATCCCATAAGAATCTTACAATTAATCATTTCATCCCCATTTACTAAGGCTGCAATGCAATGAAATGCACACTTACCTGGGGCTAACTCCCATTGAACCCAATGGAGCTTACTTCTGAGTAGACATGTACTGAATTGCAGCCTAAGCCACTAGTAAATAAAAAGTGCAGTTCAGGTGTCAGCATCTGGTTCTGTAAAGTCTTGTTCTTATTTACGGATACATTTTCTTTATGTGAGGGCTGCAATAGGCTTTACCTAAACTATCTGGGTCTTTCATGCCTTCTTCAGTAATCTTTCTCCACTGGACACTAGTGCGCAGCAGATAACCAGGCAAAGCAGCAGCGTCCTTCCTTCCTTCCTTCCTTCCTTCCTTCCTTCCTTCCTTCCTTTGCAGCAGGGATTTTTTTAAAAAAGTAAATGAAGCCTTTAAAATTTAAAAAATACTCTGCTACTCTGTTTTAATAAAAATAAAATAAAATCCAGAGCTCTTCAGTGCTCTGCGGGCAGTATTCTGGATAGCCTCACTTCTTACAAAGTTCATGATCCTAGAGAAACATGAAAATGGAAATGGACTGCCTTCAAGTCAATTCCGACTTTTGGTGACCCTATGAATAGAGTTTTCATGGTAAGCGGTATTCAGAGGTGGTTTACCATTGTCTTCCTCTGAGGCTGAGAGGCAGTGACTGGCCCATGGTCACCCAGTGAGCTTCATGGATTCTTGATATCATGGTTTGACTTGGGGTGGGGTAAAGTCTTCCTGGATTAACCCAATTTGCGTCATTGTCCTGAATTCTTGGATGAGTTTCAGTTGGTACAGCTTGAGGACATTGACAAGGTGCTTGGACAGGTTCGTGCAACCACTTCTGTGCTGGATCCTTGCCCTTCTTGGCTAATAAAAGCTAGCAGGGATGGAACAGCCAGCTGGGCCAGGGAAGTGATTAATGCTTCTCTGCGAGAGGGGGTGGTCCCTGGCTGCCTGAAAGAGGCAGTAATGAGACCACTCCTGAAGAGACCCTCCTTGGACCCAGAAAATCTTAATAACTATAGGCCGGTAACAAAGTTTCCATTCAGAGCTGTGGAGTCGGTATGCCAGACCTTCGACTCCAACTCCTCTATTTTTCTACTGTCCGACTCCGACTATGACTCCTTCATAAATGGCAAATGTATATTAACTAGTACTAACAAATTTACTGTAGTAAAATGGTAGCACAAGGCATTTCATCACCACCACGTGAATCCAGAGCTTGGAAAAGTTACTTTTTTAAACTACAACTCCCATCAGCCCCAGGGATTGGGCTCGTGGGAGTTGTAGTTCAAAAAAGTAACTTTGTTATTACTAGTTAATATACATTTGCCATTTATGAAGGAGTCGGAGCTGATGCTTTTCTACCCACCCAAAATTGCTTCCGACTCCACGACTCCGACTCCACAGCCCTGGTTCCATTCCTGAGCAAGGTCCTTGAACAAGTGGTTGTGGGCCAGCTCCAGACACTCTTGGATGAGACCGATTATCTGGATCCATTTCAGTTGGGTTTCAGGCCTGGTTTTGGCAGGGAAATCGCCCTGTATGATGACCTTTGTCGGGAGAGAGACAGGGGGAGTGTGACTCTGTTGATTCTCCTTGATCTCTCAGCGGCTTTCAATACCATCAAACATGGTATCCTTCTGGGAAGACTGGCTGAGTTGGGAGTGGGAGGGACTGCATGGCAGTGGTTCCACTTCTACTTGGCAGGTCGGCTCCAGAAGGTGGTGCTTGGGGAACATTGCTCGGCACCCTGGATTCTCCAGTATGGGGTTCCACAGGGGTCAGTTCTGTCCTCCATGCTGTTCAATATCTACATGAAACCGTTGGTTGCGGTCATCCGGAGCTTTGGAGTGTGTTGCCATCAGTATGCTGATGACACGCAGCTCTATTTCTCCTTTTCATCTTCTTCAGGTAAGGCTGTCAATGTGCTGAATCGGTGTCTGGCTGCAACAATGGACTGGATGAGGGCTAATAAACTGAGGCTCAGTCCAGACAAGACTGAGATGCTGCTAGTGGGTGGTTCTTCTGACTGGATAGTGGATGTCCAACCTGTCCTGGGGTTGCACTCCCCCTGAAGGAGCAGGTTCGTAGCTTGGGGGTTCTCCTGGAACCATCTCTGTCACTTGAGGCTCAGGTAGCCTCGGTGGCATGGAGTGCCTTCTACCAACTTTGGTTGGTGGCCCAGCTACACCCCTATCTGGACAGGGATAACCTAGCTTCAATTGTCCATGCTCTGGTAACCTCCAAGTTAGATTACTCCAATGCGCTCTACGTGAGGCTGCCTTTGAAGATGGTTTGGAAACTGCAGCTTTTGCAAAATGCAGTGGCCAGATTGGTAACAGGGACCAGATGGTCCGAACATATAAAACTGATTCTGGCCCGCTTGCATTGGCTGCCTGTATGTTTCCGAACTCGATTCAAGATGCTGGTTTTAACCTATAAAGCCTTACACGGCTTGGGACCACAATACCTGATGGAACACCTCTGCCGACATGAACCCACCTGTATACTACACTCAACATCCAAGGTCCTCCTCCAGGTGCCTACTCTGTGGGAAGCTGGGAGTCTGGCAACAAGGGAGAGGGCCTTCTCAGTGGTGGCCCCCAAATTATGGAATGATATTTATGATGAGGTGCACCTGGCGCCATCACTGTTAACTTTTCGGCACCAGGTAAAGGCTTTCCTCTTCTCCCAGGCATTTTAGCATGTGTTTTTAAATTGTTTTAAATTTTTTAAATTGTGTTTTAAATTGTTTTTAAAAGATGTGTTTTAAATTTGTATATTTGTTTTTAATGTTTTTAGTTCGTGTAATCTGCCCAGAGAGCTTCGGTTATGGGGAGGTATACAAATACAATCAATCAATTGGCCCCAATATAGACCAACTGCACATCCGAAGTAATACTTTAAATAGGTCCTGTACTTCCAGTGGGGGAGCATGCAAAGAACCTACATGCAGTTTGTATAAGCATGGACATGTTGCAACAGGTCAGGAGTGTGTTGATTGTGTTTATATTAGATCATATAGAAAGGGGATGTGTGTTTTCTTGATTCCGGAATTTAGCCTCTACACTAGTAACTACTGGCTTATTAACAAGGTTCTATACAGCTTCTTGGCCCTTAACACAGGCCTGCACAGAGTTGTTCCTCGCCCAAGAGAAGAAAGGGAGGTGGGAGTTTAGATGCTAGGTTGTACTTAATTTTGTTTCGTAAGAAAGATTTATAGACTGCTTAACCACAAAATTGTTTTAAGTAGTGAACATAATAAAATTATCAATAAAACATTGCTACAATCCACAAAAGTGTTAAAAAAGTATACTTTAGAGGATAGCTCCCAATTAATACACTACACCTGAACAGAACATGTACTCAGGTTCTTCCCCACCCCTTTATTTGCCCCTTGATTGCCCATCAACGTCTCCCTGCTCTGTCCTATCCTCCCTCAGCCCCATCTTGTCTGTTGCATACTGTAAACCCTTCTTGACTGAAATGATACACTCAGTGCACTGCTCTACCAAACAAATATTTGATAGTGTTACAAGTGTCTGTTGGGAAAGCAGTGTGTATCCACTATCCACAAGGTCCCTCAACACCCACCTCCCAGAGAGGAGCAAAATCTTTTGCTGAAAGGCAACAAGCCCCCCCTATGAATGTGTCTGAAGAGGTGTGTAACCAAGGGGGCAAACCCTCCAAAGGACTTGCATTTGTTGTAAAATGAAAATAGTATAAAGGCATATAAATCACAGTGCAATTTATGTCTAATTTATGTGTGGCAGCATGGGCATATATAAAATAGCAAGTGCATTTTATATAATCTTAACACATTTGTAACTAAGCTAAAGAATTTAAGGTCCCTGTACCAGAATAAGGAGAGGAAAGAGGGGGTGGGAGCACAAAGATTTGTCGTACAAATTCCCAGAGATAGAGAGAGAGGTTGCAAAGTATACTTCTCCTGGTTCAGGATTCGCCACTGGATGGATACAAAGAGCTCTTGGCCAGATGCAGGAGTGGGATGCCTTGTGCCTGCAAGGTTCCCTCTATCTGAGCTAAGCTCCAAACCTGAGGCACCAGGATCCCTTCTCCAGGCTTTGTCGCCTGAAATCCAATGAGGGGTTAAAGCTGTCTTTGTGATTGGGGTAGGCAGAGGCATATTGGAGGTCAAAATGACCACTTAATATGTCAAAACTAACTGCTTGAGTACACTTTCACCTCTCCTAGAGCTGAGAGAGGGTTTTAATGATATCAAAATGAAAGCCGATGAGTTGTGAGAATGTCTATTCTTACCTTCCTGAGGAAATGGGGAAGGTCTGAATTTTATGACTCGCCTGCCAGCCCCTGCGCCCATGGGTGGATGTGTAACACCTTTGAGATACACAACCCTTGAGCTACTCCCTAGTAGTGTATAATTGGGAGGAATTTGCTTTTCAGCTGGTTGGGGTGATTGCCAACAGGACTTACATTTAGAGTTCTTCAAGGCTCATATTAGCAACACTTCTTTGCAGTTGCCAGTTATTATTGTCTTGCTGTTTCAATGAAGTTAAAGCGAGGATGCCTGCGTTCATATCATGTAAGATTCATTGGAGACAAGAGGACCAGAGGGGGGAAGTCAAAGGGGAATATGTCTCAGGGCGCATCTTAGTGTATGCCAGGCTGTGGCCCACTGAGATGAACCAAGGTGCTGGTGCCATGCACAGTCCTCACAATAGTAGTTAATGAGTGTAAAAAATAGCTCTGATAGAGCTAACCAGAGATAGACCACAGAATGATGAACAAGATAAAAGCAAGGGTTACAAGAAAGATTTATCATCAGTATGATTTTCTGATGGGAATTTTAGGTTGATATAACTTATTTGCATCCATAGGCTTCCTCTTTTTCATCATCCCAAACAGGTCTTCAGGTACCTAAATTATAAATCTAGTGGGAAACAGGTTGGTTAGGAATGGAGGAAGGGCTCAAAATGATAGAATTTTCACAGTTGCTAATATTTTTCAGTTACAAATAAGCTCCATTTTTGAAGTGTTCCTCTAGTAATTGTTCTGTTTTATTTAACTGGGGGGGGGATATTTTGTCTTAGATAGCAGCAAATGCGCCCACAGTTCTTTCTCACATATTCAAAGGTAATCGCTTCCTCCTCTCCTTTACCTCTACAAATGTACACCAAAATTTCCTATCCTAATTGTTCATCAGGGATTTCCTGCTGATTACATTATAGTTTCATTACGCCACATGTGGGTATAATATGTATTTCACATATGAAACTAGTAATACACCCTTTCTTATAATGAAAAAATTCATATTTTATAAAACTGTGGTAACCCCATAGATTTCCATGGTATTGCTTTATCATTTACTGAATGAAGTTCTATGAGTTTTATTAACCTTTGCTACTCAGTATATTATATCCTAAACTGAATAAACATTTACTTCCAGTCCCATTGTGGTGAGTCCCATTAATCCATTAATTTCATTTGGACTTTCTGGAAATGAGTGTATGCAGGATAACTGCTATAGTCATCAGGAGACGATATCTCATAAATGTTGGGCTGTCTTGGAAAAGGACTATAAATGAAAAAACTTATACCTGGATGAAAATGTTACAAAGCACATCCCTTTGAATAAATTTTTCTATTTTGCAGTTTATCACAGTGAAAATGAATACTCTCTGGAAGCTAGTAGGCCAATTATTAGAATAAGAATTATGCAGAATAAGAATTTTAAAAAGTTGGGCTGCTGTTATTATTATTGTGGTTGGCTGTGATGGCTTTGCTGTGATAAATAAATAGTCTATGATTGTGAGCTGGTAAGATCCTGGTTCAAATCTTGTTTCAGTTGTGAATTTAGTGGGTGGTCTTGGTAAGGCACATCTTTCAATTTCTCTCTTCACATGCTGGCACGCAGACACACTGCGATATGGACTTACAGGCCTACCTTACTAGGCTGTTACAAAGACTGGGATAGCATATCTGAAGCGCCAAGAACACTCATAAGCCACTATAGAAATGCTACGTAATATTATATGTGACTGAGCTTTATTTAGTTAAATTGGTTGATTAAAAAACCTTGGTTCATTGAGGACAAATTTTAACCAATTGGACTCCTCTGATTTAGGCTGGTGTGCTACAGTAGTAGGAAATGAAAACCAAAAAACAGTATAGATGGCAATTCCTTCAAGTAATGAATTTTAAGTTATCTTACGCGTTCTTTAGTACCACAAAAAGGCACATACATTAAAATTTGGGCAATATATAAATATATTTAGATTCAATCATTTAAAACAGACGATCGATCAATTTGTAACTTCTTTAATTGGTTGACAGTCCTTATTATTAGTATTTGTCTGCAGTTGAGAAGCAGCCATGCAGGCCCAGCTCCTGGTGTAGAGGACCCCTAGGTGAAGGTCCTAGGTGCCTCCCCCCAGCTACGTGCAGACAGGCACACTGCAGCACGTAATAGGGGCGGTGATGCTGAACAGAAGTGTGATCCATGTGTACAAAGTCATGCCCACCATCACCATTGCTGCTGCCTCAGTCAGTTGGCTATTTGCTTTCCAATGGCAGCTAGAGGGACTTGAGGGTGGTGCTGAATGGAACTTTGGGGTAAGCAGTACGGCGTGCGCAAGCTCTTCACCCTCACAACATTAATTATGCTTTCCCCCATGTGTCTACAGCACAAGTGGCATGTTTACGCTAGTGGCATGGGGAGCTTGGAACCATAGTCTGGAGCTCCAGTCACTGACTGTTGCTGCACTGTCCACAGTCCTTGCTGCCAGAAGGCAGTCTGCCCTGCAATGAGGTGCAGCCCAGCAACAGTGCTGATCAGAGCTCCGGGCTGCCACATGAACTCCCCAGCAGTGCTGGCAGAATGATGACAATACTGTACCAATATTTACGTGTTAAGGGCAAGGGCAGCATGATTAGGATGGTGGGGCTGGGGAATTTCTTGTGCTGTGTGGATCACATCTCCATTCACCCTTCTCACCCCCCAACCCCGCCAGCCATAATGCGTAAGCAAGCAGAGGCTGCCATCTTCCTTTCCTCAAATGCCTTTGATGTCCAACCTAATGTTGCTGTGTTGGTCCAGGCCAATCTGATGGGAAAGAATGGTGGGTCGTTGATTATCAAGGAGAATGAGCCATGACCAAAATCTGTACACAGTTTTTGTAAACATTTATGCTGGTGCCACAATTCTCCATCCTCTTTTGTCAGTCCTTATGAAAATGTTCGCTTATTTCAGGGGTAGCCAACCTTTTAGGACCAGGGAGCACATTTCAAATTTTGAGAGAATGCTGAGGGTGACAGTCTCAAAATGTGACATGACACAACATGGTTGCTGTGCGTATGTGGGGGGAGGAGTGGCACAAAATTTGGGAGAGCACAGTCATTGCTGATTTTCCACCCCTCCCATCCCTGGATAATAACCTATATGGAGTATCTGATGCCAGATGAACCCACCACAGGAAAGATACATCCTGGTTGCTAGGAAAGAAGAAAGGGCAAACTATGGATATTCCAAGGACTATTAGAGAATAAGACAGAAGGAGGAAAAGCACACTAAAAGGAGGGGACAGATGCTCTTTAGGACCTCGGGGATTCCTATTGCCTGTTGTCCATACAACTCACTTATCAATCACAGTTCTGACTTCACTCATTGTCTAAAAACACTGATAGGTTTTAGCCACCAGGCTGGCTCATTTCACAGAAATTGCTTAGAAGGTGCATACACATACTATTTCATAATCTTTCTAGGAGCACTAGAGACATGCTCTTTTTAAAAGTGAAAGCTCAGAGTCTGTGGAACCTGGCTAAGGGTGCCAGTTGAAGCCATATCCCCTGTGGTTGCTGGGGTTGGCAACCCCCATCTTATTCATTCATGCTACCTTCCCTCAATGATGCTAAATGGCATACAATCCCATTCACTCTGTGATCCCTGATTGGACAGAACTATCTGTTTGGCTATTCCAGGAACAAGAGAGAGAAAGAATCTGGGAGAAAAATAGTTCCACTTGTAGCTACAGCTAGGGGAAACAATGTTGCCAAGCTTTTTTTGGGGGGGGGGAGAAGTGAATACTGTATTCACACCCTCTAAATGTTTTTTAAGAAAAAAATGCCACACTGAAATGTTTACCTGAGAATTAAAACTGGAGTGTATTTAGCACAGCTCTGATACCCCATTATTCCCTTCTGCCCTCAGCTAATTTTACTTTATGCTTTTACTTTATTCCAATAGCAGTTTCCCACATCCTAGGTTTGCCATTTAGTCCTAAACAGGAATTGTGAGAAAGCCAGACAGGTGCAATCTCTTGCCAAACCCTCATTTGCATTGTGCTGACTGCTGACCTTGCCAAGCCTCTGATTGTCTGTTTGTACTAACAGAGAGATCAACATGTGGTACTTGTACCATAAGGGCACTGGCTGTAGTGATATCCTGGCTCTGTGCAGTGGTTTGATTATTGACTGCTGTGTAATAATAGAGAGAGGCATTGGAATTGATACACAGTAGATTTACAACAGCAGGGAAGTACTTCGTCACAGAACATTTTATTAAGTTCTGGAATTTGCTGCCACAAGATGGTGGTGACAGCCAGTGAGTTAGATGGCTTTAAAAAGAGATTAGACAATATCATGGAGGATAGGTCAGTCAGTGGCAATTAGCCATGATACCTAAATGGAATCTTAACCTCCAGAGGCTTACCATACATGAGAGGCAAACAAATACCAGGTAGTTGCCTTCATGTCCTGCTTGTGGGCTTCCCAAAGGCATCTGGTTGGCCATTGTTGGAAATAGGATGCTGGACTAGCTAGACTTTTGGACTGATCCAGCAGGGCTCTTGCTATGTTAACATTAGTTATGCATTGTTGAACACATCTGCAGCCTGAATTTTGCCTAAATTATGCTCTCCTTTGTGCATTTTTAACAGAATGTCCAGATAAACAAAACTGCTATCATAATACAAAAGAATAGGACTCTTCTCTTTTTTAAGTGCTCTAAGAATGGCCATAATGATACTGGGACTGAGATGGGGGGGGGGCTGTTTCTTCCCCTTGTTAAATCAGAGCGCTTTAGCCTAACTGCCTACATTGGAGTTGCTGCCATGACGCCCACAAAGGCCTTCACTGGTGCCCCCAGCAGGTAGCCTAGGATCTGAGCTTTCTGTTTTCTTTTTTAAAAGTTAATCTCTCTGGCCCTCCTAGAAAGAAAGCTATGGAGCATAATATGTATGTACCCTTCTAAGTGATTTATGTGAAATGAGCCAGCTTGGTTGCTTCTGTCTGTCAGTATTATTAGCTAGTGAGTGAAGTTAGAGCTGTGATTGATAAGTGAGTTATGTGGGCACCAAGCAATAACAGTCCAGGGTCCTAACAGCTGCTGTTTTGCCCTCCTTTTTAGTGCACTTTTCCTGCTTCTGCCTCCCCCCTCCCACAGTCCTTTGAATCTCCATATTTTGCTCTTTTTCCTAGGAACCAGGATGCTTCTTTCCTGTGCTGGTTCACCTCAGATCAGGTGGTCTCTATATGTTATTTTCTGAAAATACTACTGCACAATAAATGTAGGTGAATGTTAAAGAATTCCCCTCCCCACAAAAGGCAAATGTGAAAAGTTTGCAGATGCTTAGCACATACCCTGTTTTGCAGGAGCTGTAGCCCAGGCTGTCATTAACAATTCACTGTATAGTTAACTTACAGTACAATGGTATCCATGTCTACTCAGAAGTAACCCTCTTTGTGTTTGTAGCGTTTGGTTCAGGGCTAGCACACAGCTTTTGTGCCTTTAACCACTGCATGGCAGGAAGGAATTCAACAGGTCAAGCCTTTCCTAGTATGGAAATACAATTATGATAAAAGCTTCACCATGGGTACTCTATAATTTTGTGTTATGCCATGTCCCCCATGGCAGCTATTTTGTAACTGAATTGTAATATTGAATTGGAGACCACAATGCACTAGTTTAGATGGAGATTACTGCCTCTGTTTTCTTATTTCAAAGATCCTTTAAAGGTGGTTGACTGCACTCACTCTCTCCTGCAAGCTATAAGTTTATTTCAGCCTCAATTTATTTAGGTAGCATTTTAGTCTTGCAAATTGTCTCTGTCTGCAGGGCTTAATTTCAGTAAGGGATCAAGTTCAGGACATGTGTTAATATAGTGCCAGCAGACATAAAACAGAATTCTTGGAGCAGAGTGCCTTACCTCACCGTTTAATAGCTTACTGGTAGTACCAGTGGCTCCCCTCCCTGTTTTTCTTTTTTAAAGAGTTGTTTTGCTGCTCTAACGAGTGGTGACTGTGGTGGACCTCTGTTGCCAGCCAACATTTTTTTAAGGGACCAAATTCATCTGAGAGGAGTTGTTAGAATTTCTAGCTCTTTGGTTGGCTGTTTGGTTCTGGTCACCATTCCCATAAGAGGTCTAAACTTGCTTGCAGTTGCCAGTCCTGCCATGAGCCCCCAAGTCCTTTGTACTGGTGAGTGCCAGGGCTGTGGAGTCGGAGTCATGGAGTCGGAAGCAATTTTGGGTGGAGTCGGTAGAAATGTACCGACTCCGGCTTCAAAATAAATTTTGATTGACAAATTCTTTTAAAAAATAAATCCAAAATGTCAAAGAAGCTTCCCATGAAGTCAGCTGTATTTAAGCATTTCACCATAACTCAGGATGGAAAACATTTTGTACGTCAGTGTATGACACAGGACCCAGACGAAGACAAATGGTGTGATGCCAAGATCAGCGCATATTCAGGCAGCGATGAAAATGCTCCTATGAGAACTTCCAATTTAAAAAGACATTTACAGCGCTTTCCAGGGCTGTGGAGGCGGAAGCAATTTTGGGAGGAGTCGGACAGTAGAAAAATAGAGGAGTCGGAGTTGAAGGTTTGGCGTACCAACTCCACAGCCCTGGTGAGTGCAGCTGATGGAACAGTTCCAGGAGTATCAAACCAGTTTTGTACAGCAGTTAAAAACAGTTAAAAACATTTTGGACACATTCTTACCCCCTTTTTACCTCTAGATTTCAGAGGGCATCTGACAAGTGTGCTGTCCTAGCAGCATTCCATGTGCCAGGGAGAAACACCTCTACCCCCACTTCTCTGTTGATGCTGAAGCAAGGTTGATGGGAGAGAGGGAGTAGTTTGGATTAAAATCCAAGCTTGAAAAGAATTTAGGGCCATTATGCTTGCCCTCATATTGAAGGTGATGGTTATGGGCATCTGAAATTTATGAACTTCTATGGCAGGTATGGGGAACTTTCAGCCTGCAGGCCAAATTAGGCACAGCAGGGGTTCTAATTTGGCATGTGAGGCTATTTTCCCCAAGTCAAGCATGACTGAGTCATGTGTGCCCCACCTATATGACTTCTGGTATGGGGCAAGTAAAGACATGGCTGCAAAAGAGCAATTGCCAGCCCAAGTACACTTCTGATTGGCAAGGAGGCCTTGCATTTAGTGCCTTTTAAATTAATGTTAAATGCAAGCGCCACTGGGATTAGCTGCACTTGAATGATGTAAGCCCTGCTGGGGTTTGGAACTCTGGAGTGCAGCTGATCCCTGCTGAAAGCATAGGAAGCTGCCTTATATTGAGTCATACCATTGATCAGTATTGTATACACTGACTGGCAGTGACTGTCCAAGACTAGGATCACCTGATTGGCGCCAATTGGAAATGTGGCCAATCCCTGTCAAAAGCAGGGAATTCCTTTGCCATTTGAAACCAACCCATGCCTGCAAAGGAACACTTACACTCTGTAGCTTGGCTTGAAATCAAAGGAAAAAATGTCCCTTTGCAGGTGCTGCTTAAATCCAACCTGTGCCTGCAAAGGAGACTTTTCCCTTGGCAGTGTAGTTTGAGTTCACTCTGGACTGCAAAGGAAAAATGGATCACCTGACATCGTGGTAACATCAGGTGACTGACAGGTGGCTGTCCCTCTGGCCAGATTCTGTTCAGCATCCCAGTTCTATGGCATCTGTAGTTTCCCCTTCCCTCTGACTATACATCTTATGTATGTAAACGTTTTGTACTGTGCCCTCCAGAAGCACCCACTGGACTCTGATACCTTACAGAGTCTGGAACAATAGCATATCTGTCCTCCCCCCCCCGCCCCCCCCGCCCCCCCCGGCCCAGTTTTAGGAGTTGACAAAATTAGGACTGTTCTTGTCATGCCCTTTTTTCTTTAAAAGCTCTGGGACATGGTTATAGCTCCAGCCACTCTTAACTATGTGAGCACATACTCAAGTAAGCAGCTGAGTGCTTAGAGAGGTATGCAGAGTTCATGGTCATATTACAGCATCAACACTGGCAGGCTAACCTATAAATTAGGTGTAAGAAATGAGGAACTGAAAATTCTTAGAAAGAGCACAATGTACATTATAATGTTCATTATTTCTGTTATGGTCTTTGCTGCCTTGCTGTTTTAACATCTGTATAATTATGCTCCATCATCCCAGGTCATCTGACTAGTCTGGGTTTTTTTTAAACAGCAGATAAAGTTGCTGTTGTATCTCGGTGGTGGTTGTCTCCTAGACTATGAACTCACTTAATGATCTTAAATGTAGCACATTCTGCTTCACCATATTGATATTTCCATTTAAATGCAATATACTAGCCTGGTGATGCTAACTTGATTCTGAACCAGGGTCATGAAAATCACTGCCACAAAAGAAAAACAGAGCTTTTGAAGAAATGAGCAATTCAGTATAATATTCCTGCTGGGAACATTTTGGGTTAGTAGAAATATTGCCATTCTTTAGAGTTTGTAGAAACCCTGAAGACTGTTTCATTTGTAACAGATGAAATAGAGACCAGCATATGCAGAAGATGATGCTCTGCCCTTTGGGAACAGTACTTTCTGTTATTAAGATAGCCCTGCTTTTTGAAGGAGCTATTGTCAAGAGAAAACTAAGATTAAATAATGTCTGTCTTAAAAATTAGAGCCTGAATCTTTCAGGGAGAAGCATCAGAATTCGGCCACTTTTAAAATACTGGAGAACTACTGACAAAGTTGTAACTTAAAAGCTAAGTGCCATGTAGTAGATGATCTGATTGTTAGCTTATGCAGTATATTATAACAATGAATGCATTCCTGCTGAATTCCACACTGGAAATGTTAGAAGCTTTTGAACTGTAGTCAGATCTCCTATTTCAGTTTGCACTCAGATACGAGGATTTCCTCCAGAATTGAATCATGCTGGGGGTCCTTGATTATATTGACTATGTGAGGGAGGGGAGACCTGGCTTAAAAAATGTCCGGTAAGATGTTGTCTTCATAGTTGTATTATATAATTGTTGTTTATGTTTTTCACACATGCACACAAACACTGCTTTGTGATGTTCACTTGAAAAGCGGTATATACCTGAAATTAACAAATCACAAAACAAAAAGAGAGATCCGTGGACTTTATAGTTTCATTGCTACCACAGTATGTAAATAACTTATAACCGTGGTCATAAATAAGGTTTATTCGAAATTGGCAACTGGTTTCCCAAGATGGTTCTTTTTGAGTAGCGGATAGAGGCCAGAAACAACCCCACCATTCCAAAGTGGACTACCAGTAAGCCTCATTACCATAGCTATCAGTTCCTCCACATATCTCTCTTGTCTCTGAGTTGACAGGTGAAGGGTTAGCTAGCTGGTGCTCATCAGAGGTGCATTTGGTCCTGAGGCCTCATTGCTAATGTCTAGTGTATAATAAATCCTAAGTTAGGAAGTAGGCAGTACATTGAATCAGCCACCATAAATGCTCTAGTCAAGTCTTGGTGCAGAGCAAATGCAGCAGAAAATCATCTGCAGGGCACAATAATGGGGCTAAAGGTGCAGGTGGGTGGGGCAAGTTCCTTATGTACTTTGATCACAAACACTCACCTTTTAACAGAGTAAGCATGGTAAGACTTCCATTCCCAAATGCAGAACAGCTTGATGCAAGTAGGGATTATTACCCTGCTCTTCTGAAGAAATTAATTTGCATGCTTTCTCCATTATATTAAAGGCAGTGGGCTGCCTTTCTTCTTCTTCTTCTTCTTCTTCTTCATCATCATCATCAGTTAAGACACTGAAAAACAGGTACTTGGGGATTTGGATAATCAGCTTCGTTCAGGTACACCTGAAGCTGATGAGCCACCACTCTCTGTCACCTTGCCCAGGAATGAGACATTTGTGACCAGTGACCAGGTGGTAGTTATCTAATACCCTTGAGTGCGGGGAGGTCCTCTTGAGAAGGGGCCTCACCACTACTTCCTTCAGAGAAGTAGGTATCACACCTTCCCTCAACGAGGCATTCAGGGATGCGGAACTTTTTTCAGCTCAAGGGGTACATTTTCTTTTGGGGTACTTTCCTGGGGGCAGGGTCAAAGACAAAAGTAGGTGAAGCAATGATACATTCCAGCCACATACTTATTTACTTATTTGAAGCTCTCTGGGCTGTTTACAGCAATTAAAAATATTAAAAACAAATATACAATTTTTGAAACACAACAACAGTGTAAAAACACAATTTGAAAAAATTTAAAAACAATTTAAAAACACATGCTAAAATGCCTGGGAGAAGAGGAAAGTCTTGACCTGGCACCAAAAAGATAAGTGCTGGTGCCAGGCACACCTCATCAGGGAGATCATTCCATAATTTGGGGGCCACATACATTAGAGGTTTCTACACATGAATAAACGCACAGTCTCTCCATCCAGGCAAGCAATGGGCAGTATTTCAGTTCAAGGGTGTGTTTCAGCCGGGCAAAAGCACTTGAGAGCACAGAGGAGAGGAAGGCCATTGAGGTGTGTAACATGAGCAGGGAGTGTGGACTCAGGAGAGTCCCAAGGGCCAGGCAGAGAGCTCTGGAGGGGCACAGGACCTTCTCCCCTACATCCACTCAGCTAGTTTTCGTTAGCATTGACAGGCAAGAGTAAAGTGAGCACATGCTAGGCCAGACCCCTGAAAGCAACCTGCCCACTTCCTCAGGCTACAAAACTGATAATGGTCTGAAGAACCAAGACCAGATGATGATCTGGATACCTATACTCAAACGGGATCAATTGTGGTGTATTTAGAATACTTCTATCCCATTTCATAGCCCTGAGACACTCAAAGCAGCTTACAAAAGATTCTCGAAATAAAATTTCACTCCGATCTAGTCAGGGAGCATAAACTGCATGGTGTTCATGTAGACATGGGCTGCCTTCAAGTCGATCCCGACTTATGGCAACCCTGTGAATAGGGTTTTTATGGTAAGTGGTATTCAGAGGGGGTTTACCATTGCCTTCCTCTGAGGCTGAGAGGCAGTGATTGGCCCAAGGTCACCCGGTGAGCTTCATGGCTGCGTGGGGATTCGAACCCTGGTCTCCCAGGTTGTAGTCCAGCACCTTAACCACTACACCACACTGGTGTATTCGGGCAGTGTTTCCTGCCTTTGCCTTTGTTCTTCCTCTGTGTCATAACAGGCATCAACTCCCACCATAATCCTCTGAGGCAAGAAAGGTGGGGCTGAGCAGCTAGGTCTCACTCAGCCTCTGATGGAAGCAGGCTTCCCTTTTTGGCAGTTGGCAGATGCCAGACCGCAGCCCCCTAGGGCTTAATTAGCTGGCAATGGTCTACTATTAGGATTTGACTGTTTATTTATTTATTTATTATTTAATTTGTATCCCGCCCTTCTTCCCAGCAGGAGCCCAGGGTGACAAACAAAGCACTAAAAACACTTTAAAACATCATAAAAACAGATCTTAACATACATTAAAACAAAACAGCGTTAACATCATTAAAAAAAACTTTAAAAAAGGATTAAAACCTTATTAGAAAACATATTAAGCAATTCTAACACAGATAGATAGAACAGTGTTATGCATGAACTGAATGGAAACCTGGAGATGGCTGTTTGAAAAGCCATCTAGTCAATAGTAAGATATGGCATAGATAGATGATGCTGTACCATGACATCTTTACCTTTCTAACCTGGCTTTAACCTGAATGAGGGATGTTTTTCTTACCAAGATTTAATTTACCTCAGCTGTATTATTCTGGCAAGCACATGCTATCCAGAAATCATTTCCATTAAGGTGCAGGCAGTTTCAGCAAAGCTACTTTAAGTAATTGGATCCAGCATCTGAGCAGGAATAAATTTGTCTGTGTCAGTTGCTCTAAATCTTCTGAGGCTGGTAGGAGGGAAGCAGGTTCCAGCACTGGAGTCATTCAGTCTGCTTTTTGAAGTTTCCTATTTTCAAACAAGAACACTAGATTATGTACAGAGGTTTCCTTTCTAGCTTCAGGTGGAAAGGTTCCGTTTTTGTCAAGGAATATGATGCTTTTCTTACCGGTCAATGGTAAAACTTTGGTGAGAATGAGCTTGAGAGGTACTACATTCCTAGTATCTCACTTGGGCTTTAGGTACAAAAGCACAGTAGCTTTGAGCACTGTCCCCCATCTCTTCTTGACGTGATGTCAAGACTGGGTGTATGTAAGATGCAGCAATTTTCATATCAAGACTTGCAACCCAGGGATGCGTTGCTTAGCTGCCTCATCTATGCGCACACAAGTAAGAAAAGGAGTAACAAGAACCAGTGGTGGAAAAGTAACTGCTGCTGAGGGATCACAGCATGCTGACATGGTTTGCATTATGTGCAAATATCAGTGAAGAGGTAAATGTACTAGGGCACTGCACTGGCATGAAGAATGCCCTTTATGTTGTACATCAGGGTATATTCAAAGCAGAAATTTTAGTTGCAAACAAGAATGAAGAGTTCCTGTTTTATTGGACAAACAACTAGGTTGATGTAATGACCCATTAAAAAAAATCCTGAAGGCAAACTTTATGACTTGTGCTCAGTAGGTTTTTGCATAGGAGTTTCCTTAGATCATGTGAGAAGAGTTATAATGGAGTTGCTTCTACATTGCATATTTTGGTAGAAGAATTGTTTCCTGTGTACAAACAGTATGATCTTTTTTGTCAACCCCCTTTATTCATTTATTAAATTTATATCCTGCCCTTCCTCCCAAAATGTAGTATTTGTTACATATTCTACTGTTGTCTAATCTTAAGTGAGCATAGGACGGTGAAAATGAGATGATGTGTGTATTTGAGGCTAGAATTTGAAATGTATTCAAACCATGAATACAGAACCTGACATCAGGCATGGCTAAATACTTGTCAAAAAGACCCTTCACCTGTAAGATTGCCTACTCTCCAGATTTTGTCAACAAACCCCTCACAATTGTATTCCAGTCCTGATCTTAAAAATATCCTGAGGGTAAGGACAGACCTGCTGAAATAAATGAGGAAAAGGAGGCACACGAAGATGGATTATTGGAAAGTACAGCCTATATTTATAAAGATGGCTAACATTTCCAAAGTTTTGTTTCAGCTCATTATCTTCTGTGCATCCAAGCTTGCTTGTGTATGCTGCTACTCTCTTCAGATACCATGCTAAGCTATGATTTCCACGAATGATGTTTTATTTCCTGGTTGAGAAATACAAAATTTGGCAAGTGTGAGGTAAGTGTTATAGCTTTAGAGGTTTTTCTTAATGGAAGAGTAGCAGAAGCACGAAGAACACTAGTGACTTTGGGAGAGGCTTTAGCATTACATTCTTTCCAGCACAGGACTCTCCAGCCTTTTTGGGGTCATGGGCACATTTGCAAACTAGAGAAACTGTCTTGGGCTGCAGCATGTGCATGGTGCCCAGCACACACTGCGAACTGTTATGTTGGCTACTACTGACTCTGTGGGCATTCTGCACCTGCAGGTGTCATGTTGGTGACCCCCGCAGCATCTCTCTGCTGCCCCACCATTAAGGGTTGAACAAGGATCTACATTCCAAGTGGTCTGTGTGAGAAGGCCCACCCTCTAGTGGCAATTGTGTCCCCTCCAGGGCTGCCTGGAAGTACACTTCTGGGTGAGGTGGGGATGCGCTATTTCTCTTGCATTGTTGCATGCCCTGCAAGGACAGCAGCAGCAAGAATAACACTACAGAGCTGGAGAGAAGCTTTAACATAATGTTCCTGCATCAACTCCCGTGGATGCCCCATCGCCAAAAGATGGGTTGCTTGTTTTGTATTTTTATAGTCTGTTGTATACTGTAGTTCCTTGAGATCGTTTGATCAAAGGGCAGGGTATACATTTTTGAAAAAAAATAAAATCTGAGCCAGAGGAGGATTTGAATCCTCCGATCCCCCTTGTGCCCACTTTCCTTCCTTTCTACTGTTGCTGTAGTGGAACGCTGCGTGTACACACAGACTCCATCCAGGTACCAGAAATATTTATTTATTTATTTATTTAATTACATTTCTAGACCGCCCTATAGCAGAAAGCTCTCAAAAATATATCTTTCCCTCCTGGCACCTGGCACACTGCTAGTTTTCTCCCGGTGCTAGTATACTTTTTCTTCTTCAGTTTTTTAAAAGGTACAGGTCTCCTGGGGTTTTGTTTGCCATCATAGCAGAATGACATATGTGTGAAGGGGGAGGGAGCTTCCTTCCCTTTGGGAATTCCACTGCCGCTGCTAGAGCAGCGAGCCAGGTAAGCGAGTGGCCAAGAGAGAAGCGTTTGCGAGGGAGGTTGGCAGCTGCAGGTGTGTGTGCTGAAGGCTTACCAGGGAATTGGAGAGAGGTTGCACAATATCAAAAGAGAACGAACTACTGCATATTTGGAAACGAGTAGCAATTTCCTAACCAGGTTGCACTATCATAACTGGTGTTCAGTTTGGCTCAGAATAATCCAGTTGGCTATTAGAGTTTTGAGGGAAATAGTTTGTGTTTCTGTTCCTGACTTAGTTTGCTTCTCACATCAGTAGTTTGAGCTTCCAAATGTGCAGCAGGGAAGCCATAATGTATGCTTTAGTTTCCCCTCCTCTCAGCTTCACATGTTTATTCCTGTGTCCAGGGTGCAGCACACCTTGGAAGCAGGTTTATGCCATGACTATGCCAATTCAGGCAGCTGAGCCACAGTTAGCTCTATTCATGTGTTACGTGGGAAGCAAGACTTGCTTCCCTGCCACCATTGTCTGCGTACTGAGCATGGTTGTATGAAGATGCTTGGAGGTTTCCCTTCTTCAGAGGCCCACACTGAATGCCTCTACCGATGACAGGGGGCTGGCCTGAGGAGGCGTGCAATGGCCAGCAGTTCATCCTGCTTCCGAGTCATTGTGGAATACCTCTTCCCTGATATAATGCATGAAGGGGGCTATCCTGAAACAGCCTGGGTCATATAAACTAATTCTCTCATGAGGAGGGGAGTAACCATTTGTACATCTGGCCACATAAAAAAAACTCCAGTATCTGACTGCAGCCCCTAAAACGATTTGATATAAATATAATATTTTGAAAGGCTTTTGTTATTTAGGTTGGCACTGCTGATAATAAAAGTTTACTGGAATTGGCTGTTGGATTCCTCTCCTGTTTTAATAATCTTTAGGGTTTTTTGTTTCTGGGTTTTACTGTATTCTTATTGTATTTGTTGTTTTGAATTGGATTTTAATTGGGAGACAATTTTTGAATAAAAAGCTGGATAAAGGGAAAAAAAACATTAAAATGTATTTGTTAACCTCAGTAATTGTTGCAATTTTACATACTGTTTCAATTCTGTTCCTTCTGGGCTGTTTTAGGGAATTGTGAGGCCCAATTCACTCCATTTCAGTGGAATTGGCTTCCTAGACTTGACCAAAAGGTGCTGTGAGGCCTACGCTTGATGGCCTTAGAGGCCCTTTCCAACTTTACTATTCTATGATTCTGTGATTCCTTCTTGCTAGGGTGTGGAGTACTGACAGGTGCCAAGTGCTTCCTGGTGCAGATGCTGCCTCCTGAACCTGCTCTATTGCATAATCAGTCCACAACTGCACAACTGGCCCTCCTCCATTCAGCCAAATTATAACTGATTATTTCTCAAAGAAAAAAACCTGGGCTTGAAACATTTATCCTGGTCAGTGGTCTTGAATGCAAGTATTTGCCGGTTTTAGATGTCACTGCCTGAAAGATAATCCTAGGAGATGGTAGCAAAATTCTTCCTGTCCACATTTCTCCCTAGATTCGGGGATTCTAAATTATCTGATCTTGTTTAGAGTAGCATCAGTCCAAGTTATCACTGCTGCGATCTGCAGAGTACTTGACAAATCCAGGCAAATGTGGATTATCTAGCAGCCTTTGTCGCCTGTTTCGTCATCTTGTTGTTCCAAGTATGGATTTAAAATGTAATTTAGGTGGACGTGGTAAAGCTACAGTTTGTTAGTTAGATACATCGTTTTCTACCTTTGGGTAGAAATTGGGCAAGGATGCATCATAGCAGCCTGAGCCAAAACAATTCATTTATTAATTTATTTTTTCATAGGGTAAACGTCTATTCTGTTTGCGGGGGAGCAATGAACGCACATTACGGTTGCCATGTTTTAACAAGTGGTAAAATCTCAAGGGGATGGGTTCAAGTTAAGAAAGAAAGGTATCTTCTGCCTGACAAGTGTTTTTCCTATTAGCTGCATAGAATCATAGAGTTGGAACGGGCCTATAAGGCCATCAAGTCCAGCCCCATGCTCAATGTCCAGCCCCATGCACATCAGCTTCATCTTTACAAAACACAAATTGGGCATGATTATGCATATAATCGTATCAATATTATTTTTGTGCATATTTTTGCTGATGTGCACATCTGCTTCCAATACTTTGATCAAACTACACATGAAAAAAAATCTGGATGCAGTTGTACATAACAATCAAATCAAGATGATTTTGTCTATTTTTTCAGTGCATTGGAGCATATCAGTAATGTGGATGGCTGGAAAGACACTGGGGGTGGGAAAAGAACTGAAAACCATGCTGAACTGCACTTACAACATACACAATGCTTTAGAAAAAGTTCAGAAATAACAAATAAGAAGGAAAAAAATGGGATTTTCTAATGCATTTGTTCCAATTCAGAATTGACACCAGGTAATTTATACTAAATCCAGGGAGAAATACGGATGATTTCATTAAGATCCCTAACAAGAAACTCCACAGCCTTTCCTGAAAGAACTGCAGAAGTTAGTTTCCATGTGAATCCTGTATGGATAGTGTAATTGTGGTTTAGTAAGGAGTTGCCAGCATTTGTCCCTCAGGAACACATGTGCCCACAGGGTCCCCTTCCCTTTCCCCTTGCTGACCTCAGGCTTGAAAGAGGCATTTTATTGTAGCCAATGTAATAGGTTGCTGGATGTGTTTGGATGGATGTGTGTGTGGCATCCACAACAGCCTCTCCAGTTTGCAAATATGTCCATAGATCTGAAAAGGTTGGCAACCTTTAGTGAGTTGGTGGCTCTTTGTTATATCTGGGTGGAGCCAGGCATTTCCTGTGTCTGTTCCGTTCTTGTTTAAGAGAGACAATAAAGTTCTTGTCTTGCTTCCTGACTGTTGTGGCCTCTATGCCTTCATAACAAACCCTAAAGGAGAGCTTCTTTGAACTGAAGCAGTAAAACCTCTGAGGGTTTGTCTGGGGACTTGTCGGCTCAGAGGCTGATAATCTGCCACCCCCACCCCCTCAGAATGGCCTCAGCAGCGGTTTACATTTTCCCCATAGGTTGCCTGTTTTTCGACAAACAGTTTTACCTCATTGAAAGCGAAAGTCTTTATGGGGAAACTGAAGTTTTGGCTTCATTCTGTTTTTACCAGACCTTTTGCTGATGTATTGAGCCTTTCACTGTGTAATAAAAGGATTATAGCAGTATGGGAATGGGGTATTCTGTTACAAGTAATTGATTTTGATCACAGCAGGTGTACAGAAAAGTACACAAAAGGCTGTATTTGCTGATATTAAAATGATGCTGAAAGTAATGGCTATAGAACCCATCCAAATGCTCTTTGCATTCCATCCGGCTGCTGATAAGACTTCTCAGTCTCGCTGATGCCCAGCTGAATTGCAAATTACAAGACTGGAGTAATCAGGTGCTGCTGCAGAAAGCAATCTCCAGATTAATTAACATTAACTGTGTGAGCTGCCTGCATGGTGCACAATGCATTTTGAACATTCCTGGCTTTTGGAATGTCTGTTGTGTTGTGTGACGGGTTTTGTTTCGTTTTGTTACTAAGCTTAAGTCCTTTCCTAATTAATTTTTGAGGAAGTGATTGTACCGCAAGGCTTTTAATTGTGGTTCATGGAGGAATCATGAATGATTGCTATTATCTGGAATGAGAGTCTTTGTGCTGAGCATCATGTTCACCTACATTTTCTAACCTGCCGAATTCCCACTTCTAAGGAGATCTGCTTCTGTTAATGTAGTAACAGATTTACGTGAAGCTTTAGGTTCCAGCAAAGCAGGTTAAGTTTCTCTCCAATAGACAAAAGAAAATCAGGGAGTTTGTTAAGCTTAGTAGATGAATCTATTTTAAAAAGGTCCTTCCATCTGCTCCTTGTGGCCTACTAGAAAAACTAAAGCCTTAGGCCAAAGCCTGGACTCATTAAAGTGGAAGCCTAGAATACATATGGTTCCTTTTTATGGAATCAAGCATGCAGTTACATCTGTTGTAAACACAACCTGCTTCAACTTGTTACAATCTGCTGTCCGAGCCCACTGAAGAGAGACAAGGTCAGAGTTATGATCAAGACGGTGTGCACAACCCAATAAAATACGTTTTAAAAGTCTGAACCATGGTACCCATAGTTTATATCAAGAAAAGCTATATTATGCAATTGTATAATTTATCTTCATAATTTTGTTCTATTTCTGTTGGCCTTGGAGAGGAGGTGAAGAGCTATACATGAGGTTGCCATATTACAGTTCTCCAAATCCGTGTGGCCTAATTAGCATATAATGCATATCATGTGGTGGGTTGGGAAGGCTTCCCTCTTAGAGATTTTTTTACGTGATATACAAATGCTTTAAAATAAATAAATAAATAAACTCACCTCCTGTTGATTTACCACTTCAGATCAGTCCATTCAAAATTGTCTTATGTGAATATGGAAGGTGATTGAATTTGCTTACATATTTTTGCTTGTATGTCTAACAGAGTAACCACCAACTCACTTGCAAAGGCATGACCTCTGCTGTAGTTCGGTGCTTTCTCTCCATCCCCCCCCCCCCGTTCCCCCCCCCCAGTGTTAACACTTTTAGGTGGCATTGTATCTCTCACTCGGACACTGATACCACTGTAAAAAAAAATATTAATAGTGCAATTGTATACATGGCCGCTCAGAAACAAGTCCCGTTTACTTTAATGGGGCTTACAGTCAGATAAGTTATTATAGGACCGCAGCCTTAACTAAACTTTGGGCAGACTTTCTCCTTGCCCTTTTAAGAACACAAACTGTTACTCTTTCTTGTGCAATGTACTTAGGGTTGGGGGTTAAGAGCAATATGTGGGGAAAGTGTGATCTGGGATTAGGAAGGGTAGAGGGAGGGGGCAAGGTGATGCTGGGAATTAGCATCATGGAGTGGCATGTGATCTGGGGGATAGGAGGAAAGAAGTGGAAAGTGTGCCATTGCCAACCACAGGCTTAGCTCAGGCATCCTCTAGTGGCTGGCAGAGTGGCATTGCTTACCTGGCTTCCCAATGCTACACATTGCTGCTGGTTATCAGGAGGGGGAGGAGCAAGGCAGTAGGGAGCTTGGCACGGGACGGGCACAGTGGTAGGGTTGGGTTGGCTCTGCTTCCGTACCCATGCTGCGCTGAACTCCTCACTGCTTTGCCCCTCTGCTTCTCAGTCACTCGCAGTGATGTGCAGCATTGAGAAGCCAGGTGAACTGCCACTACTGCAGGCATCTAAAAGAGTGGACTAATTGAGGGACTCAAAATTGGTCTCACTCTCCCTGCCCACTGTGTCAAATGTGCAACATGGACCACAGAAAGGAAGCCTAACTAACTGAAGATCCTTGCCGAAAGATAAGATTGTATACTTACAGGAACTTTCTTGAAAAACTGATGCAGTGGTATGATCTGCTTTATAATATCAGGTGGGATGAAACAAGGGTTGACAGTTAATAAACACTTTTGTCCATAGAAAGGCAGGAAGACAGGTTGTGGGGTAGACTTTCACACTCTATGCAGTTTCTATTATTTAACCTGTTGCATCTCTGTTTCACATTGCTTGACGGAAATAAAGCACATTATCACTGTGGAGATAAGAAAAGATCAGAGTGAGACACTGAGAGTGCATTGTATTTATAACTGCATGCAGGCCAATGGAGCATGAGACTTCTGAACACAGCTGAGTGCTGGATTTGGACTGGGGGCATTGGTTTTGGTATGTTTTAGCTGGAAAACCAAACCAGTCACTGGCAGAAAGTGACTAGGTGGGGTAGGGCAGAAGTGGTAATAACCTCTATTGCAGCACTTTAAAGCACCGTCAAACAACACTAAGGCTCAGGGTTTTTTAAAATGGGAAATGCAGGTGGGGAAGGCCTGCAAAATTGATAGTAGACGTGCCATTGGGGAAGAGTGATTAACACTTCCATTTTGTGATCAGATTCCATCCACAAAAGTCTCCTTATTACCCACACTGCAGGATTGTCATATATTACTCTATCTCAGCCCGGCAATACTGATTTAACAGCATTGGGTTTAGTTTGCAGAGCTGATATATCTCCAACCACAACCACCCACAATATGGATATAATAATGGTGGATTAAAGGAGCTGCCAGCATGGAGGGGGTGCTATGCAGCTGTCCTCCTGACGCTTGTGTCACTACCACTTACCTGGAGGCAGAGCTTGGAAAAGTTACTTTTTTGAACTACAACTCCCATCAGCCCCAGCCAGCATGGCCACTGGATTGGGCTGATGGGAGTTGTAGTTCAAAAAAAGTAACTTTTCCAAGCTCTGCCTGGAGGGCATATGGGCAAGGCAAGGAGTGATGAGGTCAGGGCTGCACAGATGCACCAGGAGAACCAATGTGGTGCTCTGGCCAGTTCCCCCGACCAGCCCCGATCTCCCCACTACTTTGCCCCCCCCATGCAACATCCACATAAGTGGCAATGACTGGTGTGTTGGGAGGGGGGCTCCATAGCACCACCCCACTGCACCAACCATTCCTAGTGAGTTTTAATTATATTGGTAGGGGAATGTTTGAAATGTTTATAAACTCGGAGTTTAAAAGAGCATGAACTCCTGCTTTTGCTACTGCCTTTTCCCATTTGTTGGTCCGTGTACTGGCTCTGTCCAACTTTTCTTCCTGGAGGAAATTTGTCAATTTCTGAAATTAATTTCAGAATTGGCATATAGTTTGCTATATTTTTGTCTCTTTTTGTTCTTACAGGTTAACTATATACACCAACACAAAAGAGTAGGAAAAATACCTTGATGTGGGTACATGATTGCACAAATATTCTTTTTCATTCATTACATGATTGCACAAATACTTTTTTCATTCATTATGCTCGTGTGCATAGCCAAAATATCAAAAATAGAAGAATGGTAGATTACTAATGCAATGGTACCACTGTGATAACAAGATTGAGTGATTTGGAACGCCAAGATCTAGAGAGAAATTTGGATGGGGAAGACGTTTGTAAGCAGCCCTGTTAATGTAGCTCTGTTTGTGTACTGTGTCTTCACTCCTGGCTTTCGTCTGGAATCTTTCTTGTGGGATTGGATGAATATATGGGAAAGGGCAATGGAACTCCTACCAGACAACGTTCTGCCCCCTGTATGGTCTGACTTGGGGTACTATCCTCTATTACGAAGGAAAGTTCAGGTCTCAGGTTTTGGCTGTTTGACTGTTAGATGGAAAAATGGCTTCCTTTAAGACAACTATTTATTTATTTGTTACATTTCTATTTCATAAGAACATAAGAAGAGCCTGCTGGATCAGGCCAGTGGCCCATCTAGTCCAGCATCCTGTTCTCACAGTGGCCAACCAGGTGCCTGGGGGAAGCCCACAAGCAGGACCCGAGTGCAAGAACACTCTCCCCTCCTGAGGCTTCCGGCAACTGGTTTGGAGTTCAAGGTGGCATACATCTTCTCTTTCCTTTTTAACCTCACAATCTAGGGTAAACTAGAATTAGGGTAAACTGAGATTGTGACTGGTCCAATATACAACCCAATAGGCTTCAATAGGTCCTCCATTTGCAAGATCTTAATAAACCGTAGTTGGAGAACAATTTGTGAACAGCAACATTAGGCAGTCACTGGCAGGCTTCACTTACTAATGTGAAAGCCATGTTGGACTTGCAACTTTGTTTAGCGACGAAAACAACAACACGTGACATCTGGCCACTTAAATTGCTTATATAGGATAGAGTGCAGATGTAGTACTTCTGTGGGAGGGCATTAGGGAATTTGTGTTAGCATTTTAAAAAAGGTCATCTGCATATAATATATAGCAAAAATTTCTACCTCTCAAGTCATCATAAATTATTTCAAGTATAATTAAGCCTTAGATTAAGTTGCTTGATTTCGAAGCTGAATTTAAAAAATAGATTTGTTTACTATGGAAGAATCTGGAAGGAAAACGGGAGAATATGTGTAATGTTGGGCTATGATTGCAATACTTATTCAGGGCCACTCATCTTCATGTATGTTTTTTTTCCAGTGCTTTCTTTATTTTAAATTGATAGCATTCTCTTAACCCTGCATTTTTAGTGGAGAAATGGCAGGGAGGAGGAGATACTTAATCTATTCCCTTTCTGCCACTTGTTGTTTGTTTATTTATTATATGCAAACATTAAAAAAATGACAAGGCATAAATATAAATAAATAAATACAAATTAGAAATAACAAATCAATGAATTTAATTATCAACTTGACTGGAATACCACTCAGGGAAAGTCTGGCTGAACAAATGTGTTTTAAGCAGTTCCTACATGCCAATACTGCAGACACCTGCCTGATATTTATTAGGGGTGCATTTCAAAGGGCAGATATTTGTGTGTATCCTTCTGGGGCCCATATCCAGTGATTGGTGGGTCCAAAGCCAAAAGAGGTCAGAGCCAAAGCAATATAGGCACCCCATCTTCATCCACCTATTATCCATTCATTTTCTTTCTCACCCACACAATCTCATTGCCCCAATACACACACACACACACACACAGTATTGCTTGTTTCCTGCTCTCCTTGTATCTCCTTGCCATTCTTACTCCCATGCCAATACACTCCTTGGTTGCTGCCTTATTGTGGAATCTCATTCCTGACGCTTTGCAGGGAGCTCCCCTCTCCCCGTCTTTCCCCACTCTTGCTATTAAAAGTGAAGGGGGAGTTTCTGGCTTGGATTCCACTACAGTAGGGCCCCACTCATACAGCGGGTTAGGTTCCAGATCCCCGCCAAAAAGCGAAAAACGCCAAAAAGTGGAACACCGACAATAAAATGGCGCCTACGCCCTTCTCAGAGCGTGAAAACCTCAAACCCGAAAAAGCGGAACAAGTGCCATATGAGTGGAGCCCTACTGTAATTGAAAACTGTTGTATTAGCGGAACACAGAGAAGTGCAACGCTGAACAGCGGAGCCCTGCTGTACTCTCCCTGTGTTTCTGGCATGAAATGAGTTAATAATGGTTGAGTTCCTGCATCATATATTTTCTAGACAGACCAGAGAGAGGGCTGCAATGATGAAGCGAAGGAGGCTTGAAACAGAGAGGAAGTTTATTTATTTTTTACGCTTATGTACCATCTTTTCTCCAAGGAGCTCAAAGTGGTGCACATGGCTGTTGCCCTCCCCATTTCATCCTCACAACAACCCTGTGGGGTCAGTTAGGCTGAGAGACAGTGACTGGTCACCCAGTGAGCTTCATGACTGAGTGGGGATTCGAACCCTGGTCTTCCAGGTCATAGTCCACCACTCTAACCATTACACCACACTGACCCCAAATGTTTGCATTTTGAGTTCCAGCACTCTCTCCAGTGCACCATCTCCCCCCCAAAGAAAGCCATTTGCAGTTCTCCCTCCAAACTCCTCCGCCAAGCATTTTTTCCTTCTTCCCCCAAACCCTCAGCATACACCAGGTACTCACCAGTGCATCCCCTCCCCCAGGAGATACACTTTCTCTCCTCCAATCCTGCTGAGGCAGAGAGTAAAGAAGGGGCGGGACTGATGGAGGAAGGATGAAGCAACAAAATCAGGCCGGAGGAAGTAGAGGTGGCCAGAACACTTTGCAGCATGCCAGACAGAACCGGCACCAGAGAGTGGCCAGGTTAGGCCCTGGCCAAGACCCTCTGCAGCCCGGAGGGGCCCTTGAAGGGGCTCTCCTTAAGGTGGGAGGGTAATGCTTCCATTCCATATCCGCAGTCACGTCGGGTCCTGCAACTTGACCCTACCACAGATTGCGGAGAGGGAGCTCCCAGGCACACGTACCCGCTCACCTCACCTACCTCTCCTGTCATTGTGAATGCAGGGTACACTGTGTGTGCATGCCTACCATCACCCAAGGTGGCAGCGGGGCTTCCCCTAAGGGGCTAATGCCCCCGTCGCCATATTTGTTGATGGAAGGCATGTGTGCTATGCGTGCACGTTGTTCATACGATGTGAGAGGTAGGTGGGCATGCAGGTGGGCTTATTAGCCCTGTGCCACCTGTATGGGGTGTGTGTTGGGCTACGGTGCTGCAGGCCTGGGGCAGGCTGGTGCCAGCCCTGATGCCAAAGCACTTCTGATGAAGGAGCAGTGGGCACAGGGCCACATTTTAAGTTGCAGTGAAGGTCCACAAGGATGACTGGCATGGCATGATACAGGAGGAGATGGTGGAGGGCCGAAATATCCTAAAAGTGCTCGATTTCAGGGAAGGGATCAGGGCTTCCAAGCAGAGCACTCTGATATCAGCTGATTGTGGCCAAGCATGTTCAGGTGCAGCAGAGAACTCCGTTGGTGGCTGGAAATACAGAAAGGCTGTGCAGTTTTTATCTATCCCTCACTCTCACACACAGCAATGAGATAGGGGAAAGAATTGCAGCAGGCTGGCGAATTTTAGCAGTGCAGGCAGAGTGGGGGTCAATGGAAGAGATGAGGAGTAGTGATGTCATGGGCAGGAAACCAATTGACCTTCCTCACTTTACCGCCTGCTGCTGCTTTCAGATGTTTTTTACCAGCTCGACTCTGATACCAGAGTAGGAATACCTGAAGAATTTGGCAGGTCCAAATTCCAAAGTGGACTTACTTCATTGGCATCTCCCAAACCAATGTGTGGATTAGACATGGATGTAGAGTGTCAGGAAAGGCCTGGTGGCCTGAATCAGGTCCACAGATTGGAGGTCCGCCATTGCTCGACTAAAGGCACAGGGCCTGAGACTGATCCTGTATCTTTAGGAGAAGAGAAGGTCAGCCAAGTGCAGGTGTTCTTGCAACTCTGTAATGGGAAAAACCAAAAGGTGGGATTCTCCCTTCCCCCTGCACAACTTTTAAAGATACAAAAGACCTCTTGGAGGCTGGGCCTGACCTAAAGATACAGGATCAGTCTCAGGTCCTGAGCCTGGCAACCCTACCCTAGTTTGCTTTCCCTTGCAAGAAAAAAAATTAAGTGTACTTTTACAAATATCACACAAACTCCTTTTAAAGATGTTCATCTCTGTTGACACTAAACTCACCCCACCCCATGCCTCACATAGGGGGAAAACAAACACTTCACAATAAAAGTTATATTATTATTATTATTAATAATAATAATAATAATTAAGCTCTATATTATGCTTTGAACATGGAGAAGTGTTTTGCATTAAACACAGAGAGAGAGAGCGCTTTAAAAGGTTTCCAAGTGTTGGAAGTGGGGCAAGAGCAACTCCTGTTTTGTTCTTTTGTTTAAGCCCCAGAAGGAAGATAGAGCTAGGGTCCTCCAGATGGATAGGCTTGTTTACCTTTACCTGTGATGCTCTGACTGACTTCCTTCCCTCGCTAGACTGTGAGGCCTTTAGGGACTAAGGGCCTCCTGGTGGCAGGAGCTGTTTGACAGTTGAACAGACTGGATTCTCGGTTGTTTGAGGTTTTTAAGCAGAGGCTGTATGGGCACCTAACAGGGATGGCTTACTTGTGGATCTCCTGTATCTGCAGGGGGGTGGACAGGATGATCTTTGAGATCTCTTCCAACGCTATGCCTCTATGAGTAGTTTGGCCTTGACTTCTCATATGGGTTAATTTCTGTATCTTCTTCCTTCTTGCCTCTGTCTCCCTCATGGTGTCTGTCTGTGGGTGAGATCATGCATGCACATGCATTTATGGAGCACATGACAGCTAATTTAGCTATAAAGTGGCTTATGTTTTAACACTAAAATGAGCTTGCAATGGACAGGAGCAAAGCCCATTCCTCCCCCATCTCACCCCCCTGTGCACTGCTGCTTTAAGACAATTTCCCTCCCACCCCCCACCTGGCTTATTTTATGTATAGAGATGAATAGAATCCAGTTCATGTTCCCTTCATATGTGTTCACCAGGAAGGCTGTGAATATGCAAACTCCCCCATTTCTTTTGCCATGGATTAAATAAAATAATTAAGAATTTTTTACAAAGTGTTCCAAGAGATGACACGTCATTTTCCTTAAAAAAAAAAAAAGAGAGAGAGAGAGAGAAAGAGAGCAGGTAATACCCTGGAGCAGTTAGAAATTGCAGCTCCTCCCAGGCATGTAATGATAATGGGGCTGCAGATCCCCCTGAGAACGATTTGATGATGTGCCATCACTCTTGGGGAGAATGTGGACAGCCATGTTTTTTTCCCCTTACAATCTCCCTGAGAGTGGCAGCCTGTCATCACACCCTATCACTCCCAGGGGGATTTGCAGGCTCATTATCACAGAGCAGGAGCTGTGCTTTCTATCCACTCCAGGTGGCTGGTAGCTGGAGAGAGAGAGGGAGGGAGGGAGGGAGAAAGAAAGAATATATGAAGAATAAACTGAGCCCTCAGGCCACCTCATCATAGAATCCAGTAGGACAGGAGATACCAAAGCAGACCTATGTCTGATCTGCACAGTTATCTTGGAGGTGCAGATCCAGATCAAATTCCTCTTTGGAAATTGGACTTGCCAAATTCCTCAGGTATTCCTACTCTGTTATCAGAGTCAGGCTGGTGAAAAACATCTGAAAGCAGCAGGAAGAGGTCAGCTGGGGTTCGTTTTGCTCCTGTGTCCTACAAGCACCTTTTACTGGTAAAAATTAAACCCCACGCACACTTTATAACTGGAGTAGAGAGCATCTGTCTAATAAACATGATCATGACCATGTCTGGTTTGGCCCTGTAACACAAATAAGCCTCCCTGATTGAAAAAAGTTCTCTGAGTATTTAAAAATTCTGTGAGTGAGAGAAGGAGAGGTGTCAATTCCAATTAGAAAATGAAAAAGCGTCCATATCCCTGGACTGGAGCAATGCATGGGGTGGCTTTAGGTTTCACTATAATCAGTGCCAGTGCCAGACTGTTTTGCACCCTAGGCGAGGCTAACTACTTGCACCCCCCCCATTGCTAACTTCAATTTTCAAAACCAGATGTAGAAAAAATGAAAAGCACAAAACTTGAAACTGCTAAATTTATTTTAGTTGCATTTTTTCCAAGGGTTAAAAAAACTAATCTGTATAAAACTGTGCCCCTCAAAGGTCAGTACTGCGCACCTCTGAGGTCTGCGCCCTAGGCGGCTGCCTAGTTGGCCTAATGATAGCACCGGCCCTGACTATAATTGCCCACCTTTCATCATTCTCCCATACATCACAATGTACATCATCAGCTGGGATGATGGGTCCCTGTTACTTTCATTTTGCAAGGAAGTCTGATATTAGTCGAAGCAGGAGCAAATGTTCTTTAAAAACAGCATTAAGAAAAGGAACATAAGATATTTTTTTAATGCAACATGTGGCTTTTTTTATTGAATATGCTACCAAAGCCAAACATGATTGTTCTCCTTCCCCCTTTGACCCAGGACATCTGCAGAAAGATGCCTTTGACTGAAGGAAATAACTGTCAGGACTACCTTTAATACCTTGTTGAGTAGTATCCTTCTGTATCCTTGATCCTTGCTTGTTATGTTATTTCAGATTAAAATAAATAAAAAATAAGGAAGTATTATGCACCCCAATGGAAAGAAGACTCCACGGTAGACTTGCTGTGGAAGAGAGTTCCACCCTAGCATAATGAGCACACCCCTTTCCTCATTCATACCCTCAAGCTTAGGGATGAGGAACTTGTGGCCGTTCCGGTGTTGTTAGACTCTAACTCCCATCAACCCAACTAGCATGGCCAGTTCTCAGGGATTATGGTTCGCATGACACGGTAAGCCAAACTATGGCTTACCAAGACTTCATGAACATGTGGACCCTCAGAGAGGAGATCCCATCCACTTTGCTTCTCCCAGGTTCTTTTTACAGCTGTGCTGCACTGAATTAAGTCGAGGGGTCATCCAAACCAAGGTGTCATCATAGTTCGGCTTACCATGTCATACGAACCAGATGATAGTTCAGCAACATCTGAAGGACCACATAAGTTCCCCATTCGCACTTCACCGATGAAAACAGTTAACTTAGGGATGTGCCCATGAATGCGTAGTGTGAGCCCACAATTGTGATTATTTTTAATTACATGAAGCAAAATAATGAGGCGAAATGAATTTTTTAAATTTAAAAATATGGTGGAAGAAGCTTGTTTTAATAAATGCCATCAGAACGATTTGCATTAGACAATACACAACTTTACAGGGAAGGGTCCAAAATAGGTTTGCTGGTCTTTTAGGTATTTGCCCTTTTTTGTATGTGCTCTAGCAGACTAATATAGCTACTTCACTGGAATGGGGGAAAGGGCTTATACTTGTTATGGGATTCACAATATATCATCAGCTGGGATGATGATGATAATTGTGTGTGTACATATTCTCTCTCTCTCTCTCTCTCTCTCTCCTCCCCCCCCCCCCCGTAGCAGGGCTTTAGTCTTCCAGACACATATATGCAAACACCACCAAGGAACAGAAGGACGGTGTTTCTGTTTTAAAAATCCATTGTTGGTGGGAGTGTTATGAGAAGTTGCATCCAACAGTAGCATGGGTAGAGGGGTGGATGTATGAAGCAAATGCTTTTTCCTTTGCAGATGAGCAACTCTTCTGTTGGCAACTAGAAAAGAGAAGGAAAAGGAGTTCTACTGAGTAAACTTGCATGAGATCAGGTGGCACAAGAGCACTTATGTGCTTGCTGAAAAAAGAAGGTAATACTGTATGAAGGCAGAAGAAAGGTTTTTTCCCCCTTAAGCTGAAGATAGGCTTAAACGTCCTTAATTTCTTGCCCCATGCCACCCCCTCTTTCACTCTTGATAGGCACTTTCCTAGGGCAAGAGAGGCTGCTTCGCCTCAGCAAATTCTCTGAATGCCTCTTGAGACCCAACTGCGATAGTATAAAGGTGTTTAAACAAGTGTGTTTAATCTGGCTGCATTTATTTAGGACACGGGCCATCAACCTTTTTGGACCAGTGGACATGTTTTGAAAGGCTGCATTGGGGGCACAATGTAACACACAGTCATTGTTGCTTCTCTCCTGACGTTTACCATGGAAGTCAGTCATGTCCTGTGGAGATACAGCTGTTAAAGGCTTGAGACCCCTGTTTTTTCCAAATGCCAACCCTAAACAAAAGCCTGGGTTACCATCCTGTACCCACATTGAATGCAGATTAAACATAGATGATAGACATGTATGCCATTGTACTGTAAATTACAGTGAATTCTTTATTAGTGCCTGGGCCTCAGCTGCTGCACAGCAGGATTCATACCTAAACCTTTGCAAAGTTTTCAAATTTTGCATTTGCTGTTTGGGGAGGGGCTTCTTTACCATCCTTCCCCAGCATTCTTTCAGAGTTCAAAATGTGTCCATACACTGGTCCAAAAATGTTGGCGACTCCTATTCTAGGGAGTATCTGATGCCAGTCGATTAGAAAGATACATCATGATCACAAGGAAAAAAGAAAGGGCAAACTAAGGAGATTCCAAGGATTACTAAAAAATAAGACAGAAGCAAGAAAAGCACACTAAGGAGAGCTCTTTAGGGCCCCTGTAGGGGTTCCTATTGCCTGGTGTCCAAACAACTCACTTATCAGTCACAGCTCTGATTTTACTCATTGGCTAATAACATTGACAGGCAGGAGTATTAAAGGAACTTGCAGATGTACTCTTGGAACCTCTTGCCATCATCTTTGAGAAATCAGGTGGATTCACAACTGGTTGGAAAACCGTACTCAAAGAGTGGTCGTCGGTGGCTCTGCTTCAGACTGGAAGGAGGTTTCGAGTGGAGTGCCACAGGGTTCTGTCCTGGGGCCGATACTCTTCAACATTTTTATCAATGACTTAGATGGTGGAGTGGAGGGAAGCTTTATGAAGTTTGCGGATGATGCGAAACTGGGAGGGATAGCTAACACAATGGAAGACAGGAATAAAATCCAAAGGGACCTGGATAGACTAGAAAATTGGGCTGAAATTAATAAAATGACATTCAATAAAGACAAATGCAGGATTCTGCATTTAGGCCACAAAAACAAAATGCACGGGTACAGGATGGGAAATACCCGGCTTAGCAGTAGTGCGTGTGAGAAGGACCTTGGAATTGTAGTGGATTGCAAGTTGAACATGACCCAGCAGTGTGATGCTGCGGCAAAAAAGGCAAACGTGGTTTTGGGCTGCATAAACAGAGCTATAGTTTCCAGGTCAAGGGAAGTAATAGTCCCACTATATTCTGCATTAGTCAGGCCTCATCTGGAATACTGCGTTCAGTTCTGGGCGCCTCATTTTAAGAAAGATATAGACAAGTTAGAGCGGGTTCAGAAGAGGGTGACGAGGATGATAGCCGGTATGGAGAACAAGTCTTATGAGGAAAGGTTGAAGGAACTTGGCATGTTCAGTCTGGTGAAGAGAAGGCTGAGGGGCAACATGATTGCACTCTTTAAGTACCTGAAGAGCTGTCACATAGAGGAGGGTACAGATTTGTTCACTGCTGCCCCAGAGGATAGGACTAGGTCTAATGGTTTCAAGTTGCAGGAGCGTAGATTCAGATTGGACATTAGAAGGAACTTCTTGACAGTAAGGGCAGTTCGGCAATGGAACTGACTGCCTAGGGAGGTGGTGGGATCCCCTTCGCTGGATGTCTTCAAGCAGAGGCTGGACAGCTATCTGCGGGAGATGCTCTAGCTGTGGATTTCCTGCTGTGAGCAGGGGGTTGGACTCGATGGCCTACAAGGCCCCTTCCAACTCTATGATTCTATGATTCTAGGAGCCATCAGACTGGCACATATCACATAAATCGCTTAGAAGGGTACCTGCACATTTTGCTTTATAGCTTTAAAAAAAAATCTAAGAGAGTTAGTCTTACTTTTTTTTTTTTTTAAGAAAGCTCAGAGTCTGGTGACCCTACCTGATGGTACCAGTGAAAGCCTTTGTGGGCACCATGGCACTTGTGGGTGTCAGGTTGGTGGTCCCCAATTTAGGAGAATGGAAGCTGTGGGGCCCTGATCTAGAATGTGATCCCATGCTAGATTGGGTCCCTGCACCAGTTTTCTGGCTGCTATTTGCTCCCAAAAGTACAGTTTGCAGTAAACACAGAAGAGCAGTAAAAAGCAGCCAGGAGTGAGTGATTTTCAACAAGAAACTTGTGTGCGGCACACTTGATTCATGTGCTGATTGAAGACGAATTTTAAAAGTTAGCCGAACTGCACCATTGTGCAGACATGAATGGGAAGGAGGGCTATTATTATCTTTGATTCACCTGAGCAGTTAATTCCCCAAGATTGTTGGTTGATAATCATGACAATCTCAGATGTCAGGACATTCAGAGTGTAAGATTTTCCGTATTCTAAAAGGGATCTCTTCCTCATTTAAGAATCTGAAGGTCCTGAGAGTTATGCCTTATTAAAAGCATCATTGAGGTGGCATATTGGGAATTGTTCAATTTTTCTCAACTGGATTATTCAAGATGTCAGTATTGAATCCTCTCTAATATGCTTGATACAGAGCTGCTAGAAACAGACAGGTTTCTTAACGGCTATATTTATTCCGCAATATAATTAATCTCTCCCTTAGCTTCACAAAAAGCAATTTAAAAAAGCAATGTTATTTTGAATCAGAACTATTTTTACAGAGATATTTTCTGAAGTCTTAGGTTTTTTTAAAAACAGTATTAGATATTCTTTAGTGTTTATCCCCATAGGCTTGAGAAAACTGGAAATTTTCAGAATTAGTGACATGAAGATGTTTGTGTCTTTAGGCATTCATCATCTTCTTAAGACCTCCCAGTGGGATGTTTAACTGTGCTTTGTCTCTTTATCCACTGAGTCTGCCATTACAGTGTTTTAGAATGCAAATAAAAGGAAGGAAGACACATATTTAGCAATCAAAACAACTTCCATGCAGTGAGTACTTGTGTTCTAGAAAAAGAAATCATTTTTAAAAGGTTTTGACAGACTTTGATCAATGAAACTTGTGGGAAACATTTCCTGCAGAAATGTCCATAGTTACTTCAATGCATTTCATATTGGCATACAGACTTAGAAATTGAGTTTTAGATATGAGTCATTTTTTTTTATTTTGGTTGGGATGTAAGAGTGTTTTAGAGGCTCTACATAATAGTGTATAGGTGTTGGATTTTTGTGTCTGAAAGTTCTTACCATGACTAGGAGTCCACAGTAGCACAGAATAAAGAATTTAAATACAGTGTGGAATGTCATTTAATGAGTGAATGAAGGTCTGGCTTCAACTACCTTTTTCATCATCAGTACTAATTTGGCCAAACGTGGAGTTGAATGAAATGAAAGAAACAGGAATTCAAGTGTATAAACTGGAGGATTGAGGGTGTCTCCAGACTGTCATTACTTGCAGGAGAGATTGAAGTGCATACCAAAAACGTAGGTTTGCGCAATTAAAGTGGATTAAAGCACTCTGTCACTTTAGCACAAACAATCCACTTTTTTTTTAAATAGACATTTTCTGGTTAGGAAAGTGACGGGAAAATGAACGGAAAACTGTGGGATGAATGAATGATTAATAGGAAGATGCAAACAGATCAGAACAAAAGACCAGGCATAAGCTTTGTGCAAAAGAATCAGGATGAATGCTCAGTAAAAAAAAAATAAAAAAAAATTGGAGGAGCCCTGGAACTACTAGGCACATGAGAAGAGATTGACGATTAATACATTGCATTTGAGATTATAAATTGTTTTGTGAATTATAACAAAAGGAATGTAGATATAAGTAGTTAAAACAGAAGTTATGTCTAATGAAATGGCTGTGATTGTGATACATTTTTCTTGTTTCCTTGTGGTGCAACACAACCAAAGGTCACATTTGCCCGGGACGAAGGGTTTCACACTGCAGCCTCCCATCTCCATGTCAGTATGAGGAAAAAACACAGTCTGAATCAGGTGAACAGCCCCTCCCCCCGTATGGAAGGGACTGAAAGGGCACTTGCCCTGCTCAGAGCTTCTGAGATACTTAGCTTTCATTAGAAGAAGAAGAAAACTTTCCAGCTTCTATGGCTATGTAGATATATTTGAAAGCATGTGGGCAGTGCCTGCTGAGTTTTGAATGCTTCCAGATGCTGTGTTGTTTGTTGCAACTAGGAATTGTGTGGCAATCTCAAAGGCTATTTTTTATGGTAACATTTAAGCTTTGTGGTCTACACCAGTGGTTCCCAAGCTGGGGGCCATGACCCCCAGGGGGCCCACAAAGTCATCCAGAGAGGGCCGTGAACAGTAAAGAAATTAATTATTTATTTGTTTGTTTACAAAAGTCTTCAGTCCCTGGACGTTGTCTGCTCCCCATTGCTATGGCCCATTATAATAATAATAATGCCCAATAATGATGATGATGATGATGCAGCAGCTCCTCAGCAGGTTGGCTGAGGCTGGGGTCCACATACTGCAGCTGAAATGTATTTATTTATTTAATTATTATTTTGTTTATATCCCACCTTTCATCCAAGTTGCTCAAGGTGGTGCACATGGTTCCCTCCCCTTTCCATTTTATCCTTACACCAACACTGTGAGATAGGTTAGGCAGAGAGCAGGGGTGTCACTACCGGGGTGCAGAGGACCAGCCACCCCCATCCACGCACCTGGGAGGGCGCACGCCGAAGGTCCGCACCTCCCCCCCCGCACTCCCGCTAGTGAAGCCGCTGGCTGAGAGACTGTGTCTGGTCCAAGGTCACCCAGTGAGCTTCTTGGCTGGGTGGGGATTTGAACCTGGATCTGTAACCCACTTGTGTTGGGAGATAAGACTATACATCTTCACACTGTGTGTATAGGGGGCATACCAATTTGATTTGATCTTTGTATTAAGGGGAAAAAAGGAACACCTCCCTGTTTGCAGGTAGCTTTTTATGGAAAGGGATATTTGGAGATGTGGCTTTTGCCATGTACCATTTTTTCAATTAAAAGAGACTAAAATTACAACATTTTTTGAGCTTACAATGGGGGTCCTGTACTTATAAAGGTTGGGAACCACTGATCTACAGTCCACTTTGTCAGATGCATAAGAGTTATCCTTGGTTGGCATACATGCGCATGAATGCATGTACATGCATGCAGAGGGAGAAAGAGAATTAACAGCAGGGCCAAATTATATTATTATTATTATTATTATTATTATTACATTTGTATACTGCCCCATAGCCGAAGCTCTCTGGGCGGTTTACAACAATTAAAAACATTAAAAACAAGTATACGAATAAATTTAAAAACACATTTTTAAAAAACAATTTAAAAACATATGCTAAAATGCCTGGGAGAAGAGGAAAGTCTTTACCTGGTGCCGAAAATATAACAGTGTTGGTGCCAGGAGCACCTCGTCAGAGAGATCATTCCATAATTTGGGGGCCATCACTGAGAAGGCCCTCTCCCTTGTTGCCAGACTCCCAGCTTCCCGCAGAGTAGGCACCTGGAGGAGGGCCTTGGATGTTGAGCGTAGTATACAGGTGGGTTCATGTCGGCAGAGGTGTTCCATCAGGTATTGTGGTCCCAAGCTGTGTAAGGCTTTATAGGTTAAAACCAGCACTTTGAATCGAGTTCGGAAACATACAGGCAGCCAATGCAAGCGGGCCAGAATCGGTTTTATATGTTCAAACCGTTTGGTCCCTGTTACCAATCTGGCCACTGCATTTTGCAAAAGCTGCAGCTTCCGAACCATTTTCAAAGGCAGTGGCACGTAGAGCGCATTGCAGTAATCTAGCTTGGAGGTTACCAGAGCATGGACAACTGAAGCCAGGTTATCCCTGTCCAGATAGGGGCGCAGCTGGGCCACCAACCAAAGTTGGTAGAAGGTACTCCATGCCACCGAGGCTACCTGAGCCTCAAGTGACAGAGATGGTTCTAGGAGAACCCCACCATCCGGTCAGAAGAACCACCCACAAGCAGCATCTCAGTCTTGTCTGGAAGGAGCCTCAATTTATTAGCCCTCATCCAGTCCATTGTCGCAGCCAGACACCGGTTCAGCACATCGACAGCCTTACCTGAAGAAGATGAAAAGGAGAAATAGAGCTGCGTGTCATCAGCATACTGATGACAACGCACTCCAAAGCTCCGGATGACCGCACCCAACGGTTTCATGTAGATGTTGAACAGCATGGGGAACAGAACTGACCCCTGCGGAACCCCATACTGGAGAATCCAGGGTGCCAAGCAATGTTCCCCAAGCACCACCTTCTGGAGCCAACCTGCCATGCAGTACCTCCCACTCCCAACTCAGCCAGTCGTCCCAGAAGGATACCATGGTCGATAAAATGGCCATGAAATGCAAGACGTCCAGTAGGCTTGTTACATTAGTTCCCACATACATACAAAGGCTGAAGTGATCATAACATTGTTAGTTTTTAAAGTACCACATGACTCTTTATTGTTTTAAAAAATATTTTCAGTGGTTAGGGATAGGCCTTCAGTGTTACATTTAAAATATTTCCCTTCCCTATGGCAAGTAGAAAAATTTGTGCAAACAATGAATGCATTTGCTTGTTTGTTTGTACAATATATACCAGTCATATAATTCATCTTTTAATGTTGCAGAATTTGTTAGTATTGCACAGAATTTGCACTGGAGTACACATAACTCTGGCTGAAAATAGATGAAATTTGGGGCATCTAGTTTTCAATCGTACAAAGATTACACTTTCCAAAGTGTGGTTTTTGTTTTTCATTGCATGAAACAAAAGCCTCAAACACCCAATTGTCATGCTTAGAAATCTTGGCTGATAGACAGTATCTATGTAAGAGGATTATGTAGTGTGGATGATGATTATCAAGGAGGCGAAAGCAAAAGGAAGATAATACTGTTTCAATTTGGGGGGGGGGAAGATACTGGAATTTATATATTTATGGAGAGCAGAATTCTACTGCCAGGGAAATGTACTATCTTTTAATGCACATTGAAATACAATTTCTGGTAGCACCTGTCAATCAGTGGAATATGAAAAATTACCTCTTATACTTTGTTGCATTGAGATACAGAAATATTATAGCCATGATAACTTATTTAATGCTTCCTGTGCTAAATGAGGAACTGCATTATTTGCATGTCTAAGGCTTCCGAAAAACCGAAATTATTTCTACTCCTAGGTCAAAGTGACACATCTTACTTCATTTGATATATACCTCTTATCTGAATATATTAATAACTGCATAGGCATCAAATGAGCTGAAACTTGTGTGATAGATGAGAAATTGCAGGAGGTAGGATACACAAAGCTGTTAGATGGCAGTAGATCCTTGGGATCCACTGCTAATTGCAGAAGGAGAAATACTGGCTATGAGAATGAACTACCAGATACCACTTTTCTTTAGCATTCACAAAGAAGGAATGCAGCTAGGAAATATGCTTTTGCCTCATAGACAAAATCAAGGGCGGAGAATGATCACAGGGCCACTTAATTGTGTGTGGGTTGTCTGGATGACTCACAGTTGCTGGGATTTGGTGACATCTGGCCACCCCAGGCACTGAAGCATGTTTTACTGCAAGTTGCTTTTAGGAACCTAGGAGGCTACCTTATCCTCACTGCTCCACCTAACTCAGTATTATGCTAACTGGCAGGGGCTCACCAGGATTTCAGACAGGGAGTCTTCTCCCAGCCCTACCAGAGGGTGCCAATGATTGAACCCGGAACTGTCTGCATGCAAAGCAAACACTCTGCTACTGAGCCATGTCCCTTTCCTCTTTTGTATTTTGACAACTAGTACTGAAAATGGAAGAAGAACCCAAATAATCTGGGCCAAGCTTTTCAGTCTCTGGTCTTCTGAGCAAGATTCATAGCCAAAAGGCACAAGTACTCTCATGGGTTTGTTAAAAAAATAAAATCCAGATCGGGATAATAAAACATTACCTTTATGAGGACCAAGCAAATATGTGTAAGCTTTTGAGTCCCAACAGGTTGGATTAAATAAACGGGGGGGGGGGGGGAGATTTTGGGCAAAAGGGAGAAGGGGAGGAAAAGAAAGATGTTGCTGGGCCTAATGGAAATCCCAGTCTGCAGCTTGTAGCATCCTTATGGTAGAATGGATGAGGCATTTAGAAACTTAACGAGGTTAGTCTGTGCTTGATACAGAAAGAGCTGATTGAATCGAAACATAGTTGGAGAAAGCAGCAGGCACCTCTCTACCTTTGAAAATAAAGAAGTCAGCAGCTATTCTTATCTGTCTATTCAGAGCTCGTGGGTCTCTTTTTGGGCAGAGAGCAAACTTAAAATACGATAGTCCTAATATGAGTAAAAGCTGCAGATTTAATGTGAAATAATGCCCTCAGTACATAATCAGTTGTAGTCAAATTGGTAGTATTTCCTAGTGGTTGGTGGGCATGTCACACACCCCTTTGACCAAGTCCCATAATTGTTGGTGGTAAAACATCTCAGTGGCAGATTCTTGACTGTCTTCTTTTGGTTCTGGAATTCCCTCCTGGATGGCTAAATATTTGGCCTGCCTTACTGAGAAGAGCTAGGAGGAGTGGCTCTTTCTCACTTCTGTTGTCTGGGTTCTTAGGGCAGTAACACCATAGGAACAGGGAGGAGCCACTCAGGTCTACAGGGCATGGTTGGGGAATCTTTTTCAGCGTGAGGGCCTAGTTTCCAGTTTCTAGTGTTTGTACCTGGTGTTACACTTGCAGGACATATTAGGGATTATTTTGGAAAACTGCCCTGTTGCCCAAGTCTCCCTGTGTGAGCTATTACAGGTTATCTCTGCTTGTTGTGAATCCCTCAACGTCATGCTGAGGATGTCTTTTTAGGGGCAACTCAGTGCTTGATGAGCACCAAGACAATCGTGGGACTGCCCCAATACGCCATCAGTCCAAACCATGTTGTAGGTCACATTTTTGTCTTGGTATTCTGGACTGGGCAGGTCATCTGGATGTGCGAGAACTTCTTTCTGGCTTCTTTATAATTCCTGGGAAGCTTCAAGATTGCGGTGACCATTCCCCACTGCAGGAGTAACTAACATTTTTTTCAGCCCAATGGCCACTGAAGGTTGGCCATTTTGGGCATGGTGGCCAACACACAGTCAACTGTGCATGCAGATAGCAGTGCTGGGGTAGGAAGAGAGATCTCCCCATTCTTCAGCAGTAAAAAAAATAAAAATGTTCTCCCTTTAAGTCGATCCTGACTTATGGAGACCCTATGAATAGGGTTTTCATGGTAAGCGGTATTCAGAGGGGGTTTACCATTGCCTTCCTCTGAAGCTGAGAGGCAGTGACTGGCCCAAGGTCACCCAATGAGCTTCATGGCTGTGTGGGGATTCGAACCCTGGTCTCCCAGGTCGTAGTCTAACACCTTAACCCCTACACCACACTGGCTCTCCCACCACACTGGCTCTGCAGTGCTGTGGGAACAAAAACAGCATTTTACTGCTGAGATTGAAGGAGATATTCTTCTCCACTTACCTTGGTACTACTGTGAAGAGGAAAACCAGAATGGGAGGAGAAAACAGACGGAGGAAATCCCTCTTCTTAACTTGGCCTCTTCTTCCTTTGGTGCAGCCCCATTACAAGGTCTCAGAACTTCTTTCTGGTTCCTGAGTCTCTACGACCTTTTTGTAATGGTGCTGCATCTGACTAGCTCTGCATTTCAGTCTACGGATGTGTTTACAACACCTTCTAGTGATGTTTTGATACATGAATTTCATTTGTTGTGGCCTGAGGATTGATGGAGTGCGAGTTACCCTTGATTTGCCCAGCCTTGCCCTTCTCAAACAATAAATAAGAACAGAAATGAAAGAATAACTAAAATTAGAACAAAAACAAAGTTTTGAAAAAGACATATATCATAATTTTGAGTTGGGAAGAAAATAAGTCTTGAATAATGTTTGTGTGTAACAGTTACATGATTTGGCCCTTGCAGGATTACTGAATATCTGGTCCTTTGTTTTGAGATAACCAGGAAGATAAGATAAAAGGAAAATGGGGGGGGGTGATAAGGAATTTATGTGAGGTAAGTTCTTGTGTGTTCACTGGGCAAGGGGTTGGATTACCAGGCCCCAGCAGCAGTTCTTTTGGGGCAATATTGTTACTGTCAAAGCATGCCATTAAACTTATGCATTGCATTTTCTTTCATATATAATATATGCCACTAATTCTTGAGATGCCAATTCTATACCCAGTCATCATTGTCAGATGGAGAGTAGGATTTCCACGCTCATAAAATCAGTAAAGAAACAATTGAGGTGTGTTGAAACCAAGCCACATGCATCTTATTTATAGCTTCTTAAGCCAAAATGTTAACAAATGAGAATTGGCAGCCCATACCTAGTGCAGGTTTGATTCCTTATTTTATTTCTAAAGCCCCCTAATTATTGCTCCAATACACATAGGAATAGTCTCTAGAACTCCACATCTTTAACAAGGAGAATTATCAGAATAGTTCCTGATGAGCGCCGAAGGGGACCACTCAATACATAGTAACACTCTTTTTTGTATTAGTCTAAATTTGAGATTGATCATGGAGAAAACTACTGAATTTATTATTTATTTATTAATTATTTGATTTATATCCTGCCCTTCCTTCCAGCAGGAGCCCAGGGCAGCATGAATTAAGATCCTGTTTTTTCTTGGTTAATAACATCTAGGAGGAAGGAGTTGACAAGCTAGATCCAGGGGGCAGTTAATGCCAGGGCAATTCCAAGTGATTTGAAAGAGGTGATGGTGTGATTGCTTTTGAAGAAATCCTCCTTGGACCTGGAGGATTATAATAATAATTATTAGTTAATCTCAGTGATAAAGGTTTTATGGTAAAAACTGAACTGGAAATTTTTCCACTGCCTTAGATTGATGGAAATGTAATTGAGGCTGCAATCTTATACATATTTACCTGGAAATAAATCCCATTGAGTAGGCATATATAGGATTGCACCATCAACATGTTTATTTGAGTTACTTTTAATAAACAATACTAAAATATGTAATGTTAATTATTATGTATGTTCTGAAAATGTCTGAATTTTTCTCCCCAGTAGTTTAAAGTAGTTGAATGTGATGGGGGATGGGGAATCAAATGGGAGGGAGGAGTACGGAAATTGTTCTCTGGCTCAGATTAAGATTCAGTCTGGAAGACTGCTTGGGGTAGTAATACTCACCTTGCATGGAGGCAAGCATTGCAAGCACTGAAATTCATATTTCTCGTCCAGGAAATACAATATCCAGCAATATCTCTGCTAAGAAATACATTTCCATCACATTTCAGTGGGACTTACCACAAACTATGTTAGCATTACAGCCCAAGTGTGCCCTTAAGTGGCACTTGAAATACCAGCAGGTAAAACAGTATTTAAAGTATGCACAACTAAGAAAAGGCAAAAGACATACAAATTAAGAGTAAATTGTTTAATTGATAGAGGCTGAGAGGTTTAATGGTACAAAATATTATTTAAGAATGCCATAGTACTGCTGTGGTAATTGATCCATTCAAGTCATGTCTTGTCTAATTTGTTTTAGGTCAGAACAAGGAGTGAGGACATTTGCTGCCTAGGTCAGCACAAGAGTCTGCACCACCTGAGGTGCTGCCCCTCCCTCCATTCCTCCCTCTGTCCCCCTCTGGCACCTCCTCTTCTCCCCCATGCTGCTCTTGCTGATGTGCCACTGCTCCTCCTTTTCTTCTTTCTCATCACCGCAGTGGTGGCCAGCTCTCTTCCTTCCCCTCTTTTCCGTGATCTGAAAAGGTCCCAAAGGGGGGGTGCCTTTCCTTGGAGCAATACATTCTGGGTCAGGTAGTCAGGAAGACTGCTTGTGCTACCAACACTCTGCTTGGGCAGGTAGAAGTTTTGCTTAAACTGATGTCATATGATGTCAGGAGTGGGACAGGTAAAGCCGCGGCTGCAAAGGAACAATCAGGAACCTTAGAGTATGCTCCCAATTGTTTCTTTTCAGCTGCAGCTTGATATGCTTTTCTCTGTTATGTTTAATGTAAAATCTAAGCTTAGAGTGCGATTCTACACAGCATCACTGTGACTATCATCATGGATACTCAAGCTAAGATGTGAATGCAGCACATTAACATGCTCCCGAAGGCCACTTAAGTAGATTTGGGGCGGGCACACTACTTCCTGTCTCCCAGATTGGGAGTGGGCAAGCAAACGGGCAGTCCTGGAGAGATGTCTCAGTCTGTTCACACCTGTGCATCCACTGGCATGACCTTGGCGATGGGTGGAGACAGATCTGCCAAATCCTCTCCAGTTCCCCCCCCCAGGACGCCCCTCTAACTCCTCCCTCCCCCCAAGCCTGTGAGGGGAGTGGATCAGAAGGCAGCTTAGGAGGATGGGCAGAATCAGGAGACACAACAGGTTCCATAGCCAGCTCAGGTTCTGTCGAGCCCCAGATCTTTCAGGGGAATCAGGGAAGGGGGCTGGAGGAGCTTCAGCCTCCTCAGCTAGAGCAGCAAGGGGCAGAGCCAGAGGAATTTGAGACTTTCGAGGACACTGGGGGAGGGAGTGTGCTTGACACTGTGCCAGTTCCCATGGACAGTCCTCCTGCTTAAGAAGACGTGTCAACAGAACTATTAGGGGAATCTCTGGGGCGTGTGCCAATTCCAACCCCCCTGGATCCCCCTCTTGACACTTCAAATGCTTCCCCGCCTCCTGACCTCCAGCCTGCACCTATCCAGTCGGTATTGTCAGATGAGCTGTCGGAGGCGCGCCCTCTTTCACCCCGCGTCTGATGTCACAAGAAGTGTGCCAGTCAGAGGGAGGTTCTTCGAAGGAGTGAGAGATTATGGGCGAAGACCTTTCCTATTTAAGGCTGCGCCCCCCTGACTGGGGTGCTGAGTCAACTTCCTTCATATGCTGCAGAGTATGCTTAGGAGCTTAGTTAGGGATTGCAGTGAGTTAGTTTAGTTGAGTTAATGAGGCGTGCTGCCTTTGATGTTTCAATTACCCTAATAAAACAAGAATTACTTTCATCCTCGTCTCCGTCTCGTGCCTCACACTCTGGGCAGGACAGGTTCCTCAGCAGCAAAAGGGGCTTCAGGACAAGGGCTGACACTAGCCACACTTCTACTATCTCCCCCAGTTTCAGCTCCTCCCTCTGCAGACCACTGGGACCCTTCCCCAGATCCCAGTTTTCACCATCCTCTTGGTGGCTCTGCCAGGGGTTCTCAATAGGGCCCATGACACAAACATTAGATCCACTTAGGAGCTCTGGATTACAATTAACTTCACATGTTAATGTGCTGCATTCACATCTTAGCTTGAGTATCCATGATGATAGCCACAGTGATGCTGTGTAGAATCGCACTCTAAGCTTAGATTTTACATTAAACATAACAGAGAAAAGCATGTCAAGCTGCAGCTGAAAAGAAACAATTGGGAGCATACTCTAAGGTTCCTGATTGTTCCTTTGCAGCCGCGGCTTTACCTGTCCCACTCCTGACATCATATGACATCAGGCGAATGACAGGTGGAAATTGGGAGGCCTGGTAGGCCTAATTAGGCCCACAGGCTAGAGATTTCCACTGCTGATCTGTTGTTGTTTTTTAAATAGCCATCTTAAAAGGTGACAATTGTGGAGCTGCTGAGATCACATAAATTGCAGCTGGCTTGTGTCCAAGGATCACTAATGCACATAAAAGCATTTTTTTGCATATCTGCTGTGCCAAAGGGTTACCTGGAGGTTTTGTATAGAGGCTGTTCATGTATGTAAATCATGCTACAATTAACAAGGAGCTACAGATGTTGTGTTTGCTACAATGGGCTTGGCTGTTCTTCCTGAATTTGGCAAACATTTTGTTAAAAACATTGAAAGTCTAAACATACAGTTGCTCATCCCCATAGATTGACACCTGAAAGGATTCGAAAAGACTGGTGAAGTAAGATTTCCATTTGTAAAAGCTGCACTGATTCTTTCTCAGGAAGACTTGTTTTTCTCCACATTTAACAATTTTAGTCTTAATAAAGCTTCCTGTTGGGATATGTACGTTGTTTCTTGCGTTCTCTTAAAAGCATATTCCAGTAAGGAAACTGATTTTAGCATAGTTAAGCTGTTTATTTAAAGCTCAACAATTTCACATTTCAGTTTTTTAACAATGCCTTACTTGTTACTTAGTCATTTAATTCTAAAACATTACCTTTGCTACTTATGTTTGGCCTAATTGTTCAAAAGTAATGTCAGAAATATTTTGTTAGATATGGGTGGTCCTCCAACATCTTCTGCAGTTACTCAAATAATTAATTCAACCTTCTCTGTGCTCATTCTTTAATACAGAAGAAAAGCCTGCTTGCAAGAATAGAAGCAATGCTCTTGAAGCATTGAGCAGGCTTTCTTAATGCTAATGATGGTAGTTTCTACACAAGTATGGTACGTTGGGTCATTTGGGTCACTGCACTATTATGCACCATCCATGCACTTTAGTTAAGCAACTGGTTTTTTTGGGGGGGGACTCCTGCCTGTCATCTATGTGTTATTTTTTCTGTTTGCTGTAATTGGGCACCCTATTACATTCCTGCTGCATCTTAGTTTTGCTGAGCATGATGGTTTCTGCATAGCACTGCAGGCTGAAAATTGATCGCCAGTCAATACTGTGTGATGATTCAACTTGCTCCACGGTGAGAGCTGTTCTGTGGCAGAAGTAATTGTGGGGGGCTTCAGGTTTGTACCTGTTAGGACTAACCAGATTGAAAAGGACCCAGAGCTCTCTGAAATTCAGACACCTCAGATATTTGCTGTTTAGAATTCTCTGTTCACCCAGACAGAGCCAAATTGAGCAGAGATGAAGTGTTGGCTTTTATTGATTTGTAGTTCCTCTTCCTCTACACAAAAAAGGCTGAAGTCTTCTGACCCTAGTGAGTTCTAAAAATTTCAGTAGAATTGATATTGTGTAAATTCTCTTTTCTTTTTTAAAGAGAATTTGATATGGATTACCTCTACACACAAACCCCCCTCCCCACAGAAATGGAATAGGAAGATCTTTGCATCAATCACATGCAAAACGAATACAAACCAAAATTAGACCATCTGTCTGTGCCTACTAGTTGTGGCTTATTACTAATAAGTTCGGTTGAACAGGCACTCTGTACATGTCCCAGAACTAGTTGACTCCGTTAGCTTTGCCCATCAGGTGACTGTACAATCAGTGCAAGATTCTTTGCAACCACAGCAGGGGAAACATACCTTGGCTTAAGTTGGATGACCTTCACCACCAAGAGGAGATTGCTTGTACACATGGCACTGAGAAAACCAATAACTCTGGACGTATGCTAGTGCCTAATTATGCATCTGCACTATTTGCCAACTGCACAAGTTCATACTTGTATTAGGTCACATTAGCCTTGGTGAGAAAAAAGCCTGCTCCTGACTGGCAGTGACACACTGATAATTTAATCAACAGGTATTTGCATCTTTTAGGAATATTTACTTATTTATTAAATTTATAGCCCACACCTTCCTTCAAAGGAGCCCAGGGCAGCATCCACTACCTCTGTTTTATGCATAAAATCCCTGTTTTGCAATTGACACTCAAGTTCCAATTATGGTAATAGACTTTGGACTTTTATCTGTTGGCTCTTCACCATTACATGTTGTTCCTTAACATTGTTCAAACTTCTTGAGACACAAAATATGATGTGGGATTTCTTCCCCCCCACACACACACACCTTTTTAGCTATCACTGGTGTAGTTTCATACCCTTTAAAGTGTCTTTAGGTGCTATACAATTCACTGCCACATCATAGAGAACATTCTCTTGGGTAGGAATTGTATTACATTTCACTATCCTGTACTAATCTATTATAGAAGCACCCAAAAGGTTATAGTTTGACATAAATGTTACATATATAGATGGTGTAGTTCATGAAATAGGAACTGCAGGAGGATGGCCAGTGACCATTTTGGTAAAAGGCTTTCACAGACATGATGTCTACACATTGTTTTTTTTTTCATTTGAAACGATGTATTGTATGTCATCCAAATAGAAATTGCCCTCAGTAATAACTTTCCTATGGAAGTCCATTACAAGGGGACTTCCGGGAAGGGTTGCTTTGCCTGTGCTGCCTCTGAGCGAGCTCTCGTCTCAGAAGAAGCTTTTTCAGCTCTAAAATCAGTCACAACGTTCTTTTTGACTGATAAAGATTTTCTCCCGGGCAGGGAGAAACGTAGAGATCAACCCCAAAGCCTGTTTTTGTGGGGAGGACTGGATTTCATTTATTTATGAGAGAAAGTTCAAACTGCAATGCCGGACGGACTTTCATCAAGCTCTAGCTGATTATAGCGACACGTTTATCTTTTCTTTAAAGAAAATGGACTCTAACAGGCAGATAAGCATCCTTCTTTCTATCTTCTTTTTTTACTTGGCTTAAATTGGTGCAGCAAAAAAGAGATTTGTCAATGAATCAGCTGTGAAGAACTCTTAGGTGAGTTTTGGCTTTTCTCTTTCACTAACGAAATTAAGGAGGAAAGAAATCGAAAAAGCTTATCTTTGTTTTTATCGCAAAAAGCTGTCCTGGAGGTGCATTCTAAAGATATCAACGGAAGAGGGATTTCTATTTCGAGGAGGGGGGAAAAAATTCTTTTTGGTCTATTTCATTTTGATGAATCTGCTTGTTCACGACGCCACTAATTGTTTTGATGTTGGGAACTAAGTTTGTTTTGTATTCCTGAACACATAGAGATAAGGCAGGCTGTATTGTCTACACTGTTACAAGCAAGCCTGAAATATTAACCCAATTGTGGCTGAAATAATTTTTGTCTCTGTGGTTTTAAGAATGACAACCAGGAAAGTGAATGAGACCATGGAAGAAATTATGTTTCAGAAAATAATGGGTGAGATTGAGATAACGAAACAAACCCTGAGACAGGGTAGACAGGAGATGAAAATTGAATTTAACAAAATGACGCAGGAGCTTAAAGAAATAGGGGATTCTGTGAGAGAGGAGTTTGATGGGATAGGGAAGCTACAAGCCCTGGAGATTGGAACAAATGTGAAATTTGAAAAAGATTTGGATTTTACGGATGTTAGAAATAAAGTTGACTGTTTGGAATTCAACGTTGTCTCTGAAGAGATTAATGAAGATTTTGGTGGTAAAGTTATCAATGTCTTGGATAATTTTCTGGACTGGAATGATGTGATGGAGTTTGACATAGAAAAAATCTATGGAGTTGGCTACAGATATGTGACAGTGGAGAAACTCTTAAGAGATGAGCCAGTGCATTTTGTAAAAAAGAAGAACAGAGATATGACTTTGCAGCAATACTTCAGTAACATATTCAGAATTCTTGACTGGAATGATGTGATGGGGCTTGACATGGAAAAAAATTATGGAATTAACTACAAATATGTGACAGAGCAGAGATGCACCCAGAACAGAGATGTGACTTTACAACAATATTTCAACAACATATTCAGAATTGATGGCAAAGACGTATTTGTGATGGGGGAAATTCCCATCAGACTCTTGTTATATGACTATGGCTATGACAGCAAGATCATCATGGGATACTGATAATGGATGAATGGATACTGAAACCACTGGATTTAACAGGACTATTGGAGATGGAAGATGGAATTAATATTGATAATGGAAGAATGGTTATGGAAATTATTGGACTTAACAGATTTGACGAGATGGATTAATTGATATGTTTACTTGGACTATGGCTATGGCAATAAGATTATTATGGGATATTGATAACGGAAGAATGGCTACTGAAATTACTGGACTTAACAGGATTATTGAAGATGGAAGATGGAGTTAATATAGATAATGGAAGAATGGCTATTGAAATTATTGGGCCTAACAGATTTGAATTAGATGGATTAAGCGACATGTTTATTTGGAGAAAAATTGAACGATATATCTTTCAAGAAATTGAAACTTCTCTTTGACTTTTTGTGGAAAGAATAAAATAATGTTTATGAGATTTGATGATTAATTAAGATAATTACTGGAGGAAAGTGATTTTATAATATAATTTTAGAGATAGGATTGTTATATATTCTAGACCTATAACTGATCTGCGACAAATCGGAAGTCGACATTTTATTTTATTGTTTAATTGTTTTTGTTTTGTTTTGTTTTTTCGTTTTTGAAAATTTGAATAAAAATTAATGATAAAAAAAGTAAGTCCATTACAAGGACAGGATTAAACCCAAGGTGCATTCAAGCATTCCTCTCGTGCGTCTAGGCCTCCAGTTCAGCCTGCTGGATCCCTAGCACTCTTCCCTACCATTAGTCCCCCTGTTATCGCAGGAGTAAACTAAATATGAACTGTTGGTGCAGGACACCTGGCTTTCAATAACCTGTTTATAATTGTGTTCCTACTAACCATCTGGCCATCCTGCAAACCAGAGATGAGGAACCTCAGGCCCAGAGGCTGAAGGTGGCCCTCCAGGTTTTTCTATCTGGCCCTTAGGACACCCTTCAGGCCATATTGATCCTTTGGCCACATATCCCACTAGCCCTGCTCAGTGGTGGTCTTGAGTCCTTTTTGGCTAGCCGGAATGTGTCCTTGAACTGTGATAAAGTCTCTTCCTGGCCGTGGGAGGGGGGAGATTGTGTGTGTATATGTGTGTGTGACATTTGTATGGCTAGAATATAGCCTACTGTATAGAGACAAGAGTCACAACCATTGGTGTGACCACTTTTGCCTCTGGACCATCCCACCACTGGCATGTGGCCTCTGGAAAGTTTCCACAAGGGAATGTGGCTCCTTGAGTTGAAGCAGGTGCCCCACCCCTGTGCCTTTCGGTGCTACAAGTTACAGAGCCATCCTACTCTGACACAAGAATCTCAGGTTTTCTCTTATGCAAAAAAATCTGCATCTTGTGACCAGAAAGCACATGATTTGCAAAAATCAGAGTAGGACTTTGCAATATGTAATGATGCTCGACTCTTCTTGTTGAACCAGTATCTTGTTTTTAAGCAGTGTAACCAAAGTAGGAGCATTATGAAATAAAATGTATTCCTTTTTTCTTGCACTCATGCTCAGAGGTGTAGCGAGTACTGATTTATAAATTTCAAATAACCGATTCAGAGACTTGAACCAACTGCTCTCTTGTCAGTTTAAAACTCTGACACTGTGTACCATGGGTCATAAGACTGCAGGTTTGGAGCCTATGGATTAGGGTGGCCAGACACAAAAATAGACAGGGCTTCTGCAAATTCAGTAGTTGTGGAGGAGATAGAATTTTGCTTGCATGACAAGCTATTCCCTCTTCTGCCCAACTACTACAGGTGCAGGAACCCTGTTTTTCTTTGCATCTGGCCACCCATCCTATAATAATCTGAAACTGTTCAAGTCTTGGGGGTGTATTTTAAACATAGTGTGAGGATTGGGACAAACCATTTTCATTAACCCCAAGCCAAGCACTAGGATTATTTTCTTAGCTGGGCAAACTGCTTGTGAGGGTTAGTATAGCTTGGTTTTCCAAGAGAAGTGGGATTTATTCTCAACTTTTAACTCTGCCATTTATCAGTCCATGTAGGCCTACATGACCAGACGTTGGGCTTAAAACTATTGTATTTTTTTTCTAAATTCCTGCAGTGCCTTTGCACAAACTGACTCTAAGTCTTGAAGCCAGCATTTTATTCATAGGACAACTCCCTGTCTCTTCATTCTGTCACAAAGTTCTGGCACATCTTCCCACTCAGGTGCTCTTACTGTGTCATAGAGGCATTTCCACGTATTATGTTCTGAGTTTTACAAGTTCTTTCACTGTGCATATCACAGCATGTGATGGGTTGTCTATTCATACTTTCTCCCTATATTGCTGTGACAGGTAAAGAAGCTTTTGTTCCCCCAGGCTTTTAAATATTTTACTTGGTTGTTTTTTATGCCGGTTATGTCATATTGGTGTTTTAAAAAAACTACCCTGTAAGTATTGCTGAAGGGTGGTATATAATTTTTTAAAAATAAATAAAATCTCTATAGCATGATGTGCACAAGGTTTTCCATTTTAGCAAGTATGGTGAGTACGGGGGCCACCTTTGGCAAGCATGATAAGCAAGGGCCCTTCCTCTCACCTTTGAAGCTGCATAGTGCCCCCCTTCTGCTGTGAGGAAAGCCACCCCCCTCCAAAGTTGTGAGGATGCCTGGGGGTACTTAGGCAGATGCATGGCTAAACCCTCACCTCTGGAACAAAAAAGGGGGGCTTCCTTGGCTGCTGCTTGATGGCAATATTCAAAGCATTCCCACCCAGGCCAAGGTTGGCTTGCTGTTTCCCACAAGAAGAAGAGAGGAGTTTCTTTGATAATTGCTTGCTGGAGGTGGCTAGCCAAAACTTGTAGATCCCTGGCTATGCAGTAACAGTTCTGTATATAATGTGCAGAGAGTGCTAAGCTACCATATTAAGGACAGCCCACCCCAGTAAAAATCTGTGTGGGTTGATTTTACGGGAGGTGGGAAGAGTGCCATTTAAAAAGCAGACTCCACCTAATATTAAGGCAGAAAGGCTCTAGTGGAGATATAAGTGGGCTATGCCGCTTAGTGTTCTCCGCTGCAGTACGATCAGCACTAGCAGCTGGAACATCTGGGAGACTGGGGGAGAGGACTTGCCATCATTGCCTCTTGAGCAGTTAGTTCCATTTTACTGCTGCTGCCAGCTGCCTCTGGAGGAGAGACAAGAAATGCAGCTGTTGAATCATTTAGCCTGGCGAGAAGACCTCTGCCTACCCTGGAATATATTTAAGACTTTAACTATATAGAGGTTACCTTTATTTTATTACAGTATTGAATGTATGTTTTATTTATTTATTTATTTTCTTGCATGAATTTATTGATACGTTTTTACACTGTCCCCCAATTCTTATGTAGTTTGATAATATACCGATGTGAGTTGCTTTGGGTACATTTTACTGTGGAAAAGTGGCAGCATAGACATAAATGAAACATAAAGCTTACACTTGGCCCTGCAGACCACGTTGGAGCTGATGATGGTCTGTGGAGAAGGAGTGTGCAGGCTGGCTCATCTTCACAGCGAGTGGCTGCTGAATGGACAGCAGCAAAGGCCGGGAGAACGGAGGCATCTCATTGTATCAGTTCAGGCAGCTGTGGATTAAAGAAGGGAGACAGAACTGACTGGGGAAAATCAGGATTTTTCTTTTGTGTGGAACAGAGGAGAAAACAGGTTTTGGGAAGAAATGAGGAGGAGGGTAAGCAGAGGTGAAATGAATTTCCTTGGATCTAAGAGGAGAATGCATGTTCTAGGGAGTTTTTTTTTTTTTTTAAGGGAAATTCAACAATGTGGGTCCAAACATTATTGTTGATTTGTTTTCTTTGTTTGGGCATTTGTATCCCCCTCTTTCTATGATCATATAAAACTCAAGGCATCTTACAAATAATAGAAATCACAACAAAAATAACAACTAAAAAAAAGTAAAAAAAAGTCATAAAATATAATAATAAAGCCCATATCAACAGCAGCAGACTAAAAAAGTCCCATTGTCCAAGTGGAAATCCTTGTGCTTGCACATTTAATTAGTTGGATACTATCCTAAGGCATGAACAACTGATTTATCCAAGAAAGCGAGTAACTGAGGAAGTAGCGGTTGGTGGGGATGGGGGTGTTGCATACATGAATGCCAAGGGTCGCTGCTGCTTACCAAGAGGGATAGGGGCAAGTTTGGAGGGTGCAGCATGGGCCTGGCAGCAGAGCCAATCGAACATCCTGCTGCCACACTATCACAGTTGCACCAACACCACACCTCGCTCCTCATGCCTTGCCCCTCCTCCTCTTGGTAAGCTCCAGTGCGTGCCACTGCCCTGCCTTCGCCACTGCACTAGCCCTTCTCACCACCCCTTCACTTGTGCATCTATAAGTAGGACCACTGTCAACATTTCACTGTGGAATTCAATGTAGCGAGAAGTCTCTAGTTCTGTCAGTGAAAGGATTTCTCTTCCCCCTGTGTGTTCCCTAAATATTTTCTAGAGACTTACCTCAACCCTATCTTGCAGTGTTAGGATGTGGTTGATGAATTCTGACCTCAGTTTCCCCCTCTGACAAGGCAGGTGGCGGGGGTAATGTTTTTTCTATAGCTTCAAAATTTCTGGAAATTTTACATCTCTAGACAAGTGGCATGTTTTTGCTAGAATATCAGCAATTTCACATTTGAGTTCCTTAGAACTCTCAGGTGGATACCATCCAACCCTACCTTGTGTCAGTTTTTATTTTAGAACTTTTACAACATCCCCAAGCTTCCTATTCTATCTGCTTTAGGCTATTTACTAACATGGAATGGAAAATCAACCAGATTTTACCAAATAAAGAATACAAATCAAACTATGTATCTGCATTTATTACCTTTCGTTCCCAGCAGGAGAGTTCCCAGCAGAGGGGCGGTGCCATGTAGCACTCCTTCCGACAGTGGAGTTATTGCCCCTTTCCAGTATGATACTGTGACGCTAAGTGCTGAATCAATGTAATATTAAAGGTTGATACAATGTAATACTAAGGGCTAATACAATCAGAGATGGCGATGCAATCATAGGTGCTGATACAATCATAAGTGTTGCAACAAGGACACAGCCCTTGAACAAATATGCAGTGTTAATTACTTACCTTAAGCAATCTCCATGCCCGAAATGGAACAGATAAGCCCTCATCCGAAAGAAAAACAAATAAACATGTATCATACAAACCTTTAAAAGCATGACATGTAAAGAGAAACGTCAGAGTTAGCCCGTGCTTGCTGCTCTCTGTTTGCAAACGTGCAATAAATCTATTGGCATATTTTCTATCCTCGTCTCGTCTCCAAGTTTATTGACTCGAACTTGGGGAGCACAAACCTAGCCCCTCGTTGGGCGTAACAATACTGGAATGGAACGAGCCGGGGAGCTGGTATGGCTGGGGTTGCAGGTACACCGGTGGAGTGAATCTGCTGCTCCTGCCCATTCAGCCCTGTCAGGATCAGTGTTATGTGGTCCCTGACAGCAGGATATTTCCCAGCAGCCACATTGTGAGCAAATTGTCATCTCTGGATTCATCACTAGAAACGGAAGGCTCAAATGCTGCCACAGAAGCAATGAGAGCTCTGTGAGGTCTCTGATTTGAGTAGGAATGCTTCCAACCTGATCCAGCAGCTTCAGGTGGTAAGCATGGAGCCTCATTGCCAGACCCAGTTATGTAAAGTACTGAGAACCAACAAAAGTCCCCTGCCTGGTCTGCTGAGGCCAGAAGGAAGAGCTACTTTTGAAAGTTGTCTCTATTGCCTGCAAACTACAGATGTTAGTTTGAATAAAGGAAACATGCAGTCTTTTTCTACCGACTGATCATGGGCATGTGCAATATAAATGCAGCTTATCATTACTTATTTTATTGTTTGTATTTTAGCATGTTTTTGTAAATCGTCTGGATTTCCTAAAGGGCAGTATTTAAACCTTTTAAACAAATAAATGATATCATCATTGCTACTGTTACATTCAAGCATCACTTCATCATAAAAAAAATAAAGGCTTTCATTTTATAATTGGCACAATACAGTTTCTAGCTTTATTTTTAGGCTTTAGGTTGTTCTGGAATTGTTTGGAAAACATTTCTGTAGTTTCTGAGACTTGCCTTAATTATTCAGTGGCTGCTGTCACTGAACACTAAGAGCTGTCAGGCTCACGGCAGCAAATGGCAAAGTCTGGGTAAGACACAGCCACAACTGTCACTTGTAGAGATATCTCTGAAGGAAGCAAAATAAGTTCATGTTAGAGGTTTTGTGCTAGGGGAACTTTTTTAACTGTGCCCCTGGCAAACATCAGGCTCCAAAGGGAAATGAATGAGAAGAGTCAGGAAAGGAGTGGATTTGCCTCTGGGAGCTTAGAACAAGCTAGGACCAGGACAGCAGCTGTCTTTACTAGTCAAGAACAAACAGAGAGAATGAAAAGCGGAACTTCAGATTCGAAGCTGCTAACGACAGGCTGCTTGACTTTGTTTGAGGGGGGTGATAATTGCCCTGCACACTCTGCAAATTGGATTATGGTGTAAGGCTTATGTACCTGTTGTGCATGAGTCACCTTGCATAGTTGTTCTCATCAAACATTACCTTTACCTCTGAAGGTATTAGAAATGGTGTGTGAGCATATGAATTGCCTTGCTGGATGAGATGAAAGATCTCTCATTCCAGCGTTCTGTTTTCCAGCGACAACTAACTAAATGTCACTGGAAGCTCAGAACACAGGCATGAAGATTATTGTTGCTCACAAATACTCTGGTATACTGCTTCTGAGCTTGGAAGTTCATGGGAATATCAACATTTTAAATATTGATACCCTGCTCTTCAACCAGCAGGCTCCCAGAGTGGCTTGCAGTAAAATAAGATCAATGAAAACAATGACAAACCAACAAAATAAATTAAAAGCAGAGCTGTCAATCAGCTCCATAAGCAGCATGAAACCAAGATCTGAAATGCCTAGGCAAGCAAGCTGGAGTTTTGTTTCATATATGGCCCTTGGTTACTAGAAAAATCTGACGGGACCTTTTTACATCTTCCCTTTGAAGCCTCAAAATGGTTACAATTAATGATGTTAGCAAAATATGCTTTTCTTGCCTCAGAAATATCAACCTTGTGACCTACAATTTCAGATCTTTAAATCTGCTGTATTCCACTCCCTTCAAGCTCCCTTCTCCTGCACCTATTTATTTGGGTGTTTTGCTTTGGTGGCAGTGGCAGCTGTGGGGAGCCTCTCCCTGCATCTCTTCTGGTACGCGGGGTGCTGCTAGATACTTTGCACCAGGCACAAGTAGACTGCAAAGTGCAGGAAGAAAGGCAAATGACATCCATAATACCTCTCTGGGAAACCGTTGCTTCCACAAATTTCTGCATGTCAGGGGCCAGAACGGTGGTGGAGGGGAAGGAGGAGAAGTCAGGAGGCAGTTGCGGTTGGGTGGTAGGAAGGAGGCTTGTGGGTGTGAGGGGCAAGGGAAGGGCTTGGCGGTTCATGGGAAGAAGGGGGGATGGATCAAACACTATTGTCCTCCTGGTGACATAACAAAGAATATGATGCATCCAGTCCAGTTTGGCTTGCAATATATCCTAGAAGGTGGTGTTGGAAGACTGTTGCTTTCCTCCATGGGAATTGTTCCCCATGGGGTGGGGCATCACTGGCCCATCACCAGAGATGACCTCTGTGGCCTTCCCATGTGGCCTGTGGGGTTCCCTCCTCATCCTGCCACTCCTCAGCTGTAAACCGCCCCCCTGGCAACAAAAATGCCCTCACCCTGTGCTGCAGTTAGGCTTGAAAGAAACCTTATGTATTGGGTATACTGTAGGGTGGACAGATGCACAAGCGTAGAGGGCTCCTGCAGTTTTACGGTTGTGTAGAAGTGGGGATTTCAACACCTGGCCACCATAAATCACTGGGTGAGGTTGTCTGAAGATTTATGCGGAAGTGTTGTTATGCTGATGACATTTAGTTCTGTTGATCTTTTTCATCTAACCCTGAAAGATGATGGAAAGTCCCAAGAGGACAGTGATGGACTGGATGTGAGTGATCAAACTGAATCTTCAACCAGAGAAGATGGAAATGCAGGCACTGTCGCTGCCTTGCATGTGTAGTTTGAAGTGAAAGAGGAGCACAGGTGTGCCTAGAGTACTAGTCTGTTGCAATTGTACAACAGATCTCCCAAGTGACATTTTGAAGAAGTAAAAATGATGGAAATTTTGCAGGCTTTTAAAAGTGGAATAAAAGTGGGATAGCTTGCACATTTCTTCTACATCTAACTATTTTACAGATTATAGTTCTTTTAAAAATTCTGATTAGCTTTGAGGTGTATAGATCAGGATTTGGTTGATTTTGGAAGATGGGAATTATTTCAATTATTGAATGGTTCATCACTGATTGAGTAGCTCCACCCTAAGCATTAAAAGCTTCTGATGAAACTGGAACCTTAAGATTTTTTTTTAGCCTGCAAAACCAAGTGGTTCCTTGGCAGTAGGACACGCATCTGTCCCCTTTTCCTCCTATTTTTTATGTGTCTCTTCAGGGTAATTTCACTTTCTGGCTTCACCTGTAAACTGAAATCAGTTCACATTGCCCAGAGACATTCCTTTTGCAAGTCTGGGTGCTTCCAAAAGAAAGAAAAGACTAAAACAAGTCAGCTAACTAGCTTAGTTAGCCAGAATAAGTTTTCCAGACTTGCATCTCTCTATTTGTTTGATTGAGGTGGCTTTGTTCTGGCCAGCTTAATTCCTTTAAATTGAACCCCTTTAGTAAAAAAATGAGGTAAAGTAATTATTGTTTAATTATACACCTACATGGTTTTTAACCTGTCGTTGGTCTATGGTGTTGGCCCCTCTTTCTTCACCACCACCCCACTTTAGCAATCAACCCCCTTTATATTCCTTGATATTGTCTATTTCGGCCCAGTATTCTGTGTTAATGTGCTTCTCATATAACTGGGTCTGCATATCTTGTAAGGTTTTCATTTTACTTGGTTTACACCCCATAAATCTGGATGGAGTCTCAGTTTATTCACCCTCATTCAGTTGACACACTGATTCATGATAACTACAGCCTCACCTACATGTGATGGAAAAGAGAGATAAAACCAGATGTCATCTGTGTATGATTTCATGTACCCCTATGGTTTCTTGTCATCCCACTGATTTAATCTACCCAGTGGAACCCAAAGCACAACAATGGACACCCAATACAACTTTCTGGAATCAGCCCTCCAAATAGAAGAACCATTAAGCAGTGCCTTCCTCCCCCAGCTTGGAGAGTATTTCCAGAAGGATAGTTGATGGCTTTGAAAGCCATTGAGAGGAACATACAATAACAACTCTTTAAGATTCCAGAAAGGGGACATTTCCAGCCCTATGAAGAGATAATAGAGATTTAACATAAGCATAAAGCAGATGATCTACAATTGAGCAAGACCCTTCCCCACAAGTAGGCCCAAGAGAATCAACAGGATCACACTCCTCTGCGTCTTTCTCAGCAAAGGGCATCTCAAGGCAGTCTCTGTCCCAAATCCAGTCCTAAAGCCTGATTGAAATTTATTTGGAAAATCAGTTTCATCCAAGAATGACTGAAGATTATGGTGCCCACTGTTTTGAATACCTTGCACAGGAAGGGAATATTGACCATTGTGTTACCAAGGACTTCAACCTTGCTGTAATTTTAAATATGACCCTAGCATCGTAACTCTAAAATCTTTAAGTTTCCCAGAAAAGTATGCAAAGCAAAAGCTTAGGCATACAGGGCAAGAAAGCTGCAGTTTGGGTTTATTGACCTCTGCCTACATTAATTGGTGGAAGGAAGACTTGTAAGTTAGGCATAAGAGCATGATGCACCTTCTATGCTGTCTGACCTCTAACTTGCTGTACTTAGAGCCCTGCTATGGAGGATACTCCATGCCTAAGGCATTGCAAACCGCTGGTAAATATACTACAGCACCCGTTCCCAACCTTTGGGTCCCCAGATGTAGCTGGGCTACAATGCTCATCATTCTTGACCATAGGCCATGCTGGCTGGGGCTGATGAGAGCTGTAGTCCAGGAACATCTGGGGTCCCAAAGGCTGGGAAAGGCTGTGCTATAGGTATTAGTCACCCATTAGCACCCATTAAGATTATGAACCTCCATCCAGAAATATGCGTACGGATACCTTCTTACACACCACATATCTTTGTGCGCACTACCCATGACAGGAAAACTTGGATTCCATTGGAATTCCAGGGATTCCTTGACCTTGCTGTCCTGAGAAACCTCAGGGGCTGAACCTTAAGAATTGTCCACTTCGAAACCTCAGTGTACAATCCTAGCTTGCCCAATCCAGCCTTGCTCGTACAGTATGAATCTCAATACCATATTGCCCCCTCCCCACACCACAGTGATAGGGGCTACTCCATTCCGTTCCGGGTTCATAGGATCACCCAGGCACATAACTAAAATTGCCAGGAGATACAGAGGTAGAATGTAGTAAGTGCAAAATACATTTGTGACTCTGAGGCAGAAACATCCTGTACAGACGTGGATCTGTAGGAGTCTGTGCTCTGACATGTGGCAGATTTTAAGAGGTTCTGAGTCCCAGTTGGTGTTGCATGCCACCCAGAGGAAGGAAACGTGATGCCTGATTCTGCCTGTGAGGTCAGGAATTCAGACTCCTTAACCAAAGTAACGAAATCCATCACAGAACACCCAAAACTTCTCTGTTTCCATCAGAGAAGTTAAAATGCACAACATGAGACAATTCAGATACTAAATAGAATGCACCAGCCCAAGCCCGGGTCTCTGCCTCTTTCAGTTGCTTCTATCCTTCCTTGTGACCTTGGGGTGAGCACTCAGCAGGCCTGCTTGGCAATTCAGGTGCTCGGTAGAGTTCCTTTGTCAAAGCAGGGTATCTCTTTCCAGACATGTTCATTGGAAGTTCTCCCATGCTCTGCAGAACTCAACCTCTGTCCACTATCTGAATTCTGCTCCTTAGACCCAGACATCTGCTGCTTAATGACCAATACTAGGAGATTCCTGCACTAACAGAAACCCATTCAGGCATTGTAAAGCACCGGCAAGACTTTTTTCCTGGCAAGTATAGAACAGTTTCACGAAGTAAGTTCCAAACCACTTTAAACCCACTAGGGTGGTTTGAAAAGAAAGAGAACTCTTTGTATGATTAAAAAGATATGCAATCACTAAAATGTCAAATTTTATACAGTTATCCCGTTACACTAGCTGTAAAAGGTAATTTAAAATTTATGATCCAAAGTCATAATAGACATATAATATATATTTATAAAATTCTTTATTTCAGCACTTGTTAAACTTTATTGTAATGTGGGCCACTGTTGTAGTTTGCTTGTTCTTCACTTACCATCACATTTTATTACATGTATTTATCTATTTATTTATATCCTACCCTCCTCTCCAGAAGGCAGCAAACAAAACACTAAAAACACTCTAAAACATTGTAAAAACAGACTTTAAAATATATTAAAACATCTTTAAAAACATCTTTTTTTAAAAAAGCTTTAAAAACATCTTAAAGGAGGTGAGACAACTTGAGCGCCAGTGGCGGAAATCTTGCACTGAAGACGATCGGACACGGGTTAGAGCAGCAATAGCTGCCTACCAGGTGGCAACAAAGGCAGCAAAGAAAAATTTCTTTGCTGCCTCTATTGCGTCGGCAGAGTGTTGTCCCAGGAGATTGTTCCAAGTGGTCCGAAGCCTGGTCGGTCCAGTTGCTCAGGAACCCATGGAACATTCTAAAATCTCCTGTGATACTTTTGCTAAACACTTTGCCGATAAAATCAAACGTCTGAAGAGCACGCTTCCGCTCGCTGTGGAGACAGGAAGTGGGCCAGAGTCGGCCAGTTGCATTCCGGTCTGTTGGGATTGGTTTCAGCCTCTTCTCTCTGAGGAAGTGGACAAGGTGCTCTGTACTGTGAAGCCGACCACCTGTCTGGTTGATCCTTGCCCATCATGGCTCATCATGAGCTGTAAAGAGAGACTGGGCGAAGGGATCAAGGCGGTGGTGAATGCATCCTTGCAAGAGGGTGCAATGCCATCAGCCCTCAAGGAAGCGGTAATAAAGCCCATCTTAAAAAAACCGTCCTTGGATCCCCAAGAGTTAAACAACTTTCACCCAGTCTCTAATTTACCATTCTTGGGCAAGGTGATTGAGAGGGTGGTGGCTGTGCAATTACATGGCGTGGGACCGCAATATCTTGTGGAACGCCTCTCCTGCTATGAACCTATCCGGTCACTTCGCTCAGCATCTAAGGTCCTCCTCCGGGTACCAACCCATCGAGAAGCCTGGAGGACAGTTACTCGATCTTGGGCCTTTTCTGTAGTGGCCCCCGAACTGTGGAACAGCCTCCCCGAAGAAGTACGCCTGGTGCCTACTCTCCTATCTTTCCGGCGCCAGGTTAAGACCTGGCTATGCTCCCAGGCATTTTAAGCGTTTATGTTATAATTTTTTTAAAAAATTCTTTTCTTTTGTTCCTGCTTGTGTTCATTGTTTGTAGGCTGATTTTATTGTGATTTTGTATTTTAACCTTTTGTACACCGCCCAGAGAGCCACTCGCTATGGGCGGTTTATAAATGAAACAAATAAATAAATAAAAAAATAAAAAACAAAATGCATGGGTACAGGATGGGAAATACCCGGCTTAGCAGTAGTGCGTGTGAGAAGGACCTTGGAATTGTAGTGGATCGCAAGTTGAACATGACCCAGCAGTGTGATGCTGTGGCAAAAAAGGCAAATGCGGTTTGGGGCTGCATAAACAGAGCTATAGTTTCCAGGTCGAGGGAAGTAATAGTCCCACTATATTCTGCATTGGTCAGGCCTCATCTGGAATACTGCGTTCAGTTCTGGGCGCCTCATTTTAAGAAAGATACAGACAAGTTAGAGCGGGTTCAGAAGAGGGCGACGAGGATGATAGCCGGTATGGTGAACAAGTCTTATGAGGAAAGGTTGAAGGAACTTGGCATGTTCAGTCTGGTGAAGAGAAGGCTGAGGGGCGACATGATTGCACTCTTTAAGTACCTGAAGGGCTGTCACATAGAGGAGGGTACAGATTTGTTCACTGCTGCCCCAGAGGGTAGGACTAGGTCTAATGGTTTTAAGTTGCAGGAGCGTAAATTCAGATTGGACATTAGAAGGAACTTCTTGACAGTAAGGGCAGTTCGGCAATGGAACCGACTGCCTAGGGAGGTGGTGGGATCCCCTTCGCTGGATGTCTTCAAGCAGAGGCTGGACAGCTATCTGCGGGAGATGCTCTAGCTGTGGATTTCCTGCTGTGAGCAGGGGGTTGGACTCGATGGCCTACAAGGCCCCTTCCAACTCTATGATTCTATGATTCTAAATGGAATTATCTCTCTGTGTCCATATGGCAATGAATATTGTGCTGTATCCCTAGTACTTATTACAAAATTATGTGTAACATGTCAGTGTTTAGAGTGGGCTCTTCCAGGAGAACATAAGGAATTCGTCTTATACTGAAATAAACCGTTGGTCCATCTAGCTCAGTACCATTTCCAGGGTTTCAGGCAGGAGACTCGCCCAGACCTATCTGAAGATGCCTGGGATTGAACTTGGGACCTTCTACATGCAAGGCGGATGCTCTTCCACTAAGCTAAGGCCTTTTCCCTAGTTGAAGGGGGGCACGCCTTTACTCTTTTACTCAGGAAACAACTGTGCACCTGTATAGATAGCCCATATTCACACTGCAGATTTATTCCACTATTATTCCATTTTAAATAGTACTGGCTTCCCCCAAAGAATCCCAGGATGTATAGTTTGTGAAAGGTGCTGGGAGTTGTTAGAAGACTCTTATTTCCCTCAGAGAGTTACAATTTCCAGAGTGGTTGAACAGTCAGTCAGTCCCTCTTCCCAGACAACTCTAAGAATTGTAGCTCTCTGGGCGGAATAGAAGCCAGGAGACTGCTGAGCACCCTTCACAAACTACACTTCCCAGGATTCATTGAGGGAAGCCATGACTATTTAAAGTGGAATGATAGTGGAATAAATGTATGGTGTGAATGTGGCCATAGTTATCTGCACAAAGTGTTTTGTCAGTAGTTTTGCTGCAGTCTTTTCCAGTTGTCTATATTGCTTTACCATTCAGGGGGTGGGAATGGTAAGACACAGAGAAATGTCTCTAGACCCCTCCTCCAGAATTCCCGCCTTTTCTCATTTATTATTATTAATTTATTTCTTACATTTATACCCCACTTTTCTTTCATCATAGAAACCTTAGGCAGCATACCTGTGGTTCCCGGGTGGTGTCCCATCCAGGCCCTGACCTGCTTAGCTTCAGCAAGGTGGTGGTCTCATGAGCCTTCAGACCATAGCCTCCCTTGATGGAGAGGGGTACCAAAGGGCTGTGCTTGCTCCCCATGTCATCTGTGTGCACTCGTGTGTCTATGTGTTTGTATGTGTATGTCAGCCTCTTGGCTGAATGGGGCTGTTTTTGTTCCTCCATGAACTCCACCCTTCCAAAAGGACTGTGCGCAGCAGAGTGAAGAACCCAGGAAAGCATTTTTCAACCCCCCCTCCAATCCAACAGGAAAGCCAGTGCCTCCTCTCCCTTGACATTCCCCTTGTCACGTCTCAATTCTTCACGCTATAACCGTGCATATGGCATGATTGCACAAGAAACACTTGGCCCAGCAGTTTTGTAGAGACTGATGAAAAGACTGCTCTATGCTTGTGATAATTTCTTGGAATGCATGTAAGCATAATAATTTCTTATATCTTTTCCCTCAGAAATGCTGAATTTGGTAATCTGCAGAAGATAAATGGATTTTTAGCAGTTGAAGAACAAATTCAGGTAATTACAGCATTTATGCTAACTGGATTTAACTGTTGCAAAATAGTTTTGAAAAGGCATGCGTTTAGTCATATCACACTACATATCCTGATTTTAATAGCTTTCCTTTTGTGGATCCAGCCATAATTCTTTTGTATGCTTTTCCCTTAGATATTGGGAAATACTGGAAAATGTCTGTGCTGTTGTACTACATACATGATGCTTTACAAACAACAGATGTGAGACATCCCTAACCCGAAGGGTTTATCCAAGTTATAAAACAGGCATAGCGAAACAGCAGAGGAAGTGGGGAAATGGAGGCATAACAGGGCCGGCTCCAGGAATGCCGGGGCCCTTGGGCATCAGCTTGCCCTGGGCCCCAGTGTGTGTGTGTGTGCGTTTGCGCGTGCATCCCAGCCCACCCCCACCTACCTGCATCCTGACTTGTACTATTGCCATTAACCAAGATGGCGACTGCGGTTTCCCTAAGGGGATGAAGCCTCCGCTGCCATCATCTCTGCCATCAACTAAGATGGCATGCGTGCATCTCTGCCATCAACTAAGATGGCGGCAGGGGCTTCAGTACCTTAGGGAAACCGCAGCCGCCATCTTTGTTAAGGACAATGGTAAAAGACAGCAGACAGGTAAGTGGGGAGACATGGGGGGGCACAGATCGTGGAAGGGAGCAGAGGGGCAGCTGAGGGGGCCCCTGTAGCTCCAGGGGCCGTTGGGCCAGTGCCCAACCTGGCCGCCCTTTAGAACCGGCCCTGCATAGATAGGCAGGGGAAGAATATGTGATTATTTCAGTTTCATATACTTTACAAAAGAGGCTGGGGGCAGGGAATGATTCAAAGATTTCCTGGAAAACATGAGTTTTGAGGAGAGACTTCAAGGCAGTAAGAAAGGTGGTTGCTCAGAGCCAATCCAGGAGGCCGTTCCAGGCATCAGGGCAGCAAAGTGGAATTCTTTCAGGAAGAAGGACACCTTTGAATGGCTGACAGTGATAGCAACTGGTCAGAGGAAGTGACACATCAGGGAATAAGAGCAGAGAGATAGGGAGGGGCAAGGCCAAGGGCTGGGTGACTGCTTTCTGGATGAGGGACTGAGAATTCCAGAGGGGGCAGGAGCGGGGAGACAGGTGGGAGACAATGAATAGGAATGAGATTATGAATGAGAGAGAGATGGTGTATGTGGTCCTTACTGAATAAATGTCTTGATTGACTTTAAGTGGATAAATAAATGTCTTGATTGACTTTAAGTGGATCTTCAAATATGGGACTACTTAGGACTTATCTACAATGAAGCTGCTATCTTGACATTTCCTGTGCCCTATAATGCATTCTTGGGGCAACTTGAATGTATCACTAAAATGAACCTTACTGGATATCTAAGAGTCCCCTTCCCCCCAATTTCTTCAATCCCTTGGGGGTTGCTTGCAGCTTAACTTCATACAATGGGTTGTATTCGGAGTAGCAATAAATATCTGGTTCCATCAGTGCAAGGATTTCTCCTTGTGTAACAGAATGTTCTCCTTCTGCATACTTCCTAAATCTGCCTGGGTTTTCCCCCAATCCTCTGGAGCAGATTTGGGGATGGTGCGGGATGCACACGGGGAGGAGAGACTTAGCGGTCTTAGGATCTCTTTAGATGGCAATGCATATTATGTCAGTTACTTCAAAGTGTGGTAAGTCAGCTCTGCTGTGTCTGGGGGCCCTCCTGCTTCTTCTGCTGAGTAAGGCCCTGAATTTCTGCCTCCAAAGTCCTGCCCTGATGGGCACAGCTGACTACTTGAGCCAAGGCTGCTTTTCATAGAATTATAGAGTTGTAGAGATAGAAGATACCTTGGAAGTCATCTAGTCTAACCCCCTGCTCCATGCAGGATCTGCAGCTACAGTATCCCTGACAGGTAGCCATCCAACCTGTGCCTAAATACCTCCAATGAAGGAGAGCCCACCTCCTCCTCAAGGCAGTCTGTGTCATTTTGAACAGCTTGATTGTTAGAATGTTTCTCCTCATGTTCAGCCAACATCTGGGCTCTGGGCTCCTGCTGGGAGGAAGGGCGGGATATAAATCTAATAAATGAATAAACAAATCTGCTCCTTCCAATCTCAGCCCATTGGTTCCAGTTCTGCCCTCTGGGGCAGTAGAGAAGAAGTCTACTCCCTCTTCTCCATGGCACTCCTTAGGATATTTGAAGGACGCTGTCATGTCTCAGTGTAATCTTCTCCAGTATAAGCATACCCAGCTCTTTCAACCATTTCTCATAGGATTTGATTTCCAAACCCCTCGGTATCCTAGTCACCCTTCTCTGGACATGCTCCAGTTTGCCAGTGTCTTTCTAAAAATACGGCATCCAAACTGGACACAGTTCTCCAGATGCAGCCTGATCAGAATGATTACTTCTTAAGATCTGGCCACGGTGCATGTGTTAACAATCTAACATTGCATTAGCTTTTTTAGCAGCTTCAACACACTACCGGTTTATGTTTGGCTTATGATCAGGAAAGACACCGCAATCCTTTTTGCATGCAGTGCTGCCAGATCAGGTCACCGGCATCCTATGCATGTGACTTTGATTTTTTTTTAAAAATACAGAACTTTACATCTGTCTCTGTTGAACTTCATCTTGTTGGTTTCAGCTGATCCTTCCAGTCTTTCAAGAACATTTTGAATGTTGATTCTGTCTTATATGGAGTTAGCTATCCCCCCCCCCGCTTTAAGGCATCTGGAAGTTGATGAGCAGCCCCTCTACACCCTTATCCAAGTAATTTATAAAAGTAGCGAACAGCAGAGAGCCACGGATAGATCCCTATCGCATTCAAATCAAGACCACCCTCCAGGTTGATGCAGTGATTAATGAGTACACATTGGGTACTGTTCCTCAGCCCCCTCTGGATCAACCTGACAGTAGCGTTGTTCAGCTCACATGTTATAATCTTGTTAACAAGGATGTTATTTATTTAACAAAATGGTAAAATGCTTTTAAAAATATTCCCAAAGCATTTCACAAGTTACATAATAAAATATAATTTAAAACCATCTGAATGAAACACATAATTTCAAATATTATTATATCAAAACATTATTAAAAGCAACAATAGTTCAGCATAGTATAGAACCACCAAAACTGGGCCACAGAGCCAATTCAGCAGCTCAGATAATAATTAGTTGCTAAACACCACAGTAAAAAGATGAGTCTTTAAATCCCATTTAAAAATATATAGGAATTGAGCTTTCTTGATACCACATGAGATCGAATTCCACAGTTGTGGGGCCATTGCCAAAAAAATCCCCAGGTCCATGTGCCCACCAGCCTATCTACTTGAGTAAGCAGACAGCTCAGCAAGGTTTCAGAATCAGATCTTAAGGTTGATATGGATGCAGACAGCCCTTTAGGGATCTCAGTCCCAAACTGTGTTGGGCCTTAAAGGTCATAACCAACACTTTAACTTGGATAAGCAGTACAACATATGCAAGTGAATATGTTCTTACTGCTTGGCTCCAGCTAATAGCTGAAGGTTGCATTTTGTACCAGTTTCTGAACCCTCTTTAAATGCAGCCCACATAGTGTGTTATAAGTAGGGTCACAGAAGGCGTACCATCCTAAGGTGATAAAAAGTACCTCTGCCACCTGATCCTCCTCAGTTAGCAATTAGTCCAGAAGCACTCATAAGCTATGAACTTGGTCTTTAAGGACGACTGCAACCCCATCCAAGAACAGTTGCAAACCTCTATCCAAAGTAGCCGGTTTCCCCACCCGCCCACAGCACTTCTGTCTTAACTTGATTAAGTTTCATCTTGTTCACTCTCATTCATCCCAATTCCTCTTTAAGACAGCTGTTCAGAATTTCCTCCCTTGAATAGGTAAACGGAAAAGAGAAGTAGAGATGGGTGTCTTCTGCTTACTGATGAAACTTCAGACCAAACCTCTGGATTACTTCACCCAGCAGTTTTATTTTACAGCCACGAGAGTAGCTGTAGTCAGCGGGGATTTTTCACATTCCGCAATGTTAAATGGAAAATGTCTCCCCATGCCATTCTGAGGCTTCCCATCAGCTCATTTCAAAACAAAACCTTACAAAACTTATAGTTCTGAACTCAGAAACACTTGCTTAACAACCCTGTCAATTTTCATGGCGATACACAAAACAGTCAGAGAAAATCGAGAGTTCAAAGTCTAAAAAGAGAGAAAAAAACTCAGAGCCCTTTTGGACTTTTTTCTGCAAGTTCTCATAATCTGTTGAAATTCATTAAAAATCAGCCATGTTCACAGAGTACCTGTAATCCTAATACTGACCCTGTCCCATACTCTGACCTTCATCTACTGCAGTTTAAAAGTTAAAAAAATGCCTGGTTGATTTTTAATTAATTTAAGAAATTTTGGCTGGAAGCCTATTATAACGCGGGGCATGCTCAGTAAGGACCAACTGTCAGTGTTCTAAAAGTCTCACAGCTGCTGGGCTTGGCTAATAAGAGGGCCACACCCACACCGGACTTGATTTCACTTGAGACAGTCATGGCTTCCCTCAGAGAATCCTGGGAAGTGTAGTTTGTGAAGGGTGCTTAGAGGAGACTCCTATTCCACTGAGAGAATGGTTAACAGTCAGCCACTCTGATTGAAGGTCTGTGAGAGGAACAGGGCGTCTCCTAGCAACTCTCAGCACCCTTCACTAACTACACTTCCCAGGATTCTTTGAGAGAAGCCATGATTGGCTTTGAGAGAAGCCATGATAAATTCTTTTAAATTGTTTTTAAAAGATGTGTTTTTAAATTTGTATATTTGTTTTTAATGTTTTTAGTTATTGTAAACTGCCCAGAGAGCTTCGGCTATGGGGCGGTATATAAATACACTAAATAAATAGATAAATAAATAATGATTGTCCAAAGTGTAATAGAGGCCTGGTGTGTGATCAGGGACAGCTTTGTTTTAAATTTGGGTGGGAGGTAGGGTTGCCAGGTTCAGGGCCTGAGACTGATCCTGTATCTTTAGGAGAAGAGAAAGTCAGCCAAGTGCCGGTGTTCTTGCAACATTGTAATGGGAAAAACCTCAGGGTAGAATTGTCCCTTCCCCCGGCCCAACTGTGAAAGATACAGAAGACGTCTTGGTTGGCAGGCCCAGCCTGGTCAGTTTTACCTATCCTAATCATGATTGCATAGGAGTATATCCGATTCAATTCAATAATCATACAAATGATCAGACCTGCCTTTTCCCTCCTTCCCCTTTCCTCTCCCTTTCTCCTCCCCTCTTCCTTCTTCCGCCTTCCTTGCCCACTCCAGCCCTCCGTCCCTCCCCCCCCCCAGTCAGTTTTACCTATCCTAAGCATGATTGCACGGGAGTAAATCCCACTGAACTCAATAAACATGCAAACAACCACATCTGTCCTCCCCTCCCCCTCCTGCCTGCTCCCATCCCAGTCCTCCCCTCTGTCTTTCCACTCCTCCCCCTCCTCCCTTCCCCATCCCCTGTGGTCAGTTTCACCTATACTAAGCATGATTGCCTGGTGTGTGTGTGTAAATCCCACTTAACTCAATAAGCATGCAAATGATCAATCCATTCTCAGCAAACTTGCACAGGATCCCATTTTTACCTCCTGGATTAAAAAGCAGGGAAATTCACTAATAGGCAAAAAACCTTGTGGTTTAAGAATGTACCTATAGCCCACAGATATTTCTACCAAACTTTAAAAGGCAGGGAAATTGGGCAGCTATAGTGAATGCACCAGGGGAGCAGGAGACCTGAACTCCTCTCTGAGATATTGTACTGCCCTACAAAGTTGTCAAAATGCAAACACCATTTGGGTTGGTCTTTCACAGTCCAATCCACTTGCTGTGTAGCTTGGAAGAATTTGGTAACATGTGCCTCTGAGCATATGGTGAGTGGTGGCAACACCTGTAATCAGCCCAAATAATAGAAAGAAGATATGTCCTGTGCTGATCTTGTTTTAGCCAGGAGGAAGCAACATTATTAAGACAGTTGATATAGTTCAGATGGCCACTTTAAATATGTCTGATTTACTTTGCAATTTTAGTGAAGTTTTCTATAGGAAATCATTTTCTTTTGTTTTTGTTTGTATGAATATGTGAAGTAAAGCAATACTTTGCAAAATTTATACTAAAAAAATTCCAAACATAATTGTGGAATAATGGCACTGACTTCTGCAAAATCGTCTCCAGTGGACCTCAGAAGTGTCTCAATTTGAACAAGATAAAACAGTGGGAGGTGAAATATATTCTAGCAAAATTCTAGTTGTGCTCTATGTTTTTAATTGATCGTGAACACCTTGCCTTAAATAAAGTGGTTTAAATATAGCAGGCTGAAAACATGCATCCTCTTTTTTCCAACAACTAAAGTCATTGCTAAAGTAGCAGCATATTTGTAATCAGTCTGATTTTACATTAAATTGCAGTTTCAGGTCCAACTGTTAATGCACCCAAAATAGAAATAGACCTCCAGTTTGAAACAAAAAAGGCTGTCTTCACCATCATATGACATTGACCAATAAAAGGCTTTGAAATTAATAAAAATAAATTTGACACAGATTTCTAGGATGAATAATGAGGGAAATAAAATTTTCTAGTTTAGATTCTCTGTAGAAACATTAGTAACACAGGAAAGAAGCAAAGTAAGGAGAACACCAACGAACATACAAAAATATAATTCTCCATCTTTGGAGATGGCAGGTGTTGCCACCACTCACCATATGCTCAGAGGCACATGTTACCAAATTCTTCCAAGCTACACAGCAAGTGGATTGGACTGTGAAAGACCAACCCAAATGGTGTTTGCATTTTGACAACTTTGTAGGGCAGTCCAATATCTCAGAGGGGAGTTCAGGTCTCCTGCTCCCCTGGTGCATTCACTATAGCTGCCCAATTTCCCTGCTTTTTAAAGTTTGGTAGAAATATCTGTGGGCTATAGGTACATTCTTAAACCGCAAGGTTTTTTGCCTATTAGTGAATATAGATGTTAAACAGTGTGGATGACAAAACAGAACCTTGAGACCCCCTAGAGGCCAGAAGCCAAGGAATGAAAAGAAGTTGCCTGGCACTACTTTCTGTGAGAAAGACCAGGACCAACATGAACGTCGTGCATCCTACACCCACTGCTGATGGTACTGAAAATCAGTGAGAGGTTGAGGAGAACTGATAGGGTCACATTCCCCTCATTCGTTGCCCAGTATAAGTCATCCACCAGGAAAAGCCAAGCTATTTCCATCTAAAAGTTTGGCCAGAAGCCAGATTTGAAAGGATCAAAATAATTTGTATCATTCAACACTGTCTGGAGTTCGCCAGCCATTACTTGCTCCACTGCTTTAGCCAACTGGGAGGAAGGGCGGAATATAAATCCAATAAATAAATTTGTTTTCTTTAACAGAGGTCTCACCACTGCCTCCTTCAGGACAGCAGGGACTACTATGCCCCTCAAGGAAGCGTTCACAACTCCTGAGGTCCACATGCCAAGCCCCTCACCATGGAGGTTCCATTTTGGCAGCATGGGCTAATATCACATGATTGACACTTCTGCCCTCCTTTAATTTGTCTAATCCCCTTTTAAAGCCATCTCACATAGTAGCAGTCACCAAATCTTGTGATTATGAATACCACTGCTTAAGTCAACATATGTATACACCACATTTCCATCCATTGGGATCTGTCAGGTGGTTTAACAGCCATATAAAACTAAAGCCACGAAAAGTATCATGAAAGCCCTAAAGCTCACTGAACAATCTTGTGGTGTCAAGTGGTTTAGAGATGTGAGTATAAAGAGGGCAGGAGGGGAGAACTTCAAATATGTCACCCTGAGCTCGTAAGAGAAAGGGTGCGATGCTAGGACTTGTAGTAGTTCTGCTGCAATTACGGCTGCTACGAGTTGATTATTATTATTATTATTACTACCACCACCACCAAGAACAGGAACATCCTAATAAAAAAAGGAACAGAGCCAGATCATGACTGGTGGTCCTTCTTAGGACAGAAGTGAGATAGATCTTCATCTTTCCTCTTTCAACAAGCCTTTTAGGTTGAGACCTATCCCAGTGTGCGTCTGTGTTAGAATTGCTTAATATGTTTTTTAATAATGTTTTAAACCCTTTTTTAAAGTTGTTTTTTTAAATGTTTTTAACGCTGTTATGTTTTAATGTATTTTAAGATCTGTTTTTACGATGTTTTAAAGTGTTTTTAGCACATTGTTTGCCGCCCTGGGCTCCTGCTGGGAGGAAGGGCGGGATACAAATTAAATAATAAATAAATAAATAAATTGCAAGTTAGCCCTCTTCCCTATCTGCTGGCAGGTAACTCAGCATCAGGCACAGCACCTTCTCACTGATCCCAAACCTCTCTATCTTCCCCACCTCCCTGTTTTGTAAAACAGAAATGCTATGAGTGGAGCAGGGTAGCATTGTCTCCATTTGTTTATTTATGTATAAATATATTTATATTCACTAATAGGCAAAAAACCTTGCGGTTTAAGAATGTACCTATAGCCCACAGGTATTTCTATCAAACTTTAAAAAGCAGGGAAATTGGGCAGCTATAGTGAATGCACCAGGCGAGCAGGAGACCTGACCTCCTCTCTGAGATATTGGATTGCCCTACAAATTTGTCAAAATGCAAACACAATTTGGGTTAGTCTTTCACAATCCAATGCACTTCCTGTGTAGCTTGGAAGAATTTGGTAACAAGTAGAATTTGGAGGGAGGGGAGGAAAGGCAGAGGGGAGGACTGGGACGGAAGCAGGCTGGAGGGGGAGGGGAAGAGAAGGACAGGTTTCATCATTTGCAGGTTTATTGAGTTCAGTGTGATTTACTCCCGTGCAATCATGCTTAGGATAGGTAAAACTGACTGGGGGGGGAGGGAAGGAGGGCTGGAGTGGGAAGGGGAGGAGGAAGAAGGAAGGGGGGGAGGAAGGGAGAAGAGAGAGGAAGGAGGGGAAAAGCAGGTCTGATCATTTGCATGCTTATTGAGTTCAATGGGATTTACTCCTATGCAATCATGGTTAGGATAGGAAAAACTGACCATGGGGGAGGAGAAAGGGGAAGGAGCATATTGTAGGGGGGCAAAAGAAGGGGGAGGGCAGGTTTGATCATTTGCATGCTTATAGAGTTCAGTGGTATTTACCTCCATGCAATCATGCTTAAGATAGGTAAAACTGACCATGGGGAGGGGGAGGAGGGGGAAGGGGAAGGGGAAGGAGGGAATTGGAAGGGGATGGAGATGGAGGGGCAAAGGAAGGGGGAGGGAAGGGGCAAGAGGGAGAGGATAGGAGGGAGGAGAAAGGAGGGTGGGTTTGATCATTTGCATACTTCTTGAGTTCAATGGGATTTATTTCTGTGCATTCATATTTGAAAATGGAAATGGACTTCCTTGAAGTCAACTGGACTTATGGCGACCCTTTGAATAGGGTTTTCATGGTAAATGTTATTCAGAGGTGGTTTTATCATTGCCTTCCTCTGAGACTGAGAGGCAGTGACTGGCCCAAGGTCACCCCGTGAGCTTCATGGCTGTGTGGGGATTCAAACCCTGGTCTCCCAGGTTGTAGTCCAACACTGACCCAGGGGAGGGGCAGGGAGGGGAGGAGGAGGGGACGGGAGGAGATTGGGTGGGTGGGCACTGGGCAGAGGGTAAGCCCCTTTCCAAAACATTGTGAACAGTATCATTGCTTTTCAGGGTTTGCCCCACCTTTTTATTCTACAGCAGGCACATGTAGCCTCCCACCCAAATTTAAACCAAAGCTGTCCCTGGCCACATCCACACCAGGCCTTTATTTCACTTTGGACAGTCATGGCTTCTCTCAAAGAATCCTGGGAGGTGTAGTTAGTGAAGGGTCCTGAGAGTTGCTAGGAGACGCCCTCTTCCCCTCACAGACCTTCAGTCAGAGTGGCTGCCTGTTAAACCACTCTGGCCACTGGAGCTCTGTCAGGGGAACAGGAGTCTCTTCTCAGCACCTTTCACAACCTACACTTCCCAGGGTTCTCAGAGGGAATCGCACTGTTTTTCTAGGGAAGTTTAATTTTGAAGGAGCTTGCAACTAAATGGAGAATTGTGTTAAAGCAATAAGGAGACTTTTTGAAAGCCTTTTCCTTCTTAGTCTCTCTTTTCAGCAGCCCAAAAGATTTTGCCTGGACAATTTTGAATGTGAATTAAACTGGGCAAAACATTAACCAGGCCTCTTACATCCCATAAATGTCAGTGGAGTTAGATAAGTACAAATAAATGAAAATAGTGACTTCAGTTCCTTATGTAGCCATGAAGTCCCTTTAAGTGAGTTACAGGGAGAAAGTGAAGTCTGTGCCTGCTTTAATATGACTTCATTTATTTATTTATTTTATTTATTAAATTTATATACCGCCCGACTAGCAATAGCTCTCTGGGCGGTGAACATAAAATAGCATAAAAATACAATGAATAACAAAATAATACTAAAATACAATCAACAATCCAATACAATAAACATTTTTAAAAGTAAATCAGTGTAACTTAAAATGCTTCAGAGAATGGGAAGGTTTTGACCTGGCGCCGGAAGGAGAGCAGAGTCGGCGCCAGGTGTACTTTCTCGGGGAGACTATTCCATAGTTCGGGGGCCACCACTGAGAAGGCCCTAGATCTTGTCATCACCCTCCGGGCCTCCCTGTGAGTTGGAACCCGGAGGAGGGCCTTCGTAGCAGAACGTAGTGCACGGGCCGGTTCATATCGGAAGAGGCGTTCCGCAAGGTATCATGGTCCCGCACCGTATAAGGCTTTATAGGTTAATACCAACACTTTGAATCTAGCCCGGAAACATATTGGCAACCAATGCAAGCTGGCCAGAACAGGTGTTATATGCTCGGACCGCTTGGTCCTTGTCAGCAATCTGGCCGCCGCATTTTGCACTAGTTGTAGCTTCCGAACTGTCTTCATTTGCCAGAATGGAGCTCTCATGAAGCAGCCTGGAAGACTATTGCCCTGGTGTCCCCACCTCACAAATGGGAGAGGTCGTTTGCAAGACATCACTTGATGACAAAACCGCTCTATCTTTTCTTTAGGGATTCTGCTCTTTTTTTAGTGTTCATTTGTTTCCTGGAAGTCGTTTTTGCTGTTATTCTCAATACACTTCTTTCACAACTACCACTGAGGTTATTCTTTTCCAGTTAGCCTATTTAGCATGCGGTTTGTTGTACAGTCCTCTGTGATGCCAGCAATTATGGTCCCATTTGACTGGCTAAAAATATGAGTAGTCCATGACAAGCCCTTTGCATACCAAGTTAGGTGCACCAGAGGAAACACCATTTTCCAGGAGGAATGCAAAAACTCATCTCTCACCTATAGTGGGAAGTTTGTTTGCTGTCAGATAACAGACACGCATCAGCTGAATTCTGGATATTAGATATAAAAATATCAGATGCATATAATATGAGAAATAAAATATCAGATATAAAGTGGGACCTGCAACAAAGTGTTGCAGAGTGGAGTGCTACTGTTAAATGTTCCAGTCACCATGATGGTCCTTTCCATTCCCCCTCCCACCCAGTCTCAGTCAGCAGACCATGGCCACTAAGCACACTCATGTATGGTATCAATCTGCCCTCATGTGGGTTGTTTTTTGTGCTCCTACGCCATCCTAGGGATTTTCTTAAAGATTTTTGTAATTCTGCAACATAAACAATGGCATTTACAACTTAAAACACTGGAGATGGAGGAAATGTAGTTCCCAGAGTTGGCCAGTTGTAGCTATATCATAAAAGTCAGTACCTAGAAATCAATGGACAGTCAATTTATTGAGATTTCAATACAGTTGTCTCAATCACAAGTCCAATATTAAAGTTACTGTGCATTTAAGACTATATATCCCATCATACATATAATTATGTTGTATTCGTCACCTCCCACCCTATGAAAATGCTCCTATTTTTAAGATTTCATATTGAGCTAATTTGAACATATGCACATCAGAATTTGGAAGACTTAAAGAAACAGTCGCACAGTTCTGCATATTGCTTTCTCTGCCGTCCTGAGCATGTTGGCCTTCTACTCCCTTCCAGTGTTCCATATTCCATTCCTTAGACCCCCATCCATATAACTCCTTGTAGTACTTTCATTGGCTGATCTCAGTGCCCTTCTTGGTTCCCTCAAATGCCCATTATTTCTTCTAGCCTCCTAACCTGTTTGAAGAATTACTGTGGTTCAAGATGGGACATCTGAAGGAGTCGAGCTTTTGATGGGCTCCCGACTTACCATACTTTGGCAAGTGGCAAGAATTCAGTGGAAAGGGCATAGCGGTTAGGAATCCATGGTATATCAAACATAGTGGACTGTTTCAGAAATTCCATCAAGAGCAATGGCATTTCAAAATAGAAGGGAGCAAGGAGTAGAGAAAAATCTATTCTAGTAGGGCAGTATATGGGTATCTCAAATGGTCTAAGCTATATCAGCTCTATGGCACAATCCATGTAAAAGGTACCTTTGCCCTGTTCCTACAGCTCATAGCACCACCAGAAACAGAAATAGTTCAGCAGTGTATTTTAAATGTTATATTACCATCAAGAATGACTTTACTTTTACAAGAGGGTCATGGCTTAGTGGCAGAGAACATGCTTTGCATGTGAAGGTCCCCACATTCAATACCCAGCATCTCCTATTAGGGCTGGGAGAGATCCTTATCTGAAACCTTTTCAGTCACTACTGAGCTAGATGGACTACTTGGTATAAAGCAGCTTCCTATGTTTCCTATACTCTACAGGGGAGACACAAAGAAATATGCTTGAAACCCTTTCTTTAAACATTGTGCATCTTGCAATCTATATTACTTTGCAAAGTATCAGCAGTTACTACCTCTTCTGCTTTAATCTCTGAATGCCAGTCATAGGGCTCACTGGGACAGATTATATACTTAAGAAGCAAGTTCTGAGATTCTTAAACCTGAAAAGAGTCACATTATCCACAGTATCGGAAATACTGATTAAAATTAAATCGTAGCAGACAATAGCAGTGTTGCAAAGGAAGGCTATGTTACAGCCAAGTCACTTTCCAAGCTAACCTTTGACTTATTTATTATTTAAATTGAGCAAATGAGCGAGCGGAGACGCAGGCGGAGGGAGAGTGCAGGGTTGGGGGGGCAGGGCGATTGAGCAAGTGGAGTGTATGGATGTTTAAGTCACAAACAGTAGTGTAGTCGTCCAGGGTCTCGGGGTCTTAGACCCCTTACTTTTTTGGGTGCAGGTCCCTATGTCTCCAGTATCTTATGAACCAATCACCTTGAAATGGGAGTGTGTTAGCTACTGAGAAGAGTCTTCTAAAATGCTTTCTTGTCCTTTCCTGCTGATTGGAGCCAATCAGAGTGAAAGGTGAGTCAGTCACTGAGAAGACTCTTTTCAGTAGCCAATACTCTCCTCTTTTGTGCTTATCCTAGGGATGTCTATTGTTATGGGAGAAGGCATTAAAAAGGATCTTATTCTCAACCCAGCAGCAAAAAAAAGGAGGGGCATGGCTGTGACTATCATGAAGAGACCCTGCACTTTTTAATTTGCTACTGCAATACTGGTCACAAACAGAAAAACCACTTGGCCACTTCATTAATGTAATATGGTATTACACTAACTGCAAATGTTTGATGAAGACCTGTTCTCTGCAAAAAAATGAAGAGGAAAATGCCTCTTCCCTATACAGCAAAGGCTTTCACAAAAGTGGGAGGCAGTAGTCAACACAGCACTAATTTCAGATGGGGGCTTCAACACAGGACTAATTTCAGATGGGAAGTGTGTGTGTGTGTGTGTGTGTGTGTGTGAGAGAGAGAGAGAGAGAGAGAGAGAGAGAGAGAGAGATTTACAGCTACCAAGGCTAAATTCAAGATTAAAGTGTTAAAAACAAAGAGGGGGGGTGGAAACACACACACATCACCATCACTCACCTCCACAGCTCTTCACATCCATTCTGCTGCTGCTTTCTCCTCCATCGTCCTTTCCCTCTGACTTTCTCCCTCCACCGTCCATTTTTTTCTCTCTTTCTCCCGACAGTCTGGCTCTCCACTTCCTCCCTTGTGCCTCCTCACTCAGAGCACAAGGGAAGAGCGACGCTGAGCAGAAGGCCAGTGTGAGGCACATGCCTTTTGCCCACCAATCACAGGAGCAGAAGACTTCCCCTGCTTCCCCCAAGCAATGGGTAGGGGAGGGGGGAGGGGGAGGGAAACGAAAGAAATCCTGGGTTCAACTGCGCTTGCGTGACGTTATCATCCACGGTAATGCATTTTTGTATCAATTAAAAACAAACCATGCTGTTTTTTTACTTTAAACCTACTGAAGGTTAAGCTCTGTGTTTGGGGCAAACTCAGGGATTTGATTAGAGATACTTTACAGTCAACAGATTATGAGAATTTCTGAAGAAAAAAGTCCAAAAGTCTTCTTGTTTTTCTCTCTCCTGTTTTTCACTTTAACCTGTGAATTTTCCGTGGGAGGGTTGTGTATCAACCAAGAAAACTTTCAGGGTTGTAGAGCAAGCGATTCTGAATCCAACAGTATAAGACTTGTAAGTTTTGTTTTGAATTGGGACTATACAAAGCACCAGAAAGGGGTGGGGTGGGTATTTTCATTTAACATGGTAGAACGCGAAAAGTCCCTACTGGCTATAGTATACAGCCACTCTTGTGGCTGTATAATACTGCTATTTCATTAAAATCATTAATGCAGTCTACAACAAGTTAAAAACAAAACAAACAACCATATAATAAAAATATTAAAAATACAATAAAAACAAAGGTCAACAGACATACTGTATGAACCTGAAGGCTCTACAGGGTTAAGCCAATACAGTGTTCTGTGTTGCTCTTAACAACTATGTATCTGAAGTGCAACTTAGACTTGGAGTGAAAAAAGCACACATGTCTAGATCATGCATGGCTCAAGCAAGCATGTTTGAATCTTCCCTGGATCCAGTTGGCAATGCCTTTGTTCTGCTGGACATTAGATCGAGATCTGAAGTTGTGAAGGTTGTTGACAACACTATGGTTAAAAGAACACAAGACACCCATTTTATTTATTTATTTATTATTTGATTTATATCCCGCCCTTCCTCCCGGCAGGAGCAGGATTAGAAAAAACTGTTTCAGGTATGATTAGCTGTCTTTCTCCAGTTATTGAGCTCTTGTTCCTTCAGGAGGGGAAAGGAGACAGAATCCATAACATTCATGCTTTATATTCCGTCAGTTTTTTTTTTGCACAGTTGCTAATATAAAGATCCCACCATCCTCTGTCTTTCAATGGCACATTTTACTTTGTTCAATTTAACTCATTAATTAACCCTCACATTCCCTCAAAGTGTGTTCTATTGAATTGTATTTCTTAGTTGCAGCTCTTTTCTCAATTGTCCTTCCAGAATATTTGACATGTTAAATTTCACTTCCAGTTGGAATAATTCATATTTCTTTCATCTTCAGTACTGTGTCTTTCATTTGGCCTGGAGTGAAAATAACACATTCCCAAAGCTATCATCTCAAATAGCTTCATGTTATTATAATCCAATTCCCTTCTCTTGCTCTCATATTTAATAATCTAGAGGTAGGAGCTGTTGATACTTCTAAAGGGTTTAAATCTCATTCTAAACTGTATTAAGCTTGACACAATAGTTAATGTTTCTGAAAACTTGTAGGTTTTTTTTAATATTCTCTAAGTGCTGCTGTCATACACGGTCTTTTGTGTCATATACATTTTGATATAGACAGTTAAACAATTGAAATAGTTCCAGAATTCCTATATCTTCTAGGAAACCTAACTAATTAAGGGAAGTCTTGTTTTAGACTTTCGAAAACAATTTACATTGATAAGAGTTAATCATACAATCAAATTACTTTTCAGAATCATTGCTTTAGATAAAATAGTATTGATCTTTTTGGAGAACTGCAAGTAGATTCCCAGACATTTAATCTCTGGAAAGAACAATGACAACTATCTGGTGGAGACAGAGGTATTCTGCGCCTGGAGGGATGCAGTGTTGGCTATTAACATTACAGAACAATAAACTGCAACTGAATAATTACAGAACAGGCAAAGTTCATCCCATGTAGAATTAAGGGATCTAGCAAAGCCTAAGGACATCTCTGAACCACACTAGATCACCACCCTGCATGTTTGTGGCCTCCAGCATAAAAAGAGGTGGTGAAACCTCTGCCTTGTTAGGACATTGTAGGCTATAGGCATGGAATGCAAGGTCCTAGGACATATCACAAACATCACTGGGGTGTGCATCCCAAGCACGAAGCCCAACAGTACAACATGAGGTCAATAAAAACATCACTCCCTTGCTGTCTCAGAGGGCTTCTGGCATATGTAGAGAGATTGGTCTTTTTGAGCAAGCCTAGAGTTAATTACAGAGGCCATTCCAGCTGCTGTGATCAGCTCTGGAGTTTTGGCAGAACAGGGAGCATGGTGGCATTCTTCCAGACAAGGAAACTGCTTGCTTTTTGGGTTGGCTCAACATGTAGAAATTCTGAGGGATAGCTTCTCTAACATGGAATAAGAGACAGAGAAGAGAAAGTTGTGATGCAAGTATCATCACAATACTAAAGAAACACATCAGCTGCGCAATCTGAGAACCATAAACCAGAAGGCAGTCTCAGTGCCTAATCTGCACCACTGGTTCAGTGCCTAATGTACATCACAGGGTTGTTTTGAGGATAAACTGAGATAATCCAGAATGTACCAGTCTTTGGAAGAAGGGCAGAACTGAGATATATTTGAGAAACAAAATACATTCCCATTTAGTTTAATTAGAACCTTCCCCACCGCCCCAAATTGCTATTTTTGAAAATATTGAAAAAAATATAAATGCTCTCCATTTTCCATTAAATGTATACTGTTTCAGTACAAGTAGAAAGGGCCTCTGGGTGAGTGAACATGTTGAAAATCATGCTTTGAGGATCGTGTCCTATTACATTTTGAGTTAATTGTAGAAGGAATTGAATGTATATAATATGGAAAGTATGTAATAAAGATAACTATGCCAACCTGTAACATCTGAGAGGCAAAGGAGCTCTTTCGGCTTATTCAGATGTGCAGCAGAACACTTAGCTGCTCTGATGCATGTGCCGCCTCCAAGCTTTACAAAATTACTTATTCTTGGCAATGGAAGCAGCTAAACAAATGTAAACAGCAATTTGAGAGCCCAGTCCCCTGGATTAAAAATTCGTAAACACTCCAGCTAATTGCATTCTTGTTCTCAGTGTACTGAAGGCACCATTTAGCCAAAGCATTTGTTTACTGAATTTTGTTTATTTTAATGAACATGAATCTTGTGGCGCTTTGACTGGGGCATGGTAGGATCAGCATGAAATGCAAATCAGAATGGCTGTCTAAAGCCATAAGTGTTTACATTAAAACTAACTCCTCTCTAGTAGAGGAGAACCTTATAAGTTGCTTGCTTATGGAATCCCTAGTGAGAAGTGATTCTTCTGCTAATATGATTGGGGAAATTAATAAAATGTTCATTATTATGTATAGCCCTTTTGTAAATGTGAAGCTGAAGAAGGAGAGAAGCCATGTTTTGTACATGTTGCATATTCTACTTGAGTAGAATGGGAACAAAATGTGAATCAAGGCTTCAGATGAAGAACACAGTAGGTGTGCATGCTCATTTCCAGCAATAGCCAATGGCACCACACAAATGGATTTTATATAAAATTTAAAATTTTCATTAAATGAGACAGGATGCACTGATGGCGCCCAGCCTCAAACAATGGTTTGGCACTTCTTCAGCTTCCCTGACCTCATCAGTTCATTATGTTACTCCTCTTCAGGGACCTGAACTCCAAATATAAGCAACGAAACACTGGACTATGCTCAAGTTGGAGGCCTCAGTTTATGGCCCAAGAGTGGGACAGTGTTCCCCTTCTAATCTGCCCCAAGGCTCTGCCAACCCAGGGCCAGCCAGCCAGCACCTTTGGCCCAGAGAAAATGGGAGGAGCCACCAAGGCATATTTATTATTTATTTATTTTATTTATTGATTTGATTTATATTCCGCCCTTTCTCCCAGTAGGAGCCCAGGGCTGCAAACAAAAGCACACGTTCAGTGTGACTACCCTGCTGCTGTGGCAGGCAGATAAAATGAATTTAGAACGCATACGGTGAACCAGTATTATATTTTGTCACATAAAATATATTATACTATACAGGGTGCTATTTAATTTTTATATCCAAGAATGATTTCATTGGGTGATGAAATGAAGTTGTTAAGAAATCAGATAATTTATTAGTAATCTCTTATTGGTAACAAGAATCTTGGTAGCTGATAACTGGAAATATGGCCCTGTGTCTTGAAATGATTATAGAGCATGGTTTGTGGCTTAACTTGGAAAAAAAATTGAGAACATGAGGGTATTTTTATATAACATGGAGGACCACAGAACATAATTTGAGACATTTGGAAATGCGTGTGTGTGTTTGTGTGTACTTGTTTGCTTGTTTTTAACAATACTCAGCTCCTTCACTCTCATTCTCAGAACCTAGTATTTTGGTCTCTGATCATCATGATATCTGTCTTGACAAGACATCCAAATCAACAGAGACCTGAAACATTTGGAAAGTGGACTGAGAGCCTTGTGTACTTTGTCTACCTTTGTAATTACTCTGCTACAATTCCTAATATTCCGGTTTGGAATTTTAGGTAAATACTTTTCAATTTCAGGATTGATGGGAATTTTCCATATTAGGTTGGCTGACACATAGTTATTTTCTTCTGGAAGTGACCAGTGGCTTGCCATCCCTCATTAGGGATTTAGATTGCTAAAAATATTTGCCATGTGGAGACTGGCATAGTAGAATGCACTCTGTGCCAATGACAAAAATAGATAAATGAACATCCCCAGACTTCAAACTTCTTCTTTCAAGGGGAGCACAACCCCATCCAGCCCAGGGTGAACATACTTAAACCAGGCACTAGTAGACAGAAATGGTCATTTCTGGATTGAGCTTCACTTTACTGGCCCTCATCCAGTTCATTGTCCATTACCACAACCAAGCACAGTTTCAGCACCATCACTGGATAAAAAAGAGAAATAAGAGTTGGGCGTCATATGCATATTGATGATACCTTATCCTGCACCTGTGGATGATGTCAGCAGTTTCATGTATAGGGGACAATATTTCATGCTGCCAATACCTTTCCTCATGGCTCAGGGTTTCTTTAAAGCCAGGGGGGGGGGAACCTCAGGCCTGAGGGCTAGGTGTGGCCCTCTGGTCCTCTCTGCCCATCCCTTGGGATTTTCCTCAGCCACATCCCTCACTTGCCTTGCTCTGCACCCTCGAGTGCTTTTGCCGGGCTGGAATGTGTCCTTGAACTGTGATAACAAGGGAGAAGCATGTGTGGAAACCTCTCACTTCTGCATGGCTGGAGTGTAGCGCACTGTACAATTGTAAGAGTTGTGTCCGATGCTCCACCCCTTTTGCCTCTGGTCCTGCTCACCACTCGCACATGGCCTGTTACCCACAACGGAATATGTCCCTTGTGCCAAAAAAGATTCCCCACTCCTGCTTTAAAGCATTTCCATAGTTTTAAAGGCATTCTGGTCATTTTAAGACGTTGACTCGTGTAATTTGATGTGCTAAGTTAAAAAAAAGTCTCTGATCTGTTGTAGACAATCCTATGAATAAAACACATTTTGCTTGACAATCAAATCTATAAGGATAAATCAATATGTCAACGTAGTGAGGCTGCAGTAAGCAAGGCAAATCTCTGAAGAGATATTTGCTGTATAGGGTGGGAAGATAATAATAAACCTAGCCTTTCTTCAATTTAACTTTCAGACAGGTATCTTTGCATTCCTTCAGAACATCAACTTATCGGCTGCTCTAAATGTGCACATAAGAATTTGTCCCCCTTAGTGGTTTCTTTGCCTTTCAAAAACTTTTATGCACAAGTTATGATGAGGAGTTCCTTTAAATTGAAACATGCAAGGTTTAGGCCTGGCAAAGGAAGCTGGCTACTGATATATTTGAAGCACTCATGCTTCATAGGTAGTAAGCAAGGCTCATGTCTTAGTGCAAGTATGCCAGTAACTTGGTATTTCAAGAGCTGGATTGTTTATTTTTGAATACTGCAGTAGGTAGGTTGCCTTTTTGCATGCTGCTCTCAGCTCATTGGTGGCTTGCAAACGATGCAAATTATTCTGAACTGTGTGAGTTTTATGCAGACTGAGTTTTTGACAGTCAAACATTATCTTGACCTAAATATGACAATTTTGCTTCTAGGCTCCAAAAAGCTTGAATTTCAGTAAAAAGGAAATTAACATGAATGCAGTGCTGAAATAGAATCCCTATAGTCTGTGTACTGTCACTGTTAGATCTTGACTTTGATTTATAAGTGATTTTTGGTAGCTTCTCTCTGGAACCATAAAATGTGGTAAGGATTTTACGTTGGCTTTCAGGACTCTTGAATCGTGAACATTTGGAGAAGCAACATGAGAGGCCACAAAATAATAAAAATGGCAGAGAGTCCTGAGTGTAAGAGTGCATACCAAAGTTGTATCTTTTTTTCCTCTTTGAGCCTCTGCAAGTAACTCATAGATTTGGCTTACACTTAACAAATCCTGCTCAATCAACACCCAGCATTATAGCAGATGGTAATTCAGGCCAATACCAAATCAATAATTATTTATATGTGTATATATTGATGAAATGTAAAGAGTCCTTTGCTGCTGTTATAACTTGGGAGGGTAAAAATCCCCAAATCTAATTTTAACATTTATTTAAGATACTTGAGGGATCTAAAAGCATGCAATTACTGGAATAGTCAAATGATTATGTATGGCAAAGTTTAGCATTTAAATGTAAATTATAGAGGCAGCTGCAGGATATCAATAGACATATGGTAGAAATGTAAATATATCCTATGAAATTGTACATAAACATTCCCAAGCAAAGATACTGAGGGAAATTTCCAACAAAATAATCCATTAAAGTAATTGTTGCTCAGCAGGCAGAAAGGAATCCATGTTTGTATATTCAGAATCTGAATCACAGTAGCTTCACCCTCCACAGAAGCTGTGCAGAGTCCTGCCCAGGGTTTCAGCATCTTCTAGGGTTACTCTGAGAAATGTTGAGTTTTGATGATAAATTCTTTTCTATTTCCCTGAGGCATAAAATATTCACCAAGTGTATCAGGATGCCTTGCCAAGTCTGTTCCTAATTGAGGGGTGGCAGCATGACTTAATTTCCTCCTCAGCTGGAGTTGGGTTTCCACTTGTTACTATAAAAAACACCAACCACATCTGCAGTCCACACACAAAATAACTTGTTTGTAATCCTTTAAAGGTCAATAAGAGTACTTTTCTTGTAAGGCTACAGCACTGTAATTGGTATTTTCACAGGGGAGGAATTTGGGGCGTTCTAGAATGCAGTCAGAATCCTTAGTATCACTAAAGTTTTTTTAATCAGTTTGACAAGAAAATTAATTGCAACAATACAAACTGTGATAACAATCCAAAAACCAGGTCATTGGTTCAAGAGATGGTATCCTAATTATAAAAATAACTGTTAAATGCCCTTGTTTATAAAGTTTGAGATCCAATCTCTGCCCCATATATTTGAGTGGAAAGTGCTTCCATGCATACACACAAGAGTGAGACAATATTTTCATCTGCCAGCAGCCTCTTTTGCCCTATAAGTACCACTTCAGAGGATTCTGCAGCCTTAGGAGAGCTTTTTGGAGGCGAAGGGCTGCTGGGAGGGGGCAGCTTAAAAGCCCTATATGTGGAAGACCACATATGGTGGTTTGTATCCAACACAAAGTACAAACACCATGCAGAGTTAAGATACTTGCCACTGAAGGCCTACACTGAGTTGCCTAGTTCAGCACTTTATTGCATTAAGGTATTTAAATTGTCCTAAAGGGAACTTGTGCCTTAATTCAGTGCTTAGATTTTCCTTTCTTTTTCAGGAACCCACACACATTGGACTGCAAATCTGCCTTTTCAACAGTGTTGTGCAAGTTGAAGGCAGTGTCCCTTTGGTAATCATCTCTGAGCTGGCTCCATACTGTATGTAAGAGGGCCCTGGGGCAAAGTGCTTCTGATGGACCCTAATGGGCATATGTGGCAGTGATGGTAGATAGCAGTAGCAGCTACATAAGCAGTACTGGGTGGCCGGATCTTGCCACCATTTTATTTCCCACAATGCCCTAGAGCAGCATTACAACGTGGGCATTGTGTCAAAGCAAAATGGTGGGTAGATGGGCCATCCAACAGTGCTTCAAGTGCTGCCAGGGATTTCTGTTTTACTCTGAAGCAGGCATCAACTGTGGGCCTGCTGGGCCCTGACTCAGCACCTATGTCTTCAGGGCTTGGCTGCTAGAGCACCATTATATAGCCCTGCAGAAATTAAATGAGAATAAAAGTGCAAGAAATCCAGGCATCAGTAATGCTTTGCAAAATGTGTATAATTAGGAAGCTTACCTTCAAAGCCTGAGATGATTGGACATTTGCCTGTTAATTACGGATGTGATCTGTTCTGTTCCACTCAAAAGCATCATTTAAGGTTAAAATTATAATTGGAATTTGTCTACATAATGTTTCATGAATTGTAAAAAATTAAGTGCTGTAAGTTTCTTAAAATGCACATTTGGATGACTATATCTTGACTTAATATGCCAAACCTTTTGCTTCATGCACACAGTCTCTGCTCCTTTTTTTGCAGTGCAAGCAATCGCACCAGAAATTCTTTAATTAACCACCTTTTTCTATTTTGTCTGACTGGGAAACTATGGTTACTAGTTTTCGGATAAGCCAGAATATCAAACCAACTTCAAATCATGGTTTATACCTTGGCTTGTTCTGAAGCTTACAACCACAGTTTCCCAGTTTGGATGACACAGGAAAGCATGGCTAATTAGAAGCTTCCTGGTTTGATTACTCACAGTGCATAGGGAGGAGCATGGGGCTGCGTCTGTGGAAAATAGTTTCATTCGTATCTTTGATTTGCGGTTTCAGCTTAGAAATGAGGAATGCAAATGGGCATTTGATCTGCATGGTGGATCTATAAATATACCCATTTTTCTACCACACAAAGAGCTGCTTCAGGTAACATTTAACCTGAAGCTCAAAGGGAATGTAACCTAGGAATAGATTATCATGGAGTTATTACATGGAAAACAGGAATTAAAAATACAGTAAAGAAATAAATACTTTGTAAATTGAAAAGCAGCATCAAGAGCTGTGATATGGACTGGAAGAGAGTGTGTGGTAGGGAGGAGGGTGTGGCCTGCTTAATCTTTTTCTTTGCTGATATTTTCCCACTCAACACCGTGCCCCCGCACGCTGTTTTCCCACCCCTGGGGGAGAAAAAATAGTTTAGGGAGAACAGTTTTAAGTCCTCCCCAAACGGGCATCTGGTTGGCCACTGTGAGAACAGGGTGCTGGACTAGATGGGCCATTGGCCTGATCCAGCAGGCTCTTCTTATGTTCTTAAGTGGAATGGCAGAAAGGGAAAAGGTCAAACAGCACTAAGTTCCTTGCCGTTCCTCCACTAAATTCCTCATTCCTTATATTGACTTGAACTAGAAAGACAGCACATGTAATGGGTTAAAAAGTAAACAAATGGAACTGTAGAATTTGCTTAGAGTTTTTATGGGGCATTTATCATAAGTATGTATCAGACTTCCTAATCCATAAACATTTTCAGTCATTTTCAGATATCACACTTCTTTTTAGACATTATTTAAAGTGCTTAAATGATGTCAGAGAACTCGCTACTTGTTCATTATCGTTGCTTGCCAATTAAGTACAAACAGTAAGATACCAAAATATGTGCATGGCATTACCAGGTGCTGCTAAATCAGGGCACAGTTTCTTTTATTCTCTGAAAGTTGTTAAAGCTGCTGATGGAGGTCAGCAGAAAATAAAGGTGCTGCTCCTTGAAAGTGTTGCAATATCTTGTATTCAGCTGGGTAAAACTACCACAGCTCTCTGTGCTGGGCTTAACTGAGAGGCCAATGGGGTGACGCCAGTGGGTTTTAAAGCCCTAAGTGGCTGGGTACCCAAATACTTAAAGACATGCCTACTCCCATGTCAATCTGCCTCTACTTTAAGGTCTTGTACCATGCATCTCTTCCACCAAAGGTGCCAATGACATCCACAAGGGAGAAGACTTCTTTGGTGGTGATACTTCAGTACAGATGCACTGATCAGTTTGCTTCGTCCCATTTTTGTGCCGCTGCTGCTGCTACTACTACTACTGCTACTATTACTACTATTACTACTACTGCTACTACTACTACTACTACTACTACTTATTCTTATTAAAAGATCTGTACCAAAATCACATTGAAATACATTCTTAAATATGTATTTTGTCACAAAGTACACATTTAAGTGCATATATTATCTCAGTGTACTCACTTCTAAATGTATTCTATCGTAAAGTACACATTTTATTTTACCCATTTTGGTGCTACTTCAAGACAAAGAGTGAAGTGCAGAATAAAAGGGATAATTTCATTTTTATCAGTGCCCAGGAGGCACGAATTAGGCCAGTTTGCTTTAAAAAGTAGGCCAGACAAAATTCTTCTCCATCCCTATGCAGCCCCAGTTGGAATGTCCTCCTCTAAAGAGAGTTGCCTGGTGCCAACTATTATTTAGACTGCAGGGCGGGGGGACATTTTTATTTACCCATACATTTTAATGATATTTTATTTATTCCACTGAGCAAGTTTTAATCTGTCTTAAAGTTATACCTATTTTCTTGGGTTGTGGGGTTTTAGCATTTGTTTTATGCTGTATACAGCCCTGAAATCTGATATGATAAAAGGGTGATATAAATGTTTTAAATAAATACATACACACACTGTCTCTGCGTAAGGGTTTGGCCTATTACAGTAATAAGTGAAAGGTGGTAAAAGTGCTGTTCTGCCAGGGTTGAATGCCTGATGCTTTTCTTGTAGAAGTAGCTGGAGAGGCACACTGAACAACCTTCCCTGGAATGCAGCATTGGCGTTTCTTTTTAAAATCACAGTGTATTGAAACAAAGGGTTTCTGGGTACAGTCAAGTCAGTAGAAATTAGATGTTCTTAATATATGGGGGGGTTAATAAAAGGGAGAGCAAAATCTCTCTCTCCCTGCAAAAAGAAAAAAAAGCCTGCTACTTTGTCTACTTTTTTTGCATTTCTTCTCAACAGCTGTACATCAACAGGCTTTTTTAATTAACCGTCTGATTTTCTCCCCTGATGGTCTGGAAATGTATTCTCAATCAGAGATCATGTAATAACTGTATTCTCACCACCTATTCAGAGTGAGGGAAATGTTTTCTCCCTTGAATTTAAATTGTATTCATGACAATGCCATGTAGGTAATCAGATTAAGCTATGTGATAATGTCATAAAGCCAGTACAGAGTGAGGACAGTGGTTCTGGCTCTAACTTTGGTTATGGGACATTGCCATTATGCCAATTGAATCAGATTCGGCTGCATTAACAAGACCACATTAACAAGAGCAGGAAGCATGGTGGCAGGCGGCAGTAGTGTCACCAAGTTGTCGTCGCTGCCTTCGAGGGCCTGCTGCAGTGTGGTACCCAAGGACCTGCAGTGTGGTGCAGCTCTGTATTCAGAGATACAAGTACTCCTGTACCAGCAAATGTTTTGTGAAATTCCATTAAAATTATAATATGTATTATTTCTAAAGGAATTTCATAATCAAAGTACTGTAAAGCCTTGTGACATCACAAGACCACTGAATGTTGTAGGCCTAGCAGCCATACCCATAGACCTGGCTCACTTTTCTCTCACCTTTGAGGGTCTGTCCTATATATTTCTTTACCCATGTGAGAGTCACCTTCTGCCTCTCTGGCCAGCTAAATGTCAAGTATGACTAGCAATGTAGATCATTACAGTACATAAAATGTTTTGTTGCTGTGGCGTCCTTTGGCAGAGGTATCTGTGGAGTTCCTGAATTTAAGTATTTCAGCCCTTAATGACCTAGGACCAGGACACTTCAAGAACTGGATTCTCTCCTGTGAACCTACCTATGCTGTAAAATTTGTTTCCTGCTTTGTATCCTGTCACTGTTTGAGATGGTAACTTCAATACTGGACTACTGCAATGCTCTCCACATGGGCTTCCCTTGTGTTTGGTTCGGAAACTGCAGTTAGTGCAAAATGCTTCAGCACAGCTGATGTCAGCAGGGAGGGTCTGTTAGTATATTTTACCTGTGCTCAAAGATGTGTGTTGGCTGATCTTTATTGGGCACAGGCTGCCAGGTTTCTTCCTGGCTGAGTTCAGGGTGTTGTTATTGCTATATTCAGCTCTTAACAGCTTTGAACCAGTTTACTTGAGCCACGCAATGTCCGTTGTGCATTTGTAAGGAGTCATTCCTTTAGCATGGCAGAGCCTGCACATCAGAACTCCCTGCCTATTGACATTAGGCAGGTGGATTCGCTGCATCCCTTTAGGCCCCTGCTGAAAATGTTTCACTTTTAATGACCCTATCCGGATTTGTGATACGTTTAAATCTGCTCTTAAATGTGTTTCAGATGTTTTATTGTTTTGTTGTTTCTAGATGTTTTTAACAGGTTTTAAATATTTTAAATTGTATTTTTATTACTGAAGTGTTTGCCACCTTGGGCTCCTTTGAGAGGAAGGGTGGGATATAAATTTAATAAAACAAACAAATAAATAAGATGGGCATGCCTGAGACTCAGTGCCTATCTGATGGTAATGCCATCAGATAGGTGAAAAATGTCCTCCCTGGAGAGATCGGTTGTGCTCTCTCACTTTCTACATTTTAGATGAGCTTTGTAACCTTATTTAAGTAGGTCTCTAATATTTTGTGTGTTGCTGTTCCCTGAACGGTTTGTTTTCAGTTATGTTTCTATTACTATACATTGTGTATTTTCTCTGTGTTTTATCTGCTGTCAGTTGCTTATAGATTTATGTTTTTGTTTCATGTATTTGTATTCCACGTGTTAATGTTATGGAAAGGTGGGACAGAAATTGATGGGGGGGAGGAATAAAAATCAAAAGTTTGTTCCTGTGTAATACATTGTGGCTTGCAGCTTCTGATTTAAATTAGACAGACAGCACTTGACTGAGCAAGGCATCAGTTGATGGGTTTTGCAGGCACTAATGTCCTTTAATAAACCTTTCAAGGTAATTTTGAAAGGAGGTGGAGGTTAAGAGGAAACAGTTTAGATGGTTATTTTATAGCTAGATATGAAAATATATTACAGAGTTCTGACAGAGCGTGTAATTATTTTTCAAGGTGTTTGTACTGAAGGATTAATAACTGGGCATACTTAAGGCTCATTATAAATGATTCAAATAGACTGTGTTCAAATTAAGTGACACTGAAGAATGTTATAAGATAGAGATTTTGGAGTAAAATTTTAAGAGATAGGCAGAGCAATTCTACATGGAGGAAGCCAGTGGAACTTTAGCTAGCTGAAGTTAAGCCGGCTTAAAGTACACCAGATCTTAACTGTTCAGGAGTCCTTTGTAGGGGAGAATAACAGCCGGGCTGTGAGTAACAGAGCTGGGCAGAGAGAAGACAGAAGCAGCAAAATGCAGATGGACAGCTCGGCTAGTGTCACCATGAGAACTGCAGCCACCTGTTGTGCAAAGGGGAGAGTTCCCAAGCCCCCTTATAGGCTGTGCACAGCGAGAACAGCCAAAGATGGCCCGTGGGAAGTGGAATGTCAGCACAGGAATGCAGGGCATGCAGGAATGCAGGGCATCCACCCCAACAGCCAATCAGCATGCTGCACACCCCAGGCACACCCATCACACGCTCCACCAATCACATAGCCACATACACAAGCAACATGACCAGTTAAACACATGTGGAGCTCGCAAGCCCACCCCACATCTCACATTATACGCATATCACACATCCTGCAAGCATGAGCACACAGGCTGCCCCCACCCTCTTGAAGAACAGGCGGCGCACAGAGGGAGGTGCAAAAGGACAGTTTTGTGGAAGCAAGCTACAAGATACACATGGCTACAGCCTCAGCAGAGACAGCGAGCCAGCAGGAAACACACACACACAGCCTACTCCAAAAACACCAGACCGAGCTCTCTGGGCATGGGCGGCTGGCACCACTGCCTTGTCCTCCTCCTCCATGGCAGTGGTACAACCACAACCAGCTCCCAAGCCCCCTGCTCTTGTGCCCCCCCTCTGGTCCACAGACTGCGGCAAGAGCAGCCACTATACCCCCCACTACCAGCCACCAACTGAGGGAGGGGCTGCACAGGATGAGGGCCCACGGTCAGATGCCCTCCCTGTGGTCCAGCCCACCCTCTCCATCCCCATCGTCAGCATCATCGCCATCAGCATCATCCATCCCCACCTCATTATCTCCACCGTGCCCCACCCCCATGTCGTAGGTCTCATAGAGAGTGGAGTAGCCAGTAGGCCTTGCTCCACCGGCGGCGGAACCGTTAAGGTGTCACTCCCATTAGCATGACTGCTGCTGTTCGTGCTGTCACTGCTATCAGGGGGCCCTCTGACTCTGCTGCCAGGGGGACCAGAAGGAGTGGGCTGGGCAGCGGGAGGAAGGGGTGGTGGTGCTGGGAGCAGCAGGAGGGGTGGGGACAAGGGGAGCAGGCTCATTGTGGACCAGAACCAGGTTGATGATGTCCTCCCATGTCCCGATTGGGGTGGGTCTGAGGGGGAGACTCCTGAAGAACCAAGGGCAGTACAGGGAGCTGCAGGATGGCATCAAAGAGAGGCTGGGGACGGGCAGCCACATGCACTGAAGCATGGGGGAGCTGCAGCAGACCAGGCAGCCCCCAACAGGCATTCCTGTGGCACATCATGCATCATTGCAGGAGGGCTGTGCGGCACCAGGGAGCCTGCAGGGGGGGAAAGAGGAGGGAGAGCCCCACAGCACACCCCCACAAAGGTCTCTGCAGGTAGTGCTGGCCTGTGCCATGTTGCACAGCGTGGTGATGATGGCACAGTGGTTTCACCTGGATGTTGAACTGGGCATGCAGGCACCCCTGGAGCCAGAGGAAGGGGGCTGGGATAGGGGGGAAGTGGAGCCCCCTCACCAGCTTGACCAGGACCCAAACAGGGTAGCTGCCCGTGATCATGTTGCCAGGGAGCTCTTTGCGCCATAAGCCAGCACCCCTGCCTGTTCCAGGAGCCACTGAACTCTCTCTGTCTGCTCCTCGGATTCACTACAGGTTGGACAATGGCTTATTCCCCCATTTGCCATCCCCCCCATCCCCGTTGGTGCTTAGGTAATGTGGGGTGGCCATTCCCAAGCACCTCCCAGTCCCCCACCACTTTTGAGTTTCCTGGGTCTGCCCCACCTAGAGGTGTCCTGATGGCCTGGGGCTGCCCACCCCACCCCCCGGCTGCTGCTGGGTTCCCTAGTTGGTGGCTGCCTGTTTGCCTATTTGTGTTCTGCCTGTGGACTGCAACTCCAAGAGGCCCCTCCTGGCACTGCCTGTTCTGCAGAAGGGCTCCCTGGAGTTGTAGTCCAGAGTCAGAGCCCTGTACTGCTGTACGTCAGTCCTGGGGTTGGATACATCAGTCCTGGGGTTGGATACATGGCATCCCAGCTGTACTGATCAGCTGCAAACATATGATCTTTTTGGAACTCAGTCTGGGACAAGGTTCCCCACACCCCATCAGGGGGACAAGGGAGGGTGTGGTCTCTTGGTTGCAGGGCTGCCATTCCATAGGAACAGGGAGCCTCCATTGGTGGGTGCAGCTCCAGGTGCCTTGCAGCCTGTGAACAGAGGAGTGGGCATAGGAACACAATGAGATAGTGCAGAGTGGGGGCTAGGGCAGTGGCGGTGAGAGACGCATGGGTGAGAGCTGTGAGGAGGGTGTCCCAGGTGTGTTCCCCCCCTCCATGGGAATGGGGATGGGTAGGGAGCACACTGGAGGCAGCCTGGAGCTTACTGGGGGTGCCGCCGATGCTGGGGGCCGATGCCTGCAGCCTGCTCTCCTGGAGCTAGGGGGCAGCTCCCGCAAGGCAAACACAATAAAAGGTGAGTAAGGTGGGAGGGGTGGTTGTTTGGAGCTGCCACCAACCTTCCAGTGGGCGTGGCTCTCCCACCTAGAATGCATCCTCTGGTGTTGCCAGAGCTGCTGCCACCTCCTCTGTGGCAGTGTGTCTGCAAAGCAGTTGGAGAGCAGGATGGCAATCAAGGCTAGTGGTTGGAGGGCCCCACCTTTGCGGCCACGGTGCCAGAGTGTTTTTAGCATGTGTTTTTAAATTGTTTTTAAAAATGTGTTTTTAATGTTTTTAATTGTTGTAAACTGCCCAGAGAGCTTTGGCTATGCGGCGGTATACAAATGTAATAAATAAATAAATAAATAATAAGTCAGGATCGACTTGAAGGCAGTCCATTTCCATTTTCAAACATGATTTCACAGAAATAAATATCATTGAACTCAAAAAGTATGCAAGTGATCAAACCCACCCTCCCTTCTCCTCCCTCTTATCCCCTTCCTCTTGCCCCTCTCCTCCCCTTCCAGTCCTCTCCTTCCCCCTCCTCTCCGTGGTCAGTTTTACCTATCTTAACCATGATTGCACAGGAGTAAATACCATTGAACTCAACAGCATGCAAATGATGAAACCTGCCCCCCTCCCCCTTCCTTTGGCTCTCCCCCTCCCCCTTCCTTTGGTGCTCCCCCTCCAATCTCCTTCCCCCTTCCGCTGCCCTCTCCTTCCCTCTCCTCTCCCCTCCCCCTGCTCCTCCCCCATGGTCAGTTTTACCTATCCTAACCATGATTACATAGGAGTAAATCCAATTGAACTAAATAAGTATGCAGATGATCGGACCTGGCTTTCCCCTCCTTCTTCTTTCCCCTCCCTTCCTCCTCCCCTCCCTTCTTCCTCCTTCCCTGCCCACTCCAGCTGTCCCTCCCTCCCCCCTGGTCAGTTTTACCTATCTTAAGCATGATTGCATGGGAGTAAATCCCACTGAACTCAATAAACATGTAAATGATCGAACCTGTCCTTCTCCCCTCCCCCTCCCCCCCACTGTTTCTTCCCTCTCCATCCCCTGTGTTCAGTTTCACTTATCCTAAGCATGATTGCAGGGGAGTAAATCCCACTGAACTCAATAAGCATGCAAATGATCAATTCATTCTCAGCAAATTTGCACAGGATCCCATTTCTTACCTCCCAGATTAAAAAGCAGAGAAATTCACTAATAGGCAAAAAACCTTGCAGTTTAAGAACGTACCGATAGCCCACAGATATTTCTGTCAAACTTTAAAAAGCAGGGGAATTGGGCAGCTATAGTGAATGCACCAGGGGAGCAGGAGACCTGACCTCCTCTCTGAGATATTGGACTGCCCTACAAATTTGTCAAAATGCAAACACCATTTGGGTTGGTCTTTCACAGTCCAATCCACTTCCTGTGTAGCTTGGAAGAATTTGGTAACGTGCCTCTGAACATATGGTGAGTGGTGGCAACACTTGCAATCAGCCTAAATAATAGAAACAAGACATGTGCTGTGTTGATCTTGTTTTAGCAGGGAGGAAGCAACATTATTAAGACAGTTGACATAGTTCAGATAGTCAATTTAACTAAGTCTGATTTACTTTGCAATTTTAGTGAAGTTTCCTATAGGAAATCATTTTCTTTTGCTTCTATTTCTGTGAATATGTGAAGTACAGCAACACGTTGCAAAATTTACACTAAAAAAACTCCAGAAACAATTGTGGAATAATGACACTGACTATTCTGCAGAATAGTCTCCAGTGGACCTCAGGAGTGTCTCAGTTTGCACAAAAGAAAACAGTGGGAGGTGAAATATATTCTAGAAAAATTCTAGGTGTGCTCTATGTTTTTAATTGACCGTGCCCACCTTGCCTTAAATGAAGTGGTTTAAACATAGCGGGCTGAACACATGCATCTTGGGCAGGCTAAGGTTGTTTTTTCCAACAGCTAGAGTCATTCCTGAAGTAGCAACATATTGTAATCAGTCTGATTTTACATCAAACTGCAGTTTCAGATTCAACTGTTAATGCACCCAAAATAGAAATAGAACATAACCTCCAATTTGAAACACAAAAGGCTGTCTTCACCATCATATGACACTGACCAATAAAGAGGCTTTGAAATTAATAAAAATAAATTTGACACAGATTTTTAGAATAAATAATGAAATAAATTAATTTTCTAGGCTAGATTCTTTGTAGAAACAGTAATAACACAGGAAAGAAGCAAAGTAAGAAGAACACCAACCAACTTACAAAAATGTAATTCTCCATCTTTGGAGATGGCAGGTATTGCCACCACTTACCATATGCTCAGAGGCACATGTTACTAAATTCTTCCAAGCTCCACAGGAAGTGGATTGGATTGTGAAAGACCAACCCAAATGGTGTTTGCATTTTTACAGATTTGTAGGGCAGTACAATATCTCAGAGAGGAGGTCAGGTCTCCTGCTCCCCTGGTGCATTCACTGTAGCTGCCCAATTTCCCTGCTTTTTAAAGTTTGATAGAAAATTACTGTGGGCTATAGGTACCTTCTCAAACTGCAAGGTTTTTTGCCTGTTAGTGAATATATATAGAAATTAACGCAAACAAGCAGGCTCCTTCAACAAAACATTGCAGTGTGTAGTGCTTTTGTTCCAGTTTCCAGCATCCACATTCCTTTCTCCACGTCCAGTTTTTGTGTTCCCCTCCCAACAATCAGAATTCCATGCCCCCTGGTCTGATTTGGCTGTTTACATTCTTTTTTGGGGGGGGGGTCTCCATTTGGCGTTTTTGGGAGTGGTTGCGGTGGACTTGCACCCAATCTCAGCTAAATTAAAATCTTTGATTTCTGTATTGATGCCTGTGGGGCAGCTCTCACTTCCATTCCTCAGTGTGAACTAGGAAATGACCTATCCATTTAATGTAATGGATCTTTCTATTCTTTTTATATCTGTGTGTCTCCTCCCCTTCCAGTCACTCCATTCAGGGCCGAAACTGGGGTAAGGAAAGCAGGGCCCTTGCACTGGACATCTATTTCATGATGATTATTATGTATACATATATAAGAATATACATATACAAATTATTTATAAAAATTATTTATACATCTGTAAACCTGAGGGTTATCCCAAGTCTGCTGATGTCTCCATCTTGTGCATGCTTGGAAACATGGAGAGACTTGAATCAGAAATACAGGAAATGATAACATAATTATCAGCATAATTTTTAACAGCAGAAAAAGAAAATAAAAAGGGAAGAATAAATCACGAACTTACATAAACAAAGAAAGAGAAAAAAATGGCAAAGCACTGCAGTAATGGATGAAAGGATAGCTGGAACTAACGCAACAGAACAAATCAGTAATTAAGGGTGGAGCAGAACCAACTACAGAAGATTACAAAACCCAAGGTTGTTTGTTTAGTTATATACCTCTTTAAACTAACATATCTAAGCAGTGTACAGAAAAATTAATACACAGAATACAAAATAGGTAATACAAATAATGATTCTGAATTACAGCAATATACACATATATAACAAGAACAATGTGTCAAGAGAAAATACAATTAAGCCTTAAGGAGAAAAAGGGACAAAAAAAGTAAAAAAAAAAAACTTTAGCAGACACTGAAATGTATACAGATCTTTTGTCTTCCTTATGTGTAGAGGGTTGGAGTTCAAATTCCCTAAAGTGGGGACTACCCAGATGAAGGCCTGGTGTAATTTTACAGCCCATCTGCAGGTGGGCACTTGGCATCCCCAACAAAGATTCTCCCAGCTGAGCATAGTGACCACTCAGTGGTGGCCCCCAATTATGGAATGACGTGAGTGACAAGGTGCGCCTGGCGCCAACACTGTTATCTTTTTGGCGCCAGGTCAAGACTTTCCTCTTCTCCCAGGCATTTTAGGATGTGTTCTATATTGTTTTAAATTTTTAAATTGTGTTTTAAATTGTTTTTTAAAAGATGTATTTTAAATTGTATTTGTTTTTAGTTATTGGAAACTGCCCAGAGAGCTTCGGCTATGGGGCGGTATACAAGTTTAATAAATAAATAAGTAAGTAAGTAAGTAAGTAAGTAAGAAGAGAGGTGGTCTCTCAGTAACCAGGCCCTGAGCTGTCTGTGGCTCTCTATGCAGATACCATGACCTCACACTTAGCCTGGTACCATATTGACAGCCAGTGCAGCTGGTTCAATTGAGATGTCATATGTTGATGGCTGGTCACTCAACAGAGCAGCATAACAACTTCATTTTGCAACAGCGGCAGCTTCTGGACAACACTGTAGCCCGTTCATGCATGTAGAACTAGCCCCACCCCTTAGCTCACATGGCACAACCCGGATGGTGTAGATGTCTGCAAAGGAAAAACCTATGTGTGTACACTTTCTGTGTGTTCTGGAACCCCAGTCATGCAACACACATACATAGGCTTGCAGATGACCGTACTTAACACATGGATGTTGGAGCTGGTGTCAGCAGTCAATGGGGCCAACAGCATGGCCTCAGAAATCTGTTCTAAGTGATATGCCCCTTTAGGTGAAGGGGGCTTGTACTGCACCACTCCAACACACACTTAAGGCAAACGCAAACTTCCCTACATCTGTGTCATTTGCATCCACCCTTTGTGCCTTTCTCTCTGAGGGTTCCCTGAAATTCTTAGGAATTTTCAATTCAATGTTATTGTATTGTATTTGGATTTGATTTGATTTTAATATTTCTACCCCGCCTTCCGGCCAAAAGGCCCTCAAGGCAGCTTACAAAAGAGCACCCATATAAAAACACACCAATAAAACAATAATATATCAATAAAACATCAGTAATACATAAATAAAACAATAAACAATAAAAACAATACAATTGGTAATACACTTCAAAGTTGACACAAACTGTCTCCCCCCTCACTTTGGCAAAATAGGTGTTATAGGCATTGGGCTACTTTGCAAGGCTAGCCGCACTCTCTTAATCGTAGTCCTATCCTCATAGCCCTCTCAGCCCGTGGAAGCCGGGGCTCCCGCTTACGATGGCGGCGGGATGGCGGTTCTGGCCCTGGAGCCGCCGGTTCACTTTGCGAGGGTCCCAAAGGTGGAGTCCGATGGGGGGAGGGAGGGAGAGCGAGAACCCGCCGGAGGCCTTTCCTCACTGCGGCCTTCCTGCATCCATTTCTCCTTCTTGGTGCTGGAGACGCCGACGCCTTCCGCTTGCTCCACGCACTTATTTTACTAACCAACCAGAGGTGGCTGGTGGCTGCCATGTCAGTGGGGCAGTGGAATTCATTCTGGGTTTTATTCTGAACTTTCAATGAGTTATAAATGGAATTATCCCTGCTCTAACAAGGAGGTGGAAAACATATAGATGCTGCCTGTGGAGCTCCAGGAAGAAAGGGGATACACCTTGCCTAACTAGTAACCAGATGGGCAGAGGGGATGAGGAAGGCAACTGTTAAAAGTGGAGACTAGAGCCCCCCGGGCTCCTCCTAAAGTTGCCTTCTATTGACTGATTTAGAAAAAGAACTCTGGGTTAATGAATTGTGCCTTTCAAGGGGAAGAGCCCTGTGTCAACCCACAACTTTCTTACAACCCAAGAGATGGAGAGAAGAAGCTGCAAGTGGCCATGCACTTTCTTGCCAAAAACTGTGCTAGCCGTGGCACAGAGGTTTGTGTGACTCCAAAGGCTGCTACTGATCAGAGGGACTGTGATGACGGAACTAATATGGACTCTGCCTATTGTGAGAGTGCTGTTTTGACTCTGCGCGGAGAAACAAAGAAAACTAGAGACCTGTGTTGTTCAAAAGCTTCTTCCCAAATATTTACAGTATACGTTGATATGCATAAACTAATCAGTTAAAGTTCTTTGTTATGTCCTCACCACAAGGGGCTAAGCATGTATCTGTCTTTCCCATAAAAGACTGCTTTTTGGGATGGAAAAGGGATCCTGAGACTTGTTTTTTGCCCATGTGTATCATAGCTTTGGTCCAAGGAAAGGTGAAGATTACTGGCATGACTGGCCTACCCAGACTGGTAGTCATGGAAAGGAGTAAGAGGTTCTTTATTTCCCTGCACTTCCATTACAATTGGAACCACCACCACATAGACATAGATGACTACAAGGGCAATGAAGTCTGACTCCTGTGGTCTCTGGAGCGGTGCCATCATATAAACACAAAACTTCCTTTTGTGAGTCTGAGTTCAAGCTTTCTCTGATTCAACTAAAAATATGTTTTTCTCAACTCAGTAGCTTTCTTCTAAAATGTTTTCCGCTTCAGTAGCATTAAATTATCTTTCAAGAGAATATTAAGGCCTTCTTCACATGTTAGAAGCCGTAGTGATGAAACAGGCAGACAATTGTATTTGTAATCTACAAGGAGGGGGTAAATGGACACACACCAAGCAGATAATTTCAGTCTTCTTGCCATGCAGGTTTTGTTGTTTCTCTGCATCTGTGGCTTTTATTGAATTATGCTTGCGTTTCAGTTTCAATGCCAAGTGAATCAAGGGAACTGCAATGATACATTGTAACATATACTTTCTTGTGTGTTCCCTCTAAAATTTGAAAATAAGTGAAATCTCACTGATTAACACATATTTCCAAGTCAGTTGCAGAGACTGGGTTAAAATACACAATCAATTTGGTTTAAAATAATCCTGGATAGTATTCAGTGGAGAGAAGAATTGTAGAACAAAAAAGGACAGATTAATGTTAACAAAATGGACCATGCAAAAGCAATTTAATTTTTTATTTGCATGTTTCTTATACAAATTACGTGCAGCCTAGTCTACTGGAAAATGTCCATGGTCTTTTTTTCATGCATGCATAATCCTGTGGTTTTATCTTTAGAGCGCAGGTGCTATATCAGGAAAAATAATGTAGGGCTGATAATATCCTCAAATAAAAATGTGCAAGACAGTTGAATGGGCTTTGGCTTTCATGCTGTGAACAGAAATGGGACCTTAAATGACATCCTCAGCCCCTAAAGGAGTGCTCCTATTGAGATGCCATCCATCCTTGCCTGCCTTCAGGATATGGGCACAAGCAAGGCAATTCACTTTTCCACTCTCCTTCATTTTCCATTGTTCTTTTCTAAGTGACACTCCTTTATTCCATGGCTTCTAGTGCCCAGTGGGCTCTGTTTTGACCCAATTTAAGTTTATTTATTTATTATTAAATTTGTTAGTCGCCCATCTGGCTGGTTGTCCAGCCACTCTGGGCGATGTACAAGATAAAACAGTACATAAACAGTTAAAAATTTAAAAAAACAGTAAAAACTAATCCGTCCCAACAGCTTGCCTAAAAAACCAGGTCTTCAGGGTCCGGCGGAAGCTCATTATAGACGGGGCATGGCGTAGATCATTAGGGAGAAGATTCCATAGGGTGGGGGCCATTATTGAGAAGGCCCTCTCTCGAGTCCTCACCAGTCTAGCTGTTTTGACTGGTGGGATCCAGAGAAGGTCTTCTGAGGCTGATCTTGTTGAGCGGCATCCCTGTCGATGCTGGAGGCGCTCCTTCAGATAAGGTTGGCATGGGGGCACTAAGTTTGCTGTCAGAGAGAATAAGTATAGCTTAACTTGGGCAAGCCTATAGGCGGCCTATAAGAGTAGCAGTGGCTGCGTAACAGGAGGAGTGTAGAATCACACAGGGCAGCAACATCATCTACAGATCATCATCCCTGGGGTTTTCCTGAAACATCAGACTGGCAGTCTCAGAAAGTAAACCTTGAATGATTCTGCCCTTCTAAATTCATCTTATCTTGTGGTGATATTGTTAATACTTGGTCCTGCTCATATTTGCTTCTTTTAAAAAAAAACTCGGTTAGGTAGTTTAAAATCAACTACATTAAAATAAATAACACTAACGAAAGTGGCTCGGATTCTGCACATGACCCGGAACTATGCAACTACTTTGGCTGTGCTCTGTGTAAATGAGTGTGGTACCACTGTAGAGTAGCAGAGGAGGTAACATTGGTTTAAACTGCATGATCTCCCGTAGCAGCACCAAGAGTATAGTGAACAGGCAGAAGCCTAATTAATTCCCCAGAACTTTGTCATATCTAATGCAAGCATAAGCCCTTATTCAGCCATTAATTTTTCCAGAGGTTTTCCTCCAGCAAGCATCCATTACCTGTAATTAGATGGAGTTTCAATTTGTATTTCCTGGGAAAGTGCCACTACCTTTCCCAAGGAAAACGTTGGTCACCTGGCTGTGAGTACTGACTGGTCAGAGACCTTTTGTGATGACCCTACCACACTAAGGCAGGAAGATCATATGCCTGATAACAACTCAGTGCTTGAGTTAATTAGTGTTTAGTGCCCCTTCCATCCAGCCCTTTCCTTAAGGTAATTTTTCATTATGGTGGCCACATTCACACCATACATCTATTCCACTATTATTACACTTTAAACAATCATGGCTTCCCTCAAAGAATCTTGGGAAGGGTAGTTTCGCAAGGGTACTTAGAGTTGTTAGGAGACCCCTGATTCCCCTCATAGAACTGCAATCAGAGTTCTCTCAGAAGAGAGACTGACTGGTAAACCACTCTGAGGAACTCCGGGAACCCTCTCCTTCTGCTCTCATTTGGGACAGGTAACTCTTGATGTTTCTTCCCTCTCTCCAATGTCTTTCTCTCATAGTTTTCACATCTCATTAATTTTCTACCCTTGCGTTATTAGAAACAGTTTAAGCCAGTGGTCAAGGCAAAAAGGGTTTAGGTAGCCTGTGTATTTATTTGGAACAATTACACATCTTGCTATGTTATACAGCTGTACTGGTGCTTAAGTTGCATTTATCTTGACATTTGTTCATTCTTGCTAATTCCCTCAAACAAGCAAGAGTGCATTGGTATTCCCAAACTGGCATTTTTAAAATCTTTTTTGGTGAGTGTGTCACTCTAGATTTAGCTCTTGTTTCAGACAGTGGAGAAGAACACCTTGGCTCATTTTGAAGTGGAGTTTTTGCCTTTCCTTGTAAGGAAGTAATTGTTACCCAGAGAAAATAATGGGGGGAAATCCATTATTTTAGTGTAGCTCTGACTGGGCAGTAGTGTGTACACTCAAAAACAAAAAGGTACCAGTAGAGACAGGAGTTCATGCTCTTTCTAACTTAGGTTTAATTTTATGCAAAAAATGTTTTTTCTATGTAAACATTAAAAAATACCCTGCTAATGCAATGTAATGCAAATAAAGTCTACATGTAAGTGCGAGATGTAAGTGTTGTCGAACCGATTGGGAACAGTGACCATAGAGATATTAAACTGTAATGTTAAAGAATGTCTGTAAGAGATATTAAATTAAACATACATATAAATGGTCAATTGCCAAGAAAATCCAACACGGTCACATATGACTTCAGAAGGGGAAACTTCCCCAAAATGAGGGGATTGATAAAAAGAAAGTTGAAAGGCAAAGTACAGAGGGTGAAAATACTCCAACATGCTTGAGAGTTGTTTAAAAACACGATAGAAGCTCAACTGGAGTGTATACCGCAGATCAGGAGGGGTACCACAAGGTCCAAGAGGATGCCAGCGTGGTTAAGCTATTAGAGGCAAGAAATCTTCCTTCAAAAAATGGAAGTCTTGTCCAAATGAGGAAAATAAAAAGGAACACAAACTCTGGCAAAACAAATGCAAGAAGACAATAAAGGATGCTAAAAAAAGAATTTGAGGAGCACATTGCTAAGTACATAAAAACCAATAATTTATTTTTTTTTAAATCATTCAAAACAGGAGATTGTCTAGGGAGGCAATTGGACCCTTGGATGACAAGGGAGTCAAAGGAGTGGTAAAGCAGGATAAGGAGATTGCAGGGAAGCCAAATGAATTTTTTCATCTGTCTTTACAGTAGAGGATATAGAGCAGATCCCTGAACCTGAATTAAGATTTGCAGGAAGGGAGTCTGAGGAACTGAGGCTGGTGACAAGAGATGAAATTCTAAGTTAACAAACAAAATAAAAACTGTCAAGTTGCTGGGTCCAGATGGCATTCACCTGAGAGTTCTCAATGAACTCAGATGTGAAATTGCTGATCTTCTAACAAAAATATGTAACTTGTCCCTCAGATCTGCCTCCATACCTGAGGATTGGAAAGTGGCCCATGTAACACCAATCTTTAAAAAGGGATCCCAGAGGATCCCGGAAATTACATCTGTCCCAGGAAAACTGGTAGAAAGTATTCTTAAAGATAAATTAACCAAACATACAGAAGAACAAGCCTTGCTGAAGCAGAGCCAGCATGGCTTCTGCAAAGGAAAGTCCTGCCTCACTAATGTATTAGAATTTTTTGAGAGTGTCAGCAAGCATATAGATAGAGGTGATCCAATGGGCATAGTGTACTTAGACTTTCAAAATACGTTTGACAAGGTACCTCATCAAAGACTCCTGATTAAGATTAGCAGTCATGGAATAAGAGAAGTGTGAATCAGACATTGGTTAAGTAGCAGGAAGCAGAGAATTGGAATAAATGGACAGTTCTCCCAGTGGAACGTTGGAAAAAGTAGAGTCCCCAAAGGACTGGTATTGGGACCTGTGCTTTTTAACTTATTCATAAACAACCTTGAGTTAGGGCTGAACAGTGAGGTGGCCAAGTTTGCTGATGATATTAAATTGTTCAGGGTTGTTAAAACAAAAAGGTTCAAGGTTATAGTTTTGGTCTACAAAGCCTTAAACAGCATGGGATCAGGATACCTGAAACATTGTCTTACCCCTTATATACCCAGTCGATCACTACAATCTGCAGAGGAGTGCCTCTTGCAGATACCATCTTATCAGCAGGTCCATTCTGCACAACATAGAAAATAGACTTTTAGCGTTGTGGCACCGACACTTTGGAATTCCCTTCCTTTAAATATTAGACAGGCTCCATCTCTGTTATCTTTTCGGTGCCTGTTGAAGACCTTCCTCTTTCAACAAGCCTTTTAAGTAGTCTGTGTCTGTGCTGGAATTGCTTTTTAAGATTTTTAAAGTTTTTTAAAGATTTTTAAGAGGTTTTGTTTTAATATTTTTTTTAAAAAAATGTTTTTAAGATGTTTTAAAATGTTTTAAGAGTTTTGGTTGCTGCCCTGGGCTCCTTTTGGGAGGAAGGGCAGGATATAAATTTAATAAATAAATAAAGGAATTGTGAAGAGCTCCTCTCCAAACTGAGTGAATGGGCAGTAAAATAGCAAATGAAATTCAGTGTAAACAAGCGTAAAGTTATGCATATTGCAGCAAAAAATATTAATTTCATATATATGCTCATGGGGCCTGAACTAGGAGTGCCTGACCAGGAACGAGACCTCGGGGTCGTAGTGGATAGCTCGATGAAGATGTTAACCCAGAGTGCGGCAACTATGAAAAAGGCAAATTCCATGCTAGGGATCATTAGGAAAGGTATTGAAAATAAAACTGCTGATACCATAATGTTGTATGAATCTATGGTGCAGCCACATTTGGAATACTGTGTACAGTTCTGATTGCTTTACCTGAAAAAGGATATTGTAGAGTTGAAAATGGTTCAGAAAAGAGCATCCAGAATGATCAAGGGGATGGAGCGACTCCCCTATAAGGTTGCAGCATTTGGAGCTTTTTATTTTAGAGAAAAGGCGAGTCAGAGGTGACATAATAGAAGTGTATAAAATTATGCATGACATGGAGAAAGTGGATAGAGAAAAGTTTTTTTTCCTCTCTCATGACACTGGAACTCATGGACGTTCTGTGAAGCCCTATGTTGGAAGATTCAGGACAGACAAAAGAAAGTACTTCCTTACGCCGCACATAGTTAAACTTCCCATGGGCATTTGGTTGGCCACTGTGAGAATAGGATGCTGGACTAGATGGGCCACTAGCCTGATCCAGCAGGCTCTTATGTTCTTATGCACAGCAACAGCCCACCATACTATACTAATATTCCTATATTAATATTATGTTGCTATACCAATGTTACTGCTGAAAGAGAGTACTCTGTGACATCCTGTGTGTGTGTGTGTGTGTGTGTGTGTGTGTGTGTGTGTGTGTTAGGGAAATGTTTTGGGGAGTGCTGTTGAGTTGATTGTAGCAACAACATGTGTGATGAATTGCTTTCCCCCTTGGGGAAAATAGGGGAATTCATGGGGGTGGCTTGTTCCTGCTGGCATAAACACTTAAATGTATATAGCCATGTCAAAGACCCTTTTTGCTAAAAAGGGGTGTGTGTGTGGCTGTGTGACCTATGCTGTTAACATTGCTGTAGTTATTAATGAAATATACATAATTACTCATAACAGAATATACTGCTTGCTTTTTAACATTTTAATCTTGATTTTTTCGAAGCATGGGAATCTGAAAGTTGGTTACTATAAATCTTAAATCACTTAAATCACTTAAAGCACCTCATGCCATCTGAAATAATCTTACCTGGTCTTGTACTGAATGCACAGTGGATGGAAAACCCATAGTAACATAACCTTGCAGTTCATGAAATTGAGTTCTGTGTATGGTTTAGGGTTGGCATTCGGAAAAGGCAGGGCCCGCTGGCCCACCCCCTGGCCTACTGGCTCGCCGTCTCGCCTGCTTGGTAGGTAGGTAGGTAGGTGGGGCGTGCATGCATGCGGGTGCCAGGGCAGGCTAGAGTGCCTGACGACGGCCCTGACTTCTGTTGAACTGGGTTCACATAATATCTAATTTTAAGTTTTAAGTCCCTCTGGTACAACATAGAACTCAGCTGACATACATTTTGTCCCACATGCCATTTTGGTGCTAGATAGCCAAGAACTGGAATTGAGTTCCTTGAATAACTAATGAGACATAGTTTGGATGCTGTAAGCATTGAGCTACTACAGCATCAGATATAAATTAACTGGGCAATATGCAGACTACAAAGACTGTACCTAATATCAACTCAATGTCCTGGGAATTTCTTTTTGCAGTGACAGGCACTGTAACAATACATGACATCCTGTCACTGTAGGGCCCTTTTCTAGGTCATCTACTTAAAACAGTAACATCTGGTATAGCACCTTCACTTAAGAGATTATTCATACTGGGTGCTCTGGCGTACCCAGGCAAAATGTCCTTTCTTTTTGCACCATCTGCATTGAGCCTCCTTTTCAGGGCTGTTAGCATAATTCTCTGTATGTTGGGTTCATCCGCAATGGTAACATACTGTCAGTACATATTTTTGGAGCCGCTTGCTCTTGCGTGCACTGTCTTTAAATTTGCCCAAAGACCTTGTTGCTCTCTGCAGTTGCAGAGGCTGTGTAGCTTGCACTGGTTCTTGACCCATTGACTTTACTTCTGCCACTGCAGCATTTATCTGGCTGGCAATCATCATAGCCTTTTCTAAGGTAATGTCAGGTTCCAGCAAGAGGCCTTCTGCGGGGCATCTCTGTCTTCTCTATCAACTGATCCTGAATCATTTCCAGTGCCGTATCTCCAAAATTACAAGTAACAGCAATTTCCTTTAAAGCAGCAATATATTGATCCATAGCTTCTCCTTGCTTCTGTCCCTGCTAGGGAAATTTATAATGTTCTGCCACAACATTAACTCTACGCACAAAAAGAATCCTTAAAGCAGTCAAGGCTGTCTCATATTTATCATCCACCACAGGAGAATGTTAGAAGATTCTCAGAGCTTCCGCTCCTAAAGCAATGGATGAGTAATGCATGCTTCCCGCCTCTGGAAATTCCTTATCATGAATAGCCAGCACATAGGTATCAAACATTCTAATCCAAGGAGTACATGGAATCACATGGGGAAAAGGTGGTGGTGGTGGAGGTGTCAAAAGCAGAAGAGCCATTCCACTTTCATTTGCCAAATTGTTGCATTGTAAGAATTCCAAAATGTGAATCTTGAAGCTTCTATATTCCAGGCACACGCTCAGAATTAGAACTAGAAGTAAAACTGTGTTGGGCCCTCTAGAATCACTCCAACTACAACTGGAGGGAGGGTATGGCTGCTTGTGTACCATTACTGCTCTAGTAAACCCTTCCAATGTCCACAGGTTCCTGGTTGCTCTTTCACTGTGCCTCCTAACCTTGTGGTACTGTTAACACCAGGGCGGTCCATAATAAGACTTCACTGACACCATCATTTAACTATGGGTAAGGGGCTGACCTGGCATGCATTATAGAGGCTGATGTGGGAGAGCTGGGTGGAGTAGAACTGATCCAGGTTTGCCACCCAGGAACTCTGTGCAGCATCAACATAGGCTGGATAGGAGTTGCAGTAATCCATAGGATAACAACCTTGCTTACCAGGAAGCCTCTTTGTCGTGGGATGGGCCTCGAGGGTCTGCATCTAGTGTTGGGACATATGGACTGTCAGGAACCAGGAGTTGGATTCCTCTTCATCAGGTGGTGGAGGTGAGGACTCCAAACCCAGAGTTCAGGACCCACCCTATTCTTGTGATTGTAATCTGTTTTAATTGTTTTTAACATTGAATTTTAAATTCTTGTAACCTGCCCTGATGAAGGGTAGATAACAACAACAATAATAATAAGTTGGATGATGGCCACAGCACACATCTTTTTTGCAGACTTCCCATAGACATCTGATTGACCGCTGTGAGAACAGGATGCTAGACCAGATGGCCTGATACAGCAGGCCCTTATGTTCTTAAAAGGTGCCACACTGGACTGTTAACAAGGGACCCCATTAATTTCCAGACCTATGTTAAAATATTATTCCCCTCCCCCAGCTTATTCACTTCTAGCTCTTTCAAGAATGTGGAATAAGATGGATGGATATTAAGTGGACTAGGAGACCTGGGCTAAAATCACCACTCAGCCATGAAACTCACTGTGTGACCTTTGGCTAGTCACTGTCTCTTAGCCTAACCTACCTCACAGGGTGTCATGAGGATAATATAGGGAAAAGAAGATATGTGAATGCTACCCTGAGTTCCTTGGAGAAGAGGTGGAATGGATATAAATGTAATACTGATGGATAAAAATAAAAAGTCTACCCTGCCTGTCCCTGATTTTAAATTGGGGGAGGGATGCATGTGTGTGTGGTCACATTTGGAATTGTGGGGGGGGGAATCTAAAAATCAAACAAAAAATAATCTGGGACACAACTAGGATACTCAGGTTTACAAGGATTGGACTTTACATGTAGATCCTTAGCAGATCCAATGTGTGGCTGTCTGCTGATAATAATGTGTAATAATAATAATATAATAATCTGCCGATGATAATGTAGTCTCCGCACATTCAAAGAAAGATCTTCAAACTATCCTAAATGTCTTTGCAGAAGCATATGAAAAGCTTGGCCTCTCACTTAACATCAAAAAAACCAAAGTGCTTCATCAGCAGGTGTGAACCAATACCTCTGTAGCACCATCAATCCAGCTTAATGGTGCGACACTGGAGAATGTCGATCACTTTTATCTTGGCAGCCATCTCTCTGTAAAAGCTGACATCAACGCTGAAATTCAGCATCGTCTGAGCTCTGCAAGTGCCGCATTCTCCTGAATGAAGCGTAGAGTGTTCGAGGATTGGGAGATTCGCAGGGAGACCAAAATGCTTATTTACAAAGCCATTGTACTACCGACCCTACTGTACGCCTGTGAAACATGGACCATCTACAAACACCATTCCCAACTTCTTGAAGGATTCCACCAATGCTGCTTCCAGAAAAATTCTGCAAATTACTTGGGAAGATAGGCAGACTAATGTTATCGTATTGGAAGAAGCAAAGACTACCAGTGTTGAAACAATGATCCTCCAACATCAATTTCACTGGACTGGCCATGTTGTTTGAATGCCTGATCACCGTCTTCCAAAGCAACTACTTTACTCCCAACTTACGGATGGAAAACAGAATATCGGTGGACAGTAAAAGAGGTTTGAAGATGTTTTTAATCTAAAAAAATGTAACATGAGCATCAAGAACTGGGAAGCTTTGGCCCATGAGTGTCCCAATTGGAGGTTGGCCATTATGAAAAGTACTATGGACTTTGAAGAAGCACAAGTACAGGGGGAAAGGGACAAACGAAATAAGTGGAAGGGACATCAAGCAAATCCTCATCGTGACCATCTTTCATCTGGAAACCTATGTCCTCACTGTGGGAGGCTGTGTGGATCCAGAATTGGCCTCCACAGTCACTTACGGACCCACTGTTAAAGACCTTACCCTGGAAGACAATCTTACTCGGCCACGAGTGATCGCCAATGAATGAATACATGTCTGGTGGGTATCCAAAAGCATACAGTAGAGTGGAGGAATTTTAAATTAGGTCTCCAGATCTTCTGGTTGACTGACTTTTTTTAAAAAAAAAGTGTAAAAACAAGGCTCTTACCAATTGGCTTACTGAGAAGGAAAATGTGTAGGCAATATTCTACCCAATCTCAAAGCATGGTGCAGTCTATTAGCACCAGCAACCCCCACCATGGCCTTCTCTCTCAGTCTTGAGCAGGGGGAGGCATGATTAAGAATTATGGGTCTCAGGAATAAGTGGCATGAGAATGCACAGAGTGCACCTGCTTCACCAATGAGGAATAAGATGGTTCTACAACAGTAATTTCTGCCTGAAATATAAATCATTCATTTTCAGCCAGCCACATGGAATCACTTCTGGTCTTTTTCAGGGTAGAAAAGCACACACACACACACACACACACAAACTCACCGTTTCAGGCTGCATTTTATATGGTATTTCTGTTTCAGAGTTTTGGCCATTAAGGTACCCCACCCCGAACTTTAATTGCATCAAACACCTTACATAACTGGGATTAATCATTTTCTACTCCCCTGGCCCTGCCTTCTATATCCCTTTATGCTAATACAGAAAATACATGTTTCATGCAAGATAGCCAAGAAAACTACTATTCCCATTATGCATCTGTATCAACAAGTTGCCAAGCTCACAACATTCACTGCTGGCCAAAAAGAAATAAATTTCTCAGCATGTCTTTGAAGAAAGCCTCCCTCCCCCCACTCTCTCCTTTTAGCAAAATGAAGCTTTTTTAATTTCATCAGCTCTGAATGTGAATAAACTGCTATAGGATTGGCAAACACATAAAAAACAAACCTTAAGACCTCCCAACCCCCTCGACCCATCCATAATAAAAAAAAGGTAAAATTTCAAAAGACACACATTTGTTTTACAAACAAGAGATTCACAGTGTGTCCAGAGGAGCTCCCTCACACGATCAGGCTGGTCAGTGAAAGAAAAGAAAAGAGCAAGACTTCTCAGACAAACACTCTTGCAGCATCCTCTGACTGTTAATGTGTAAATGTGGTCTTTGATGAAACAGTTCTGTACAGTCTCAGAATATATGTATGATTCTGGCAGGCTAATAGTCATAATAGGCCTGCTAATATTCTTATGCATGTTAATTCCTGGCTGGATTGTCATGAGGAGAAAATGAGGAGGCAAGGGGGACTTGCGAAAAGAACATTTCCATGGCCCTTTAAAAATGCTATTTTTTCACATGATTTTTCTGCCTGGAGATGGATCGGAGGACCTCTTGGTCATAGTAATATAGTTTTGGATTGGGATTGGCTGCATATTGATTGGCCAGAGAACTTGAGATTGACAGAAATATCTGCAGGAGTCTCTCTAAGTTCAAATGGAAGGATATGAGTGTGTGTGGGACAGGAAAGAGTATGGCTTTCAGTTTTTAGGGAAAACTTTTTAAAATTCTGTTTGAAATTGCACTTGATGGGACAGTGCCCCAGTTATCGTAATGGATCAGCCTCCACTGAGGTCAAGGTATTAAAACCCTAAATAGCTTGGATTCAGGTTGCCTTGTCCCTTATGTATGTATGGACTACCTTCAAGTGGATTCCAGCTTATAGCGACCCTATGAATAGGGTTTTCATGGTAAGCAGTATTCAGAGGGGGTTTACCATTGCCTTCCACTGAGGCTGAGAGGCAGTGACTGGCCCAAGGTCACCCAGTGAGCTTCACGGCTGTGTGGGGATTTGAACCCTGGTGGAGAAGCCCTCCCACAGTTATCTCACATTTGTTTAGCTTCTGCATGAACTAAGGCTTTCAGCATAGTACACCAATATTTTGGAATACAGTTTCTGTTGAAATCAGACAGTTCTATTTGGTCATGGGCTGAAAGTTTTTGTGTTTCATCAAACTTTTTAGAGAGTTAATATGATTCAGAGCTAGTAATTTGTTCTGTATTTTTATAATTTTAGAATTTTGTGATGTTGGCCCGGTATCTAATGGTCAGTGAGTGCAATTCTTTCAGCAGTGGGGTGACATGTTGGTGATACCCTGCCCCAGTGAGCAGTTTTACCGCTGCATTTTGCATCAGCTGCAGCTTCCAGACCAACTTCAAAGGCAGCCCCACATACAGCACATTACAGTAATCTAGCCTGGAGGTTACCAGTGCATGGACAACAGTGGCCAGGCTATCCCAGTCCAGAAATGGCCACAGCTATCTTACCAGCCAAATCTGGTAAAAGGCACTCCTAGTCACAGAGGTCACCTGGGCCTCTAGTGACAAAGATGGATCCAGGAGCACCCCCAGACTACAGACCTGCTCTTTCAGAGGGAGTATGACCCCATCCAAAGCAGGCAACTGACCAATTATCTGAACTTGGGAACCAGCAACGCACAGCATCTCCGTCTTGCTAAGATTCAGACTCAGTTTATTGGCCTCATCCTGCCTAACACTGGGTCCAGGCAGCAGTCCAGGGCTTGCACGGCCTCTCCCGAATCAGATTTTACAGAGAAACAGAATTGGGTATCATCAGCATACTGCTGACACTCATAACTCTCTCTCTCTCATGGAGCTTGCATAGCTACAGGGGCCTTTCTGGGATATCTTGTAACATTAACTAACATAAGAAGACACCCACCTCCTTCCCCCAAAATGCACAGGTGGACAAATTGTCCCATGAAAAATAGGGCAGGATTTGCCCATGTTTAATCTGAATTTCATGCAACAAATTAGTGATAATTGTATATTAATTGTGCAAAGACATTCAAATACCATTTATTGTGCAAGCAAGCCATATGTTAAAACTTTGTTTCAACAGTGATGAAAACACCTTTGCTGTCAGAGATTGGAGCCTACTTTTTCCTCCTGTATTTATACTTCCTGTTTGCTTTTCTTCTTTGCAAATAGAGGGATGCTTATAAAATGTTAAAATTAAGAGTATGCTGTGTGAAACTAAGTGCAGCTGTGAGTTTGAGTGCATCTGGCAATGAATAAATCATGACTTTCAATTTAGCTGGAATTTTAAAAGGCAGGAAAAGGTAGCTGAACTTTTCTGCTTTGCAGCAATTAGGAGGGCATGGATGCCACACTGAAAGTGAAAAAAATACAGAATTTATCCAGTGCTGATCTGGGAGCAAAGACTGCTTTAGATCCAGTGCACCCGTGCTACTTTCTACTGGTCTGCTGACTAGGAAAGGCTACTTCTAGAGTCGACAGATGGCTCCCAGGGCTACCCAGCCATTGATCTTCCACTGTAAGCTGCAAGTGGAGTTGTAAGTTGACTTTTCACACCATCAGCTGTACTTTTTCTCTTTGTATATTTTACCATGTTTGGCCCACACTAGTGGGTAAGACATGGCCGATGCAGAAGGGGAAGGTCCAATTCATTTCTGCAGCCATTTGAAGCTGATATTCTTTATAATCTTTGTGGTGCTTCCCACTCTTCTGTTCTGAAAAAACACAAAACCAAAAATTTGACTTCATGCATTCTGAGAAAAGTCAGAAGAATCACAGAGAAAATACAGAATGACAGTTATTTGAGTGAAGGCAATGTGCCCCATGATGGCCCCATAAAAAGTAAGTGAATGAAGTATGGCAGTTCCACACCCAAATGTGGAAGTACCCAGTGTCAATTGTTATGCTGTGTCCACCCTTTAAAGCCAGCCATGATTGTTCTCCACTGATGCAACAGCACTGTGTTATGGAGGGTGCAATACCCCCACCCCACCCTTGACTTCAAGAAGCTGAGAGAGGTATGCGAATCAGTGCTGTGCTTGTACAGTGGTGTGCTAACAAGAACGGGGACAGCAAGATCGGGAAGCCAAGCCCTAGCTTAGCAGAACAGAATGTGCACGAGGGCTCCTTACATAATTATTTGTGGAGTTGATATATATATTTATTATTTATTTATTTAAAATATTTCTATCCCGCCCTTCTACCCTGTAATAGGGCACTCAGGGCGGCTTACAAAGATAAAATCAAACACGTACATAATAAAATTGTAAACAATAAAATCACGAAAACATTAAAATAAATTAAAATACATAAAATACAATTAACATACATAAAATACAACACACACACACACATATATGCAGATTCTTACACAGGATAAATGTTTAGAGACGTAATTGCTTATCTTTCTTCTTGACATAAGCATTTGGATAGAGGGATTTCAAGTTTTCTTTCTAACAAGAATGTGTTTGCTCCAAATTAAGTATAATATTCAGTTCACAAGTTTATTTATTCGGTGTTCTTCCTGTGTTCAGCAAAGGGATTGGCAGGTTACATTTTTCTCTGCCAAAATGCGTTAGCTACTGCATTCTAATTATGGCTAAATCTTGGGATTGTTTCTTCCTTCTTGTAAGAATTATTCTTGTATGAATAAATTTGAAGCCACAGTTGGTGAACATCAGGTATTTCCATTGACACCAAAGAGATCTGACTTCAGGGTTTTTAATCTATCTACTCTTCAGTTTATTTCTTTGCATTGGCCTGTTCAAGTGTTACAGATGAGAAGAATGTTTCGATTTTTGGGAAAATACGTTGTTTCTCATGTGTGAATTTTTTTAAAGTTTGAAATTGAGAACTAATTTTCACTTAATAGTGCTTCTTAATTTTGGACATCCCTAAGTTATGGTTACTGTTACTGAGAAGAGGCTGCTACTCTGGCACCTAGTTATGTGGCCAGCAGCCCCACTGAAACCAGTGGAATGTTTCCCCCATAGATGTCTACCAAGCCCCACCACAGTACTCTTTCAGAAATCCTTTGGACTATGCTGATTTTGGTGTGTTTGGATCCATCTTGCTGGTTGCATTAATTATTGTTATACTAGTTGTGGGCACTATGAATTGTTGTTTATTTCCTGGCAGGAAGGGATTTCATTATTTTTATTGTGTTTTATTTTCCTACTGTAGCATTAATATAGTTTTTTAACTGCATTTTACATGTTCCTTTGATGTTTTATTTATTTGCCTCTTTGAGTCACCTTTGATAAGATAAAGCTGAATACACATGATCACAATAAAGTAAATTGCATCCTGAAAGAGATTGCCACTGGCCTATGGCTCTGAGATCAAGAAGGGGGATAAAAGAACAGCATGCTTTCCTTTTTCTCTTCTCCTTTGTAGTCCAGCTTTTAGGCACACAAGATTGCTGTTGGGGAATCCTTCCTGGCCTGGTGGTCACTAGCCCTTAAAGTTTAAATGCTACCTCTGAACCAGTGCCCACTTCCTACTTTCCCCTCAGTTCCCCTCTGACTGCAATATCTTATGAGACATGGGGAAATGTTTCTGACCCTGACAACAGCTGGCAATCCTCTGATATCATTCCTCAGTTGTCATGGAGACGAGATAATTGGCTCATGCTGCATTGCTTCCCTTCAGCCTTTCCTCTGCTGGCACAAATCCTTTGCGCTGCATACTTGGAGAATGAAATACGTTATTTTACTAAATCATTATTATTCGTTAATGATAACATATTATGATTGCCGTAATCCTACAAGTACAGGTTAATTTGGTATGATCCCTAAATATGTGTTAGCTAATAGTATAATTCTCATCCTGGACATGCTGGGATGCATAGTCCCAGACCCTTCCGATGTGGAAATGGATGTATAGAACATCCTTTGCCACTTCCACCTCTGTTGCCTCTCCTTCTTCTGCCCTGAGCATGGTTTGGGACCCTGTGATGGGCAGAGGAAGGGGGACAGCAGTGGTGGGTGCTTGAGGGTTCAGGGTTAGCAGGGCCCTTTTCACCTCAGTCAGTGGCATTTGCTTTTGCCAGGGGCCCTATTTGCTTACTGCTGACATCCCTATTATTTACCTGGATAAATGTAGGTTTTGGGGGGGGGGTTGCTGCAGTTCAGGCAAGAAACCCTGCAATCACAAGATTCTTCATAAGCTGCCTCTATTAACAATATATAGTCTTGACATTCTGCTCTTAAAGGCATTGGTCTATCATTCTAAATTGGTTCTTATTTTGCAGACTAGAGTTAGCAGCTTGTAAGTGTGCTACAGAATACAAAGCAAGAGCTGTTTATATAATGTGATAATTAATAGTGGCTTCATAGTAAAGATTGCACTGCTATTGATAAACACTTTGTCTCCGGTATTCTTCCTGCTAGTCTGCTGCCGCCAAACCAACTAGCTCAGAGTAATTTGTTTTTAGAAGTTTTTGTGTATAGTGTAGATGATGTAGATATCCCAAAATTACGCCTTTTCCTTAACCTTTGTGTTTTTATAGCTTAAACAGAAAGCATATGGAAGACAATTCATTTTTTTAAGCTTTATGAGAGTGAAGTACCAAATCACCATCGTTATCATCACCACTGTCACCCTTTACAGCAATGTCCACAGAATATTGTATACCCTCTAAGGATATACTGTTCCAGTTTTCCCCCTCCTGGGATGTTGATTTGAACATTTCCTCCCTATTTTTAGTATTGCTCTCAAGATCCTGTGTTTCACATTATTATGTTGTTGTTCTTATGTGCCTTCAAGTCAGTAACGACTTACAGTGACCCTATGAATTGGTGACCTCCAAGAGCATCTGTTGTGAACCACCCTGTTCAGATCTTGTAAGTTCAGGTCTGTGGCTTCCTTTATGGAATCAATCCATCTCTTGTTTGGCCTTCCTCTTTTTCTACTCCCTTCTGTTTTTCCCAGCATTATTGTCTTTTCTAGGGAATCATGTATTCTCATTATGTGTCCAAAGTAAGATAACCTCAGTTTCATCATTTTAGCTTCTAGTGACAGTTCTGGTTTAATTTGTTCTAATACCCAATTATTGGTCTTTTTCACAGTCCATGGTATGCGCAAAGCTCTCCTCCAACACCACATTTCAAATGAGTTGATTTTTCTCTTCTCCACTTTTTTCACTGTTCAACTTTCATATCCATACATAGAGATCGGGAATATCATGGTCTGAATGATCCTGACTTTAGTGTTCAGTGATACATCTTTGCATTTGAGGACCTTTTCTAGTTCTGTCAGAGTTGCCCTTGCCAGTCCTAGCCTTTTCTGATTTCTTGACTATTGTCTCCATTTTGGTTAATGACTGTACCAAGGACTGTGATAATCCTTGACATGTTTAATGTCCTCGTTGTTAACGTTAAAGTTACATAAATCTTCTGTTGTCATTACTTTAGTCTTCTTGACGTTCAGCTGTAGTCCTGCTTTTGTGCGTTCCTCTTTAACTTTCATCAGCATTCGTTTCAAATCATTACTGGTTTCTGCTAGTAGTATGGTATCATCTGCATATCTTAAATTATTGATATTTCTCCCTCCAATTTTCACACCTCCTTTATCTTGGTCCAATTCTGCTTTCCATATGATATGTTCTGAGTATAGATTAAACAAGTAGGGTGATAAAATACACCCCTGTCTCACACCCTTTCCTATTGGGAACCAATTAGTTTCTCCATATTCGGTCCTTACAGTAGCGTCTTGTCCAGAGTATAGGACAATCAGATGCTGTGTCACCCCCATTTCTTTTAAAGCATTCCATAGTTTTTTGTGATCTGCACAATCAAAGGCTTTGCTGTAATCTATAAAGCACAGGGTGATTTCCTTCTGAAATTCCTTGGTGTGTTCTGTTATCCAACGTATGTTTGCAACATGATCTCTGGTGCCTCTTCCGTTTCTGAATCCAGCTTGGACATCTGGCATTTCTCACTCCATATATGGTAAGAGCCTTTGTTGTAGAATCTTGAGCCTTACTTTACTTGCATGGGATATTAAGGCAATAGTTTGATAATTACTGCATTTCCTGGGATCTCCTTTCTTTGGAATTGAGGTATATATTGAACTCTTCCAGTCTGTGGGCCATTGTTTAGTTTTTCATATTTTTTGACAAATTTGAACAGATTCAGTCTCAATAGCTTGTAGCAACTCTATTGGTATGCCATCAGAGTATTAGAGATATATTAAATAAAAGCCCCTTCTGAATACAAGGGAGAGTTAATACATTTTCAAAATTGGTTAGTGGTATGTCTGAGCATCTTGCAATTTTCTGAAGAAAACTCCTGATTTTTAAGCATTGGGGGAAAGGGATTCCACTTTGCATTATCCTTAAAAAGTGCAAATGCTCTCTGAAATTAGTGTTCCAATCACATATTAAAATTATCCCATTTCCTTCCTTTTCTAAATTAGCTGCAACTGAATAACAAATGATAAAGGAGAGATACCTGGTCCTAATACAAGCTTAAGCTTTTCTCCCAAGTGGCATGGGGATTATGATATGGGAAGGAGCCTTGCTGCTCCTATGCTGGGAATGTAACATCAGGTGTTTTTATTGTAATTCTGTGTTTTAGTCTGTATACCGGTTTGTGATTTTAGATAAAAGTGCAGTTTATAAATATTTTAAATAAATAAATGAGAGGAAAGCCCTATTTATGCCAGGTGACTTGCATCAAAATAGACCAGCGTAGGCCGAGAGTTTACATTCATTAAACATTTCTGAACTTCTTCTGGTTGCTCCATTTTCAACCTGTCAGCTCTTCATGTTGCTTCTTCAAACTATATTGTAAAAATCTGGCCCTTTTTCTATGCCCCCCTTGGCTAAAATCTGGTTCATGCTTTGGTTTTCTCCTACCTTGCTTACTGCCTCCTTCTTCCCTCTGAAAGATGTCCACTCACTCCTTTTTAGGACAACATTGCTAAAATAACTGACCTCTCTAATTATCCATACTGTGTGATTCCCCTGTGTACCCTGGTTGGTTTCCCCATTTTGTTTAGGTTCGGAATGTGTCCTCTTGAGGTGAGGAATTTTGCAATGTTTACTTAAGAACTAAGAAAATATTATATATGTACTTTTAATTTTTCTTATTTATAAGTCAAGGAGAAATCTTTTGGAAGATGCACAGAAACTTAAATTACTTAGATAAAGAAATCACACAGTATGCCATTAACAAGGGTATAAGGTATCTTTTACAAAACCGAGAAAGATGTTAAACTTTTAAAACGTTTGCTTGTCAGATTTGTGGCCGGTTGATCTGACAGGCACTTTTATTTACATGATGGAAAGATCTGAGAATATGCCCTCAAGAGGAATGGCTACCCCATTTATTCTCTGACTCCAGGTTTTATTGGCTAAAATGGCAAATGCTCTCAGAAAACACACACATCATCAATCACCTTACAGCACCAAAAGTTCTAGATGTGTCCTTCTAGGGCTTCCTTTTTTGTTTCACAAATAAAATGGCAAAATCCCATTTATCAAAGTTGATTGCTTTATTTCCATAGACTCCCTCTTTCGAGGTTTTTATATCAGCTTCAAGTGTTGACCTCGACCAAAATTTAAGCAATCTTTTAACTCAGGTTAGCCCCCCTCCATAAGGATGAATAATTGTACTACTAACTGAGATACCCTCACTGAAACTTTCTGATGCAAGCCTAGGGCCTCTGTGTCTCCATCAAAGCACCATAAAAATGGCTAAAACTTCCAAAAAGAATTAAAAATGATTATCTTTCATTATTCCCAAATAATCCAGTACTGACCCAGCACAAACCTTGAAAGCTCCCCTTGGTCTTTCTGCCCTTGTTTTCATTATCTCCTTGTCCATGACCTTTTCTTCTTTAGCTCTGTCCCCTTTGCCTGTTGAATATCTCTTGCTTTATCAAATGATCCCAGCCTTGCTGTTCCTTATGCCTGCAAATTCCCTTTCAGTACACCAGCATGGGGCCACCTCCCTCTTATTCACCAGAGCCCACCATGAAATCCATAACTTTTGTCTAGTATTTGGCTTTAACCCCTTATTCTTCATTCTGGTTTTAATGATGTTAAATTTGTTAACTTCATCTTGTTAGCATAATAGTGCAATCCTCAGCTGGTTTACTCACTCAGGAATAATTTCAGATTAGTTCAGCGGTACTTACCTCTAGTGTATATAAGTTAGGAGTATAAGGATACCTAATGTAAGTAGCATGACTTGCTTATTTTCATACTTGTTAGCCCTCTTATCTCTCTTTCTTGATCTATCACTGCTAGAATTTATATTTTAGTCTTCTTGGGGATATAGGGCCTGTCTTTTGCTTGTTAATTTATAAACGTCCATGTATATTCATGGCATTACACTATATGTGCAAATCTGGGTACACATTCATGCAGTGACTGGGGCTGCACCACTGACTCTACTCCCAGCATCACGTGCCTGGTCTAGCCTCACTCCTGATGTTCAGACATTGAGCATGGATATCTGAAGCATAACCTCTGAGTGTGAGCAGATGATCATGCATAGGTGCTTCTCTTTAGAGTTCTGTGCTCAGTGTGTGGACATTGGGGATGGGCCTAGACTAGGCATGTGATGCCAGGGGTGATATGGCTTCACTCCCCAGTCATCATCACATGATACATTTTCATGTGAGTAATAAATAGGGGCTAGTAATGATTATGGATTAAGGATTGGCCCAGAACCTCTATGTGCATGGGGAGCCATTTAATATTTTTTTACTGGATTGTAGTTTTTCTATAGAGAAATAACCATGTGACAATGCCAGCATGGTACTTCCTACTAGAATGTGACAGCATTTGGTATTAAATTGAACTTGGTTGTAGAGATGGCTGGTGATGAGTACAGAAATAGAGTATAGAGTTTATTGATGTCCTCTACTGCCAGCTTTTTATAAGAGGTTGCCCTTTGTTCTGGCATTTGGTGGTCCATTCTCAAAATCTGGAAGTGTCCATGGTCTCTTCCAGATGGCCTGTTTATTAAGCATTCATCTTGATACCTTCCAATAAAGTTTGCAGGGATATTAGATGATGTTGGCTATTTATTGAACATTCATTCTGATTCTTTTTGCGGGAAGGTTATTCAGTGTTGCATCAAGCGTTAACCTACGCTTTCCAGTATATTTTCCTGTTGCTTCCCTTATTGCAAAAAGGTTTTAACAAAAAATTGGAGGGGACGGGTTTGTTGTGTAAGAATGTCAAATCGACTGTAATTTCCCAACCTGAATTTCCCAATGTGTTATTGACTCCCTCCTGAAAGTGTCCTGTCTCTGGCGTGAAAGACAAAAAGGTTTTAAGGAATAGTCAATGTCATTGTGTCAATCCAGTTGAAAAAGTCAGCTGAATGGAAAAGCTCAAGTGCTTCTTTACAGGCCCTGGTCCTCCGAAAGCATAAAATGCCTAGAACTCTGAACTTCAGTGTGGGAGCCCCGGGTTCAAATCCCTGGTTAGCCATGTAGCTCACTGGATGCACTTGAGCAAGCCTCCTCTAAAAGGGTGCTCTGAACTCTGTGGAGGAAAGGTGCATGCAGATAAGTAGCCGAGGGGAAACTTTTATTTCATCAACTGCTGCTTGTTCTGTTTTAGATCATTTTCAAGTCTAGTATTTATGTTGATTTTATTTAGCTAAAGGCTCCCTTCAGAACATTGTTCACATAATGTATAGGTTGAAAGATAGATAGATAGATAGATAGATAGATAGATAGATAGATAGATAGATAGATAGATAGATAGATAGATAGATAGATAGATATTCATGTTAAATCTACTTCCAAGAGATTTATTCAATGAAAAAAATTGCAAATGAATGCAAATAGGATGTTATTGTTTGAAAGCTGTGATATATTAGTACAGGATATTAGAACATGGAGAGTTTGATTTATAACACTGAATAGTTAATGTGGACAAATAATAAATTACAGCATTAGGCCTGCTGCAGGTTTGCTTTTGCCAGGATGTCACATAGTTTGAAACTGAAGCAAAGTGCCCCTCCTTTTTTGTTTCCCCACCTCATGGCCTGGCTGATTGGTTGTGGTATAGTTGATGAGAGTGTTGCAGCACAACCCTGTACATGTCCACTCAGGAGAAAGTCCCATTGACTTCAGTGGGGCCTACTTTACAGGTAAGTGTGTATAGGAGTGCAGCCTTAGGCTAGCACTGAGGAGACCTAGGCACAAATCCCCTCTCGGGCATTAAGCTCACTGGCAGGTGTGTGTTAAAGAAAACGGCTGTTTTGTTTCTGGAGTGACACATTTTAGAGCAGTGAAGCGGAATCTGTGGCCCTCCAGATCATCCTCAGCCAACACGATTAATAGTCAGGAATGATGGGAGTTGTAGTCCAACATCTCCTGGAGGGTCACAGGTTGTCCATCCCTGTTTTAAAGATGGCAGGTATATTTTTGAAATGCTGATACTGTTTTTTAGGTCATTTGTTTAGTGGCCTCCGTAAAATAACAAGCAGAAACATTTTATTAAGAAAATGGCTTGTCCTTTGAATAAAAGGAGCAGCATCAGCCAACATTTTCTGTCGAGTATTCAAGTCTGTTTTACACTGGCCACTCTTGGAATTTTCATGTTAATTTCAGATTATGATTACTTTAAATAGATAGCAGGTGCTGACAAAATTAAATCAGTGCAACAGGAGCTGAGCCCTTAGCAATCCAGATGGTTCTGCTACATATTTTAAAGTAGTTCTTGGGGGCCTTTAATAATCTAAATCTTTGTGATGGAAAGCATTCATTGAAGAAGAAGGGAAATAAGGGGGGAATCCTGCATCATGGGACTTACAAAATCAATCTCCAGTAAAGGGCACTGGTGGAAACATAGACCTCAATGTACCTACCTCCATTTTCCTTATCTCATCTGAAATGTCTCAGAATACACATCGGAAGTGGACTGAGGCCACAGCTATTTTTTTTTCTTGCTCATATGTAGCCCTTATACATTTAACTGCCCATTTTTTTGAGGAGTCATTCATTTCCATGTCATAAAATGCTTGGAACCTGTTATGCCAAGGAATTTTACTTGATGCTGTCTGAGAACTTAAATCAATACAAGGGCTTCAGGAGCAGTCTGTTACCTGGGCAAGGCAAGGCAGCAGCTGTGCATATCTGAATATCTTTTCATCCATAATATCATACTAATAGCAAACTCAGTTCTCCAAGTGCTGATCTTTATGTAGTCAAAATGGCACCCATCCATACACAAGAGGGAAGTATCAGCACGCTTGGGAAACCCCGAAGTGTTGCAGTAATACAAAAAAAATTTTAGAAAGAAAACCTCTAAAGCATGGAACCCACAAAACAGCCCAGTGAGGACTGAGCATGCTCAGTTGGGACAGAACTGTTGGCGGGGGAGGGGAATGGAATAGAGCGGCTTGAAACTTGAACAGGAGCACACCACATTTCATCATGTTGCTAGTCCACCTCTAGTCTGTCAGGAAAACAACTGTTCCTTACATAGAGCTTCTGTGACACCATAGCTAGGGAAAATACAAGTTGCTTGAATGGTCAAAGCAGGTGATTAAGAACAAAATTTGTGTCAGAGTAAAAGAAAATGAATCAGTGAAAGAGGCGAGAAAGTCAGGAAACCCACTCACCTCTCTTTTTCAAGGGCTGTCCAGGGTCCAGCCAATTAATTTGTCCTCTTTCTGTCAGAGCAGACGTGGCTTTTTTTCTCGCAAGGAATGGGCAGCTGGCTTCACTTGTTTGCCTGATTATTGATGGCAAAGTGGCGGCTGAGCAGCTGCACCCCATTGGGGCTGGGGCATGTGCAGAAGAGGAAAGGGGTGCACGTATGCTTCCATCTTGTTCCCCTCAGGAGATGGTACACAGAGTGGTAAGTGAGTAGGAGCAAGTGTCCTTGTTCCTGACTCCATCAGCTGCTCCTAGCTGCCTCATTGCCATTCTCTCTCAACTTGTGCAAACAGGTTACATGCAAACAGCTTAGCAGCTGAGAGAGATAGAGGTGGAGCAAATGTCTCTGCGGATGCTCAGTGGCAAAGGCGTAGGAAGGGGGATATTGTCCCCCTGCTTCCTTTTCCAAGTTTCTAAAATTGCTGTAAGTGCCGGGCATGAGTGCAGTGTGTGTCCATCTCCCAGCAAAGAGAGAAATTCCAGCTTTTTCTAACTCAGATCTTTTAAACTTTGTTGAATTTTAAAATATTTAAAAATAATAGTTTTACAATGCACATTCCCATACAAATGCCACAGCACATTACCAGGTTGGAGAGGGCTGTGGCTAGGGGCTAGTAGTTTATAAGAGCCCTGCAGTATGTGTGTGGGTCAGGTGGAGGCTGACAGAATTGTTTGTGACACCCATGCAGTGCAGGCCAGTGGTATTATATCCTTAATGAAGATTAGCTCTTTGAGAAGAGTATCTTACAACAACCCTGCAATGTTGTCAAGTGCTGTTAATCCAATGTTTCAAAATAAGGGTCAGGCTGAGAGAATGGCTTACAAAACCCTGTAATGTAGCCGACTGTTGTTATATCCCTATTTTAGGTTGGGGGAGGGGTGCTGGGAAAATAGTCCACTGTTAATATTGCAGGTCAGAGATGGGGCTGAAATTTCACCTCTAAAGTGGGTTGTATTGTGTTTCTATTTAAATTATAGTAACTCTTTCTAAATTTTCATTTACGCATATACATTAGTATATGCTAACTTTATGCATAATTTACACATATAAATTATCATATGCTAAGTTTATGTCTTTCTTTAACATCTTTATTGGTGATGCATATCCATTTTTTTGTTGTTGTTGTTGATGCAGAAATGGCCACATTGTATCAATTAGAAATTAAACCAATGCAGAGAGCAGGAAAGGGGGTCTACAAAATGCTTGCAGAATAGGTAGCTCCAGCAGATGAGCCAAGTCATACACAGAAGGCAAAACTGCGGTGGGTCAACACAAATACAACAGTTAACTGGCTCCTGAGAATGAGTGTGAGTGTATCAGAGATGCAAGGGAGGAAATGTGGACCTTTGGGAGGCAATTAGGGGTGGAAGCACCTTCCAGATGGCCCAAAGTGATGCATCATAACAAAAATTTGAAAAGTAATTTATAAATGTGTGAGCCCAGTCTGCCTCACTATGGAGATGGTTCGATAGGATAGCTTGCCTGTTGGTAGGCATGTATCTGAATATTCATTGCTGATGGTGAGTTATCCAGAAGTCTCCCTTGCTTGCTCAGGACCCTCTGGACAGCCCTGTAGGCTAGGTTGGGGCAAATGGGTGCACAGCCCCCCTGAGCTGTGCTCCCCCCATTTGTGGGGGGAATTATCTTTTTAATTTGTGACATGACAGACAATGACAGCCACCATTTAAAGAATGACAGCCTGTTTTAAGAACAGGAGCAATGTAAGAATAGGGCCTTCTGAAGAATTCAGTGAATAATGAAGGGCAAGTGCACAATAAAAGCTTCATCTGGAATAGCCCACAGAACTCTGCTTACCCAAGATTTTCCCTGACTCGGGGTGGATTTTCATGACCTCAATCACTCTATAATTATTTAAGTGATCCTAACAAAAGCAGCATGTATAGCATCATGCCCCTTGAAGAGTTGCATATTAGAACTTGTAGTATGGACTAGAACTAGACTCCACTCCTTGGACATTCCTTTGATCTGGTTTTCAATTTCAGTTTCAGTTGTGTTCTCCACCCAGTCAGCAATAAAAAGCATGTGCATTTTCCTGCAGTAAGAAATAACAGTTTGTTCTGCAGTTATGATGAGTAGAGCAGGATTAGATGCTTATTACTAAAGGGTGAGATAAAGAAATAACTTAAAGTGATCTGAAAAAAATCTACCCTAAGTTACCCTTTACCCTTTTAAAGCACTCACAGTACTCACAATCTCAGTGGTCTTTTTCTTCTTTTTGTTGAGTACTTGATGGCAAAGGATGAAAACATCTCTAGAGTAATAGAAACACTGTTGTGCACACTACAGTTAACTGGCTGACTAGCCACCTAGGCCTAATTTCTGATTTACCAATGTGTGCGGCCCAGCATGAGACCTTTTCAGGGTTTCTGGACAGAAAAATCAATCCAACAACCAGTAAATCCAATCGTTTTCCACAATTAGTTTCCAGTTACTTAGTGCTTTATATAGCAACCAGTTAAAACATTTCCCCTTGACTGTCCAACAGGAAGGAAAATCTAAAGGTCAGGAACAAGACTAGAAGGGATCCTCAAGAAAGGGTTAACACCTTTTGGTATCCCTTGTTTACTGTATCCTTAGCATCTTTCTTCTTATGAAACAAAAAATAAGCCAGTTACTTAATTCCTAGTGTTCATACTAAATGTTCTGTTAACGTTTCCTTTACAAAGCCTGTTATATAAATTAGCACACTCTCTGTGTGGAGGAGGAGTGAGGGGGAAGGTCAGTGCCTTTCCCCTGGCCTAGCTTTCACATCCTACCCACCAGTGAGTGGGGTGGGAGTGAGGATGGATTGCCTGGCACTCTGCACCTCTCCCCTAAAATGCCCTACCTAGAAATGTGGCTGCCCCACCTAACTGGCTACAAGGGCTGCCTCTGGGAGTATTTGTTGACTTCCATAAGCTCCTTTCATCCATTAGTTGCATGTAGGGTAATGCTATGTTTAATAAGGAATGAGGCCATACTTCAACAACTGGTGCACAGAAACACTAATGTGTGAGCAGCTGCTCATGTGTAGGGGCTCCATGCATTCAGGGCAGCTACGCAACCAGGGAACCCCTACATGTGAACAGTTTGCTTCTTGGCAGGCATGTATGCGAGTAGCCCTGCAGAATCGTCATTGGGGCTTCTTTGCAGTTCTGCATGCAATGTAGGAAAGAAACCCATTTCTGGGGATAGGGCTAAAAGTGCACTCTCACTCCCAGTTAAATATGTCATTGCCCTACACTCAAGTAATGCACAAATAGGGCTATAGTATCTCCAGGTTCAGAGGCACAATGTCCCTGAATACCAATGGTTGGTGAACAGTGGAGAGGGCTCTTGCCCTCTTGTGCAGCTTGTGGGCTTCCCTTAGGCATCTGGTTGGCCATTATGAGAAACAGGATGCTCGACTAGATAGACCAGCCTTTCCCAACCAGTGTGCCTCTAGGTGTTGCTGGACCACAACTCCCATCAGCCTCAGCCAGCATTGCCAATGGTCAGGAAGATGGGAGTTGTGGTCCAACAACATCTGGAGGCACACTGTTTGTCAGCTCTTCACTGAGACAGCAGTGTCGGTGGGGGTGCAGGCAGGGCTGGAGATTCCTTGGTAATTGCCAGGCCGTAAGTCCTCAGCCAGCAGCTTGGCTATAAATCTGCCAGGCTAGCAAGGAGGAAGCAAGATAAGGGCAGAGGCCGTTCAAAGCTTACGTGCCAAGCCAAAAATCCAGAAGAGACATCAGTGAAGGTCCGGGTCTAGTTTGCCGAGAGATCAGTCCAAGTCAAGGTTCAGGGAATAAGAAGGCACACAGTGGTCACACCTGACATTGTAGTCAGCAACAAGCTGAAACCAAGGTTTGACTTTTAAGGAGCAGGTTTGTCAGCCGGTGTGAGCCCTCAGCGTTTTGGCCTTAAGTGGACAGGCCTGCCCCTCTTCTGCGTGACCTTCTGCTGTCTACGTTCTGCAGGTGAGGGGGGAGTATCCTGTTCACTGTCTGCGTCTGGCTGAAGGGCTTCAGCTGTGTCTGGGGTGCTCTGCAGCTGAGGGGGAGAAGGAGCTGGGTTCTCAGGAGTTTCCTCTGTTTCTCCTTCTGGGTCTGCTGCTGTTACTCCCGAGTCATCCTCGTCTGATGAGTCCTCTGACGGGGCCATGACACTGGTTGGGAAAGGCTGAGATAGACCTTTGGTCTCATCCAGCAAGAATCTTCTTATCTTCTAGGTATGGTGTGAATACAATAGGCTAGGTAATCCTCATAGCGATGTGTACTTATTCAGTTAAATTGTTATGCAGTTCAATGTTTTCCAGCTCTTTATTATTATTGTTAGTAGATGCAGTTGCAGGAGCACTATGCTGTTATACCATATTCTAGCTGATATCTTGTTTTTATTGACTGTCTGAATGTGCATGATTACTTCTGTTGCTATTTTATCATCTAGTCACTATTGGGTGTTTGTATCTGGCTGAGCTTTTAATAAGTGCCCAGGAAGAAGGTCAGATACATAAAAGCTTTCCCCCTGCACAGTACTTCCTTCAGCCAAGATTGTCAGAGTCACTCTGCAGCTTTTGAATACTAGGTGGATATGAAACAAAGTTATCATCTAGGACTTGACTCTGAATGAGGGAACTGATGTGGTCTTTTATTACCAAGACCTGGGGGATGGAGGGGATGTGCAGGGCCAAGGTAATATTTCTCAGCTCTCTGCCTGGCACCAATGTAGACTTGAGGGACAGAGAAGGGGGGTTGTTGTGGCCTGTAGAGGTTCCATCTCCCACTCCAGGGCCCCTCTCTGAACCAGACTGGATTTTAGTGTTTGTACTGGTCTTGAGCAGTCAGTCCAGCTACCTCTCTGGCTGAGCGGGCAGAGGTTGTTTTGAGGACTCTCAAGCTTGTCATTCAAGTGGACCTCAACATCTGTGCTGAGACTATCTTGACAAGGACAGCTCTGCAACTCATAGACGCCATGACAATCATGAAGCTGTCCTAACATGTCAGCAGCCCGGCATGGACTTTAGACCTGATGTTTTAGACTGGAAAGGAAAAGGATAAACTGAAAATAGGTGATTTTTCATTAATTCATTTGTCATGGTCTCATCACTTGCTTGTAAGGTTTAGATTTACAGTAACCACTTTCCTCTGCAGCCATGGTGGGCTTTTTCAGATGGCCTGGCTTCAGAACTGATGAGCCTGGATGCATCCCTGAGATCCATCTGGGAGTTCCTAGTTTGCTTGGCTGGCTCCCTGTCAGAGTTCTTGCTACTCTGTGGACTGCAGATAAACCCAGACAGTTAATGCCTAAGCACCCTCTTCCACTAAGGAGAGTCAACTCATCTCCTTGGATTGCCAGGTTGTTGCAGGACAATGAGGCAATTAGTGAAATGCTGAAATAGAGATAGCACAAAACTTTCAATAAATTATACTGATCACGTTTTTAACTGATCACTAGCCTGTAGCAGCAATGGTGACAAAGAAACAATACTCCACCACTGTGCCCTCACAGTGCCATTCAACAGAGCTCTTCCGGGTGGTTCTGGACTTGCTCTGTCTTGCTCCTGAGGATAATAATAATCAACTTATTTGCCAAACACTTTGAGGACAAAGTCACTCACAACCTCCTTGATCTGAACATCACTAATCCTATAACACAGCCCGTAAATGTATTAAGCACCGCATATCTGGTCCTATTTTGTTGGATCAGTTTCAGGTGATGTGGCCTGCAGGTGAAAACAGGGTGCTTGTGGGGGTGCATATCACCATGTCAGCTTGGCCCTTGGCCTAGCAGGGAGGATTTGTTGGAAGTGGGGCAAGAGCAACTCCTGTTTTGTTCTTTTGTTTAAGCTCCAGAGGGAAGATAGGACTCCAGATGGATAGGCTTTGTTTACCTTTTACCTGTGATGCTCTGACTGACTTCCTTCTGTCGCTAGACTGTGATGTCTTCAGGGAAGCATACCTGCCCCTCCTCCTTCTGCCCTTCCCACTCCTTTGTCCTCTGGCTGTCCAGGAGAGAGGAGACATCCCTTTGTCTCTGCTCTCTCTCCAAGCATGGGGCTAACTCCTACACCTGGGCATTATGCCTCCAACTTAGCTACTTAGTTATAACTAGGCATGCCTTTTCTATCAACTATGTATTTCTATAAATAAAGTAGCTTTTCTTATTTTACTAAGTCTCAAGTCTCAGTGGTGCTGCTGCAGGGTAAAAGCCTGCTTTTAGGCAAATGCACGCACACGCTGGCACACTCGCATTTCAGCATCTGCTGTTACTCTCTGCTGCTGTTGTGCTGCTTTTAAATGAAATTAAGCAACACAACTACACACTGCGCATCAAGGATTGACCATCTAAAAGGTAAAGGTGTCCCCGCACTTATAGTGTGAGTCGTGCATCCCTGTGACAGAGGACAGATCTTACCAGTGTCTAAGAGGCTGCTCCTTTAAATAATAAAAAAAGCCAACATCAACTTTGAAGACAATAATCGGTTGGCTACAACTATCCCCTTCTTGGGCAAGGTTGCCATGTAAATCCAGTCACTCTTGGATCAAACTCTCTATTTGGATCAATTTCAGTTAGATTTCAGACCTGGCTTCAGCACAGAAATTGACTTGATTGCTCTGGATTACCTATAATGGGGAAATAATAGATTTGGGCATTGTATACCAAAAAAGTACTTTCCTCCCATATTTCAAAACAGTCTCTAAAAAGAATACACGTTGGTCAAAAGGACATAATCTACAATCATGGAACTGTTCCCCTGAACACATGTGTGGTTTGGAAGTCTTCCAAGACCTGTCTGTTCATTTTATTTTTTAGTGAGGCAATGTTCTTGGAAATTCTGTGTTGTTTATAAAATAGAAACCTGAAGGCTCCACCGTCTCAGATGGTTAGAATAGAGAACTAGTTCAAACTGAGGAGGGTAGGCCTGTATCTGGGCTGTACTACTTTAGATTTTCAGTGAGGGCTCACATGAGTGAACTTTCCTCTGTATGAAAAATCCATGTTTATAGAAAACTGGCATGTCAGGACCATGCTATCAGACTCTGATCACAGATGCTGTACAGAATATGCATCTGATTATTTTCTTTAAAAAAAAACAACCTCTTTTAGAGTATCAAGAATAAGTTGCATGTGATGTGTGTTGGGTTGTACAACATAGCACTAAGGCTAAGATTTTGTCAGCACAAGGATTTCTCTTCATGCTAGGGAATGATCTCCCCCTCTCCTCCCCCTATGTGCTCCTAAATCTGTTCTGGGGGTTTCCCCAACCTTCCGGAGCAGATTTCAGGATGATGCAGGACACTTGCATGGGGAAGGAGAGGGGGGACTTCTCCTTGTGCTAGTGCTAATCCTCCACTGGTGCAAAAAGGGTAGGATGGTTGATCGCAGGACTCCTGTTACTGGTTCTTGTAAGATTGTAAAACAGAGTAACTTACAGACTGATTTCCAGAGAAGTGGGTGTGTTAGTGTGCTGTAGTAAAACAGATGCATTATGTAACAAATGTATTATGGCATAAGCTTTCATGGACTGCACATCTGATGAAGTGAAGTGTAGTCCATGAAACGTTATGACATAATTTGTTAGTCTTTAAGGTGCCACAAGACTCTGTTCTTTTTACGTACTACATTAGTTGATACTGCCCTGTGGATGTTAGTCACTGGCAAATGTTCAGAAGAGCTGTAAAATAACTTAATTATACTGAACTTCATAGGCTTCTTACTATTTCCAAAACACAGTTTTGATATTTTATGAAGTTCAGTATCTTTCTGAAAATAATTAGGGCAGATAGATCTTAACCTTGCACTGTATTTCAACCTGAAACACATAACTTGTAGTGTTACCTTAATTAAATGGTTAGAGAGTTTATTGAATCTAGATAACCATGAAACATGTTGATGTTTTATAGGGCTCAATTAAGAGTACTGTTGTGTGTGTTTTTTTTAAAAAAAATGCAATTTCAGGCTTAAAGAAAAAATTCACTATTTACTCTTGGTCAGTTAAAGCTATAGGGTGAACTCATTTAATCATTTGCTGACAGAGCATTAAAACTGAGCTATTTATTATCTATAGAAATGAAATGCTTGAGTGCAGCTAATTATCAACTCATCTGTTTTATTTCTTAACATCTTTAGCTTTAGAGAGGAGACATTTAAAATCAGCATCTTCAAGGAATAAAGCTTTTCACAGACTCACTAAATTAGCTACCAATAGTGTCAAAAAGGGGCATATGTTTTGCAAATTATCCAACATGTCAGTAGGCATTTGCATTTCTAGTTGGTCTAAAGATAACTCTTAATTCTGGGCACCAAGTTGGGGAAGGATGCTCTATACACAGAGTATGGAAAATAAACTGGATCAACTCAAAATCTTATGCAAGAAGGCAAATATGATTGAATAGGCATTACTGAAACCTGATGAAATGAGACTCTTGATTGAAATGTAGGGGTTGAAGGGTATTAATTATTCAAAATCAGACCAAACAAGAAGGGAGGGGAGTAGCATTGTATAGAAATGATGAATATGTGAGGAAATCCATGAATCTGAACATGGAAGGTCAGTTGAGAGCAGTTAGGAAAAAATAAATAATGTCAATATCTTTGTGGGAATTTGTTACAGACTGCCAAGCCAGGCAGAGGACTTGGATGATCCCTTCCTAGATCAGATTATTAAATTTTTGAAGAAGAGAGTCATTTAGTAATGGGAGATGCCAACTGCATCAGAAATTTACTGCAGTGTTTACAACTTTGTGCTTCTGAAGAACATATCACATAAGCTGTTGTGATCAATTTTATTAGTTATTATTAGTTACTAATAATTATTAATATTTAGTAATTATTTATGAGTGCTATTACTAATTATAATGTGTCTGAATGCATGATATTTCCTTTTATTTGTATCCATGTAATTACATGCATATAGAAGACACTTACATAAATTTTGCACTCTGAATTACACTCAGAGGGCGGGGATGGGTGGGAGGGAGGTGGAGAAAATTTGTGTTCCATGTATTTTTGGACCCCATTATTATCATACTATTGCAAACTAGAAGGGCTTGTTGGTTTCTAGCAGTGGAGTATTTTTTAGTTCTCCTACCCCACTACCGCAAAAAGTTGTGATAAAAATGTCAAGCAAACAAACAGTCAGAATCAACCAACTGCATCAAAATCAAAAAACACCCAAAACAGAGAGAGCACCCAGAGAAGACCAAAACTATGCAAGCCCACTGGCTAATCAGTACTAACAGAGTATTCCTAACACCAACCAGGCAGCAGTGGAGCTTGATGGAGCAGCATAGCCACTCACACTGGCTGGGGCAGAAGGTGGGGGGCAGACAAAACCCTGCTCCACACCACGCCAGCCCGGAGGTGGCATAGTGACTGGGCCCAGATCAGGCCTAAGGCCATCAAGTGACAGCAGTGGCGGCAGCTCAGGATCCACCCCCGGAATGCCTAGGTTTAAGGCGTTCTGTACATTATCAGCTCTAGGAATTATGCTGGCAGTACTTCCATCTGCCTGCAGTTTCGGTGGGCAGAACAGGGAGCTCTGCACCAACAGAGTGACACCAGTGTCACTTTGAGCGCAGAGGGCAGTGGAACTGTTTTGAACTGGGTAAAGAGAGATCTTGGCCTCACCTACCCCCACCCCCTGCACAGCTTAACAGGAAGTTGGATTATGGCCTAACATGAAAAATTCTTCCCCAGCATTTATAAAAATAACACAACCACCCAAAGCCCAGTCCGCTCCCTCAAGTGTGGATCATGACTGGAAGCTAACCCTCTCCTCCAGCACTCTTTTCTCAGTGAAAATCCTCCTCCTCCCTGAAGCTGCCTCGGTAGGAAAATCATACATGCACACCTAATTTGAAGCTTATACAGGAGCCTCCATTTCAGCTGCTCCTTTCCTAGCACAAAATTTACTTGCTGTGAGGTATTCCAGATATTGCAATGATCCAGCAATCTTTTATTTTAAAAGCACGTCTGTCCTGATTGTCCAACCAATTAATTCCTGCAAGAAAGTACTAAAACAAATTAATTAATATTCACCTTTCACCCTTCTAGACATTTTATGACTTTTATACTATTCTTGAAGAACTACACTGGAATAGTAATAAGGGTTCTTTCAATATAATCTGAATTACTGATATACACTTTGGCTGCCGTCCTGTGATGGTATCCTAGGGGCTGTTGAATTTCCCTCTCTGAAGCAAGAGAAAGAGGTGTGCCTTCAAAGATGTAACATCAGGTGGATCCTCAGTGGTTCCGTGGAATGGTCTGCAGCCAGTTCCCCTTTGAAGTTGGAGCAGGGGGGAAAGGAGGCATTACAGGGGTGAGTGGACTGTGTGTGTGTGGGGGGGGAAAGTGATGGGTCCACAGGATCCACAGCCCTCCCCTTTTCCAATACACTCCCTGAATGGGACAAATTCCAATGGGAACAAATCTTTTTTTAAAAAAAAAAATGTAATGGGAAATGAAAAAAATGTGGCCCACCCTTTTTGCCCTGCTGGTGCAAGCCTAGCAGGGCACTGAAAAGGTGGCTTTCCTCCCCCCCCCCCCACCTCCACTTCCCTGCCTTTGGATTGCTCTGCCACTCTTATTTCTGTTTATTCATTTTATTTTATTTTATTTTTATTTTATTTTAATTTTCTGTCATATTAAAATTCAAAACATAAACTAGTATGAATGATGGAACTTCATCATTTCTTTTACAATATTTATTTATGGTAGTCCACATGCATACTTAACAGAGATGTGTAAGCACATTGCCCTTGTCGTGACAAGCTATTGTGAATTTCAACAAGGTACTTTGCCTGAAACCCCTTAAGGAGGGGAGGTGGTTAAGTGTGTGTGTGTGCGTGCGTGCATGTGTGTGTGTGTGAGAGAGAGATTTCTCCAACCATACATATTATATAGCTGTATACTATACAGCTATATATATATTTGTATTCTGCAATGTTAAATTGAAAATACCTCCATGCCATTCAGCTGCTTCCCATAAGCTCATTTCAAAACAACACCTTACAAAACTTATAGTCCTGAACTCAAAAACACTTGCTTAACAACCCTCTATATTTTCATGGCGATACACAAAACAGTCAGAGAGAATCGAGAATTCAAAGCGTAAAAAGAGAGAGAGAAAAACCAGACCCTTTTTGGACTTTTTTCTGTCAGAGTTCTCATAATCTGTTGAAATTAATTAAAAATCAGCCATGTTCACAGAGTACCTATAATGCTATTACTGACCTTGCCCCATACTTTGACCTTCATCTTCTGCAGTTTGAAAGTTAAAAAAAAAAAAGCATTGAACTCAATGATAATGTTGGGCATGCTGAGTAAGAACCAACTGTCAGTGTTCTAAAAGTCAGACTCACAGCTGCTAGGCTTGCCTAATCAGGGGGCCACACCCACACCAAACTTTGATTTCACTTTAGACAGTCATGGCTTCCTCCAAAGAATCCTGGGAAGTGTAGTTTGTGAAGGGTGCTGAGAGGAGCTTCTTATTCCCCTGACAGAGCTCCAGTGGCCAGAGTAGCCAGGGAAGTTTAGCAGTCAGCCACTCTGATTGAAGCTCTGTGAGGGGAACAGGGCATCTCCTAGCAACTCTCAGCACTCTTCACTAACTACACTTCCCAGGATTCTTTGGAAGAAGCCATGACTGTCTAAAGTGAAATAAAAGTCTGGTGTGGATGTGGCCAGGGACAGCTTTGGTTTACATTTGGGTAGGAGGCTACATGTGCCGGCTGTAGAATAAAAAGGTCGGAGAAATGCTGAAAAAGAATGATACTGTTCACAATGTTTTCCTTTTGGAAAGGAAATGGGATTTCTCCCGCCCACCCAATCTCCTCCTCTCCCCGTCCCCCTCCCCTTCCTGCCCCCCTCCTGCCCTCCCTATCCCCCCCTCCCTGCCCATCCACCAGGTCAGTTTCACCCATCTTAAACATGATTACACAGGAGTAAATCCCACTGAACTCAAAAAGCATGCAAATTATCAAACCTGCTCTTCCCTCCTATCCCCTCCCTCTTGCCCCTTTCCTCTCCCTTCCTTCACCCCTCCCTACCCCTCCCCATCCCCTTCTAATTCCTGCCATCCCCCACCTCTCCCCCTCCTCTCTGCCCTCACCCTCCTCCTCCCCCATAGTCAGTGTTATTTATCCTAAGCATGATTGCATGGGAGTAAATCCCATTGAACTCAATAAGCATGCAAATGATCAAACCTGCTCTTCTCTCCTATCCCCTCCCTCTTGCCCCTTTCCTCTCTGTTCCTTCACCCCACCCCTCCCCATCCCCTTCTAATTCCTGCCATCCCCCTCCCATCCCCCTACTCTCTGCCCTCCCCCACTTCCTCCCCCATAGTCAGTGTTATTTATCCTAAGCATGATTGCATGGGAGTAAATCCCACTGAACTCAATAAGCATGCAAATGATCAAACCTGCCCTTCCCTCCTCCTTCTTCCCATCACCTCCCTTTTGCCCCTTCCCTCCCCCTTCCTTCACCCCTCGTTCTCCCTCCCCCTCCTTCTGGTCCCCTCTCCCCTCCCTTTCTCCTTCGCTCTCCCCTCCCCTCCTTCTCTTCCATGGTAAGTTTTACCTATCCTAGCCATGATTGCATGGGAGTAAATTCCACTGAACTCAATAAGTGTGCAAATGATCAGACCTGCCTTTGCCCTCCTTCCCCTCTCCTCTCCCTTCCTCTCCTCCCCTCTTCCTTCTTCCTTCTCTCCTGCCTACTCCAGGCCTCCCTCCCCATGGTCAGTTTTACCTATCCTAAGCATGATTGCACAGGAGTAAATCCCGCTGAACTCAATAAACATGCAAATGATCAAACCTGCCCTCATCCTCTCCCTCCTGCCTGCTCCCATTCCCCTCCTTCCCTTCCCATCCCCTGTGGTCAGTTTCACCTATCCTAAGCATGATTGCAGGGGAGTAAATCCCACTGAACTCAATAAGCATGCAAATGATCAATCCATTCTCAGCAAACTTGCACAGGATCCCATTTCTCACCTCCCAGTTTAAAAAGCAGAGAAATTCACTAACAGGCAAAAATCCTTGCAGTTTAAGAATGTACCTATAGCCATCAGCTATTTCTATCAAATTTTAAAAAGCAGAGAAATTGATCAGCTATAGTAAATGCACCAGGAGACCTGTTCTCCTCTCTGAGATACTGCCCTACAAATGTGTCAAAATGCAAACACAATTTGGGTTGGTCTTTCACAGTCCAATGCACTTCTTGTATAGCTTGGAAAAATTTGGTAACGTGCCTTTTTAAAGTTTGATAGAAATATCTGTTGGCTATATTAGTGGATATCTATCTATATATCTGTACTCACAGACACACCCCTGCAACTCCGGATAACACTTCGTGCAGCTGATGCAGTGGACTGTAGTCTACAAAAGCTTATGCCATAACTGTGTTAGTCTTTAAAGTGCCACAAGAATCTTTATTGGCTTTGCTCTTGACATTTTCCCTTTCTCCCAAGATCTGCTTTTTTGTTGTTGATAAGCTGCCTTTATTCCCTCAACTACTTTGACACAGCTGTTTTGTATCTGTATTGTATCTACACAAGCAGTCATGAAAGCATGCTATATTTTTTGAGAACATAATTTTAAAGATTTCAGTTTTCCTTCCTCAGATTTTTCTCCACCCGCTCCTTTATGTCATTATATTTTCCTTTTCTTTATTTGACTATTATAATCTGCTATTGTGTAAACTTGAGTTGTATTCCTTTTTTACTGAGTACCTTCAGGTTACTTTCCTACCTTTTGAAATGTGAACATTTTGTAGGCTTTCATGGCTGCTTGTGGATTTCTCCCATTTTTTGTTGTTTATACATTTGCTTTCCATGAATTTATTGTATATTTACTGTTAGCTATTTTTCTGTTGAGCGTGTTTACCAGGAGAAACATTTTTCCCCATGGTAAAATTCATATCATTTTTTCCTTAGGTTTCCTTCTCTCTATTTATAGTGGGATGGGGTTTCCCCCCCTGTTTTATTGGGTTTTTACTGATGCTGCTGTACTAACATGGATATATTTTCCAATGTTTTAGTAGATCTCTTTTTCTTCTGTTCCATTTTATTATGTATTTGATTATTCCATATAATTATTTCTTTTAGATAAACAGATTGTTCTTCCCTCTTTCTGTTTATGAGGTTTTCCCTTTTACCTATTGACCTTTGCCCATTTCATGTTAGCGCAGAGTAGTATATACTCTTCTTTCCTGAGTGTTATACTTCGGTCTCTCTGTCAGTCTCAGTCTTTTCTGCCATGAGCTCCATAATTATTGAGAACCATTTAAGTCCATTTGCCAGGTGTTTTATTTTTTAAAAAACACATAACAGAGCAATCCTGACCTCCAGATCTACTGACCAGAGGATTACACAACAGTGCCTCTCCACTAACACTCCACTAACAAAGAAGAGTTCCGTCGGTGGGAGGCACATCCACTCTAGAGGCCCTTGTTATGCCCGTGGGAAGCTCCACAAGCATAGATCTGCCACTGGTAGTTTTCCTGCTGGCAGCAGCCAGTGTTAGGCCACAAAATGGAGCATTTATTTTCTACAGAGCACATGTGCCCACTCTTTATGCTAAAACTCTGGGCCTTTGTGGCATAGTAATCTTCTTTAGATATTCTTGGCAGTTCCTACTCAATGAATGTATATAGTAGCAGTGGCAACACAGTAACAGGCTCCATCCTGCCGTACGTGTATCCTTTCATATATCTGTAATGTGCCTATGTGCTGAAGAATGTGTATTCAGTGAGGGCAGAATTTGCTGTGGCAGCCTGCAATCCCTATATGCACAGAGCCCTGAGCATCTGAAGGGAGCTACAGAGTCTCCTCACAGCATGCATTTCAGCTACTGTGTAATTTAGTGGCTGAAAGTAATATATATATATATATTTAGGATAAACATACTTTTCCAGAAAAAAATAATGATAAGTTCAAAGCATTATTGTTTCCAAAATTAAAGGAAATGTACTTTGTTTTAATTATAGCGTGACATGGATCATTAGCAAGATTAAATCTTGGAAACAGCTTTTTTTGTGTGTGTTCCATACCAGGTTTTATTTTGGGGAGCCATGCATTTAATATGCTAAGCCGTTTTTGACTTGTTTTATTTGTATTATGACATTTAATTCTGTGGAGCTATTACAGCTGCTTTCCTAGTGTGCATTATTCATCAGCAGTGGGTGCTGAAGAAGGAAGGAGGCTTTCTGTTAGTTCCTGCCACCACCACCGAAATTCTCTATTTCTGTTTCTTTTTAGAGCAACCTACAGCCTAAAGGGGAAGGTACACAGCTTGACACTTCATAGTGGGTTTTGAAGTATCACAGTAGCAATTTTCAGTGGAAACTTTATTCTTCATTATAAAAGTGTTCTAAGTATACATTTCCCACACACCCAATTTTAACAAAAATGCATTTCTTAAGGATCCAACATTGTTTAGATAGTAGATTCTAGCATAACATGTGCAATAATATTTTAATTGGGAAAGGTTACAGAGAGAGTTGTTCTTTATGCACTCCTTGTGGCTCAACAAGGCTTGTTTGCTTGCTGGAAATGGTCTGCCACGCTGATCATTAGTGTGTGTCTATATAGAAGCAGTATGAAGATGTTTTTCTTGGTGTCTACATCTTCTGAAGATTTTATTAATTTTACTGTACAGTTGTTCATTGACCAGCTTATTCTTCCTACTATTTTTAAAGCCACTAGGCACATATAAAACATTTTGTACATGAAAATTAATTCTCATTCAGCAGTGGCAAATATGCTTCTGTTTGCCCCTGGCGTATTAGAAGTAGAATTATATTAAATGGCTTCTGAGGTGTGAAAAGGTTACCTGAAGGACAGTCTGCAAGAAAACGATTGTAGTGTAAAACATAAATCTTTTTTGCACTTAAACTTCATTTCACCCTGCAGCCAAAAATAGCAATGATCATTAAACCAAATTTGCTCCTAAACATTAACAGAAATTTATTACATCTTACAATTCTGAAAGACAATTAAACTTAATTTTCCTTTGAAGAACATTCCCACTGAAATTGCTGCCCTGCAGGATATTTATTTATTTTTCAGTTAGCCTATTATCATGGAAAAATATTTTTACATATGTACATATTTTGATGCAGTCAATTACAGACACACCTGGATATTCTTTCAAGTTGCTCTTTTAAACCACTTGAATGCAGGCATGTAAAAGCTGTTAAACTAGCAGTTCCTTTAAAAAACAAGTCATATTTGCACATACACCCCCTAATATTTATTTATTGAAAACATTTACATACCACTTAATCATTCACATTTCTAAGCAGTGTACATAAAAACAAGCCATATGTAAAATCAAACAGTAAAACCGTTAAATCATGATAAAGACAAATAGACAAGACACATAGATGTATTTGGGCTAGCAACTGCCACAACTTCATTAACTTGTTAAAAGCATCTATAACAGGATGAGTTACTTTTGAGTATTCAACTAACCTCCATTCACACTGTGAGTGTTTATGTTAGGAATGAGGGAGCTGAGCCGTACTCCCCAATTAGAATCACAGGATCATAGAGTTGGAAGGTCACCTTATCCAACCCCCTGCCGATGCAGGAAATCCAGTAGTACAGCATCCCAGATAGTAGGGCTTAGAGTAATGCCCATCCAACCTGTGCTTAAAAACCTGTAATGAAGGAGAATCCACCACCTTCCAAGGCAGTCCATTCCACTGTCTGCTTGTATACCAGTAAGGAAGTTCTTCCTACTGTTTAGTCTCCTTATAAATTGGCATCATGCTGGCAGGGCAGAGACTAGGGATGGAAAAATCTGTCAGTTTTGTTTCTCTCAGTTTCTCACTTTTCTGATGTTAAATTCAGTTCTCTATATTTCTGCAGCAATCTGTGAATTTTTTTTAAAAAATCCTCATGAAAATTCTCCACCATTTTAGTGCAAATTTCTCCAAATAAACATATTTTTGTAGGCTGTTTTGACAAAGGTGCACATTTTTGAAAGCCATTTCTCATCACATCAAGCCTTTTTGCCTGCTATTTTCACTGATATATTCATTTTTATGCACACTTTCTCCTAATAAATGCATTTTTATAAATACTGTTTAGTTGGTGAACTGCATCCCAAAATTCTAGTAAGTGCAAATTTTGAAGGAATGGCTGTGTTTCAGTTCTCATATTGTTTAAAATGGAAAAGTGCACATAGTTAATGTTTTTTCTTTTCTTTTTTTAATCATGGCTGGCAAACTGTTTTTGTTTGTCCCCCCCCCCTTAACACCAGGTCTGTAGAAGCAATTGTAAAACATGGAATGGTAGAGGGGAGAAGAGAAATACTATTTGTGTGCTTCACAACTGAATACACATGATCACCTAAAGCACACTCACTCACTCTCAGACCTTTAAGTCAAAGGTCTAAAATTACCTGGCTGCCACACTGCCTAGCACACATACAGAAATGAAATTATATGCTAGATGGGGCCTTTTATTTCCTAAGGTGTAACCCTTCAAAAGTTGCCCTTATTGGACCCCTGGAGAGAAATCCTTTTGTGTGCCAAAATTGCTACCACAGGCAGAGCTTGGAAAAGTTACTTTTTTGAACTACAGCTCCCATCAGCCTAATCCTGTGGCCATGTTGCCTAGGGCTGATGGGAGTTGTAGTTCAAAAAAGTAACTTTTCCAAGCTCTGCACAGTGGAGGAAACAGGGCATTGCCTCATAAAGTCTGCCTCATTATGCTCAGTCTAGGTGGCTATTCAGATCTTGTCCCAGAACTGCCTTAATCTCTTTTCTGTTTTCAGTCTCCAAATTCCCTTTTAAAAATTGCCTTCGAATTGGCTCACAATCCTCTCTGCTCAACTATGGACGGTCTTTGGGCTGTTTGGAAATGTTGGGAAAAGACCTTAGGTTAGTAGTAGACCATATGCTTTGCATGGAAAAAGCCCCAGGCTTAACTTCATGTGTCTGCAGATAAAGATATGAAAGACTCCTGCCTGAAACCTTGGAGAGTCACTGCCAATCAGAGGTGACAATACAGTTAGATAGACCAATAGCCTTGATTTGGGATAAGGCAGCATCCGAAAACAGATTGCTTCATTTTTTTCTTTGCAGATTTATAAACCGCTAAAAGCTGCCCCAGTAGTGTACAATAAGATAAAATAAGATAAAATACAATAGACTCTAAATAATAAAATGATTTCTACAGTTGTACAGTTAATATTCCATAAAATGACTGAGTCACACCTGAGGGACAAAAATGCCTTTAGGAGCACCTAGATATCAAGATGCTAGAGAGTTGTCTAGTTGTAGTTGGCAACTCAATCCAGAGGGCTGGAGCTGCAATACTAAAAGCTTGATTTCTGGTACAGACTAAGTGTACTTTCCCAAGAAAACTTGTGTTAGCAGCAAGTGTTGCATGAACATTTCCCCGCATGTTGATGCAGAAGTCAAGGATAGCCCAGCACCTAAGTCACTTTCTGCAATCTGCTGCATGAGAGTTCAGGATTGATCGGTGCTACAGGAAAAGGAGAATAGGTTACAGGGCCATGATTCATATTGTCCTTGTGGGTTCAAAAGCAGTTCAACACAGTTATCATTGGCTGCTGCTATTCTTAGCATCTACTGTCTGGACAAATTTTGTCAAATGAAAGTTTCTAAAATCAATAGGTTTGGAAGGCACATCACACATGCCCTCCAGCTTCTTACGGGCAGCTTCTGTAAGCAGAATTTCAGATGTAGTTGCAGTTTTAGCCCTAAAAATTGACAGTTGTCAAAGTTCACTGATGGCTAGCCTAGGACTTTGGGATTTGCTCACTGGAAACTACTTTGGTTTGCTACCACATAAATGCAAGGGATGCAGGAGAGAAGACAGTAGATGTGCTTTGTAAGGGGCTCCAGAGCCCCTGCTGAAAATATATGCCAGCTTCACATGAAAACTCACTCTTAAATAAACTAAACTTTCTCAACCTCAGGTGTCTACAGGGACAAAAATTTTAAAAATACAGCTGACTTACCTTGAGGATTATAAGACAATGCATCTGAACACTCAAAAAGCACCATGTAAATGATAAGTTTTTATTTATTTATTACCCTTTTTGGATTGGGAAGTGAAGCAGAGAAACCCTTGTACCTTGGGAGAGTTTGCTTTGGCATTCTGTTTATTATACACGTGCAGCTGTTTAAGACTGTGGTTCAAGGGTCTGATAAACCTGTAATTAGAGATCAGAAACTTGTGGAACACTACAAAAACATTGTTCCACACTGCTATTTTGTGTCTTCTCTTTTGTTTTTGCTTTCTTAACACCTGCATGCAAAGTGTGCATCCCTTCTGTGTGTTTTAATTCTATATTTACATTTTCAATGGAATTAACGCGATGCAGTAATGTATGCTTGATCTTGTCATGTTTCTAGTTCTAGTCACCAAAAGCAGACAGTAGCAAAGGTGTATTGGAAAGTATCTCTTTGTATAACTGTATGCCAAATGTACAATGATCACGGTGGTTAGAAACACCTAATTTTTAACTAACTAATTTTACTTTTTCTTTTTATTTCTAGGTCTTGAATTTTGGATATTGGGTGAGGGTGTTGGTTTAGGGGATAGTCTGTCTGCCACCCTGTTTGGATTAAAGTGAATATCACCCGGAGGATTACCAGCAGAGAGAAATCTTGCTTCATTTCTTTTGGAAACTTTCGTTGTTGAATTACCCTTATGTTTTGGTCCCCAGTCATGTGGTCACCACAGCTGCTGTTCCTCACAATGCTCTTGGCATCCACAGTTCATGGTAAGTGCATGAAGGGAAGTTGGATTTTATTCAGTTAAGTTTTATCCTGGGCCTGTGGGAGTTGGACTGTACTATAAAACAGATGAAATTTCAGAAGTGTTGAGCTCCTGTTGACTTGCAGGGGTGTTTTTTTTTTAAAATAGCATTGATTATGCTGTTGGGGCTCTGAAATGCAAAGTGATTCAGGCAGACCATTTTTAAAAAAACAGCACACTGCACTGACAATTTCAGGGTTACCATTAAGTCAGCGTGTTGGTGCAAGTGTTCTTCCTGCTCCGGTGAGTGCCCCCACAATCCCCGCACAGGGATTCCCCAAGTGGAAACAGATAAAATGCATTTCCTTTCCAGTGGCAGTTCACAAAGAGGTTGGAAGAGCAGAGGAGGAGTTTCTCTCCATTTCCTGTGGCCTTTTTGCAAGCAGTGGCAATGGAAATGTAATGCTGCAGGTGCCTCCTGCAGAAGCCCAGAGGCTCAGTGCTGGAGTTCTCCTCAACATCCTTTGGCAAAAGCCCAGACTCAGCAAAATGTCAGCACCCAGATGGGGCATATATTTAATCAAAAACCTAGGACTACCATTACCTCTGACAGGACCTAGCAATGGTCTAGAGGGCAGCATCTCCCAGACTAATCACTTGGCTGTAAAGCAAGGCTGGGAAGGGGGCCCACACTGTTAGAGTGACCCTTTTCCTCTTCCCACTAGACCAGTCAAATTTAGAGAGGGCCCTTACCCATAAAGTAACTGGAGGAAATTCTCAAATGGTTTGGGGACCAAAAGCCCTTTATTTCTATCACAATAACCACTGAAGACCAGTATCTTGAAGTTTCTTCTTGATTCAGGGAGCCCGGACGCTGAAGGAATGAGGTTTGAGGTGCCTCTTTCACCAGAGCCAATGACTATATTACCTATGCTGGAAACTGATTAGGCCGATTGAGTCCTTGTTGCTTCTGCTAAACTTCTCAGCGGCTCTCAGTACTATTGCTATCCTTCTATCACCTAGCAAGGGGTGGGACTTGGTGTCACAGTCTTGTGCTGGTTCAGCAGTTCCAGGAGGTGGTGTTGAGGATCTCCCTTTGGCCTGTGAGATCCCATATCTTTGCTGAATGTCACTTAACAGCTGCATGAAACTGCTTGCAGTGGTTGTCTTGGAGTTTGCAGTGCCATCAATATACGAATGCTGCCCAGTTCTATTTCTCCTTTGCATTATATTCTAGAAAGGTCGTTGAGATGCTAAACCAATATCTGAGGACTGAGTGAGGGCAAACAAGTTGAAACATAATCTAGACAAGACAGAGGTACTCCTGGTCAGTAAAACTGCTGATATTGGCAATGGAATTCAGCCTGATTTGGAAGGGGATAGCAGTCCCCTTGAATACTCAGATTTGCAGGCTGAGGGTACCCTGGATTCAGCTTTGTATGTGGATGCTCAGATTGCAGCTATGGGCAGTCCTTCAGAAATCAGATCTGGCTAAAGTGGCACATGCCATAGTTACATCATGGTTGGATTACTACTGTGCACTTTTTGTAGGGCTGGTTTTGAAAACTGTCTGGAAATTTCTTGGAAAAATTGGTCCAGAAGGTGGCTGCTAAACAATTGGCTGAAGCTAGTTATTGAGATCATGTGACATCCTTATTATAACAACTTCACCGGCTTTGAAGCCATTTCTGGGCTAATTCAAATTGCTTGTTCTGACTTTTAAAGCCCTAAATTGGCTTGGGACCAGTTCTGTCATATGAACCTGCCTGGGAGGATTCTGTTTATGTCCCACCAGCATATGAGTTGTGCCCGGAGAGGATGTGGGAAATTTTCTTCTTGGTGGCCATTCAAAGCTTTAGGACTCTACTCTCTAGGCATGTGTCACCTTATTTGTTGTACGTGAAAACTTTCCCCTTCTGGCAGACTTCCTTTCCTGCTACGTTTAATTCTCCCTGAATTATTAGTTTAAAGCACACACATGCATACACAATTAGCTATCTTTTCTCTTTTAGATTAGTTTTTATAGTTCTTATTGATTGGGTTTTATACTTTGACTATACTGTGAGCCACCTTAGATATTTGTTAAAGGAAAGACAGGAAACAAGTGAATAAAGGAGCAATCCAACTTGAGTTTACTCTGGGTTGGGGGGAATTGGATGTGGCGGACCCCTGGCTGAGCTGACAGGCTCAGCTGGGGGGTTGCCAGTGCCAGCCAGCCTGGCGGATGGAGAACTGGTGGAAGCTAGTTGTAGCCCCGAAAACAGAGCATTCCTGGGGCATGGTGGGGGGGGAGCCATGGGGAGTATTTATGTGGCATCCAAGTCCCCCTTGGAGTGCTCCCCTGGGTCCCAATCCACATGAGAATTCTGAGTTGTGACACAGGTCGGGAGGTGAGGCTTCAAGATGCCAGAACCTGACTTGGAGGACTGGGAAGATTAGCTGGGGGAGGGGACTAGCAGCAGGGGCATTCTACAGACCACACAGATCCCAGTCACTGACAGCTCAACTCCCCCTATTCTGCCCTCCCTGCTGAAGAGCAGCCAGAACTATTGAGACTGGTCTGTTGGAGACTGCTCCGTTAGACACCTTCCCAGTGCCTCAGAGGCACCGCCTTCTTCACCTGACATTTCCCAGGCGGGCGCCCCATAGCTTCCCACAATCAAGCAAGTCGACCGCCCACAACTCTCAGAGAGGGAAGTTGAGAGCCAGCTCCCTTTGCCCCACGCGTGACGACAGCTGAAGCGGGATATTCAGATGTTGAGGAGGAGCCAACGGTTATGCGCAAAAGCCAAGCCTACTTAAGTTGACGCAGGAGAGGGGTGTGTTGCTGAGTCAATGTAAGAGGGCTGCAAAGTGATGCTTAGTCAGAGTTAGCCAGGGCAAAATTCCTAGAAAGCTTAGGTTGATGAGCTACACTGCTTTTGATGTAACTGTAACTTTAATAAAAAGAGAAAAAATCACAGCTGTGTCTGAGACTGGAACTCTCAACTTTGGGCAGGACATTCTGGTGGCAAAAAGGTTGATGGAGGAAAACAATTCCATTGGCCCTCTCCAGGGATTGCTTACTCCCTGATAGGGCTATTTGTTGGAGGCGGCTCTTCCCTTCCGGCTCCCGCATGCAGCTCCTGACAGAGCCTGTGTTCAGCTGGGCTGGTGGCTCCCATGCACCAAATGGATGCTGCAGGGCTTTCCACTGGCTCCTCCTCTGCAGCCCCCCCCTCCTGCTGGCTACCCTTGAGCTGGACTCCTCTGCCCAATTGAGAAAACCAAACAGAATATGTCCTGTCATTGATCATAGAAGAATAATTAGAAATCTTAGTATTTGTTATAAAACCGAGGGATTGCAGGGATGAGGAACATTAAATATGTTTAGTGGTTTTGTTTAATTTGTTTAATTAATAAATTGTCCATTTGTCAGAAGCCAAAGGAATATTTAATTCATATATTACCAAGAGTCCTCTTAGAGACAGTGTTCATGCTGAAGTACTTAGAATTCATATTCATTTTAGTACAAGTGGAATTCAATTAAATATGAATTCTAAGTACTTCAGTATGCATAGGAGGAAGATGGTACATAAAAGGAATATTTTTATACCAACAAAGCAATTTATTGTTGTTGTTGTTTATTAGATTTATATCCCACCCTTCCTCCCAGTAGGAGCCCAAGTGGCACTTTAGTTGTTGCAGTTGCCTATGAATTGACATGATATATGATGATATATTATTGGTTCTTAGGCATTAGACAGTATTTCTTAAGGAAAATGCTTGACATGCTTTGATAGCTGTCACTGGAATTCAAACTAGTTTTGAACATGTTAGAATGGAATGGAGCAAGAGACAGCATGAAGAGAATATAAACATATGCGGCTGGCTGTTGTCCATCTAGCCCATTGCTGTCTACTCTGACTGGCCGTAGCTTTCCAAGGTCTTTCTCAGTCCTACTACCTGACCTCCTTTAAACAGAAATGTCTGCAATTGAACCTAAGGCCTTCTGCATGTAAACCTTGTACTCTTACCTCTGATCCATGGCCCCTTTCTTCCCTAAGGGCTTGATTATGTCATTGATATGGTCAACATACTACACGGAGAGCCATCTCAGAGAAGTAAATAACAGAATAGTTAGGTCAAAGTAGGAAGGGAGAAAAAATGGTAAGCTTAAGACTGGAGTGACAAACTTCTGAGGGAAAAGGATCAGTATTTTTATTGTAGCCTGTAGCGTTTCCTATCAGAAAGAATCCAGAGATTGTAGAGTTTTTAGTAAAAGGTAGAATTTGCCTACTTTTCTTCTAATGTCTCCTGATTTAGTCAGTTGTCTGGCACTAGTTTCAAGTAAGTAGTTGTGCATAACAACTGGTGAATCTGAATAGGGATGTGCGCCTTTCATGTGCATCAAAGATGCATTTACGCAGTTGAATTGGGCCTGGATGAGCATCATGATGTGAACAAGAATATGCTTGCAGATAGACATCAGAAAATTGCTTCTGAACATGGAACTCCCTTGCATAATAGCATATGATTGTTTGGCACATGGGATTCACTTGGTCGCACACTGCACCCCTGATTTTGGCTTAGTTTTTACTAAGATGATAAACTTGTGCTTGGGTTGTACAACCAAACTGCAAGGGAGTGAATTTTCCTCCACACAGAAATCTAGCATGTCAGAGAGAAGAATTCTTGCTTATTCTCACTGATGTTTGTTTCCTGTGTGCTTGGATTATTTTTATTTTTGCATGAAAGACCTTTCAACCATATGAGCCCCCGTATGCAGTCTGAAGTGGTACAGCCCAGACACAGGTTGGTTGGTTGGTTGGTTGAGTTCTCCCCTGTCTTTTGGCCCACAAAGAACCCTGAAGATGGCTAAAAGCCACAAATTAAAAAAGAAATAAAAAGCAGAAAATTAAAACTAAAGCTAATTATAACATACAACACCCATGGAAGAAAAAACATGAGATCAGAGCAAAATGTTAATGAATTTTTTCACAGCTTACTGAAAAGCCACCAAAGTGTGTGTGTGATCGCCACAACACATAAAAGGTCCTGTACCACATCCCAGCCAGCTGAACATCTGATGGCAATGGGATGCAAAAGCAATGCTTCAGTTGATGATTCCACTGGGTAAGCTGGCTTACATTGGAGATGCTGGTCCTCCGAATATCCTGGTGCCAAACTGTTTAGGGCTTTATAGGTGATAAACATTTTGAGGGCTAAACTAAATGTGGCACAGAAATTTACGGGACCTTTTTTGACAACACAAATTGCAGAAAGCGGGGGGCAATCCAGATTGGACCTACAGTGGTGGGCAAAGGCTAAACAGACCCTCTCCTCAGACTAGGGTCTTCATCTGTATTAGGGTCCATGCAGTGGCTATTCCCCACCACCACCATCCAAAAAAACACCTGCACTTAAAGGGCAGAACTACATGTAATTTGGCCTTGAATTGTTCCTGGAAATAAAGTGGTAGCAAATATTCCAAAAAATGAACCTCAGATAATACTGGCTGATGCATTTGCACCAATTCAAAGTTCAAACATACTTTTCATGGGTAGCCCTTCCATAGCCCCACCAAATCCTACCCACCTTCCCCAGCTTGGTGCCCTTCAGATATTTTGAACCACAATTGCCATCCCTGACAATTGGCCATTGTAGTCCAAAACACCTGAAGAGCATTAGGCTGGTGAAAGCTGTCCTTTGGGGGAAACGCACGCACGCGCACAGAGAGAGAGGGAGAGAGAGGGAGAGAGAGAGTTTCATTTTCAAACTGACTAATGCTTCTTAAATTCAATACTTCATTATTCATGAAAAATATCAATACGGCACTTAGATTACCTTCTGAATTAATAAGAAAATAATACATAATCGTGTGTGCAGATCCTGTCATGATGTTGTTTCAATCCAGGAGTTTTTCATATTTACCTTCCAAATGCTTTTCATCTGCAGATTGCTGATTTGACAAATAATTTGTATTGGTTTTCTCTGCAAAGGCTGTTTTGATTTATCAGACAGAGATGAAAATAGCCTGCATTTGCATTTTGAACTGATTAGTGAAGCGGTGATTTAACAGTAAACAAAGTTGTATTTTTTCATATCCTCAGACTAATTCCTCCCCACTATTAGCTGTGTGCTTTCTCCAAACATCACAATATTTCTTAGGCAAACCAGTTAACACTGTTTTGAATATCTGCTGAACAATTTTGAGCATTATAAGAAACTGACCTTTTTTACATTTTCACATTTATAATATTCAGTGCATACCAAGAACACTGCATACTTTGGTATAAATGTTTTTCAATGATATCCATGTGCTGTGCATATAACTGTAACCCATATATAAATAGGTGCTCTTATAATAATACAGCCCCCTTGTCCTTGTTGCCTCCTGAAAGCCGAAGAACATGCATCTGAACTGAATGCATTTTCTTCCCTTCTTTTCCATTGCCTCCATTTTTCTCCCCTCACTTTGAAACTTCCTCCTGTAAAATAATTTAGACTGTAAACTTGTTAGGGCAGAGGCTCATTACTTTGTTTGGTGCACTGGAAAACCTTTTTGGATCTGTGAGCACATTTTGAATTTGAGATAGGGCTGAGGGTACCAGTCACAAAATGGTTGCCTTGGGTGTACAGCATAACACAAAATGGCTGCCATAGGAACATGGCATAACACAAAATTAGAGAGAGTACAGTCGTGGCTCCTGCTCCTTCCCCTCCCCCAGACAACCTCATGTTTCCCATGGGAAGTCAGTGATATCCTCCTGGTCCTGATTGTGGAGCTACAGCTGTTGATAACACAAGAACACCATCTTCCCCATTGCGAATCCTAAACTAAAGCCTAGGCTGACATGCTATACCTGTGTTGAGCCTCGGCTCTCCTTGAAGGAGCAGGGAGGGGAGAGGCATGAGTTTCAGGCGCCTCAGCTGCCAGAAGTCGCGGAAGACCAAGGAGTTGTTGAGTCTGCTCGGAGCCTTGGGGGGGAGCAGTGAACTTGAACTCCAGCCAATTCCCATGGGTGGTGCGAGCTCCGTAGAGGAGAGTGCACCACCCCCAGTCGTTCCCGAGGGCCCGTCAGGGGATGCCCCAGAGGTTGTACCAAGTCCTCCCTTGCCAAGCAGTTCCCAGGACACTTCCAGCATGACACCACCTCCTGACCTTGAGCCTGCAGCCCAAGAGCAGGTGTCTTCTGACAAGCCGTTGGAAATGCCCCCCCTCGCCTCATGCCCGCCGCCGTGAGAAACAGACAGGGCAGAGACAGGACTTACGAAGGAGTCCGAGATTACGATCGAAAACGTTCCCTACATAAGCTGGCCTCTCAAAGAGGGGAGTCATTGAGTCAACTTCCTTCACGCGCCGCAGAGCATGTCTAGAGTGTAGTTAGGGGTTTCTAGTGAGTAAGGCAGGTTTCTATATGAAGTGCAATGTCCTAGATGTATCCATTACTTTAATAAAGCAAGGTTTAATTGCACCCGCGTCTCCGTCTCGTGGTTCCAGCTCTGGACGGGACAACCTAGTTACCTGGGAGTAAGCCCCATTAGACACAAAGAGACTTATTTCTGAATTAGACATGCATACCATTGTACTAACTATAACTACAACTATTAGTGCTAACTGTACAGTGAATTCTTAATTAAGGGTATCTGCACATTTTGCTTCATAGTGTTGTTTCTATGAGGGTGTATAAACTAACTTGTTTTAAAATGAAAGGTCAGAGTCTTGGGCCCATTTCTGGGGCACCAATTAAGGTCTTTGTCAGCACCGTGGTGCCTGCGGTCACTGGTTTGGTGACCCTCATTGTAAAGTGTCATGCCCACTGATGGTGCCAAATAGATAAATAAATAAAAGCTTACATTTTCAAATATAACAATAAATTAGCAGACAGCTTGCTGCAGCGTAACATAATTGGAATCCTATGCACTCTCAACAGCAGAGATAGGAACAACAGCACTCCAAAGAGCACAAGAAATAGCAACACCAACAGCCGCTCCCCTGGCATCCATGGTAACGGTGCTGGTACACTTCAATCACAGAGTGACATGCTAATGATGCCCCCATATTAGCTATGCATGGAAGGAGAAAATACACACAAAGGTGATGAGGAAATGCCCCCAGTGACATAATCCTACCCCATCATACACGCATGCCTGCAGAGAGAGAAGGAGAAAAAGTACAACCCACCTGACACAAGGACATCACATCCTCCTCCCCAGCAGTGACTACTGTGGCACAAACAAAAAGAGGCTCCAGGGATCCCTGCCCATAGGGATTTAAAGCTCCTTATACCTCACACAGACTGCAAATAACAACCGCTGTTTTAACTGCACAATACAAATGGAAGAAACAATGAGTAGTCCATCACAACAAAGAGGTAGTTCAGCTGGGAGGTGGCATGTATAACAAACACACACACCTCTTTGAGACAAGCGTTCAAGACACCCCTGGGAGAACAATACTCATCAGAGGGAAACAACCCTTTTGCCAGGATGGGAAAGGGAGGAACTAGGGCAAGTAACAAGGGAAGCTTGGAGCTCTGGGATGTAAGATTGAGGCAAGTTCAAGCCCTACCAGGGAGAGTGGTAGGAGAAGAACCAAATGCACCCTTTGCAGGTCTTTCTAGCAACAGTCAGAGGAGGAGCAGGCAGAACTAGAACCCACATTGCATGCTCTGCAGAGCAGCTCTATAACCATCCAATCACAGCAGCAGGGAAGGGAAGCACACATCGTGAGGCATTTGTCACCTCCAGATGCCTGCCTACAGACCCAAGCATAAAGGGAAACCAAGCCAAGAGAGTTGCATGTGGAGCTCTGGCCTTGTGGAACAGTTCCCATGCATATGGTCCCAGGTTCAAACACTGAATGTGATTTCCCACGAGAAAAAGCTTGGAGTCCCCAACCACTGGCACTGCATAAAGTGAATCATGAGGCAAGAGAGTGGGCAGGAATGGGAGACCTGTGGCTAGGGATGGCGGAGAAATTTGATTAAGTTCGCATTTAAAGCCAAACCTATCAAACTCACATTTTCTGAAATAATATGACAACTGAAACAGCCATTCTTTGAAGTTTGCACTTGTCCAAATTTTGCAGTGCAATGCTCCCACCAAATAATGTTTACAAAAATGTATACTTTAGGGGAAAGCATGTATAATAACGAATATATTCATGAAAATAACACTGGTTGCAAGAAATTGCTTGCAAAATGGGTACATTAGTCAAAATTGCATACAAAATTGTGTGTTCTGAGAAATTCACACTAAAATGCTGAAGAATTTTCATGAGGATTTAAAAAAAATATCAGAAATTGCACAGAAATGTGGAGAATTGTATTTAAGATGGGGAAAATGAGAAACTGGGAGAACTGAAACTGACAGATCCTTCCATCACTACCTGTGGCCCTCCAGATGTTGTTGGACTCCAACTCCCATCAGTCCCAGCCAGCATGGTCAATGGTTAGAGTTGGAGTCCAACAACACCTGTAGGTCTGCAGGTTCCCCAGCCTGCTGTAAGGGTTCCTGAAAAATACTTTTTTTGCAGCATGCTCTTCCTATATGTCCTCTGAGGTCACACTGTTTCTGCAAAGTGCCCTTTCTCATCATCGAAGCTCTCTCTTGTGTGCTCATAGTGAGCACAATATATGGCCAGAGAGATATACTCCCATGCTGCCTTCCTTGAGTTATAGACTCCCTGTCAGGGAATTATTTCCCTGTGCCGGTGTGTGGTGACTGGGTGCAGAATTACTCTGATCCTATATTCTATGGAGGAGGTTGGGGCAGTGCATTTGAGCTCTCCATTGAGCCCAATAAGAGTGGCAAACCATTATGCCAACATAAGGATTGGGAGCTCACTGCTTCCTCAGTATACTGCTGCCGCCACTACCACCACCACTCCTGTTTGGCCCCTCTGGCAGGAGAGTTGCACCAATGATAGGGATACACTACTAGATCATGGATCACTGTCACGCCAGCAGACCATTCCACTTCCATATCCCTGCCACAGGCACAGTGGTGCTTATTCCACATCCTTAACAATCTTACTGAACTTAATAGACAGCCAAAATACACTGTCCCCATCTTCTCTCAACCCTATCTACACTGCCAGCATTGAACTTCCCAGTGCTGGTGTATCTGAAGATCCCAAATCCTAAAACATTTCACCTAGTGTAAATTTAGCATTCAATTCCTACCCACCCCATTCAATCTTAGCACTTTTATTTATGTGTATTTGCAGTAAGTCCAGGGATACCTTATATTAGATGTACAGGGTTCACATTGAAAGGCAAATTTATAGTATGGTCCAAACAATGCTTCCTTGGAAGTGAGTCCAGCTGATTACAATCAGACTCGTTTTTAAATCCTTAGGACTGCAATATTAAATTGCTATGTTATGTGCTCTTGCCTGGAAGGAAGCAGAATTGAACATAATGAGACCTCCCTGCAAATAAATATGTATAGGCTCAGAAAAATATATGAAGGTGTGTTCATAAGAGTAGCTTACAAAGAGTTATTGGAATTTGCATTAATTTATGAAAAGCTAACATTATAGGAAAAAATTATCAGAGATGTCATTTAGTAAGTGGTGTTGCTGAGACAGTTCAAAATGCTTTGCTGGCAAAGCTAAAGGTTTGATTTTCTATTGCTAATCCATGCCTTGTTACTCCATTTGCCAATGTGCAATGAAACAGAGCTCATTACAGTTTAATATCACATCAGAATTTAGGATAATACTGAGATTTAGAATTCAGCTTTTTATATACTGTTGTATGGTCCAACATTCTCTAATTGGAAGTCACAAAAATCACTCTTGGAATTTAACATCAAATCCTGGCCAGCCAATTTGTGCTAATATTTTAATACTGAAACTTTCCCTGCTGCATAGAGAGGCATCCCATTATTTTATAGCATGAATGAATGTACAGTGTTTAATTCAAGAGTGACATCAGTGGTATGTGAAACCGTTGATTATATTGGGGAGTAGGGATTAGGTCTTTCTGTGCTATACTTTTGGCAAACACCCAGTTTGTCATAACACATCTCTATACACAGACAGATACATCTCTAATGCTGGAATGCTTGCAGAAAATATCATTCCATAATTTGACAAGTTCCTACAGACCGAAACAGCTAAGTCATATTGTTTCTGAAACGTAACTTGGGATAATCTTGACCACATTAAAATTTCAACATCTTACAAAATGCATTCTTGCTTTTTCTTCTCATCTTCTGACTTGTTTGTTTTATTAGTATTCAAATACAATCTGTGTTTGGCATTTTCATTCCTCGGTAACAATTGTGTAAGTCAATCACAGTTCCCTAGGGTGACTTATAACAAAGGCTTTAAACCCTGTCTATTGATCTGGAGAAAAAGAGCCAGAAAAGGGTTCTTTGATATTAGAGAATATGCCATTCTTTCTCCAGCAAGAGAGGTTGTTGAATATTGGAATGTTTTCTTAAATATTGCTGTGCAAATATCATTGGTACCTGTAGAAATAACATCACTCCTGATGGTGGATGGCACAACCCCATCTAAGTCCATAGTGTTGTAGCCCAAAACCCATTCATTCTGCAAAGAGGGAAGTTGCTGTGTGGAGAATTCCATTTCCAAGTCTCTCTCTCTCTCTCTCTCTCTCTCTCTCTTTCTGAATTCACATATGTTTTTTATAGCTTGTTTAAAACCTAGAGAAGCATCTACCTTCATATCTGGAGATAAATACACGTCCCCAGACTTTGGTTGAGATGGACAAAAGGGAAGAGAAAACATAGTGCATGTTTATATCTTGAATGCCACTACCCATCTTTGATATACATATATGCACCTATCTGTGAGTTCTCACATTATAACATGCTCTTCTTCTTGGATGCATCCTCATTTATCCCACTAGCTAAAATATACTAGGGCATCTCCTTGAACCAAACAGGCCCTTGGGTGATGACTCTTGGGAATTTTGGTTGTAAGATGCCATATCTATTTATTGTTTAAACATTTATACCCCACTTTTCCTCATAAAATAAACTCAAAGTGGCTTGCAAAAAATCATAAAATGCATAACACGCAATTAAAACAGTTCAAATAAGTAAAATTCAAATTACTAAATTGAGTTTCGTAAATAGAAATGAAGAGCAGGATAAAACAATTGAGCATAAAAACAGAGACAGAACTTTAACCAATACTAAAATACTAAAAGTTCAGTGAAATAATAGATCTTAGCAGCTTGCCTAAACCTTAGAATCATACAGTAGTATTGCTGGAAGGGGCATATAAGGCCATCGAGTCCAACCCCCTGCCCAATCCAACTTAAAGCATACCCAACCGGTGGCTGTTCAGCTGCCTCTTGAATGCCTCCAGTGTAAGAGAGCCCACCACCTCCCTAGGTAATTGGTTCCATTGTCGTACTGCTCAATCAAAATCTGGCTTCCTGTAATTTGAGCCCATTATTCTATGTCCTGTCTCTGGGATCACCAAGAAGAGATTTTGGCCCTCCTCTGTGTGACAACCTTTCAAGTAATTGTTCTATCATATCTCCCCATAGTCTTTTCTTCTCAGGGCTAAACGTGCCCAGTTCTTTCAGTCTCTCCTCATAGGGCTTTTCTTCCAGTTATCTGATCATCCTTGTTGCCCTCCTCTGAACCTGTTCCCATTTGTCTGCATCCTTCTTAAAGTGCAGTGTCCAGAACAGGACATAGTACTCAAGATGAGGCCTAACCAGTGCCAAATAGAGAGTAACTAGTACTTCACACAATTTGGAAACTATACTTCTGTTAATGCAGCCTAAAACATCATTTGCCTTTTTTGCAGCCACATCACACTATTGGCCCATATTCAGCTTGTGATCAACAAAAATCCCAAGATCGTTCTCACATATAGTATTGCTGATCCAAGTTTCTCCCATCTTATAACTGTGCTTTTGGTTTCTTTTTCCTAGGTGTAGAACTTTGCACGTATCCCTGTTAAATTTCATTCTGCTGTTTTCAGCCCGATGCTCCAGCCTATCAAGATCACTTTTGTTTCTGTCCTCCAGGGTATTAGCTGTCGCTCCCAATTTTGTATCATCTGCAAGTTTGATAAACATTCACTGCACCTCCTCATCCAAGTCATTAATAAAAATGTTGAAGAGCACTGGGCCCAGGACTGAAACCTGCGATACCCTGCTTGTTACCTTCCCCTACTTTGAGAAGGAACCGTTGATAAGCATACCTTTGAGTATGACTCTGCAGCCACCTGTGGATCCACCTGAAAGTTGTTCCAACCACCCCACATTTAACTAGCTTGCTAATCAGAATATCATGGGGCACTTTGTCAAAAGCTTTGCTGAAGTTGAGATATATTATGTCCACAGCATTCCCACAGTCTACCAGGGAGGCTACCCAATCAAAAAATGAGATAAGATTAATCTGGCAGGATTTGTTCTTGATAAATCCATGTTGGCCTCTAGTAATCACCACATTGTTTGCAAGGTGCTTGCAGTTCGACTGCTTTATAATCTGCTCCAGAATTTTCCCATGGGATTGACCTCAGGCTGACTGTAGTTCCCAGGTTCCTCCTTTTTGCTCTTTTTAAAGATAGGGACACCATTAGCCCTTAAAATAGAGGGGGGCAACTGAATCTCTCCAAGGAAGCAGTTCTGCAACCTGGTGCTGCAATAGAAAAGTCCCAATATTGTGTCCAAGACAATGATACTTCTAAAAGTGTTGGGAGGCATAGCAGAATCTCTGAGGTTGAAAACAGCAGGTGAATAGGATCTTCCAGTGTTGAACTCAGTTGGGCAGACAGAATCATGTGGGAGGAGGTGGTCCTTCAAATATGTTTCTCCAAACCAACACTTTGAGCTGCAGCCAGAAACAAGCTAGAACCCAATGCAGGCGGAATGATCAGCAAAGTAGGCTTGAGAAATAACCTGGCTGCCATATTTTGCACCAGCTGAAGTTTCTAAATGCTTTTCAGAGGTAGCTTCACATAGGGATGGGGTTCACTGCCTAGTTCCAATCCACTTGTATTCTGATAGTCCGTTGTTCGATCCCAGCCTGCCCTTTTTTTGTTCCTGCTTGCTTTGGCACTTGCCGATTCGATCTGCTGGTTTCGGTTGTGAAAAAAATTGCACAATTTTTAACTTAAATGTCTGTGTAAATGATCACGGTGTTCCACATGGTTTATTTTTTCTTATTTATCACACCTATGCACTGTTATGAATGCATCAGCTTAGAGGAAATTATGAAGGTAATTATGTAAAATTGGGGGGATGTTGAGGAAAAAAATGTGTGCTGATCACAGCTGAGGCCCACCACAAGGAATCAATTCTGGTCCGAAAAGATAGTGGACTGTCAAATTCAGTCAGAATCCTTTATTAAGTCTCATTTAGCAGATATTTCACCCCCATCCCTAGCCTCACATAGTGCATGCTACAATAATCCAGTCTAGATGTGACTGGGGAATGCGTGTCAATGGCCAGATCTACTTTTTCCAGGAAAGGTTGTTGTTGCAAAATTAGACAAAACTGTGCAAAACCACTCCTTGCCACAGTCACCATCTGAGCATCCAGGATTAAGGCCAGACCCAGAAGCACTCCCAAGATGTGGACCTGATCTTTCAAGGTAAGTACAACCCATCCAGAACATAACACATTCCCACTCCTGGTTTCTCTCTCCTGCTGACCAACAGCACCTCTGTCTGGTTTTTAGCCCTACTTTTTAGCCCACATCCAGTCTATTACTGCATTTGGATACCCATCCAGAACTTCTGTGGGATCAGATGAAAAGGAAAGATGGAGGTAAGTACTGATGACACCCATTGCAAATCCCCAGATAGCCTATCCCAACAGTTCCATGTAGGTGCTAAACAGCATAGGAGACAAGTGAGAACTGTGAGGGGCCATAGGCTGATGACCAAGGAGTCAAGCAGAAGTCCCCCAGCACCATCTTCTGGACTTGCCAGTCTGATGTGTTGAAAGCCATCTCAGACAAGAGCCCAGGAGGATACCAAGGATATTGAAAGCCACTGAGAGGTCCAACAAAACACAGTTGCACTCCCCCTCTCCAGTTCTTAGGAAGGGTCATCTATTAAGATGACCAAATTTCACACAGTTCCAAAATGGGGTCTGAACTCAGATTATCATCCAGACTTGTTTTTAAAACTGCACCTCTGAATATGCAGTCTGAGATTCATAATTTCTTCTAGTGAAGTTGGATATTAAAGAACTTCATTTCTTTGGCTGGTGGTTGCCAACCTGACAGTTGCTCACCTTACTTGTGGCTATTTGCCATTTTTGGCATTATAAAACAGAATAAAAATGTTAATTACATAAAATAAACTCATTTATATCAAAGAAAGATGGACACAAAGATAAAATGTGACTACCATATGGCATCTGCATTCACTGAAATTATTAGTTCATCTTTAAAACATCTAAATAAATGGGTTATTGACTTCTGCCTCTTTTGGATAAAACTGCAAGCTCCTTCTACAGACTCCATGGTCTTCCTGAGGCAGAAGTCCGATTTACAGTATTCCATGCTTGATAGCCTTTTAGCAATAAAAAGGTCTATCCATGTTCTAGGCAACTCAGATGTTGTAGATAGAATTGCTTTCATTATTATCTGCTTTGTCAGGGATTTTTGTGGTGGCTTCCATGCAGCATAAACAAAGAACAACTATTTTCTGAACAGCATGATGCAAACATGTAAAGATATCTTTGTAACAAGTTCAATATTGGAGAGGCCTAAGCTAAAGTTTATTTTTACCTTGTGATGTCATGTTCTTTATTACACATTACAATCCCCTTCTCTCTTAGTTGCCAAGTCCTTCCCCATTTTTCTTTCCCTTCATGCTTGTATGCCTAGAGCCACTGGAGCCAAAACTAGGAACTGGACTCTAGTGCCCCATGTGGTGATCTATTGCCATTGGCTTCTTGTTATTTGGAAGGACTATAATGTTTTCCTGGTCAGGCTGGGACTTTGCCTTGGCAAATGCAGTCTCAGTAGTGTGTGGCTCCTCATCTCACAGCTGCCTAAGGTCCAATGCTGACATGATGCTGGTGGAACTCCTGTCACCATTATATAATCTGGTGTCCACAGTTTGGGTTTCATCAATGAAGATTCCCCTGCTTCACCACCATTTTTTTCCCCTCTCTGACTGTCTCGACTGGCATCCAGCATTATCTTGGGAGCCTGCTCAGGATCTCTGAACAACCAGTCTGAACAACCGTATCCTGAGTAGCACTCTTGGAAAAGAACATAAGAAATGACTTGTGGTATCAGACCAAAGTCCACCCAATCTAACATTCTTTGCAAGATCCTCAGCATTAGGAGAATCTGCAGACATTGATCAGTGGTCAACTGAAGGACCACAGTCTACCATCTCCTGTCCTTCTCCCCTTCCATTATGAATAGATTAAAAAATATACAGTATTCTGCCCACATGGTCTCTTGTGAGAAAAGCCTCCAGCCATGTATTCATCTGCATTCATGTATTGTATTTATCTGCATTCATCTCTCTATAAGATAAAAGGGTTTCTTGAATTTTCAAGGACTCTTAAGAATGTTTGTTTGGTTACATTATTTATAGGCCACAAGATGTTCTCTGGATGGCTCACTGAATAAAAAATGAGAAATTAAAAACTCAGTAAAGTAAAATGCAGCATTAAAAGCAGTACCAAAAAACCCTGAGAGCAAAGAATAATACACTGGAAGCCCAAGGTTCTGTTTTACTTCTTTCCATGCCTAGACACTCTTGCAATCCTGTTGTATCAGTTTAAGTCTGGTGTTTTAACATGGATCAGTTAAGAATTAACATGGATCAGTTAAGAATTGGTTAGAATTTATTTTTTCATGGTGTATAGGGAAATGACCGCAAGACATCTCGATCTAATGAGGAAGTATAGAATGGCATGCTCAGTTTCCCTGTCCCATGCTCCTGTCTCTCGCCCCTGCATCCCAGCCAGGTGGGCCTTTTGGTATGCTTTCTCTAACCCTGCCTATGTAGAATACAATAGTACATAAGTCTGGGAAGCTTTGTTTATATAACACAGATGAGGTAAGAGAGGCCCTTAATCGGCAAAAAATAGACAGTGGATGCCAATCGCTCGTTAGTGAATGTGTTTTCTCTCACTGCTAAAGCCTGGGAACTTGTCCTTCAAGGCAGGTGCAATGAATCATACTGCTACGAAGCCCAAGGACACTGACCAACAGAATTGATAAACAAAGGCAGAAGTGTGAGACCCAAATTTAAAAAAACATTCCCACAGGTATAGCTAGTTAAAGTCACAGGTACAAACCTGCACCCAGGTCCTGGGGCTCTTTTGGGTATAAATAAGGCTCTCTAACTCCTGCTCAGCACAGACCCAAGCTGGCATTGCTGGGGTGCTGTGTACCGGTCAGCTGGGATCTCTCCGTTGTTGCTTGTCTGGGGCTTCCAATGACTGAAAGGAGAATGTGAGATAATCTGTACTCATTAGTTGCTTTATCTGTTTATTGTTTCACCTGCTGTAAAGCACTAGCTGCTATTTCAAATAAAGCAATAACTCTTCTCCATAAGTGTGTTTCATTGCCTTTGAAATTTCCCCGAACTTTCTTGCCTCTGGCAAAACACATGGTTTCTTGACTATTAATTATTTTTTACCAAAAGCAGCTGGGTTACAGAAACCAAAATGATAAAATGCATCTGATCATACCAGACTTATAATTAATTGAAAGTATACAACAGGCTTTTATTCAGTTTGAGTCTGATCCAGATAATTAATTCATTCAGGCACCCTTAGCAGAGGCCCCAAATACACCGGCAAAATATGCAAGTTTTTGGAACTCTTAATAATTGACATGTAAGATCCGTGACCAGTACTTTGGTAATTCTGTGCTGCACGCTGTGGAAGTCATGAAGAGAGACAGACTATTCATACTAAACACCTACTTTTATTTTATGTTTTATTTATTTTACTTATCTTTATTGCAGTCTTGGCGATTTCTCCAGAATTATTTCTAATTCGTAACCTTTCACTTACAAAATTTCACTTACAAAAATTGTAATCAGGCACTCTTTTGTAGTTGAGATTATTGCTCCCAAATCAACTAATATTAAATATATATACTGATGACTAGGGTGAGCAGAAGTTTTATGTTCTGCCTGGGAGAATTTGGACTCCAGAGTGGATTATGGCAGCTTAATGGATATTAACATTTATTTTAGATATACACAGAGATCAGATGATAACTAGCATGGCTCAGGAGAAGTCCCTTGGACATTCTGTCTTCTTATCTTTCTTAGGCATTTGTGGGCTGTTTTTCTGAAGTCTCCAATGCACTGAGGATGCCCTGAGCAAATGAGGGGCTGCACTTTGACCATCTCTCAAGTATCTTCAGATCAGGCCCAAAACCTAGGCTGAATTAAAAAAAAACATATAAACTCTGATGAATCCAGCAAAGTGATCCTCAAATCCAGCATTTGTTTTCCATAATGGCCTACCAGATTTTGGGTATTTGGTTTTGCCCTTTAAAGCTTGTGTTAGTGTTAGTTTCTAAAGGCAAATATTAATTATATCATGTATAGAGACTGGGCAGCCAGAGTTAGTTCAGATCTAGAAGGTTCTTTTATGAGAAATCTCTATCAACAGTTCAGTGATTCACTAAATGTAGATTCAGCAGATTCTGACGAAGATGGCTCCTGTCAGGACATTGTCGGTTGCTCCAGGTTCTACAAGGCATCCTTTGCTGCTCTTTCAGGAGGAAATAATGAGACGGGAGCACAGAATTTTTCCAGACACCGCCATGCAGAAGTATTGTCTCCTATGGTAGTTGGACAACTGTTGGTTAACTAGGGGCTTCAGCATAGCACCTCCAACCATTGGGAAGTACACAGGAAGGATCTGGTGGCCCAGGGCAGTTGAACAAACAAAGAAGTTCAGAGGAGCATCTATTAGCTGGAGATCAAAGCAAATAAGCTACCCCTCCTGACCTTCCAGGCAGAGATTCTGGGGCTGCATGTATTGATATGCACAGGCTACACCTTGGCAAAGTTTACAACAACAGGCAACAAGGTGCACAGTCTAAGTCTCTTTGCTGTGAAGCCAGTTCGATTCTCTGGGGAAAAGACTTTCTTATTCCTCTCAATAGAAGCTCAGCGGTAGCGGTGGTGTGGGCACAGTTGCAGATTAGTTGAACATAAAGTCCATCAGCACTGAATTGGCTTGTACAGGAGAAGGCAGTTCTTCAGATATTCTGGTCCTAAAACATAAAGGTCATCACCAGAACATTGGTTTGTGCCTGGAAACAAATTGGAAGCCAACCCCTATTAGTGACCTGCATATTACATTTTGGATAAATTCTAGTTTCTGATCATGTTTCAAACACAGCCCTTTGTAGAGCATATTGCAATAATCCAGACATGATGTAATTAAAGCACATATCAGTGGCCAGATCAATGGTACTCCTGGCCACAGCCAAGATAAGAGCATCCAGGAATAAGGGTCAGGACCAGAAGAACACCCAAATTCTTACTTGTGGTTTCAAGGGAGTGCTACATCAGCCCTGGTTCAGCCCTAATTCCTGAGACAGTTCTAGTGACTGTGAGTACCTCTGTCTTCTCTGGATTACTTTGTTTGCCTTCATCTAACCCATTATCATCTCCAGATAATGGTTTAGGACTTCCACAGCTCCACTGGAAAAAAACTGAAAGAAGAGACCTAACTGATTATTTTGACACATTGGTGACATTGACCTGCAAAACACCAGATTTATTTTATTTATTTATTTATTTATTTATTTATTTATTGCACTTGTATACCGCCCCATAGCCGAAGCTCTCTGGGCGGTCTACAGCAATCAAAAACATTAAAACAAATACACAATTTAAAAACATATTTTAAAAACAATTTAAAACACAATTTTAAAATTTAAAACGATATAAAAACTATTTAAAAACACATGCTAAAGTGCCTGGGAGAAGATGATCTCCCCAGCAGTTTCATGAAAATGTTAAATAGCCATCGGGAGCAATGATGGAAGAGATAGAACTGTGAAGGTCACCATAGGTCAAAGGCCAAGGTGTCCCCCAACACTGCCTTCTGAAACTGCCCAAATTGGAGCCACCATAACACGGTGCCCCCAGGTTCCATCCTGACAAGCTGGTAAACAGCACTGAAAGTCATTGAGAGGCCCATCAGAACCATCGGGGATATACTCTCCCTGTCCAATTCCTGGCTTAGGTCATCCACCAAGTAAAAAAAGGCCTATCTTGTTCCCAAAACTGAGCCCATAGCCGGGTTGAAATTAATCCAGATTAATCCATTTAATTCAGATCCTGGAACTGAGAGGCCAGCACATGCTTGAGCACCTTGCTCAAAAATGAAATATTAGATACTAGCCAGACATTTTCCAGTGTGGTTGGCAGTGCCCTCCTCCATTGTGGGCCTGGGCCTTGTCCGTGCTGACAAAAGTGTTAGCCCAATTACAGCCCAATCCTTATAATTCTTATAATTTGACCCCTTTGGTTCAAGTTCTATCCTCTGGAGCAACAGAAAACAAATTTGTTCCATAATTTATATGACAGAAGTTCAAATATTTGAAAATCACACTGTCTCTTTTCTAGGCTAAATATACCCAGGTCCATCTTTCTTTCTTCATAGGACTTGATCCCCAGGCCCCTCAGTATCTTTGTTGCCTTTCTCTGGACATACTTGCTTGTCAATATCCTTTTAAAACTCTGGTGCCCAAAACTGGGCACAATAATTCAGGTGGGATTTGACCAAAGCAGTATAGACTGGTATCATTACTTTTTGCAAACTGAATACTATGCTTCTCTTGATGGAGCCTACAATTTGCACTAGCCATTTAAGTTGCTGAATTGCACTGCTAACTCACTGTTAACCTTGTGGTGTCGAGTCAGGTGTCACCCATGCTGTACTTGTGCATCTGATTCTTGCTATCTAAATATTTATTTCTGTTGAAATACATTTTGCAAGTTTTGGTCCAGTTCTTCATCCTGTCAAGATCATTTTGAATCCTGCATCTGTCTTCTAAAACATTAGCTACCCCACCCATTATGTTGTCATCTGCTGATTTGATGAGCATCCCCTCTACTCCTCTGTTCAAATCATTTGAATAAATATGGTAAACAACACTGGGCCCAGGGCAGAACACACCGCTTGTCACTTATCTCCTAATTGTTAAGGAGCCCTTGATGGGTACTTCTAGTACGCTCCATCAGCATGCTAAAAATCCACCTCTGTAGCATCATCTAGCCTGTATTTTACTAGCTTGTCATCAAGAATACCAAGGAGACCCTGCCGAAAACCTTGTTGAAATCAAGATATACTACAACTGCAGCATTCCTCCAATCTACCAGGCTAGTAACTCTTATCAAAAAAAGGTTACTCTGGCTTGACTTGCTCTTGAGAAACCCATACTGGCTCTTTGTAATCACAACATTCTTTTCTAAATGATCCCAGACTGCTTAATTATCTGTTCTAGAATGTTTTCAGGTATCAACATCAAGCTGATCAGTCAGTAGTTGCCTGGATCATCTCTTTGCCTCCCCCTTTTAAAAAAACAACATGTGCACAACATTTGTCTGTTTCCATTCTCCTAGCACTTCACCTGTTTTCCAAGGATTTTCAGAAAGAGGTTCTGAGATTATCTCTACACATTCCTTTAGTTCTCTAGCATGCAATTCATCTGACTCTGAAGAGCTGGATTTATTTAGAGTGGCTGGATGCTCTTGTACTACCTAGCAGTTGAGCAGTCCTACCTTCTCTCTGCTACCACTACATTTCTGCATGCAGTTGGCCTATCACTCCATTGTTCTTCCTCTTGTTCCAACCTAGCAAAAATGAAACAAACCTTTCTGCTGTTTTTAGCATACTTGTGAGCCTGAGCTCATTCTGAGCTTTTGTTCTGTTGAGGCTCCTGATAGCTTTGGCTACTTGTTTGTGTACCTGTTTTCATGGTTTTGCTTTCTGGCACTTCCTGCATTTCCTCTTGCATTGCATGTTGTAATGCACATCTGTTGCAAAGTAATTGTGTTTACTGTACACCTCCTTTTATGTGTTGACTGTTGTACTTTTCCTCTCTATTTTATAATGTGCTCATTCAGGAATGCTCATAACTACTCCCATATGTTCCTTGGATGCATCATGGCCTCCAGATAGCTTGATAGCTCTGTCTATAATTTTATGCTAGTAGATTTTCTTGTATTATTTTGAGTTGGATCTCATAAGAATCCTGTCCTTATAACATATCATCCTTAGCTGCAAAGGCAGGCTCCAATCTTCACTATAGCTGGATTGCCCACTCATCAGTTGTTTCAGCTGGCCTTAGTATCTTTCATCAAAAAGTTTTCTTTGCATGGAGGTATTTCTCTTTCGCTGCATTAGACCTCAAATAATGCAAAGAATCTATCTGGCTCTTTCCTTTCTGCTTCTATAATCTTGAAGAACCATGATCTGCAGATATCCCTGACCTATGGACCAGTATGCTTTAGAAAATGATAAGTTTTATGATCCTGCAAAAATCAGCGTCATCACTTATTTTCATCTAGCCCAGTTTTCTGCACTATTTCCAATTTCAAAATCCAGTGGGAGCAGATTTCTTGCTCTAGTCTGCGTGGAAGCCTTCCTATTCAGATCCCATGACACAGATCAGATATATATATATATATATATATATATATATATATATCAGTTTATACCAAAATATACATGAGCCTTGTGCCTATATACACTGTTGTTACATCAACCCTTCTTGGTACACTGTGATTCAACACTTCCTGGGTTAAGTAACCACAGTTTCTCATCATGCCTTCACAAACTGGTAGCAGATTTCTCTAGGCCAGAGAAAGAGATGAAAGGGAGTGTCTGTAGATTAGGCGATAAATTAAGGCGACAATGCCTATTTAATTCACCCTCCTAATACAACACACTCTTCCTGAGATCATTTTAGAATGGAAGAGTGACTGTTAGTCCAAAATAAAGCTTGGCTCGAGTTGACTTCTATTTTAGCCTTTAATTTCTCAGCAATTTGTATGATTTCACAAGTTCTAGTCCTTCATTTTATTTACCCAGCCTGAAAACTGTGATTTCTTCATGTCCAGCATCTCATTTAAATCAGATCTAAATCTGAGCAGTTTATAAAAGGCATGTCTTCTCATCCCCAGAAAAGTACACAATTTCAAAATTTGGGAAGATGGTCCCACCAGTGCATAATCTTGAAACCAATGATGTTGCATTGCTAATTACTACAATCCCATTGACGGTTGCAGCATGAAAACATCACACAAATAATGCACTCCTTGTTCCTTTCCCAACTTGGTAATTATTCCAGTCGTAGATCACTTTTCAGCAAGGATGGCAGCAAGTTCAAATGTCTTGCTTTAATATACACTACTTTTTATCCTTAAGGGCTAGGGTTGCCACGTCGGAACCATCCAAAAACCTGAGAAAATGGGGGCGGGCCCTAGTGACATCACGGGGTGGGCCCTAGTGACATCATGGGGTGGGCCCTAGTGACATCACTAAACATGATACATTGTATAAACCACAGTTGCTTGGAGCATACCATTCAAAAAAAATTCTCTGGAGATTAAAATAGAAATCTTACCTAAAATAGGGTGTTCCTAGGTCCATCTGAAGTGACAAGGTCATTCTTTCTCACAAGCTTAGGGTGATGCAAAATGGAACTATAATAATAATAATAATAATAATAAATTTTATTTCTAGGCCTGCCTTCAAGTTGATCCCAGATAGGGTCTTCATGGTAAGCAGTATTCAGACAGAGGTGGTTTACTATTGCCTTCCTCTGAGTCTGAGAGGCAGTGACTGGCCCAAGGTCACCCAGTGAGCTTCATGGCTGTGTGGGGATTCAAACCCTGGTCTGCCAGGTCACAGTTCAACGCCTTTAGGGAACATTTAATTAACTTATTTTGTAGATCCCAAACTTTCTTGTAGACCTGTAGGAGTTTCATAGGCACTAATGCAGGGGCCTAGTGGATAATCCAGCCCTGCACACAAGTATGCCACAATGCTGCTGGAGGAGCCCTGTTGGATCAGAGTAAAGGCCCTTCATATCACAAGCTATATGGCTCTGTGTACCATTTGCTGGGAATCACAAGTGGGGACAGCGCTGCTGCACTCGGGTCCTGCTTGTGGGCTTCCCACAGGCATCTAGGTAGTCACTGTGCAAACAAGACGCTGGACTAAATGGGCCTTTGGCTGATCCAGCAGGGCTGTCCTTGTGTTCTTCAAACCCAGCATCCAACCCTGGCCAGTCAAATGCATCCTGTAAGCTCACAACCAGACAGCAAGGCGATAGACCAGGGATTTGCAAACTCACCACCACCACTACTTGAACATTACTGAGGGTCTTGGCAGACCACTTTATGTCTTTTTTGCCTGCTGAAGCAATTGAATGGTTTTTAATTGCATCAAGGTGGAACGTCTTATAAAAGATTGTACAAAATAAGAATAATCTTTTATAAAAGATAATAATGCTTTGGAAAATAGCAGGGAGTAGAAAAAGAGGAAGGCCAAACAAGACATGGATTGATTCCATAAAGGAAGCCATATGATTCCATAAAGGCATCCCTACCAAGGGATTCTTGGATGTTCTGGACCTCGTCCCGGCTATCTACAGCAAGATAAAGGTGGAGGGACAGGCACATCAGCGCTGAGAATTGTTCAGACCACAGCCACCGACCCCTCTCTCTGAGGTTATGCAGCCCATCGCTCTCTCTGCCCCCTCTCTCTGAGGTTATGCAGCCCATCGCTCTCTTTGCCCCCCCCTTGAGGTTATGCAGCCCTCTCCCTTAGGGTCTTCAGCCCCTCTCTGAGGGTTATTCAGCCCTCTCCCTGAGGTTGCAGCCATGTTAAGGACAAGGGAGGGCATTCTAGGCAAAACAGACAAATAATTGGGTGTCAGAACAAATTAAACCAGAACTATCACTAGAAGCTAAAATGATGAAACTGAGGTTATCATACTTTGGACACATCATGAGAAGACATGATTCACTAGAAAAGACAATAATGCTGCAAAAAACATAAGGGAGTAGAAAAAGAGGAAGGCCAAACAAGAGATGGACTGATTCCATAAAGGAAACCACAGACCTGAACTTACAAGATCTGAACAGGGTGGTTTACAACAGATGCTCTTGGAGGTTGCTGATTCATCGGGTTGCCATAAGTCAAAATCGACTTGAGGCACATAACAACAACAATGCCCACAACAGACCTTAGGTTTCCTGGTTTAGAGAGGCATACACATTTTTAAACATTAGTTTTGACTGTTCTGTTGTGCAAATCAGGTAGATTGAAAAACTTGTGTTTAATTATTATTAGTTTTTAGAAAAGGTGTGCATGTACAGGTATAAAAAATATATGGAGACCTTTGGTTTCCAGAACCTATGGTGGGCGGGGAGGGAGTAATTGAGGGGAGGGAACAGCAACACACATTGTGAATACATCCCATCAAACACCACACAATAAGGAAACATCAGGAAAGATTTCAAAGGTTTGAAATTGAAAATGCTCATGTGTGGACACAAATGTACCTTAGTGTAGACATAGCCTTGCTTGTCATCTTGCTCTGTGTGTGTTTACAGCATACCTGGACACATTTGGACTACATAAAACACCATGAATTTTTCTTTTAAAAAATGCTTTCCATGCAAGCAGTTGCTGCTATATGTTTGAGGTGTTTCAAAAATATCCATGTGAAATTACATTGCAATAAAGCACACTCAGAGTCAGTGTGGTGTAGTGGTTAGAGTGTTGGACTAAGACCTGGGAGACCAGGGTTCGAATCCCCACACAGCCATGAAGCTCACTGGGTGACCTTGGGCCAGTCACTGCCTCTCAGTTTCAAAGGAAGGCAATGGTAAACCCATCTGAATACCGCTTACCATGAACACCCTATTCATAGGGTTGCCCTCAGTCGGAAACAACCTGAAGGTAGTCCATTTCATTTCAAAGCACACTCAGTGTTTAATAAAAGTGGCTTACAAAAAACATTAAAATCAATAAAAACAGTCTAATACACTTGATTCCAAGCTGTCCATGGAGGCTCAGATCTTGGCAGTGAGCCGGGCAGCTTGGTATCAATTACACCTCATTCGTAGGCTGCAACCCTACCTGCCTGTTCATCAGCTCCCACTAGTAGTACACGCCCTGGTCACCTCTCGTTTAGATTACTGTAATGCGCTCCTTGAAAACGGTCCGGAAATTGCAACTTATACAAAATGCTGTGGCTCAACTACTCACAAATTGTCGCCGCCGGGAACACATCACCCCAGTGTTGTTCGATCTGCACTGGCTTCCAGTTATTTTCCGGGCTCAATTCAAGGTGTTGGTATTAACCTTTAAATCCCTACATGGTTTCGGACCAGTTTACCTGATGGAGCGCCTCCAGCGCCACCAATTATGCTGCCCGACAAGATCAGCCACTCAGGACCTTCTCTCAGTCCCACCAACTAAATCAGCTAGGTTGGTGGGGACTAGAGAGAGGGCATTTTCAGTGGCGGCCCCCACTCTCTGGAACTCCCTCCCATACGATCTTCGGCATGCCCCTTCCCTGAACGTATTCCTCAAAGCCTTGAAGACCTGGCTCTTCAGACAGGCCTTTGGGACTTCCGGGGAGGGTTAATTTTTAGCACAAATTGCCTGTTACTCTGAACTGTTACTATTTTACTGTTATATTGTATTTTATCTGTATTTTATTGTGATGCATTTTGCAATTGAATTGTACGTCGCCTAGAGTGGCCATAGGCCAGATAGGCGACACACAAATTAAATTATTATTATTATTATTACATTCTTACAAGAGTTAAGGATGGTGGTTCCTCACTTCGCCCCACCCGTTTTGTCCTAACAACAACCCTGTAAGGTAGGCTAGGCTGAGAGACGGTGGGTGGCCAAAGGTCACCCAGGGAGTTTTATGGCTACCTGGAGTTTTGAAACCTGGTTTCTAGGCTAGGTAATTGCTTTAATACAGATGGGGAGATATAAATAAATTCAGGTGCTGCTGCAGATTTACCCGGAAGAGGCCTAAGTCATTTAACTTTAAGCCCTGAGTGAAAGGGGGGGTCACTTTACCAGAGGGGCTCTGGGCCTGTGCAGAGCGCCCTCCCCTCTCTGCCCCTCCCCACCTAGGGTCGGGGCTTCAAAGGCTGATTTGAGGCTTGGCACTCTCTGGCGCGATGCGCACAGGCACACCCTGAAACCAAACATCCTTCGTGCTCACGGCCCACGTTCCTCGCCTCCTTCTCACCGGTCATCAAAACGTGCCGCCAGGGCTTGCTGACAGCCAGGCCAACCTGTCCCCTAGTCAGCCGGGGGGGCACTCTGCACATGCTCAACGGCACTCACTCTCTCCGTCGAGGGCAAAAGGGAGCCGGTTCCCTCCCACCTGCCCGCTACAGGCCTCACCATACGGCCCAGAACATCCCACCCGCGGCGCGCCCCCCACCTCGCTCTCCAAGGGCTGGAGATGACAGAGGGCTCCCCTTCCCCGAAACCAGCTGGGCCCCCGCCGGCCAGCTGCCCACCCACTCCCCAACACACCTGCGCGTCGCTCTAGGCGCGCCCATCGCCTCCGGTGCAGCCACGGCCCCTGCCCAGAGCCGGGGTCTGGCTGTGGGGGAGGGGGCAGGTGAGAGAGCGAGGGAGGGAGGCCGGCCACTTCCTGGGCAGCGGCTGGGAAGCGACGAGCGGAAGAAGGAGCAGAGAGAGCCACCGCCTCCCCGGCACAGCGCCTCCCCTTGTCGCCGGAGACGGCGTCCAAGCAGCCTGGCAGCCTCAGCAGGAGCCTCGCTTGGGTCAGGTGGAGGAACCATCGTCGTCCTCTGTCTTTTTGAGGCAACTGCAGATGCTGCTTTCTCCTCCTGCGCCTGCACCTCACTGGGAAAAGGCAGGCAGGTGGGAAGACGCTGCTTCCTGCGCCTGCGCCTGCCTGGGAAAAGGCGGGCGGGCAGGAAGAGCCTTCAGCAGCATGAATCACGCATGCGTGGCTGGGGGAGGCACTTCAAAACCGGAGATCTAACTAATTAACGTAAATATGGCCGGAGGCCGGAGACGGCCCCCTTTTGCCGGAGACTCCGGCAGAAAACCGGAGACCTGGCAACCCTATTAAGGGCCCTAAATGGAGAAAATGTGCAGTCTGCTCAAATATTTGCTGTTGACCCTCAAAATATGGATTTTTTGCTTTGATTGTTCTAGAAAAGTCCATAAAGATTTGGATAAACAGAGGAATAGTAGTATACTGTTTTTTTATGGTTATAGCTAAGCTTTTTCATAAGAAATATAAGGCCTGGTTCATGCAATTGCCCTGGCTGCTGTTTCCCTTCCTGTGGGTGAGAGTGAAGAAGTGCACACACTATTGCTTCACCATAGGAACATAAGAAGAGCCTGCTGGATCAGGCCAATAGCCCTTCTGTCCAGCATCCTGTTCTCACAGTGGCCATCCAATTTCCCATGGGAAACCTGCAAACAGGACCTGAGTAAAAAGAGCCCTTTCCCCTCCTGCAGTTTCCAGGAACGGATATTTAGAAGCATACCACCTCCACCTATGGAGGGAGGGACGGACGGAGCAACCAGCTGATTATATGAAACAAGCCAATGCTTTTGTATTTAAACATAACTATTGGTTCAAATTTGTTTTACTGTGTAGGAATGAGCCTGAACACACAGTGCATTTAAGCACCTATGGCTCAGTTCCATATTTTGGCTCAGTTCCATGCAGTTATGAATTTTAACCTACACATATGTTCAAACATGTTCTACGACAGACATCAGGCAAGACAAGAAAAATTCAAGGCCACTTAATAGTGCTCCAGCTGCCAGAATGTATGTATAATTTATGAATTTGTGGGATGTTTAGGTATTGTGTTTGCATTTGGGAGCAGTGAAAGGTATGTAAGTAAAAGCACAGATCCTGCCTTTCCAGCTGAGCTGAACACGTTAAATAACGGTCTTTTTTTATATGTTCGTTTGTCTTATCATTGGCCCTTTGTGTGTGCTTGGAATGCTCTCATAAAATCTTGCTGAGAAATCTTTCCCCAAGGAAATACTAGAAGAATATAATTTTCATTTCAGTGTACATTTGTTACCCTCTGGTTTCTTCCTGAAGTGAAAACAGTTTTTATCAATGGAGAATACTTTCAAATTAAAGCTATTTTTATCCATTGATTTAGACCCAATTCTTAGGTTACTCTTTGTGTATGGAATTTATCCTTGGTGTAGCACAGTGGGGAGGAGAGCCTGGCTGGGAGGCCAGAGTCTGTGAGGTCAAATCCCTGCTCATGTCTCCTGGGTGTCAAGGGCCAGCTAAAGATCACCCCCACAGGGAGTGGCTCAGGGGTTACGTGCCCTGCCACCTGTGCAGCTGTGGGCAAGCTGCAAAGTCCCAAGGAGCCCAGTTGCCTCCCAGCTGGCAGTTGCTGACAAGGAAGGGGCTGGCTTGTACAGCTGTGGCAAGCTGAGCAGGCCCTAGCCAGCTGGGGAGGACTAGCCTCAGAGGAAGGCAATGGTAAACTTCCTCTGAATACTTCTTATCCTGAAAACCCTGTTCATAGGGTTGTGATAAGCTGGAATTGACTTGAAGGCATATAACAACAGCCAAACAAAACAAGACAAGACAAAAAAAAGAACCCTCTCCCTTATATTAAACAATAAAAGAACTGCCATGTGAGCCTTGAGGTGGGAAGCAAATACCTGCATGATCTTACCAATTGTGATGTCAGCATCCCTATTTGTTTAATTGTGTGTCTGCCCCATTCATGCATAAAGGATAAAGGGGGAAAACAGGAAAGGTAATTTTTATATTTACTGGGAGTGTGCATGAGGGGAGCAGAATCCTACCTGACCTACCTCTCCTGCCCTAGCTTAATTCTGATATCATACCCAGGATGACAGAAGGGGGGAAAAAGGCTGGGTGATGAACTTCAGAGACTGCTTCTCTCTTTCCATGTATGCAGCTTTCTGCTTGCTATATTAATTCTTAATAACGGAATACCAAATAACGGCTCATCCAGTTTGATGGGGAGTTTCTTCTAGAAGGAGACATAAAGAACTCCAGTCCTTTTCCCAGTCACCACCACCTTCCTTCCCCACCTCCTGTACTACCCTTGTGGCAGAAGCCCCATCAGCTAAGCATATGGCAAGGTCAGATGTGCTACAACAGCAGTGGCCTCATGAAAGGACGGTGTGGCCAGGAAATGGGTGCTGAGAGGTCTTCCCCCATTTCTTTGTCCTTCTATCTAGAAGTTAGATCAGGGATAGCCAACACAGTGCCCTCCAGATGATATTGGTCTCCAGTTCCCTCATCAGCTCCAGCCAGCATGACCAATGGTCAAAGATGGTGGAAGTTATAGTTCAACAACATCTGGAGGCCACCATATTAGCGACTCCTGAGCTAAATCCTGGCTACACATTATATCAGTCACAGAAATGCTCTTGCAAGAATCCTGCAGGCTTTTATGGAGACAGGCGGAAGAAACTAGAAGGAATCATACAGCCATTGGCCACCTTTCTGCATACGTTGTATATATCTGCTTTTTCTCATATGACCTTAGCAACTAATTGTCCCTGTTCTTCTGTTGATGAACAAACATTCCTTCTCTCAAATCACAAATGGCATACTAGTCACAAGAGGCACACATTCTAAACTGATCCACATTTTCAGAGCTGACACACTTTTCATCATGATAATCACAATGACCCCAAAATCTCTTTCTTGGCCAGTTACCATCAGTTCAAACCCCATTAATGTATATGTGAAGTTAGGATTGTTTGTGCCAATGTGCGTCACTTTTTACACAGAGCTATAATTTGACAATTTAATACTCATGCACTCAGTTTGGAAAGATCCTTTTGAAGCAGCTCAGAATTTCTTTTTGTTTTTAGCACCCTGAAGAATTTAGCGTCATCCACAAACTAGGCCACTTACTGATCACCTCTAATTCTAGATCATTCATGAACAAGTTAAAAAGCACCAGTTATGAATTAGTTAAAGAGCAATACGTATCTTTGGGGATCCCACTTCTTACATCTCTCCACTATGAGAACTTTCTATTTGTTTCTACCCTTTGCAGCTTCTTTTCTGTTCTTTAAGCAGTTCTTGATTCATAAGAGGGCCTGTCACCTTGTCCCATGACTGCTACGCTTACTCAAGAGTCTTATTGAGGGACTGTATCAAAGTCCAAGTATTCAATATTTACTGAATTAAAAAGGTAAAGGTGTCCCCGCACTTGTAGTGCGAGTCGTTTCCGACTCTTAGGGTGCCGTCTTGCGGCATTTACTAGGCAGACCGTATATATGGGGTGGGATTGCCAGTTCCTTCCCCGGCCTTTCTTTACTCCCCAGCGTATGCCGGGTACTCATTTTACCGACCACGGATGGATGGAAGGCTGAGTGGACCTCGACCCCTTTTACCGGAGATTCGACTTCCTCTTTCTGTTGGAATCGAACTCCGGCCGTGAGCAGAGCTTCGGCTGCGTTACCACCGCTTACCACTCTGCGCCACGGAGGGTTACTGAATTACCCCTATCGAAATGTTTATTGACTCTCTCAAAGGTTGTTGTTGTTTTTAATTACATTCATATCCCACCCTTCCTCCCATAGGAAGCCCAGGGCTAGGTTAAAAAAATTACTTTCTGGAAGGCATGATGGTTCTCCTTCAGCAAGACTTGTTATTCTATACGCTTGGTAATTTTCTCTTTGACAATGCTTTCCACCAGTTTTTCCAGAGCAGACATTAAGCTAACTGGTCTATAATTTCCCATATCTCTCCTGAATCCCATCTTAAATATCAGGATTACATTGACCACTTTCTAGTCCTCATATAATTTGTGAATAAGGCCTAGAACTTCATCTCTTGTCATCACTATTTCCTTCCGTTCCTCACACTCTCTTCCTGAGAAAGTTAGTTCAGGCACCGGGATCTGACCTACTTATTTATTGATTTATTACTGTGTTTATATTCTACTGTTCCTCCATGGAGCTCAAGGTGGTGTACATTGTTCTCTCCCTCCTGATATTATCCTCACAACAACCCTGTGAGGTAGTTTAGGCTGAGAGATACCCAAGGTCACCCAGTAAGCTTCTCTTCAGCAATGAAGACAGATGCAGAGAATTCATTCAACTTCTCTGCAATCTCCTTTTTCTTCTTTGACAGACTTGTTGTCCAAAGATCTGACTGTGTCCCTAGTTGGTTTCTTGTGTTTAATGTATTTATTGTTTGGTTTAATGTTTTTAGCAATATGGCCCTCAAATTTGCTTCTTCTCTGTTTGCATCTCTTATTGTCCCCTTCTATTTTATTTGCCAAATCTTGTGTTCCTTTTTGGTTCCCTGCTTTGGGGAATACTTGCATTTTCTGAAGGAAGGCTTCTTGCATTTAACAATAACTTCCTTGATTCTACTCGTTAAACAGACTGGCATCCTCTTGGCCCTGGTGGTATTTTTCCTGACCTCCAGTATACATACCATCTGAGCCTCTATGTTTTTGAATAACCCTCAAGCATTTTGGAAAGATTTGACCCTCTAATTTTTTTCTTTCAGCTTTCTTTTTTGTTAGAAGTGTGGTGAGAGCAACTCCTATTTGGTGCTATTTGTATACCTAAGGTGAGATAGAGAGAGGGTCCTCAAGGTGGCTAGGCTGCCTAATCTTACCTGTGTTCCTGTACCTGCCTTCTTTCCGTTGTGAACTGATACTCTCAGGGAGCTGACCTCACTTCCATTCTCTCCTTCCTTCTTCTTCTCGGACTTGCCAAGGGAGAGCAGACATCTTCCTTTTCTCTCTTGAAGCATGAGAGCAATGCCCAAGTTAGCTAGAACTTGAGTCTTTCCTATCAAGTATGTATTTCTATTAATAAAGTAATCTTTTTTTCTTATTATACTAAGTCTAAAGTCTAAGTGATTCAAAGCAAGGCAAAAGCTTGCTTTCTCTCAGGAAAACCACACACACTCACGCTACTCAAAATGCTGAGTGAGCTTCACTTAGCTAAACTCTGCTAAATATTTACCAATATTCCAACACTTTTCACCAATCCCTGTGTTTTGGGAAATTTTCCTTATTTGAAGTGAAATGTGACTGTGTTGGACTTCCTTGGCCATTGTCTATTTACATATATATTGAATTTGATAGCACTGTGATCACTGTTCCCAATAAGTTCAACAACCCATCTTACACCTGGGCAACGCTAAAGAAGTCTGCCTCCCCTCTGGTTGGTTCCATGACTATCTATTCTAAGGCATAGTCATTTAGGGTATCTAGAAATGTAAGCTCTTTGTTTTGACCAGAATGCACATTTGCTCAGCCAATGTGAGGGTAAATTGAAGTCACCCACTGACTTCCTCCTTTGGATGCCTCCTTCACTTCATTCTCCATTTCAAGGTCTCCCTAGGCATTTTAGTAAGTGGGAAGTAGTACATCCCCACTAGTAACTTAATTTTGAGACCTGGCAACACTACCAGTCTGTGGGGAGATTCTGTGGAGAAGTCTGTTCCTTTTGGGTTTTCTAGTTTATTTGGCTTTGTATCCTCTGGTGTACAGAGCAGCTGTGTCTCCAGTATATCCTTCCATGTCTTTTGTATAGAGTTTGTATGCAAAGATAACCATGTAATCACGGGCTCTCTCCATTCCATCAAGTTTTCTTTCTTTGTGCCCACTATGTCCCTGCTCTCCTTTAAAACCAAGCACTCCAGCTGTCCCATCTTTGTCTGGATTTGTGTGTAAATGTATCGGTGCATATAAACACCTATGTATGGTGTCTTTCGTCTCTCCAAATATCTCTGGCACATGCATTAACCCTTACAGCACCTTGGTTTCTTTGAATAGCAATCATGCCCTTCTCCATTTTCATGGCCTAGTTCTCCTTCACCCCCATTTGGACATTCATGAATACTTTCTCCCTCATCCCCGATGCTTCTGGCAGCTTTCCCTGTCAAACAGTGTGCCTCTATGACGGTAAATGTAGAAATAAATGGAGAATTGGGGTTGTGCATCTGACAGAAAGCTTTAGGTCACAACAAATCATACACCCGCGCCTCCGGGGAATAGGTTTAATGAGACTTTAAAAATCACATCTGGCTCAGTGCTTTGCTGTGGTGTAAGGAATTGTCAAGCGCGACACCCTCATGCCAGTGACAACCACCAGTACGTGGAGGAAAAAAATAAGGAATGGGGGCATGTGCACCAGAATAAGCTTTGGTTCATCCCAAGTCACACAAAGGCATTCTTTTTCAGGAGCTCAGAAAAATCCACCACCCCATAAGGCTGGGTCCCAAAGTTCGTAGTGTAAACGAATCCAGGTCATCCACTTAGCCTGTCCCTACTCATGGGGCACATCACAAAGTCCTGGCACATGCCCCATAAAAAGAAGGGCAGTTACACAGCAGCGTAGTGTCTTGATCCCTGAGCACCCTTAGCCATCCTTTTAATCAAATGATCATGAAAGGGGATGTGGCTATGCAAGTATTAGTGGTCTGGATGCATGTCTACCATACAGAGAGATCTGCGGGTGCAGTGAACACTGTGAGAATCAGGAAAAAATTGAAGTATGTTAGATGCACTAGGGATTGATTAATCTAATGATGACAGTGACTTTTAACTCTTATTAATACATACATGCTGATATACATCTTCTACCATTTCAACCCCCCTTGAATAGTTGTCCCAAAACACAGATGGCCATTGGCTGCCCTAAGAGTAATCTAGTTTGCCAGAACAACTGGCTGATAACCAGAGCTCTAGAATCAAGCCAGAACAGCAGATATAATATAATGGTTCATTTTACCACCATCTTTGGCAACCAGTAAGAGTTATTGGTGGGAGGCGGACACAAGGTTCTGTTTGGGAGGGGGAAATGAATGTAGTCACCAGAGAGCTTTCATGGACACTTCAGCCAGTCTATTCATTGCCAAACTGACTTACAAGAAGGAATCCAAGAGTTCTTTAATGCTGCTCCAGATTTTTATCATATGGCTTCAGAAATTGGCTGCTTGTCACAGAACATTGTGGACTTTGCCAACTGGATTTAGTTGTGGGATTGAAACAGAAACAGAATTAATTTGTGTGTGTTGCCAGACCCTAACTACATTGTTATTATCTTGACCCTAAATTTTCAATATTGCCTAAAATTTCTGAACCTTTCCATTTTAATTTAATTTGGGGGAAATATCTAGTATGCCACAGCCCACTATTATTATTATTATTATTTATTATTATAATTTAAACTTCATATAATGATGGTGATGAAAGAAACCCCTCAGTTCATCTGGCACATATCCACATCCCTGCAAATGAAGCACCTATGTTAGATTATCCCTGGAAAAATTTAAACAAGTCAGTTCTGTTCTAATTAAAAACACTTTGGTTTAGGTCTCTATTCTCCACGCCCCACTATTTTAACCTTGGTTATTCTTTTTTTTTTTTCAATTAATTTTTATTCCAATTTTCAAAACCAAAACAATACAAAAAGAAAACAACACAAATCAATAACTAGTACAATACAAAAAGAAAGAAAAAATATATATATATAAAAAAGAAAGAATATTGACTTCCGATTTGTCATAGTTCAGCTATAAATCTATAATATATAACAAACCTATCTCTTAATAGATTATAAAATCACCTTCCTCCAACGGTTATCTTAGTTGGTTTCAAATCTCATTAACATCATATCATTTTAATCTTCCACAAAAAGTCAAAGAGAAGTTTCCAATCCTTGAGATATATGTCAATCAATTTTTTTTCTAAATAAACATGCCAATTAATCCAACTCATCAAATCTACTAAGTCCAGTAATTTTAAATCGCTCTTCTGTCATTATCCATATTGGGTCCATCTTCCATCTTCCATCTTTACGCACCCAAAAATCTTGCTGTCATAGTCATATAATAAAAGTCTGATAGGAATTTCCTCCATCACAGATGTTTTCTTACCATCAAATCCAAACGTATCACTGAAGTGTTGTTGCAAAGCCGCATCTCTGTTCCTCTTTTCCACATGATACACTAGTACATCTCTTGAAGGTTTTTCCATTGACACAAAACAGGGATTAATTCTGTTAACTTTCTCCATTTCAAGTTCCATCAAATCCTTCCAGTCCAAGAATTTTTTTGAACCGATAATATCTTTATCTCCAATCTCTTCAATTCCTTCAAGGACAGCGCTGAATTCCAAACTATAATATTTGTCTCCAGGATCCATCACAGCCAGAAAATCCAAATCTTTTTTCATGTCCATAATTAAGCCAATCTCCATAGTTTGAACCTTGCCTTTAATTTCTCTTCCATCCTTTTTTTGTTTTCCAGATCTATCTTTATTCTCCTTTCTCATAGAATCCTGAGTTTCTTTCAGCTCCTGTCTCATTTCGTGAAATTCAATTCTCCACGCTTGTCTATTATTTCTCAGTTCTTGTTTTATTGAGTTAATCCCATTCATTATTTTCTGAAACATGTCTAGAGATAAAGTCCCTTCTTGTACATCCATGATCTTCTTAATTGTCATTCTTAAAACCAAAGGAACAAAACTCCTTCAATTTTCAATGTCCCAAACAGAGAGCAGCTTATTTCTTTAACCAGTTACAAAGGAGTTAATCTTTCCAGCAAACTAACGTCACACGCTAGACAGCCCTTATCTCTTATCTGCCCAGAAGTGTAAGAATGGCTTTAGTTCACAGCGTCGAAATAGCTAGTAGCAGAGAGAATGAGCAGATTCGTCAAAAAGAAAAAAAAAGTAGATCAAGAAAAATAGTCCCAGCCAATAAATCAAAAAGATTTCTTATCTCTTTCAATCAGAAATCTCTCATCCGTTTAATCTTTAGAATGCTATTTTCCATGTCAGCTTTTTGCAATAAAAAAAAAAGATACGCTATTTATATTTTCTTCCCCCTTAGTTCCGTGAATAAAAAAAGGAAAGTCTTACCTCACCTAGGTTATCTCAATTGCTGTTACTTTGACAAATCTCTTTAGCTGTATAGATAAGAAAATGATGAATGTAGACAGGAGGATGTTTGCCTGTTAATCCGTATAAAAAAAACGGGTCACTTATCCAGCTGAGCTAGCATAAAAATCCTCGCTCTGTCTGAGCTGCTGGAAGACAGACAATTCTGACGAATTCCAGACTCCAACAATCAAAACAAAGCTATGTAGGAAATCTCACGTTTCTTCTTTAACCGGAAGAAATTATTCCCAGTCAGAAAAGAGCCTTCTGACTGAATTTAAACTGGAAAAGTTTCATCCAAGACGAGAGCTCGTCTCAGAGGCTGCACAGGCGTAGGGATCCTCCTGGGAAGTCCTAACCTTGGTTATTCTTGTTGAGTAGAATGTGGTAGATCTTTGAAATAGAAAGGTGGGGGGAGCCAACATGCTGTCACTGTCATAAATATATGCCCAAACACTTTCAGCATCTTTTCATAGGATTGCCTTTGTCATCCGTTATAATGGAGGCTTCCTCAATGGAATACATAAAGAACATCTAGTAATTAACGGGGCATGAATAGCTTTGTGAGGCTTGCACACAGGAACGCATTTGTCTTTGATCTAAAGCAAACATGTGCTGATAACTATGGTTGGCAACTTTTGATTTAAAAAAATGTTAATATTTTGGCAGAGCCAGAAATAGACCAGGAGGCAGAGTTTGGCAGACTCCTGTGGGAGCACAGATAATGGCAAAAACTTTTTAGTTGCTTTTGTGGTGTCATGACTCAAAGGTCCAACTCCCCATCTTCAGGGGACAAGGACTTTCATTCAGAAGAGGTATCCAAGACCATGATCCCCAGAGCCAGCCCTGGACATCCCCTTTGCTGAGAAGCTCCGGCCAGCATTTTGGCAGCTGCTCTCCAGCCTGATGTGACTCACAGCTGCAGTCCAGAAGCACCGGTGGAACCACAGCCTGTGCTGTCAAGGTCAATGGCTGTTGGGGCAGGCTATGCCCCATAAACTAAGGAGACTTCTTCCTCCACAGGCAGAGTTAGCAGCCCTGACTGAGCTGCAGCTCTTTAAACCTTAGTCTGAGGTTGCCTGTTGCTTGAAGCTTGAGCCTTGTTCCTTTGAGTCTCTGTCCTGAGCTCCCTACGGAGCTGCCCAAGGTGCTCTTTGCCTGAACGCCTTGCTGTACTTTGATTTACCTTGTTTGTTTCACCAGAATTTGCTTTGCTTTCTCTGTCTTGATGAAACCTAGATTCTATCCAATGCTGTGCAAGTGGAATTCTGTACATATAATGAGACTCCCCCTTCCTCTTCTCCCCCTACATGACTCCAAGATCTGCCCTGGAGAGTCCCCCAACCTGTGGGATTTCTTTGACGGAGCTTATAGCAGCCCTTGCTTCAGTCAAGTTTGTAATGTGAATGTAAACCTACACTGATCACCATATTAATTCACATTAAATTAAATGACTCTCCTTTGCTTTTTAAAAACAATAGCATAAGAAGTGCCCTGTTAGATCAGATGGAGATTCTGTCTAGTCAGCATCCTTTTTCCAACAGTGGCCAGCCAGAAGCTTCTGTTGTTTGTCCCCCAGGAACAGCTTCATTGTCCTTGAATATGGCAATTCAATGGTTATATGAATAACTATCCCAAATTAACATAAATACTAGAGCTGTGCATCTCTTCCTTGTGCAGCCAGAATTATGGGTTAATAGAGGTGAATTGGGTGAGCTGGATTCTTCCATTAACAATGCCTCGAGTTTGGTCAGGGGCTCCTTAAAGTCCTGAGTTGCTCTATGGACTTAGGTGCCCAATGCAGCATTCAAAATAAAGTGAGTACTGGATTTTCAAAAATCAAAACCAAGTTGACTAGAGAAACAGCCTGAGCTTGAGGCTGGAGGAGGTGGAGAGGTGGACAGGAATCTTTTGACAGACATGTCTAGGTTTTAATCACAATGAATCTCCCCCCCCCCAAAAAAAGCAGTGATTTGGGGGAGGAACGTTTGCAAACTCTTAGGAGACCTCAGTAGGATCATTTCACTTTCCCTCTCCCTCAGTTCAGGTGCATGGCTTTTCATGAGATTGATTTCTTCCTTTTCACTCTAATCCCCTTCTGTTTTTCAACAAACAACGTCTACTTTAATTACTTGTTCTTCATTCTATTATTTTCTTTAATTACTTGTTCTTCATTCTATTTGGTTTCTCTTAATTATTCCATAGGCTTCTGCAAGCTTCTTTAAGAATTCCCCACCCCACCTTTGCTTGTGTGTGTGTGGCATGTGCACTTGGTTTTTTATCAATTTCCAGTTTGCTTGTTCAAAACTTTCACTTCATTTTAGGGTACTTATGACTTCATTACATTGAATTTTTGCTGTCCACTATTAATGGGTTTGCTGTTATTGTTGCTGAAATAAAATTAGATACAGTATACCTAGGGAAATAGAATACATAGAAAAACAGTTATTAGACCCAGTTTCAATCCTTATATCTAAACTAATTTGTCAAAGGGTTATCATCAATAAGGAAATAAATATGGAATCACATATACACCAATTCTCAATAAGTTAACATAAAAAAGAAAAGTTAATCTAGATGGCTTTGGAGTATGTCATGAATTTCATATTTCATCTTAGCTCCAAGAATTTATACAAAGACTGACGTAAATCAAATCGTTTTAAGTTATATAAGTGAAAATGAAGTGTAGGGTCAGAGGTTATCTTGAAACTGTATATTACAATGATTTATAAATTTCTATGAATTTCTTTGTTCTTCCTTTCCTTGTTCTTCTGTAGCAAGTAAGCTTTGCTAAAAGAACTACTCCAGATTTTATTATACTATTGATATATATATCTAAAAACAATCTTGTTGTTATGTGCCTTCAAGTCGATTACGACTTATGGTGACCCTATGAATCAGCAACCTCCAGTAGCATCTCTTGTGAACCACTCTGTTCAGATCTTGTAAGTTCAAGTCTGTGGCTTCCTTTATGGAATCAGTCCAGCTCTTGTTTGGCCTTCCTCTTTTTCTACTCCCTTCTGTTTTCCCCAGCATCATTGTCTTTTCTAGTCAATCATGTCTTCTCATGATGTGTCCAAAGTATGATAACCTCAGTTTCATCATATTAGCTTCTAGTGATAGTTCTGTTTAATTTGTTCTAACACCCAATTATTTGTCTTTTTGGCAATCTGCAAAGCTCTCCTCCAACACCGCATTTCAAATGAGTTGGATTTTTCTCTTATCCGCTTTTTTCACTGTCCAACTTTCACATCCATACATAGAGATCAGGAATACCATGGTCTGAATGATCCTGACTTTAGTGCTCAGTGATACATCTTTGCATTTGAGGACCTTTTCTAGTTCTCTCATAGATGCCCTTCCCAGTCCTAGCCTTCCGATTTCCGAGTATTATCTCCATTTTGGTTAATGACTGTGTCAAGGTATTGATAATCCTTGACAAGTTCAATGTCCTCATTGTCAACTTTAAAGTTACATAGATCTTCTGTTGTCATTACTTTGGTCTTCTTGATGTTCAGCTGTAGTCCTGCTTTTGTGCTTTCCTCTTTAACTTTCATCAGCATTTGTTTCAAATCATTACTGGTTTCTGCTAAAAGTATGGTATGGTCTGCTTATCTTAAATTATTGATATTTCTCCCTTCAGTTTTCACACCTCCTTCATCTTGGTCCAATCCCGCTTTCCGTATGATATGTTCTGCATATAGATTAAACAAGTAACGTGATAAAATACACCCCTGTCTCACACCCTTTCCAATGAGGAACCAATCAGTTTCTCCATATTCTGTCCTTACAGTAGCCTTTTGTCCACAGGATAGGTTGCGCATCAGGACAATCAGATGCTGTGGCACCCCCGTTTCTTTTAAAGCATTCCATAGTTTTTCATGATCTACACAATCAAAGGCTTTGCTGTAATCTATAAAGCATAGGGTGATTTCCTTCTGAAATTCCTTGGTCCGTTCCATTATCCAACTTAAGTTTGCAATATGATCTCTGTTACCTCTTCCCTTTCTAAATCCAGCTTGGACATCCGGCATTTCTTGCTCCATATATGGTAAGAGCCTTTGTTGTAGAATCTCGAGCATTGCATGGGATATTAAGGCAATAGTTTGATAATTATAGCTGTTGTCAATTCTAAATCTTCAGCGTTAATAATTTCTTTCAAAAGACTAAAAAGTAACGCTTCAGGTGTTTTTGGAATATCATAATCAGTTACCTTCTGCCAAACTTTCTGCCAAAAACTAGCAATGTTATGTTATTAAAGAATGAATACTATACTTTTAAGGGACATCCTCCACAAAGCAGTTTACAACCTCCTATGGTTTATTAATATACCGACTTGACCCAAAGGCCCCCAAAGCAGCAAACAGCACATTAATACAAAAGAAAAATACAATAAATGCAAAAGGATGAGATCCAACCCCCCTTTTTTGCTGGACTGATTTGTGTGTGTGTGTATTGGGCAGAGGTGTCCCACCTCCCAGCCCTGCCAATCTCCACCTGTGGAGTGATGTCAGTGTCACTCCTCCAGTGCAGACCTCCCCATTTAATCCACTGGCACTAGCCTGGATAAATTGGGGGAGGGGTCCAGAAGAAGGAGGGATTGAACTAGCCCAACTGCCATCCATGGCATCATCAGGCCTGATCTGGGCCTGATCGCTGTGCTAGCCCAGGCTGGCGCAGCAATTTCCCTGCCCCCTTGCTTGCTGCCCCAGCTACCATCACACCCCACCACTGTCTGGATTGAGTTTGTAAATCAAAACAATATAAATTAATAAAATAACAGAATACCCACTAATCACACTGGAAGTGTATTGTGGGCTGCTTTCATGCTGTCACCATAGACACAGCTCTGCAGCATTCTGTCTCTCACTGGGAAGCCACGTTAACTCACATCACACACACCCAGCTGCTCCAGTCTCTCACTTAGAAGTAAGACTATTCACAACACTTGCCCACAAGGAGTCCCCTCACCCTCGTTTCACCTTGAGCCTCCCACCAGTGTTGGCCCACTGGTGGAAACCTGCCATGAACGACAGCCTCCATATAAGTAGGCTTCATCACCATCACCACCCCTAGAAATCAGCTAAAAAAGATCTTGATTTTCGTAGGCAGAGCTAGCTGGCCAAACCTGGCTCCTTCAGTAGCACTGTTCTCCAAGTGCAGCAGGAAAGGGCCAGGGAGGTTAAGGTTGGTATCCCCACCCAGACAGCTGTAGTCCTGCTACTGCTACTGGAGAAGACAACCAGAAGTAATATGTCAGCCCCTGGATTGTGACATTTCCAACACCTATCCTCATGCAGACAATATTTCTTTAATTTGACAAGCATTAAGTACCATCTGATTTTTAGCTTTTAAAAAGCTTTATTTAGGTTCTGCTTAAATAAACTTTTAATTAAAGTTTTCTCCACTCCCCTGTATATCTGGTACTTTTTCCTCACTCAGCTAAGCCTGCTTGTCCCTTAAGTAAACCCTCAGTTGTGTTTTTCATTGCCAGCTTATTATTACCCACTTACCCAGGGGCACGTCCTTCAAGTCACCAGTTTTCAGACTGATTATCCACAAAACATTAGAACAGATTAAGTGATTTCTATTTTATCCACCATAGAATGGTCACGTCTTCCCTTGTGAGAGAACCAGTCCGCTTATTTGTTCAGGAGGTTGGCAGGCTTCATCCCCTCAAAAGGCATGGTTGCCAACCATGCCTGCAAATTGCATCCAATCCTGGCAGAAAATAAAAAAAGTTTAGGTTTCCTACACAAAATTCTTTAGATGTTATCTGTCTGCGTTTTGGCTGGCTTAATCCTCTTTAGAGGGGCTCCTTTGCTTGAAAAGAAATCATCCACTTCTATGAAAAACAAAAGCAAGTTATAACTATTTTTAGATTCCCCATTATAGTCAATGGGGAGAAAACAGATTTGCATGTAACAGATCCAGTTTAGACCTGAATAACATGTTGAATCAGAACGACACAGAGCGGATTCGATACAGGTGCTACAGATATACATTGTGGCAAGTACATACCCCACAAGAAATAACATGAGAGAGGTCTGCCTATGAAGGGAATGAGGGCTTTCCTCCACAATATCATTTGTAAAATTGTCTTTTCTTGTTGATGATCAATGAGCCTATTCAATCAGGCTCCTTACCACCCTCTGCCTCCTCTGTTCTTGGGAAGTATTTTCTCCCTCCATTTCCTTTCTGGCATTTAGCATAGTTTTGCGAACTGCTGTTCATTGTTGCTTAAACAAACTATGTTTCTTTTGTAAAGCAGACACTGAAGTCCTAGTTTGAAGGGGGCTTTCAGATTGTGCTTGTGAGACATTCTGAAGAGGGTTAGGAAATCAGTCCGGGGAAAGTGGGAAGGAACATGCTTTCCCAAAGTTCATTCCCAGTTTGCAGTCCACGGATGGCAGTAAACTAGCATTACATCTGCACTAGACTTAAGTCTGTGCGGAGCAGGGGGTCATAAAAAGGTATAGAGGGACTCTTGATATTAGCCTAAGACAGGGGTTGCCAACCTATTGACTGCTGAAGACTCATCAAGAATTCACTGAGTAGTTAATGTGCAGTATAGTGGTATACATGCCTACTCAGAAGTCTGTTTGCATTCCAGGTAAGTGGGTATAGGAGGGCAGCATAGGCTTTGGTTTAGGGTTGGCATTGGAGAAAAATAGGGTTCTTGAGCCTTTAACAGCTGTATGGCAGGCAGAAATTAAACTGGTCAAGCCTTTATAGTATAGAAACACAATTATGGGAAAAGCTTCATCATGACTATTCTCTAATTTTGGGTTATGCCACACACCCCATAGCAGCCATTTTCTGACTGTCTCAAAATGTGCCCTCTGGTCCAACAAAGATTGTCAGCCCCTGGCCTAAGAGATAGGTTGGGAAGAAACAGCCTTTTATGTATTTGGGCCCACATTGTTAGGCATAATAAGTCAATCTCAGCAGTCACAATAGTGCCTAGATGGAAGATCATATGTTGTACAATCCCTCTCTGTCCCATTTTGCATTTGTTCATTTCACTTTCCTGTCCTGAGCTTGCTATTTCTTCTAGGGTGAGTTTTCCATATTCCAAATTTATTTATTTTTTGCAGTAATACAAGAACTTATCATACTTGGACAAGGGGTGAGAGAGGGTTTTGGCAGCCCAGCTCTAGACCTTCATGAATGAGACTGATTTTTTTTAAAAAATCCTTTCCCACCTAGGTTCTGGCCCAGTTTTGGAATTGAGATGGCCATGAATGCTCCAGGGAAGTGGCTAGACAGGGGAGAATGTTGTTGTTGGTTCTGGTGGACCTCTCAGTCCCATTGACCATGGCATCTTTCTAGGCCACCTGGCTGACTAGAATGTGACTAGAGTGCCCAGTTTTGCAGCGGCTCTGGTCCTACCTGGATGGCAATTGTGCTGGGAGTGGGGCTGCTGTTTGATCCCTTGACCCAGGTCTGGTTCCCCACATTTGGGGGGCACTGTGCAAAATGACCGTGGTGGGCCTTCTCTGCACCCTCCCACTGCCAACCCATCCCCTGCTGCTTACTAGTTGGTAGACAGGCTGTTTAGCAATGATCTATGGTCCATGTGGCATACCTGCACTCCCTGGCACCACCATCGTAATTATGGCAGCCCTGCCCCTGATAAGCTTATGTTAGGGTTGGGGTTGGCATCAGTAAAATGGTGGCTCTGGCAAGTTCAAGTATGCAGGCTCTGCTCATGGCCTCTGCCAGGCTGCTTTCCAGTTGCTGCAGCAGTGACAGACCAAGCAGCGGCACTGAGTAGAGAGCTTCAGCATGCCTGAATTTGCAAGTGTCACCATCTCAACTGTGCCAGCCAAACTCATGACATGTATAGATATCAGTGGTGGACTGGGGCCAGTAGAATTAAGATAGCTGGCTAGTGAAGGCCGAGAGCTCTGCTTAGCCCAGTTGCCTAGCCTCATTATCCCACCAGACTCTGTCACCTCCAAGCTCAGCTACACCAGTCGTGGTTGTGGTAGCCCTTAATTTGCCCGGGTATGCACAAGTGGATATGGTTCCCTCCCCAAAGCATTTTGATGAAACTTTTATCACTGAAAAAACTCCATTAAAGAAAAGCAACACCAAATGTAATAGATTTCATTGGTATCACATTCCAGAAATTTTAGAAGCCGTTGCAGGATATAATTGGACCCACAATGTTAGCTTAAAATTCCTCATTAGGCTATCAGGAAGCACTGTAGGAGAAAACAGAAGAGATGCACAGAGATGAAGTACAGAACTCACACAGAGAAATACAGAAACAAACAAACAAGAAGGTTGAGGTGAAATTCTGGACTTATAGTAAGCAATGGAAGGGACCCACCATATCCCAGTAACTTTATAGAGATTTTCCACCAGAAGAATATTACTAATAAGCAAACAGTGTTGTAAGTTTATACCATGAAAGTGTTTGTATCATGGTAAAGCCAGCTTGGAGCAAAATTCACTTTGTAGTGTCAAATTTACTCCTGGGACCATTTGACCCCTGCAGTTCTTTGTTTTAGTTGTATTTTGTTTTGTTTTCTCAAAGAAATATACCAATGGAGTGCCTTTCATCAGCTTGGGCTGATGGCCCAGTTGTGACCCTAACTGGGCAGAGATAACCTGGCCACAGTAATCTATGCTCTGGTAACCTCCAGGTTTGATTACAGGCAGGCTCCGCTTATACGGCAGGTTCTGTTCTGGACCCCCGCCGTAAAGCGGAAATTGCCGTAAAGCGGAACTCCATTGACGATAATGGGGCGCATCGCGCCAAAATGACGTCAAAATGGCCCGCGACGGAAAAAACCCGCCGTAAAAGCGTAACAAGTGCCTTAATGCGGGGACTTTCCCTAATTGAAAGCCGCCGCATTAGCGAAGCACTGTAAAGCAAAGTGCTGTAAAGCGGGGCCCTACTGTATTACAATGCACTTTACATGGGGTTGCTTTGAAAATGGTTCGGGAGCTTCAATTAGTGTAGAATGTGGCTGTCTGACTGCCAATGGGATCAAGGCGAATGGACCATATAACACCGGTTCTGTTCCAGATACACTGGCTGCCTGAACACTTCTGAGCCCAATTCAGAGTGCTGGTTTTGACCTATAATGTTCTTTACAGCTCAGGACCTCCAAATCTATTGGAACACCTCTCCCAGTGAGAACTTATCTGGACCCTTAGATCTTCTTCTGAGGCCCTTCTTCAGGTCCCCTCGCTGAGGGAGGCTCAGAGGCGGTGACAAGGAAGAGGGCCTTTTCAGTTGTGCCTTCCCATCTGTGGAAAGCGATCCCCAGTGAGGTCCACCTGGTGCCTTCATTGACATCTTTTCAGTGCCAGTTAAAGACTTACCTGTTTTCCCCAGGTGTTTGATAGACTGAGCTGATGTCTTTTGTTATTAGTATGCTGCCAAAGGTTCCTGTGGTTATATGGGGGATGTTGTTTATTGTTTTGTTCTTATGGTATGATTTCTTTAACAATGTTGTAAGTCTCTTGGAGACCTTTGGGTAACAAGCAACTAACTATTACTATTATTGTTGTTGCTGTTGTTGTTGTTACAGAAGTGTATGTGTGTGAGGATCTACTGTAGTGCTTTTGAAGTGGTATAACCACATTTAAAAAAAGAACTTACGATATAGGCAAAATGTTGTCATATCTTATTTTGAGGAGTGACTGGAGATAGAATAGATTCTAGTTGTCTTAGGAGTTTGGTAGTTGCACTTGATGATTCATTTCAACGATTCATTTCAATAGGAGTAAATTGGACCCCTAATAGTTTATTAAGGTAAATGTATTTAAAAACAAAAATGAAAAGGGGGGGGATTTGAAACCCACAGGACAACTGATCCCCCAATTCTTGAGGAGTACATGAAGTATGATGAAGTGGTTCAGGATTGCTAAAATATTTTTTTCATATATTTCAAACAGCTCTTGAGTTCCACATCAACCTCATTAGCATGGGTGTTTTTTTTAAAAAAAGCCATTGGGGGATTTCCAGTTCTGCAAACAGTTTAGAAAAATGACATTGTACCCTTAAAACTTCTCCCAAAAATCTATACTGTATCCATGTTATGAAACAAAATCTTTGTGCATACTAACCATACATTTTTCTCTTCTCTCTGCAGCTTTCAGTCGTGCCCCCGTTCCTATGGCAGTGGTCCGGAGGGAACTATCCTGTGAAAGCTACCCAATTGAACTACGTTGCCCAGGAACAGATGTTATCATGATTGAAAGTGCCAACTATGGCAGGACAGATGATAAAATCTGTGACTCTGATCCAGCTCAGATGGAAAATATCCGCTGTTATCTGCCAGATGCCTATAAGATTATGACTCAAAGGTAGGTTTCTGACATACTTGCATGATGGATTTTGCTTTAATCTTGCTTGCTATTTATGAATTCCTGTGTTTGTATGAGGCTGTATAGGCCCTTGAAATCTATGCTTAAGAGACTATACAGTGTTCTGTGAAATGGCTGCTTACAGAGGCCAAATATTTGTTGCACAGCATTACTTTGAATCACTTTTTAATATGATGTCCCTGCCTCCCTGGTTTCTTGAACAGATTAATTTCTTTTTCTCAACTTACCGAATTGCTTTGTCGCTCTGTCCGGCACACTGTCTAACCCTTAAACTTTGGCTGAGTCTTTCTATGACAATATCCTGGTCATGGAATTGTGAATTACCACTTATTAACATCAGGTGTGTCTTGAATGCATTCATAGACTAACTTCTTTGACACCCTATGCTTTACACCTATAGGCTTTCAAATCTCACAGCACTTTTAGCCCCAATAATTATTTGTATTTCTATAGCATTTTTGATGTTCAAAACCTTTAATGTACATTTCTCTCAACAGTCTTTACAACACTATTTTAAGATAGGTTAGGTGGCTTGCTTAAGACCATCAAATGAGTTCATGCTGGAGACCAGATTCAAACTAGGGATTTCCCAATTTATAGCTCAATGTCTTAGCTTTGGCACTGTGACTATTCCACCCCAACATCCACTGTTTTCAACTATATCTGTTTTTTTAATATTCTTTTTCCTTTCCCTTTTCTCTTTAAAAAAAGATGGAAAGGAAAGCCCTTACACATAACATGCTGCTGGTGCAACTCACCTTAGAGCAGGGTGTGACCCCTGTGTGTGACCCCTCCCACCAGTGCCTTATTTTCCTCTTGGTAGCTAATACATCTTACTAAATATTCTTTAGCTTTATCTATATCCTTCATGCAACTCTCTAATACGCAGCTTCTCCCCACTTGAAAAAACATAACTGTATGTGAAAGATAACTCTTTCCTTTTATATACACTAAGAGTGAGAAGGCAAACATTAAAAGGCAGTTAATGCAGAAGTGACATTGACATGATTCTTCCATAAAAGATTTGGTGAACCTTGACTAATTTTTGTTTGCAAAAGGAGTGGAGCTTTCAGAAACTTGTTACCATTTTCTTTCTAAATTTCTGGTTGTTTACATTTGTGGTAAAGTACAAAAATAAATCAATACCCAAAATGCAATTTTTATTGCTTTATTTTTTTATCCCTGTTAATGTCAGTGGTGGAACTATTTAAATAGTAAGGCTAAATGCTAGGTAACCTTCATCACAGAATAATCATTTTATATACAAAGTTGCTTTCTGTGGATGTTTCAGATGTGGGATTCTTTTTCTGTTATTTGTTAATCACTAAATTGGAATGTGGAATGACAACAGAAAATTTATGTAACTTTTGTCAAGGATTATCAATACCTTGGCACAGTCATTAACCAAAATGGAGACAATCGTCAAAAAGTTAGAAGAAGGCTAGGACTGGGGAGGGCAGTTATGAGAGAACTAGAAAAGGTCCTCAAATGCAAAGATGTATTACTGAACACTACAGTCAGGATCATTCAGACAATGATATTCCCGATCTCTATGTATGGATATGAAAGTTGGACAGTGAGAAAAGCGGATAAGAGAAAAATCAACTCATTTGAAATGTGGTGTTGGAGGAGAACTCTGCAGATACCATGGACTGCCAAAAAGACAAATAATTGGGTGTTAGAACAAATTAAACCAGAACTATCATTAGAAGCTAAAATGATGAAACTGAGGTTATCATACTTTGGACACATCATGAGAAGACATGATTCACTAGAAAAGACCATAATGGTGGAAAAACAGAAGGGAATAGAAAAAGAGGAAGACCAAACAAGAGATGGATTGATTCCATAAAGGAAGCCACAGACCTGAACTTACAAGATCTGAACAGGGTGGTTCATGACAGATGCTCTTGCAGGCCACTGATTCATAGGCTCGCCATAAGTCATAATCGACTTAAAGGCACATTACAACAACAAATACCACCATAAAATGGTGTTTCATAAAATGGCTACCATATCAGCTATGAAACTCAGAGCACTACCAAGTTCTGTCACAGATATTTTTTGAATGTATACATTTACCTTCCTCATTTTTAAAGAACTTTTTCTCTCAAGACTGTTCACCTACTCCTAGATGTTATTGTGGTGTCCAGATAAGTTCTCCATCTTCCACTAGCTCTGCCTCACTTAGAAACTCCACGCATTGCTTTGAAATTTTCAGGGGCTTCAGCAGTTATTGTTGCAGCTAAGGTCTTCTCTTTGTACTGAAATGGAAAACCTCAGGAAATTCCAGTCTTATGACACCTCTGCATGAATGGGGGAAAAGGATTTTCTCCTATAGAGGACTTTGGGCAGACATCCTAAAACTTGAATGTTGTCTGTCTTGCATTCTAATATGTGAAGATTATTCAACCCCCGCATGACCTGAAGCTTGCATGGATATTGGGCAAACCATATTACAATGCTTTACTGGAAACAGGAAGTTCTTTAGAAAACAAATTCTATTAAAGCAAGGCCAGGTTGGAAGAGGCAACGTGGCCAGCACACATGGTCCTTTGTAGCCCTTACCTGCTGTATATGGTTAGACATGTTTAATGCCTGAATAAAGCTGATCTGTAACCATGGTTAATACAAGAGGTGATTTGAACACTCAATATATTGTAGTTATATCTAGGGAACCAAGGACATTGGGAATTGTGGAGTGGGGGGGAGAGTGTGTGCCTTTAGCACTGCCTAATCAAGTCAGTGGAAAGTTGTTGTCAGCCCACTGCTAAAGAGCCGCTTGACCCAAGCATCTTCAGTGGTGGGTTGCTTTCTGCCCTGCATCAGCCATTTTCAGAGCTAAAACCCTGCATTTTAAAATCACTGCAGGTTTCATACCTCCCTGATAGATTATTTAGGAATTAACACCCATTAATGCAAGTGAGGCTGTGTTCTGTTGTACGTTGAAAGGAGAGAACCAAAGGAGAATGACAGAATAGGTAGAAATTGCTTGATATATAAGAAAAGGCTGAAGGAACGTGACATACTTATGTTATTAAAGAACCAAGATAATGATAGTACTTTGCAATGTGTGGTGGAACCCCGCAGCAAGTAGAAGGGCAGTTTTGCCCCATCCATTGACCAGCTGCTGGGGATGTTTTCTTTCTTCCTTCCTTCGTTCCTCTCAACAAGGACACCAACATAGGCAGGTAGCTGGTACTAGTACTAATTTTATTTCTGTCAAAGACCAGCAAGTATAAAATAGAAAGCACCAGAAAGTCAGTGTACAGAAAGCAGAAGCAGGCTTAAAAAACTGCGGCACTGATAATAATTGGCAGCTGCTATAGTGTGTTGGCTGTTTGGGAAGGGAATCATTTTGAGGATGTTAAGGGGAAATTCTGTTATTTTATCCTTTTTTCATTCCCCCCCTTTTTTAACTGTAAATTTTTAAATATTTTCTGCAAACTGTTTAGAACTTTAGAAATAAGAGATGGTATAAATCTTACTACATTAAACTTTCTGAAAAGAGAACAGGATGGCTGTGTGTTGCAGAGTTCTGGACAGGCAAGAAGTAATGAGGTCAGGTTGTACCAGAGTAAATATAAATTATGTATTAAGGCATTCTTCCTAGTTGTAACTCCTGGCAGTTAAACCAGTGAGGTTCTGGAATTTCCTTCCATGGATGATCTTAAGAAGAGTTGAGTAACTCCTATATTTCTTTTTTAAAGTGGGAGAGGGGCTGCCACGATTGGGCAAATCATGGCAGCAAATACAGTCCTTGCATAGATTAGTTCATACAAATAGCATTTCTGTGTGAAAATGGCCCCAGTACATTTTTCTTGCATGGCAGCAAGCATCAACTATAAATTGGCCATGAGGTAACATGCAAATTCTATAAATGACTGCCTGATTTATAATTTATAATAACATGAAAATCTCCATTTGATACAGCTGTAGTCACCAATCAGTGAACTTGTATGTGTGAACAAACCCTGAATAACTATAGCTAACTTCTGCACATGTGCAGTTTTAGGTTCAGGCTTTAAGGATTGGCTCTCATTATTGGTCGATAAGAAAATAAAGTATATGGAACAATGTAGTAATAAGAAAATAAAGTATACAGAATAATGTAGTAATATGTTTCATTTTATTATAGTATCATCTGCTGACGCCTTGCAAAATGTTACATTAAGATTGTCATCACTCCAAAGCACTGAATGGGTTTTATTGAGTCTAATTTCTTGGCATGGAATCAATAGCGATCAAAGCCATAATAAATTAAATAGACTGAAAACCTAATGCATGTTTAAATTGAGAATCCTTTACTTGGTGGTGAATCCCCAGGACAGGGAGTTCTGCAGTCTTGATGCTGCCACAGAGAAGGCCCTTTCCCATGTCCTTGCCAACAGCACCTCAGTGGGAAATGCAGAGAAGCCTCTCCAACTGACTGCAGGGGATGGGCAAAATGGCATAGGAGAAGGCAGTTCTTCAAGAATTCTAGCCCTAAAAGTTGTAGAGCTCTTGGAAAAAATCATTGGCCAGCTAAGTTGATACAGGTTACATGCTCCTTCCAACGTCGGATGGCATTTTGTAGCAACAGAAGTTTCCAGATGCTCTTCATGGGCAGCCTTTCAGGCCTGAGGCTCAACTTCATGATAGGATGTAACTGGTGTCTGATTCTGAAAAGGTAGGTCAGGGACAGATGTGCCAGAGGCAGAAGACGTGCTCATGGACAGGCTTGAGATCAGGCAACGATCAGACAGACAAGGACCAGAGACAAAGATGTAATCAGAAGATCGGATGGTGGCTGAATACCATTTCAGGCAGATGAGAATCAAAGGGTCATAAGGAGGAACCCTAGCCAAAGGCAGGCTGGAAGTCAGGTGCCAGATGAGGCAAGGCAGTCTGTGCTATTAACTCTGACTGACAAGTTACACAGATCGAAGAACAGAGCTTGGAGCAAGACTTATACAGAACCAGGAAGGCTTCAATTGTTTCCTTCAGTCAAACGGTCTTGGCTGGACTGAAGAACTGCACTTCCAGCACAGCAGAGCAGAGATTGTGCCAGTAGTTCTTCAGTCTGAGAACTGCCCCAGAACCACAGGAGGAAATATTTTCTTTCTTTCCTTATTTAAAAGAGATTTCTAAACCACCCCTCACCAAAAAATGGTCACAGGGAGGTTTACAAAAAATACAATAATGTAAAAACATAATACATAACAAAACCATTAAATGATTCTCGTTAATTACATAAGCAGCATTAACTGAAACACCATAAGATGCCTAGGATCTGTTGCCTGAGTCCCTGGTTCAAGTCCCATGGTGCTTTACACAGTCCCACAAAGAGTGCATTACAACAGGCCAGATCTGATGTAGCTAAGGCACATGTAACCATGGTCAGACCCAGAGCTTGGAAAAGTTACTTTTTTGAACTACAACTCCCATCAGCCCAATCCAGTGGCCATGCTGGCTGGGGCTGATGGGAGTTGTAGTTCAAAAAAGTAACTTTTCCAGGCTCTGGTCAGACCTGCCTTGTCCAGCAGTGGATGGATCTAAAGTTATTCAACAGATCGATCATACCAAATTTCTCATTAGGTATGACCCACTTATGGTTTCATCAGATGCCTTTGGCTATGTTGGACAGTTTTAGAAATAGTCCAAATAATCTGTGAGGAGGGCATAGTTGAAGATGTTTGTTATTATTTGCTACCCTATTTACAAGGAGGTGAGACATACATTTTTGGAGCATCTCCTCAGGCATTTCTTAATGGTCAAATGGACAAAAAATGATTTCTCGTTAGCTAATACTGATAAGAACCTTGCTGATGCAGTGGTATTTGTATGATGTAATTTCAAATTGGTAATTATGGTGGATTGTTTTAATAATTGGCTTTTTAAAAAATATGGTGTGTGTGTGTGTGTGTGTTTCCACTGTTTTACTAAGATTATTTAAACAAATCAAAAGACTGAATGATTGTCATAGGTTTATTACTCTTCAACACGTTGCTTTTTTTTACATTTGTTTAAAATATTTCTAGACTGTCTTTCCAAACAATGCCCACTCAAGGTTATAACAATAGAAAGCACAAAAAGAGGAAATCCATAATCCAAAAGCTAAACCATCAGATTCCTCCCCCACCCTGCAAGAATTAAAACCAGTAAGACATAGCCAGCAGTAGCCCCAGTACAGCCAGTAAAAATATCAAACACAAAAAGTCAAGAAAAGAGAAGTGTCTTCAAATATGAACTTATCTGGACCCTTAGATCTTCTTCTGAGGCCCTTCTTCAGGTCCCCTCGCTGAGGGAGGCTCAGAGGCGGTGACAAGGAAGAGGGCCTTTTCAGTTGTGCCTTCCCATCTGTGGAAAGCGATCCCCAGTGAGGTCCACCTGGTGTCTTCATTGACATCTTTTCAGTGCCAGTTAAAGACTTACCTGTTTTCCCCAGGCGTTTGATAGACTGAGCTGATGTCTTTTGTTATTAGTATGCTGCCAAAGGTTCCTGTGGTTATATGGGGGATGTTGTTTATTGTTTTGTTCTTATGGTATGATTTCTTTAACAATGTTGTAAGTCTCTTGGAGACCTTTGGGTAACAAGCAACTAACTATTACTATTATTGTTGTTGTTGTTGTTACAGAAGTGTATGTGTGTGAGGATCTACTGTAGTGCTTTTGAAGTGGTATAACCACATTTAAAAAAAGAACTTACGATATAGGCAAAATGTTGCCATATCTTATTTTGAGGAGTGACTGGAGATAGAATAGATTCTAGTTGTCTTAGGAGTTTGGTAGTTGCACTTGGACCAGAGCTTGGAAAAGTTACTTTTTTGAACTACAACTCCCATCAGCTCCAGCCAGCATGGCCACTGGATTGGTCTGATGGGAGTTGTAATTCAAAACAGTAACTTTTCCAAGCTCTGACTTGAACCCCTAATAGCTTATTAAGGTAAATGTATTTTTAAAAAAAAAATGAAAAGGGGGAGCATTTGAAACCCACAGGACAACTGATCCCCCAATTCTTGAGGAGTACATGAAGTATGATGAAGTGGTTCAGGTTTGCTAAAAAAATTTTTTACCATATATTTCAAACAGCTCTTGAGTTCCACATCAAGCACATCATTAAGCATGATGAAGTGCCATCTTTCTACTACCCAGTTAGCAACATAGCCAGCGGTAGGCGCAGTCCATCCAGTAAAAATATCAAACACAAAAAGTCCAGAAAAGAGAGGTGTCTTCAAAGCCTTGCAGAATCCCTAAAGCATGGCAGCCTGCCACAGATTCACTAGCATGAAGTTCCAGAACCATGGGACTACCATGGAAAAAGCTTTTGCCTCATGGTCACCAATCAGTGGATATACGAGGACCTCCATTTAGATCTCAGTGTTTGGGGCAGGAAGATACAGGTCCAGGTGGGTCCAACAAACAGCTCGGGGCTAAACTATTTAAGGCTTTAAAGGTTAAAACCAACACTTTAAATTGGGCTTGAAAATGCACCAGAAGCCTGGCACAGCAGTGGTGTTACCAAAACTGATTGCCTCACTGCTCTCAAGACTCTGGTGGCTACGTTCTGAACCCACTGGAATTTCTGAACTGTCTTTAAAGGCAGCTCATCTAGAGTGCATTACAGTAGTCACTGGATGTGAACAGTCTATGGGCCACTCTGGTTAGGTCAGACCTCTCCAGATAGGGCCATAGTTGGCATACCAGCTGAATCTGAACAAACATACTCCTGGCTACTGATGCAACTTGGGCTTCCCTAATCAGTACTGATTCTAGGAGTGCTCCAAAATGGCATACTTGGTCTTTTGGTGCGGGGGGCACCCTATCTAGAACCAGCTGTAAACCTTCTTCTGGAGCTGGGAATCTCCCACTCAAACACATCTCCATCTTGTTCAGATTTAACCTCAGTTTGTTTGCCCTTATCTGTTCCAGAATTGCCTCCAGGTACCAGTTTATGATTTCAACAGCCTCCTTGAGAAAAGAGAGGTATAATTGTGTGTACTGATGACAGTGCAACCCAGACCTCTGGATGACTTCCCTCAGCAGTTTCATATACATGTGGAAAAGCTTTATTTGAAAGAAAGGTTCCAGTACACAGTGGCGTATCTAGTGTATTTGACACCCGGAGTGGATCATTTTTTAACACTCCCCTCCTCTGGGTTGGTTGGTTGGTCCTCCTTACCTTCCCCTCCCTCTTCCTTCTGCCTCACACACACAGGTGACAGCACGGCGCCATGTTGGAGGTGAAGGACAGCTGAGATGGAGGGTCCAGCATGCACCATGTGCGCACCCCAAGCCCCCTTCCCCCAACTGACAGAAAGCGAGCGGGAGACCGTGACAGGGCCATGACATGCGGGTGGAGTGTGACTGACAGATGCACATGCTACAGAGGGGAAAGGGGTGATGGTGGTGGAGGGAGGACAAATCGCACACGGGCACAGAGGGCAACTGGAGTAGCTCACTGGCTGCCGGGGAGTGATGAGCCCCCCCTCTCGAGCCAGTGGCTCTGCCCCCTCCCCACCTCTGCCGTCTCTTTACCTCAGTGGCTCGTGAAGAGATCATTCCCCTCAGAGCGCTCTCCCGTGGCTTGCTCCAAGGGTGGTAGTTCTTTGTCTCCCCTTGGGTTGGCCTGACGCCAACGCTTATTCATTCCAAAACCACCACCCTTTGTAACAACAAGCACCACATATTCAGTGGACGTGGTGGATGGCAGAGTTTCCTAAGCAAAAAGGAGACAGGTCCCTGCATCCCCTTATTGCCTGCACCTGGGGCGGACCGCTCCAACTGCACCGCCCTTGGTACGCCACTGCCACTACATCAGTTGTTTCTAAGAACTAATTTGGATGTTCTCTGAAAACCTTATCTTCCCTCTTCATTACTCAGAGAGGTGATTGTGCAAATCACACACATTTTCACTACAGCTTGCTTCTGCTTTACAGTACCAAGTGAAGTGATTGCTCAGATTAAGGGATGAAATTCTGTGCTCCTGGCCTGTATCGTTGTGTGAGCTCACAACACTTTCCCTCTTGGTGGGAGAAATGCCAAAGCTGCTCCTGTCATTGTTTCTGCTGAGCATTTGAGGCTTGTTGAACACACTGACTGTTAATTAATACCTGTGGAGGAACACTTCAGTTGAAAAAGAGTTGTCACTGACATTTTGTTCTGCTATCTGAGAGAGGTGTGCAGTATTTTTTTAATCAGTCTGCCACGGATGGGTGCAAAAAGCCAGAGAAATTGTTTCTTTAAGTGCCAAGTAAAGGCTAAAATGTGTAGAAAACCAGCGCTGGGGACTCTCCAGAGAAGTAACCTAGCAGGGGGATTGCATGGGATGAGGGGTGGAATAGAGGAAGGAAAGCTAACAGGATGCATATTATTTTGGCTCTAACAGACAGTAGCTGAGTGAGAACCATTTACCATACAGGTCAGTTTTGCAATTAACCCCTTTGCTTGGATAGAATAATAATTTCTTCCAGGTAAGTAACTGACCAAACCAGCAACACTGTGAAGCTTTACTCTGTAAAGGAGTATGCCACCGAAAGCATTGGTACCTGCTGGTGAACATTCTACCTTACCTGTGTCTGCAACTTTAAGTCTTTTTCATGTTGATTATTGCAATGTATCTTGCAACTTCACCATTCTGGCTCATTTTGATAGTGCTGATGTGAGATTAAGGGCTGGTGTGCTGTTGCCCCATTCTGATAGATCTGGAAGTTACGTTGAACCTTGGCCAAATGTTTCCAGAGCAGAACATGTGACTAAATTCTTTTGGGATTTCTTGTTGAAATTCAAACCGCCTTTCAAGGACTAGAAACAAGGGGTGTGCATTGGATTTGGACCAATCCTGAGGTGAAGTGGGATGCCTCAGAGGTATTTTGGGCTGGTCAGAGGAGAGGAGAGACCTCTGTAAGACCCTGTGGCATTGCCGTAATCCAGACATTTTTTTAAAAAAAAGCTACAGACAAGCATCTGCTGAAAGCAAAAGTAACACAAACATCAAAGTGGGGAGAGGGCACCGTCACTGCGTTGTCTACAAGTTTAGTTTGTAATCAGAAGGAATTATTTGTTCAGTGCTGTCCAATCCCAGTGCTTTCAGGAAGGAAATAGCTTTTCAAGAGTGAAACTTGTGTCTCTAAATTTAAGGAAGATGCTAGGATGGGGAGGGGGAAAGTAGAGGCCCTTTGCAACCGACAGATTATGGTTGTAATCAGGAGGAATTATTTTTACCCCAAAAGCAAATCCCTTTTGGTTCTTCCCACCCAAAAAATTAAGTTTAAAGATGCTTAGTACAAAAGCCCCTAGACCTATTTGTTTGCAATTTGGCAGGTTTGCTGACCAAAGGGTAGGGGAGATTAAGCGTTTCCTTTTTTCACCTTCACCACCTCTGTAACTACAATGATCTGCAGCTATCCTTTTTGTAACCTCGGCAGATCATTGGACAGGCTGCTCCTCTGGGTTGGCACCTTTGTCGTCAGCCAGCTCTTGAGTCTATCTTCAGCTCCTTCCATTGGGGGAGAAGAGTCTAGACTGTATCACCAACAGCCATGGGCTAGAAGAGACTGCCCCTCCCCTCCACATACACATACGAACAAATCCCTAATTGTATGGCATAGATGAGTAGATTTTAATTGTAAGCTGCTTTGGAGCTAATCTTTGCTGAAAAGTGTATAGGTACGTGTAATACATAAATGGCAAATACCAGCTGCAGTTTATAGAGACCCGTGAGTAAATGCAGATGATATCTGGAGAACTGAAGCTCACTTCTTTCATGCAAATTACTATACTAGAGGCCCTTGGAAGGGAGCAAAGTCTCTATTGTGCATTCAAAACAACACATATGGGCATAAAGTGTAGGAGGAGTAGGTGCCTGCTCTGCCCCCAACCTCACCATCCTCTGCACTGCTGATCACGTGTTGAGTGGGAAGGATTAAAGGAGGCTTCTAAGTATGTTCAGCATACTTAGTATGTTCAGTAGTGCATGGAGGCTGGGGTGGAGCAGGCATGATGGTATATGTGAGGACATTGGGTATGGGGCCAACACACATGAGCCCACTCCCTCTACACACTTTCTGCCAACATACATCCTTTTGAATGCATGACTAGGGATAAAGTGACCAGCTGTTTGTGTCAAGCAAGTCCCACACTATTCCAGTCATTTTTGCTGTATTACTGTCATTCCTCCCCTTCCCCCTCCAGTTTGTTGGTATGATGGAAAGCCCTGGACCTCCATGGTGGGAGGCCTCATACCAATTGCTTGCTAATACAGCTTCCTCTGCAATCTTGTATTCTATGCTTGAATTTAAGAGCAGTATCTAGTGAGCGTTTTGTAATCATCCTGCTTTCAGTCACAGTCATTTATAACTAGTATATCTGTTTGGTGGCCCACAGTCATTGTGTCATTGTGTCTAATAGGTTCTCCCTGGTTTAGTGGGATCAGTCGAAGAGGAATAGAACAGAGATAAATATTAGCACTGAAGCAAAGGGGAAAAATAGCGACTGCGATGGGCGATAGGCACCAAGGGACTACAAAACAAGGATGAAAGTGGCAATCTGAAAACAGAACCAAGACAACATTCAGCTTAGCTCTTTTATTACCATCTTTGTGAGAAATTTGTATGAACGAATTAGTCAAGGCTGTCTGCAATGACCTTCTGTTGTTTTAGTCTGACTGTAGGTTTCCTGAATTTTGCCCAAGACTTTGTTTAGATTGCAATTTAGTACTCGACAATACATGACAATATTTCAAAAATGGGTTGAATGGTATTGTGGACAAAATTAAGAAGACTGAGGCTGAGAAAAAAAAGAGACCATCACAGGCATAATAAATGGCTTTCAAGACACAGTAAAGGTGGGATCCAGTTATGTTTTAGAAGGAGGATTTTGAATTTTAGTAATTTAATGGTGGCTCTGTGTGTAAAAGAAATATGTCCAAATCTGTAAAGCTTGAAAGTGTAATTATAACACAGCTTCTTTCTATTTTATGTAGGATAGCATGTCCTAGTGTCACTGGTATTTGGTAGATAGCTAATTCAGTTGGGCAGTACTGTGGACATAGCAAATCAGGGATCCAGCATGTTTTCGGTTCTTAATGTTTTGCTAAAACTGTGCTGCATGGAGATGTGACTGCATGCAGTATATGGGAATAAAAAAGACTGAGAAAACGTAAATGGAAGAAATGTATTGTAATTAATGCAGTGATATGATGATGAAATCACCAGTAAAGATTGCACTTTCCTCTGTGTTCTCCTCAGAATGGTTCCTCCCTCAGTTTGAGACAGGCAGGATCCAGAATCTTGTGTCCTCCTCAGCTGGAGGAGGGGCCATCTCACCCTCCAGACCGGTGCTGTCGGTTGGCTTGATAGGACCCATCCAGAAAGTCTTCCTTAACTGCCTTTTTCTGTCTGTTTTTTCCCTCACCCTTTTTCCCCACTCATGTTGTTGTTCTTCTTTCGTCTTTACCCTTTCCTCTTTCTACCACCCCTCACTGCCTTGCACCTCATTCTCCTCTCTTTCCCATGGAGCACTGGCCAGCAGGGAATTGCTACAGCAGCAAGCATGGCGGGAGATATTGTGTCTTACTTGCAGGTAGACATGGAGCAAGGGCGCTCCTCGGCGGGCAGCAAAGAAGGCTAGCCCCACATCAGGCATAGCAGGCTGATCGGTGAAAAGGACTGTGCCACGGAGCATCAGTGGCAACGCCTCCAGCGGCTATCGTGGCACTTGTCACGAGACTCCAGAGGGTGACAAGCCCCATTAGTGGGACAATCAGGTTTTCTGCTGCCCTGATGTTAGAGAAAAAGTCTGCAAAGGCAGACTGAGTGCTTTGGCTTCCCCAGTAGAATCAGACTCAGGACTCTCAGCTTGATCATTGCCAAGGGCTTTAATCCTATGACTTGAACGTAAGTCAGCTTGCAAGGTCTAAAATCATTACAAGGCACAAAGCGGCATGGCTGCTCAGGCAAAGACATTGTCACGACATTTGACATGCCCCCTGAATCCCCTTGATAAAGGATGAGCCAGGCACCACTCCATTTGCGGGGGTTTTCTCTCAGCTTAGGACTGGGCAAGCAAGTGGGTAGGCTGGCCAGTCTGCTCACGTCTGTTATGACAGAAGCAAGGACATCTCTGCTAGATCCTCTTCCTGCCCCATCTAGGGCCCTCCCTCCTGGGCAGCAGCTGGCTAACCACAGCAGGCAGGCTCAGTAGCAGATCAGCTGTGATGGGCAGCATCTCTGAGGGGAGGGGACAAGGCATAACCTCCTTTTCTGCATCAGCTGACACCTTCTAGGAGGGGCTGTCAAAGGGTAGATCACTGGGACCTGCCCAAATATCCTCATTCCCCACCCCAAGACCACTGGGATCCTCTCCAGGATCCCAGACCGCCTGCTCCTGAGACCAGCCTTACCAGGATTTCTTTAAGTGGCTCATTACACTGAGTGTGCACCTCACTCAGGCCACAGCACACAAATCCTACCACCATAGTTAGTGCAAGTGGAGCAATTTAATAACAGCAACAATACTGAGCTCTGCCTTTGAGACTGACCTCCACCCCCAGGGTCTTCATGAAGGTATTAGTGGCCACATTGCTGCACCTGAGGACCCTGGGGGTGCAGGTCCACCTCTATCAGGATGACATTTTGGTACAGTCTCCCACAAAGGGCAAGATGTATGTACAACCTTCAACAGCATGGGTTTGTGATAAATTGGAGAAGAGCTCATTAGAACCTCATTCATCTAGGGGTGCAACTGGACACCCGGGCCTTCTTGATGCAATTGTCCCAGGAACGTGTGGAAAAGATGAGCCAGCTAACAGCAAAGTTGCCAAGGCAGAAACAGTAGACCTGATGGTGCTGGCAAAGTTATTAGAGGTGATAGTATTGTGCCAGAACCTGGTGGTCTGGGCCAGATTTCACACTTGCTCTCTACAGAAGACTCTTCCCTATCACGACAAGATATCTGCATCATAATACATGCAGATACAATTCAGTGCACAACTGCACAAAGAACTATGGGGGTGTCTTTCTCCCCACGAGCTATTACAGTGGGTAAGCCTAGATGACCATCTCAGAATCTGTAATCATGACATATGCTAGTCTGTATGGTTGAAGGGGCACAATTAGGGATGCAAGTACCAGGTGCTGCAGGGAGTATGGAGCACCTGAGAGCCACAGCACAGATTCAGCTTGAGGTGTTCAAGCTGGTTCTGAAGGCTTTTGCGACACACTTGGAAGGAGAGCACATCCTGGTCAAGACAGATAACATTTCGGTGGAGGCATATGTCAGTCAGCAGGAGGGCATGAGGTCAGGGTCTCTATTATCTGAGGCTGTTCAGTTCAGCAAAACTCAGTTTCTCTCTATCTAAGCACCACATATGACAGGGGTGGAGAATGCCACTGTCGGATGGCTCTGCAGGACGGTGATGTCTGATGTGTAGTGGCATCTACACTCCCATGTTTTTCAACAAATTGTTCAGCGCTTAGGTCTACCAGTCCTGGAATTCTTTGTAACAGAGTACAGTGTCCAGGTTTGGGACTTCATGTATCAGTTTCCCTCCCTGAGAGCCTTATCAACAAGCATGCTGGAAGTGGAATGGCCATGGGGCCTTCTCTACGTGTTCCCACCTTTTTGACTTCTGACACAGACCATGAGGTGGATCTGTCACACAGGAATGGAAGTGAAGTCATCCAGGCAGGGCCAGCTCCAGGAATGCCGGGGCCCTTGACCATCAGCTTGCCCTGAGCCCCAGGTGTGTGTGTGTGCACGCACACACGCACGCACGGGCCCCCCCTACACACCCACACCTACCTGTCTGCTGTCTTTTACCATTGCCCTTAATGAAGATGGCGGCCGCGGTTTCCCTAAGGGGATGGCGCCTCCGCTGCCATCTTTGTTGATGGCACGCGTGCGTGCTACATGCGTGCATCTCTGCCATCAACTAAGATGGCGGCAGGGGCTTCTGTACCTTAGGGAAACTGTGGCCGCCATCTTCGTTAAGGGCAATGGTAAAAGACAGCAGACAGGTAAGTGGGGAGACGTGGGGGGATGTGGCGGGGGTGCGGATCACTGAAGGGGAGCAGAGGGGCAGCTGAGGCCCCCCCTGTAGCTCCAGGGGTCGTCAGGCCAGTGCCCAACCTGGCCGTCCTTTAGAACCGGCCCTGCATCCAGGTGACACCACACTGACAATAGAGACCCTGGTTTCCTAGACTATTGCCTATGTTGATACAGAGTCAATGGTGCCTCCTTCCATGGGAGAATCTGCTGAGTCACTGCCCAGTTCTTCATCCTTGTCCAGATCTCTTCTGATCAATAATCTGGAAGCTGAATGCTACTGGTTAGACTGGGGTTGTAAGGCATGGTTTTAGACACTCTTGTGACCTGTAGGCCCTCTTCCAACAGGATATATGGATTCACCAAGAACTGGAAGGTGTTCTTAGGCTGGTGCAGGCCCAAGCAATGGGATCCAGCAGCAAAAGACATCAAAGATACTCTGGGATTCCTTCAGTCTGGGTTAGATGAAGGGCTCAGGTCTAATATAATTAGGGGCCAGACAGCAGCCCTGAACAGCATTCTGGGTTGTGTAGGGAGCTATGCCTTATCCTCTCACTTCCTCTTTAAGTGTTTTCTGAAGGGAGTGAACCAATCGAACCCTCCTGTAGTTCACCATTCCCCAGTGGTTCCTGGAGAGAATTCTGCAGCTTGGGATGGCTCCTCCTCCTGGCACAGATTACCTCACCCAAGTGGAGGGGCCATTCCACCCTCCAGACCGGCCCTGCCTACTGCTGCGGGTGCTCAAGGTCTGGCTGAGCTCCCTAGGAGCCAGCCATCTTGGACCTTTTTCTCTTTTTCTCCTTTTCCCCCATCGCTCTCTTGCTGTTTCTCTGTTCAGTTTTCTTCTTCCTCTTCCCTCCCTCTCCCTGGGCTCCCAGCACAGGGCAGGGCAAGGGAAACACGTAGAGGGCCTTCAGGCCCATGGTGAGGGAGCAGACCCACGGGCAGCGGTTTGCATCTTCTCATTTGGTGGAGAGGCATGACCGCGCTTTACCCTGCACAGTGCATTTCCTTTGGTGCTTTTGCACCTGCTTGGTCAGCGGCGGACACATGACTTCACAGCAGTGGCAGGAAACATCAGACACGACTTTGGCCTGCTCACGCACAACATGGAAAGGTGTGAGAAGGCAGCGCTAGGCCTCGGCACACCATCAGGTCTCTCCCCACCCCCACCTTAGGGTCGGCTGGGTCCTGTGTTTTTCCTGTCTGCAATGACAAGCAGAGGGACAGCAATGCTGTCAGGAGAGGAGCAGAGTGATCTGATGCAGCAACAGATCTTGCCCCCTCCCAGGAGTCGAGAGAGGCACTGGAGTGCCCCACAAAGGAGGTGAGTAGAGGTCACCTGGCACACCCCTCCTCCCCTTCTCTTCTGGGGTGGGAGGAATTTCCAAAGATTTTGTCCTGGATAAGGGGGATAGTTGTCAAGGAGGTTATGGGCTCAGAGCCCACACAGACAGGAGTAGACCCCAGTCTAGGGGTTAGCATCTCCCATTGGACCAAACCCCATAAGAGGAAGCACCCATCCAAATTGGGGCATAAGAAGAGGAGGCGCACCAGGTCCCCTTCACCAGTGTCCTCATCCATCTTCTCCTCTTCCTCCTCTCACTGTTCACCTATGCACCCATGGGAAGGGTCATAAGGGGAAACAGAGACAGAAGACTAAAGGATTACATTCCTCTCACCACTCCAAGGGGAAGCGAGGGGACAAGAGGGTGATGAGTAGAAAACTGGCCACAGACTTGGGAATCCTGTCAGACTCAGAGCACTCCCCCTCTTCAGAGGACAAGGAGAAGGGGGAGCTCTCTGAGAAAGACATGGAGACTGTTCCAGGCAGAGTACTTCCCTGCATTATTCGCAAAGGCCAGACAGATTTTGGAACTTCATGAGGAGCAGCCCCAGGAAGATGAACCAAGTACATCCATTGTTTCAAAAGGCTCCAAGACAGCTTTTCCAGATGGCCAGCCGAAGGTGGCTATTCTCCCCTTCCCAGACTCATTCCAGGCCTTATGGAATGCCGGGTGGGCAACTCCAGGAAAACACAAACCAGTGCACAAGCTAGTTGGTAAGCACTACTTCTTTGCACCATTAGTGATGGGGCAGCTTAAGACTCCTGCCATGGACTCCCCAGTTGCCGCTCTCTCCTCACCTGCCACCTTTCCCACAGAAGGAGAAAGGGGCCCAAATGACATCTGAAACAAGAGAGTGGCGATGGCGCTGCACAGGGACTTCTGGACACAAGGAGCCACATTCAGGGCTTCAGCCGCTGTATCTGTGTTTGCATGGGTAAACATGATGTGACTGAATGAACTGGCTGCCAGAGAGGACATTTCCAAGCAGATGAAGGATGGCCTAAAGAAGATTTCAGTGGCAGTGGCCTTCCAATCAGATGCTGCTAAGGACGCTATGATGTTTAACACCGGGGCAGTGGCCTCCAGCATGATGGCAAGATGCAACCTCTGGCTCAGACACAGGGAAGTGGACCCTGGCTCACAAAGCCATCTTGCCAACTCCCCTTTGGGAGGGGGGGCTACATTATTTGAGGAACTGCTGGGGAAGGTACTAGTAGAAACAAGGGATAAACGGAAGGCCCTTCCCATGGCTAAGAAGGACAAGCAGCAGTAGTCCTTTTGGAGTCAGAGACATTTCTATCAACAGAACACCTCAGTGGGGTACAAGTCCCGCTGAGGGAAGTCTGATACGACTTCAGGCTCCCAAAAATGCAGATCACAACCTACCTCCACTTACCCCTCCACTTCCACATTCCAGAAAGGTGAAAAGAAGAGACAAGTCTCCTGACTCCAGGACAGCAGCTCGCCAAGAAGCCATAGGGGATCATTTACTCAACTTTGCAGGGACATGGGCCACCACTGCATCAGACCATTGGAACAGTTGGACCACAACTGTTTCCTCCAGTTACTTCTTGGAGGCTTCCAGGCTTCCAGGAGAAAAGTTCATAGTGACCCTGAAGTCCAGGAGATCAGATGAGCATCAGGCATACCGCAAGGTCATCGCTCATTGGATATCCATCCAGCCTGCCCTGGAGAGGGCCTGAGGCATTTACTCAATTTTCTTTCTGGTCCTGAAGAAAAACAGGAGACATCTGGGCCGTCCTAGACCTCAAGTGGTTAAACCAGAGGATGGCTTCCCTCCAATTTTCACACCTCCTTCATCTTGGTCCAATTCCGCTTTCTGTATGATATGTTCTGCGTATAGATTAAACAAATAAGGTGATAAAATACACCCCTGTCTCACATCCTCTCCGATGGGGAACCTTACAGTAGCCTTTTGTCCAGAGTAAAGGTTGTGCATCAGGACAATCAGATGCTCAGAGTCAACTACAACAGAATTTGTTGTTGCTCCAGAAATACTGATTGCCTACTATGCAAATCAGGTATGGGAAATCTTTTCAGCTCTGGAGGGCAGATCTTTTACTGGGCCCATCCTGTGGGCCAACTTTGACAGGTGGACAGGGCAACCCACCTCTTAATCACATATCACATGATGAACAGGTGGGTTATTGTGCCTACTTGTCAGATTCCCTTGCTTCCCAAGGAGATAATATGATTACTCATCACTGCTTTTTGTAAGGGCAGGTGTTTTTTTTCTCCATTAGCATTTCCTGTACTACCTGATCATTAAGTTTACTCCCTAGGTTGCCCACATTCTGATTATGGCTAAGTGGGCAAATAGATGTAAGGCATACCTAGGGATATGAGAAACATGTTGCTTTATTTCCATAGAATTTTCTGCATTGCAGCCCACCTTTTTGGATAGCCACCAAAACTTGTGATGTCCTTGCTTTTAGCAACTGTGGACATATAGTGGAGGCTCATCCAAATATGCAATCCAAATGCAGTTGTTCCTGTTACTTCCTATGGAATCTGCATTTGGATGTATGTCCCCGTTCATAAACCCCCAATTAGCCTTTGAAGCAATTTGTACGTTTACCAAGCGAGTGTGTTTCTCCCCTGACAATAAATTGGACAGAAGGTTGGTTCAGGATAATTATTTGTGCCAATGGAACTGCAATATCTGTGTCAGCAACTGAACCTATTTAATTATCAAAGCATCCCTGAACATGTCGTGTGTGTGTGTGTGTGTGTGTGAGTGTGTGTGTGTGTGTGTGTGTGTGTGTGTGTGTGTGTGTGTGTGTGTGTGTGTGTGTGTGTGTGTGTGTGTGTGTGTGTGTGTGTGTGTGTGTGTGTGTGTGTGTGTGTGTATATCATATATACCTACACAGTTCCCACATATTTTAATCAGTGCTGATTAATGTTTAAGGGTGTTTTTTTTTAAGTTCATTAAAATAATATATTTATTTCCTGAAACAAGAAGCAATTAACTAAAGACAGTTTGTGAAATATACCATGGCTGCCAAACACAAATGAATCAATAATTTTATGGAAAATGTCTGCCTATCAAAACAGTAGGCAAGAACTCTCATGCTTGTACAAATTAATTCAAGTTTTTAATCATATTAAGTTATTTCAATTCCCCCTTTGCATGTGTGTGTTTGAATAGCATCTCTATTAATTTAACTTTCTTAGTTTCAGCACCAGAACTCCTGATTATGTAAACTGTTTGGCCAACAGTTAACTCTTAATCCCATCCTGGGGGGCATCCTCAGGTTGGGCAAGTACTGTGAGATTCTCAAATGTGTGGTATGTTGATAACATGCAGCGAGGAAATGGACCCTTTCAGGATCTCATTTGAATGCTGAGCATGTAGGAAATATTTGCTCTTTCCCAAAGGAAGAAGCAGCTCAATTCAGCTTCAGGGGAGATATTTTTTCCTCTCCTGTATATAGTTCCCTTCACTCAGCAAAAGACAGGCAAGGCAGATGGACCAGGGGAGGGGAAAAACTTAATGGTTGTATTATATGTATGTTTATTGTAGTGTGTGATTGATTAAGTGCATGTGTGTCTGTGTGTGAATTTTAGTGTGTATTGGTGTGAATGTGCATTGTGTGGATGAATGTGACTTGATGTGTGTGTATATGTGAGTTTATTTGTTTTAATATGTGCCTGGGAGAGAGTAGTATACATCGACCGGGGAGACTTTCGGGGGCCCCAATTAGCGTAGTGACGGGTAATGGGAGGTACGGTGTTGTGAGGAGAACGTGCCAGGTAAGGGGAACTCGTCCCAGACAAGTAGTGTCTGTGACTTGTTCCGGTTCTCCTCACATCCCCAGGACTGCTGGTTGTTCCATCAGTCAGCCTTCGGATCTCCATGTGCTGTTGTTAAACGCCAGGTCGGTTCACCATAAGATCTCCCTTGTTCATGATTTAATTGTGGAGGAGGCTGCCGACCTGGCGTGTATAACTGAGACCTGGGTGGGCGATCAGGGAGGAGTTGCTCTTTCCCAGCTCTGCCCACCTGGGTATACGGTTCAGCATCATGGTAGAACCGAAGGACGGGGAGGTGGGGTTGCTGTGGTCTATAGGAGTTCTTTCTCACTCACCAAGCACCCTGTCCAGGTGACAACTGGTCTGGAGTGTCTTCACCTTGTGCTGGGCCAGAGAGACAGACTGGGAATTTTGTTGGTGTACCGCCCACCTTGCTGCCCAATGAATTCCCTAACTGAGCTGACAGAGGTAGTCTTGGAGGTATTGTTGCAGTCCCCTAGACTATTGGTACTGGGGGACTTCAACGTCCATGCCGAGACTGCTTTATTTGGGGCAGCTCAGGACTTCATGGCCTCCATGACAACCATGGGGCTGTCTCAGGTTGTTACTGGCCCAACGCATGTGTCGGGACATACTCTTGATTTGATCTTCGCCACTGGGCATGGAGATGGTGATCTGGTGGTTGGGGGTTTTTCATCTACCCCATTGTCATGGACAGATCACCGCTTGCTGAAGTTTAGGCTCACAACAACCCTTTCCCTCTGCAAGTGTGGGGGACCTATTAAATTGGTCCGCCCCCGGAGACTAATGGATCCTGAGGGTTTCCAAAGGGCTCTGGGGGATTTTCCGACTGAGAAGACTGGCGCTCCTGTCGAAGCCCTGGTTGAATTGTGGAATATGGAGATGACCCGGGCGGTTGACACGATCGCTCCCATGTGTCCCCTCCTATGTAGAGCTCATACAGCTCCATGGTATACCTCGGAGCTGAGAGTGATGAAGCAAGAGAGGAGGAGGCTTGAGTGCAGATGGAGGCGAACTCCTGACGAATGCATTGGTAAGTGCCTGTTCTAAGCGGTATATAGTAGCGGTGAGGGCAGTAAAAAAGAGATATTTTGCTGCCACAATTAAGGCATCTCTTTCCCGCCCAGCGGAGCTCTTTAAAACTGTACGAGGGCTTTTACATTCTGGCCCTCGGGATATTATAGACTCATCTGTAGCCCGCTGTGAAGAGTTCACCAGGCACTTCCAAGATAAGATCGCATGCATTCGTCGGGACTTAGACTCCAATATTATAGCAGTTGGCCCTAATGAAGCATCCAGATCACGGTCTTGTCCTCATTTATTGGATGAGTTTCAGTCGGTGCAGCTCGAGGATGTTGACAAGATCCTTGGACTGGTGCGGGCGACCACGTCTGTTCTAGATCCTTGCCCCTCTTGGCTGGTGAAAGCTGGCAGGACCGGAACCGCCGGCTGGGCTAAGGAGATAATAAATGCCTCTTTAAGAGAGGGAGTGGTCCCTGACTGCCTAAAAGAGGCAGTGGTGAGACCGCTCCTGAAGAAACCCTCGTTGGACCCAGATAACTTGAACAACTATAGACCTGTGGCGAATGTCCCGTTCCTGGGCAAGGTTCTGGAACGGGTGGTTGCCCGCCAGCTCCAGGGGCTCTTGGATGACACTGATTATCTTGATCCATTTCAATCCGGTTTTAGGCCCGGTTTTGGCACCGAAACAGCCTTGGTCGCCCTGTATGATGACCTTTGTCGGGAGAGGGACAGGGGGAGTGTGACTCTGTTGATTCTCCTTGATCTCTCAGCTGCTTTTGATACCATCGACCATGGTATCCTTCTGGGAAGACTCACGGAGTTGGGAGTCGGGGGTACTGCTTGGCAGTGGCTCCGCTCCTACTTGGTGGGTCGTCACCAGAAGGTAGTGCCTGGGGAACACTGCTCGACACCCTGGACTCTCCATTGTGGAGTCCCGCAGGGATCGGTACTGTCCCCCATGCTTTTCAACATCTACATGCAGCCGCTGGGTGCGGTCATCAGGAGTTTTGGGGTGCGTTGTCATCAGTACGCTGATGACACGCAACTCTATTTCTCCTTTTCATCCTCTTCAGGTGAGGCTGTTAACGTGCTAAACCGTTGCCTGACCGCGATAATGGACTGGATGGGGGCTAACAAACTGAAGCTCAATCCAGACAAGACCGAGACACTGTTGGTGAGTGCCTTCACTGCCCAGATGGAGGATGTTCATCCTGTTCTTGATGGGGTTACACTCCCCTTGAAGGAACAGGTTCGTAGCTTGGGAGTTCTTTTCGATCCTTCCTTGTCTCTCGAGGCCCAGGTGGCCTCGGTGGCATGGAACGCTTTTTACCATCTTCGACTGGTAGCCCAGCTATGTCCCTACCTGGACAGTGATGACCTCGCCTCAGTTGTTCATGCTCTGGTAACTTCTAGGTTGGACTACTGCAATGCGCTCTACGTTGGGCTGCCCTTGAAGATAGTTCGGAAACTACAGCTAGTCCAGAATGCAGCGGCCAGACTACTGACGTGGACCAGAAGGTCCGCTCATATAACACCCGTTCTGGCCTGTCTGCACTGGCTTCCTATTTGTTTCCAGGCTAAATTCAAAGTGCTGGTTTTGACCTATAAAGCCCTACACGGCATGGGACCGCAATACCTGGTGGAACGCCTCTCCCAATACGAACCTACCCGTACACTGCGCTCAACATCTAAGGCCCTCCTCCGAGTGCCATCCCATCGAGAAGCTCGGAGGGTGGTGACCAGAACTAGGGCCTTCTCGGTGGTGGCCCCCGACTTGTGGAATAGTCTCCCCGATGAGGTACGCCTGGTGCCGACGCTGTTATCTTTCTGGCGCCAGGTGAAAACCTTTTTATACTCCCAGGCATTTTAAAATGAATTTTAATAATTGTTTTTATCGTGTATTTTAAACAGTATCTTATTATTGTTATATTTTGATATTGCTTGGTTTTTGTTGTTTGTTGTTTTGATTTTTGATTCTGTTATATTTACTGTATTTATATATTTTGCTTGTTTTATCTTTTATGTACACCGCCCAGAGAGCCTTTTTGGCTTAGGGCGGTATATAAATCAAATTAAATAAATAAATAAAATTAAATAAATAATGTTCATCTCTTAATTTTTGTAGTCACAGATTTCATGACAGGGGGAAAAACTTTCATAGCACAATCAACATTTATGTAGCAGCCTTATTACAATAAATAATTAGGTGTCAAATTAAATTCTTGCACTTATATTTATTTATTTATTTATTTATTTATTTATTTATTACATTTATATACCGCCCCATAGCCGAAGCTCTCTGGGCGGTTTACAGCAATTAAAAACATTAAAAACAAATATACAAATTTTAAAACACAATTTAAAAAAATTGAACACAATTTAAAAACACATGCTAAATATTTGCCTCCAATACCACCACTGTAGGACTGTTTAAGGCAGAAGTGTCTCCAGATGTTGCGGGGACTTCCACTCCCATCCACCCCAGTCAGCATGGCCAATGGTATGGGATGATGGGAGTTGTAGTCCAAAATAGCTGCAGGGCAACACACTGATGACCCCTAGCTTACAGCCATTTCCAAACTCACGTTTTCCATTTTTCTTGCAGCAGCAAAGATATCAAGCATATGTGTATGTGTATGTAAGTAAATCTATGCAGATGTGTTCAAGGGGCCAACTAGGGTTCCCCAGTGTTTCTACATAAAAGATTTAAGGATGGATCTTTCATTCAGGCTCACCAGGACCAGGGCTGTGGAGTCGGTATGTCAAACCTTTGACTCTGACTCCTCTATTTTTCTACTGTCCGACTCAGACTGCTTCATAAATGGCAAATGTATATTAATTTTTCTACTGTCTGACTCCAACTCTGACTCCTTCATAAATGGCAAATGTATATTAATGTATTAATATTAAAATATTATTTTTATTTTGAAGTTGGAGTCAGTACATTTCTACCGACTCCGACTCCACCCAAAATTGCTTCCGACTCCAACTCCACGACTCCAACTCTGACTCCACAGCCCTGGCCGGGACATGCTGGATCCATGGACTTTAGAAATATTTTTCAAAATTTTATAATGAACATTTTTAGTAATATATTATTTATTATTACATTTATATCCCTCCTTGAAGGACCTCAAGGTGGCATATGTGGTTCTCCTCCTCTCCATTATATCCTCACAACCACCCTGCAAGGTAGGTTAGGCTGAGAGATGGTGGCTCATCCAAGGTCACCCCAGTGAGCTTCATGGCTGAGTGGGGATTTGAGCCCTGGTCTTCCAGGTCCTAGTCCAACACTTTAATCACTACTCCAGGGGTTTTCAAACCGGGGCCCACAGATCCTGATATGAGAAACATTTTCAAAGACCATTACAGACTACAGAGTTTCTGGACATGAAAACTAATTTGGGAGAATGCGGGGGTATCCTCATCAACAAACAATTCATCCTCAGTTGTAACTGTTTGCAAGAAGACAGATTAGAATTCAGTTAAAATCAATTAATTTTACATTGGGATTGTGGTGAGACTACTTCCAGCAGTAACCAGAAATCTTTATTCAACAACAGGCAAAAAACCTTGCAGTTTAAGAACGTACCTATAGCCCACAAATATTGCTATCAAACTTTAAAAAGCAGGAAAATTGGGCAGCTATGGTGAATGCACCAGGGGAGCAGGAGGCCTGACCTCCTCTCTGAGATATTGTACTGCCCTACAAATTTGTCAAAATGCAAACACCATTTGGGTTGGTCTTTCACAGTCCAATCCACTTCCTGTGTAGCTTGGAAGAACTTGGTAACATGTGCCTCTGAGCAAATGGTGAGTGGTGGCAACACCACCAATCAGCCCAAATAATAGAAACAAGACATGTGCTGTTCTGATCTTATTTTAGCAGGTACAAAGCAGCATTATTAAGACAGTTGATATAGTTCTTAATCTGCAAGGTCTTTTGCCTATCAGTGAATTTCTCTGCTTTTTAATCCGGGATGTAAGAAATGGGATCCTGTGCAAGTTTGCTGAGAATGGATCAATCATTTGCATGTTTATTGAGTTCAGTGGGTGTTAATCCCTTGCAATCATGCTTAGGATAGGTAAAACTGACCGGAGGACAGAAACAGAGGGCTGGAGTGGGCAGGGGAGAAGGAAGAAGGAAGAGGGGAGGAAGGGAGAGGAGAGGGGAAGGAGGGAAAAGGCAGGTCTGATCATTTGCATGCTTATTGAGTTCAATGGGATTTATTTCTACGCAATCATGGTTAGGATAGGCAAAACTGACCAGGGGGAGGAGGAGGGGGAGGGGAGAGTAGAGGAAAGGAGAAAGGGAGGGGAGAGGGGAGCAGAAGGAGGGGGAGGGGGAAGGAGGGGATTGGAGGGGGAGGGGAGGGCAGGTTTGATCATTTGCATACTTATTGAGTTCAATAGTATTTACTCCCGTGCAATCATGCTTGATAGGTAAAACTGACCATGGGGAGGAGGAGGGGGATGGGAGGGGAAGGAGAGGCAAAGGAAGGGGGATCAAAGGGGCAAGAGGGAGGAGATAGGAAATAGGAGAAGGAAGGGTGGGATCATTTGTATACTTTTTGAGTTCAGTGGGATTTATTTCTCTGCAGTCATGTTTAGGATAGGTGAAACTGGCCTGGGGGAGGGGCAGGAAGGAGGAGGGGGAGGGGAGCAGATTGGGTGGGTGGGCACTGGGCAGAGGGGAAACCCCCTTCCTTCATTTCCAAAAGGAACATTGTGAACAATATCATTGCTTATCAGCGTTTCCCCCACCTTTTTAATCTATAGCAGGCACATGTAGCCTCCCATCCAAATTTAAACCAAAGCTGTCCCTGGCCACAGCCACACCAGACTTTTATTTCACTTTAGACAGTCATGGCTTCCCCCAAAGAATCCTGGGAATTGTTTTTAGTGAAGGGTGCTGAGAGTTGCTAGCAGATGCCCTGTTCCCCTCACAGAGCTTCAGTCAGAGCAGCTGACTGTTAAACCAGTGTGGCCACTGGAGCTCTGTCAGGGGAATAGGAGCACCTGTCTGCAAACTACACTTCCCAGGATTCTTTGGGGGAAGCCATGATTGTTTCAAGTGAAATAAAGGTCTGGCATGGGTGTGGCCCCGTGATTAGGCAACCCCAGTAGCTGTGAGTCTGACTTTTAGAACACTGACAGTTGGTTCTTACTGAGCATGCACAACATTATCATTCAGTTCAATGTAAAAGTTCTTAAATTAATTAAAAATCAGCCAGGCATTTTTTTAACTTTTAAACTGCAGAAGATGAAGGTCAGCGTATGGGGTAAGGTCAGTAACAGGATTACACGTACTCAGTGAACATGGCTGATTTTTAATTAATTTCAACAAATTATGAGAACTCGTGACAGGAAACAGTCCAAAAGGGGTATGGTTTTTTCCCCCTTTTCTAAGAATTTGAACTCTCGATTCTTTCTGACTGTTTTGTATATTGTTTTGTTTTGTTTTGTATATTGCATGTTTGTTAAGCAAGCTTTTTTTGAGTTCAGGACTATACGTTTTGTAAGGTTTTGTTTTGAAATGAGTTTATGGGAAGCATCAGAATGGCATGGGGGGTATTTTCAGTTTAACATTGGTGAATACGAAAAATCCACACTGGCTATAGTATACAGCCACTCTTGTGGCTGTACAATATTGGTAACACTTTCCAGAGAACTCTACCTGTGAGAGTCAGTGCAGTAAAGTGCTAAGAGGCCCAGACTCGGAAGAAATAATTTAAGTCCCTTCTCAGCCATGAAACATTTTTGGTGCTCTTGAGAAGTTAACCTTGCTCATTCTAACTGATATCACAGGTAGGGGTGTCAACAGGATTTTGGGGGCCTATTACACTGTATGTGGATTGAGCCCTCTGTGGCATTAATTGATATTAATTGACAGAATATGTGCATACCCTGTAAGTCATATGCACATTTGTACCCTCTTTTGCAGATGGGGTGGAGGGTCAAAAATAAATCAGGGGTCACACAAGTAAGATGATGTCCAACAGACAGAATGTCAACAGGTGAACTTTTCCCCATAATTGTAATTCCACATTAGAAACATTTTTGTTTAATATCTGCCTCCTGTTAAAAGCATGAGCCCTGCTGTCCTCCTGTGCCAACTCTAAACCATGCAAGGAACTCAGATTTCATGAGTTTTAAACAAGTTATGTTACTTTAGGTCTTTCATCAGCTGATCCTAGGCTGTCTGTATAGCATTCAGTATGAGACCAGGTGTAGTATTTCAGATAGAGAGTCAAAAGTGAGTTAAGATTTACAGCAGTTCTGTTCAGAAGTTCATGTTGGGATTAATGCAGGATTTAAATAGTTAAAAAGCAGTGTATTCATTTGTTGCAGTTAATTATTAATTCCTCAGAATAACTACAGCAATATTTTTCTTTTTCTTTTTTGATCAAAAAGGATTTGACATCCCTGCTCAGCCATAAAACTGACTGGGTGACCTCGGGCCAATCAGTGTCTCTTGGCCTAACCTACTTCACAGGGTTTTTGTGAGTATAAAATGGAAAGGAGGAGAAGTATGTACACAATTAACAACAACAACAACAATAACAATTCCACCAGCAGCAACCCACCCTAAGAACTCCCATATTTCCCCCTATGGGAGGAAAACAATTACCCCTCCCCTCAGAATGCTGCTACAATCAACCAGCCCCCTGCAACACACACACACACACAGTGAACATTTCTCTTCACTCCACTGCTACATGCTGTAAAAACAACAGTGACAAAACATTTGGGAAAATTGGTATATATTAATAGTGAACATCTGTAAGTGTATAATTTGTAATATAGCATTCACAGGTAAAAAAAAAAGTGATGAGACACTAGGAATAAAAACACACACAAAGCCAGGAAAGCAGGCATTCCCCCACCCTCCATGCTTTGATTTCTACATTCCACTCATAGAATCGGAAGGGGCCTATAATGCCACTGAGTCCAATTGCCTGCTCAATGCAGGGATCCAACTTAAAGAATACCCGACAGGTGGACGTCCAGCTGCCTCTTGAAGGCTTCCAGTGTTGCAGAGCCCACCACCTCCCTAGATAATTGGCTCCATTGCCGTACCGCTCTAACAGGATGTTTTTCCTGATGTTCAGTCAAAATCTGACTTCCTGTAAATTGAGCCCATTATTCTGTGTTCTGCACTCTGGGACGATCGAGAAGAGATCCTGGCCCTCCTCTGTGTGGCAACCTTTCAAGTACTTGAAAGTATTCTTGAGATTTTTTTACTGCAAACAAAAATGAAAACCAGTATGCCCACTTATACATTAAAAAATGACAGCAGTACTGTGAACATGTGCAGTTTCACACTTTAAACTCACTTAACTCATCATTATCTTTGCTCACTTCCTGGCTTGGACCAGTCACCAACTCTTAGCCTAATCTACCTCACATGGCTGTTGTGAAGATAGAGAAAGAGGTATAAAGTGGCTGCAAATGCAGATTTAGTGATTGTATTATAGGCATCAAATTTTGCTTCCTTTAACCAAAGTGATGCATCTTTGTATGATAAAGGGACATTTTTCTCCCCCGGTCCCCCTCCCAATTAGTACAGATGCAGGACTTCAACCAATATTAATCTCACCTGATCGTGATTGTGGTGATGGTGGTGATGATGGTGATTAATTAAATTTATATCCCACCCTTCCTCCCAAAGGCAGCCCAAAGGGTGGCAAACAGGTGACAGAGCACTAGCACAGAGCACTAAAAACATTTTTAAAGCATATTAAAAATACCTTGGCAAGGGTGGAATATGGAAATTTGGACACTGACAATAACACCCTTAACATTAGTTGTGGAAATAATGGTTTGCAAATGTAACACTAGTGTTAAGGTGTAAATTCCATTCAGAAATGTTTTAATATATTTTTTAAAAAACTTTTTACTGTGTATGGAATAAAAATATAAGCTATAATTCTAATAGGCATAAAAATTAAAGCCAAAACTCAAAATTGTTTTTATTCTGCACTTCTCTTATTCTAAAGAATATTCTGTATTTAATAATTTGCTTTTTACATTGCTCAAAAGTCACATTCTTCACAGTTTATGTCTTAGCAGATAAACCTATTATCAGTTTGCATGCTTTCATGGAGAACAATTTTCTACTCAAGTGCAGTTAGGTACACTGAAGGCTTCCTGGTTTGGCTGGACTTCCTTTTGTTTGAACTCTGCCCTTTTATAGAATATAAGATCTTATATTATAGTAATGCTGTCATTAAATGTCCTAGTATTAAAGGACTGAATAAGACCAATTACATCAATTTATAGCCAGTTGCTGGACACTTCTTTCTGGGATCAAGTGGGATTAAGTTATTATGTCAATGACTTTAATTAATTACTTTTTTGTAGGGAGACTTTGTGTTCACCTGTAGTGAAATAGTCTGTTTGCCTCTGGGAAACAAAACAATAAGACTGGTTCCTAATGCACTGAAAAGGACATAGTTTATTCACATTTAATAATATTTTTAAAACATCACAAGTATGAAATTCCAGGTTAATTGAATTTTTATGTCTCCATTTCTGTATAGCAACTAGTATCCATTTGTCCTCCACTTATTGCAATGTGGTATAAAATACACCATGAATCAGAGTTGTGCCTCTTGGGCTGCTGTAGCAATTATTGACCCCACCGGCATGCCAATTTTTTTGGAATTTCACTTGATTAACAGAGCTTTAAAAAAAGAAAGTACACATGGAAAAGTCAGAAAATACCTCAGTTCAACCCAGTTCAGACCCCCATCATGCCGCCAATGATGCCCCCTCTCTGCCACCCCCCTTCCACCTTACCTGGACTGGCAGCAGTGCCAATGTCAGTAGATTCGGAAGATAGTAGAATCGTCAGCAGGGATGCCTTGCTGGAAGCTTGCCCCCTTCTGGAACTCTATAATGTTTCATTCACAGTGATACCATCAGAGCCAGACTTTGGGACAGAAGCGTAGAGCCGACTCGGCAGAGTGGGCAGTAGCCAAACTATAGCCAACTGGTCTGGATTAGGACTGTATCAAGACTTAAGTGTGAGTACCCAGAGACACTACACTACTTCTTCTGGCACAGCTCAAGGCTGCATCTGACTCTAAGGGAGGGTTGTTGTTATGTGCCTTCAAGTTGATTATGACTTATGGCGACCCTATGAATCAGTTACCCAACAGAATCTGTTGTGAACCACCCTGTTCAGATCTTGTAAGTTCAGGTCTGTGGCTTCCTTTATGGAATCAATCTGTTTTTCCCAGCATTATTGTCTTTTCTAGTGAATCATGTCTTCTCATGATGTGTCCAAAGTAGGATAACCTTAGTTTCATCATTTTAGCTTCTAGTGATAGTTCTGGTTTAATTTGTTCTAACACCCAATGATTTGTCTTTTTCGCAGTCCATGGTATGCATAAAGCTCTCATTGAACACCACATTTCAAATGAGTTGATTTTTCTCTTATCCGGTTTTTTCACTGTCCAACTTTCATATCCATACATAGAGATCGGGAATGTTCTGAATGATCCTGACTTTAGTGTTCAGTGAGGGTGAGGGTATACAGAGAGGGTGCATGGGCTAAATGTTTGTTACTATTGTTTTCTATTTATAGATGATGGATTGCCTTTGTTGCATCATTTACCTCTATATGCTGATTGCATTACTTACCTGCAATGGGTATCTGTGACTTACCTGTACACAACATATGGAAAATAAATAAAAAGCTGCTTTTTCTAAAAAAACCAAAAAGGCTGTATCTGCATACAACAAACCATCTATGCATTGCTAATCTCCTTACTATAATTATGGGACTCTCTCTGAAGATGGCTTGAGAGTTTCCATTGGTGTGGAATGCAGTTGCATGGTGTTGGAGTACAAAGGAGAGATCATGTTAGTCCAGTCTTGGCATGATTAGCTTTGAGGTTTCATTCAGGGTTCTGGTTCTCAGCTTAAAGTCCTGGAACTTTCTTACCGTTGGAAACACCAGTCACAGCCACACAATACATTTAAAGCACTCTTATACCACTTTTAACAGTCATGGCTTCCCCCTAAAGAATCCTGGAAATTGTAGTTTGTTAAGGGTTCTGGGAATTGTAGCGAGGGTTAAACTACAGTTCCGAGGATTCTTTAGAAAGAAGCCATGAATGATAAAGTGGTATAAATATGCTTTAAACGTATCATGTGGATGTGATCACCTTCTCCTACTGAATATCCCCTTTCCCATTAGGACAATCTCAACATTTCATTGTTAACTGTCATCAGATTAGAATAGTTTCTTCTGGCAAGGAAAAACTTTCCATCCTTCCTTCCAAGGCTTTTGCCACTCTGTTAGGGATCAAGTTGGTTGTGTATTGCTGTAGTTTAAATTATTTTACTGGTTTTTATACAATGGCTTTTCAGGTGTTGTAAGCATCCTTGAGCACAGAGCTATTGGAAAGGAGATTCAGACTATGCAGTCTACCTTGCCCATGTGCAACATCATTCACTGGTGCCCCAAAGGCATGTGAGATCACATTATTGAAAGGCAGGCCCCTCTGGCTGTCTCTGAAAGACACCTTTTTAGACTGACACACTGATCTAGTTTGGATACACTACTTGACTATGGTTTAGTGTTATGTATATGGTCCTTGAGCTCATGCGCTTCCCTCTTCTCCTCCAGAGTAGCTGTAAGGAGGAGTTTAAAACCATTCACTCCGCTTATTCATGGTTTATCATCATGCCTGAACCATAAGTTGTGGTTAGTGTTAAATATGATTTAGGGAAACATAATCATAAACCATGAGTTGAAGTTTACTTGTTTTCCTAGACCATAGTTATGACTGACCAAAGTTTGCTTGGGTTTATTAGACATGATGAGTAATTATGATTAAAAATGGAAGCAAAGGCTTTCAGTCTACTATTACGTCTGAACCACTGTCGCAATTAGACTTTCACCAAATCCATTTAAGAGACTGAGTAAAGAGTGGCAGAAAAAGGCAGCGCTCTAGAGCAGGTTCCTTCCAGATATTTATTATACAGCAAGCGTGAATTTTTCAAATTCCGCAATGTTAAATTGAAATTACCCCCCATGCCATTCTGATGATTCCCGTAAACTCATTTCAAAACAAAACATTACAAAACTTATAGTCCTGAACTCAAAAATGCTTGCTTAACAATCCTCTAAATTTTCATGGCGATACACAAAACAGAGAGAATCAAGAGTTCAACGTGTAAAAAGAGAGAAAAAAGACCCCTTTTGGACTTGTCTCTCTCAGAGTTCTCATAATCTGTTGAAATTAATTAAAAATCAGCCATGTTCACAGAGTACCTGCAATCCTATTACTGACCTTGCTCCATACTCTGACCTTCATCTTCTGCAGTTTAAAAGTTTAAATAATGCCTGGCTGATTTTTAATTAATTTAAGAAATTTTCTCTGGAACGCAATGATAATGTCGGACATGCTCAGTAAGAACCAACTGTCAGTGTTCTAAAAGCCAGATCCACAGCTGTTGGGCTTGCCTAATCAAGGGGCCACACCCACACCAGACCTTTATTTCACTTTAGACAGTCATGGCTTTTCCCAAAGAATCCTGGAAAGTGTAGTTTGTGAAGGGTGCTAAGAGGAGATCTCTATTCCCCTGACAGAGTTCCAGTGGCCAAGGTGGATTAACACTCAGCCGCTCTGATTGACACTCTGTGAGGGAAACAGGGCGTCTGCTAGCAACTCTCAGCACCCTTCACTAGCTACACTTCCCAGGATTCTTTGAGAGAAGCCATGACTGCCTAAAGTGAAATAAAAGTCTGGTGTGGATGTGGCCAGGGACAGCTTTGGTTTCAATTTGGGTGGGAGGCGACATGTGCCTATTAGTGAATTTATGTATTTAATTAGCATCCTACTTTCCCTCCAAATTGCTCAAGATGGTTCTCCCCCTCCCCATATTTTATCCTCACAACAACCCTGTGAGATAGATTAGGCTGAGATAATGTTCATTCTGAAGGATTTTCTTGCTGTATTCATGGAGTGGGGGGAAGAGAACTCTCTAGACTTACCCAAGGTCATCCAGTGCACTTCAAAAATGAATGGGGATTTGAACCCACATCTCCCTGGTGCTAGTCTGTCATTTTAACTATCCCACCACATTGGTTCTCAGTCAGCTTCAGTCAGCCCAACTCCATGCCAGTCATGCACTGGCCCCAAGATCCCATCCTTTGCTCCAGATTAATCTGGAATAACTAGCACACTTTTAGTCTGTTCTTCTCACAATGGCACATCGCTGTTTAACATAATCTGCCACTCATTATTGTGCACTGAAATAGTTGAAAACATTAGGCAGTTGTCAACAGACCTCTATCCTATCCCTCCAGCCCTTCTTTGTATAATTTGCCTTTTTGATTGTTTTACAATCCCCCTAATTTTCCCCTTCCCAAACTGTTTTGAATTATGTCATCCAATTTTAACATAGTTTTAAGAATGAGGTGTTGTAACTTTCAGAAGCTTTCTAGCCATTGTCATTGATGCAACTTTGGCCTTCAAGGCTGATAGTATTGAAACAGATGTAAGGATTAGCAATACCTCATATTTTCTGATGAAGCAACTGAAATATGAATGCATTTTGTGTGTATTAAATAATTGTTTCTGGCTACCTCTAGAAATGTGGATGCCAAACATGTGGGTATACTTCATTGTAACACCCTTTGTTAGGGTACCATCATTTTGTCATTTCAAAAAGAGTACATTTGGCTTCGATCAGTGGAAAGTAAGAGTGTGCTGTTGCACCATCTTAAAAAGAGTACATGTACTCTTAAAAGAGTACGGTTGGTAACCGTTTGTAAACAAATTAGGTAGGCCCAACAAATAAGTAAACCCAGTCAGGAAGGATAAAAAATTCTTCATTTTTTCAATGAAGAAGATAAGAATGCAGAGAGTTTTTGCTTCTCATTTATTAAGAATACAGGAGCCGTATCCACAGCAACTGGTCTAAACTGCAAGAGCACAGCTGGTACTTCAGTGAGATTTTCATTCTGAAGGATTTTGTGGCTGTATTCAGGGAGTGAGCGGGAGGAGAACTCTCTTATCTAGACAGAAAACTCATCTGCTGCTTGAGCACAAACAGCATACAGGCAGTTAATAGACTTGGCTCTCTGGTCAACCAGAAAAGTAGCATTCAAGACAGATTAGGCTTGGGTGTTTGTCATGAAAGGAATCAGCTGAAAACACAAATGTCTGGTTGACATTTCATCCATGCCCTGTAATTGGAGGTTACCAGGTTTTTGACCTTAGTGTGAGATCTATTGAGCATTTCAGTATGCAAAGTAACATTTCTGAAAGGTGTCTAATGTTTACTGTGGATCAGCAGGGAGGAAATTTGAAATACCTGCCACCACAACAGAACTGGATGGAAATCTCAGAACAAGATTGTAACTGTACTTTGATGTTACAGGGTGAAAAAATTTGTGACAAGCAGCACAATGCTGATATGGAATGCTCAGTTTCTCCACCTTTGAAAATCTTGCATAAAATATGCAAAGCTTGACAATATGTATCAGTCTTGTTTTGATCTTGCCTATGAAGGAGACTGTTCACTTTAATGGCTGCTGAAAATATCATCACAGTGACTTGTCATTTTCACTTCAATTTCCTGCTTTTCAGACTTTAGAGTAACGTCAGTCTGCTAAGGAGATTGTTAACTCCCTAGTCTTACTTCTGCCTGTTTGCTACTTCATAAAGTGCCATGCAGTTCCTAGCACTATATTAATACAGAATGATTTGAACTGGTAGCAATGTGTACAATTCAGATACAATTAGGTACTCCAAATTAGGCAAATGTAGATTAATTTGACATAATAATATTAATGGCAGTGTCCTGAAATAATCTCAATAAATGCAGAATTGTCTTTTTGTTCTCACTATCAGGATAGTTCGGAAGGGAAGTTGTTGGGGTTTTTTTTCATACACTACTTTTTCCCTCCTTTGCTTTTTCTTTGTGATAAAGTAAGAAGTGCTTGCTTCCACACTCAGGGCTTTCCTGCTCACTCCACATAAAATTTTTCTTTCTCGTTCTGATGACTTTGCCATTTTTTGCAGATTGTTTCTGCCTTCCAGTGGTAATCCAGCCATTTTGGCTTATTAATGCCGTTGTGCCTTTTCAAGCTGTGCTGCATTCTGCACAGAAGTTAATTGTCCTTATTGCAATGCTGTGAGTCTGTGTGTCCGTGCACATGTGTATGCAAAGACACATAAAATTGGAATGTTTTCCTACAAATCTAGAAGCTGATCACTTTATTGTGCATTTCAGAGTTACAGTACAATACCGAATGTTTCCTAATTTAGTCCACATTAATAAGGTAACAAAATCCATTTCTGAAACATGGTAGCAGATATTACCATGCCAAACAAAAGTGGTAGTTCTGTTGAAGGGCAAACCTTACTATTAAATACAAGTTCAATGCATACCTCCAAGTTGAACGCATGTAAAAAAAGGAAGTACTGTAGTGTTAGAGGATATGGTATATAAGTATTACACAATATGTTTTTAAAAACATTTTTACACATTGCTAACATCTGGGTGGCGGAGTATGGATTTGTACTGTTTTATGTAGAAGTAAAGGGAAGAATTTGGAAATGAGCAATGCAGAAAAAAACTTCACTTTTTTAATCTTTGATTTTTCTGTAATCTTTTCACTTGTTTTCATATTAGAAATTGTTTAAAATAACAAAGGCCTCCCAACCCAACCCAACCCTTGTACCTGTTGAGATTAGCAGGAGCATGGAATATGGGGAAAATCTCTTCATCAAACAGTAGGGAAAAAAGTTAACAGCACTTTGATTAAGCTCTAAATTAGGGTGCAATCCAACTCACGTTTACACCTGGCTGAGAGGAGTTGGATGCAGTGGATCTTCAGCTGAGCCAGCTGGGTCCCAGCTCAGCCAGGCTATACCGGTGTAAGTCCCTCAGCCTGGCTTAGCTGGTTCAGCCAGCTCAGCCAAGACTGGCATAAGTGAAGCTGATGTAAGCCAGCATAAGCCCCCCAAAAGGGGCATTCTGGGAGCATGTTGGGGGGGGCGTCAGGGGACCATGAGAAGATTTAGGCCACATCCAACTCATGTTTGGAGCGCTTCTGCAGGTCCCAGTTCAGGCAAAATTTACACTGGGGAAAAGGTCTGTCTAAGAAAATAAATACAAAAGAAGACAATGGAGAGCATTGGTGGGTTTTTTTGCTGAGCTTGGAAAAGTTACTTTTTTTGAACTACAACTCCCATCAGCCCCAGCCAGCATTGCCACTGGATTGGGCTGATGGGACTTGTAGTTCAAAAAAGTAAGTTTTCCAAGCTCTGGTGTTTTGGGACAGCAGGCTTTTACTTTCTGGTCCCTGTGCACAGCTCCTGGCTGAGCCAGCATTCAGTGGGAAGGAGGAGGGGGAACCCCAAGATGCTGAAAACAGGAAGGGATTCTAGTATAAAATCCAAATCGATTTATTAAAAAAGAAGAAGCCCAACGCATTTCGGCCACTCGAGACTTGGCCTTCGTCAGGGGATAATGAATCTAAAATGTCTCTCTTGGACTATTTTATATGCAGAATGTGCATGTAATCTCTACACCAATTCTGTGCGATAGGAAATGAACCATGTAGCCAGCATTCAGCCAACCTAGAGGCTCCTGAATGGCATTTAGATGTGATAGAACTTTTCTGCTGGCTTCTCTTGCACCAGCGCAGCTTCTCCGGCTTCTCTTGAGGTGGATTATTTTGCTAGCTACTGATTTCAAGTCTATATTATTCAGTACGCATCCTCACCTTTTTACCTCCTTGCTATCCCCTCTGTAGGCTTCTGTGAGTCTCCAGCTTTCCAACTTGACCCCTCCATTTTTTTCCTTCATCCACTCTTCCGCAGGGCCTTGCTTCTCAGTCCCCTGCCCTGTCTGCTACTTCTGTGTCACAGGTCCCCTTTCTCTTTGGGCCAAACTGGATTAGCACTTAGCAGACAGATACATATCTTGTTTTTTTCTTAACTGTTGCAGAAGTCCACCCTGGGTCCAATGGTGTGTGACAATTTCTGCCTGCTCACAAATATCCCCTTTCTGTGGAAGGGACTTGATAGTGGAGGGGCAACTACAGGCATTCTTGGATAAAATCAATTATCTCGCTGGTCTGTGTTCTGACATGACCAAAAAACCCCAAACACCCTTTATTGCCCTTTATCAGGACAGAGACAGGTGGAGTATGACCCTGTTTTGCTTGATGTCTCGGTAGCATTTGCTACCATCAATCAAGGTATCCTCCTAGATTGGCTCAATGGGTTTGAAGCACTCTTTTCCAGTGGTTTTGCTCCTACCTGCAGGGTCAAGTTCAGAAAGTAGAAATGAGTGACCATATGACAGCCCCCTGGCAGTTGTCCTGTGAGATGTCACAGGGCATCATTTTATCCCCCAGTGCTAACATCTATATGAAGCTGTTGGGAGTGATCATTAGTGAATTTGCATCACCATGTCATCAGTATCCAGATAACACTCAGGTTTATTTCTCAGTTACATCTGAATCAGGAGTGGACATGCAAGTCCTGAGCTGGTTCTGTTTAGAGTGGTGGGCTGGATGAGAACAATAAGCTGAGACTGAATCCTGGCAAGATGGAGGCCCTGCGGCTGGATGGTTCTTGGGTCTGGGAAATTGCCCACTTGCCTTTTCTGAGCAGGAAGCAGCTTCATAGGAGCAATTTCCTAGTCTGGGGGATACTCATTATATCATCTTTGTCACAAGAGTCCCCAGTGGCTAGAAGTGCCTCCTACCAACTTTGGCTGGTGTGCCAGTTACAGTCATTCTTGGATAGGGATTATCTGGCCACAGTGGCCCATGCACTGGTAACCTCGAGATTTGATTACTGCAATGTACTCTCCATGTGGGGCTGACTTTGAGGTTGGTCCAGAAACTTCAGCTAGTGGAAAATGCTGATGCAAAGTTGCTGTCTGCAGCTAATAATCATCAACTTATTAAACCTCTGTTGAAGCAGCTGCACTGTCTGCCTATATGTTACTAGGCTAGGTTCAAGGTATTACTTGTTTACAAAGTCCTAAACAACTAGGGGCAAGGCTAATTGGGTCTGAGCCAACCACATTTGTTGACCCCAAAGGGAAGACACCAAAAGGAATTGTCCCTTTGGGGTTGTCTTTTCAGGGTTGGGACCAGGGTAAGGGCACTATGCTACTTTATTGGTTTTATGCTGGGATAATGACTGGTATGCTGCTGTGATATGTGGTTGTTTTTTCATGCCCATACGTAGTATGTTGGTGGTCAGATTATGAGACTGATTCAGTCTTGTGGACAGGGGGATTTCGATTCCTTTCCAGGAAAGAGCTGTGTGAATGTCCGAGCAAGTTAGCTAACTGGAGTTGGTGTGCTGATAAGGTTGTTAGTGTCTGGTTCCTGTTACAGCCTGCACTGTGATATTTGCGAGTGCCTGGATTGTTGTGTCTGTGTGTGCATAGGGAAGAGTGCTTAAAAGATGTGTCTGGCAAGAAGACATTGTATGAAGGGCTCACAAATATAATCTACTGCATTGCATGGGAGATAGATATGTATGGGTGAAGGGGGTGGGTTGAAGGGAGACTTGCAGATGCTTGTATTCTGTTGTCCACTGTGACCTCCGTCCCACCTGTGGTATCACTGGAGGTTCATCCACTGTGCCCAGTAGCAGGTATTGTTGCTATTGAAAGCCAGGTTAGTACATAATAAGGCCATGTTGATCCATTATCTTACTGTGGATGAACAGGCTGACGTGGTCTGCAAAACTGAGACCTAGGTGGAGGAGTAGGGTGGTTCTGACCTGATACAGCTCTCGCCACCTGGTACTTGGTGCAACAGACCAGAGGATCACGGTGTGTGTGTGTGTGTGTGTGTTGCCATTGTCTATAGAAGTTGCTCTCTTTTACTAGGAAATGTCTCTGCTTTGGAGCTGGACTGGAGGGCCTGCATCTGGTGTGGGGTCATGGAGACAGGATGGGGATACTGTTGGGGTACTGCCCAGCCTGAAGCCTCCCTGACTGAGCTGTCCAAGGCAGTCTCCAGTGTAGTTTTGGAGGAACCCAGGACTCCTATCCTGGTTGACTTCAATATCCATATTGAAGATGCCTTGGGGCCAGCTCAGAATTTCATGGCCTCCATGGCAACAATGGGACTGTCTCTGTCATCAGCCCAGTGCACAAAACAGGGCATACCCTTGATTTAGTTTTTGCTACAAGTGGAGAAAGGGATGGTTTTGATATTGGGGGGGGTGTCTTAACTCCACTCTCATGGTCAAACCACTTCTTGGTGAAGTGGATGATCTGCCCCCAGAAACGACACGATCACTCCTGAGGGTCCTCTCTGGAGTTGCAGAGCCTGCACTCCTCCTTTGTTTACTGAAGAGCTGTGGACAGTGAAGCAGGCTGGGAGATGACTGCAGCACAAGTGGTGGAAAACTCACTCTGAAGCTGATTGAATGCTTGTTAGGTTCCATAACTCTGCCTACCAAGCACCAGTGAAGTCAGCAAAGAATAACTACTTTGCAGCCTCTATTGATCTTCAAAGAGCTATCCAGCAGAATTGTTTCAATTGGTCTGGAGGCTGGTCATTCAAGAAGTGATGGATGAGCTTCTGGAGCACTTGACAGCGTGCTGTGAGCAGTTTATACTGCGCTTTGAGGATCAAGTCACTCAGCTCTGTAGTGCCTTGGATGCCACTGTTTTGCAACACCAGTTGAGGTGTCCACTGCAGTGCCTTCCCAAACTCTGTGGAACAGATTTCAGTTTATGTGCCTGATGATGTGGACAGGACTCTTGTAATGATTCAGTTTGTTTCTTGCTCTCTTGACCTCTGCCCATCCTGGCTGATGAAAGTTAGTTGGTAGTAAAGGGGGAGAAATTGATTGGATGGCTCCAGGATGTGATGGACACATCTTTACATGACTGACTGGAGTATGCTGCCCTTAAACAGTTGGTAGTGCATCTACTCCTGGCTAGACATCAGGAAAAACTTCCTAACTGTCAGAGTGGTACGACAGTAGAACTAATTATGTAGGGAGGTGGTGGACTCTCCAACACTGGAGGCCTTCAAGAAGCAGCTGGACAGCCACCTGTCAGGTATGCTTTAATTTGGATTCCTGAATTGAGCAGAGGGTTGGACTTGATGGCCTTATAGGCCCCTTCCAACTGTACAGTTCTGTGATTCTATGATAAGCTCACCCTGCTTCCTACAGCTCGGTCACAAATATTCCCTTCTTGGGTAAGGTGGTGGAGAGAGTTGGTGGTCAAAACATTGCAGGAGTACCTGGAGGGTACAAATCATCTTGATCCATTTCAGTCTGGGAACAGGTGCAGATTTGGGATTGAATCAACTGTGTTTTGGCCCCATGGTCATTGCATTGTGGTGTGTTGCAGAGTGTGATCTGTGCCCTGTGCTGTTTAACATCTGTATGAAGCCACTGGGTGGGATCATTAAAAGTTTGGGAGCAAAGTGTCATCAGCACACAGCTCCATTTCTCCATAACATCTGAGTCAAGAGAAGCTGTGCATGATCTGGACTGTTTTCTGGGTGCAGTGGTGGACTGGATGAGGGCCAATATACTGAACTTGAACCCTGGAAAAGCTGAGGCACTGTGGGTTGATGGTTACCACGTCCAGGAGATTGGTCTGTTGCTTGTTCTGGATAGGGTTGTACTCCCACTGACAGAGCAGGCTAATGGTGCCTACAGCTGGTACACCAACTACAGCTATTATTGGACAGGGTAACGTCAAGATTTGATTATCACAAAGTGCTCTATGAGAGGCTATCCTTCAACCCAATCTGGAGGCTCTGGCTGGTGCAAAATGCTGCAGCCAGACTGTTGATGGTGCAGATTATTACCAACACATAACTCCAGTGCTCAAAAACTTGCACTGACTGACCATACACTTCTGGGCCAGGGTAAAGGTTCTTGTTTTAATTTACAAGGCCCTTAACAACTTGGGTCTAGGATAGCCTGATTCCTTATATCCCTGCCTGATCACTGAGATCTTTGGGGGAGTAACTATTAGTTGGTTGGATGTATGGCTTGTATCCACCAGAGCTGTGCATTCAGTATTGTGGGCCCAATTGTAAGGTCCTCTGTTCCAGTTGAGATCAGACAAGCCCCTTCCTTGTTCAACTTCTGGCACCTACTGAAGACTTTTTATTCCAGTAGGCATTTTAACTGAATTCTGATTTTATAGTTTAAACTTATTTTTTTCATTTTTGCTTGAATGAGTTGCTTGTTCACTGCTTAGGGACTATTATAATTAAGCAGTACATAAATTGTCGAAATAGATATAGTGCTTGAGAGACTGCCTCTCCCCTTACAACCACATTGCTGCATTCCATGGAAGAAGACCTCCTGGTGATACTGAGAGCTCCTGTTTTTTTCTTTGTGTTCACCAGCAGTAGGGCTTTGGTTCTAAGGTCAGCTGGGCTGACGAGGAGACTCATAGTCTGCCTTACCTTGTGATCTCCCATCAGGCTCATCTATTTATCTGAGGCGTTTTTCTATACCGCTTTTCAGTCAGACCTCACAAAGCGGTTTACATTGCAGCATATATGAACACATAATAAAAACATATAACTGTGTGTGAGGAATTTGTATAGATGCCAGCCCTAGAATGAGTGCAGTGGCTGGCTAAGTGTGTGATCATGTGGCTGCTGGGGGTGGGTGACTCACTCTGCATGTCAGATGTTGTTTGTCTCAGATTCTGTTTTCATATATTTATCCTAGATTGCGGTGGGGATGGGCAGTTAATCTTTTCTTTCTTACTCATGCATATGCTCCAGAGTTGAACCCTGGTACTGAAAAAGATTCTGAGGCTTAGCCTAGTAACTCTGGTACAAGTTAAATACTGCCACGATATGCCCCTCTGCCATGAACACTTTTATCCCAGGTCTGTGGATGAAGTCATTCAGTATTAAAAATTAATTGCGTGATATCAGTGCCATCGGTTTTAGAGTTAAGCCAAATTAAATGTATTTAATTCCTTGACCTCAATGTCCCTCATCTATAAAATGAGGCAAATAAAGCCTTTCTCTTTTCCTCTCTGTGAGAGAAACGTGAGGAGAGATCTGTGTGAACTGAAGGGGTATCTGGGTTTAAGGGTTCTCTGGCACACAAATGCTCTAACTGACTTAGGCAAACCATTCTCAGATCATTTCCAGATGAAGTATATACATTAAGCACAATGCTTCTGCAGAGATTACATGATGTGGCTGGCAAGTTGTTTTTAACCTGCACTTTCAACTGTAGTTTTCTGTCACTTTTCTTACTGCAAAAAAGCCTGTTTTTTTATAGGGACGAAAGGAGCACTCTTATTGTGCAAAAGGCATATAAGGAAGATGCTGGGCAAAATTGAAAAGCGTGCTGAACGATTATTTTTCTTCCAGATATGACTCCCTCCTCTCCTATGACTCCCTCCTCTCCCTACAACATGGCTCAAATTATACACATTAAAAACTGAAATTGAAACAAGCAAAAGGCAGGACATCTTCAGCATTAATATGAATTTTTTGGAGATCTGTGCAAAAGTGCAACAGTTTAGAAATGCCCTAAGCGTTCTCTAAATGTAAAATATGACTGGCAATGATGAATAAGGAGTTGTGTAATATTTTAAGAATTCTCTGTCATGGTTTAACTGAGTAGCGTTAAGTTAGTCACCTATTTTTGTGTGGCGTTCCTCAACTGTGAAATGTCCTGCATGTGGTATATAAAATTAACGCTTACTTTTATAACAATAGAGTACATGTATGTACTTGGCTAGCTTGCTTTAGTCATTTTTTTCATTAGTGCTCTGTGTGCATTTTATTTTATTTTATAGTCTGAATTGTGTTGGCCCCATGCCTCTGATTCATCATTTACCAGGTCATGCCCTCTGGCCCACCCCCTTGGTAGAATTAATGATGAAAATTCTGTAGTTGTCTTTTCCATACTTTTTGAGAAACTACTGTAAAGGACACCAGTCAAGCTGGACTCTCCCAAAATATCACTGGATTCACAGCAATACTGAAAACAATGACAAGTAAAATAACTTGATTAGCAAAAAAAAAACCTCTGAAAGTTGTAGCCACTAAGACTACATTAGATTTGTCTGTTTTGCTGTAGATTAGCCCTGATATCAATGAATCTCCCTCTTGGTCATTTGGGCTATTTTTTAAAGAAATTGTTTGATAAGTTATAATTCTTATTTGATGTAATTGTTCTTCATAGTATTCTGTCTTTTTAAATTGCACATATGATTAACAGCAGCTGACCTTGATTTCTCTGGTGTTTTTCCACAAGCAGCCTTTGGTCACCTCCCTTTGGAATTCCAGCGCCCCTTTTAGAGGTGTTTGGAATACTGGTGGTAAGATATCTCCTACAGGTTACCTCTACAACATGTTGATTTTTACTTATAATAATCCTAGCTTCTTACTTTATACTTTCAAGGACAATTATTTCCTTGGAGAATTTTTTTTCTGCTTTGGATTTTTGGAAGGCTACAGGTAAATTAACAATATCAGCTACTTATTGCCCACAGCTTTCAGGTTTTTGCTTATTATTAATTACCTTCCCTGCACCCTGAGGTCCTGGGATGGGTTACAACAGTTTAAAATACATAATCAAAAACAGTTACAAACAACTTAAAATCACAACATCACAGACAATAGGGTGGGTCCTAAAAATATACATCTCTGCTGTCATGGGCCAGGATAAAGAAGTACATCTTCAGCATTCACTGAAAACTGCACAGTGAAGTTGCCAGATGCACCTCTGTGTGAAGAGAGTTTTGCAACTTAGGGGCTTCAACAGAAAATGCCCTCTCCTGGCCACCACTCCCAAGCTTCTGAGGGCAGAGGAAATACCAAGAGGGCCCCTTATATAAATAATTTCAGTCAGTTCCTTTTTAGTAAAAAAATGAGGTGCCATTTCTCAAGCCTTCATAAAAGTGCTATGGGTGCAAGCACCCAGTGGTTGCTATGGGCAGCCAAAAAAGAGGTGCTCTCTGCTGGTGAGTACCATCACCAAAAAAAAGCCCTGAATACCGTTATTTTTTTATTGTTGTTTTGTGTGAACCCAGTGATATTTTGGGAGAGTCAAACTTGGCTGCCGTTGTTTCTGAAGACTGATGGAAAGAAAAACACATTCCAGAGTTTTGTCATTCCACTGTTCTATTCAACTGATATACAGAGCCCATCCTCCACACACAACAACATTTTCCTAGTTGTTAATTTTGTCATAAAAGCACAGGGACATTCCTCCTGATGGTGGACATGTCCCCACCTTAATTCTGCTACGGAGAAATTGTTGTACAGAAGGCTGAAGCCAAAGTTGTAATCTGAGAACCTTCAGCTTGAAACTATGGGCGTAAGAGAGGGGAGGAGTGAAACTATCCTTGTCTTTACCATTTTTATTGCTGCTGCCTCAGCGGTAGCATCAAGGGGTTCACTGGTACCACCTGTAATGAAAACCCTTCCTGACAATCACCACCCACCCCACCCGAAGCCATCTATAACAACATTATGTGATGATACTGTCATTGCTGCTGCTGCTGCTGCCACCAGTAACTCCCCACCCTCATTTCTTCACCACTGGCAAAGTGCTAAAATGCCCCTACCGATTCATTGTGAAGAGGGCAGCAAATCGGGCAGGGGCATTTTTTCCTCTGCCATAGCTAGAAGATGGCTGTAGATTCTAGCAAGCATCTTCATTATATGATTTGTTTGAGCGCTAAGATGAGAGCTGAAAGTATGTCTTCAATAAAAATAAGAAATAGAAAGGAAAGAAATAGAAACTAAAACTCAGCTAACTCCCATCCATGCCTGCAAAACAAAAATACCCTCAATAACCAGCTCTCAACATTCAAACAAGCTAAGTCCCTTACTGGAGAAAACTAAACCCCTAACAGAGCTCAGCACAGAAACGTCAGAGAATGGATCCAGGATTTCAGATACCAACAAATGTACCGATGCCCACCTATTTCCGGACAGACACTGCAACGTCTCAAATTGGAACTTACAATTGGCGAGAGACAAACTGGCAGTAACTTTCTTATTTATGCCATTGGAGCAGAGTTTGACTACATGGATAAAACAACATTTTGAATCCTGTCTCAGACTTTATTCTCCGAACATTTCATTCAAGAATTGTGTTAAGCATGTGTCTCATTTTTATTCACACTTTCCCGAAAGACGTGCCATTTTCACCTTCCAATCGATATCCATCGCTGAAAGGATTTACAAAATTAGGGAAGCCCTCTATCCCCATGGCATTCGAATTCACCGCTATTTTGTAAATAAGGCTCCACTCAACTCATTGATTAGCTGTTCCCTCCTGCAATCATGGGAAGAAAGAGCTCGGCCTCAGACACCCTCTACTCGTCAGAACAGCTTTGAGCTCCCCATTCGGACTAATCCTACGGCCCAATGCCAAATTCAACCTCATTGGCAGGAGGGCCTAGATCATGAAGAGCCTCTCTTTATGGAATTGTATGACCGTCTATCTAAACCAGATCAGGAAGGAATAATTAAGACACCGGTTCATTTTAACCAAAGCTTAACTAAACGATGCTCCGAACCAAACAGAGCTGCCGCCCCCCAAGCCTCCCCCTTAGCTGCAGATAACTTTAAAAAATTTCCCTCTAGAACTATGACTAACCAATCTCTTTCATATAGCCCGCTACCCAACAATAGTAATAGCCCCCTAACTCCAGATAAAGGAAGGGAGGTACTTAGACCTCAACATTATGATCCGATTCCGGGCGTAGCCAGGCCATCAACTAGCTCTGCTTGGCTTGAGATGCGTTACCTGCAACCCAAAGAATTGGGCTCCCCGCCCACTAATCGGAAGATAAAACCAAACCCCTCCCTCAGAACAACACAAGCTCCTGGATTAAATTCTAATGTCATCCCACTGTCCCCAGAAATACAGATTATTGTTCCATATCCATGACATCAGCCAAAGTAACAACTAAAACAAACAGCCCAATGCCCAATTCCAGCCCTCGGGCAGGCTTTATTCTACCTCGTGTCATGTTGATGGACCCTCCTTTTTTCATACTACTATGAATTTTTCTCCAATATTTTATTTTGATGTTTTATTAATTAGTTACCCAACATCTTCATACCTGTCCGATACAATATACCATATACACCCATAGATTTTATATTCTTATGTATTATAACCCTCTTTATGTATATGCATTTTTATGAACTGGTATTTCCACGATTGTTATGGGTCTATGACCGCAATAAACATTTGATTTGATTTGAGTGGGGACGGACGGACACAGGTGTTGTTTTGTAACCAGTAACATGATTTTTGCATTTTCAAAGTGGAGCATTTACTGTTATTACATTTATTAAAAATTGGAATGTTGCTTAAATATTGAGCTTTACAGTATCATCATCATCACCACCATCATATATTACCTGCCCTTCATCCAAAGGTCTCAAGGCCTGTTACCACAATTTTAAAATAACGACATTAAAAATAATTTTAAAGCAACCTAAAATCCAAAAATAGGATGAGTCCTAAAAGTGCATGCCCCAGGTGTGAAAGGCCAGGGTGAAGAGGTGCATCTTCAGCATTTGCCTAAAACTGAACAGCAAAGTTGTCAGATGCACCTCAGTGGGGAGGGAGTCCCACAACTTAGAGGCTGCCACAGAGAATGCCCTCTCCTGGCCTATCCCCCCCACGCTTCTGAGGGTGGTCGAACTATCAAAAGGGCCCCCTCTGCTGATCTCCACACCCAAGAGGGTCTGTAGGGAAAGTGGTGGTCTTTCAGATATTTGGGACCTAAGTCATTTAGGGCTTTAAACACATGAGCACTTTGAACTGGGCCTGGAAACTAACTGGCATCCAATGCAGCTGTCTTAAAACAGAGGTTGTATGAGATCTAAAGGGAATCCCAGCCAGTAATCTGGTTGCTGAATTTCAGACCAGTTGAAGGTTCCAAGTCGTCTTCAAAGGCAGTCCCACATAGAGTGCATTGCAATAATTCAGTCTGGAAGTTACCAGAGCATGGAGTACTGCCATCTCTGTCCAAAAGGGGCCGAAGCTGGTGAACCAGCCAGAGCTAGAAAAAGGCACTCTTAGCCACTAAGGCCACCTGAGCCTGCAGTGACAATGTTGGATCCAGGAGTACTCCCAGGCTGCAAACCTGCTCCTTCCATGGGATTGCAACCCCATTCAGAACAGGTCGTCTCCCCACCTCCTGCACAAGATAGCTCTGGACACATAACACCTCTGTGGTTTAAGGATTCAGCCTCAATTTATTAGCCTACACCCAGCCCATCACCACTCCAGCACCTCAACTGCCTCTCCTGATTCAGATGGAACAGAGAGATAGATTTGGGTATGATGTGCATGACGACAGCTCTCAGCGGCTTCATATAGATGTTAAATAGCATGGGGGACAAGATGGAACCCTGCAGAACACCACAGGACAGCCCCCATGGTGCCAAACAGTAAACACCCATAATTACTCTTTGGATGCAGCCCGGGAGGCATGAGCAGAATCACTGAAGCACAGTGCCCCCAACCCCTCTCTCCCTGAGATGCTCCAGAAGGATATCATGGTCAACAATGTCAAAAGCCGCCACAAGATCAAGGCAAATGAGCAGGGTCGCGCTCCCCCTCTCTCTCCTGACAGATGTCATCAAGCAGGTGACCAAGGTTGTTTCAGTGCCATGGCCAAGCCTGAAAGCAGACTGGAATTGATCCAATTAATCAGTTTCCTCCAAGCATGCTTGAAGCTGGTCTGCCTTTGTGCACCTTGCCCAAAAAGAGGATATTTGCCACTGGGCGATAGCTATTTAACACTTCTGGGTCCAGGGTAGTCTTTTTAAGAAGGGGATGCACCACCGCCTCCTTCAAGGCAAATGGTACCTCCCTCTTCTTCAGTGAAGCATTAACTACTCCCTGGACCCACTTAGTCAACCTCCTATGGCTAGCTCTAAGAAGCCAAGATAGGCAATGATCAAGGGGGCAGATCATTGGCCTCATTTCTTCCAGCAGCTTGTCCACATTCTCAGGCTGCAATAGTTGAAACTGAATGGAACAGACAGTGCTCTGGACACCTCCACTGGACTTGCTGTAGCCACAACATCCAACTGTGTCCATATGAAATCCATGCTTTAGTGTAGATTTCTAAGGATGCCCAGAAGTGCATTTTTGAAGCTCATGGTCAGAAGATTGTCAAGGGATGGCAGAATGAACACAGCATAGCTGTGTTAAATGTGGGAGTGGGATGAGAGGAAAGGAATGACTAAACTTGTTGGAAAATTCACTGCTAAATGTATTGAGGCAAACCAATAGCTCCAGAGCTGTTCTCTTCATACCCAGCCAGATGAAAAAGACTTACCACAAATGATCCAGTGTAATGATCTGTTTCCTGTACCATTCTGTGCTGTTTGCCTTGATGTTCAATGGCTTAAATTTCAAAAGAGGTAGATGAATGGCTGTTGCTGAAATTGTTAAAACAAGTGATGGGGCATTTTTACTGTTTTCTGATTGAAAAATGTAAAAAAACAGCTTCTAAAAGAATTAGCTTTCCTTCTCAGTAAAGCCACATCCAGCACATTGACACAGCCAATGTGCTGGATATACAGTATTTCCAGAGAGGTTTCTCATACTAATGAATTGCATTTAGCTTTGTAGTTGAAAACTGTGCCAAACTCAGTAACAATAAATGTAATGTATGGGTTCAATAAAGCTCTGCTTTCCATTTGGAGATGAAAGTTTAAAACAGCTTTTAACACTGTAATGCATTTTGCTTTCTTGCAAGATGTTACACTGAACAATATGGATATATCAACAATTAGCATTTAAATAAATAATTTCACTCTGCCCTTGGGACTGAAGCTATTGGGAATCTCCATTAAAACAAAATTCTCATTGTCTTATTTGTCTCAAAATTGAAAAACCTTTCAAAACTTATAGTCCTGAACTCAGAAACGCTTGCTTAACAACCCTCTAAATTTTCATGGCAATAAAGAAAACAGTCAGAGAGAATCGAGAGTTCAATGTGTAAAAAGAGAGAGGGAGAGAAGACCACTTTTGGACTTTTTTCCCTCAGAGTTCTGATAATGTGTTGAAATTAATTAAAAATCAGCCATGTTCACAGAGTACCTGTATTCCTATTACTGACCTTGCCCCATACTCCGACCTTCATCTTCTGCAGTTTAAAAGTTAAAGAAATGCCTAGCTGATTTTTAATTAATTTAAGAAATTTTGCATTGAACTGAATGATAGTGTTGGGCATGCTCAGTAAGAACCAACTGTCAATGATCTAAAAGCCAGACTCACAGCTGCTGGGCTTGCCTAATCAGGGGGCCACACCCACACCAGTCTTTGATTTCACTTTAGACAGTCATGGCTTCCCCCAAAGAATCCTGGGAAGTGTAGTTTGTGAAGTGTGCTGAGAGGAGATGCCAATTCTCCCGAGAGAGCTCCAGTGGCCAGAGTAGCCAGTGTGGTTTAACAGTCAGCTGCTCTGACTGAAGCTCTGTGAGGGGAACAGGGCATCTCCTAGCAACTCTCAGCACCCTTCACTAACTACACTTCCCAGGATTCTTTGAGAGAAGCCATGCCTGTCCAAAGTAAAATAAAGGTCTGGTGTGGATGTGGCCAGGGACAGCTTTGGTTTAAATTTGGATGGGAGGCTACACTTGCCTGCTGTAGAATAAAAAGGTGGGGGAAACCCTGAAAAGCAATGATACTGTTCACAGTGTTTTCATTTTGGAAATGAAAGGGGCTTCTCCTCTGCCCAATGCCCACCCACCCAATCTTCTCCCCTCCACCTCCTCCTACCCTCCCTGCCCCTCCCCCAGCTCAGTGTTGGACTACGACCTGGGAGACCAGGGTTCGAATCCCCACACAGCCATGAAGCTCACTGGGTGACCTTGGGCCAGTCACTGCATCTCAGCCTCAGAGGCAGGCAATGGTAAAACCATCTCTGAATACCGTTTACCATGAAAACACTATTCATAGGGTCTCCATAAGTCGGGATCGACTTGAAGGCAGTCCATTTCTATTTTCAAACATGATTGCACAGAAATAAATCCCACTGAACTCAAAAAGTATGCAAATGATAAAACCCACCCTCCCTTCTCCTCCCTCCTAGCCCCTCCCTCTTTCCCCTTCTTTTCCCTCCCCTTCAAATATCCTCATTCCCCCTTCCCTCCCCCTCCTCCTCCCCATGGTCAGTTTTACCTATCTTAAGCATGGTTGCACGGGAGTAAATCCCATTGAACTCAGTAAGCATGCAAATTATCAAACCTGCCCCTTCCTTTGCCCCTCCCCTTCTAATCCCCTCCTTCCCTTCCCTTCTTCCTCCTTCCCTGCCCATTCCAGCCATCCCTCCCCCGCCAGGTCAATTTTACCTATCCTAATCATGATTAGATAGGAGTAAATCCCACTGAAGTCAATAAATATGCAAATAATCAAACCTGCCCTTCTCTTCTCCCCCTCCTTCCTGCTCCCATTCCCCTCCGCCCTCCCTCCTCCTGCTCCCCTCCCCATCCCCTGTGGTCACCTATCCTAAGCATGATTGCAGGGGAGTAAATCCCACTGAACTCAATAAGCATGCAAATGATCAATCCATTCTCAGCAAGCTTGCACAGGATCCCATTTCCTACCTCCCAGATTAAAAAGCAGAGAAATTCACTAATAGGCAAAAAACCTTGCGGTTTAAGAACATACCTATAGCCTACAGATATTTCTATCAAACTTTAAAAAGCAGGGAAATTGGGCAGCTATAGTGAATGCACCAGGGGAGCAGGAGACCTCACCTCCTCTCTGAGATGTTGTTGTTGTTGTTGTTATGTGCCTTCAAGTCAGCTACAACTTATGGAGACCCTATGAATCAGCAACCTCCAACAGCATCTGTCATTAACCACCCTGTTCAGATCTTGTAAGTTCAGGTCTGTGGCTTCCTTTATGGAATCAAGCCATCTCTTGTTTGGTCTTCCTCTTTTTCTACTCCCTTCTGTTTTCCCCAGCCTTATTGTCTTTTCTAGTGAATCCAATTTGGGTTGGTCTTGTTTGGAAGAATTTAGTAACGTGCCTCTGAGCATATGGTAAGTTGTGGCAACACCTGCAATCAGCCTAAATAATAGAAAGAAGACATGTGCTGTGCTGATCTTGTTTTAGCAGGGAGGAAGCAACATTATTAAGACAGTTGACATAGTTCAGATAGTCACTTCAAATATGTCTGATTTACTTTGCAATTTTAGTGAAGTTTCCTGTAGGAAATCATTTTCTTTTGCTTCTATTTCTGTGAATATGTGAAGTACAGCAACACTTTGCAAAATTTACAATAAAAAAACTCCAGAAACAATTGTGGAATAATGACACTGACTGTTCTGCAGAATAGTCTCCAGTGGACCTCAGGAGTGTCTCAGTTTGCACAAGAGAAAACAGTGGGAGGTGAAATATATTCTAGAAAAATTCTAGGTGTGCTCTATGTTTTTAATTGACCGTGCCCACCTTGCCTTAAATGAAGTGCTTTAAACATAGCGGGCTGAACACATGCATCTTGGGCAGGCTAAGGTTGTTTTTTCCAACAGCTAGAGTCATTCCTGAAGTAGCAACATATTGTAATCAGTCTGATTTTACATCAAACTGCAGTTTCAGATTCAACTGTTAATGCACCCAAAATAGAAATAGAACATAACCTCCAATTTGAAACACAAAAGGCTGTCTTCACCATCATATGACACTGACCAATAAAGAGGCTTTGAAATTAATAAAAATAAATTTGACACAGATTTTTAGAATAAATAATGAAATAAATTAATTTTCTAGGCTAGATTCTTTGTAGAAACAGTAATAACACAGGAAAGAAGCAAAGTAAGAAGAACACCAACAAACTTACAAAAAATGTAATTCTCCATCTTTGGAGATGGCAGGTATTGCCACCACTTACCATATGCTCAGAGGCACATGTTACTAAATTCTTCCAAGCTCCACAGGAAGTGGATTGGACTGTGAAAGACCAACCCAAATGGTGTTTGTATTTTTACAAATTTGTAGGGCAGTACAATATCTCAAAGAGGAGGTCAGGTCTCCTGCTCCCCTGGTGCATTCACTATAGCTGCCCAATTCCCCTGCTGTTTAAAGTTTGATAGAAATATCTGTGGGCTATAGGCACGTTCTTAAACCGCAAGGTTTTTTGCCTATGAGTGAATTCATTTACTATCATATTTATCTTTTATATAATAAAGTTTATTTGTTTGATTCAAAATCCCTCTTGTCAGCTTGGTTAAGAGTACTATCATACTAAGGTCCTATTCTGTAGCTATACCTATACCAATTTTACAGACAGATTACACCAGTGGTCACCTTTTGGGGTAAAGGTGGTGAGGCTGAAGCTTCTGGTTCAGAGGGCATATCTGACCCAGGCAGAGGCAGACTTCCTGGGGGATTTCCTGATCCAGGTATTTGGGAAGCAGGAAGTGGTAATCCCAGAAACACAGGAACATCAGAGGCATTGTTGATGGGCAGAAAGTAGGTGCAATTCCTGGGCCAAAGGCAGCCAATCTCCAAGGAGGGAGCAGCTGAAGACATTCCCCACCAGATCCCCAAATGCAGCAATCTAAGAGGAGAAGGCTTAGTGAAACCCTTTTCTCATGCTAATACTCAACTCTGACTTTTTCTGACAGATGCCACAGCTAAGGACAGTTTTGGGTGGCATGGAGATGCTCCTTCCAACACATACACTTACAAAACATGTGGTGGATGGGCTGTGCTCATACTTACAATAGGAGCCAATCAATATATTCAGTGTCACACTAGAGGAAGGAAGACCCAGGTTCAAGTCCCAGCTGAACCATGAAGCTTGCTGGGTGGCCCTGGGTTAATAAATAAAATCTTATGTAGAAAATGCCTAATGGAATTTCCTAAAATAGGGGAAAAGGAAGAAGAGAAAGGAACAGAAAAGGAGAAAAAGCAAGAGTCTTATTTATATGAGGGTTTGTACGTCTGTTCGACTCTTGGCAGTCAGGAACATAAAGACTTAAATAGAGTGTCCAAGTTTCTGAATAGCTGCTTTGGATGCGGAAGTCAGATTTGTGAATCTTTTCAGAGGAATAGAATCTCTAATAAGTGTTCCTCTGTTCTCTTGGGCTGAAATTGCTGCCCATTATACTTTCTAGATCACTAAGTTAATCAAGTCAATGGGTTTTGTCCATTGTCCCCCTTGTCAGTCACAGCTGCCTTTGCATTAGGAAGCTTTCTGGCTTTTTAAAGCCTTATTGAAGAACTGTAGAAATTTCCCATCTCTAATAGTACGTGCTTAACATGTTATAACTGTTTTCCAATAGAAAATGGAATATGCTATAAATTCATTGAAAGAAGTATATCTTTGCTCTGATCCAGAGTTCTGTGCACACGTTGATATGTGCACAGACTTCTTACGAACAGGATATGCCCATTCATTTCAGTGGAGAAAGCTGAACCCCCTCCACACACATACACACTAAGGAGCTGTGCATGCAGGAAGCATTGCTTCCATGAAATACACCACCCTTTGGTGATGATACCAAAGTTATCAACTGTCTGGTTTATTAAGGGAGCTATGTGACTCATAAGTGCACAAATCTAGTGCTATTTCCCCAGAAATTCTTTTCTGGCTCAGTATGTTAAGCAAGATTCTATGCATGCATCAGCATCAAGTAGACTAGGTACCTAAAGGCCACTGCTTTGCATGCATAAACATGGCTCTTCAATGTTAACTCCTTAATTCCTGATGAAACTCTCATTGATTGTCCTTGCTATACCTTCAGTAGCAAATCAAATTATAGTTCCCAGGAAACAAAGTGACCACTTCCTCCTCAACATCCTCCATATTCATTTTTGTCCTTCACTACTCAATATGAAGCCAGCTGCTGGGGGGGGGGAGGGGAGTCAAGCATTAAAACATATCCTTCTTCCTCTCTGCAAGATAGATACCCCTGCCCTCCAAAAATAGTTGCTTGCCTTGGGCATTTTATACACATGTGACTGTGGCAACTTAGAATGTGAAACAAAGAGAACTGGCTATTTATATATTGGTAATCACACTCACGGCCACTAACACTCATCAGTTGGGGGGGATGATGGAAGGAGGTGGGACAGACAGTTTCAGTCAGCTCCACTAACATTCACCCCTTGCACACACACACGCTACTCTGGACTGCCACTGTTCAGGTAGAGCAGCCTTTCCCAACCGGTGTGCCTCCAGATGTTATTGGACCACAACTCCCATCAGCCTCAGCCAGCATTGCCAATGGTCAGGAAAGATGGGAGTTGTGGTCCAACAACATCTGGAGGCACACTGGTTGGGAAAGGCTGAAGTAGAGAATACGGCCCAACTCTACTGCATGCTTTGTCTGCTACAATAGTGTGAAGCATCAGTGATAAATAGGATGATAAGAGAGAAAGTTAAGTATCTGTCTGCCGAACCAGAAGTAGCAATAAATATCTGTCTGTTCAACCAGTTGTAGCATTCTTCTCTCCCTCCCCCCCCACTGCCATTTCACCATCCCATCTGTGGTGATTTTTTGCTTGTGTGTTTGTTTTGGAGGGGTGCTGTTGGGAGCTGTGGACATTGCACTGACACCACACATAGGCAGTAGTGCTGAAGAAAATCAAAATGGGTGTGGATGATTTTGAACCTAGTTTTGGTCTCAGAACCCTACCTAGATCAGATGGACAGTTTGGGTTTTTTTGAACTTTGGGACCAGCATGAATTAAAATATCTCTATACTATCTCCCAGTGAAAGGCTTGCAAGGTTGTGCGATGCCGTCAGGAGTCATGTACTCCCAGCAGGGTCACCCATGGCGGTAAGGTCGAGGGAGAGGAACCAGACAAAGAACGATCCAAGAAAGTCCTCAACAGCAGAACAGGCGGAGGATAACAATGTGTATGTTACAATGGCTGTGAAGGCGGATGAAGGCTGCAGCAGATAAAAGACTTCCAGTTGTCCATGCCATTGGGTCAAAGCCTTTTTCTGTCAAGATTGTGTGTTGATCGTCGTGCACCAATCTCCCCACATAAAACAAATTAATGCACAGGCATCTTCCAAACAAAACAAAACAAAAGCCCCATGGCGATTGGCGAATGGCAACGGGGGCAGAATGTGAAATCCGGAAGCCCCTAGTCATGGACTGGCACATGGGCGGTGGATACAGACTCAGTCGTCCTGGCTCAAGGACCGAGGCAGTTGAGTAGTTCGGCAGCTATATCCACGACTGAGCAGTCCTATTCAGGATCCACTCTGCTCACCCCGTATGGGGAGGGGGCTAGAAAAGGTGCCCTAAACATAGTCTGCCTCATCTCTCTCCCTGACTGGATCACCGCGTCCAGTGGAGTCACCACTTAGCTGTCGGAAAAGACAAATGAACTATGTCCTCACTGTGGGAGGCTGTGCAGATCCAGAATTAGCCTCTACAGTCACTTACGGACCCACTGTTAAAGACCTTACCCTGGAAGACAATCTTACTCAGCCACGAGTGATCGCCAAGTAAGGGCTAGTACCTGATGAACTGAAATGGTTAGGGAGTTCCAAAAGTTAGTAAGCACCACAGCTGATAAGGCCTAACTGCTGTATTTTGAATTACTATTGGTCATTTAGCTCAGTATTGTCCACACTGACTAAGAAGGGTTTGCCCGGTGAGGCAGAGCCACAACACAGTTGGCGAGGTTCATGTAAAATTGACACAAAATCATGCCTTCAGTGTCATTGGCCCAGTTCTGTGGAATGCTTTGCCAACAGATTCAGTAGGAGCCTTCTGCGTTTTTAAACACCTGCTGAAAACCTTTCTGTTTCACCAGGCTTATGCAGGCAATTAAGAAGATGCCTTTTTGCAATAGTTGACCTTTATTTTTATTGTATTTTAAATGTTTTTATTGTATTTTATTATGTGGTGATGGTGGTTTAACTTGTTTTAACTGCTTTGTTCACGAAACAGTGGCATACAAATATATTTATAATTAAATAAATAATAAACTCTAGCTTCCCAGCAGGTGTGTTGCTGCCACTTACCAGGAGCAAGAGGGGGACGGACAAGATGGCAGTGAGTTCAAAGCACTGTGGATGCATTAACAGGTGTGCTGGATTGGCTCTACCAGTGTGCCTACTGCCTTTCACCCCTCCAGATCTCCCTCCTGACAAGTGACTTCAACATACTTTCCAGGATGCTAGCATTGCAGCTCTGCACCACTGTGCGAGACATTTCTGCACTGACAGCAGCTCAGCAGGGCTTCAGGCATGGAACATTTCCACCTCTGACCTGGAGAGGATAGAAACTGAAGCTGTGACTTTCTCCATGCAGAGCAGATGCTCTATGACTGATCACATTTGATCTTTAATTACCTTTTGTCTGTCTTTAAGAAGTCATTTCTGGTTATAAGATTAATCAGTCAGAATTTTTAATAATTTACCTATTGCCTATTCAAGATAAACTACTTATAGCCCTAAGATACAGGTTGATATCTTTTAATATTAATATTAATAAATCAATCAGCTATTTTGGTGTTACAGTGGCCCTGTTCACACGTTACAGTCAACGAGTGTACAGTCCGTGTACCTGGGTACACAAGCAGTTGGGCTGTACACTCGTACAGTTATTCACATGTAATATTCAACGACTGTACAGTCTATGTACCTAGGTACACAAGTAGCTGGGCTGTACACTCGTACAGTTATTCACATGTAACGTTCAACAAGCGTACAGTCTCTGTTATATACACATTTGCTGCCAGGGAAAGAAAATGGCGCCAATGACACTTATTAAATGCGCCATTGAAGCAATTCCCTTTTACTGGCAACAAGGCAAGGCATGCTGGGTCTGTTATACTTCCTGAAACTGTTTCCTGTTAAGGGGTACATTCAATAGAAAGAGATTTGGCAGAAACAGGAATGTAGTTTTACTCTTTTCATTTTTTCTGCAGATTCTTAAGTTTTTAAAATCAAAACACCAACTATTTAAAAGAAAATACCAGCCTGTAACTTATCATAATTATAGCTATTAAAATATTGCATTTTTCACTGCCTGTTATTAGAGTATGTATGGTTTTGATGTAGGTTTTCATGGAACAATCCTATAGAGGTCAATAGGACTTACTCATAGATAAATCTGTGAAAGTGCAGACCTAAATATATTGAATGTTTATATATGAAAATATTTTGAGGAGGAGGGGGCTGCAACAAAAACAAGCTGCTTGAAAGAGTATGAACTGAAACGATTCTTCCAACATGGTACACCTGATTCTTTCTTGAGGACATCATGTGTTTTAATACACAAAACTACACTCAAAAGTATAAAAGTGGGGGAAATTATTTATCAATTGGGCTTTCCAGCCTGCTGCTCCCACTGTAACATACTCTGTTCCCTGGAAAGCCTTTCCTGGTATTTGGGAAACAGGAAAGCTCTGCGCGGTGGTTTTTATGGTTTTTCAGTGGAAATTTTTATAGCTCAGTATCAAAAAGTGATCATCAGTATCTCTTTTTATAATCTATGGCAGTGGTTCCCAACCTTTATGAGTACGGGGGCCCCTTTATACACTGAAAAATTTCACGACCCCCCTCCTTCCAGGAAGGCAGCTTGGCTGCCAGGAAGGAAGGGGGAAAGCAGCCTTTCCTTGCAGCCTTGCTTCTTTTTGCTTCACAAGAAGCCCTCTCATTTGAAGCAAGGGCATTGCCAGTAGCGGCAGTGCAAGGAGATGGGAATCAGTGATAGTAATCCCCTCTTCTTCCTGGTAGCTCCACCCTCAGCCTCCTTTGGCATCTGCCATGTATTTTATAGGCAGATGCCTGCCCTTAGTGCGCCTGAAAGACGCTCTGGCGCTTCAGCAAAAGGCCTCCCCTCTCGTTTGGAGCAAGGGGGAGGTGTCATCTGCAGCGCCAGTGGGGAGCAGACAGTGTCCAGGGAGTGAAGACTTTTAAATAATAATAATAATTAATTAATTAATTTACTGTTCGCAGCCCCCTCTGGATTACTTCACGGCCCCCAGGTTGGGAACCACTGATCTATGTCATAATATTTAGCTTTTGGATAGCACTTTAAATGCAGTAGATCAAAATGTATTGGTGCATCTCAGGATGACTCACAGAAGATCAGTGAGGATTTCAGACTTCTGTTTCACAATGAAAACAAGAAAATGACCACCCCACCATTATACTGCTGAAATGAAGAAAGTGTGTGTGTGGGGGGGGGGGTAATCAGAGTGGATTTTTGTGTGGAAATACTGTGAGCTCAGTTCAATTTTGGAACTCAAAACAAATTCCTGGGCTAAGAATTATTTAACTCTTAAATGCGTATATTTTGTGGTTTGCTCTGGTTGGTAGCTGTGGGTTTTTGTAATAATAATAATAATAAAATAATCAATACCAAAAACCTGAAGTCTAACCATCCTGATCTAGAGTATTAGATCCTGATCTTTCTAACCATGAAATCCAACCATCCTGATCTAGAGTATTTGCCACCCTGGGCTCCTGCTGGGAGGAAGGGCAGGATACAAATCAAATAATAAATACATACAAATCAAATAATAAATACATAATAAAATATTACAACCCTACAAGGCAGGTTTGTGTTACCATAAAACCATGTGATGCAGCTACTTCTGACAGCAGTTTCTAATGGAGGCAGCCATTATCATGTGTTTGACCATCTGGTGTGTCTAATTTTGATGCATGACACTTGACACAGAGCTGTCACAGAGATGAGCAAATCCACATTTTTTTTCTTTTCAATTTCTGGATACACAGTAGAAAGGTGACATTGCTTTTTTGAGAATGCCTTCTTTGGCAATGTTTTGAAGAGTCTTACCTCTGCTGTTGTAGTTTCATTCTTGCAAACACTCCTTTGAACCATGCTACAACAACCCTGCAAAGTAGGTCTGTGCCCATACAAATGATTTAGTGCACGGATGGGGAGAAGATAGACTGTAATCTGTTGGTAGATCCCTGGGAGATTTGTAGTCAATTGGCAAGTGCTTCTGGCTTCCAGTGGTTTAACAATAGCAACAAAAGGACACACACCCGTTTGGAAATTTGACAACTGAAATTAAGAATACTTATGGAAAGTAGGAATAGATCTGTGTGTGGAAAGACTGTGAGCTCATCTTAGTTCTGATAACCCTGTGCTCAGCAACTTTCTTTCATACTAGACATATGTCTTTTGCACCTGGCTATAGTTGGTGGCTCTTGAAGTTCTAGTAAAACACAGGGTAGATCCTAGATTCTGCAATAGCAGTGCTCTGTCAGTAATGGCAGCATTGCCACTCACTGAATGGCAGGGCTGTGGATTCAGTACGCCAAACCTTCAACTCTGACTCCTCTATTTTTCTACTGTCCGACTCCGACTCCTCCCAAAATTGCTTCCAACTCCACAGCCCTGGAAAGCGCTGTAAATGTCTTTTTAAATTTGAAGCTCTCATAGGAGTATTTTTATCGCTGCCTGAATATGCGCTGATCTTGGCATCACAGCATTTGTCTTCATCTGGGTCCTGTGTCATACGCTGACACACAAAATGTTTTCCATCTTGAGTTATGGTGAAATGCTCAACTACAGCTGACTTCATGGGAAGCTTCTTTGACATTTTGAATTTATATTTTTTAAAAAGTGTCAATCAAAATTTATTTTGAAGTCGGAGTCAGTACATTTCTACTGACTCCGACTCCACCCAGAATTGCTTCCGACTCCACAGCCCTGCTGAATGGGGATGGGACAAGGTGCCTGCAAGTTCAGGGCTGGTGGCACCACCATCCTGCAGCAGGTGGGCATACACCTGCAGGCTTGTGCTGCATTCCACCAAAGTACCCCCAACCTTGCCATCTCTGTGCCATTGCCATTCTGCCCCCCCCCCATGTATCACTGCTGACCCGTGCCATCAAATTATTGGAAGAGTCCTGGCTATATTTCTCTCTCTTGACCTTTAGGAGGAAATATAAAGCACACAACAGAATTTGCATTACCATTGATTTCAATAGGTTTTAAAAGACCAAGGAAGAAAAGTATTGTGGGTAATTTATATTGGATTTATAGAGGTACTGTAGTGTACAGGTTCTGCAAAAGCTAGTGTGGTGTGATAAGAGTACTGGGCTAGGGCCTGGGAGACCTGGATTCAAATCCTCATTCAGCCATGAAACTCACTGGGTGACTTTTGGGCTAGTCACCTTCTCAGCCTAAACTACCTCATTGGGCTATTCTGAGGATATATTGGGGAGGTGCAGGACTACATATGCTACACTGAGCTCTTTGCAGGAAAGTTGAGATGTAAAGGAAATAAGGCATTAAATACAATCCTATGCACAATTACTTGAGAGTAAGCTCCATTGAACTGTGAAAGTTGCTTTTGATAAACATGCTTGGGGTTGTGTTGTTAAGATACAAGGGATAACTATTACCCAAAGTTTCTTTTATTTATTGATAACTATCATTTCTGAGCAATGCGTTACCTAGCCATTAAGTTATTTTATTATTGTAGTTGTGACTGCAGCTATTATTCATTACATGCCACAGGGAGTTTGGAGCAAGTTTAAAGCAGACTTTTTGGAATCTATTTGTGCCACTATCCTGAAGAGTAGGTGTACTACTCATAACAAGAAACAATAAGAGTCACATGATGACACATTTATATTTATTGATAAATCACCTAGTATTTCAAGGAAAGGATTGAATTTAGAAGTTAAAGGCTGTAATTCTATGTTCACTTTCACTTCAGGAGTAAGCCGCAATAAACTCAGTGGAACTTCTGAATAAACATGGTTTAGGACTGCACTGTAATTTCAGATTCCTGTCTTTCTCCCCATCCCCTTTACTAGATTACTGGTACATTCTACCACCTTCTCTCAAGATAGCAATTTTCACTTGTTTGAGCCCACAGGGGCCACACAAGTTCTGCTTCAGAGTCTTAGTGTCCCCCTGTGATGCCCTTCCCTGGCTCTCCCTGTCAGGTTCCTACCTGCTTGTGGCTACTACCTTTCACTAGGCACCACCAGGGACTCCACCAGTCCAGACTGTCCTTTTTTATGGTTTCTCTCTCCGCTCTAGCACAGATCTCACTAGATCCCTCTGCTAGGCAGCACCACCAGTCACGTTCTACAACCAATGTTCCCAGAGACTTTGCCTGAGCCTCTCTCTATCTGGTTACTTTTGTGACTCCGTGCTTATGCTGTTCCCAACCCCTTTGTATCTATATAGATAACTCATATAACTCTGGGTTGCGCTGGATACTTGTAATGTTATTATTCTTCTCTTCACCGCTGCCACCATTCGTTACTGTTTCCCTTCAGCCTTGGTAATTACCTTGCCCTCCCTTCTGGTCTGTGAAAACCCCAGCCAAGGATCAGGCCTTCGGTAAACCAAAATAGTATTTATTAAATATCAGAAATAACAAGATTACTTTTATAATGGTACATAAGCATATGGTTTCATCTATTCCTGTGATACTTGTCTTATTATTAACTAGAACTCCAATTCCCTCTTTCTCCACACTCTCCTAACATCCACCCCCAAACACCTTCTTCCTCTCACATCCACCAACTAACACCCACCCCGATTCAACTGTCATTCTTCCATTTATACTCCCAGCCATTCAAACGCTCAGCCAATCATCCAGCATTCTACTGCTCATCTACTCCCCCCTCCTCTTTCACTCCACTTACCATATATCTTCTATACAAACAGCACTTACCATATTTACATTAATACAGGAACATCACATTCCCCCCCCTTAAAAATAACGGCAAAGTATTATTCCTGCTCTAGGATTCATACGTCGCGTTACCAATAAAACCAAGTCTTTATGGGGAAAATGTCTTTTTTGTTCCTACTTCTGGGTCACGTCACTGCAGTCCTGGCCACCTGCCTTGAAAGTCCATCGGCCAATACATTGTCCTTGCCTTTTATGAACTGGAAGTCCACTTGATAGTCTTGTAGAGCCCAGGACCACCTCTGCAGCATAGTGTTATGGTTTTTCATAGTCTGTAACCATAACAATGCTCAATGATCCGTCGTCACTGTAAATCTTCATCCCCACACATATGGGTGCAACTTGCTCAGTCCCCACACGACCGCTAGGCACTCCTTTTGGACCGACGAATAATTCTTCTCCCTCGATGTCAGCTTGCAACTCAGATACGCCACTGGATGTCTGGTGCCTCCTCTCTCCTGCAGCAAGACAACTCCCAGCGCGAGGTCTGACGCATCCGTAGCCACGATGAATGGTTGCTCATAGTCTGGTGCTATTAATATAGGTCCTTGGCACAAGGCTTTCTTCAGAAGATCAAAAGCCTTTTGACATTCATCCGTCCATACCACACGCTCAGAACACTTTTTCTTTGTCAGCTCATGCAAGGGGGTTGCGATTTCCCCAAAATCTTTCACAAACTTTCGGTAAAATCCAGCCACACCTAAAAATGCCCTAACTTGTTTCTTGGTTAAGGGGATAGGCCACAATTGTATTGCCTCAACTTTGCTCCATAAGGGGGTTATTTTCCCACTCCCCACCTTATGTCCTAAATAGATTACTTCATTCAACCCAAACTGACACTTCTTAGCTTTTATTGTTAGCGCTGCTTTCTTTAATGCCTCTAATACTGTCGTCAGGTGTTGGACATGCTCAGGCACCGACTTGCTGAAAATGGCCACGTCATCGATATAGGCCACTGCAAAATCTGACATGCCTCGCAACACAGTATTAATTAGTCTCTGAAAAGAACTTGGTGAGTTCCTTAGTCCCATGGGTAAAGTCACAAACTCATATAACCCATCTGGTGTACTGAAGGCAGTTTTGGCTCTGGATTGCTCGTCTAGTTCCATCTGCCAAAATCCTTTACAGAGATCTATCGTAGAGATAATGGTTGCTGCCCCCAATAACTCTAACATTGCGTCCACCCTAGACATAGGATACGCATCTGGGACAGTAATTTTATTGATTAAACGATAATCAATACAAAATCTTGTGGTTCCATCTTTTTTCGGAACCAGCCCAATACTTGAGGCCCAGGGACTGATGGATTCCCTGATCACTCCTAGTTCCAGCATGTCTTCAACCTCCTTTTTAATTTCACTCAAAACTTTCCCATTCACACGGTACGGAACAGATCTGATTGGGGCATGATTTCCAGTATCAATGGAATGTCTGGCTATACTGGTTCGGCCAGGTTTATTGCTAAAGAGATCTCCATAATTTTTCAAAACTCTCAGAATCTCTTCCTTTACTTCTTCCTTCACCTCCTCCGACCATTCCAATTGATCTACCCCTCCTTTGTCTTTGATTTCCTGTACCAAATCTGGAAGTTCAGGCCCACTTCCCTCAGGGAATAAGGTAACTTGCAACACCTTTGCATCCCTGGTATGATAAGGTTTCAACATATTTACATGAACCACTTTGTGCTTTTTTAATTGGTCTGTGGTTATCACATACGTCACTGTGTCAAGCTTTTCCCTTATGGTATATGGTCCCTCCCAGTTGGCCTGTAATTTATCGTGTTTCCTGGGTATGAATGCCATAACCATATCTCCCACATCATACACACGTTCCCTGGCTGTTCTGTCATACCAGTAACTTTGCTTCTCCTGAGCTTGACTCAAATTCTTTTGCACAACTTCCATCATTTGTTTCACTGGTTCACATTCATTCTCTCAGCAGGCATCCACAGTCTATATAAAATCCCATTCTCACACACAATTTGATTCCTCAGTTTGTCAGTAAAGGGAATCTTTTGTGTCAGGGCTTGGTCCTTTATTTGCTTCAGACTCTATTCAGCTCTTCCCTGAACTGCTCTGCCTCTTCACTAGAGACCATTTGATACAAGTTGTCTCTTTCAGCGGGCCTTCCAGGGGTTGCTATGGCGACCTTAGGCTCGATAACAGGTTCTACCCTGTTTTCCTCAGCCTCTTTTAACATGGCTTCTGTTTCTTTGCCAAGTTGTCATCTGGTCACCACATATATTTTTCCTTGTGCCCCCATAACATCTCTTCCCAGTATCACTGGTTCTTGTTGTTGGGCATTAATACCTACTTTATATTTTTCCTCCCTACCTCTCCACTTTATTCTTATTAGGGCCATGGGTATGCTTTCTAGTTCACCCCTCACTCCTTGGATAGTCACCGTTTCCTGAGGTAATATTTCCTCAGATTTTATCAAATCTGGCCTCAGTAACGTCTGAGCGGCACCAGTATCAAGCAATGCCCAATAATTTGCCCCTTGCACACTCACTTCTTCTCTTAGACTTGAATCCTTTACTTCTGTCCAGTTTATCTGGCAGAACTGAACCTTTTTCGCTTCCAGCTCTTTTGGTTCTGTTTTCACTGCCTGAGCAGGATTACTAATGGGGTTGGCAACCTCACATTGAAAACGTAGGTGCCCCGGTCTACCACATTTATAGCATAATTTCTCCTCCCTTTTAGGGTACACAGATCCACTCTGGTGTGTCCTGTGCCCTTCAGATTTTATTGGAGGACTCACTCGCTGTGGTACTACATCCTTTCTGCCACCATTATATGGTCTGGGTTTAAACTCTCTTGATGTTTTCCCCACCCAGCCAGTTCTATTGGAGGCAAAGTGATCCGCCATCTCTGCGGCCTCCTGCACCGATGTAGGGGAATGGTCTTTGACCAGGAGCCTTATTTCTGGTGGTAACTGATGGAATAATTGATCCAGTATCATGAGGCTTTTCACCTCTTCCACTGACTGAGCTTTGGCACTACTCATCCACTTTCCAAATATATCCATCAACTTTGCTCCTAGTTCAACAAAAGACCTCCCTGCTTGGATCTGACAGTTTCGAAATAACTTTCTAAAATAGTCAGGTCCCAGTCTGAATCTTTTGTATACTGCCTCTTTAAACTCGGCATATGTGACCGGCTTGTCTGAGGGGAAATATTGGTATACCTCTGCCAATTCCCCTTTGATCAGGTTTGATAAATATTGCATATATTTATCCTCCGGTAGTCCCCACATTTGAGCTGCCTTTTCAAAAGTGCTGAGGTAAATCTGTGGATCTTGTCCCAGCTCAAACACTGCAAAATCTTTTGGTGTAACCTTTATCTTTGTTTCATTTCTGTCCTTTCTTGTTTCATCAGAATGAAACTTCTCTCTTTCAAACTTTAACTTTTCCACCTGTATCTCAGCATCCAATGCTCGTTGCTTCTCCCTCTCCTCAAACCCCATTCTCATTCTCTCAATTTCCAACTCCCGCTGTTTTTCCTTCTCTTCTGTTTCAAAGACCCTCCGCTTGTCTTTTTCCTCAGACTCCCTCCTCAATCTCTCAGTTTCCAACTCATGCTCCCATCTTAACTTCTCTCTCAAATACTCTATATAAGCGGGATTGCTTGACTACCCTTCCGGGGTCTCTTCCCTGACAGGTTGCTTTTGCTGGACAGTTGTAAATGCTATTAGTGCTACCCGCAATTCATCTACCCCTTTACCCTCGTGAGGTAAATTGAATGTTATGCACTTCTCCACCAGCTCCTCTCTTTTCATCTTTATATATTCAGCCATGATGTTGGAGTTCACTCACTCTTTGCCACACACTCTTTGCCAGTCACTCTCACAAGTAATCTTTATTTGTTATTTCTTTTTGGCACACCACTTTTAGGGACTCTCTTTTGTTTGTATCCCACCTCTGCCACCACCTGTGATGCCCTTCCCTGGCTCTCCCTGTCAGGTTCCTACCTGCTTGTGGCTACTACCTTTCACTAGGCACCACCAGGGACTCCACCAGTCCAGACTGTCCTTTTTTATGGTTTCTCTCTCTGCTCTAGCACAGATCTCACTAGATCCCTCTGCTAGGCAGCACCACCAGTCACGTCCTATAACCAATGTTCCCAGAGACTTTGCCTGAGCCTCTCTCTATCTGGTTACTTTTGTGACTCCGTGCTTATGCTGTTCCCAACCCCTTTGTATCTATATAGATAACTCATATAACTCTGGGTTGCGCTGGATACTTGTAATGTTATTATTCTTCTCTTCACCGCTGCCACCATTCGTTACTGTTTCCCTTCAGCCTTGGTAATTACCTTGCCCTCCCTTCTGGTCTGTGAAAACCCCAGCCAAGGATCAGGCCTTCGGTAAACCAAAATAGTATTTATTAAATATCAGAAATAAGATTACTTTTATAATGGTACATAAGCATATGGTTTCATCTATTCCTGTGATACTTGTCTTATTATTAACTAGAACTCCAATTCCCTCTTTCTCCACACTCTCCTAACATCCACCCCCAAACACCTTCTTCCTCTCACATCCACCAACTCACACCCACACTAACATCCACCGACTAACATCCACCACCAAACACCTTCCTCTCACATCCACCAACTCACACCCACACTAACATCCACCCAGATTCAACTGTCATTCTTCCATTTATACTCCCAGCCATTCAAACGCTCAGCCAATCATCCAGCATTCTGCTGCTCATCTAGTCCCCCCTCCTCTTTTACTCCACTTACCATATATCTTCTATACAAACAGCACTTACATTAATACAGGAACATCACCCCCCACACCTTTACTCTCTTCATTACCTGTTGTTCTTTCACCTCTTCCTACATTCCCCTCAAAGTGATGCTGCGATCCTATCCCAACCCCACTTACCTGGGAGTAAGTTCCACTGAGCTAGTGGGACTCACTTCTGAGTTAACATTGGCTAGGACTGTTTTGTGAGCAGACACAGAGGCAAACTCCCCTCCCTTTCTCTGCCCCCCCAACTGTTTCTTTTAAGGGGCTGGAATCCTAATCCTTCTTACCTGGGACTAAGTCCCACCAAACTGAATGGAATTTACTTTAAAGTAGGCACAGGGTTAGGATTGTACTAGGAATGTGATCAAATTTAATTTTGTAAAAATTAACAATGTAAACAGTCCTTGCCTAGCTGTAGCTTCTCTGACAGAACTTGTGCTTTTTAGGCAATCCTAACTCCACTTACCTGTGAGTAAGCCCCATTGAACTAAGTGAGACTTACTTCTGAGTAGACATTTTTAGAATTACAGTGGGAGCCCACAGAATCTCTCCCCCTTCTCTCTCTTCACTAACTTTTTGATTACTCCTTCCTTCTGCCCTTCTCTCAAAATAGCAGTTTCCACTTGTCTGAGCCCACAAGAGGCTTAAACTCCATTTAAATTTGTAAAGCAAACTCTTTTTTATTATCATTAATTTTTATTCAAATTTTCAAAGACGAAAAAACAAAACAAAACAAAAACAATTAAACAATAAAATAAAATGTCGACTTCTGATTTGTCGCAGATCAGTTATAGGTCTAGAATATATAACAATCCTATCTCTAAAATTATATTATAAAATCACTTTCCTCCAGTAATTATCTTAATTAATCATCAAATCTCATAAACATTATTTTATTCTTTCCACAAAAAGTCAAAGAGAGGTTTCAATTCCTTGAAAGATATATCTTTCAATTTTTCTCCAAATAAACATGTCGCTTAATCCATCTAATTCAAATCTGTTAGGCCCAATAATTTCAATAGCCATTCTTCCATTATCTATATTAACTCCACCTTCCATCTTCAATAATCCTGTTAAGTCCAGTAATTTCAGTAGCCATTCTTCCGTTATCAATATCCCATAATAATCTTGTTGTCATAGCCATAGTCCAAGTAAACATATCAATTAATCCATCTTGTCAAATCTGTTAAGTCCAATAATTTCCATAACCATTCTTCCATTATCAATATTAATTCCATCTTCCATCTTCAATAGTCCTGTTAAATCCAGTGGTTTCAGTATCCATTCATCCATTATCAGTATCCCATGATGATCTTGCTGTCATAGCCATAGTCATATAACAAGAGTCTGATGGGAATTTCCCCCATCACAAATACGTCTTTGCCATCAATTCTGAATATGTTGTTGAAATATTGTTGTAAAGTCACATCTCTGTTCTGGGTGCATCTCTGCTCTGTCACATATTTGTAGTTAATTCCATAATTTTTTTCCATGTCAAGCCCCATCACATCATTCCAGTCAAGAATTCTGAATATGTTACTGAAGTATTGCTGCAAAGTCATATCTCTGTTCTTCTTTTTTACAAAATGCACTGGCTCATCTCTTAAGAGTTTCTGCACTGTCACATATCTGTAGCCAACTCCATAGATTTTTTCTATGTCAAACTCTATCACATCATTCCAGTCCAGAAAATTATCCAAGACATTGATAATTTTACCACCAAAATCTTCATTAATTTCTTCAGAGACAACGTTGAATTCCAAACAGTCAACTTTATTTCTAACATCCATAAAATCCAAATCTTTTTCAAATTTCACATTTGTTCCAATCTCCAGGGCTTGTAGCTTCCCTATCCCATCAAACTCCTCTCTCACAGAATCCACTATTTCTTTAAGCTCCTGCGTCATTTTGTTAAGTTCAATTTTCATCTCCTGTCTACCCTGTCTCAGGGTTTGTTTCGTTATCTCAATCTCACCCATTATTTTCTGAAACATAATTTCTTCCATGGTCTCATTCACTTTCCTGGTTGTCATTCTTAAAACCACAGAGACAAAAATTATTTCAGCCACAATTGGGTTAATATTTCAGGCTTGCTTGTAACAGTGTAGACAATACAGCCTGCCTTATCTCTATGTGTTCAGGAATACAAAACAAACTTAGTTCCCAACATCAAAACAATTAGTGGCGTCGTGAACAAGCAGATTCGTCAAAATGAAATAGACCAAAAAGAATTTTTTCCCCTCTCCTCGAAATAGAAATCCCTCTTCTGTTGATATCTTTAGAATGCACCTCCAGGACAGCTTTTTGCGATAAAAACAAAGATAAGCTTTTTCGATTTCTTTCCTCCTTAATTTCGTTAGTGAAAGAGAAAAGCCAAAACTCACCTAAGAGTTCTTCACAGCTGATTCATTGACAAATCTGTTTTTTGCTGCACCAATTTAAGCCAAGTAAAAAAAGAAGATAGAAAGAAGGATGCTTATCTGCCTGTTAGAGTCCGTTTTCTTTAAAGAAAAGATAAACGTGTTGCTATAATCAGCTAGAGCTTGATGAAAGTCCGTCTGGCATTGCAGTTTGAACTTCCTCTCATAAATAAATGAAATCCAGTCCTCCCCACAAAAACAGGCTTTGGGGTTGATCTCTACGTTTCTCCCTGCCCGGGAGAAAATCTTTATCAGTCAAAAAGTACGTTGTGACTGATTTTAGAGCTGAAAAAGCTTCTTCTGAGACGAGAGCTCGCTCAGAGGCAGCACAGGCAAAGCAACCCTTCCCGGAAGTCAAAACAAACTCTTTTTTAAAAAATCAACAATTTAAACAGTTCACTCCTAGCTCTAGTTTGCTGACAAGTCTCTCTTGCAATTTTACCTCCATTTACCTGGGAGTAAGCTGCACTGAACTCAGTGTGACTTACTGCTGAGTAGTCATTTTTCCACCTTTCTTCCCTTCAAGCTCATTGCTCACACAGAAGCTCCACTCCACTTACCTGGGAGTAAGCCCCATTGAACTCAGTAGGATTTACTTCTGAGCAGACATTTTTAAAATTCAAATGTGAATCCTGCAAAGCTCTCTCCTCTCCATTTTTTTCCTCTGTCCTTTCTTCAAACTCACTCATTGACAGCACACAGAAGCACTGCACTCAATGGGAATTACTTCTGAGTAGACTTTTTAAAAATTGCAGTGAGTCCTTCAACACCCCCCCCCATTTTTTTGCCTCTTTCCTTCCCTCAAGCTCATTTGTTGCTTCAGGCTGGTCTCCCTTCCCTCTTTCTTGCCCTTGCCTCCATTTCACCATTATTCCTCTTTCCGCTCGGTGGCTCCAGCAATTGACGTGTCCTTCAGCCCATTTCTGATGGCTGTCCCCCCCCCGGGAGAAAAACTAATTGCTCACGATCAGCTCCACGTGGACAGCATGCAGGAAGAATCACCACGTGAACAGAAGACGTCTTTTTTCAGGATACCTGTACATGTGGTGATTTTTGAAATCACCACGTGTAGACACTTTCTCAAGAGCAGCTGTACCCAGGTACAGGGGGCTTCTACCTGGGTACAGAGTAACGTGTGAATACCCCCATTATTAACCGGTCTTAAATTCACTAGGGTCTATTATGATCAATTTATTTTTTTAAAAAATCAAGAGGATATTAATAGATGGAAAAAACCTGAAGCTCCTTTGACCTGCCAGGATTTCAACAGTGAAAATGTTGGTTCTTCCCAAATGTTTATTTCTCTCCCCCCCCATGTTTATTTCTATTTATGTCTTTGCCACTGGTACTAGATAGTTGAGAGCTGAAAGGTTGGCAAAATATGTTTGATAAATTTACATGGAATGACGAAGTATCCTCCAGTGGACAAGGGATGTCTGGCTGTCCCAAACCTAATAGCAAATTATGAGTTTGTGTTGCTGTCTTTATGGACACTTTAAAACAAAGACAATATTATGAACTTGAGACGTTATAGATTTGAATCTGTTTTGATGTGCTACTCTGGACTCCTAAATTGTGTAATATTATTAGAGCATTATTATTAAGGAGAACTAGAGGTAATTCCACAATAGCTTTTAAAGATACAGGATATATACAAGAGAAACATTAGCCCTGGATCCTCACCTTTAGCTTCAGCAATAAGGAATGATGAATGTAATCAAGATGGTCACTTCAGAAATTTTACAAACTGGGAATTGAATAATTCATGGATAGCTCATGGATATGGTGTTGGAAGAGGCAGTTATAACTACAGGAAAAGATACTTTAAAAACAGGTTGGATGGCTTCATATTTCTTAAGCAGAATCAGTTCTAAAACTGTCACTTAGAAAGCGGACACTCTGGGAAGTGGCATTTGTGATTGGCAAAGGTATATGTATTTATATTTTATTTGGACAACAAAAAATAAAAATGTAAAGAACATTGGGAAAGGGTCCTGGCAATTCTAATGTCAGGAAAAAACTTAAGATGGACCTCAGTTTTTTTATCTATAAAGATTTTTTCCTTGTGTTTATGAGTGAAGGAGATACAATATAAATCACATTCACATGTGATGGGCATGTCAAAAGAGCAAAATGTGGGAGGGGGGATATAATCTAATTTTGAACCTGAAATTGATATGATTTAATGTCACAGAGGAGACTATATTGAGTAGTCTTTTGTTTAAAATTTATTAACAGATGGAATATAAATGGCTTTGCCATTGTAGGGGGACTTCCTCTGTCAATCTAGAAGTAGTTACTAAAATCTTTGGACTTGGCAGAAATGGACAAGTTGATTGATGACGTTCATACAATATATGTTTCTTGTCAAATGATGAATCTGGCAAGTAAATGGATTTCAGTTATTGCTGATTGCAATTTGCACTGTGGAGCTTTTAGACTGGAGAATAATGTTCTTGTAATTTTATTTACATCTGTAAAAAAACACTTTTGAAGAAAAAATATTTTAAAAAGTTTTTTTCAAACAACATTTTATCTATAGCTTTACTGATTACTGAATTGGAATGAACCGGAGTGTCTTCCATGGATTCATAATTTTCTTAATTATAGTTATAAATCTCTGTTTTATATTCCTTCAAATATCAAATTTCCTCAATGTCTCAGCTCTTTAAGTTGTTTTCATTCCCTAATTATCACAGCAATTATTATTATTATTTACAGTCTATTGTATTGTATTGCAATGGTTTTCCAGATCATAACAACCTTCAGTCATTGGTTGCTGCTCATTGATTCTGAATTTTTATTCCCCCCCCTTATCTCACAAACCTTACATTATGGAGTCATTATGAGATAAGAAGAAAGCCAGCGGCATCACTAGCGGGAGTGCGGGGTGGTGCGCACCTCCGGCTTGCGCCCTCCCGTGTGCGCACATGCACTCCAAGCTGGCGGTGGAAGGCCCTTGCCGGCTTCACCACCAGTGAGCGGGCGCCTGCTTTCTGTCTCACCCGCCCACCTCCAAGGAAGAGTTGGCTGCGCTGACCCGGAGCGCTTCTCGGCTCCTTTGCTGGGCAACGGCGCAGGGCGGGGCAGCTCTGGGTGTCACCCCCCTCAGGGTGTCACCCGGGTGCGGTGTGCACCCTCCGCACCCCAGTAGTGATGCCCCTGAAGGAAGCTATATTTTTATTGACCTTAAGAATAGATTCTAGTATCATAAACCTTTGGTTTAAGACACCAGTTAAGGTACTTACAAATTCACTCATGAACAAAAGGCATGAACATTGTAACTTACAGTGCCCAGTTTAACTTCCGTATCATATAAGCAGCATACTTGTTTTGCAATCTCTCATATTGGGGACACTTGCTACTTAATCTCCATGTATCTGCCCCCACCCCTGCTGTCTATCAGGGAAGGTGGCAGGGACAGGTAGTGACCCAGTGCAATTTTTAGGAGCCCGGCACTAAAAGGAAAAATGCCAAGCCTGCCAGCTACTGTGACAGTCATCTTCTTTCTCCCAAAATGCCTCTGGGACTCCATGTAGCTTTGCAGAGGGACCCTACATTGGTGTGGTGGCACTGGGGAAAAGAGATGGTCGCTGATGTTGCCAGCCCCAACATCTCACAGCTCCAGGCCCTGAAAAAAATATGCTTTGTTTTTCTTTGCTTGTCTAAAGTGGTACCAGCATCAGCAATGGGAGGTCATTTGGAGCCCCAGAGTCCTGTTAGGCTGGTTCTGTGCCTGGTCACAAACTGTGTGAAAGCTCTAATTTGAAACAGACTTTTGAAACTGGGGTAACTGAATTAAGTTTTCAGCAGATTTCCCCCGCCCCTGAAATTTGGCCGGATTATAACCTTCCCTAAGTAGATTCTCTGAAATTACACACTGATAGAATAAATCGTTTTCATTTTATAATGAATAGAATTTTCAGACTACAAAATTATTGAACATTAAGAAACACGCTCACTACAACTACAGAACTGCCCTATCAGCTCTGCAAAGAGGAATAATTAAGACAAAATAGAAAATTTGGATGATAATAATTAAACAGATTACTGATTTACAATTTGCCTTAAGGGAAATTAAGTTTATTAGAATTTTTCCCCCTCTGGTAGCAAATGGGACAGCATTGAGATTGAATTTGATGACCTAAGCTTTGTAAGAGCTCTTAAGGGAGGAATTGGGAACTACAGATGAGAGATACTCGTGGCATATGGTCCCATTATCCCAGTGGAACTTTGGAGGGGAAACTGTTTTAATTTAGACCCAATAGAGGCCACGGAAAGGGCTTCTTGATCAGCATTATATCCTTGGATCCTATTTAGCCTACTCAAACACAAGTCCTGTGGGTAGACAGAAATACACAGAGAATCAAATGTTTGAACGACACCTGAAAGAAATAATCTTGGGACAAGTCTGTTAAATGAAATTCAAGAAATCTTACTCAGCACAATATTGACTATTTAAAGAAAAGGAAAATAATAATTCAGTGCTAATGGAAATGCTTTCATTGAACACTGCTGGATGTGGATTTTAGAGTCAACTGTGGATCATCATCATCATCTTTTATTTCTGTCTTTTTTTTACTGAAGACATGAGTACACCTAGACGCCTAATTTTCCTTTTCTAAAGGTCACATTTAGATTATGTGTATCTGACCAATACTGTTTGTGAAGAATTGTGCAATATGTTGCAGGGTAATGTCACCAGATTTTTCTGAGCCAATTACTGAAAAGGGGAAGTGGACCCTGGATTTCAGTTTTGGCTCTGAAAAAATTAGGACTAGCTTTGACAGGAAAAACATGCTTCTAAATTCTGGATAGCTATAGCGTGTAGGAAATTAAGAGCAAAATCTGATTCATGTCTACTAAGAAGTAAGACCTACTGTGTTCAGTAGGGTAAAGTATTTTTGGAGTGCAGCCTCAGTACCTACAAAAGCACAAGTTTCAATGAAGCAGTGGGAAATCATTTCACCAACATAATAATCCTGCAGTGGGAAATGATACTCCATGGTATTACTTATTTCTCAGTTTCTCAGAATACTGTACTCCAGCAAACTACAATAGCAGATGAAACGATGCAGTTAATTATGAATTGCTCTAATAATATTAGCAGTCAGGGATATGATGCTGGCAGATGTGTTCACGCAAAATTTTTACCAGTGGACACTGGTTTTAGGCAAGCTATTTATGTTCATAAATAATACAGGCAAATTACCAACCGAACGAAAGTTTACTATTATAGTCTCAGCATACACACACACACCTGCAAAAATGCAAAGAAAATTATTGTTGGTCTTCTGGATATTGTATCTAATATATATACTAGATATTTTTAAATGTTGGATAATTGGGTGGAAGAACATCCAATAGCGGAACATGCAGGCTTTTTTATATAGAGAAATTAAGGATGCCAGGTCAGAAGCATCCCAAACCCTAAGATTTCAGGGGTGTGTCCTAGTGATGTCATGGGCTGTGTCCTAGTGATGTCATGGGCATACCCATGTGATGTCATAGGGCCCTAGTGACATCATTAAGCATAAACCACAGTAGCTTGGAGCATACCACTCAAACAAAAAAAATTCACTGATTGGAAATTAAGATAGAAATCTTAGCTAAATTAGGGTGTTTCTAGCTCCAGCTGAAGTGACGGGATCATTCCTTCTCACCTGTTTTGAGAACCTGGGTAAGGAACATTTAATCTAGCCTGCTTGCTTCTGGCAAGAAGGGTTTAAGTGCTTTCAGGCAGGGCCGGCTCCAGGAATGCCAGGGCCTTTGGGCATCAGCCTGCCCCGGGCCCCTCTGCTCCCCTTCCACAATCCGTGGCACGAGCTGTGCCGCGGATCGCAAGACAAGAGCTTCCGAGCCACCCGCCACCATCGCCGCCGCCCACCACCATCCCCCGCCACCATCCCCTCGCTTCACCTACCTTTCTCTGCTGTTTGCAGCTGCACGCACTGCGCGCGCAGGCTTGCCATCAATCAAGATGGCGGCCGAGGTTTCTGTAAGGGACTGAAGCCTCTGCCACCATCTTGGTTGATGGCATGCAGCACACGCATTATTGCCATCAATCAAGATGGCGGCAGAGGCTTTAATCCCTTACGGAAACGTCGGCCGCCCTCTTGATTGATGGCAACCCTGTGCGTGCAGTGCGCGCAGCCACAGTGAACAGCAGAGAAAGGTAGGTGATGCGGGAGGGATGGTGGTGGGTGGCGGGCAGCGGCGGCGGGTGGCTCGGAAGCTCTTGTCTTGCTATCCACGACACGGATCGTGCCACAGATCACGGAAGGGGAGCGGAGGGCCCCTCAGGGCCCCCCCAGGGGCTCCTGTAGCTGCGGGGCCCTCGGGCCAGTGCCCAACCTGGCCGCCCTTTGGAACCGGCCCTGCCCTCAGGCTAGGCCAGTCACCAGAAGGCCATTATAGGAAGAAAACCTAGTGTTGTGGAGAAGTTAGATGGGAACACTCAGGGCTAAAGATTGTCCCTGAAGGCTGCAATTCTAAACATGCTTACTAAGGGACTAAGCCCCATAGAACTCAACAGAATTTACTTCTGAGTAGATATGGTTAGGATTGTGCTGTTGGTAAGGCTTGACTAGGGATCCTCTGTAACGATATCCATATGAAAGTAGGGTTTAACCCCCTGCCTAGAATGCCCTGCCTGCTTTTTAACATGGCTGCTCCAAACTTCTTTACAGACTTGACCCTTCACTGCAGAGAGAGGTTTAAGAAATGAGTAAGAGTTAAGATGATTCTCTACTGTTTGCTGCCTACTCTGTGGGCTGCTATAAACTCACATTGACAGCCAACCCAATTCCAGTGAGTAATAGTTGACAGAGAGAAAACACACATGGTTTGGTCTACCTTCACAGTCAGTAGATTAGGAATAACAGCAATAGAAGCCCCACTTCCCAGTATGTGAATTCTCTTTTACCACTATTGGGCAAGAAACAAACCATTATGCAAATAACAAGGTGCATCATCAGTGGGTTTCAGGCAGCTGAACTGACAACATGGAACCACGTTGTTGCTTCTATGGATATAAAGGAGTGAGGTTAAAAGTAAATGAACTGCAAAAAAGAAAAACAAAAAGACAGTGATGATTTCCTAACTGCAATACCACACCAACCACAAAAAGACGACGAAGGCAGAAAACAGCTTCCCACAACCAGTTAGGATCCTTAACCAAAAACCAAAACTAAAAAATCCTGGCAGCCAGTCAGCCAAGGTTACAAAAATCCCCATGCAGCACCACTTGATTCAAGGGCTACAGTTAGTGCAGAATGCTGTGGCGTGATTCCTGACATGAGACCCTGTCAGCACGTAATACCTCTGCTCTGAAATCTGTACTGGTTGCCAATATGATACCAGGCCAAGTTCAAGGTGTGCTTTCCATGTTACGGGTTCCACATATTACTTGTTCTGCTCTTGTAAGAAATCAGTCCTTTAGTGTGGCAGCACCTATGCTTTGGAACTCCCTGCCTATTTATATTAGGCAGGCACCTTCATTGTACTCATTCTGACACCTGCTAAAAACATTTTTGTTTAGCCTACCCAGGCATGTAGACGCTGTTATGGTTTTTATCTGTTTTTAAGTCATTGCTGGTTTTATTATTTTGAATGTTTTAAATACTTGCCTTTAACTGTTTTTGCCAGTAATTTTATGGTTTTAATTCCTTCTATAAATTGCTTTGAGGTTTTTTTACAATAAAGCGGTATATAAATGTTGTAAATAAAATACATAAATAATTTTCGGTGTCATTGTGACCCTTGGGTGTCTTTCCTCTTTTACGAACAAAGGAATCTGCCTTACACTGAGTCAGGCCATTTGGTACCATTTAGCTCAGTACTGATGACATGGGCTAGCATTGGCTCTCCAGGATTCCAGCAATAGTCTCTTCCAGAGATTGGATTCTGGACCTTTGCATGCAAAGCATGTGCCCTACCACTACAGCCCAGTTTTAAAAAAGCATCTTTTAAAATGGTTCTTTTCATTTCACTAATGAATGCACAGCATACTAGGGCAGATCTACACCATGCATTTAAAGCACATTCAACATATATTTAAAGCACATTAATCCCACAACAGAATCCTGGGAATTGTAGTTTGTTAAGGGTGGTGGGAGCTATAACTGAGGGGAAAACTATACTTCCCAGGATTCTTTGGGGGACGTCAAGTGTTTTAAATGTGAGTTGGATGTGCTTTAAATGTATTATGTGGATCTGCATTATTTCATAAATGTTGCCTGCATGTAAATCATTTTAATTAAATTTTAAAATGGAAATAAGCTACAACGTTTACTGGGTGACCATGGGCTACGCACCAGTCTCAGTCAGATCTGCCCCTCAGGGTGAAAACAACAGAGGGGGACCATGACCACCCCAAGGAAGAAGGGAATATAGAGGAAATAATTTGTAAATAATAATTTAAAACCATAGTGTGCAATCAGATACATATCAAGACGTTGTTGTTGTTATGTGCCTTCAAGTCGATTATGACTTATGGCAATCCTATAAATCAGTGACCTCCAATAGCATCTGTCATGAACCACCCTGTTCAGATCTTGTAAGTTCAAGTCTGTAGCTTCCTTTACGGAATCAATCCATCTCTTGTTTGGTCTTCCTCTTTTTCCACTCCCTTCTGTTTTCCCCAGCATTATTGTCTTTTCCAGTGAATCATGTCTTCTCATTATGTGTCCAAAGTATGATAACCTCAGTTTCATCATTTTAGCTTCTAGTGATAGTTCTGGTTTAATTTGTTCTAACACCCAATTATTTGTCTTTTTCGCAGTCCATGTTACGCGCAAAGCTCTCCTCCAACACCACATTTCAAATGAGTTGATTTTTCTCTTATCTGCTTTTTTCACTGTCCAACATTCACATCCATACATAGAGATCGGGAATACCATGGTCTGAATGATCCTGACTTTGGTGTTCAGTGATGCATCTTTGCATTTGAGGACCTTTTCTCGTTCTCTCATAGGTGCCCTCCCCAGTCCTAGCCTTCTTCTGATTTCTTGACTATTGTCTCCATTTTTGTTAATGACTGTGCCGAGGTATTGATAATCCTTGACAAGTTCAATGTCCTCATTGTCAACTGTAAAGTTACATAAATCTTCTGTTGTCATTACTTTAGTGTTTTTGACATTCAGCTTTAGTCCTGCTTTTGTGCTTTCCTCTTTAACTTTCATCAGCATTCGTTTCAAATCATTACTGGTTTCTGCTAGTAGTATGGTATCGTCTGCATATCTTAAATTACTGATATTTCTCCCTCCAATTTTCACACCTCCTTCATCTTGGTCCAATCCCTCTTTCCGTACGATATGTTCTGTGTATAGGTTAAACAAATAGGGTGATAAAATACACCCCTGTCTCACACCCTTTCCGACTGAGAACCAATCGGTTTCTCCATATTCTGTCCTTACAGTAGCCTCTTGTCCAGAGAATAGGTTGCGCATCGGGACAATCAGATGCTGTGGCACCCCCATTTGTTTTAAAGCATTCCATAGTTTTTCATGATCTACACAATCAAAGGCTTTGCTGTAATCTATAAAGCACAGGGTGATTTTCTTCTGAAATTCCTTGGTCTGTTCCATTATCCAACATATGTTTGCGATATGATCTCTGATGCCTCTTCCCTTTCTAAATCCAGCTTGGATATCTGGCATTTCTTGCTCCATATATGGTGATAGCCTTTGTTGTAGAATCTTGAGCATTACTTTACTTGCATGGGATTTTAAGGCAATAGTTCAATATTATTGCATTCCCTGGGATCCCCTTTCTTTGGAATTGGGATGTATATGGAACGCTTCCAGTCTGTGGGCCATTGTTTAGTTTTCCAAATATTTATATAAGCATGAATGTTTATTATTTAAACAACCTGTAAAGACCTTTACAGTGCAATCCTATGCATGTTTACTCAGAAGCAAGTCCCAGTGTATTCAGTGGGACTTGCTCAAACAAGGAAACATGCACAGGACTGCAATTCAGTGATAAGGAACTTCACTCACCCAATCCAAAATTAGAATCATGCCAACGTCAACCTGTTTTGCAACTGTCTTATACTTGTTTTATGGTTACTGGATTTTAAATGGCTTTATTTCTTGTTTGAGCTGCCTTGGTTTCCAACCCTACCTCACAGAGTTGTTGGAAATATTCCATATACATACACACTGGAGATGTAAAAATACATACACCCCATATAATAGTTTATTGTCAAAACCAGTTGACCATTGCAGAACATTTTTTAAGTATTAGTTTCCTGCCAAATAAAAGCAGTGACACCTAAGTAAGCCCTGCCCAACTGCTTAAAAAAAAAGGATCAGAGGGGGAGAGAAAGATTTACAACACACTCCTTTTCTATGTTCACTAAAAAGTTCTTGTCTACTCAAAAATAAGTCCTGCTTAATTCAGTGGGGTTAACTCCCAGGTATGTGGAATTAGCATGGCAGCTTTACTCCCAGAAATGCTTCATATTGGGAAGGTTTTCAACACAGGTTATAAATAAGACAAAACAACTGCCTTCTTCAACAGTCCAGTAAAATTTAAACTTGTTTGACTCCTTAATTAGAAAAGTATAACACTGCAGCATGTACACTTTTTTAAACTTCTGTTCAATAATTATTTGATTTGGGCTGAAAAGAACAAAATGAAATTCAATAGGGATAAATGCAAAGTTCTACACTTAGGAAAAAGAAACCAAATGCACAGTTATAAGATGGGGGATACTTGGCTCAACAATACAACATGTGAGAAGGATCTTGGAATTGTTGTTGATCACAAGCTGAATATGAGCCAACAGTGTGATGTAGCTGCAAAAAAGGCAAATGCTGTATTAGGCTGCATTAACAGAAGTATAGTTTCCAAATCGCGTGAAGTACTAGTTCCCCTCTATTCAGCACTGGTTAGGCCTTATCTTGAATACTGCATCCAGGTCTGGTCTCTGCACTTCAAGAAAGATGCAGACAAACTGGAACAGGTTCAGAGGAGGACAACAAGGATGATCAGGGGACTGGAAACAAAGCCCTATGAGGAGAGACTGAAAGAACTGGGCTAAACATGCCTTGAGAAGAGAAGACTGAGGGGAGATATGATAGCACTCTTCAAGTACATGAAAGGTTGTCACATAGAGGAGGGCCGGGATCTCTTCTCGATCGTCCCATAGCGCAGGACACGGAATAATGGGCTCAAGTTGCAGGAAGCCAGATTTCAACTGGACATCAGGAAAAACTTCCTAGATGTTAGAGCCATACGACAATAGAACCAATTACCTAGAGAGGTAGTGAGCTCTCCGACACTTGGAGACATTCAAGAGGCAGCTGGACAGCCATCTGTTGGGAATGCTTTGATTTGGATTCCTGCATTGAGCAGGGGGTTGGACTTGATGGCCTTATAGACCCCTTCCAACTCTACTATTCTATGATTCTATGAAAGATAAAATGTATAATATGCCATTTTTGCAAATAATTTAAAAAAACCTGCATGCACACTTTTATTATAATTATAACTAAAATTGTTTACTGTGTATGCCCACCAAGATCCTGCTGTGATCTTCTGTTGTAGTGCAATTCTACGCATGCTTACTCAGAAGCAAGTCCCAATCCTGTACAAAGTACTCTTTATGCTGCTGAAAGCAGTAAACTTACTGAATTTCTGATGTGAGACACGCAAGAAAAGGAAACTGTTGCCACAACTTGAAATGGAGTTTAGGTATTGCCAAGGGTCAACAAATCTTGTCACTCACAAACCTGACTTCGCTTATTGGCTAAAAACCTGAAAGGGCAGGGATTAGAGCAGCTGGTACTAATAGAAGTTGCGGGGAGGGCTGACATTTTGGTTTATATCTTTTGAATCAGACCACCTAGAAACTTTTTTTAAAAATGAAAGCTAAGGGGCTGGAGCTTAAGGTGACTCACCTGGAGACCCGAAGAGGACCCTCAAAAACCAGAGTCTCCGGGTGAAAAGCGGACACCTGGCAACCCTAACAGAAATGCTATTCACTGGTGTCTGTTTTTTACTTCATTTCAAAGATTAAATAAAAACTGTATGGGATATTTATAGACATCAGCCTTTGATGTGGTTGATAGAAAATGGCTTTGACTAAACCTCTTAAACACTAAAACAAGTTATTATTAATCCTCATTAAAACTAGTAATAGGTGACCTCTCAGTTTTATTTGGAATAGCTCTACATTTATCAGCTCTCTTACCAAGCTCTTGTGAAAACTCTTTTCTGAAAGTCCTCTTGTTTTTCTTTTTGTTGGGTTTTTTAAACACTTAATAAACCATCTAAAATTCTCTAAGCACTGTACATATATTGACACATAAGTCCCTGCATGCAGGCATACAATCTGAAAGACACAATAAGAAATAAAAAAGTAATGAGTTGGTCCCTTACCCCCATGTTCACCCTTGGAGATACATGGTGCAACCTCCAAGTGGCCCTCCTAGGTCAGCTAACTGGTGATAAAGGTCAGAGTTGGCACATGCATTCTGATAGTGCTAGCTACACTCATTTTGTCACATTTACCCCTGGGAATTGTAGTTTGTGTTAAAACTATATGTAAGCTGTAGTAAACTCAGATGTCACCCTTTTGTGAATGATTACTGGCAGAGGCCTAGCATGAAGATGAAACACGTGGGTGCTGCTGTTTTCCATTCAGCACAATGATGGGGTCAAAGCAAGGTGAACTGATCAGATGGAGAAAGGGTGTACTAGATGAATTTCTCATTTACTGGGTTAAAAGGTTAATATTAAAGAACTTGTGTGCATGCACTTATAAAGCAACTGGCTTTGAGAACATGGCCTGCTACCTGCCAGGGCACAGGGTCTCATTTATCATTCTGAGCCAAAATGGTATCTAGGGGAAACAGTGCATAACTCATAATTCAGGCATGCATTACATGCCTGACAAATTTGTATTCCAAACCAGATAATTACAGATTTTGGTGATATCACTAGTTAAAAGCCAGAACACAATTACTGAATAGTCAGATTAAGTAAACAGCTATTTAAAAAAAACATACCAGCAAAAAGAAGAGTCAAACAGAAATGCCTTTTGGCTGCTTTCTTGTTCAACATTTCTATTAACAGTGTAATAAGATGATATGTAGGCCTACAATATTTTCTAGACTCAGTTGCTGTTAAGTATAAAACATTGCAGTATACTAGTGGTTGCCAGGCTTTTGGGGCCTATGGACACATTTAGAATTCTGAGAATGCACTGTGAGCACCAGTCACAAAATGGCTGCAGTGGGAGGGTGTCATAACACTTAATGGTTGCCATGGAGCCATGGCATAGCACAAAGTGGTTATCACATGTAAAAGAGCAGAAAAAGAGACAGGACCACAAAACTATGCAAATAGAAAATACTGCAATGAAAAAATGTTTGAAGTTTCTAAACAGCAAAATGTATTCTAGGAATCTCCTTTTCTAAACGTTGACAAGTCTTGATTGTTGTGTTGCCTATTGCTGGTGAGGTGTTGTAGATTAAAAATGTAAATGGACTGTCTTCAAGTCGATTCTGACTTATGGCGACCCTATGAAACTGGTTTTCATGGTAAGTGGTATTCAGAGGTGATTTACCATTGCCTTCCTCTGAGGCTGAGAGGCAGTGACTGGCCCAAGGTCACCCAGTGAGCTTCATGGCTGTGTAGATTAGAGCTACAAAATAAACAAAACATAAAAATAAAAGGATGCATTTAATGCTGGTTGCTAATAATCACACTGTTGTTGTTTTTCATTTAAATAATTTTTTTCTCACACTTCAGTCCCAGAGTTGTCATAGGGTAGTAAAATGTGGGTTAGATGATGTTACTGTTAGGTGGATTTAGATGGCTAGTTAATGGCTTCTCATCAACCTGGAGAAAAGTGACAAGTGGGTGCCACAGGCTTCTGTTCTGGATTTGCGGCCCAGGGGTGAAATAAGACACAGACACAATATATATTTGGGTTAAATAACGGGCCACTTTATTAACCAAATTCACATTGCATAATGAACCTACAGAGGGGAACATAAGTGCGGGATTCTCCTGGTGAGTCAGGCAAAGCCTGCTTGCAGCTATTGGGGCGATTCAACCCCTGCCAGGCAAGGGGCTGCCAATCTGCCAACCCCTTGCCCTGACCACACCCATAGGGTGTGTAGGAAGCCCAACCTGCGTCACCGCCTGCCCCCGGTGCCCTGAAACTCCGAGTGGATGAGACATGTTGGCCCCAAAGGCAACCCATATCCTGCCCTCGGGCCGTATAACCCTGAGCTGCAGGCCTCTGGAACCGCCTATCACTTCCAAAGGTACCTAAAGGTGTCACCTAGCTGCCTTTCACCTTTAAACTTTCCTGCACTTCCTTGCCACCGAAGAGGGGACAAACCTCTGTTTAGTCCCCACTTGCCCCACCGCCACACAACAACTCACACAGACCCCTCTGCAGGTCCCCTAAAAGGATGTCATTACCCATATCTGTCATATGGACTCCATCTGACCTATATAGTTCTATCCTACTGCGTGTTATCTCTGGATGGTGAATAACCGACCCCAGAGCCCAAAAGAGCCAGCCTGAGTTGCCTATTGACTTTCTTGCGGGTCCTATTTATGCCCCTAGGGTCACCCTCGCAATTCCAATGCCAACAGGGTAAAACATCAGACTACACCAAGTGCACTCCCGGCCAGCGTCCTTCGATGGCCCGGAAGTCAGCACACGGCTGCTCGATAAGAGCCCTGCCTTTCAGCATACCCAGGTCATTACCGCCCAGCTAAATAACCAAAAACTGTGGCACATCACGAACCACTGCAGACTGGAAAAGCGTAGGAAGGAGCCCGTCCCAGTGCATCCCTCGGCAGCCCAGCCACTGTACTGTGGCCCACTGGCTAAGCCCAAGTTGCGTGCCAACACGTGACTTTGCCGCCCTGCGGCCTGCCCAAAATGCCATACTATGGCCGCAGAGGAGGATGCGCACTCTTCCGTCTCCCCTCCAGTGGCCTGTCGAAACAAACAGTAGCACTCAGAACAATGATAACAAAAAACATCAACGTTGAGCTTTCCGAATCCCTTGGAATGATCTAACATGCGATCTATAGGCATTGGAACGCCACCTCCCCAGTGCCTGCAGTTGCTCGCGCGAAAAGCTCAGACATGCAGCTGTGGAGGCCGCACCAATACGGAAAGAGTGAGTCCCGAATAATTGAGGGTCAAGCCCCAAATTAGTAAGGGCCGTCCTGGTTACTGCCCAGAATTGGAATTTTGAGAGGGGGCGTCCATCCCTGTGAACGAAAAGATATCCTGGTTGATGGCCCCTCAGGGTCAAAAAACAACGCAAAGCTGCCACTGGGCAAACGTTACCGTCCGGTGAGGGGGAGAGCAGAACCAGCCGTCCCTTCCTGCGTTGGTCCGTTTTTGACCAACGCAGCTGCAATAGGGCCTGATTATCCTGCCAGCTAAGGTCCGAGAACAACAAAGCCCGGAAAGATAAATCAGTTTTGGACTTGGCCACCACCTCACTGATCCGGAATGCTCCAAAGAAAAGCATAAGTGCGTCAGCATGGAACAACTGTGCTTCAAAAGGTGAAGCACATAGAACATCCCACTGCCTCTGAAGTCCTTTAAGAATCTCAGGGTGTATGGGGGAGCGGGCATCCTGGGGCCGGGGGTGCTCCCAAGCCCAACCTTCCAGCATCTTACTTATGCGGAAGTTATCGGATAAATCTGGAAACTGCCAAGACTTAGCTAAAAAGGAAAGGCCAGAAAGCTTACCTCTAATAGTCTTGATAGCAAGGCCCTTCCTTTTGCCTTCCACACAAAACTCAATGAGATGCTCCACCGGGACAGGCCATTCTTGCGCATATCGCCCGCAGCGCACCTTGATGGCATCATGCCAGTCCTGGCGCGCCTGCCCTTCCTCTCAATGGCGGCTAGGGCTTCACCCCAGGCCGCAAATCTCGCCCCGCAGCCGGTAAGTACCATGCAGAGCGGGGAGTTGGTATTGTTTTAACATTTTTATAAATGATTTGGGCAAAGGAGTTGAGGGGTTGCTCATAAAATTTGCAAGTAACATTAAACTGAGATTGGTAGCTAATACCTTAGAAGACAGAAGTAGAATTCAAGATGATCTTGACAGGATGGAGAGCTGGGCCAAAACTAACAAAATATATTAAAGGGCGGTTCGGCAATGGAACCGACTGCCTAGGGAGGTGGTGCGATCCCCTTCGCTGGATGTCTTCAAGCAGAGGCTGGACAGCTATCTGCGGGAGATGGTCTAGCTGTGGATTTCCTGCTGTGAGCAGGGGGTTGGACTCGATGGCCTACAAGGCCCCTTCCAACGCTATGATTCTATGATTCTATGGCCTTTGAAGTCTCTTCCAATTCTATTATTATTGTTAGCTATTTCACAAAGTCTCTAAAAACAAGAAAATCTACCGATCATATAGTGAATGATGATGTTATCCTGTCACAGAAAATTTGAGAACTTGATGAATACTGTTGTAAATTTATATACATTAATAATAATCTTATAAGTGATATCAAATGGTGGGTTTTTTATTTAAAAGGGAAAAACAGATGTTTAATGTAAAATAAACCTATTCAAAATTGGTACATGAGTTATTTACACAATACACTTTTTACATTGACATATGCTAAGAGCAAAGTCAAGTGCCAATCTTTATGTAGCCAAAGCAGCACTATCCATGCGCAACAGGGAGGTATTGATAGGGTCAGGGGAACCTTGTACAACTTTTTTCCCAGAAAAAAAACCCACAGGGGACACCCTTCCCTTTCAAAACAGCCAAATGGGAACTCAGCATGGCTACTGGGGGAGGTTTAAAACTGTGGGAAGCATGAAGTATCTGCTGCCCTCTGTAGGCATTCCACACTGCAACATTTTGTTGCAGGGTGACTTGTCACTGGCATAGTACTTGTGTTTTCATGTTGTTTATGTAGTTCTAAGTGCAGAACTGACAAAAACAAAGTTTTGTTCAGGACATTTGCCAAATATTCCCACACTCAAGGCTCCTACCTGCTTTTTACTCTTTCCTGCAGAGACACTCAGTATGGGCTATCAGGAGAATACTTTTCTCTCAAGCTGACGCAACCATATCCCTATAATTAGACTTCTGGGAATGCTACAGAAGGAAACAGACAGCTCTGCCTTGCCCCTTAGACCTCTGTATCACAGCTGGCACTTGCTCAAGGGACCGAGATGTAAATATACATAGAAACAACTGCATAGAAAGCTAGGATGGTGAATAGTCCAGTAATACAGAATAAAATCCTTGACATCATCTCAAGCCTAGAGAAGCTTTGACTGAGGGCTGATTGATATACTGACTGTCCACCAACTGATCACTGCATGAAGGAGCACGCGGGGTCACCTCTGTTTCATAGCCAAACTTTACACAAAGAAACTATTTGCATCAACTAGTATCTCCATGTGGGTGCTATACGCAGAATCGGTATGATTTTTGCAATCATGACAGCATTTTTTAAGAAGCGATGATAACAAAATTGCAATAGCTACATATACAGTCCCCAAGCTGAAGCACCGGTTCATACAATGTATCTATATGAGCACCTCTCAGATGCGAGTTTTCAAATACAGTAGGGACCTGCTTTTCGGTGGCCTGCTTTTCAGCGTTCCGCTAATACGGCTGCTAAAATTAGAATAAGGCCCCACTCATACGGCGCTTGTTCCACTTTTACAGCATTTTTTTGGGCGTTGGGCACCATTTTATTGAAGGAGTTCTGCTTTTTGGCGGGTTTTGCTTTTAGTCAGGGGTCTGGAACGTAACCCGCCATATGAGTGGGGCCCTACTGTAATTGAAAAGCTGACAGCAAGAAGAGGTAGAACACCCAGTCTAGAGAGGATCCATCTTGAATCTATGGTTAGTAATTTACTGACCGAGTTACAAATCCAATGGTAAAAAAATCAGATGAAAGTTCTCTTTTATTACAAGATTTCATTTTTGTAATGTGTTGTGTTTAATAGTGTTCTTTTCCACCCTGTGTGTTATGACAATATACATCATAATACATGCATAATAGATATTATTGCATGTGTGATTTATTTACACTTAGTTGATCGCCATGGAGCAGGAACCCTGAGGAGAGGTAGGAACTGTGAGAGCAGACCAGTCCTCAGCAACAAAAATGTCTGTAACTAAAAGGTTAAAGTAAAATCATGTCTCAATCATAAACATGTCAAATAGAATGTCAGAAAGTAAAGGGTTACATCAACAAACAACTGCACATGTACAAATTTGGTGAAATTTGGCTGCTTAGTCTTGCCAACCATGCTTAGTTTGAATTTTGAAGTTTAAAGTTTGTTGGCTTGAAATCAGAGCTCCTAATACATTTGAGTATTATGAACCTATTAGATTTGACTTACAAGTCAAGAAAGTTCAAGTTCATGATCTTAAATCGCAGATGTGTCTGAAATTCTTCACACCCACATTTCCTTCCAGAAATACATGGTCTTGTTTCCAAAGTGGAAATGCATTATGAGTCCTCTGTTCCTTTTTTTTACTGATGAGTTTAATATAATGTATTGAGCATTTACGATTGCTGCAAGTTCCCACTACACAATGTACACATTCACATTGATAAAACATGGCACACCAGAATGTGTATGTTATGTTTGTGTCAGAATTAAATAATTTTTTTTTGCTGTTCACATGTACACTGATAAACACCGCAGAAAGTATTCTTGAAGTGGTTGTATGTAAAGTTACATCAGGATCCTTTTTTTGTGTGGAGTTCATGTGTGCATCAGTAAAGCAAGGAACAAAAATAATCTTAATGCAATCATAGAAACTAATTTTTGACAGTTATGTATGTATGTGCACATGCGCACCACACACACACACACACACACACACACACACACACACACACACACACACACGTATTAGTAATAAAGAAGGAAATCAATGCAAATGAACTGAAGGAATGGAATGCTGCAGCCAAGCTCCAATTCTGGAATTAATTATAGAAATTCTCCTAATTAATCTAGAAAGAGGAGTAAAACACAGAGTAGAGTGAATCTGTTAAACAGCAAAAGAACAGACTGGGGGAAATACACTCATCCCTAAACCTACATGGAGGAAGATTTAGTTAAATATCATGAAACCATCCTTCTGTAAAAGCTGTTCAGCTCAGGAGAGTAATGAAATGTCTTCCTAGACTATAGGTACAGTCAGAACATACAAGAGTTGAACTAGATGAATAATGCACTGAGTATCTTTCTATCATGTGGAGATCTTTTCATCATTTGAAGTGGAAGCCAGATTAGAAAAGACTGAGGACATTGACTGGGCAAATTGAGTAGAGAATGAATTAAGTTCTGAATGAGAAATTAGTTACAATTCAAGAACAGAATATAGTTCTTTGGTAAAAGGTGAGTGCAAATACGTAATTGGGCATTGTCAGTGTATAAAATTTAATTTCACATGCACAGCTGCATTTGGGTAAAATAAAAACTCTTCAAGAGCCCTGCTGGATCAGACCAAAGGCCTCTCTAGTTCAGCATCTTGCTTTCCACAGTGGCCAGCCAGATGACTATTGGAAGCCCACAGCTAGAATTCAAGGATATTAGCTCCTACTTGCAATTGTTCCCTGACAATTAGTATTTAGAGGTAGACTGCCTCTCATCCTTGATGTAGCATATAGCCATCACGACTAGTTGCCATTGATTGCCTTATCCTCTTACTGATTTGTTTAACACCCTTTAAAGCTATATAAGTGCTGTCAGTTGCACCATATATTGTAATAACAATTTTCATTGTTATATTGTGTGCATTGTGAAGAAGTACACACTTTTGTCTATCCTGCATCTCCCACCCTTCAGCTTCATTGGATGATCTCTAGTATTACGAGAGAATATGAAAACATTTTGTTTCTCCACTTCCTTGCCATGCATAATCTTGCACTGTATGCTTCTATCATTTCCCCTCTTCTGCCTTTTTAACAACTGCAACATACTGAGTTTTCACTGAGCTACCCTCCACAAACCCAAGTCACTGGGTTAGTCAGTCACTGCCAGTGCAGCCCCTCAGACTCATTTTTTTTTGCTCCAATGTGCATCACGTTCCACTTGCATTGCATTTGCCATTTTAGTACCCATTCACCTGGGAACATCCTTTTAAAACTCTTTGCAATCGCTTGCTTTTACCATTCTGAGTAATTTGGTGTCATCAGCAAACTTGACTACCTCACTGCTCACCACTAAATCTAGATTATTTATGTACAAGTTAAAAACTACAGATCCTTGAGAGGCCTTCTCCATTGTGAGAATTGTCCATTTATTCCTACTGTGTGCTTCCTATATCCATAAGGTGACTCCTCCCATGACCGCTATGGTTACTCAGGAGCCTTTGGTGTGGGACTCTGTGAAAAGCTTTTTGGAAGTCCAAACAGACAATACCCTCATAATATGTCTGTTGGTGCTCTCAAATCTTAGTGAGACAGGACCTACCTTTCCAAAAGCCAAGTTGATTCTTCTTCAACTCCTCCATGGATCTCTCTTAAGGCTTTTAGTATAGAGAGGATGATCTTAAGGAAAAGTTAAGTATTTTTAGGAGGTCAGCAGTTTCACATTTGAGTTAAGAATAGCTTTATATTTCAGGGCAGAGCCTAGATTTGTATCAATTGAGCACCCCTAATTAATCTTAGGGAAAAGAAATGTTCAAGGATCCAAGAATTAAAGCTCGACTGAAGCATTCTTTGGTAACTTTTCTGACAATTACGTAGGGGTGATTGCTCCAACTTTCAGGAGGATTGTGAAAAACATTTTAGAATTTTTGGAAGGGAACTTAAGTTTCAATTTCCCAGTAGTATAGGCATCTTTCTCCCTTTCTTACATTTTATTTTATTTTAGTTGCCACCATGACAATTGGAAGCAGTATTCTCTAAAGTGATTTCCTCCATCAGTGCCTCTGCAGGAAAGACACTATGTCATGATGTGGCATTCTTCCAGGGGCATTTTTTGGGAGGGAAATGACAATTGCTGCCTTGCTGGTTTATAACATAGCATCTCAAGGATCATGACATAGGGTCCTTCTGCAGAGGCATTGTAGGGGGAAATGGCCCCAGAGCATAGTCAGAGCACTGCTGACACTGCAGTGGCAAAAAGTTTAAGAATGGGCGGAAAATAAAGGATTATGATGCTTATGCTATTGGCAATTCCAAATATAAGTACCTGCCTCCCCAAATTTAAATCAGTTTTCATCACCCCATTATATGAAATCATCTAAAGTGTCTCCCTACTTTGACAGCAACAGAATTGGAATACAATGATAGGCAGGCACATTTCAGCATTGCTCTACCAGGAATGGATTCATTCCACTTCACTAAAGCTCTGGAGTGGATTGTGGAATTGGGATGCATTCTAAAACCCATTCCAAAAACGCATGCTGTCAGGACTCAGAAACTGTGGAGTGTTATTTATGTCATTAACTGTTGACTGTCTGAGGCTTTCGAACATGCATGGTATGACCTACTGAAGGCTAGTCATGTGTTTCAAAGTATACCATTAGGCATAGCATTGTCTGGGATCATCGACAGGACAGGGATCTGTTTTCTTGCTTATGTTATTCTACAAAGTATCTGATGGAGTTTAACAATAAAACTGATGGGCTCTAACAACTATAACTACTACAACAACACTGTTAATAGGGGAGTGTCCTCAATCTCTAAAGAGAGTTAAAGTTTGCCTAATCCTTTTGGCACACGTATACATTGGGTTATCAGTGACATAATAGAAATGGCTGAGTATTTTAGGGCAGACACTGAGGCTTCCTTTGTTGTAGTGGTAACCATTCCTGTCCCCCTGAAAATCTAGCTTTAAGTCCTATCGCTGTCATGTATCCACATAGTAATTATGTAAGCAATGGGATTTTTTCATATGACAAAACTGCATACCTTGATGAGCTTCAGTGAATCTAAAATTGTGTTGGTTAAGTTCAGAAAGTCACTTCATATAATGAACAGATATGTTGTACTCACTTTAATCATTCCTGCATCAGAGCCTTATGGGATCTGTTCAAAGTCTGATCTTATTAAAATATTTCCAAGTTTATATTACAATTGTAATAATGCAGCTCCCTCTAGTAAAGAGGAGCATTTGTTGTTTTAGTATATTTTTAAGTAATAAATGCTAATTAAATCCAGTGCATCTGCAATAAAGTCGTATAGTCTAATATAGGTCAGTGCCAAATAATAGATTTGCTGCTTTCACATCTGTTTAGTTGATACTCAAGTGTTAAACACAAATGCTGATTTTTTTGAAAGCTAAGTGGTCTTTTCCCCTAGAGACCACTGGGTTCATGTTGCCACTTTGAACCTAATTAATCAACACTGAGACTCAGTGAGCCCAGGGTGTCGACTGCTCTTTTAATTGCTGTCTTCTGGAGTCACATGTTTCCTTTAACCTTCTCTCTAATAAAATGCTGCAGTAATAAAGGTCTCTGGTTGTGGTAGTAGGAGCATTCTAGAGATGCAGTCTCAACAGTCTTCTTCTCTTTCTGTGTATGGTACCCTGATAAATGTTTAGGCATTATTACTACATGTCTATAGCAAAACAAGCAAACAGCTTTAATAATAATAATAATAATAAATTTTAATTTATGTGTCGCCTATCTGGCCGATGGCCACTCTAGGCGACGTGCATGTAAACAGTTAAAACACAATGGGATAAAATACATTAATACAATATATAAACAATACAGCAGCAACAACAATACTAGTGCATGGTAAGAGGCATTTCAGTCATAAAAGTTAACCCTCCCCGGAAATCCCAAAGGCCTGTTGAAAGAGTCAGGTCTTTTAAGGCTTTACGAAATACATTTAGGGAAGAGGCGTGCCGTAGATCTTGTGGGAGGGAGTTCCAGAGGGTGGGGGCCGCCACTGAGAATGTCCTCTCTCTAGTTCCTGCCAATCTAGCTGTTTTTGTTGGCGGGATTGAGAGCAGGCCCTGTGTGGCTGATCTTGTCGGGCGGCATAATTGGTGGCGTTGAAGGCGCTCCTTTAGATAAACTGGGCCGAAACCGTATAGGGATTTAAAGGTTAATACCAACACCTTGAATTGGGCCCGGAAGACAACTGGAAGCCAGTGTAGATCGAACAACACTGGTGTGATGTGATCCCGGCGGCGACTATTCGTAAGTAGTCGAGCCGCCGCGTTTTGTATAAGTTGTAGTTTCCGGACCGTTTTCAAGGGTAACCCCACGTAGAGCGCATTACAGTAATCCAATCAAGAGGTGACCAGGGCGTGTACTACCAGTGGGAGCTGATGAACAGGAAGGTAGGGTTGCAGCCTTCGTATGAGGTGTAGTTGATACCAGGCCGCCCGGCTCACTGCCGAAATCTGAGCCTCCATGGACAGCCTGGAATCAAGCACAACCCCAAGGCTGCGGACCTGGTCCTTCAGGGGTAGACTCACCCCACTGAACTTCAGGTCAACATCTCCCAACCTTCTCTTGTCCCCCACGAGTAGCACCTCGGTCTTATCGGGGTTCAACTTCAGCTTGTTCCTTCCCATCCATCCACTCACGGATTTCAGGCACTTGGACAAGGTCTCCACAGCCAACTCTGGTGAAGATTTAAACGAGAGATAGAGCTGAGTGTCATCCGCATATTGGTGACACTGCAGCCCAAATCTCCTAATGATTGTCCCCAGCGGCTTCATATAGATGTTAAATAGCATGGGAGAGAGGATAGAGCCCTGTGGCACACCACAATTGAGAGGCCAAGGGTCTGAAACCTCCTCCCCCAATGCTACCTGTTGATACCTATCGGAGAGAAAGGAATGGAACCACTGTAATACAGTGCCTCCAATTCCCAATCCCTCCAGGCGCTGTAAAAGGATACTGTGGTCGACAGTATCAAAAGCCACTGAGAGATCGAGGAGGACAAGAAAGGTGAATTCTCCCCTATCTAATGCCCTCCTCATATCATCTACCAGAGCGACCAAGGCTGTTTCAGTTCCGTGACCAGTCCTGAAACCCGATTGGTATGGATCCAAATAATCCGTTTCATCCAAGTGTGTCGACAACTGGTTGACCACCACTCGCTCAATGACCTTGCCCAAGAATGGTAGGTTCGCTTTGATGCGTTTAACCCCAAGTGCACTGTTCAATTAAAAAAAAATGGCAAATGCTACTGCACCACCATCTGTTTATCTGTATGCCGAATTTCTGCTTAAGTTTGTGCCCAAAGTGGCTCACAGCATATCATGCCTTCCTGTCCAATGCATCAGGTCCAGGGTCCTCTGAGGAGGAGAGTGGCCAGGGAGCAGTGGCGGAGGAAGCACAGCACAGTGGCAGGCCAGGCTGGTGGACTCTTCCAGGCTGGTGGAAGTCAGTATTTGCCATCAGTATTTGCAAGGTGGTCTAAGGTCTTCTTCTTCTTCTTCTTCTTCGTCTTCTTCTTCGTCTTCTTCTTCGTCTTCTTCTTCGTCTTCTTGAGAATGCCAGCCACCAGGACAAGCAGGTAGCACACAAGGCTCCTGCTGCTGCACACATTAAACATGCTTCTGCAGTACCCCTGGGAGCAATGGGACCTGATGATGTGCCATTGCTTTTATAGGGAGATTGTCCAGGAGGGGAAATGGCTAAGTCTACTTGGGAGAATGTAGAGAAAAAAGCCGTTGTTGTCTCCATGGGTCCATGAGAGCAGTGGCATGTCATCAGGTCCCATTGCTCCCAGCAGGTACTGCAAAGGTATTTTAAATGAATGCTGCAGTAGGAGCTCTGCATGTCACCTGCTTCTGTAGGTGACTGGCATTGTCAGTTAAAAAGAAAAGGAGAGAGGCAGCCCTCAACCCATCTCATCATGGAAACTAGCAGGACTGCAAATTCCAAAGTGGACCCACGCCCAATCCACATGTTGGTCTGGGTATTGTAGATCTGGTGAGTCTGCTTTGAAAGCCGAGTTTGCTGAATTCCTCCCCATCCCTAGCTAGGAAACTTTGCTGTCTGGAAAAGAAGATATATGTGCAGGTATATGGATGTATTCAAAGACAATTATTTTCAGTCATATGAAGAAACAAAACAAATATGACCTGTTCTAAACATCTCCAACTGAGAGAACATCATAGAAAATTGAGACAAAAAGGATTCCATCTAAAATGCATGCTGGGTTGTCATCAACTAGATTCGAAGCAGGGCTTTTGTGTGGTGGCCCCATAGCTGGGGAGTGCCCTTCTGTAAGAGGTGTGCTTGCCTACTTCATTTGTCTACTTTAGGAAAGGAGCTCCTTTGGGATGAAAGGGCATAAATTCACTAAATAAATAAATGGCCTACTGAGCCTTTGAAAGGTGGGGTATTAAATTGTTGACTGCTGGTTTGCTCTTGTACACGGTTTTTTATGATGTTTTCATTGCCTTAACTTTTTATGTAGACTGCTTTGAGATGCAAAGCTCAGTACTAGAGCACTATAGAACAACAACAAAATTTATTTTAATTTGGTTTTAACATTTTCTGAACATATAAAAAATTAAGGGGGAAATATGAGACAGAAAACATATGGGGGGAGGGGTAAAGCAAGCAAGGAGGAAATTGCCCTGTCGGTATGCCCAGTAATGTTACCACAAAACAGCCTCATCCTTCAGAAGTGTACATGTTTTGCATGTAGAAGGTCCCTGGTTCAATTCCTAGAATCTCCTGTTGGGGCTGAGAAAAAAAACCTTGTCTGAAACCCTGAAAAGATGCTGCCAGTCAGTCAAAAATACTGGGCTAGAAAGACAAGTGGCATGCAGCTTCCTTTGCTCCCTAAGACTTGTGTGAAAAGTGGAATGTAAATATCACAAGTAATAAAGGGACTGGAGAAGAATACTTGGGAGAAGGTGCTCCTAGAGATATGATAGTTATTGAAGCCTGATGCTTTAGTTCTGTCCTTAACAGAGGTTTTGGCTCTGAATTAATTAATAATGCAAAGGTGCCAAAGTGTAGCTTAATTTAAGGTATCAGATAGATAAGAAACAGGAGATTACCTGCCTTGAGGTGTCAACCAATTAATCCCCTGACTTTTGACAAATGAAATTTAAATACATTTTGAATATCGACAAACTTCCAAATGCATGCCTTCTGAGATGACCATCAAGGAAAAACAGTGCCTCTTATATGTGAGATAGCATGCAATTCTATAAACCAAACATTCTCTCATTTTAGAAATGAAGGGCATTTTTTTCTTGTCTTTTTCAAGAAACATTGCATATAGAATATTCCTTGTTCATGTCCCATCACAGAGCATAAATGGCTACAAAAAAGAAAAAGAGAAGTTCAGTCTCTATCATAATTGTAGATGGCCCAAATTTAAAAAGACATATAGTCATTGATGTCAATAGTGTTGTCTGCTTCAATTGTCTATGGTCCTTGGGGCGCATGCGTGCGATTGATGGAGCAACAGGGTAAGCCATTAGCTCCACTAACCCTATGGTTTTTTAAATTGTTTATTATTATTATTATTATTATTATTATTATTATCATCATCATCTTTATTTTTACCCCACCCTTTTTCCAAAGCTGGAACTCAGGGCGGCTTACAAATAAAAACGAATTCATATAATAAAAACATACAAAAACCTGCATTTAAAATTGAATTAAACTATATACAACATTAAAACATTTAAACATACACTTAAAACAGTTAAAAACAGTTTAAAAATAGTGCAATTAAGGCAGTAAAACAATACCGAGCACCTCTAAACGCTATCCTTAAACATCTTCAATTCCAAAGGCCTGTCGGAATAAAAAGGTCTTTACCTGCCCCTTTTGCGCCAACAAGGGAAGTAATAACAGTGAAAAAGAGGTCAGAAGGCATAGGAGAATTCCTCTGCAGTACGTTCAACGTTTTAAAATTAAAAAATACTTGCCGCTACTGTCTTTACCCACGTTAGCGGCAACGTGCATGAGGAGAAGGCCTGGGAATCTGCGACATCAAAATGGCAGCGAAAATGTCTAAAACAACAAAAGATGATTTATTGAAAATATTAACCACCATTATGGATCAAGATTCACTTTCTTCACAAATAGCTTCTCAATTTGCATCCCTTCAAAGCTCTTTATTAAAAAGATGGGATGATAGCTTTAAGCTTTTAGATGAAAAAATTTCGTCTTTGACAAACAAAATGGAGGACACTGCTAAAATAGCAAATGAAGTATTAGAGCTGGGAATTCAGTATACAAATGTAATTAAACATATTGTGCACGGTCAAAGGGATATCTTAAATCAGGTGGATGATCAGGAGAATCGGGGCCGTCACAGGAATCTTAGAGTGCGTGGGATTAGAGAATGGTCAGATCATAAAGATGTCACTCAGGTGTTATTATATAGGTGGTCAGTAATAACACCAGAATTGGGCATCGCTGCATCTGATATAGAATGTGCACATAGGAGCCTGGGCCTCTGGCCAAAGAATAATGCCCCCCCGAGAGACATTGCGGTTGCATTTTATAATGTTGCTAAGAAGCATTGCTTAAAGCTGTACGTGAAAAAGGCCAGATTGAATTTGAAAATAATCCAGTGCTTTTTCTACAAGATTTGAGTGCAGAAACCTTACAACATCGTAAATCATTTTGTCCTGCTACTGAATTACTGCGTGCATCAAGTATCACTGGGGCTTTCCATTTGCCCTGATAGTGGAAGTTGATGGCATTCAGCATAGAGCTGCAGACAAGAAGGAATTGGTGAGCTTGCTGGCATTGTTCAATTTAGCTTCACTCTGGGAAGAGGAGGAGCTGGAATCTGATGGATCTTGTTAACATGGTATTAGAGGGGGAGGATTGGAGATCCTTCTGTCAAGCTGCTAAACAGAGAAGACATCAGAGAGGTGAAACTTCCAACATTAATGTCAATCCTCAAAGATCGACAAGATCAACCTCCACAAGAAAGAAATGAAAGGCATCAGAATGGACAATGGGTACATCACAGCGGTATATCAGCATGAAGGAGGGGTTGATAAGAGGACTGTTTCTTTAAAGTCAATTTAGTTTGTCAGCTGTTATAATCACAGTTTTTCATTTCGAGCCTTCTAGGATTTTCTGCTCTGATAGAAAGGGATAAGATTATTAGGGCGCAAAAGGTTTTGACTGTGTTATGCTCACTAGAACAGGGTTAGTGGACGCACATAGTTCTGTTAGGATATAAGCTTTATAATTAATTTTGGTTAGAATTATAGCACATTTGTAGGTTGTATTAAGCCTCAAAGTTTTGGCCAGTTAAAAACGGCTGCCTCGAGTAACACCTGTAAGCAGAGAGTTTCTCTCTGTCTTTAGTTAGGCGCGGGGGTTGTATGTTGGGGAGAAAGTTACGAGTTATTTGGGGATTAAAGAGTCACAAGTCAAATTTATATGGGATTACACGGGATTATGCAGTTTTAGTTTGGGGTGATTGGTTTAATATCAGTTAAATATGGGTGATGCAGGTGAGCATACTGAGTCTGTCACGTAATATATATGGCTCAGTTTCTTGCATTGACATTGAATGTGAGGGGCCTGGGAGATGTCATCAAGTGTTGGAGGGTTTCTGATTATATCAGGACTCAGAAACCCTCCATATTTTTACAGGAAATTTATAAGCCAAATATGAGTTGTTTGCTTCCGCACAAATATTTTGGTTCACAATTTCTGGCTTCAGGAGGTAATCACTCAAGGAGGGTGGGTATTATCTTTGCTAAATCATTGAACTTTCAGGTTCAAAAACAACAAGTAGATGCAGAGAGTAGATATATCTTTATTTCGGGACTGTTACATAATCACACTTTTACATTTGCATCAATTTATTCTCCTAATACTAATCAATAATCAATTTAATTTTCTGGCCAGAACACTAAAAAGGCTGCATAAATTTGCAGTTGTAGAAATTATTATTGATGGATCTGAATATATGTGACCTCAATATGGACGGGAGTGTGGGAGCACAATCACGGATTAGGAAGAGTAAGTCTCCCATGCTTAAATTGTTACATCAGCATGGGTTAATAGATGCTTGGCGTCAGGTAAATATGGAAATTAAAGATTACACTTATTATTCCTCCACATTTAAATCATTTTGCCGGTTAGATTATGGCCTGTTTAATATCAGGTAGAGCTGATATATTTCCTAGATTAGTCTCGGATCACGCAGCAGTTGGGGTGTTTGTAAAAATTCTCCCATGTACTCGGTACACACCCATGTGGAGGATTGACCCATTTCTTCTTTCAGACCAGTCAGCTTTTAAAACATTACAGGATAAATTGGGGGAATATTTTGAAATAAATACCATCCCAGAAATTAGTTATAACATTGTCTGGGACACCATGAAAGCCACAATGAGAGGGCATTGTATAGCTGAAGCAGTTAAAAAGAAATGTAACATTGATTCTATTAGAATGCAGCTATTAAGAGAGGTGGAGAAGTTAGAAATTCAACATAAGGAAAAAGGCTGTAATGCTATATATAAGGAATTACGGGGGGGGGGAATTGGAAGCACTAGACTCTGCTAAAATAGGTAAATCTATCTGGGATACTAAGCAAAAATATTATGAATGGGGCAATTAGAATTCTAAACTGCTAGCTCATGCCCTTAAGACACGGCATACAGCTACAATTATTATGGCCATATCCCAACATGATAATAAGACACATGACCCTAGGGAAATTAATAAATGCTTCGCAGAATTTTATAAAGATTTATATAACACAACATCTACTAAATTTGACGATATCAAAACATATCTTCTTGATTTCTCTCCCCCTACTCTTTCAAATGTTCAGAAACAAATTTTAAATCAAAATATAACAGTAGAAGAGATATCTGCTGCAATTAAAAGGCTCAAATATAATAAAGCTCCAGGGCTGGATGGGTTTAGTAGCTCCTTTTATAAAACTTTTAAGGAAACTCTAATTCCACATTTAGCTCATTAATTTAATCATATTTGGGCTGGAGGAGATGTCCCAGACACATGGAAATCATCTCGTATAATAGTCATCCCCAAACCAAATAAGGATAGGACCAATGCAGAATCTTATCGGCTGATAAACCTTCTAAATCAAGATCAAAAATTATTCACAGCCATAATAGCAGCCAGACTTAACTTGATGATGTCTGATTTGGTCCATGCAGATCAAACAGGTTTCATCGCGGATAGACATATATCGGACCCCATTAGGCATCTTCTTAATGTCATACAGCATGCTAGGCTTTCAAAAAAATTGCTGGAAGTATTATCTTTGGACATTTATAAAGCCTTTGATTGTTTGAACTTGGATTATTTAAAAAAGGTTTTGGGAAAATATCAGTTAGTAGATAAGGTGTTAAATGTGATAGATTGTTTATATAGTAAAACTGCTGCTGTGATCCGCACTAATAACTTAAATTCTGACCCGATAATGATGCAGTATGGCACAAAACAAGGGTGTCCCTTATCCCCGTTACTCTTTGCCCTTTCCTTAGAACCCTTGGCTACAAAACTACATTCACATAATGGGATGAGGGGATATCAAGGAAAGGCTAAAGGGGAAGAACATTTACCAAATTTATATGCGGATGATATGACACTGATGTTGGGGAACCCTCAAAAGCAGCTCCAGTCCTTTGGAATTGGGAAATATCAAGGCTTAAGGTTAATTTTGACAAATCCTCTATAATGTTTTTTTCATACTTACCCAACGGATCAATTGTTGGTGCACAAAATTCTAGATGTTAATATATGTAATTCCGCTTTCAGATATTTGGGAATTTTAATTCCTAAAAAAATTCTCAAAATTATTCTATATTAACTACCATCGCTTATTACACAAAATGTATTCAGACTTAAACAATTGGAAAAGACTTTATCCATATTAGGTCATATAGCTGCTATCCTTATGAAAATTATACCCAGATTTCTCTATCTATTTCAAGTTCTCCCCCTCCTCATTAATCAGAGTACAATCTGTAAATGGCAGAATACTTTAAACGAGTTTATATTTCAAAATAAAAAACCAAGACTGGTCTTGTCCTCAGTTTACACACAACCAAATTTAGGGGGTTGGGGACCTCCCAATATATATTTATATTATACAGCATTTCATCTTCGACAGCTTGGTTTTATAATAATGAGAGCCAAAAAGACTTGGATCCAATTAGAGGAATTAATGTTGACCTCAGGTAAAATGTGGATTTTATCATTCTTAACAATCCGTAACAATTGGGTAAGAAGCATTACAAATCCCTTCACAAAAGCTACTTTCACCATCTGGAAATCTTGGCAGGCTAAATTATTCCCGGGTTATTCGCCTATGACTCCTTTTCAGGCTTACCCAAATGCAGGTGATGAATATTTGAAAAATTACATAGGGAAATTGGAAGGAAAAGGGTACTGTAAACTTAGAGATTTTTTTTGCAGGGACACCCAGTCTCTATACAGCAACTAAAGGTGGATATCCCATTATGGAATTTAGACTGGTTGCATACACACCAATTGGAACTCACACTGAAAGACCCTCACGTTAAAACATACGCTACTAAAACTATTACACCATTTGAAAAGGTTTTATTAGACAACAGTCATAATGGGAAGAGTCTGGTTTCTAGGGTGTATAAAGTATTATTGGAAAGTTCTATGGGAAGTCTGGTCATTCATTGGCGATCACTCGTGGCCAAGTAAGATTGTCTTCCAGGGTTTGGAAGATGCCTGTGCATGAATTTGTTTTATGTGGGGAGATTGGTGCACGACGATCAACACACAATCTTGACAGAAAAAGGCTTTGATCCAATGGCATGGATACCACGACAATTGGAAGTCTTTTATCTGCTGCAGCTTTCTTCCGCCTTCACAGCCGTTGTAACATACACATTGTTATCCTCCACCTGTTCTGCCATTGAGGACTTTCTTGGATCGTTCTTAGTGTGGTTCCTCTCCCTCGACCTTACCGCCATGGGTGACCCTGCTGGGAGTACGACTCCTGACGGCATCGCTCACAGGGTTCATTGGAACACGCAAGCCCACTCACCACTGCAAGGTGACAATCCAGCGAGAAAACGATCTGGGAAAAGTTCTGGATGTAACCAACTGGACTTCATTATATACATTTAAATATAATAATACTGTTTCAGCCAACCACAAGGAAACCCTGTTAAAAATACTTCATATATGGTATTTTACACCAGTTAAACTCTCACATATTTCCTCTTTGATGTCTCCTCTGTGCTGGAAGGAACGTGTTTTCATCTATGGTGGAATTGTCCAAAGATCAAATTGTTTTGGATTATGATTCAGGAGGAACTCAGTAAAATCACAAAATAAGACATTCACATAAATTGGGAACTGTTTTTATTGTCTTTATTCAAAGGTGGAAACAGTATGCTGAAATCTAAAAATCTTGTTTCCAAATTGTTGCTGGCGGCAAGAATATCAGTACTGCAACACTGGAAACTTTTGGATGAGTTGGGCATACAGGTCATAAGAACATAAGAACATAAGAAGAGCCTGCTGGATCAGGCCAGTGGCCCATCTAGTCCAGCATCCTGTTCTCACAGTGGCCTACCAGGTGCCTGGGGGAAGCCCGCAAGCAGGACCCGAGTGCAAGAACACTCTCCCCTCCTGAGGCTTCCGGCAACTGGTTTTCAGAAGCATGCTGCCTCTGACTAGGCTGGCAGAGCACAGCCATCATGGCTAGTAGCCATTGATAGCCCTGTCCTCCATGAATTTGTCTAATCTTCTTTTAAAGCCATCCAAGCTGGTGGCCATTACTGCATCTTGTGGGAGCAAATTCCATAGTTTAACTATGCGCTGAGTAAAGAAGTACTTACTTTTGTCTGTCCTGAATCTTCCAACATTCAGCTTCTTTGAATGTCCACGAGTTCTAGTATTATGAGAGAGGGAGAAGAACTTTTCTCTATCCACTTTCTCAATGCCATGCATAATTTTATACACTTCTATCATGTCTCCTCTGACCCGCCTTTTCTCTAAACTAAAAAGCCCCAAATGCTGTAACCTTTCCTCGTAAGGGAGTCACTCCATCCCCTTGATCATTCTGGTTGCCCTCTTCTGAACCTTTTCCAACTCTAGAATATCCTTTTTGAGATGAGGCGACCAGAACTGTACACAGTATTCCAAATGCGGCCGCACCATAGATTTATACAACGGCATTATGATATCGGCTGTTTTATTTTCAATACCTTTCCTAATTATTGCTAGCATGGAATTTGCCTTTTTCACAGCTGCCGCACACTGGGTCGACATTTTCATCGTGCTGTCCACTACAACCCCGAGCTCTCTCTCCTGGTCGGTCACCGCCAGTTCAGACCCCATGAGCGTATATGTGAAATTAAGATTTTTTGCTCCAATATGCATAATTTTACACTTGTTTATATTGAATTGCATTTGCCATTTTTCTGCCCATTCACTCAGTTTGGAGAGGTCTTTTTGGAGCTCTTCGCAATCCCTTTTTGTTTTAACAACCCTGAACAATTTAGTGTCGTCAGCAAACTTGGCCACTTCACTGCTCACTCCTAATTCTAGGTCATTAATGAACAAGTTGAAAAGTACAGGTCCCAATACCGATCCTTGAGGGACTCCACTTTCTACAGCCCTCCATTGGGAGAACTGTCCGTTTATTCCTACTCTCTGCTTTCTGCTTCTTAACCAATTCCTTATCCACAAGAGGACCTCTCCTCTTATTCCATGACTGCTAAGCTTCCTCAGAAGCCTTTGGTGAGGTACCTTGTCAAACGCTTTTTGAAAGTCTAAGTACACTATGTCCACTGGATCCCCTCTATCTATATGCTTGTTGACACTCTCAAAGAATTCTAATAGGTTACTGAGACAGGACTTTCCCTTGCAGAAGCCATGCTGGCTCTGCTTCAGCAAGGCTTGTTCTTCTATGTGCTTAGTTAATCTAGCTTTAATAATACTTTCTACCAGTTTTCCAGGGACAGAAGTTAAGCTAACTGGCCTGTAATTTCCGGGATCCCCTCTGGATCCCTTTTTGAAGATTGGCGTTACATTTGCCACTTTCCAGTCTTCAGGCACGGAGGAGGACCCAAGGGACAAGTTACATATTTTAGTTAGCAGATCAGCAATTTCACCTTTGAGTTCTTTGAGAACTCTCGGGTGGATGCCATCCGGGCCCGGTGATTTGTCAGTTTTTATATTGTCCATTAAGCTTAGAACTTCCTCTCTCGTTACCACTATTTGTCTCAGTTCCTCAGAATCCCTTCCTGCAAATGTTAGTTCAGGTTCAGGGATCTGCCCTATATCTTCCACTGTGAAGACAGATGCAAAGAATTCATTTAGCTTCTCTGCAATCTCCTTATCGTTCTTTAGTACACCTTTGACTCCCTTATCATCCAAGGGTCCAATCGTCTCCCTAGATGGTCTCCTGCTTTGAATGTATTTATAGAATTTTTTGTTGTTGGTTTTTATGTTCTTAGCAATGTGCTCCTCAAATTCTTTTTTAGCATCCCTTATTGTCTTCTTGCATTTCTTTTGCCAGAGTTTGTGTTCTTTTTTATTTTCTTCATTCGGACAAGACTTCCATTTTCTGAAGGAAGACTTTTTGCCTCTAAGAGCTTCCTTGACTTTGCTCGTTAACCATGCTGGCATCTTCTTGGCCCTGGCGGTACCTTTTCTGATCTGCGGTATGCACTCCAGTTGAGCTTCTAATATAGTGTTTTTAAACAACTTCCAAGCATTTTCGAGTGATGTGACCCTCTGGACTTTCTTTTTCAGCTTTCTTTTTACCAATCCCCTCATTTTTGTGAAGTTTCCTCTTTTGAAGTCAAATGTGACCGTGTTGGATTTTCTTGGCAATTGGCCAGTTACATGTATGTTTAATTTAATAGCACTGTGGTCACTGCTCCCAATCGGTTCAACAACACTTACATCTCGCACCAGGTCCCGGTCCCCACTGAGGATTAAGTCCAGGGTTGCCGTCCCTCTGGTCGGTTCCATGACCAACTGGTCTAGGGAATAGTCATTTAGAATATCTAGAAACTTTGCTTCTTTGTCATGACTGGAACACATATGCAGCCAGTCTATGTCTGGGTAGTTGAAGTCACCCATTACTACCACCTTTCCTAGTTTGGATGCTTCCTCAATTTCATATTTCATCTCAAGGTCTCCCTGAGCATTTTGATCAGGGGGACGATAGATCGTTCCCAGTATTAAGTCCCTCCTGGGGCACGGTATCACCACCCACAACGATTCTGTGGAGGAGTCTGCCTCTTTTGGGGTTTCGAGCTTGCTGGATTCAATGCCTTCTTTCACGTATAGAGCGACTCCGCCACCAATACGTCCTTCCCTGTCCTTCCGATATAGTTTATATCCAGGGATAACCGTATCCCACTGGTTTTCTCCATTCCACCAGGTCTCCGTTATGCTCACTATATCAATGCTCTCCTCTAAGACCAAGCACTCCAGTTCTCCCATCTTGGTTCGGAGGCTCCTAGCATTAGCGTACAGGCACTTGTAAGCAGTGTCTCTCTTCAAGTGTCTTTGGCACTTGTGGTTTGGCCTGTGGTAATTTTGCTCTTCTGAATTTATATCCTGTGCCCCTGCTCTCACAATGCCTACTTCTAGGCCTACCCCTTTTAAAATTTCATCATTTCTTTGGTTTTTATCCCAGGGGGGAGGTTTATTCCGAACCGGACCTTTCTCAGCTCCTGTCGGGTTTCCCCCCTCAGTCAGTTTAAAAGCTGCTCTGCTACCTTTTTAATTTTAAGTGCCAGCAGTCTGGTTCCATTCTGGTTCAAGTGGAGCCCGTCCCTTTTGTACAGGCCCGGCTTGTCCCAGAATGTTCCCCAGTGCCTAACAAATCCGAACCCTTCCACCCAACACCATCGTCTCATCCACGCATTGAGACTGCGAAGCTGGGCCTGTCTGGCTGGTCCTGCGCATGGAACTGGTAGCATTTCAGAGAAAGCCACCTTGGGGGTCCTGGCTTTCAGCATCCTACCTAGCAACCTAAATTTTGCTTCCAGGACCTCACGGCTGCATTTCCCCATGTCATTGGTGCCAACGTGCACCACGACCACTGACTCCTTCCCAGCGCTGTCTACCAAACTATCTAAATGACGGGCGATATCCGCAACCTTTGCACCAGGCAGGCAAAACACCTTGCGGTCTACACGCCTATCACACACCCCACTGTCTATGTTCCTAATGATCGAATCACCCACTACAAGGATTCCTCCACCCCCTGGAGATATATCCTCGGCACGAGAGGATAGCTGCTCATCCCCCAAGGAATGGGTCCCTTCTAAGGGATTGTTTCCCTCTTCCTCAGCTGGATGCTCTCCTTCCCCGAGACCATCGTTCTCCATGATAGCAGGAGAGCTATCATCGTTGGAGTGGGACACAGCTATAACGTCCCTGAAGGCCTCCTCCACACACCTCTCTGCCTCTCTCAGCTTTTCCAGGTCCGCCACCTTGGCCTCAAGGAAATGAAGTCGTTCCCGGAGAGCCAGGAGCTTATTGCACCGAGAGCACACCCACGACTTCTGTCCAACAGGCAGATAGTCGTACATGCTGCAGGCAGTGCAAAACACTGGAAAGCCCCCACACCCCTGCTGGCTTCTTACCTGCATAGTTTTGTTTAAGGTTTATTACGTCAATGGGTTGGAGACTGCGGTTTAGTTGAGGTCAGGGAACAGACGGGCAGAGTGGGGGGCCCTGGCCTCCTCGCCCTGCTGCCAAACTCGCTCTGCTGCTTAACTTGCCTTGACGCTTCGTCAGCTGGGGCTCCCTCTAGCTCATGGAGCAGGCTCCCTCGCTAGGGTGCTCTGACTTTATATGTGTGGCTGGTTCCTCCCAGCTACTGCTGCCAGCCAATGATGTGTTACTTGAGGCTGATGGCTATCAGCTGGGGCTTAACTCTTTAGTATTCTCTTAGGCTTCCTTCCTTTGAAGGCAGGAAGGCAGGCTTCCTTCCTTCCTTCCTGAGCAAGGGGCGGGGCTGTTTAAGCTTTTGGCTGCTTTTAATCTAAGCAAGGGGCTGCGCCTTCCAGGCAAGTCTTTTTTGTTTGTTGTTTTCCCACCTAGAACAGCCTGACCTTTCTTTAACCTAGGGAAACAGAGCTTGTGGTTGTGTTTCAGGAAGGCTGAAGCTGCCCTTTTTAGCAAGGACTGAGCTGACTCTCTCCCTGTATGTGTCGGTGGAGTTTCCTTTTCCCCCTTCGCTCCGACTGGAATTTAGCCTTGTTTACAGTGTCCCCTGAAGCTTTCCTGCTAGGGTGGTGTTGAAAACTAGCTTTCTATATTTTCTTCCCCCTTAGTTCCGTAAATAAAGAAGGAAAGTCTTACCTCATCTAGGTTATCTTAATTGCTGTTACTTTGACAAATCTCTTTAGCTATATAGATAAGAAAATGATAAATGTAGACAGGAGGTTTGCCTGCTAGTCCGTTAAAAAAAAAGGGTCACTTATCCAGCTGAGCTAGCATAAAATCCTCGCTCTGTCTGAACTGCTGGAAGACAGACAATTCTGACGAATTCCTGGCTCCAACAATCAAAACAAAACTATGTGGCATAGCTTATCTTCTTTTTTTTTTATTGCAAAAAGCTGACATGGAAAATTGCGTTTTAAAGATTACAACGGATGAGAGCTTTCTGATTGGGAGAGATAAGAAATCTTTTTGATTTACAAGACTTTTGTGTAACATATATAAGGGACTATTTTTTCTGATCTACTTTTTTGTTGTTGTTGACGAATCTGCTCATTCTCTCTGCTACTAGTTATTTGAACGCTGTGAACTAAAAGCTGCTTTTGCACTTCTGGACATTTAAGAGATAAGGACTGTCTAGCGTGTGACGTTAGTTGGTTGGAAAGATTAACTCCTTTGTAACTGGATAAAGAAATAAACTGCTCTTTGCTTGGGACATTGAAAATTGAAGGAGTTTTGTTCTTTTGGTTTTAAGAATGGCAATTAAGAAGATCATGGATGTACAAGAAGGGACTTTATTTCTAGACATGCTTCAGAAAATAATGGATGGGATTAACTCAATAAAACAAGAACTGAGAAATAATAGACAAGCGTGGAGAACTGAATTTCATGAAATGAGACAGGAGCTGAAAGAAACTCAGGATTCTATGAGAAAGGAGAATAAAGATAGATCTGGAAAACAAAAAAAGGATGAAAGAGAAATTAAAGGCAAGGTTCAATCTATGGAGATTGGCTTAAATATGGACATGAAAAAAGATTTGGATTTCCTGGTTGTGACGGATCCTGGAGATAAATATTACAGTTTGGAATACAGCGCTGTCTCTGAAGGAATTGAAGAGATTGGAGATAAAGATATTATCGGTTCAAAAAAATTCCTGGACTGGAAGGATTTGATGGAACTTGAAATGGAGAAAGTTAATAGAATTAATCCCTGTTTTGTGTCAATGGAAAAACCTTCAAGAAATGTACTAGTGTATCATGTGGAAAAGAGGAGCAGAGATGCGGCTTTGAAACAATACTTCAGTGTTACGTTTGGATTTGATGGTAAGAAAATATCTGTGATGGAGGAAATTCCTATCAGACTTTTATTATATGACTATGACAGCAAGATTTTTGGGTGCGTAAAGATGGAAGATGGACCCAATATGGATAATGACAGAAGAGCGATTTGAAACTGCTGGACTCAGTAGATTTGATGAGTTGGATTAATTGACATGTTTATTTAGAAAAAAAAATTGATTGACATATATCTCAAGGATTGGAAACTTCTCTTTGACTTTTTGTGGAAGATTAAAATGATATGATGTTAATGAGATTTGAAACCAACTAAGATAACTGCTGGAGGAAGGTGATTTTATAATCTATTAAGAGATAGGTCTGTTATATATTATAGATTTATAGTTGAATTATAGTGTTTTGAAATTACTGGATTTAGTAGATTTGATGAGCTGGATTAATTGGCATGTTTATTTAGAAAAAAAATTGATTGATATATATCTCAAGGATTGGAAACTTCTCTTTGACTTTTTGTGGAATATTAAAATGATATGATGTTAATGAGATTTGAAACCAACTAAGATAACCGCTGGAGGAAGGTGATTTTATAATCTATTAAGAGATAGGTTTGTTATATATTATAGATTTATAGCTGAACTATGACAAATCGGAAGTCAATATTTTTATATATATGTATTTTTTTTGTATTGTATTAGTTATTGATTTGTGTTGTTTTCTTTTTGTATTATTTTGGTTTTGAAAATTAGAATAAAAATTAATTGAAAAAAAAAAAGAAGAAAACTAGCTTTCTATAGGCTTCCTTCTCCTAGGATCTGTCTCCTAAGATACAGGTTCTTTCAGGATTTGGCTCCTAGCTCAGGGTGACCTTGGGCTGCCCTTATTACTTATTGCTCTGAGCTGTTTTACTTCAATTAAATAATGGAATAAATGGGAGCTACTTACCCTCTTTTCGCTCTGCTGCTTAACTCGCCTTGATGCTTTGTCAGCTGGGGCCTTGACGCTTCATCAGCTGGGGCTCCCTCTAGCTCGTGGAGCAGGCCTGGTACAAAAACATCTGGACAGTTGCAGTCTTGGACAAAATCACACTGCATCTTTGATTTCTACGAGGCAATACAAAACCAGAATTATTTATTTCCATATGGTGGAGGTTATACATTACACTTTGCAACAGGCCTTACACAATCAGCTTCCATCAGCAGCAAAAGCTATTTGGCTGTCATGAGTAATTAACTTGGAACATGTATTTTTTATGTTTCTCGGGTTTTATTCATTCATTCATTCATTGCATTTGTATACCGCCCCATAACCTGGGCGGTTTACAACAATTAAAAACATTAAAAACAAATATACAAATTTAAAAACACATTTTTAAAAAGCGATTTATAGCATTATATCGGTTTTATAGCATTGTATCGGTTATTTAACTTGAAAGACACTTATCTGTACCTCTATACTTACCTGTATGATCCTGTAATATAATATATGAGGTGTTTCATTGTTACAAATAGTGACTCTGGGGAGGGTGGGCAGGGAAAAGGGGTTTTCATTTGGATTTGTTGTATTTTTTGTAGTATGTCATGGCATATATAAGTTTCTTTTAAAAAAAAATGCCTGTAGTTCTTCTTGCTAGAAGGCAAGCTACAGTTATTTCAGGCTGATGTTCAAAATACCAGTCTTTTTGCATGCTGAAAGTTGGAACTTGCTTATTATTTAATTTGATACAGGATTATTATTGTTGTTGTTATTATATCCCACCCTTCCTCCCAGTAGGAGCCCAGGATGGCATAATGTATATAATGTTACCTCTTTGATTTATGCAGTTTTAATTCCTGCTTTGTTCTTGTTCTCAGTTGGAGTCTGTAGATTGATATGTTTTGACCTGATTTTATGTTTGCATTTATTTTATTATTTATTTATTTATTATTAGACCTCTCTTCATTACAAAGCAGATTACAAAATACTACAAAACAACATACTATAAAAATAATTAAAATTATCAATCAATTATAAAACTATTGCAGATATCAGCAGTGATTTGACACCTCCTAAAATATTGAATAGTCTACATTTCAATCACCAAATGCCTGGAAAAACAGATGTGTTTTATCCTGGCTCTGGAATTCCATCAGAATTGCAAAATTCTACACCTCCAGGAGGGAATTGCGGCATCAGGACACCATCACAAAGAAGGACTGATCTGCATCACTGCCTGACATTCAACAGCCAATGGTGGGATGACAAGAAGGGCTCCTTCTGCTGACCCTGGAGCCTAGGATGGATACTATAAGGAGAGGTGCTTTAACAGATAACATGGGTCCCAGATTTCTGCTGGCTTACGAGTGGCTCTGCCAGTCTTCCTGTGGTGGTGCAGGCTCTCCTGAATTCTGATTCCTCCCAGCCACCACTGCAGTGCCAGAAATGGCAGAGGACACAGTTGCATGGACAGAGGACACAGGTCCCCCTCCATGGGTGATCCAGCTTCCTTCATTCTCCTCCAAGAAGACTGGAGAGGCCCAGTGAGGGCATACATGCAGCTTCTCTTGCAGCTTCTTCCCCCTCTTTTAGATCATTGTTTGGTTTTTAGGAGGAAGGAGGGTTGATACTAGAGATTAACAGGGAATCCTAGAGTGTCTCCTTAATGTGAGTGAGATGCTCTAGGATTCCTTGTTAATCTCTGTTTGATTAAAAAAAAATCCAGTGTTCGAAAATAAAGTGAAAATCTGATGCCTTCAGGATTGGTCCACAAAGATGGGCAGATTTTTAAAAACATCCAGTCCCAAGTCTGATTCCCCCCCATCCCTAGTTGTGACTGACAAGTCAAGCTTGTAATTAGAAGGAATTAGTTTCCCCAGAAAACAAATAGTGCTTCCCACCCCAAAACCAACTTGCGCAAAAGCCCCAGGACCTATTTGTCTGGACTTTTCTATGTTTGTTTGTTTTTTAGCTCAGGGGCACATCTCTTACATCTGCAATAATCAGGACAATTGTTCACAAAACACTAAGGGAGATTAGGTGATTTCTCCCTGCCATCCTTGCAGGAAAAGCACTGCAGCTTTCATTCTGAAATTTTGCAGGAATTTATTTTTTGGTGGAATTTCATCCAATTTTGCCCATTTTTTAAAAAAGGTTATAGACAGTTCCTTTTAAGGGCAGGGTAGAAGTATTTTAGAGGTATTCAGCAACAGTATCCCTGGACCTATTTGCCTGGAATTTGGAAGGCTTTGTCTACTCTTGAAGAGCTGCTACATCTCTTTTGTGTCAATCGAAGGGAGGAGGAGGAGGAGGAGGCTATAGTCATTAAAATTTCCCAGTAGTGAATACTAGAGGAATGGAGCAGATCCCAAAACTGTAACATCAGTCCTTGTGGAAAAACCACTGAAACTATTATTCTGAAATGTGGCAGGATTATTTTTCATTTATTTAATTTAAAATATTTCTAAACGGCTTGCTGTTTAAAATGTCCAATTAGTTTACAAAAATATAAACATGAAAACAATAAAAAATATAGTAATAGTGGGTCAGGGAAAGCTTGGACAAAAAGACTTTTTACAGGGTGTCTGAAGCAACAGATGAATGATGCTTCACATATGGCAGAAGGAAGGGCCTTGGAGAGTACAGGGTCAACAGCAGAAAATGTCTGTTTCCAGGAAAATTAGGATTCATGCCCTCAAAAAGGGGAACCTTGACTGCTAATTTCATTCAGTTCTGCCCCAAACTAATGCAATTATAGATGGTTTCTTTTGTGGGTGGGGGATTAACATTTTAGAGGTGTCTGGCACAAAACCCCCTAGATGTATTAGTCTGGAATTTGACAGGATTTATCCACTCTGGAGGGGGTACTATATCTGCTAATTTCATCCACTTCTATCAAAAGGAATAAAAAGTTATAGCCATTTTTAATTTGCTAATAGTGAATCACCCGTTGGGCGGGGGGACTCAGACCCTTGAGCCCAATGGGCAGCCTTCAGATTTAAGTCAAATCAGGATCCAAACCAAATCTTATTGTCAGTACACATCCCTAATATAAAGAGACCACTATTATATGTTTTAAGGGCATGTGGCACAATTACTCAAAAACCACAGAGAACATGTCCATTTATGTATTAATGGAAAAACTGTAAAGAGTATTTCCTTCTTATGGAAGATATTTTAATATCCTGATGTTCAAAAGGGAGAACTGTCTCTTCAAATTAAGAGCAAAAGGGAAGTCAACCCCAAGCTTTCACTTTCACTTTTTATAGTCAGGCATGCTGCTCTAGCCTTTTCATGCTTATCTATGCGTTAATGCTGAAGCTATCACTCCTGGCTGAAAACCTCCAAATTTAGTCCTAATGTCTGCATTGATTCTACCACTATCCAACCTCTACTGCCTGCCCTCACCCACATTGATATGCAAGGCCAGTCTCCTGACATAGATAAATGTAGAGTGCTCCTTTGTGACAGGGACTGTGCTCATTAGGAAGTGCTTTAGCTGTCATAGGGCTCAATATAAGATGGATCAGCTAGCAGAAACTTACATTCTTTGGTCTTCCAGCAACTGAAGCTTGGGTTGTCCAGCTGTGAGCAATGCATTCATTATCACAGTATAAGGAGACCAGCTCACATGGCATTGTGCTGCTGATAATGGACGACCTACATAGTTTGAGACTGGGGGCATTTGGCCATAAATGCAACCAATGAAGAAGGAATTATTGTGAAGTTGAAGGTTGAGAAGCCTCTCTAGCAGAGTCCCATAATTTCACTCACTTACTCACCAGCAGTGAGTCTTGCTGCATTCTCTGGCTAACGCCTATACTGCTTTCTCACATGTCCAGTATAAAGATTCCTTTTTTGCTGGACTCTGCAGGAGGGTCCAGCAGAAACCCAATGTGATTAAGAGAAAAGCACCCTAAGGATAGATTGGTTGTGACCACAAATGCCTGCTGACTAATAAGCCAAGCCAAAAAATGTGTACCTCTGCTCGTTACAGAGAACAGATCTCTTACATAAAATGCAGTTTTTTGTCCAGGAGAAGCAATATGGCGCCCTCCAGATGTTCTGGACACCAGCTCCCATCAGCACTAGACAGCGTGGTCAGTAATAATAATAATAATAATAAATTTAATTTCTTCGTCGCCTATCTGGCCAATGGCCACTCTAGGCGACTTACAAAATTATTAAAATACAATTAATAAAATACACTAATACAATAAAAACAATAGATCTACAACAACAATATTAAAACTGGGTAGGAGGCATTACAATTATATCGATTAACCCTCCCCGGATACCCCGAAGGCCTGCTGAAAAAGCCAGGTCTTTAAGGCTTTCCGAAATACATTTAGGGAAGAGGCATGCTGGAGATCTTGTGGGAGGGAGTTCCAAAGAGTGGGGGCCGCCACTGAGAATGCCCTCTCTCTTGTACCCGCCAATCTGGCTGTTTTTGTTGGCGGGATTGAGAGAAGGCCCTGTGTGGCCGATCTTGTCGGGCGGCATAATTGGTGGCGTTGAAGGCGCTCCGTGAGATAAACTGGGCCGAAACCGTATAGGGATTTAAAGGTCAATACCAACACCTTGAATTGGGCTCGGAAAACAACTGGAAGCCAGTGTAGGTCGAACAACACTGGTGTGATGTGATCCCGGCGGCGACTATTCGTAAGTAGTCGAGCCGCCGCGTTTTGTATAAGTTGTAGTTTCCGGACCGTTTTCAAGGGTAACCCCACGTAGAGCGCATTACAGTAATCCAATCAAGAGGTGACCAGGGCGTGTACTACCAGTGGGAGCTGATGAACAGGAAGGTAGGGTTGCAGCCTTCGTATGAGGTGTAGTTGATACCAGGCCGCCCGGCTCACTGCCGAAATCTGAGCCTCCATGGACAGCCTGGAATCAAGCACAACCCCAAGGCTGCGGACCTGGTCCTTCAGGGGTAGACTCACCCCACTGAACTTCAGGTCAACATCTCCCAACCTTCTCTTGTCCCCCACGAGTAGCACCTCGGTCTTATCGGGGTTCAACTTCAGCTTGTTCCTTCCCATCCATCCACTCACGGATTTCAGGCACTTGAACAAGGTCTCCACAGCCAACTCTGGTGAAGATTTAAACGAGAGATAGAGCTGAGTGTCATCCGCATATTGGTGACACTGCAGCCCAAATCTCCTAATGATTGTCCCCAGCGGCTTCATATAGATGTTAAATAGCATGGGAGAGAGGATAGAGCCCTGTGGCACACCACAATTGAGAGGCCAAGGGTCTGAAACCTCCTCCCCCAACGCTACCTGTTGATACCTATCGGAGAGAAAGGAATGGAACCACTGTAATACAGTGCCTCCAATTCCCAATCCCTCCAGGCGCTGTAAAAGGATACTGTGGTCGACAGTATCAAAAGCCACTGAGAGATCGAGGAGGACAAGAAAGGTGAATTCTCCCCTATCTAATGCCCTCCTCATATCATCTACCAGAGCGACCAAGGCTGTTTCAGTTCCGTGACCAGTCCTGAAACCCGATTGGTATGGATCCAAATAATCCGTTTCATCCAAGTGTGCTGACAACTGGTTGGCCACCACTCGCTCAATGACCTTGCCCAGAAATGGTAGATTCGAAATTGGGCGGAAGTTATCTAACACTTGGGGATCCAAGGAGGGCTTCTTTAAGATGGGCTTTACAATTGCCTCCTTGAAGGCTGATGGCATCACACCCTCTTTCAAGGATGCATTTACCACTGCTTTGATCCCCTCGCCCAATTTCTCTCTGCAGCTCACAAGGAGCCACGAAGGGCAAGGATCAGTAAGACAAGTGGTTGGCTTCACAGATGAAAGCACCTTGTCCACTTCCTCAGAAGGGAGAAGCCGAAACCGATCCCAATTTACCGGCTTGCAACTGGCCAACTCTGGTTCATCGACTGTGTCCACGGCGCGTGGGATCGAGCTCCGTAAGTGTTCGATTTTATCAGCGAAGTGTTTTGCTAATAGGTCACAGGAGGCCTTTGACTGTTCCAAGGGTTCCTGAGCAACTGGACCAACCAGGCTTCGGACCACCTGGAACAGCCTCCTGGGACAACACTCCGCAGATGCAATAGAGGCAGCAAAGAAAGCTTTCTTTCCTACATTTATTGCCACTTGGTAGGCAGCTACTGCTGCTCTAACCTGTGTCCGGACATGTTCGGAGCGGGATTTCCGCCACCGGCGCTGTAGTCGTCTCACCTCCTGTCTCAAGCTACGCAACCGCGGTGTATACCATGGAGCTAGCTGAGTTCTATTCATGGGGAGAGGACGTTTCGGAGCCACCCGGTCTAATGCCCTGGTGATCCCCACATTCCACTCCTTCACCAGGGTTTCGACCGGGCGACCTTCAGCAGGTTCCAATTCCCCAAGCGCAGTCAGGAATCCATCCGGATCCATCAGGCGTCTGGGGCGGACCATTTTAGTAGGTCCTTCACCCCTGCGGAGGGGGCATGGCAACGAGAAGTCCATATTTACCAGGTAGTGGTCTGACCATGACACAGGAGTGGCATGAATCACTCCCAACTTCAGACCACTTCTCTCCTCTCCCAGGACAAATACTAGGTCGAGAGCATGACCGGCTACATGGGTGGGCCCAGTATTACTTAGGTACAGTTCCCAGGAAGCCATGGTTTCCAGGAAATCCCGAGGGGCTCCTATGAGAGCGGCCTCGGCATGCACGTTAAAGTCACCCAGCACTACCAGCTCTGGGGACAATGCCCGTACAGCCAAGACCACCTCCAGCACCTCGGCCAGGGAATCTGCCGTGCAGTGGGGTGGGCGGTACACCAGCAAGATCCCTAAACTGCCCTTCGGGCCCAACCTCCAGTACATGCAATCAACAATTTGAGTCCTATGGAGGGGAGGTCTGGCAAAAACCAAGGACTCTCGATAGATGACTGCCACACCCCCTCCCCGCCTTCCCACCCTCGGCTGCTGTGCATAACGGAAACCTGGCGGACACATGGCCTCAAGAATTGGAGCAGAGGCTTCGTCCAGCCAAGTCTCCGTAATACATGCCAGGTCTGCGCGCCCATCCAAGATCATATCATGGATGAGCGAGGTTTTCTGAGCCACAGACCTGGCATTACATAACAGCAGTCGAAGGTCGGTAGGAACCTTGTGTCCCCCAGTTTCCGTCTGGTTCTGAGCAGACCCGGAACATGGGATAGATATAATGCATCTGTCCCGTGTTCCCCTATTCCGGCGTGGTCTGCTAGCAGCACCCTTCCGGCGCCTGCCGCCCACACTTCCTATAACTTGGCCCCCCACCTCCCTCTCCGGCTTGCACATGCCTCTATCCCTATCTGCTTCTCAGCAGGCCACCCACCCTAATAAAATTAGTCCGGAGACCCGCCTCCGTACCCTGTAGCAGCAGTATTACTAATTTAAATTGAATTAATTAAACCAATAATTAATTAATTAAACTAATTAAATTACATTAAATTAAATTAAATTAACTAAGTCAATACAAATCAATCCAATTCACATTCATACACATTCACACATTCATACAGCTATACATCCATACATGCATACATACACCAATTTAAAACAGAAACCGGGTTGTGATAGCTGGCCAGAATGGTAGTCGCAGCCGGCCACAGTAACAGGTCTGTAGAATACTTGGTCCGGGTCACGGCAATAAGGTCCTAGCCAACATGGGTGGGCAAATAACGGCAGCGATGACAGCACGATGGCGATGTAGACAGCGTCCCAACCAGCAACGCACCCCGCGATGAGGACAACCCACAGCAGCAACGATGACGCCAAGCAACAGGCAAGCAGCACGACGACAGCAACACAGGGCCGTAACGTCCCGATGCCCCAGCAGTGGCCAGCCCGCAACGGCAGCCACAGCGCACAAGCAGGAAGTCCAAACAAGTCCAAACAAGCAGACAGGCAGGGTGCAGCAGGGTGCAGCCGCGGCGAAAGAGAAATAACAGGCCCCGGGGGCAGCACAACCCCCAACAGCAGCAAGCAAGCAGGGGCCGCGGCAACACAGGATGACGTAAGTCACACGCGACGACAACGGCGTCCCGACCACTGCAGCAGCGACAGAGGGGCGGCGAGCCACAGCAGAGAACGCAGCCGTAGGCGGCAGCAAAACCCCGGGCCACAGCAACCGCAACGTAGTAGTCAGGGAACATGGACGTTATAGTCCAGCAACATCTGGAGAGAACCGCATTGGCTATAGAGATGACTTTCACTATGTACCTGAAACAACCCTCTCTCCCACAAACCATATTGGATGCCTCCACTGGAGCCCTGGTTGATGCACAGGGTAGGGCATAGAGGTCTTGCACAGAAAAGCCTCATCCATGTCCCCAAATGGGGTTGTTCCACTATGCTCAATTAGTGAAAATTTCTGAGTAGGAAAAAGGTATCCATTCTTCACTAGATTTGTTCAAAATGAAATTCCAGAGAACCAATCAGCCAATAGTTAAAATAAGGATCAATGATGGACAAGGGCGTAGATCAAGTAGAATAATAAGCTGTTCTTACATTTCTTTGAACAGGGAGTAAATGATGAGCAATAGCTGGTCAACAAATATGCATATATACTATATATATATACACACACACATATCCATACATAAATACATATGTGCCATTGTAACTAACTAACTAAATCATTAGCCTAGGTCTCTGTGGCTTAAAATGGAGCACAATAATGCTGTTATTCAATTGATCATGTGACATAGTAATATCTGTTGGGTGAGGTTGTACTTCTTTAATTTGGCTGAAGGGATATGTACAGGTCATTGGAGAACAAGTGTGCTCTCCCAGAAGGAACTTTAATGTGAAAGCATTAAGCTTTGACATTTCAGTATTGGAGAAACTTCAGTATTTTCACTTGGCTGTCTTTGTCAGATATAGAAGCTTACATGCAGAATGAATTCTGTGTGGTGAAATAGTCTTCCATGCAGGCCAGAAGGAAAGGCTGGCTAAATTATTGTTATGGGAACAAGCCCAGATGAGCTTCAGGCTTGCAGACTGCCCCTTTCCTTCCAGCAGGGCCACGAGAAGGGCAGAAGCTTTTGCTTCCATTTTCACTCAACTGGAGTTAAGTTAGCAAAATCGGATATTACTTACAGGAGATGTTCTAAGTCAAAATGTCAACAGAAACCATATTTGGTAGCTGTACCTGGTGTGTTGGAGAGAATGTACCATCAGAGCATAAAGCTCTATCTTCAGGTGGTAAAAATCAGGGCTATGCACCAGATTCAGCCAAAGCCTGAGTACTGGACTGGAACAGGATGATTTGGTGGGTTCCTGCCATCAGTTGAGTTAGGCTGAGACAGCCACGGATCAACACGGGCTGGACAGCCCAGAGTGATGTGGGGCATCAGGCAGAAAGAAGCGGTAGAAAACCCAAAAAAAGTCCAACCTGCCTGACCAGCCGCTGCTTCCCAGGAAAGGGTAGGAGCCCACAGTATGACTCTACTTCCTGTCTGACGCCTCCCCCCTGAAGCACCACCATGCTGTTTAACGGAGGCATCCATCCTTTTGGGTGCAGGGATGCTGAGTCACAAACAGCCTCTCTGCAAGGAAACTGGTTGCAAAGTAGCACCCCACAGGATTGATGTCTCCTTGCTAAGGAGCACTCTACAGAATTGAATCCCCCTGCTCTCAGTCAAAGGGGAGAAGGAAACACAATTCTCTTTTCCCCCACCCCATAATTAAATATTAATGCCCCCCAAACTAATTTAGGAGCGATCCAGGGTGGAACAGTCAGACACAGGGCAGGGCAGCCTGATTGGGGGGAGGGGAATCTGATCGGGGGGGCCAGGGCAGATGAGGAGGCTGTGCGCAGCCCTAGTAAAAATACAGGCCTTTAAAATAATCACCAAAAACCATCCCAATATTAGCCACACCAGGTAAACTATTAGAATATTAAGGGTAAGAAGATGCTTTTCATAATGTTTCCACTGGTTTCCTTTTCCTTCTTGATTACTCAGAACTCCTTGCATTTCATTTGAGTCAGATTAAGGATTCTTTTGAATAGAAGCTGACATACAGCGCAAACATTGGGAAGGATATCGTTGTCTAGTTTCAGAAAAAGAAAAAAGCAGGTAGGAGGGGGGCAATGTTTATTTCCAGGCCAAACAAACCATCATACCAACAGCAACTGCTGAGTGATTGAGCTCTGTGTAAATCACTGGATTATCTGCTAAAATCTGTTATTTCTTGGCATTAATTGCAAAGCAAACTCCTTTTAGTTTACTGTAAAGCAGATGGAGATTAAGAGACAGATAACAAAGATGATTGGCAATGGTATCCAAAACCTTTCACCTTTAAATGATGGACAGTACTAACCTTAAATTCCAAAAAATCCATCCTCCCAGAAGCGTAGAACTTTTTTGCAGAGCTTGGAAAAGTTACTTTTTTGAACTACAACTCCCATCAGCCCAATCCAGTGGCCATGCTGGCTGGGGCTGATGGGAGCTGTTGTTTAAAAAAGTAACTTTTCCAAGCTCTGCTTTTTTGTATGCAAAGCATCTTTTTATCATTTTCCAAGTCAAACACTGTGTTTAGGAGTTATCACTGCATACATTAATACATACAGAGATTATAATGTTGTTTTTAATCTACTGCTAGACAGATTGAAATGAATGTAGAAAGACTCATTTCTAATCCAAGGACAAACTCAGAATTCAGATGAGAAACCCAATGAAATAAGCCCAGTGAAAAGAGCTATAACACCAGGGCTGGTCAATGTTACAAGGCCACTGTCTCCTCAGCCATTCAACCCAGCACTTAGAATAACAGTCTGCTGCTGATTGCAGTAATGAGCCAGTCTGTAAGCACTTTGAATAATGTGGAATAGCCAGTTAACAACAGCAAAATTACAGGGGGATGATGTACCCAAAAGTACCAATGAAAAATTAAAATTAAGCCAAAGTGCAATCGAGCCAGGACTATGTGCCTTAAGTTGGTTAACATGGGACAAGCTAATGATGGATTCAAATGAACACACCAAACTTATTAACTGGAAGTTATCCACTGACTGGCTTTCCCATGACTCTGCAGCCTGATTCAGCCAGCTCGAAGTATGCATGTACAGAAGGGCCTTGATACTGTGGGTGCCTTTACAACGGCTGTTTAACTCTCCTCACCAGTAGCTAAGTTTAAAAGAGTGCTACAGAAGCGGATAGAGAAAGGAGAAGTGGATTGCAAGAGGCTAGAGGGGGCAAGAGGTCAACTCTCACACACACTCTTCTTGCAGGACTACGATCTAGTCCCTTTTCAAAATGGGTTTCTTTGGACATTTCTTTGACCAAAGCTTATTTAGCAAAACAGCTCATTAACAGCAATAATCTAGCCTACATTTATTTATTTATTATTTGATTGCTATCCCACCCTTCCTCCCAGCAGGAGCCCAGGGTGGCAAACAAAAGCACTAAAAACTTTAAAACATCATAAAAACAAACTTTAAAACACATTAAAACAAAAACATATTTTAAAATGTTTCTTAAAAAAGATTTCAAAACATCTAAGATTAAAAACATTTTTTAAAAAAATTTAAGAACATATTAAAAAGCAATTCCAACACAGACACAGACAGGTCTCAACTTAAAAGGCTTGTTGAAAGAGGAAGGTCCTCAATAGGTGCTGAAAAGATAACAGAGATGGTGCCTGTCTAATATTTAAGGGGAGGGAATTCCACAGGGTAGGTGCTGCCACACTAAAGGTCCATTTCCTATGTTGTGCAGAATGGATCTCCTGATAACATGGTATCTGCAGGAGACCCTCACCTGCAGAGCGCAGTGATCAACTGGGTATATAAGGGATAAGACGGTCTTTCAGGTATCCTGGTCCCGAGCTGTATAGGGCTTTGTATACCAAAACTAGAACCTTGAACTTGGCCTGGTAGCAAATGGGCATTGTTAAACATTGTTAAAGAAAGTAAGGAAAGGCAATATGCACTCACACAACCCTTCTGCCTGAGCCTTTCCCTACCTCCTCCCAGCCCTGGAATATGTGTTGGTATGAGCAACCCCTAGAGAGGCTAGCCTCTAGCGTGTGATGGCTAGGCTCTGCTGCGCACTCTGAGCACATGTAATTTGTGTACAAGTGTGGGCCCTGATGGCAGGATTTCCTGCTGGAAGATATGGGGGAACCTGCCATTCTTTCATGACAGGAGCCTTCAGGGACTTGATTAAGTCCATATCACAGACAGCAATGAGGCAGTCTCAGAGACCTGATGTTGCTCCTAACTCCCAATGTAATTCCTATTGTCTTCTATTCACAAAACAGCTGCTATAGCACAGTGGGGAGGAGAGCCTGGCTGGGAGTCCAGAGTCTTTGAGTTCAAATCCCCGTGCGTGCCTCCTGGGTTTAAAGGACCAGCTAAAGATCACCCCCACAGTGAGTGGCTCAGGGGTTACATGCCCTGCCACCTGTGCAGCCGTGAGCAAGCTGCATAGTCCCAAGGAGCCCAGTTGCCCCCCAGATGGCAGTTGCGGACCACGAAGGGGCTGGCTTGTGCAGCTGTGGCAAGCTGAGCAGGCCCTAGCCAGCTGGGGAGGACTAGCCTCAGAGGGAGGCAATGGTAAACCCCCTCCTAATACTTCTTACCATGAAAACCCTATTCATAGGGTAGCCATAAGTCAGGATTGACTTGAAGGCAGTCCATTTTTCATTTTCTGTACACAACAGAAATGTTATCTAAAGATATCCAGGTTTTAGGTATGCATGGCATCATTAATCAAATCACAAAAGGTAGAGAAGCTTTATATCATCTTCACCACATCACTAATATTGGAAAACATACAGTAACCAATCTAAGTTTAGTAACCTTTAAGCCATGCATGAAGGCATGACATGTGAACACACATCATATTAAATGTTTAAGTCTGAAAGTTCTTTTAAAAAACTTTATTATATTTCATCATTGCTGCAATGTTTTGATCTCTTGATCTCTGTTTTAAACGGATTTGTTTTGATGTTATAGTCAGGCCCAGCGCCAGTGGGTAGTCAGGTTGGGCACTGGCCGAGAGCCAATGTGGCTAGGAGGGGCCCTTGCTGCTGGGGCTGGGCAGGTGTAACTCCTGCTCCACAATCCACACTAGTATTAGGTCATGGAGCATGCACCCCACAGCCTGATGCTGGCATGGATCGTGGAGCAGGAGCTACCCTTGCAGGTAACACCCACCCACCTCCAACTGTCTAGAATGTGCTGTCTAGAGAAGATGTGATTCTTTGTTAATGTTTCAAAACAAGGAATTCCTTAAACAGAACTGTCATGTTTTCTTTTTCATGGACCCAGAAGTTCAAGGTCTAATCAAAGATGGAAATCCAAATAATCTGCTATTTTCTCCATTAGGAAAGCTCTCTTATTATTGTACGTATGGATCTTTATGAATATGAAATTAATGGTTTTCTGGCCTACCCTGTGAAGCAATTATCTGGATTTTGCAATGCTTGTATAGGAACATCCTGCCACATGCTGAATGCAGTTGGTTTATTGACAGTTTTTAATTATATCTCTGGCTTCCTACAGCTTTTGGGTAGGATTGCTTTTCAGTGATGAAGCTGAAGAATATTTCTCTTCACTAGCATATAAATCCTGTTCTCATTAAAACAATCAGCCAGCTACAGTTTCGACAGCAGATTGACTTTTTTACATTCCACTTGAAAAAAGTCTTCATTGCTCTACTTGTCTTGTTGGATTCTGATTTTTTGGAGCCAAGTTCTGTAGCCATAAATATACATGTATTATGCAAAATGTCATTCCATTTTTTGTGCATGTTCTTGGCCTTATGTAAATGTTTCTGGCATAAGCTCCCTATGTGATATATATGAACATACTGTTACTCTTATTACAAGTTTGAGTGGTGTTGAGGGGCACACTACATACCTGGGTTTGGAAGGAGGTCGCTGGTGGCTTATGGTGTTTCTGAAACTTATGCTGAGAAGGGAATAACAATACACTGTGAATATATCCCGTTAAACACCGCCCACTAGCCAGATAACATTTTGAGTTGAGATGGTGAACTGAACAGGTCCAAACTAATTTGGATGCCTCTGAATATATCATCACCCAATGTGGTGTGATGGCTCCCAGGGCAAAGGAGCCAGGGTTGGATGTTGATTGGTTCCATTTTGAACTGAGATGGTAGACTGAATCCAAACTGATTCGGACGCTTCTGAAGGTATCCTCAGCCAATGTGGCATGATGACTTCTGAAACACAACAGAAGCTAGGCTTTGGTGCTGCTGGATGCCAGTTTGAATTGAAACGGCAGACTCAGCAGTTCTGAATGGACATCTCTGAAGATATCCTCACCCAATGTGGCATGATATTTATTTATTTATTTATTTATTTATTGCTTGCTTGCTTGCTTGCTTGCTTGCTTGCTTGCTTGCTTGCACTTGTATACCGCCCCATAGCCGAAGCTCTCTGGGCGGTTTACAGCAATCAAAAACATTAAAACAAATATACAATTTAAAACACATATTTTAAAAACAATTTAGAACACAATTTTAAAATTTAAAACAATATAAAAACAATTTAAAACACATGCTAAAATGCCTGGGAGAAGAGGAAAGTCTTGACCTGGTGCTGAAAATATAACAGTGTTGGCACCAGGCGCACCTCATCAAAATAATCATTCCATAATTTGGGGGCCACTACTGAGAAGGCCCTCTCCCTTGTTGCCACCCTCCGAGCTTCCCTTGGAGTAGGCACCCGGAGGAGGGCCTTTGATCTTGAATGTAGTGTACGGGTGGGTTCGTATCGAGAGAGGCGTTCCATCAGGTATTGTGGTCCCAAGCCATGTAAGGTTCCTGAGATGGAGAAGCTGAGTTTGGGTGCCACTGGACCCCTTTTTGAATTGAGCTGAAAACTGGACCATTCCAAACTGATTCAGCCATTTCTGAATATATCCTCACTGCAATATGGTATGATGGCTGCTGAGATGGAGGAAGTGCAGTCAAACTGAGCAGGAAACAAGCTGGGGAAGCAGACCACAGAAGTACTGAAAAGCAGGTGGAGACCAGAGTGGCCCCAAGATGAGGAGACCCGTCCTGGGACCAGTGGGGTGGAGAGGAGAACTGAAGAACCAGCTATATGTCTTGCCATCAGTTATTACCCCCAATATGATGGCGACAGCTGATCCAGGGGTGCAGTTGGCAAGGTGGGTCTGGCTGAGGTGACTGCCTCCTATAATGTAGCAGCAGTGACAGCTGGTGGATTAGTGGCAGCCATGGAGTGGGAGGAGCTGGTGGCATCGGGGGTGGCTGAGGCCTAAACTGCACAGTTGGGACACATTGGGGGCAATGAAGTGGGAGGGGGTGGAACCACAGAGTGTGGAGGGCAAGAAGCATGGCATGGAAGCCAAGCATTTGCAGCAGCAGTCCAGGAGCCACCTACCAAGGGTACAACCCTACTGGCTGCAGAGTCTGCTTTGTCATGGTGTTCACTGCAGATAATGTGCTGGCAAAAGCAGCACCTGGCAGGACAGAACCCCTCTGCTCTCTGCACTGTGGTCGGGGAAGGAGATGTAGTGTCCCTTCCCTCGCCAACCTCCTGGCCGTATAGGGTGGTGGTTCCCAAACTTTTTTCCCCATGGACAATTTGAAGATTGCTGGTGATCTTGGCAGACCACTTAAGATATTGCAGCCTGTTGCAGCAATTGTAATGCGCCATTCTAGATGCTGTATGATTTTTAATTGTATTTTAATTGCTTCTTTTATTGTATTCCATAGAATTCAAATTGTAATACAATAAAATATAACATGACAAATAAGAGAAGCAATGAAATCAATATGACTACTTAATGCGATGGATGTGCCTTCTCCTGTCTTGAACCACAAATCTGCAGACATGCTGTGGACCAACTGAATGAAGCTTGGCAACCACAGGGGTTGGATTCTGGTTCGACGCTGCCTGGGTAGGTCAGCTTGGGTTGGGGGGGCGGGCGTGCACAGTCCTAGAAACTAACAAATTACATTATTCATGTATAAATCTCAGTATTTTGAGGTTTCTTAGAATTCCAAGCGTAAGAATGGCTTGCCTAAGGCAACTTAATGAGTTCATGGTAGAGATGGACCAGGGTCTTCCTGATTCACAACTCAGCTTCATAACCATTGCACTACCCACCATAATCTCATGTTTTCTCCTTAGTATATAATTTTGACATTTTTGTATTGTTTGAACTTAATTTTGTATATTTTTGAGATTCTTGAGTCACTTGGAGTTCCATTCTGAAAAAAGATAATAATAACAATAACAACAACAACAACAATAATTAAAAAAAGTAGAAATGCTGTATTGGGACAAAGAAATGTAATAGAAAGGTTCACTCATACCTATATTTAAGTACTATCATGTCCTGTCATCTTAATATCAGCTATGAGAGATTTGGATTCCCAGGTTTCTGCAGCGGCCAGGAGGGCTTTTGCACATTTGAGATTAGTGTGCCAACTGCGCCCGTTCCTTGACCCGTCCGATTTGACCACGGTGACACATGCCTTAGTCACATCCCGTTTAGAGGACTGTAACCTCATCGCCTCATCTCAAAAAGGATATTCTAGAGTTGGAAAAGGTTCAGAAGAGGGCAACCAGAATGATCAAGGGGATGGAGCGACTCCCTTATGAGGAAAGGTTGCAGCATTTGGGGCTTTTTATTTTAGAGAAAAGGCGGGTCAGAGGAGACATGATAGAAGTGTATAAAATTATGCATGGCATTGAGAAAGTGGATAGAGAAAAGTTCTTCTCCCTCTCTCATAATACTAGAACTCGTGGACATTCAAAGAAGCTGAATGTTGGAAGATTCAGGACAGACAAAAGGAAGTACTTCTTTACTCAGCGCATAGTTAAACTATGGAATTTGCTCCCACCAGATGCAGTAATGGCCACCAGCTTGGACGGCTTTAAAAGAAGATTAGACAAATTCATGGAGGACAGGGCTATCAATGGCTACTAGCCATGATAGCTGTGCTCTGCCAGCCTAATCAGAGGCAGCATGCTTCTGAAAACCAGTTGCCGGAAGCCTCAGGAGGGGAGAGTGTTCTTGCACTCGGGTCCTGCTTGCGGGCTTCCCCCAGGCACCTGGTTGGCCACTGTGAGAACAGGATGCTGGACTAGATGGGCCACTGGCCTGATCCAGCAGGCTTTTCTTATGTTCTTAACGCGCTCTACGTGAGGCTGCCTCTGAAGACTGCTTGGAAACTTCAGTTGGTACAATGTGCTGCAGCCAGAATGTTAACTGGGGCTGATTACAGAGACCATACAACTCCCCTGTTAAAAAAGCTCCACTGGCTGCCAGTTTGTTTCTGGACACAATTCAAAGTGCTGGTGCTGACCTATAAAACCCTATACGGCTTGGGTCCAGGCTATTTGTCAGATCGCATCGCCCTCTATGTGCCTGCCCAGACCCTGAGATCTTCAGGAGAGGCCCTTCTTTCAATACCTACATCCGCACAAGTACAACTAGTGGGAATACGAGATAGGGCTTTCTCGGTGGTGGCCCCTAGGCTTTGGAATTCCCTCCCTAGGGAGATAAGAATGACCCCTTCCCTGCAGTCCTTTCGCCAACAGTTAAAAGCTTTCTTATTTCAGCAAGCTTTGATTCCGAAGGTGGCCAAGGATAGGCCCAAAAGGATGTTACATTGTTCTTGCCAGTTTATTTTTTAATTATTCTGATTTTATTATTATGGTTTTTAATTATTAGAAACAGTTTAATGCTATTTTAAACGAGAGTTCATTTTTTAATTATATCCGTTTATACTTAATCATTTATGTATTATATGCTTTTATTTTTGATAGGTTTTTAATTGTATGTGTCTTTTATCTGGAAGCCGCCGTGAGTTCCAATTTGGAAAAACGGTGGGGTATAAATAAAGATAATAATAATAATAATAATAATAATAATAATAATAATAATAATAATAATAATAATAATTGGTCCATGTAGGACCCCTAACCCATCACCTGTGGGCTCCACGGCACCCATGAACGCCTTCAGTGGTGCCCCCAACAGATAGCCCAGAAACTGAGCTTTCATTTTTTTTAAAAAAAGAGCAAGTCTCTAGCCTTCCTAGAATGAAGGTTATGCAGCAAAATGTGCAGGCACTCTTCTCAGTGATTTATGTGAAATGAGACAGCCGGGCTGCTCCTGTCTGGCAGTGTTTTTAGCCAATGAGAAAGGTCAAAGCTATCATTGATAAGTGAGTAGTTTTGACACCAGGTAATAGGAATCCCTGGGGTCCTAAAGAGCTCCTGTTTTGCCCTCCCTTTTCATTTTAGTACACTTTTCCTGCTACTGCCTTTCCCCCCTTGTCCTTGGAATCTCCATAATTTTGCCTCCCTTTTCCCCTCACAACCAGGATGCATCTTTCCTGTTCTGGGTTTGCCTGATATCAGGAAGTGCCTAGAAATTATTTTCTGCAAATACTACTACACAATAAATGTGGGTGAATGTTAAAAACTTTGCAAAGAGGCTTAGGACATGATCCAACTGCTATTTACACTGGGCTGAGGTGAGTTGGATATGGCGGACCTCCAGCTGAGCCAGCTAGGTCCTGGCTCAGCCAGGTTACGCCGGCAGAAGCCTATCATTCCAGCTCAGCCACAGCTCAGACAGAGGTCTGCTAGGGGAGCCCAGCAGAAGCTGCCAGAAGGCCTGCAAAAGGGGCATTCTGGGAGCGTGTCAGAGGAGGGGTCAAGGGGGAGACTTACATGACATCCAGGTCCCGTTCAGCTCCCTCCTGCGCCCCTCCATTGCTGCACCAGTATGCTGGGGAAAGCGGTGGCGAAAAGAAACATGTTTTTAAACTTTTATATTTTGTTTGATATAGTATTTTGTTCTGTTGCTTGTGTTTATCATTTGTAATCTGATTTTACTGTGTAATTTTTGTATTTTAACCTTTTTGTACACCGCCCAGAGAGCTATTTGCTATGGGCGGTTTATAAATGAAACAAAATAAATAATAATAAATAATGTATTTTGTTGTAACCTCCCTTCGCAGCCAGAGTCCTCCCCTCCACAAAGCCTCTGAGCAGCAGTTGGATGTGGTGGCCCCTTCCTCCAGCTCCACCTCGTCTCCCACTGACCTCCAACAATTGCTTTCTTAGACATGGTTCCTGCTTTGCAAGAACTAAAGACCAGGAACTCATCACAAATACATTGTAGAGGGAGGGAGGTTCTCTTGTCAGTTTGTGTTGTTACCTGTTTTCTACCTTTTTTCACAAATTACTAAAATAGTTTAAGAAAAAAGAATTTCTATACCAGAAAAATTATAATACGGAAACTGAACCTGCCAGATGATTGCAACATCCCTAGTTATTATTGCAGTTTTGTTTTTCTTATACATGGGAAGAAGCTGTATCCCCAGATTGCTGGTTATCCAGCTAAACTGTATAATGAGGAGAACACTGGGTCTAATGAGTCATTCTGTAAAATGAAAAGATTCATAAATTAATCAGTTTTAATGTATAGGCTAAACTGCAATCTTTATTAAGGCAGACAAAGCTTAGCCTCAGGTAAACATGAAACATTTCTGCTCCAAAGCAACTCATTTCAGCTTGGAATTCTGCTGCTGCTTCCAAACCTCAACTCAAGGTCACAGATGAGTTAACTCAGAGCTATAAAACATCAAAGGCAGGTTTCGTGTTGCTCTAGTTTCTGCCTTGTACAGCCAAAATGGTTTTGAAATTTGTCTTTATGGTTATGTTTAGTTTGTCAATATAAATTACAGGGATTTTCTGATAATTGTTCAGTATAACATTTTTCATGGATGATAGAGAGCTAGATTATATACTGGCCCATGAAACTCTTTTTTTATTCAGAGATTTTTAAAAAACTGTGTTAAGGTGCTTAGAGATGTACTTGTTTAGAGTGGTCATCTGTCCTGCTTTACAGAGGACAGTTATGTATTTTGAAAGGCTGTTGATTCCAAGTCTGGAACCATAAAAAGGCAGAGCAGAAGCTCTGAAGTTGCCCATGGACAGTTAGCAGCACCTGGTCAGCAGACTGAGCAGGTGCACTAGTCACCTGGTGTCTTCCCTACTGTGGCAAGATGTATTTCTATTTAAATCATAAAAAAATATTTCTAAATTTGCATCTATACAGATAAATTGCCATATGCACATTTTATGCCAATTGCTGTCCTCTTTTCCCCCTTATTAATAATGCAAATCCTCATTTTGGCAATGCATAACTGGCCACCCTATACTCATACTGTATGCCAAAAAGCATGGAAAGCACACAACTTTAACTTTCCCATCACAGATATTTTATTTATTTATTTATTTATTTAAACAGGTAATAAACATGTTGCTCATTCTCACAAATTGTGCTCAGTTGCGACGTATGCAACATTTTCCCTTGGTCTTTTAGCCCCAATCCTCTTCTATTCTGAAGGTTTATATAACTTCCTCAATGTTTTTGAAAAGGGGGTTTGCTGAATTATCAGAACCATTTTTGAGACTAGAAGCAACCTGCACAGTTTAACTTCACTGTGGCTATATATTATTTTAACAAGATCCCTCTTTCCAAGGTCGTTCCCTGCCCCTAGTTTGCTTGTTGCAGGGTTCTTTCTCTCCTTCCTCATTTTTACAGAGTTCTTCTTCTCCCCCCTCCCCTGTGAGTGCTACAAGCCTCCTGACTCTAACAGCAGCCATCTTTATTCTGGGAAGAGATTTCCTGAGAAGAAAGAAATTAGGCTCTGCACATAGTTTGCAAGATTTGCCCTTGCTTTTTAAATGGGGACTTGAGAAGCAAATATTTTATTGAAGATGCAACATATGTGAGGCATAAATAGAAAGAGCAAGACCCTACAGCTCTCTCAACTTTGGGGAGCAAATTTCCTTGAATTTAAAGGAACAAGGGGACAAAAAAAGGGTACAGTGAGGGGAGGGTTCATAAACAGCAATCCCCCCTCAAGAAGGCCATTCATACATTGCTGTGTCTTGTCCATTTCTCAGTAAGTCTGTCTGAAATTTGGCCAGTTTATGGTGCTCCACACAGAGATACGCCATGGCAAATTTCAGAATGCTCATCTTTGTAATGTTTAAAATGTTTGTGGTAGAATGCTGTTTTACCTGCCTACCTCAGGCAACATTGTGCTAGTATAATTTGAAGAAAACGTTTGTCATATTTACATGCTTCATCTGCTAAGAAGGAAATCCATCAAAACAACAACAATAACAAATTCTTTGTGAACCAAGTTAAAAGCCAGCCATGAAGAGCTTGTATTGCTTTATTTCTTTGGTTCTTGGAGTTCATATTGCCTGTGCTGCATTGAGGAGGATAGCAGACTCCTGCACTCTCTCTGAATATCAGGACGTATTCCAGCCAGGCAAAAGCCCTAGGGAAAGACGACATGGAGAGAGCCAAAGAGGGAGAGGGGAAGTGACCTAGCAAGGAGGTTTGGCCTAGGGATGCTCCCAGGAGCCAGACAGAGAGGGGTGAAGGGCTGCATTAAGCTCCTGGGGCTGGAGTTCCCTATTCCTGGTGGTGGTAGTAGTAATAGTAATAATAATAATAATAATAATAATAGGATCCAAATTCAAAGTCTAAATATTTCCCTCCCTGATGTTTCAGCTTTTACTCTAGTGCTTTTCCTTTATCTTTCAGGTGCAGCAACCGGACACAGTGTGCAGTGGTAGCAGGTCCAGATGTGTTTCCTGACCCTTGTCCAGGAACATACAAGTATCTAGAAGTGCAATATGAATGTGTCCCTTACAGTATGTATACTGCTATGATCTTATAAGTATCTTATTTTATTTTGCTATGGATGAATGAGAATTTAGCTTGTTGACTGAACCGTTTTTTAAAAGTGATAAAATCACTTTGCTGTCCTCTATGAGGGGCGGCATCGGATGCTTTCACACATGGGGCTGATTGCGTTAGTTTAACGGATTAAAAAGGTAGCGCTTCTGTCCCAATTTCTAAAATCTCTTTCACACTGCAGTACCTGTTGCATTAAGGAACAGCAGCTTTTTCGGCTGATATACCGACATTTTGTGCAACGGTCTTTCACACGGCTTGTTTTTGTTTCTCACCCATGCATACTGTTCTCCACTGTGTAGGAGGTCTAAGATCTCGTCCCGTCGCCATGCAAGCCCTCTCCATTTAGGATCTGACTTTTTAAATTGTTTTAGTTGTATCAAGACAGGGGTGTGTGTGGGAAGTGCTGCTGCTATCTGTGCAGATGCCGGAATACCGGTACAACGTTCGTCAGGCAACACCCCCCCCCCGTGTGACTAAAGGGTAGGATGCCTGCCATGTGAGCGGCTGCAGCTAGCGAAAAACTCCTGCAATTTTCCGGGTTCCCAGCCTTGCTAACTGATTATTTCTGGTATCATTTATCACGGAAATTAGCGCTAAACTTCCAATACATTCCACAAGAATTCTGAAGCGAGCTTGTGCGTCATGTGAAAGATCAAATATAATGCGCAAATTACCAGGTAAGAAATTATCAGAATAATGGAATAAAGTGCAGTGTGAAAGCAGCCATGGTGTTTTACCCATTTCTTTTGGTAAGAGGATGACTGTGGTCTAGGAAGTTCCTAGTTTGATTCTTGCTTCTGTTGTAAATTCACTAGCTGGGCTGAAGAAAGCTACTCTCATTCAGCCTTGCACAGCCACATTTGCAAAATAATAATAGTACTTGCCTACCTTATAAGTGTGCTTTAACTGATAAGTTCTTATGTCACAAGATGTGGTAATGGCATCAGCTTAGATAGGCTTAAAAGGCAGTTAGACATATTGATGGAAGATTCATCTGTCCACAGCTAAATTTAGCCAAGCTAAATGTAACCTCCAGATTCCAAAGCAGTGTACCTCAGCATGCCAGTTTCTGGGAGGAGGCAAACAATTGCAGAATTTTTTTCCCTTGTATTTTTTTTGTGTGCTTCCCATAATATCTCATTGGCCACTGTGGGAAATGAGATGCTTCACTAGATGAATCTTCTGTCTGATTCAATAAGGCTTTTCTTATGTACTTCTGAAATGTGTTTTGAATCCTTCCAAAGTATTATGAAGCAATATTATCATTGTATATGCATGTTACCAACGTTGGTGGTATGTATTATTGACATTTCATGATTATTTTGGAGGTACTATTTAGAGTACCTCCTTACATTTTCAAACAAATAGGTGTGTTCATGAGAAATCAAAGGCTATGTTGTTTTGTTACTGAATTATATCTTATATTGCTCCACCAGTGGTTTCTCTCTACAGTCAAGATTGCAAGGCATAATAATAATAATAATAATGGATGACATTTATTAGTCACTTTTTTCAGCGTGAAACTCAAAGCGACTTAGAAAGGAATCTTAAAAACAAACAAACATAAAGGATGAATTGGGGAGTGGGGGAGAGTGTGTGCACAGAGGAGGACATATATATGAGTTCATGAGGTGGCCATGTGCTGTCAGCTCTGCCTAGAAGTGACTCATCAGGGTCTTAAGTGGAGCACTACGGTGGCTTTGGCACCTGAGAACCTTTTTTTTTACTGGAAATGTGAACCACAGACATGTTATATGCAGGTTATGTGTCTTAACCACTGAACTGTGAGCCTGCCCCATAAAAGAGAGGTATCTGGACACTGAGCAATCCCCTGACTGTGTGTATGCCTTGACACAGGAAGCAGGATATAGGCGTATCTGCCTAACTCCCTGTGCATGTGTTTGTCATTTCTGTGCTACCTTTAATTTAAATATTTCCAGGGCAGTCCTTTCATCACTTTTTGTGTGTGGAACAATTGCAGAAAATTATTGTATGCCAGAAGATGTATGTGCTTCACCACAAGTGGGATTTCTACAAAGAAGTATGTGAGAACTGGCTCTCACATAATAGCATCCTCTCCAACATTTTAGTGATGAAAGTCTGGACACTCTTGTGCTTGAGTGGGTAGGGGCTAGGGGTGTGGTATGGCCATCCAAATACATGGGTGAGTGTGCAGTGGTAGAGCAATATAACCCATAATGCTCCTCAGAGGCCTCCTGGGAAGGAAAGAGCTCCACTGCACAATGGAGGAAGGCACCATTTTCTTCAATAAATTTATCAATAAATTAAGAGTAAGTAGTAATCAGAATGCAATGCCGTTGCCCAAATTCTTCCTGTCCTCAGTCCCACAACCTTCAAACTTCCACTACAGTTCCACCAGTGTCTGTGGTTAGGAGAGCAGAAATAGCCTGCTAAGAGTAAAAGCATCTGATCTGCATTTACCAGAATTAAAGCGGTTTTCAGAATATATTGTTATACAATTGAGCGGTTCATCTCTGAGGTTCCCTCCAAACCTTTGGTTTTATATCTGTAAGATGGGATTTTGTGGAAAGAGGCTGATAAAGTAGTTAAGTTAAAGGATCTAGTAAAGCCATGCATGACTAATGAGTACTGGTGACTGGTTATCAAGAAACTATTAACTAGAGACGCTAAAAGGCGGGTAGGCCTCTCTTCCCCCTCTTGGCTGGAGGTGATATCATTGGTGAGTATAAGAGAACAATAGATCTGGACCACTCTCCCCTAAGCTAGGACTGGAAGACACAGAGGCCTGACTTGCTCCCTGTGCTGAATCCAGAGTTATAGCTTTGGGCCACCTGAAAGCAATTGGGGAACAAGATATGCTTGAGTATTAATGCTCTGAGCTTTTCCATCTTATGCTCAGGATATATTTATGTGTAAATAAACCATTCTCTCCCTCCTTGAGCAAGGTGTGCTCCCACAGCCCATCAGCTCCTGATTGTTCCTTTGAAGCCCCACCTTACCCACCCCACACCTGATGTCATGTATGATATTAAGTGTAGGGCAAGTGGATGTGGCTTCCACAAAATGGCCAAGTTTATCTTGAGGGCTGGAGGTTCCCCACCCTTTTCTAACGGAACCAAACTTGAGGTATGTAGTGGCACCCCTGAAATCTCTCAATCCTCAGAGATTGGGGTGCATGTAAATATATGTAGATACATAGGTATAGATATAGGCACACATACAATACATGCACCCCTTTGATGGACATATGTTTATGTTGCCACATCATAGTTTCATAGGCATGAACAGTGTGAAAAAGGAATATGGAGAGGCAAAAATACTTGCTTCCTCAGTATCAGAATAATGGGGCTGGGGTGTTCCTGGGACAGGAATTAGGCTCTGAAAAATATGACAGTCCTTGAAATGGGAAAGTTGGAGGGAAAGTAATAAATAGTTGTGCAATTTAAAACAACACTATAATTTATCAGACAACACACTAATTTTTTTCAGCTGAACCAACCAGGAAATGTTCTCAAAGAATTCCAAAGCACAACACAAGGAAACAGAATAAGCATGATCAATAGCACATGCAGGGCTGGCATAACACAGTAAGCAAGGTAAGCGTGTCAGGAGGGTGCAATGCTTGAGGGGCGCCAGAGGCACCCATAAGCCTGGAGAAAAAATTAAAACGCCTGGGAAGACGCTCTTCTCACGTGCCCTCCCTCACTTCTGCCTCTCCGCTCGCAGTCGCTCCAGCTCCAGCGCTGCCAGCCCCCTCCGGCAGCTCCTGACATCAGCTTCACCTCCTCCGGGGTCTGCCGAAGCAGATGGGGAGCGGAACGCCAGAGGCGCCTCATCCCAGCCCTAGCAGCGCATCCCCTCAGCGGCCGTCTGCAGCCTTAGGGCGTGCGGGTCTCTCTGTGTTTCTCACTCGGCAGAGGCTGCTTGCCGGCTGGTTTGCGCTTTGCGCGTAGGCAGGAACGGAAGCGACATCAGGATAGAAGGGATGGGGAAGGTTATGGGGGGGGAGGGAAGAGACCTGTACCTTGGGGAGATCGGGGACGGGGTATTGAGTAGGAAAAGGTTCAGATAAGGGCAACCAAAAAGATCAAGGGGATGGAGGGACTCCCCTATGAGGAAAGGTTGCAGCATTGGGGGCTTTTTAGTTCAAGGAAAAGGTCAGTAAGAGGTGACATGATAGACGTGTATAAAATTATGTATGGCATAGAGAAGGGGAAGTTTTTCTGCCTCTCTCATAAAACTAGAACTTGTGGACATCCAAAGAAGCTGAATGTTAGAAGATTCAGGACCAGTACTGTAGTGGCATATTCAGAGGTGTGGGGTCTCTTCATGTTAGTCACAACCACGCTCCTCCCTCCCCCTTTTGCTGCTGGGTTGAGAATGACATCCTTGTTAACACCTTCTCCCACAACAACAGAAGTCCCTAGGAGCCAATAAGCAAGAAAGAGTATTAGCTACTGAGAAGAGTGTTCTCAGTGGCTGACTTACCTCCTTTCACTCTGATTGGCTCCAATCAGCAGTAAAGGGCAAGGAAGCATGTTAGAAGACTCTTCTCACTGGCTAACACATTCCCCTTTCATGTTGATTGGCTCGTAGGATGCTGGTGACACACGGACCCTGCTGGGAGCCTGCTTCCCCAAAAGTAAGGGGTGTAAGACTCCCTGAGACCCTGGACAACTACACTTCTGTTTAGGACAGAAAAAAGAAAGTATTTCTACACACAGAGCATAGTTAAACTATGGCATTTGCTCCCACAGGAGGCAGTGATGGCCACCAACTTGGGGCTCTTCCAGACGCCTGTATAATGTGTGACATGATCGCTTTGTGTATTCATTATTTTTCAGTCATCCATATGACGCCACGCACTTTTGCACATTTTCGTGCAGTTAAATCCGCTTTGGCATTACCGCGAAAAATGCGATTTGCTTTTTTAAACCGGTAATCATCCGCTGCAACATTAGGGGCTCGGATGCAATACCGTGGTTTATAGAGATGTAGGCGGTCCATGGGCGGACCTTGGGCATGTCCCAGTACTCCTTCCGTCATTACCATCCAATAATGGATTTTCACTTGTGCCCATGTGCGCGAATGTGCTTGGAAAAGCCCGCGAAACGGAACCAATCAGAGCCATGTACTTCCCAGATGTGGAAATGCGCATTTCCGCTTTTGCGCACAAGCAGGTACTGCAGTGCCCTGGTTTGTTAACAGTGTTGCCAGAAGGGGGGAAATGTAGCCACCGCCACCTCCTGCCACGCTGTGCGTGCTACATCACGGCGCTTCCTATCCCAAACCTTCCCCAGTACAGCGGCTGTGAAGTAGCCTCCTCCACCACCAACCTGCAGGAGCCGAGGAAGCTCGACATGGCTTGGGCGCTGCTTGGGCTCCTGCTGTTCCTGGGCTCCAGGGTGGCACAGGACCCTGTCCAGGTGCCCATTGGGCTGCGGCTGCCCTCAGCTGCACAAGGCAGAAATGTAATAGCTGTAAGTGGAGCTGTAAAAGAGCCAAAAACACAGTGAATTCCATTACAGCCACTATTACCAAATCAACAGGAACTTCAAACTTTTGTGCTCTTACGTTCAAACGTTTTTTGCTACAGCGTCTCGGGCACCAACAACCATAGAGACTGGTGGTCTACCTTCCTAGACATGACACGCAGTTCTGGAGAAATAGGTAGAATTGCCAGCCATGTGTATCTCCAGAATGTTTACTATGCATAAAGGCAAAAACACATACATTCGTTTTTGCGTAATATCGCAAATACAAGCAAAAAAATATATACAGCAATTATTGGCATATAAGCACCTGGAGAGACACACACACCCCACCGGCCCTGCTCCAGAGTGGCGAGCGGCAAGGAACTCCATTACAGCCACAGGAAATTCAAACTTTCACTCTCTTATTGTGCTTCATTGCAAAGGGGGAGAGGAGCATATGTCATATTTTGTGGACCAATTGGCTGATAGGGGGGAGTGTTATGGTCAGAGCTGGGAAAAAGCAAGAAGTACAGGTCCTCCCGCTGCATGTGCGGGCGCAAAAAAAGCATTTTTTTAATCGAGAAAGAGCAAACAAACAGGCAAAGTGAGGACTGTCAGATGACAAACCGGATATGGAAAACATGGATTATCCCACTCTGTTTGGATGAGCCCTTGGATGGATTTAAAAGAGGATTAGACAAATACATGGAGGATAAGGCTACTTATGGCTACTAGCCATGGTGGCTATGTTCTGCCTCCATGGCCAGAGGCAGTATGCTTCTGAATAGAGTTCCTGGAAATAGCAGGAGGGGAGAGTGCTGCTGAACTCGGGTCCTGCTTGTGGGCTTCCTATGGGTATCTGGTTGGCCACTGTGAAAACAGGATGCTGAATTAGATGGGCCACTGGCCTGATCCAACAGGGCTCAGTTCTTGTGTTCTCTCTATGTGTGGCTTTGCTGACTTAAATTGCACCCACCCAGCTGAAGCTACTAGAAGCAGCAGAAGGCAGATGGTGGTGGTAGACAAGTACCTGTAGTTTATTTGCCTCCCCCCCCATTAATACGTTTAACAGAAAACCTGTCAACATAACCATCATCAAAAAAAAAAAAAAAAACATAACCATCATCCAAGTCTATGCTCCAACAGCATAACACAGAAGAAGAGGAACTGGAGAGATTTTACGAAGAAGTATAGGAAGAAATTGATCACACACCAAAACAAGATGTGCTGATAATCATGGGGGACTGGAAAGGAAAAGTAGGGAGCAGACAAGAACTAGAAATTGTGGGGAAATGGGGCTTAGGAGATAGAAATGAGGCAGGACAAACGCTTACTGAGTTCTATGAAGCCAATAATTTGTTTCTTGCAAACACCTTTTTCATCAACCAAAAAGACGACCGTACATGTGGACAACACCAAATGGTCAATATGGGAATCAAATTGATTATATAATTGGGAGCAGAAGATGGAGAAGTTCCATACTTTCTGCAAAAAGAAGACCAGGAGCAGACTGCGGTACAGATCATGAACTGGTCATATCAAACATCAGAGTAAAGCTAAAGAAGAAGAACAAAGCAATCATAATGCCAAAATACAATTTAAATAACATCCCAGAAGAATATAACAATCAAATAAAGAACAGATTTGAGGCTTTAAACTTAGTTGATAGAGAACCAGAAGAACTATGGAGTGAAGTCAGAGACATTATCAGGGAAGAATGCAAAAAGACAATACCTTTTGTTAAAAAGAGAGAAAGACCTCAATGGATGACTGAAGAAACTCTTAAAATGGTTAAAGAGAGAAGAAAAGGAAAAGGAAAAAGAGATAGAAACATGGTTAGAACCCTAAATGCAACAATACAGCGACTACTACATAGGGACAAAGAGAACTATTACAATAGTTACTGTATAGAAATAGAAGAGGACAACAAAAAGGGAAGAACAAGAGCCCTATTCCAAAAGATTAGAGAAATGAAAGGGAAATTTAAACCAAGAGTAGGTATGTTGAACAATCAATAGGGGAACACACTGACTGACCGAGATAAAATAAAAGGAAGATGGAAGCAATACACGGAAGAACTCTGTAAAAGAGATGGAAGGATGACAGATTCATTCACGGAGGAACTGTAGGATGAAGAACCACAAATTTTAGAATGTGAGGTAAAAGCTGCTCTTAAAATACTTGGAAGAAATAAATCACCAGGAATAGATGGCATACCAATAAGAGTTGCTACAAGTTACTGAGACTGAATCTGTCCAAAGTTTGACAAAAATTTGTCAACAAATATAGAACACTAAACAATGGCCCACAGACTGGAAGCACTCAATATACATCCCAATTCCAAAGAAAGGGGATGTCAGGGAATGCAGTAATTATTGAAGTATTCCCTTAATAGCCCATGCAAGTAAAGTAATGCTCCAGATTCTACAACAAACACTCTTACCATATATGGAGCGAGAAATGCCAGATGTTCAAGCTGGATTCAGAATGGGAAGAGGTAACAGAGATCATATTGCAAACATACATTGGAAAATGGAACAGACCAAAGAATTTCAGAAGAAAGTCACCCTGTGCTTTATAGATTACAGCAAAGCCTTTGACTGTGTAGATCACAAAAAACTGTGGAATGCTTTAAAACAAATGGGGGTGCCATCACATCTGATTGTCCTGATGCGCAACCTATACTCTGGACAAGAGGCTACTGTAAGGACAGAATATGGAGAAACCGATTGGTTCCCAATAGGAAAGGGTGTGAGACAGGGATGTATTTTATCACCCAATTTGTTTAATCTGTACGCAGAACATATCATATGGAAAGCGGGATTGGACCAAGATGAAGGAGGTGTGAAAATTGGAGGGAGAAAGATCAATAATTTAAGATATGCAGACGATACCATACTACTAGCAGAAACTAGTAATGATTTGAAACAAATGCTGATGAAAGTTAAAGAGGAAAGCACAAAAGCAGGACTACAGCTGAACGTCAAGAAGACTAAAGTAATGACAACAGAAGATTTGTGTAACTTTACAGTTGACAATGAGGACATTGAACTTGTCAAGGATTATCAATACCTCGGCACAGTCATTAACCAAAATGGAGACAATAGTCAAGAAATCAGAAGAAGGCTAGGACTGGGGAGGGCATCTATGAGAGAACTAGAAAAGGTCCTCAAATGCAAAGATGTATCACTGAATACCAAAGTCAGGATCATTCAGACCATGGTATTCCTGATCTCTATATATGGATGTAAAAGTTGGACAGTGAAAAAGGCGGATAAGAGAAAAATCAACTCATTTGAAATGTGGTGCTGGAGGAGAGCTTTGCGCATACCATGGACTGCGAAAAAGACAAATAATTGGGTGTTAGAACAAATTAAACCAGAACTGTCACTAGAAGCTAAAATGATGAAACTGAGGTTACTTTGGACACATGAGAAGACAGAAGGGAGTAGAAAAAGAGGAAGGCCAAACAAGAGATGGATTGATTCCATAAAGGAAGCCACAGACCTGAACTTACAAGATCTGAGCAGGGTGGTTCATGACAGATGCTCTTGGAGGTTGCTGATTCATAGGGTCACCATAAGTCGTAATTGACTTGAAGGCATATAACAACAACAATGTATCTTTTTGCTAAATAAAGGCAATACAAAAAGGTCATTTTCTTTTTACTTTATTTTACTATTCACTTAAAACATGTTCCTACTCCATAATGATTTTCTTGTTTGTCCTTATTTGCCTTCTTACATTTTTTATAACATTTGAATTGAAAAATGAACCAAAAAAAATTATAAAAGGTAAGGGCACCGATATATAATTTGCAGGGGGGCGCCAAACATGCCAGCACCGGCCCTGAGCACATGCCACAGTTCCCTTTCAATTTCAGGCGACTGCCATTCAGTCTAGACAGTACTGAGCTAGATAGACCAGTTGTCTGATCCAGTATAAGGCAGCTTCCTCATGTTCCTTTTCTTTTTATCATTAATTTTTATTCAAATTTTCAAAAAACAAAACAAAAATACAAATTAAACAATAAAATAAAATGTTGACTTCCGATTTGTCGCAGATCAGTTATAGGTCTACAATATATAACAAACTTGTCTCTTAATTTATATTACAAAATCACTTTCCTCCAGTAGTTATCTTAATTAATCATCAAATCTCATAAACATCACTTTATTCTTTCCACAAAAAGTCAAAGAGAGGTTTCAACTCCTTGAGAAATATATCCATCAATTTTTCTCCAAATAAGCATGTCAATTAATCCATCTCATCAAATCTATTAGGTCCAATAATTTCAATAGCCATTCTTCCATTATCAGTGTTAATTCCATCTTCCATCTTCCATCCTTGCACCCATAATAATCCTGTTGGGTCCAGTAATTTCAGTAGCCATTCTTCCATTATCAGTGTCCCATAATAATCTTGCTGTCATAGCCATAGTCATATAATAAGAGTCTGATGGGAATTTCCTTCATCAGAAATATTTCCTTGCCATCAATTCTGAATGTGTTGCTGAAATATTGTTGTAAAATCATATCTCTGTTCTTCTTTTTTACGAAATGCACTGGCACATCTCTTGAGAGTTTTTCCATTGTCACAAATCTGTAATTAATTCTATAGATTTTTTCTATGTCAAACTCCATCACATCATTCCAGTCCAGAAGTTTATCCAAGACATTGATAACTTTATCTCTGATATCGTCATTAATTTCTTCAAGGACAACGCTAAATTCCAAACAGTTAACTTTATCTCTAATATCCATAAACTCCAAGTCTTTTTCCAGTTCCACATTTGTTCCAATCTCCAGGGCTTGCATCTTCCCTTTAATTTTTCTTTTTTCATCTTCTGATGCTTGTCCAATTGTATCTCTGATCTCATCAACCTCCTCTCTCACAAGATCCCCTATTTCTTTAAGCTCCTGCTTTATTTTGCCAAATTCAATTTTCATCTCCTGTCTGCCCTGTCTCAGGGTTTGTTTCGTTATCTCAATCTCATCCATTATTTTCTGAAACATAATTACTTCCAGGATCTCAGCCACTTTCTTGATTGCCATTCTTAAAACCACAAAGAAAAAAAACCCACTTCTTATTCCAGCAACAAAGAGGTTAATATTCCAAGCTTGATGACATCACAGTGTAGACAGCACAGCCTGCCTTATCTCTTATTTGTTCAGGAATGCAAAACAAATTTAGTTCACAGCATCAAAACAGTTAGTGGCATCGAGAACAAGCAGATTCGTCAAAATGAAATAAAATAGTCCCAGACATATAATACTCAAAAGTTTATAAATCAGATTTATTTATTTTTTTCTCTTCAGAATAGAAATCCCTCATCCGTTTGTATCTTTAAAATGCACAATTCCAGGCCAGCTTTTTGCAATAAAAACAAAGATAAGCTATTTCGATTTCTTTGCTCCTTAATTTCATGAATGAAAGAGAAGAGTTATAACTCACCCAGGGATTCTTTATAGCTGATTCATTGACAAATCTCTTTTTGCTGTAACAATTTAAGCCAGATGATAAAAATAGAAAGAGGGGTGCTTGCCTGTTAATCCGTTTTTCTTTAAAGAAAAGATAAACGTCTTGCTAAATCAGTTAGAGCTTGTTTGAAAGTCCGTCCGGTGCTGCTGGCTGAACCTTCTTTCATAAACTAATGAAATCCAGTCCCCCCAACAAACACAAGCTTCTGTGGTTAATCTCTACGTTTCTCCCTGCCCGGGAGAAAGTCTTTACCAGTAAAAAAAAAACGTTCTGACTGATTTTAAAACTGAAAAAGCTTCTTCTGAGATGAGAGCTCGTCTCAAAGGCAGCACAGGCGAAGCAACCCTTCCCGGAAGTCCCTTCCTCATGTTCCTATGAATGGATTCTGTCTTAGAAGTGGCAGACTTTGGAGGGAAAATTATGAACTCCTTAATATGGAGAAAGTTTCTGGAGTGATTTTGCGCCCTGTGAAACCAGCTCCTTTTGGAGAGACATAATAGATTGTAGGAAGGTTTAAGGCACGTATTTATTCTAAAAAAATTGGTTATGTGTGTCACAAATCTCTCCAGAGGTACTTTGTGGGATGTTTTTATGTTAAGGGCTCCTGCTGGGAGGAAGGGCGGGATACAAATTAAATAAATAAATAAATAAAATAAGTGAAAATATCCTCTGGCTGTTCAAATGATATTCATCTTATATATAAATGTAGTGTCTGTCCCAAAGGTGGCAAATTGGGGGCAGCTGTTTTGCTGCCTTTATGAGCTGTGATTTGAATTGAGGGGGCTCATGCTCAACAGTGGGGGGGGGGGTCACTGCTGCTGCCTTGCTTCCTAAGATACTACCTAGCATCATTTCACTAACTTGGACATGCTAGCTTCTCAGAGACCCCCTGGGAAAGAAGGAGCTTCAATGTTGCTACTCACCTCAAGAGCAATGACAGCTTTTGAGAGTGTTCAATAGAAATCTCCCCTGCTGCCATTGTAAGCATCCCCCTTCCTCCGAAACAATGTGACTCAGTTTGATCCATACCTCTGTTTCAACAAGCATTCAAAATGCCCCTCCCCCAAATTGGGCAAATCCTGAAATTGTAAGAACGAGGACTGTCCCTAGTACCTGGACTATGCCACATCAGGAGGAGGAGGTGTCATATGTTGGAATGCTCTTCTGTAAAAAAATATAAAAAATCCCTGCATGTAGAAAACAGGTATGTTAGATAGAAGGGCCAAAATATATTCAGTGCATTGTATATCCCAGCTTATTTCCAAGAAGCAAAAGGGGGCATACATGATTCTGCCCCAATGATGTTATCTTCACAACAAACTTACAAAGTGGGTTAGGCTGAGAGATGGTTACTGGCCCAGGGTTACTCAGTGATCTTCATGGCTGAATGCGATGCTGAGCCTGGATCTCCAGTCTTAATTAGACAATTGATCAGGGCCAGACATTACCCTAATTCTACTCCTGGCAATTCTGGTTGGGTTGCTATTTTCCCATTTTGTTTTGTTATGCAATGGAGAAGCATTGAATCATGTTAGGGCCAACTTGCAATCTGAAGCAGAGATCTTTCTCAGCCTTGCTATTGAAGATCCTTCAACTACCGAAACCAGAGTTTGAACCCTGGGGCTTGTCCATGAAAAGCATGTGCTTTTGGAAGTAAATTCCTTTTGTCTTTAAAGAGCTATGATGTGTGTCAGACAGGCAGCTCTACCCCTACTGCCAAACCCAAGTAGCAGCAACATCAGGATGAGTTTGGGGTTTGAGACTCAGCATCATGTGCTGGATCCAGGTGGCTGGGAAAGCTCTTCTTATGCCCAAGGCATGCCTAACTGATGGCTCTCCAGTCTTAAAACAAAAAAACAAAAAAACTGCAAGGAAGGAAATCCCATAGTCTCTATAGGCAGTTTATTCCATCATCTAGTTGTCAGAGATAACTATTGTTTTCCCTGGCATGTTAGTCCTCTTTTTCTCTTCCTCTTTGTTCCCCCTACAGCTGATGCCAAATTGTGCCAGTTCATCCTTTTCACCTCACCCCCTGCTCTTTGCTATCAGACCATCTTTGCCATGCATACTGTGTTGTATACATTTTTGCAACTTTCTCATTGCTGCCTTATTCTTTTCCATCAATTTTGAATTCCTCTGCTATTAAAGCACTTTTTCCCTGAACAGTAGGCTAGCATAACTCTGACATTTCACGGAGCCTTGTGAAATCAAAACTCATTGCTTAGCTTGTAGTATTAGGCAGGGGGAACGAGCCAGGAGGAGGTGAACATCAATCTTGCCACAAGTTTGTAATGTGTCCTCATGAATGGTCACTGTGCTCATTCATCATCCAAGGATGGCTTTAGCATTTCAGCTTCTGTCTGAGCTGAAACGCTTAGACAACAAACCCTCTAGGCAGAGTTCCTGTCCCTTCTGTCTTCCATATTGTGATTAGAATAGTGTTGACACTTAATCAGCTTTAATTAGCACTAGTGGTGCTGCAAGGTTATCCAACCTTTCATAAGCATCTGTATAAATCCCAGATAATCCCATCAGGCAGTGATCCACACAGACAGACAATTACCTACAGACAAGAAAGGTCACAAGTATGATTTCACAGGAAAATTCATTGAAAATAAAATTAACAATAATAATCATAACAACAGTGCTTAAAGTGCTTCATATACGTCATTGTAGTAATCCTTAAACATGAATTGGCATTATTGGGGTAGGGACAGAAGCTGAGAAAGAGGGCTTCTGCCAGAATTTGGCAGAGACTAGTTGTAAATCAGGGACTCGCTTGAACAGATAGCACAACCTAAAAAATAAGTGACATTTTACTGTGGCTGCACATTGCATGAATTTTTATTTATTTATTTATTTAATTACATTTCTAGACCGCCCTATAGCAGAAAGCTCTCAGGGCGGTGTACAACAAATAAAATCACAATTAAAATATGAGCAAGTGTGAAAAATATAACATGATAAAAATCCGAAATAGAATTGCCATTGAAACAATCAGTAGTGCTAGATGAGCTATCTTTCAAGGAAGTCTGCCTATAATCATTGTGCTTCTCACAGAGCAACTCGTTAATAAATTTCAAGGGTAATTCCATGGTCCCCTAGAACACTCCCTGAAAACCTAGAGTATTGGTCTTCAAATGTTTGGTTGTGATCCACAACAGGGTGATGACCCAACCTGGGATGTACTCCACTTGTGGCACCACAGTCATTTTCACTGTCTTAATTTTAAAAATCATGGTTGTCTTTTCAGAGGAGAGTCTCTGAGAAAAACAGAAATGAAGGAGAAAGAGACAGGATGAGGGAAGGCAAAAAGCAGAGAGAAAAACAGCACTCACTTCCTTGTTGCTCAGCTCTAGTCTCTCGTCAGTTGATGAAGGAGTGCAGCCTTGATTAGCCCCTCCCTTCTGCTTATGAACCCTGTTCAGCAAGCTACATAAGCATGTTGTTGCTTCTTACCCTCTTACGCAATTTCTGAATCTTTGCCTGATCACATCTCATTGCTTTGACAAGAAGGTCGCTATTGTCTGTACACAGTGCCTTAGCTACTTTCAGAAGCATGACTCTCCACAAAGGATGGGTGATAAATTCGATTCAGTTTGCATTTAAAAGCAAACCTCTCTAATTCATACTTTTTGAGATAATGTTGTTGTTGTTATGTGCCTCCAAGTCGACTACGACTTATGACGACCCTATGAATCAGTGACCTCCAAGAGCATCTGTCATGAACCACCCTGCTGAGATCTTGTAAGTTCAGGTCTGTGGCTTCCTTTATGGAATCAATCCATCTCTTGTTTGGCCTTCCTCTTTTTCTACTCCCTGCTGTTTTTCCCAGCATTATTGTCTTTTCTACTGAATCATGTCTTCTCATGATGCGTCCAAAGTATGATAACCACAGTTTCATCATTTTAGCTTCTAGTGAGAGTTCTGGTTTAATTTGTTCTAACACCCAATGATTTGTCTTTTTTGCAGTCCATGGTATTCGCAAAGCTCTTCTCCAACACCACATTTCAAATGAGTTGATTTTTCTCTTATCCGCATTTTTCACTGTCCAACTTTCACATCCATACGTAGAGGTTGGGAATGCCATGGTCTGAATGATCCAGACTTTAGTGGTCAGTGATACATCTTTGCATTTGAGGACCTTTTCTCATTATCTCACAGCTGCCCTCTCCAGCCCTAGCCTTTTTCTGATTTCTTGACTGATACAGCCATCCATCAAAATTACTGCTTTTCTGAATTTTGCAATGCAGTACTCCAGCCAAGTAGCGTGTACAAAAATGAATATACTGTGGCAAAGTGTGCATAAAAATGCATATATTAGTGAAAATAACATACAAAAATGCAGTATATTGAGGAAGATTGCTTTGCAAAAATATGTATTTTGCGGAAAACTACATACAAACATGCGTATTAGAAGGAATTCAACTAAAGTGCTTTTTAATTTTCATGAGGAAATGTGGAGAACTGAACCTAAGATTGGAAAAATGAGAAATTGAAAGTGGGAAAAATGGGCAATTGAAAGTGGACAGAATTGTCCATCCTTATTCTCCACATCTCACTACTGCAGCTTCTTTACTTTCAGGCTAGCTGATGAACCTCTTCACATCCACTTTGCCTTCAGGGGTATCATAGCTACGTTCCCCAATATATGGGAGGAGTAAACTGGTCATGACTAAATCATCTGCTTAAACTTTGTATACCAACATTGCTGGTTTTGTATTGCAGTGTCAAAAGAAAAAGCAATTTTGTTATGTGAAATAATTTCTTTTGCTGAGGGAAGAGTGGATTGGCTTACATCTCAATAAAAGCAAAGGATGTAACAGGGAATCAGAATTCAATAAAGTTTTATTGCAGCATACTTGTGAGCAGAAGAACATTTAAAAACATTAAATGGAAGTTCACTTTTCCTTTCACTGGACCTCAGAGCCAGCAAATAGACAGATAATTGAATAGCACCACATTTAAGAGAATCCAAGCACTGCAAAGCAAGTAGTAGCTTTTTTCTTTTATTAAGGCTGCTGAAGGGAAAGAAAATAAGTCAAAATTACAACCTGAAAAAACAGTGAGAGCGCTTTCCACCAGGATTACAGTTCTTAATTATTTTGGGTGCCAGACATTGTTTTTGGAAAATTGTTTTTTCAAGTGCCTCCCTTTCTTGCATTGCTCCTCCTCCATAATACTTTCCCACTGTGGTGGAGGAACAGTAATAATAAGATTTTCAAGGAACAATGGCAGAATATTGTCCACTGACAAGTCTCACACCCTCCTTCCTGCAAACTCTTAAAGTAAACATCATTTTGCTTTTGCTTCAGCTTCATCCCTTGGGATTTCTCCTTCCAGGATCAGGTTCCTCCTGTAGAAACACAATGCCAGTTGCTCACAGAATGTTAAATGTGACTGGGGAATGAAGAGAGGCTAAGACACAAACTGATACCCAAAGAAATATAATTTATTGATATATGCAAATTGCAGTGTGTATTCATTATTTTTTTTTAAAAAAACTTCAGGGACAGAGAATATTATCTAGTAGTCTTGCTGGAGCAGAATACTCAGGCTCCTTACTCAAGAATGTATCATTTTAAAGTATAATTTACAAAAATCCTTTGTTCCTCAAAATACTTTTTAAAAACAATATAATGGAACATTAGGAACAGTTTGAGGCTTTGCCTCTTTGCATTCCTCACAAAGTTTTGAAAATTTAACCAGATATGTTCCTGTTTCACAATTAATTCATATTTTATAGACAAAAAGCAATCTCAGAGTGCAGATCTGTGCCACTGGAGGGGCTTAGTAACAGGTGAAGGTGTCCTTCTGCCAGGCTGTGCTGATGGGGAGGGCTCCGCTGCACCCACCGGAAGTTCGGGTGGCTGAGAAACGTACCATCAGTTGCGTTCCCACCAGCCATGACCAGCGTAAGATCTGAAAATGAGGCAGGGTGGAGGGTCAACAATGGATTCTCATGATCTGAAATAGGCTGCCTGTGTGTTCTTCTTTGCAGTCCTGTATTTTGAACTGTCAGAGGACAATCCTCTATTTGAAGATGCCTTCTAGAATTCCTGTTTAGATCTTTGATTGATTCAGTAAGGCTAGATCATCATGTCACGTGCTGCAGAACAGTGCCACTGACTTTCAGCAAATCCCTGTGAAATAAATTGTTCAAAGTTGTAACTTGATTGTCAAGATTGATAAACATTGCCCCTTTAAGTTTTGTCTTGTACAGAAGCCTTTCCAGACATATGCATCATGTACTTATCCACTGACCTTTACATCTTCACCTTATGAGATTTAACAGGATTCTGAGATTTAAAGTGCCTTTGTCTTTTCTGGAAGAGGTTCTTTTGATGAATTTAGGGGTGTATCTAGATTTCCTTTCTGAGGTCTATTCGGTTGTTCGATCAGGATTTTCCAGGGTTTTTGAATCAATAATTTGTCAAGGAGGCAGGCATGACTTGTGACAGGGTTCACAGTGCCATTGCAGATTGCCCTTCATGCATTGACTGAAATAAGATCACCTCTGAACTCTCAGTATTTTGTGGGAGGGATTCAAGCACATACCACAAATTTAGGTTTTGGCAATTAAAGAGTATAAAGCACCCTGTTGCCCTGGTGAAACAAATACACTAAATATAACAGACTCTTTCGAGATTAGGAAAGTGAGGTAGAAATGAACTGAAAAGTGTGGGATGAATGTATGATTAACGGGAAGACATACAAACACCTGCAAGTAAATCAGGATGAAAGTTCAATGTCCTGTAATATCTCTGTAAACTAATCACAGTGAATGCTTAGTGAAGACTGGCCATATTATAATCTCCCTGCAAGCTTTGTGTAAGTAAATCAGGATGAATCTTCAATAAACTGGTCATCTGGGTGCCCAAAGAGGTGAAGTGCCTACAAGCTGCACAAGGTCTTTGCATTTGAAAAGATTGTTAGCTGAAGTCCAGCACAAATTGGGGGCCCAACCCCTCTTTGGTCACCAACATAATAGCAACCTGCAAAAGTTCTGTATGAGCACACATAAAGATGCAAGCAATGTGCCACACCGACATGGAGCATATATAAACAACATATATAGCTGCCCTATGTTGTCAGACAACAAGTCTGTCTACCCCAGTATTACCTGCTCTGACTGGAGGCATTTTTTTCTTTTTTGCAATACAGATTCATTGAGAATAATATAAAACATAACATGCACTTATTTGAGATACAGCATAGCCTCAGAATAGGTCTAAGTGACCTTATCAAAACTCATTCCAGCCTCTAGATTTTAGACGCATTTCTTAAGAGTCACAGAGGAGGAATTTTTCCCAGCAATGTTACCTGAGATAAGTGAGATTGGATTTTGTATTGATACAGACAAAGTATTACTGTACCATTCAGCTTTAAGGTGCTTCCCCTTATAGTTTCTTCTACAACTAGCCATTTGAGGCTGCCCCCACAGAGTTAGCATTGCGTGCTTAAATTAGACATAGAAAAATCTGAAGCAATGCAGTAAGGCAGCATTCTCAAACTCTGAGAGTTTGCTATAACATCATATAAGTAAGGAATGCTTTCTTTGTTGTTGTTATGTGCCTCCAAGTCAATTAAGACTTGTGACAACCCAGTGAATCAGCGACCTCCAATAGCATCTGTTATAAACCACCCGGTTCAGATCTTGTAAGAAGGAATGTTTTACAGTACATCATTAAATACATATTCAAATTTGTGTAAAATGGGCTTTCACAATGAATGAAACACAGCCTGAATCTCATCACTTAAGAACTGCTAACAGATGGTATATATGAGTGTTTTTTAAGAAACAGCAATAAGTGTAAATGAAAAGCACAGGCCTATCAACACCTTCAGCTACAACAAATAGTAGACACTTTATTACCTGATGATGTATGTTTGTTACAGCATTATTCTGCATTAAAAATTATCTCATCACATCATGAATAATATCTGTTTGGTCAGAGGGCACATTCACATCTGAATTTGAAGAAAATATGATTTTGCTTGATCCAGATGCTCGTACAATTTGCATGTCACTTTCAATCTTGGTTAAAATAAACTATGGTTTAAGGTGAATGAGCAGTGTGCTGGTGAATACTGATGAACTTGTGGGCCATTTGCTGCTCACCCACTCCTGTCTGTCCGCAGCTGAGGGGAAACAAACCAGAGGCTGGCTTCACATTATGTGTGCACCAGAACTTAGGGTTTGTTTCCCCAAACAAACCACAAGTGGTAAGTTAAGGTTTGTTCTTGATTTACCATCCATGGTTTGTTCAGGGAAAACAAATGAGTGCTGCTTCACACATAAAATGGAGACGGCCTCTTTCTGATTCCTTCCTAATGCACTGAAGAAAGATGCAGTGGAAGAGTGATATTTTGAGCATGCTGCATGCTCACATTAAACTATGGTTTAAAGTGGTATGTGAACCTGGCCACTGTGTATGAAGAAACCCTAACACTGGAAAAGGAAACTTGTACTTAGGGATGGCAAGAATTCCCCCGTTCTGTTATATTTTTAATGGATTTCCTCTAACTCTATTCCATTCTGCCTGACATCCAGTTTTAACTTTGAGAATTTCTAAAATTAATTTTGAAAGTTTGACACAGTTTGCGGATTGCCTTTTTGTGCGTGTACAAGTTACTAACGTGCATATGAATATTGATGAAAGCACAGCATCACAGCATTTTGTGATCACATCAGGTTCCTTATTCATGTTGTGGGATTAATCACGGCACATATATGCTGGTGTGCATTTGTAGTCTATAAGGGGGAAAAAGATGAAGACTACAGGAAACTACACACATTTGAACAAAACCCAGAAAATAACAACAGAAGAACATGACAGCCATGTGCTGTTGGTGGTAGGCACTTTCTTCATCCCATAAAGGGGCTTTTCTGAGGGGAGAGCAAAGAAGCAATGGGCCCCCAGTCTTTGCTGTTTGTTGCCCACCAGCCACGTGCTTTGTCCAGTATAAAGGCTTTTCTGGCTGGGGGGGAGTGTCACTCAGTATGGTGTGTGCACGCACATGTCCAAGAGAGCCACTTTGTCAGAGAGATGGATGGAAGTGTGAGAGTGGTATGTGCGTGTGTGTGTGTGGTTTATGCATGTGTGTGAGAAAAAAAGAGAGGTAGGTCTGCGAGTATGAGTGAGAGAAAGAGGGGAGAGAAGTAGGTGGTCTGTGTGCGTCACATGAAGGTAAGCACCCACCCATGATGGAGGTAGTGAAGAGCACAGCCACCATCCTAGGTGAACAACAGGCACCCCATTTCAGCCATCACTACTACTGGCCAAACACTCACGACCCCTTTCGCCTTAGAGGATTACAAAAAGCAGATTAAACAGGTACTGCACACTGCCCCAACTGCAGCTCGTACAGAGGCGAGGTAAATGGTGACAAAAGTACCTCCTTGGCAAGTAGATCCCACAGGGAGAGAGAAAAGTAGATAGGTGGATAGGTATGTGTAGCCTGTGGAGGAGGGAGGGAGAGAGAAACTGTAGGCAGGTTGGTCTGTATGGTGTGTGAGGGAGGGAGGGGGGAGGGAGGGAGGAATGTGGGGTAGACACATTGGCCTTTATGGTCTTTGTGTACATGTGTGTGCGGGGGGGGGGAAGGAGGAGAGAGCTATGTGTTCCTTGTTATTAGATAGCAACAGCATCATTGTGTGTGTGTGTGTGGGGAATCAATAGTGTGATATCCACAGTCAGGATCAGCAGGACATAGCTGACTTCCAATAGTGGGCATGTGGGGGGGGGTGCACTATCAGACAATGAATTTAAGAAACTTGTATTTTTCTGCACATGTTGAAATAATGAAGGAGGTAAAGGAGAAATGTGTTAATCCAATATGATAGACATCAAGATTCCACAAGTAACTTTTCTTCTTTGTTGCAAAGCATTTTAATCTAACTTAATTTAGCTTTAATATGTGTTGTAATTGCTTTTAGTTTTCTTATTCTTATACATTGTTGTTGTATTTTACTATGGAATTTTTGTATATTTTTGCACTTTGTTGTACACCGCCCAGAGAGCTATGCTAGTCGGGCGGTATAAAAATCTAATAAATAAATAAACACAGAAATTTCTTATCTCAGGAGATGGAGTAATATTTATCCTGGCAGTTTACTTTTGATATATGCAGTTTCTGTGTACCAGTAAGTTATATCTCTCTTTTGTTCTACATATGACAGTGCAATAATACATACCTGTCTACTTAGAAATAAGCCCTCATGAGTTCAGTGGGACTTACTCTCAGGTAGATATATAGAAGTCACCTTTAAGGTATACCATTGACAAAAAAATTTAAAAAGCAACTAGTGAAATAGTAAAGTTTATGTTTTTCTTTGACAATAGGGTGTTGCCATATCAGTTAAAATTTGTCTTAGTTTAAGTGGATGGGGACAAGAGGAAGGGGTAGAGGAAAGGGTGAGGCCAAGGGGCCCACTGATACCCTATTCCCAGGGGCCCCCAGGAATCTGGAGCCGGCTCTGTACCTCAGTGTCACAACAGAAACAAAATTAACTGACTGGAGTCCCCAAACTCCAGGAAGCAAACTGGGTGAGGAGAATTACTTAAGAAATCCCTTCCAATGATATGGAGAGGATTTTCCATTTCTCAAAATGCATTATTTTATAATATTAGTTAGGGCACAATTATAAACACCAGTCAAGCCCTTTGGGGGACATTAGCCCACATTCACACCATACATGTATTCTACTTTAAGCAGTCATGGCTTCCTCCAAAGAATCCTGGAAACTTTAGTTTGTTAACGGTGCTGAGAGTTGTTAAAGAGTCCTATTTCTCTCTTAGGCCCACAATTCCCAGAATTCTCTGGGAAGAGGGCCTGACTTAACCACTCTGGCAATTGTAGCTCTGTACAGAGAATAAGAGTCTCCTAACAACTGTGAGCACCTTGCCAGGATTGTTTGGGGGAAGCCATGACAGTTTAAAGTGGAATAATAGTGGAATAAATGTATAGTGTGAATGTGGCCACAGTAGGACATCCACTAGTGTGATGTCACTGATGTCCCAGTGGAATGGCCAAAAGAGGATGGAAATAAGTATGTGGTGGGGAGTGGATGTACACCACTCGTAATCTTACACTCTCTCAGACTGTGATTCCACCTCTGTGTCAGTTACACCAACTTCAGAGGTGGCCTAAGTAAAAAACCATTATCTATCCAATGCAATTAAGAGCAACAGACAAAAACCCTTCCTTCTCTGCCCTCTTGGTCACAACAGTTCATAGTATCCAGACTGAGTGTGCCTCCATCACAGCACACCGCCAGCAGGATATAAAGGTGGGAAATAAATGTAAGTAAAGTAAAATAGAATAAAAACCTGAGAGGCAGACCATTATTCATATGACTGGGGCTTTGTATCTCTGGCTTCATGTCATTCTCACTTAGGGCACACATGTGGGAAGTTTGGTGATGGTGATTATGGAGTACTTTGCATAAAAAGAGAGAATGCTCTGTGCAGCCTGGCTTCAGAATGCACGGAGAAGTAGCACATTATTATTAATTTGTCTTCCCAGAATCCCTACAAGTAATCTGCCTCAGAATGCCAAACACAAGCACCCAACCTCAACCCCCGTTCTACTTATACAACTGGGGACGCCAGAACAAAGCAGGTAGATAGGGAAGCAGAACCTCTGGTATAAAGTACAACTGATGCAAAGGTCTTCCATGTCTCCTTCCCACCCTGCTATACGTGAAAACCATGTCTTGGCTAAATTGTATCGGTGAGTACAATTGTCATAATGGTGAGCAAGGTTTCACCCCCAAGGGTGTGCGTATGTGTGTGTGGCAGCTCAGGCAAGGGCTCTGGAAGAGTACTGAACTGGCACCAGTGTCTTTTTTTCCTGGCACTTTCTCACAAAAACCCACTGTGCATTGGGTACAGAGCCATGTATTGCAACTGCTGACAATCGCTTGTTACCTTCTCTGGGTCTTTCTTTCCTCTCATCAGGCAGCTCCACAACAGGTGCAAAAGGCAGTCCACACCCAGTCCTGTGCAGATCACAAGTGGAGACACCATGACCCACAGCACTGACTTTAGCACTTCCAGCTGCCCCCTGTAAGGTTGCCAGTCTACTTGTTTCAGACAGGTTCATGGGACAAACCTCATGACCAATAGTTATGCAGCAGGTATCCCTCTATGGCAGTGGTTCCCAACCTTTATGAGCACAGGACCCCCTTTATAAGCTGAAAAAAATCCATGAACCCCTCCCCCCAGGGAGGCAGGCTGGCTGCCAGGAAGGAAGGGGAAAAGCAGCCTTTCTTTGCAGGCTTGCTTCTTTTTGCTTCACAAGAAGCCCTCTCATTCGAAGCAAGGGCGTTGCCAGTAGCGGCAGTGCAAGGAGATGGGAATCAGTGATAGTAATCCCCTCTTCTTCCTGGTAGCTCCACCCTCAGCCTCCTTTGGCATCTGCCATGTATTTTATAGGCAGATGTCTGCCCTTAGTGCGCCTGAAAGACGCTCTGGCGCTTCAGCAAAAGGCCTCCCCTCTCGTTTGGAGCAAGGGGGAGGTGTCATCTGCAGCGCCAGTGGGAAGCAGACAGTGTAGAAGGAGTGAAGACTTCTTTAAAAAATAATAATAAATAATTCATTTCTTTACTGTTCATGGCCCCCTCTGGATTACTTCGCGGCCCCCCTGGGGGTCCCGGCCCCCAGGTTGGGAACCACTGCTCTATGGGATTCCCAACCTTCTTATCTCAGCAGTGCTCCTACACCGGCTTTTCCTACATTTGTTCTGAGGTCAGACTGCTTGTGCAAAGTGTCCTTTTTCCAGTCAGTCAAGGGCTGTTTGATAGCCCAGTATGTACTGTTGTGGTGGGCTGCAGAGGAGAGAGGACACCTACACTCCATCTTAGCAATGTGGAGAGAATGAGAGAAAGTAGGTGGTGAGTTTGGTTTTAACTGTCTCTTATTTGCCAGCATAACTTTACCCCATCATAAAGTCAAGGAGCAAGACCTAAGGAAGTTTAGATTCAGACCAAGCCCATTGCTTCCCACCCGTTTTTTGCCTTTTCACTGGCAGAAGTTCATTGTTGATAGATGTACACCAACATAACATGGTGTTAGCATTTCCCAGCGATTTTGGCTTATACCACATCCAGTGCAATTAGACAAGAAGATTGTGCCCTTTCTATCAGGATATATCCCATTAAAAGGATTTTCACACACACAGCTTTTAGCTGGTAAAACCCATTCTTATTTTAAGCATGCTGCCTGCTTTAAATGGTTTAGGTAGTAATTTATTTATTTATTTGTTTCATTTTTAAACCGCCCATAGCGAATAGCTCTCTGGGCGGTGTACAAAAAGATTAAAATACAAAATATCGTGATAAAATCAGCCAAACAATAATAAACACAACAAGGAACAACAGAAATATAAAAATTAAACACATTAAAATGCCTGGGAGCATAGCCAGGTCGTAACCTGGCACCGAAAAGATAGAAGCGTAGGAGCCAGGCATATTTCTTCGGGGAGGCTATTCCACAATTCGGGGGCCACTACAGAAAAGGCCCTAGATCGAGTAACTGTCCTCCGGGCTTCCTGATGTGTTGGTACCCGGAGGAGGGCCTTAGCTGCTGAGCGAAGTGACCGGGTAGGTTCATAGTGGGAGAGGCGTTCCACAAGATATTGCGGTCCCACGCCGTGTAAGGCTTTATAGGTCATAACCAACACCTTGAATCTGGCTCGGAAACAGATAGGTAGCCAGTGCAAATGGGCCAGAACAGGTGTTATATGTGCTGACCGGCTGGTCCTCGTCAGCAGTCTGGCTGCTGCATTTTGCACTAGCTGAAGTTTCCGAACTGTCTTCAAGGGCAGCCCTACGTAGAGCGCGTTACAGTAATCCAGCCTAGAAGTTACCAGAGCATGAACAACTGAGGCGAGGTCATCCCTGTCAAGATAGGGGCGTAGTTGGGCTACCAACCGAAGATGGTAGAACGCATTCCCTGCCACCAAGGCCACTTGCGCCTCAAGAGACAGGGAAGGATCGAAAAGCACCCCGAGACTACGAACCTGTTCCTTCAAGGGGAGTGTAACCCCATCTAGAACAGGGTAAACATCCACCATCTGAACAGGGAAGGCACTCACCAACAGTGTCTCAGTCTTGTCTGGATTGAGTCTCAGTTTATTAGCTCTCATCCAGTCCATTATCGCGGTCAGGCAGTGGTTCAGCACATCCACAGACTCACCTGTAGAGGATGAAAAGGAGAAATAGAGCTGTGTGTCATCAGCGTACTGGTGGCAACGCACTCCAAAACTCCTGATGACGGCACCCAGCGGCTGCATGTAGATGTTAAAAAGCATGGGGGACAAAACCGACCCCTGAGGGACTCCACAATGGAGAGTCCAAGGTGTCGAGCAATGTTCCCCAAGTACTACCTTCTGGCGACGATCCGCCAAGTAGGAGCGGAACCACTGCCAAGCAGTGCCTCCAACTCCCAACTCCGCGAGTCTCCCCAGAAGGATACCATGGTCGATGGTATCAAACGCCGCTGAGAGATCAAGGAGAATCAACAGAGTCACACTCCCTTTGTCCCTCTCCCGACAAAGGTCATCGTACAGGGCGACCAAGGCTGTTTCAGTGCCAAAACCAGGCCTAAAACCGGATTGAAACGGATCCAGATAATCGGTCTCATCCAAGAGCGCCTGGAGCTGACCGGCAACCACCCGCTCCAGAACCTTGCCCAAAAAGGGGCCATTCGCCACCGGTCTATAGTTGTTCAGGTTATCTGGGTCTAAGGAAGGTTTCTTTAAAAGAGGTCTTACTACTGCCTCCTTGAGGCTACTAGGGACTACTCCCTCGCTCAAGGAGGCATTTATCACTTCCTTAGCCCAGCCAGTGGTACCAGTCCTACTAGCCTTCACTAGCCAAGATGGACAAGGATCTAGTGCAGACGTGGTCGCCCGCACCATTCCAAGCACCTTGTCCACTTCCTCAAGCTGCACCAACTGAAACTCATCCAATAACGAAGGACAAGACCGTGTTCTGGACACTTCAGTGGATTCATCTGTCATAACATCAGAGTCTAGGTCCCTACGGATGCATGCGATTTTATTTTGGAAGTGCCCTGCAATGTCGTTACAGTGAGCTTCAGATGTTACCACTCACCGGGTAATGGGCAAGCTTACTTGGGCTTAATTCAGAAATGGGCTCGGCCAGCCTCTCCTAAGGGGAGTGCGGAACTGAGACAAAAGCTTCAAGCAAAAAACTTTGTTTGGTAACCATTAACATTCCTGTCAGAGGCCAGAGGGATCAGGACCAGAGAATTCATATATTCTACTCTGCAGATCAGCTCTCTAGGCGCACAGCCATGGACCTTTCTTCACCCTCCCCCAGCTGCCTGATCCATGGGTCTAGCTGCATTTACTTATGTATAGTTTTTTTAAAAAAATATATCTTTGCATTGCCATAATATCAAGATGGTTTAAATCTGTTTTTTAAAAAAAAAAAATAAGCCAAAAAGTCCATCAAAACAACAAATACTACATAGAAACAGGAGATGGGTTGCTTCAGTTAAAAAAATAAAACCCACAGCTTAGGCAGAGATAAATGCATAGGCATAGAGCACTGCATAACTTTCTTTCTGAGGGTCTGCATAATGAGGCTGTTGGGAAACAGCACTGTGGGATCTACTTGCCAAGGAGGTACTTTTGTCACCATTTACCTCGCCTCTGTACGAGCTGCAGTTGGGGCAGTGTGCAGTACCTGTTTAATCTGCTTTTTGTAATCCTCTAAGGCGAAAGGGGTCGTGAGTGTTTGGCCAGTAGTAGTGATGGCTGAAATGGGGTGCCTGTTGTTCACCTAGGATGGTGGCTGTGCTCTTCACTACCTCCATCATGGGTGGGTGCTTACCTTCATGTGTGGGTCCATAGTCAGTTCCCCACTTTCTGCACTGTACTTGATTACCTTGGGTCTCCTATGTGGAATGCAGTGCTACTACCTGTTGGGGAGAAAATAATATTTGGACCAAACAGTTTTGCCAATACAGTTTTCACAAATTGCAGGATATTGTGGAGACATTACTTTACAAGAAATGTTTATTACTTTACAGTAAGTGTACTAATTAATATACACTTATGGTATGGAGTCAGATATGGGAACCTTTATTTACTATTTGGTCATGTAATTGATACCATTTAGCTTTTACTTTTGAGTATTGACTGACTGCATGGAGGCTTGAGGCCTACCATGTGCGTGCTCAACCCTTGGTCATCTTTGATTATCAAAGGGACCAGGGCCAGATCTTTCTGTCTGCATTTCAGAGGTGACCAGTGCCTCACTAGGTGACAGCATGGTTCCTGCACTTCAACCCCCAGCATCTCCCCTCCAAGTACCGCTTGGAAAAGGCGCTGAAGACCCTTTGTCAGTCAGTGTTGACAATAACTGAGCTAGATGGACCAACAGTCTGACATAAGGCAATATCCTATGTTTCTGTGGTGCATTGGGATGTAATCCCCCATTGGTGCCTGAGAAGGCAAGTGTTAACTACTTGCTCTTCTTACTTTGTTATCTGTCTTGGCTGCTTGTGCAGGCTGTTCTCCTTTTCTGTCAAGTTCACTCTTACTATAACACCCACCAGCAAAGATTCCCAGTTTGTTGCTGGAGTGCTAGAGCCCTATGTCACATAGCCTTTCATCTGAGTGATTTTTTTTCTTGAAGGGATTTATATAAAAGTGTGGGTGTGCTATGATTGATCCAGTATTAACTGGACTCCTTTGCTCCTTAGGAGGTGCAGGACAGTGGTTTTTGGCTCTTTATTGGGTATAAACTGCTTAGAAGCCATTTCGGCATATAAGCAGTATGTAAATCAATAACATCACAGTAGCAACAGAGGTGGTGTAAGTAAAAAAACCTCACAACATTTTTAAACATTATTATTATTATTATTATTATTATTATTATTATTATTATTATTGAAAAATTGTGTTCTGAGGGTTTATATATACACACACACACTTATACCACCTCTGTTTTCAGAGTGATGTTTTGCCATCATTGGGACAAGGAGCCAGATTAGACAGAGTTTAAGATGCTGACTAGATCTCACTGCTCCTTCAACACTTCTCCAACCCCCACCCATTTTTCTCCCTCATCTAGTAAAGTAGCCCGTGTATCCCTGGAGATACACTAGTTGAGAGTCCCTGGTGTCAGCACGCATCAATTGATTTACCTTTGCAAGGGATGTAGTTGCAGTCCTTAAACTCTTGTGTTGATGTAGTGGAGCCATAGAAATGTACAGTTAATTTCACAAGTGGTTTATGTTTTGCAATGTAGATCATACATACAGGGATATATCTGCATCTTTGCTCACTCATATTAAAATAAAACCTATTTATAGATTGCAGATAATTTTTTACTCAGGCTTGTTGGACTGTATATGAAAGAGAGAGGAGTGTACTTGTTGAAAATCCTTGTGTTTTTTAAGGTACCCTCTTCAAGAAGCATAGCAATCTTGTGAACCTCTTCCTGCCTCCCTCAGTAGAGAGCTCTGTAATGTTCCTATATATTAGTGTATATATGGTAAGTGCTGGTTGTTTAGAGTATACATGGTAAGTAGTGAAAGAGGAGGGGGAGTGAATGGGCAATAGAATGCTTGATGATTGGCTGAATGTTTAAAATGGCTGACAGTATAAATGAAAGGATGACAGGTAAATCTGGGTGAATGTGAGGTGGTGAATTGTGGAATCTGGGGGGAGAAGAGAAAGAGTGGATTGCTTGGTGGGGTTTAGAGAGTTGTTTACCAGGAGGGAGGTGGAGTTCGGATTAGTATTGAGTAAAACCATATGCTTATGTGCCTTAAGAAGAAATCTTGTTAATCTTGTTAGCTTTGTTATCTGTAATAAATACTTAATTTGGTTTACCAAAGGCCTGATCCTTGGCTGGGGTTTCACAGACCAGAAGGGAGGGTAAGGTAATGACCAAGGCTGAAGGGGAACTGTAACAAATGGTGGCAGCGGTGAAGAGAATAACAATACCAGTATTCAGAGTCTCTGGGAATACTAGTATTGGGACGTTACTGGTGGTTGCCTAGCAGGGGGATCTGTTGAGATCTGTGCTAGAGCGGGGAGAGAAAACATAAGAGAGAGCAGTCCGGACTGGTGGAGTCCCTGGTGGTGCCTAGAGACAGGCAGTAACCACGAGCAGGTAGGAACCTGACAGGGACAGCCAGGGAAGGACGCAGCACATGTGGTGTCAGTAGCGGTGGGATACGAACAACAGAGAATCCAGATACGAACCAAAGAGAGTCCCAAAGACACGTGGTGACAAAGGAGACTACGTCACAGGTGTTGGCTGTAGCAGTGAGATACGAATACTAGACAATCCCTAATAGTTGTGTGGCAAACAGAAATAACAAAACAAGATTTCTTGTGAGAGTGACTGGCAAAGTGTGTGGCAAAGAGTGAGTGAACTCAAACACCATGGCTGAATACATAAAAATGAAAAGAGAGGAGCTGGTGGAGAAGTGCATAACATTCAATTTACCTCATGAGGGTAAAGGGATAGATGAATTGAGGGTAGCACTTATAGGATTTGCAACTGCCCAGCAAAAACAACCTGTCAGAGAAGAGACCCCAGAAGGATATTTAAGCAATCCCGCTTATATAGAATACTTGAGAGAGAAGTTGAGGATGGAAGGTGCAGAGAAGGAAAAACAGAGAGTTGGAAGCTGAGAGATTGAGGATGGAGGCTGAGGAAAAAGACAAGCAGAGAGAGTTGGAAGCTGAGAGATTGAGGATGGAGGCTGAGGAAAAAGATAAACAGCAGGAGTTGGAAGCTGAGAGATTGAGGATGGAAGGTGCAGAGAAGGAAAAACAGGGAGTTGGAAATTGAGAGAATGAGATTGGGGTTTGAGGAGAGGGAGAAGCAACGAGCATTGGATGCTGAATTACAAGTAGAAAAGTTAAAATTTGATAGAGAGAAATTTCACTCTGAGGAGACAAGGAAAGAGAGAGATGGAGCAAAAATAAAAATTACTCCAAAGGACTTTGCTGTCTATGAGTCTGGTCAAGATCCTCAAATTTACCTCAGCACCTTTGAAAAAGCAGCTCAGTTGTGGGGGCTACCTGAAGATAAATACATGCAATATTTATCAAACCTGATTAAAGGGGAATTGGCTGAGGTATACCAATATTTCCCCTCAGACAAGCCCGTCACCTATGCTGAATTCAAAGAACCAGTGTTTAGAAGATTCAGACTGGGGCCTGATTATTTTAGAAAGCTTTTCAGAAATTGCCAGATACAGACAGGGAGGTCTCTTGTGGAACTGGGAGCAAAGTTGATGGATATATTTGGAAAGTGGATGAGTAGTGCCAAAGCTCAGTCAGTGGAAGAGGTGAAAAGCCTCATGATACTGGATCAATTATACCATCAGTTACCACCAGAAATAAGGCTCCTGGTCAAAGACCGTTCCCCTACATCTGTGCAGGAGGCCGCAGAGATGGCGGATCACTTCGCCTCCAATAGAACTGGCTGGGTGGGGAAAACATCAAGAGAGTTTAAACCCAGACCATATAGTGCTAGCAGAAGGGATGTGGTATCACAGCGAGTGAGTCCTCCATTAAAATCTGAAGGGCACAGGACACCCCAGAGTGGATCTGTGTACCCTAAAAGTGAGGAGAAATTATGCTACAAATGTGGTAGACCAGGGCACCTACGTTTTCAATGTGAGGTTGCCAACCCCATTAGTAATCCTGCTCAGACAAGGGCAGTGAAAACAGAGCCCAAGGCTTTAGAAACAGCGAAAAAGGTTCAGTTTTGCCAGATAAACTGGACGGAAGTAACAGACCTTGATTCAAGTCTGAGAGAGGAAGTGAGAGTACAAGGGGCAAATTATTGGGCATTGCTTGATACTGGTGCCGCTCAGACATTACTGAGGCCAGATTTAATAAAATCTGAGGTAATATTACCTCAGGAAACTGTGACTATCCAAGGAGTGAGGGGTCAACCAGAAAGTTTGCCTGTGGCCCTGGTGGAAATGACTTGGAGAGGCCGAGAGGGCCGATATAAAGTAGGCATTAATGCCCAGCAACAAGAACCAGTAATACTGGGAAGGGATGTAATGGGCGCCCAAGGAAAGATCTATGTAGTGACCAGACAGCAAATTGGCAGAGAAAAAGAAGCCATATTAAGGGGGGCTGAAACAAACAGGGTGGAATCTGTTAACCAGCCTCAGGTCACCATAGCAACCACTAGCAGACCTGCTGAAGAAGACAAACTGTATCAAGTGGTCTCTGGGGAAGAAGCAGAGCAATTCAGGGAAGAGCTGCAAAAAGATATAAGTTTGAAGCAGGTAAAGGAGCAAGCCCTGACCCAACAGATTCCTTTCACTGACAAACTGAGGAATCAAGTTGTGTGTGAGAATGGGATTTTATATAGACTGTGGATGCCTGCTGAAAGAAAGGATGAATGTGAATCAGTGAAGCAATTGATAGTACCTAGCAAATACAGAACCAGATTGCTAGAGGTAGCCCACAATGTCCCATGTGCAGGACATCTGGGAATAAAAAAGACCAAGAGGAGATTGGCTGCACATTATTATTGGCCAAATATCTCCAAGGATGTAAAACAACATTGTCTATCTTGTGGAATATGCCAAAAGGTGGGAAAGAGTGGAGTAAAGACCAAGGCACCCTTAAAGCCCCTTCCTATAATTGGACAACCCTTTTATAGAGTGGGAATAGATTTGGTGGGCCCTTTTTCCAAACCCACAAGGCATGGCAAGAAATATCTATTGGTGGTGGTGGATTTTGCCACCAGGTACCCAGACGCAGAAGCACTGAGATCTGTAGAAGCCCCTGTAGTGGCAGAGGCTTTATTAAAAATCTTTATGAGGCTGGGTTTCCCTCATGAAGTGCTGACAGATCAAGGCAGTGTATTCATGGGAGAAGTGATGCAATGTATGTGGAAATGTTGTGGTCTAAAACATCTAAAGACCACTACTTACCATCCCGCCACTAATGGGTTAACAGAGAGATTCAATGGAGTTTTGAAGGGCATGATAAGAAGCTATGTGCAAGATCACCCACAAGACTGGGATCAACGGTTGGGATGCTTCTTATTTGCATACAGAGAAGTCCCTCAAGAGTCAACAGGCTTCTCACCCTTTGAACTAATGTTTACTAGAAAAGCGAGGGGACCTTTGGAACTGCTAAAAAATTCATGGGAAGGAACTCTGGGAGAGTACAAAACTTCTGTAGTAGATTTTGTATTGGAATTCCGCAATAAATTAACATCAATGATGGAAGTAGTGAAAGAGAATTTGAGTCATGCACAGGAGAAGCAAAGTTACTGGTATGACAGAACAGCCAGAGAACGTGTGTATGATGTGGGAGATATGGTTATGGCGTTCATACCCAGGAAACATGACAAATTACAGGCTAACTGGGAAGGACCATATACCATCAGAGAAAGGCTTGACACAGTGACATATGTAATCACCACAGACCAATTAAACAAAAGCAAAGTGGTTCATGTAAATATGTTGAAGCCTTACCATACCAGGGATGCACAGGTGTTGCAAGTTACCTTATTCCCTGAGGGAAGTGGGCCTGAACTTCCAGATTTGGTACAGGAAAGCAAAGACAAAGGAGGGGTAGATCAAGTGGAATGGTCAGAGGAGGTAGAGGAGGAAGTAAAAGAAGAGATTCTGAGAGTTTTGAAAACCTATAGGAATCTCTTTAGCAACAAACCTGGCCGAACCAGTATAGTTATACATTCCATTGATACTGGAGATCATGCCCCAATCAGATCTGTTCCGTACCGTGTGAATGGGAAAGTTTTGAATGGGATCAAAAAGGAGGTGGAAGATATGCTGGAATTAGGAGTGATCAGGGAAACCATCAGTCCCTGGGCCTCAAGTATTGTCCTGGTTCCGAAGAAAGATGGAACGACAAGGTTTTGCATTGATTATCGGCTAATCAATAAAATTACTGTCCCAGATGCGTATCCTATGCCTAGGGTAGACGCTATGTTAGAGTTATTGGGGGCAGCAACCATTATCTCTACACTAGATCTCTGTAAAGGATTTTGGCAAATGGAACTAGACGAGCAATCCAGAGCCAAAACTGCCTTCAGTGCACCAGATGGGTTATATGAGTTTGTGACCTTACCCATGGGACTAAGGAACTCACCAAGTTCATTTCAGAGGCTAATCAATACTGTGTTGCGAAGCATGTCAGATTTTGCAGTGGCCTATATCGATGACGTGGCCATTTTTAGCAAGTCGGTGCCTGAGCATGTCCAACACCTGACAACAGTATTGGAGGCCTTAAGAAAAGCAGGCCTCACAATAAAAGCTAAGAAATGCCAGTTTGGACTAAAGGAAGTAATCTATTTAGGACATAAGGTGGGGAGTGGGAAAATCACCCCCTTATGGAGCAAGGTGGAGGCAATACAAGCGTGGCCGATCCCCTTAACCAAAAAACAAGTAAGGGCATTTCTGGGTGTGGCTGGTTTTTATAGGAAGTTTGTGAGAAATTTTGGGGAAATAGCAACCCCCTTGCATGAATTGACCAAGAAGAAGTGTTCTGAGCGTGTGGTATGGACGGATGAATGTCAGAAGGCTTTTGATCTGCTGAAGCAAGCTTTGTGCCAAGGACCCATATTAATAGCACCAGACTATGAGCAACCATTCATCGTGGCTACAGATGCGTCAGACCTCGCGCTGGGAGTCGTCTTGCTGCAGGAGAGAGAAGGCACCAGACATCCAGTGGCGTACCTGAGTTGCAAGCTGACGTCGAGGGAGAAAAACTATTCGTCCGTCCAGAAGGAGTGCCTAGCAGTCGTGTGGGGACTGAACAAGTTGTGCCCATACGTGTGGGGATGAAGATTCACAGTGACTACGGATCATCGGGCCTTGTTATGGTTGCAGACTATGAAAAACCATAACACTATGCTGCAGAAGTGGTCCTGGGCCCTACAGGACTATCAAGTGGACTTCCAGTTCATCAAAGGCAAGGACAATGTACTGGCCGATGGACTTTCCAGGCAAGTGGCTGGGACTGCAGTGACGTGACCAGACAGAGGAACAAAGAAAGACATTTTCCCCATAGAGACTTTTATTTGTTAATGCGACGTATAAATCCTGGAACAGGAATAATACTCTGCTGTTGTTTAAGGGGGGGGAAATGTGATGTTCCTATATATTAGTGTATATATGGTAAGTGCTGGTTGTTTAGAGTATACATGGTAAGTAGTGAAAGAGGAGGGGGAGTGAATGGGCAATAGAATGCTTGATGATTGGCTGAATGTTTAAAATGGCTGACAGTATAAATGAAAGGATGACAGGTAAATCTGGGTGAATGTGAGGTGGTGAATTGTGGAATCTGGGGGGAGAAGAGAAAGAGTGGATTGCTTGGTGGGGTTTAGAGAGTTGTTTACCAGGAGGGAGGTGGAGTTCGGATTAGTATTGAGTAAAACCATATGCTTATGTGCCTTAAGAAGAAATCTTGTTAATCTTGTTAGCTTTGTTATCTGTAATAAATACTTAATTTGGTTTACCAAAGGCCTGATCCTTGGCTGGGGTTTCACAGACCAGAAGGGAGGGTAAGGTAATGACCAAGGCTGAAGGGGAACTGTAACAAATGGTGGCAGCGGTGAAGAGAATAACAATACCAGTATTCAGAGTCTCTGGGAATACTAGTATTGGGACGTTACTGGTGGTTGCCTAGCAGGGGGATCTGTTGAGATCTGTGCTAGAGCAGGGAGAGAAAACATAAGAGAGAGCGGTCCGGACTGGTGGAGTCCCTGGTGGTGCCTAGAGACAGGCAGTAACCACGAGCAGGTAGGAACCTGACAGGGAGAGCCAGGGAAGGACGCATCACAAGCTCCTACCTAGCTTTTGAAACAGACATAGTGCTGACAGCTTTGTTCTATCATTCCTGCAGAACATGCTTGTTAAAAATGCTGAATAGCAAACTTTGTACTTAGTATGGAAACTGTACTGTAAGAAATAGCTTGATGTGTAACAACATTGAAAATCTAATCAGAGATGCTTCATTGGGCTGCAAAGTCATTGTTGATGACAACATTTTAACAGGAAAATGGTGCTGTAATTGCTGAAGGAGGCTTAGACTTCAAGTGCTGCATGACCTCCTGTTACTTATTATGGCAGCACAGAAGAGAACCATTTACAGGGGAGATTCTTATTGCTTTGCTGAATAACCTGGGGTGCTTAGGCTGAATTACACAAAGAATCAGTCTGACGTAATAATGATGGACACAGTCCCCTCAGCTTGATTCAAAATTGGGTTGTCTGTTGGGAAGATTTATAGGAAATACAGTAATACCTCAGTTAACATATCCTCCAGAAAAGACGCTCCTTTTAACAAAGTCTCATTTGGGTGTGGGGGCATGGGGGTGCTCACACTCTGACATAGTCAGAATGTGGTCCCTTGGTCTATTGGATTGTGGGGGCTGCAGGCAGCTGTCTCACACGTGGCTGGAATGGCGCTCCTTGCCAGGGGGAACAGGCGCCTCTACAGTAAACAGTGCTTCAGGTGCCTTGGAAGCACTGGTTATTGCAGACACATCTGTTTGAGTGTAGGGGAGGATGGCAGAGAGGGAGAAAGACCAAGCATAGGGTGGTGGTGGTAGCTGCCCCTTGCCTGCCTGCTTGAGTGTACAGAGAGCTTAAGCTTTAGATTGCTAGAGCAAGATGCTACATAATAAAAGAAAAAAGGCAAGACAGGCCTCCCTGGGTGCATTTTGGAAGTAGCCTTCAAGTATGCAAGGCTTACCTGACCTGGTTGTTTCATTTCAGACCTGCATATTGTTAGTTGTGAATAAAAAGTTTGCTGAAATATGTCAAACTGCTCTTCTTTTTTGTGGTGTAAGAACCTATCCCTATTCTTTCCCTGTTCTTCCTACCTCTGGTACCAAAGTTTCTGTTACAGAAGTAATGTCCAGGAATGCATGGACTTCATTAACTGAATATTACTGTACTTGAATTAAAAATCATAATTTTAAAGTATTCTAAACTGACTCACTAAACTTACTTTATCCTCATACAAGCCAATGTGTTGCAATGGACCAAGTGTCTGACTAGGACAGAGGATGAACCAGGTTCAAATCCCCACTCAGCCAGGAAGCTCACTGCGTGACCTTGAGCCACTTGCTATATTTTGGTTTAGCCAACTCCCAGGATTTTTGTGGCAATAAAAAGAAATGACCCCACATATGATGCCTTGCGCTATTGGAGGAAGGCTAGATATAAATGTAATAAAATAAATATTGCCTTACCTATGTTTTGTCCAAGCCTGGATATCTATTACTAGGGGTATGCAGCATTTGGAAGCAGTCCAATCTTTTTCAGATCCATTCTGTATTGTTCTGATTTGATTTGTTATTCAGGTCTGTATCTAATCTGTTCAGTCCAAAGCTCTGATTTGCCCCTAAATAATAGGGAATCTGGAAACTACTATTACATTGTTTCTTTTTCAAATGGATGGAATTTGCAGGCAAAGGAGCCGTTTCAGAGTGGATTAAAGCTGCCAAATTTCAGGCAGATCTATCAAGGGGTTTTCATGAAGTGAACCTTTAAGTTTATTCTTTTTAAAAAGAAAAAGATCTGACCTTTATTTTCTGCCATAATTGGATGCAAATTGTAGGCAGGGTCATCCCTTCTTAGGGAAAGAAGTCTGCCTCATTTCAGAAAGATAAGCGTGACAGTTCTCCTACAAGCATAGACTTCACCATTTTGGGCTGAGAAAACAGAAATCACATTCCCTCTCCGATTTTTTTAAGGGGGTGAAGGGAATCAGTTTGAAATCTAGAGACATGAGAGAGGTACCCTGGGCAAGAAACCTGTAAAAGTTCAGACAAATAAGGCTGAGGGCTATCACATTAGTTGATTTTAACTTTGTTATAAAAAACTGGGAAAATCACCTTTTTCTCATGGCTGCTCATTTAGTTGGATAGAGAGAGAGACCAATAACTTTTGTTTGTTAGGAGAGGGAATTGGTGTGAGGATCCCACAGAGGTCTCCTTGGGCCAAATGGCTTCTTCCATCACTGCCCATTTAAGAAGGCCCCAATCCACCTCTATAGAAGACACGGCAGCAACTTCATCAGTCAAACATAGAGATGGCTGGGACATGGAACAAGGTCTCCTTGAGCTGCTGAGTATAAATAGCACAGAGTAGCAGTCAGAGAGGAGTGTTTTATTGAGAAGGAGCAGAGATCTGAGGGACTGCTATCCCTTCGATACTCTGTAGCTGGGAGGTACAGGGTGTGTGAAGAAGAGGCTTCTCTAACCACCCCAACCCTCTGGGGTGAGGACACTGTGGGATGAGCCCACTAGAGGTGACTTTAGGGTATCCTCTGAAGGGGCCCGAGGCAAAAAGGGCTTGGGCTTATTACTCCCCAAGCCCTATAACTGTGAGAAAGGGGCCATTGGGGTGCTGCAAGGTACAGAAGCAGGGAAGATGCTATCGTCAACCCAACAAGCACATTGGGACCAGATTAAACTCTAGGTGGGGCCAAGCAGCTTTCTCTGAAGAGGTCCCCAACTTGGAGAAAGGCCCAAGTAGAAGTCAGTAAGAGTTTGCCATCATTCTGAGGGATGTACTACCTGGGGAATACCCCAGGAAAGCTAGAATTACTATATTTGTGTCTATCTTGTTGGGGTTCAGGTTTAAGTATATCCCTGATGGAACCTATGGAGCATGGACCATTCAAAGTGCCTTCCCCCAGAATGGGCACAGTTAGGAAAGACGCAGGCAACCCCAACAGTCTAACTCTGTAGCTTCTGTTCTGTTGTCATAACCAAAACTCAGAGGAGCATGTTTATTTCAACATCCTTCCCCAAATCATTCTGATTAAAAGCTATACCTGTTTGTCAAAACGAAAGATTCCCCACCACGACCTTTACACCCCCTTCCCTCTGAAGCAAATCAGCCTGGCTTCCTTTCTCAGAAATGAAGAGTGGAGGTAAAAAGGTCATGTCTTTCATTCATTCATTCATTCATTCATTATTTATTTATTAAATTTATATCTCGCTGTTCCTCCCAGAAGTAGCCCAGGGCGGCAAATAAAAACGCTAAAAACATCTTAAAAACAAATCACTTTAAAACATATTAAAACAAAGCATCTTTATAAGCATATAAAACAAAGAACTTTAAAAAAAAATTTTTTAAGCTTTAAAGCATTTAAAAACATAATTCCAACATGGACTCAGACTAGGATAAGGTCTCTACTTTTTTTTTCCTCAGTTTAATTTTTTTATTTATTATTTTTAAAAATAAAATACAAAAGAAAGATAAAGAGGAAAAAATGCAAAAACAGATGACTTCCGATTTATCTGCGATCAGCTATAACAGATACATATAAAGATACCTTGTTCACTCATAAATTACATAATCTCCTTTTTTCTCAATTTAATAATCTAGTTAATCATCAAATCCCAATATCACCAATTCATTTTCTGTGTCTTGCAAAAAACTCAAAAAGGAATCCCAATCCTAGAGAAATGTGACTATTGTTTTTTCTCTCAATAGGCACATCAGCTTATCCATTTCTGCCAGGTCCATTAATTTTAGTAGCCATTTTTCAATGTTTGGTAGTGTTGTATCCTTCCATCTTTGTGCGTATAGTAATCTCGCTGCAGTAACCATATATTGAATCACTCTTCCATGATTCCTTTCCAATTGTACGTCCATCAAGCCCAACAAAAAGAGTTCTGGTTTAAACTGAGTATTAATCTTTAAAATTCTCTGCATTAATTTATGTATTTGACTCCAAAACGTTTTTGCTTGATTACATGTCCACCACATATGATAAAAAGTCCCTTCCTGTTGCTTACATTTCCAACACTCATTATGAACGGTATTGTATATTCTTGACAGTTTCTCTGGTGTCATATATCAACGATACATCATTTTATAAAAAAAATCTTTGAGATTACAGCACAATGTAAATTTCAGCCCTTTCTCCCACATATTTTCCCATTGGTCCATTTGTATGGTATATCCAAAGTTCTTAGCCCATTTTACCATACAGTCTTTTACTTTTTCTTCTTCCATTTCAATTTTTAGCAAAAGTTTATACATTTTGGCAATTACATGTTCATCATTTGTACACAAACTCATTTCAAACTCAGATTTACCTTGTTCAAAATCAAAGATTCTTTTATCAATTTTAAATCTTTCCATCAGTTGTAAGAAAACCAATAAAAACTATAACCCTCTGCTGCCAGCTGTTCCCTCGATTTCATTTTGTATTCCTCTTGTTCCTTTTCCAAGAGATCTTGATAAGTTAGCCATCTTTCTTTTCCTAAAATTTCCTTTCTATAAAAAGCTTCCTGCACTGAGATCCATAGTGGCGTTTTAGTGCATAGCCTTGGTTTATATTTATGCCATATTCTCAACAAAGCACCTCTTATAAAGTGATTTTTAAAATCTACATTAACTTTAACTTTATCATACCACAAATAACCATGCCATCCAAACCTGTGGTCATGCCCTTCTAACTCCAATAACCTTCTATTTCTCCACAAGATCCATTCCTTCACCCATACTAAACAACAGGCAGCAAAATACAATTTCAAATTTGGCAATCCCAATCCCCCTCTTTCTTTTACATTTTGTAGTAATTTTAATTTAATTCTTGGTTTTTTCCCTTGCCATACAAACTTAGAAATATCTTTTTGCCATTGTTTGAAAGCTCCAGGCGCTTTTGGATGAAACCGATTATCTGGATCCGTTTCAATCCGGTTTTAGGCCCGGTTTTGGCACCGAAACAGCCTTGGTCACCCTGTATGATGACCTTTGTCGGGAGAGGGACAGGGGGAGTGTGACTCTGTTGATTCTCCTTGATCTCTCAGCGACGTTTGATACCATCGACCATGGTATCCTTCTGGGGAGGCTCGCGGAGTTGGGAGTGGGGGGCACTGCTTGGCAGTGGCTCCGCTCCTACTTAGCAGATCGTCGCCAGAAGGTAGTGCTTGGGGAACACTGCTCGATACCCTGGACTCTCCATTGTGGAGTCCCTCAGGGGTCGGTCTTGTCCCCCATGCTTTTTAACATCTACATGCAGCCTCTGGGTGCGGTCATCAGGAGTTTTGGAGTGCGTTGCCATCAGTACGCTGATGACACGCAACTCTACTTCTCCTTTTCACCTTCTTCAGGTGAGGCTGTTGATGTGCTGAACCGTTGCCTGACCGCGATAATGGACTGGATGAGAGCTAATAAACGGAAACTCAATCCAGACAAGACTGAGACACTGTTGGTGAGCTCTTTACCTGCCCAGATGGTGGATGTTCAGCCTGTTCTAGATGGGGTTACACTCCCCTTGAAGGAACAGGTTCGTAGTTTGGGGGTCCTTTTTGACCCTTCCTTGTCGCTTGAGGCTCAAGTGGCCTCGGTGGCGCAGAATGCTTTTTACCATCTTCGCTTAGTAGCCCAACTACGCCCCTATCTGGACAGTGACGATCTTGCCTCTGTTGTTCACGCTCTGGTAACTTCTAGATTGGACTACTGTAATGCGCTCTACGTAGGGCTGCCCTTGAAGACCGTTTGGAAACTTCAGCTAGTGCAAAATGCGGCAGCCAGGTTGTTGACGGGGACCCATTGGTCCGCGCATATAACACCTGTCCTGGCCCGTTTGCACTGGCTACCTATTTGTTTCCGAGCCAGATTCAAGGTGTTGGTTTTGAGCTATAAAGCCTTACACGGTGTGGGACTGCAATATCTGATGGAACGCCTCTCCCGCTATGAACCTACCCGTTCACTTCGTTCAGTATCATAAGGCCCTCCTCCGGGTACCAACCCATCAGGATGCCCGGAGGATTGTTATTAGATCCAGGGCCTTTTCTGTGGTGGCCCCCGAACTATGGAACAGCTTACCTGAGGAGATACGCCTGGCGCCTACGGTACTTTCTTTTAGGCGCCAGGTTAAGACCTGGTTTTACTCCCAGGCATTTTAACGTTCATGTTTTATATTTAATGTTTTTATTCTACTTTGTTGTGATTTTGTATGTTTTATTGTAACTTTGTATTTTAACTCTGCTGTTCACCGCCCAGAGAGCTATTCGCTATGGGTGGTCTATAAATAAAATAAATTAAATAAATAAATAAATAAATAAATCATTTGCTATCACAGGTATTGTTTGAAACAGAAACATCATTCTAGGCAATACATTCATTTTTATCACAGAGATTCTTCCCAATAATGACAACTATAATTTATCCCATCTCATCATATCTTTCTTAAATTTCTGTCCATATCTTAATATAGTTATTTTGGAATAACATACGGTTCGTATTTGTAATAGTAACACCCAGGTATCTCACCTTTTTTACCACTGTAAAACCAGTTTTTTCCATTACTGCAATTTGGTCCTGTATACCCATATTTTTTGTTAACATCTTCGTTTTTAAGTTATTAATCTTAAAGCCTGCCAATACCCCCAAATCCTTTAATTTTTCCATTAACACCTCTAATCCTTCCAGAGGTTTTTCCAAAATTATCACCAAATCATCAGCGAAAGCTCTCAATTTGTGTGTTTCTTTTTTAATCTTTACACCCCTAATTCTCTCTTCTTGTCTTATGTCTCTGAGCAACACGTCAAGGACCAATATAAACAAAAGTGGAGACAGCGGACATCCTTGTCTCGTTCCCTTTTGTATTTCACAGGCCTTTGTTAGTTCACCATTCACAATTATTTGTGCCTTCTGTAGTGTATAAATTGATCTAATCCATTTAATAAAATTGCCTGCAAAATTCATCTTTTCCAAGACTTTAAACATAAAGTTCCAATTCAAATTATCAAAAACCTTCTCTGCATCTAAAAAAAAAATGCTATTTGTTTGTCACTATGTTGTTCCAGATATTCCAATATGTCCAACACACTTCTAACATTGTCTCGCAAGTGTCTTTTAGGTAAAAAGCCACTTTGGTCCTCATGAATAACTTTCTGCAAAATTAATTTCAATCTTTCCGCTAAGATCATTGTAAATAACTTGTAGTCATTATTTAATAAAGATATTGGCTGATAGTTTTTTTGTTAAAGTTAGATCTTGATCCTCTTTAGGAATTAAAGCAATATTAGCTTCTTTCCAGCTGTCAGGTATCTTTCCATTCTGTAGAATAGAATTCATTGTTTGTTGTGAAGGTAACAAGAGTTCCTCCTCCAAACATTTATAATAACATGCTGATAAACCATCTGGCCCTGGTGCTTTTCTTAATTTAACCTTTTTAATAACTTCGGACATCTCTCTTACCGTTATAGGTCCATTAATAGTTTGTCTTTGGTCATCTGTAAATTTTGGTAACTGCTGCCTAATCAAATACTCATCTATTTTTTCATACATAGTATCTTGGTTCTTATATAAAAATGAATAATGTTGGTAAAAAGCCTTTTGGATATTTATGTTGTCTGTCAATACCTCATTCCCTTCTTGAATTTTTAATATCAAATTTTTCTTTCTCTCTTTTCTTAATTTATATGCCAACCACTTTCCTGGTTTATTTGCAAACTCAAAGCTTCTTTGTTTGACATAGTTCATCTTTGTCTCAATTTCCCTCACTGTCAACATTGATAACTGTTTTTGTAACATCTTAATTTGGTTTATAATAGATAACTTTGCAGGAGTTTTCATTAATTCATCTTCAAGGTATCCCCTCATAAAAGCTTTACTAGTATCCCAAACCATTGTAATATCTGTTCCTTTATTCAAATTCTTTTCAAAAAATTCTTTTAAGTTCTTTTTACAATCTGCAATCACCTTTTCTTTCTGCATTAGGGTCTCATTCAACCTCCATCGAAACGTACCTCTTTTTTTTTTAAAGATTAAGATCACAGGGTTATGGTCCGAAAACGTTTTTGGTAACATCTCTACCTTAAAAACCTTGGTCACTGCAGATTTTGACAGCCAAATCATATCGATTCTTGAGAAAGTTCTGTGTCTCTCAGAGAAATACGTATATTCTTTTAAATTGCCATTAATGTGTCTCCATACGTCCAATAACTCTAAGTTGTCCAGCAAATCAAAACAGATGTTTGGCAACTTACCCTGTGCCACTTTAATTTTTCTTCCAGACTTTCTGTCTCTTTGTGGAGATACCACACCATTCCAATCTCCCATAATACACCAATGCTCATATGAGAGCTCTATCAACTTAACCATAAGTCCTTTATAAAATCTTGTTTTGTCGACATTTGGTGCATAAATACCCAAAATTAAAGTCTTAAGACCTTGTATAGTTATTTCCACTCCTATATATCTACCCTGTTCATCAGTTAATATCAACTTTGGACATAGTACAGAATTTATATACAGGACAACTCCATTTGTGTTCTTCAATCCTGCAGAAACAAACTCTTCCCCTAAACTCTTATAAATCAGATACTTTGTATCCTTTTTTCTCATATGAGTTTCCTGTAAACAAATTACATCCAATTTTAACTTTTTCAAGTAATGAATTTTTTCCCCCTCTTTTGTGGAGCATTGGCTCCATTTATATTCCAAGTTAAGTATTTGTAAGCCATTATTAAGCTTGTAGTTTAAAAGTGTCTATTCCTGTATCTCCCAATACCAAGTTATCTTCCTCCATTTCAGGGATAAATTGTTGCTGTCCTACTTTCGCCTCTGCTGACTCAATATCTTTCATTTGTTGTTTCTCCATATTACCTTTAAATCTTTCCAAAAATTCTCTTGCTTTCTGTACAGTATTCAATCTGAACCGCTGGTGTTTGTATATAAAAATAACACCTTCTAGTTTGGCCCATCGAAATTGGATATTACTTTGTTTGAGTTTATCTGTCAAAAACATATAGTCTTTTCTCTTACGCAAAATCCTAACGGGAATTTCTTTGAGCACAATTATTTCTTTATCATCCACTTGCATTTTAACAGTAAAGTGTTGCTGTAGAACAATATCTCTAGGCCTTTTTCTAACAAAATGCACCAACACATCTCTTGAAACACTTCTCAGTCTGGCATATCGTGTGTTTATCCTATAGACTTCATCTCCAATTCAGTCATTTCTTCCTCCCATTTCAAAAAGTTTGCTATAACCTTGACCACTCTTTCTCTAATATCTTCATCCGAATCCTCAGGAATCGCCCTCAATCTCAAACAATGTTCTTTTTCTCTGAGTTCTAACAATGCCACATTGTCTAAATCTTTTTCCATTTCCCTAGTTAAGATTTCAGTTTTGCTCTCTAAGATCCCCATTTTCTCAGTGACTTGTTTTACTTCCCCCACCAGTTGTTCTGTTGTTTCTTTAATCTCATTAACTTCTTTTTTCATAGTTATAGTCTTATCCTGTTTCATTTGTTTTCTTAAGTCTGTATTCATTTTATCCATTTCTTGTTTCATCTGTTCTTTTATATCTAAACTCATTTTTACCATATTTTGTTGTAAATCACTGTTCATAGATCTCATTTCCTCCATCATTTTCTGTACCAAGTCTGAAGAGCTTTACCTTTCTGGCATATCTACAGAGCCCCTTCTTTCAATAATCTTTTTCTGCATTCTTGCCTGTCTTTCTTGTATTCATGATGTAGAAAAGTTAAAGGGACAAGCCTCCCCAACTTCTTTTTTGTTCTTCCGGCTTGTAACTTATAACTATCTGCCTAATGACAATTTCCTCATAGAACCACAGTTAGCTTTCCACCTATCATACACCTTGCCAAGGATGAATAAGTAAAATAAAATGAATAGTATATTTCCCACCATCCAGACCAGCAAGGCAGATTTATCAGATGAGAAAACAATCTTTTTGAGTCAGAAAGTCTTCAGTTTTCAAGGATGAAAACCCCTTATCCATTACACGCTTTCTATATCCAAGTTCCTTTTAAGCTCCTTGCAATTTAAATTTAAATAAAGTCTCTTATAACCGCCATTTTTCTTTGTTATTAGCTCGTAAAAAAAAGGTAATTCACCAAGGCTTGAATTTCAACTGACCTTCGATAGACCTCTCTTCCAACATAAATAGCCCCAATAAAGTGATTAAGAAGGTGAGCTGTACGCGGATCTTGTGCCTAACACAAGGCTCTTTTAAGTTGTGAAGCTTGTTTGTAATCCTAGGTCTCGTTCTCCGCTCTGTTCGCATTCAACCTCCAACTCCTCGATGGTCTCCTACAAACAAAGGTGTTTTGAGACACTTATGGTAAATCTCAGGTACTCTCCTTATCCAGAGAGGATCTTTAGCTGTTCAAAGGAATGCTCCTGAACAGCATATTTACCACTTGAAATTTCCCTGATACAGAGCTCACTCAGGGAACCTCAACCCGCCATGGGTGCTCACCCAGAAGTCGGATAAGGTCTCTACTTAAAAGGCTTGTTGAAAGAGGAAGGTCTTAAGCAGGTCTTCCACTCTTTGGAAAAACAGAGGCAACATATCTAGTTGGAAGGTTGGGGACTCCCTGATCTGCCTTGGACACGCCTTGTTAATCACACGGTCTGACTTGTGCACATGAGAGATAGCCCTGAATCACCTTGATTCATCTTGTTATTTGAGGTACACAGAGGTGTCACAGTTCAGACAAATGTCCGTAAAAGATAATTTTTAAGGCTTGTCCATGATTTCAACAACAACAAAATACTCCAAAACCACATTCTGTACATTTTACACTTTCTGTAAAATAGAACTAACTTCATTGTTGTGGGGGGGGGAGAGAGAGAGGTGGTGAGTATTGACATAAAAAAGCCATATATGTGCTTTTATTTATAGTACTTGTATATTACTTTTCAGCAGATCTCACAGTTTTATAAGATCATTACTACAATAAACATGGGGGGGAGGCAGGGTAAAGTTACAATAAAATGAAGACAACTGTTTAGAAGAAGTTGTTACTGCTTTTTCTCTGCTCCCTTCAGAGCAAGATCATATGCATGCAACCGCTGTCAGAACTGTAGGTGGGTATGTTGTTCTGGATGGTGGTCTTCTTGCAGGTAGGGGCTCCTGTCCCAGTCCTCTTTACAGTTCAGCATTTATAGAAATAAATATACAAAGAGCTTGTAAACTTAAGTGTGTGGCCCCTATAGACCAGAATGTTTAGTAGAGACTTCACACAGAGAAGGAATTGAGAGCTGCATAGATGCCGTTCTATAGATCCTATTTATATTTTGGCAAAGAGTCAGTGCTCAGCTGATGACACAACTTTGCTTTATACAGCTTGTGTCAAAGCAAGTGACTCTGCCAGTGTATGCTACCATGTTGCATGTAGTCATGTGTACTATTCTGGATTTCATTTTTGTATGTTCATACCAGCATTCATTGAAAGCTTCTTTATAAAAGGAGGCATTTAAAAGTTTTTTTAATTAGACAACCACTATTGCCTTACCCTTTATTAGGGCCAGTTTCCTGGAGCCCTCAGTTATGCTACACTTTTTTTCACCCACAGTATGGCAATATCATAGTCATCCTAGCTCACATACTACAGCCGTCATATCATAATGGGACGTCAGGTTTCTTTTTGAAGTAAAGATCTCGTATCAGGAGCTGATGATGGGCAGATTTGGCCTGCCTTGCTTACCATAGCTTGGGACAGGGCTACTGGAGAAGCATATTTGCTGCAGTAGTAACAGACCTAGAAGATGAAGTATAGCAAAATGCTCTGAAAACCTTACCTGGCTGTGAATTGTATAAATGTGATGAAAAGAAAAAGATCATTCTTCTGAAGGGGGGGGGGAAGGACTTTATAGCCTTTAATGCATCAGACTTTCTTGTGAGGATAACTGGCAGACAATAAATGTTCATGTTGCGACCCCAGAGTTCATTTTGTGTTCATTTTGCTAGGGATGATGGATGGAATTGGTAAGGTACCTTTTCCTTGGAACCCATAACAGTCACTTCTTATGTCAAGGAAGGATGAGTATCTAGATATGCAAGAAAATCAATTTGTATATCATATACATTTGGCAATTTTTTAAAAAAACTGAGGTAAAGTCAGGTTGCAAATCGAACTCTGGCTATCGGCAGGAAAAACTTGTGGCTTTCATAAATGAGTCTGCCCACTTTTGGAAGGATAATGCTTAGATGGCGGCATAATAGCATGTCCTGCCCATCCTGACAGCAGATGTGGCCAGCTGAAAGTCATGTGCATTAATCTACATTAATCTGCGATTTAAAAAATTGTATGGAAGTTAAATACAGGTGTGGTGAAGTGCTGTCATCCTCCTGACAACCATGCAACCCTTACCTCACGTCCATCCTGCCCCTCACATGCAGTGAGCCGGTTCTCTCTGGCACTGCCCCAGCCATTCCTGCCTCAATATTGCATGTAGTTGAATACACAGTTAAATATGTACTTTTATTTATATTTTATCACAAATTATATAGATACTTCTCCAGTCTCACTATACTTTATCCTAAAATGCACACTTTTACACTTTTGGTGTGTGTGTGTGTGTTTGAGCTGAGAACTGTATCACAAAATTTGGAGGTGTGAAATCTGAAGAATAATTATGTTCCAGTCTGAGTATTAGTCCAGGAGTTGTGAATTAGGTTAATTTACTTACAAAAGTGGACCAAACAAAATGCTTCTTGGCATTAGGCAAGCAATACATTTTGTGGAAGAGCTGAGGAATGCAGGGCTGTGTTAGTGCAAGTGTCTTTGGTAGCATAACACATCTGAAAAACCAAGACATATATTTTGCAGAGAAATTTAATGGGAAATAGTAATGCATTAACCATTCCTAATGACAAATCTCATGCAGTGCTGGCTGACTGGATGCAAAAGATATTGCAGGGTGCACACTGAGCAATGGCTAGAGATGCCAATGAAGTTCTTCTGAGCCAGCTTTGTGTATGAACTTTAGGGGCTCATAAAGGTCCGCCTCAAATGAGAGGCAAGCTTTTAAAGCCTCCAGCTCTTCTTCAGCTTCACTCTCTTATGCACACTTTAAATAAATGGACAGAGTACAGAGAACTTACGATTTTTTAAAAAAACAAATCATCAATTAATTAATTAAATTAACTCTAATATATCCATACCAGTCTTTCAGTAATTACCTCATCCCAGTAATATATACATTTATAACAATATTCTGATAAATCTTTTTTAGCCATTCACCCTTCCCAAAATTTCTTCTGTTGCCCATTGTACACTTTGATTGTCATACCATTGTGTCCTCGCTTTTAACAAAGCAATTTGAGAATGCTAGCTAATGTTAGACACTGCTAATCTATTTTCACCTTCTTTCTCAGTAGCCTTACGTGTAATATGGGGGATTTTTAAATCTGGAATAAAATTATTAATGTTATATTGCTAATTTCTGATGGAGTTGTTAATGGAAAGACCAAAACCAAAAATAATATATTAGGAAAAATATTCAGCTTAATTGTTGCAAATTCACCCATTAATGACCATTTTCCTTGTGATCATTTTTTCCATATCTATCTATATCATATTAATCAAAAGATCAATGTGACTGTTAATAATTTCCATAAGATTCTGTGATAACGACATTCCCAAACAGTTCACATCATTACTTTCCCAGTTTGCCTGTATAATATTTTTATTTCTATATTTAACTATATTCCCAGAGTGTCCAGTTTTATTTGATTAATTTTATTCACTATATGTCCTTGCAGAACATATCTAAAAAATTTCCTTTTTATTGTTTTATGGTGTTTTATGTTTTATTGTGCTTGTATAAATTGTTATACACCTCATTTGATATGAGCTTGGCATATATAAATATTTTTATAAATAAATAATAAAAATCAATCAATCTTTGGTCACCTGATTGGATTTTCCCAAGGAGACAATGGCACTGAAGTGGCGCTCCACATATTTATGGAAATTGGAGACCCAATTCCATCTCTGATTAAAGTGATCTAAGTAAAAAATCAGAAATTTATTTAAAAGCTGGCTTCACCTTTTCATGGTTCTGACCTTTCACTACAACACCACTAGCCAGTTCAGACAACAACAGTTCAGTTCGGACAGTTCAGTTCGGACAGTTCAGTTCGGACAGTTCAGTTGGGCAATTCTAAAAAGGGGATTAAACTAGGAAAGTGGATTGGAAATAAAAACCCAGGTTATTTGTCTATACAGGAGTTACCTGCAGGTGTTCAGAGTCCCAGACACACTAGATGGTGCTGTTGGCCTATAATGGAATATAGGGATTTATCAGAAGATGTTTTTATAGTGATAATGTCCGGGCCAAACATACATTTCCATCCCCAAATTTCTTTGAGACTTCTACAAGAAAAAGGCCACTCTATTCTATGAAATGTCTTCTCAGCATCAAAACAATAAAGGAGTAAAGTTGTTATAAAGATTATATTATATTATAATATATTAATTGCCTTTTGAATATTATCCTTCAACCATCATCTTTAGCCTTAGCCATCACTGTTGCTAGAATTTTATCATGGACATTTAACAGTGGAATGGATCTATAAGTTGTCTTTGCTTCAGTCCAAGAGTCTATATTATAATATGATATAAACAAATAATTTCCCCATAATGCTGTTAATTCTATATAATAAACTTAGTAAGTTTATATTTTGTATTCTTTATCATAAACTGTTAAGCCATCAGGCCCTGGAGCCTTGTTTAATATGTTAAAATTAAAGAAAGATCCTGGGCCTGATGACTTCACAGTAGAACAGCAGTTACTATATTTTTGTAATGGGATTTGAGAAATCCATTTCCAGTTGTTCATAATGTACTTGCAAAGCAGATAGAAACTTTGACAGGCAAATATTATACTGTATCTTGGAATGCTGTAGTTTGCCTAATTTATGTGTGTGTGTTTTTAAAAAAATAGTGAACAACTTCATCTGCTACCTTTTCTCCACCTTGGCTCCCAACCTGAGTTGGAGAAAAAAATCCAAATCATTTAAAGGAAATTTCATCTATCTCTAGTGACAGCCATCATGATCACACTGAGAATTTCCCCTGTTGCTATAATTTTATATAGTAGGTTGTTTGAACACACCTGTTCCAATTGCTAAGCATTATTAAACATTCAGAAAATCGCTGCCCTTTGGATTGTTATTAACTGTACCAATTTGGTTATTTTATTTTTTTTGTTAAGCAAACACATATTGCTGAAGTTTCTTAAGCAAATCTATTCTGAATGAAATAATTCATTTTAGGAATAACTTGTTTTAATTACTTCTTCTGTAAAGTTGTTGTTTAGAGTGGAAGAAAGAAAAGGTGCTCAACAAAATGTAAGAGGGAAAAAAGAAGAAGCGGAGAAGGAATGAGGCACATGCATGCATTAACAGAGGGCTCTGATGCCCTCTCTTGGGCAGAGAGAACATGGGCTGTGCTGTGCTGCATTCCAACAGGCATGTGGGACAGCTGGTTTGGACAGGAATGGGTAGGTGGGGATGAAGGCCTGCTTCTCCTTCATTAGCCCCCTTTCAGCAAACACACTTTGAAGAAAGAAGGGAAATCACAGCAGCCCGTTCCTTTCTTCCTTTGCTGCTGTCTGGCAAAAGCTAATCCTCTGTTGACTTCTCCTGCTTCTACCCCTGCCACTGCTCACACCACCACTCCTGGGAGGTGAGCTCATGATCTTCCTTATGAGGAAAGGTGCTTCATACTACAGCTAATGAAGATGTCTAAGTAGGAATGGCAAATTGAAACTGCAAGGGCTCGTAAAGTGAAAGTTGCTGAAGCAGAGCTCCTCCTCTCCCCTCCCTTTATCCTTCCCTCTCCTCTCCCCTCCCCCTGCCCCGTGGTCAGTTTTACCTATCCCAGCCATGATTACATAGAAGTAAATCCCATTGAAATCAGTAAGCATGCAAATGATCAGACCTGGCTTTCCCCTTCTTCCCCTCTCCTCTTCCTTCCTCCTCCCCTCCCCCTTCCTTCTTCCTCCTTCTCTGCCCACTCCAGCCGTCCCTCCCTCCCCCCAGGTCGGTTTTACCTATCCTAAGCATGATTGCACAGGAGTAAATCCAACTGAACTCAATAAACATGCAAATGGTCAAACCTGTCCTTCTCCCCTCACCCTCCTGCCTGCTCCCATCCCAGTCCTCCCCTCTGCCTTTCTTCCCCTCCCTCCTCCTCCCCATCCCCTGTGGTCAGTTTCACCTATCCTAAGGATGATTGCAGAGGAGTAAATCCCACTGAACTCAGTAAGCATGCAAATGATCAATCCATTCTCAGCAAGCTTGCAGAAGATCCCATTTCTTACCTCCCAGATTAAAAAGCAGAGAAATTCACTAATAGGCAAAAAACCTTGCAGTTTAAGAATGTACCTATAGCCCACAGATATTTCTATCAAACTTTAAAAAGCAGGGAAATTGGGCAGCTGTAATGAATGCACCAGGGGAGCAGGAGACCTGACCTCTCTCTACTACCCTACAAATTTGTCAAAATGCAAACACAATTTGGGTTGGTCTTTCACAGCCCAATCCACGTCTTGTGTAGCTTGGAAGAATCTGGTAACATGTGCCTCTGAGCATATGATGAGTGGTGGCAACACCTGCAGTCAGCCCAAATGACAGAAATAAGACATGTGCTGTGCTGATCTTGTTTTTGCGGGGAGGAAGCAACAATATTAAAACAGTTGATATAGTTCATAGTCACTTTAAATATGTTTGATTTACTTTGCAATTTTAGTGAAGTTTAGGGAGCAGGCAGGAGGGGGAAGGAGGAGACCAGGTTTGATCATTTGCATGTTTATTGAGTTCAGTGGGATTTACTCCCATGCAATCATTCTTGAAAATGAAATGGACAGCCTTCAAGTCGATTCCAACTTATGGTGACCCTATGAATAGGGTTTTCATAGTAAGCAGTATTCAGAGGTGGTTTACCATTGCCTTCCTTTGAGGCTGAGAGGCAGTGACTGGCCCAAGGTCACCCAGTGAGCTTCATGGCTGTTTGGGGATTTGAACCCTGGTCTCCCAGGATGTAGTCGTAGGATAGGTAAAATGACCATGGGGGAGGAGGAAGGGAGGGAGGAGGGGAGGGGAAGGGGGAGGGGAAGGGAGGGGTGAAGAAAGGAGGAGGGCAAGGGCAAGAGGGAGGGGATAGGGAGGAGGAGGGGAGGGCAGGTTTGATCATTTGCATGCTTTTTGAGTTCAGTGGGATTTACTCCTGTGCAGGCATGCTTAGGATAGGTGAAACTGACCTGGGGGAGGGAGGGGGGAGGAGGGGAGGGGAGGAGATTGGGTGGGTGGGCACTGGGCAGAGGGGAAGCCCCTTTCCTTTCCAAAAGGAAAACATTGTGAACAGTATCATTCTTTTTCAGCGTTTCCCCCACCTTTTTATTCTGCAGCAGGCACATGTAGCCTCCCACACAAATTTAAACCAAAGCTGTCCCTGGCTGCATCCACACCAGGCCTTTATTTCACTTTGGACAGTAATGGCTTCTCGCAAAGTATCCTGGGAAATGTAGTTAGTGAAGGGTGCTGAGAGTTGCTAGGAGACACCCTGTGCCCCTCACAGAGCTTCAATCAGAGCGGCTGTTAAACCCCTCTGACCATTGGAGCTCTTTCAGGGGAATAGGAGTCTCTCCAACTTGCATTTAAAGTGCATGGCTTCCCCTAAAGAATCCTGGGAAGTGTAGTTTTCCCCTCACAGTTATAGTTCTCACAACTCTTAACAAACTGCAGTTCCCATGGTTCTGTGGTGGGATTCATGTGCTTCAAATGGGTGTTGAATGTGCTTTAAATGAATGGTGTGGATTTGCCCTAGGTATGATGTGCATTCAAGAGTGCATTCAAGAGTGAATGGAGGTATTTAAAAACATTCAAAATAATAAAACCAACAATGAGTTAAAAACAGATTTAAAAACACAATAGCTTCTACATGCCCGGATAGGCTTGCCTAAACAAAAATGATTTTAGTGGGTGCTGAAAAGAGGAGTCTGCCTAATGTCAATAGGCAAGGAGTTCCAAAGTGTAGGTGCTGCCACATTACAGGACTGATTTCTTACAAGAGTAGAACAAGTACTATGTGGCACCCGTAACATGGAAAGCACACCTTGAACTTGGCCTGGTAGCAAATCAGCAGCCAATGCAGATTTCAGAGCAGAGGTATTGTGTGCTGATAGGATCTCACTCATGTCAGCAATCATGTCGCAGCATTCTGCATTAACTGACTGGCTGCCAGGATTTTTTTTAGTTTTGGTTTTCAGTTATGAATCCTGACTGCTTGTGGGATGCTGAGCTGGCTACCTTACTCATAGGAATCTTGTTGTGGTTGGTATGGTATTGCATTTAGGAAAGTATTGCTGTTTTTTGTTTTTGTTTTTCTGTTTGCATTTCATTTACCTTTAACCTCACTCCCTTACATCCATAGAAGCAACAGCAGTGGTTGCATGCGCTCAGCTCAACCCTCTAAAACCCATTGATGATGCACCTTGTTGGTTGCATGGCAGTTTGTTTCTTGCCCAATAGTGGCAAAAGAGAATTCATATATTTGGAAGTGAGGCTGCAATTGTTGTTCCCAACCTGCTGCCTGTGAAGGTAGACCAAACCATGTGTGTTTTCTCTCTGTCAATTATTACTCACTGGAATTGGGTTGGTTATCAAAGTGAGTTTATAGTAGCTTACAGGGTAGACAGAAAGGGTAGATAATCTTCTTAACTCAGACCTCTTTCTGAAGTGAAGGGTCAAATCTGTAAAGAAGTTTGGAGCAGCCATGTTAAAAGATAAGGGTAGGGCATTCCAGGCAGGCGGTTTCCAACTCTGGTTGAATATGGATGTCTGCAGAGGATCCCTAGTCAAGCTTTACCAACAGCACAGTCCAAACTATATCTACTCAGAAGTAAGTCCTGTTAAGTTCTATGGGGCTTAGTCCCTTAGTAAGTGTGTTTAGAATTGCAGCCTTCAAGGGCATCCATCTTTACTCCCGAATGCTCCCATCTGACATCTCCACAACACTAGGCTCTTTTCTTCCTACAATGGCCTTCTGGTGAGTGACCTGGCCTGAAGGCACTTAAACCCTTCTTGTCTAAAGAAAGTAGGCTAGATTAACTAGTCCCTACCCAGGCTCCATCTTTTAGCTAAGATCTTAATTTCCAATCAGATGATTTTTTTTAATTGTACGCTCCAATCAGCTGTGACTGATGCTTAATGCATCAGTCCCTGAAATTTCAGGTTTTGGGATACTTCTGACCTGGCAACCCTAGCTAAGAGGTACAGTTTCTATATGCTCTAAATGATGGTGCCCTAGAAAAAGTTGATCATGGAACCAACCAAAGGAATATGACCATATGTTGAACTTCATTCTGTTAGTTTTGGCCCAGTTCTCCATCTTGTCAAGATCATCTTGGGTCCTACTTCCATCTTCTGAGGCAGTGGTTCCCAAACTTTTTTTCCCCATGGACTGCTTGAAAATTGCTGAAGGTCTTGGTGGACCATTTAATATTTTTTCTTCCTGGTGTAGCAATTGTAATGCGCTGTGCTAGGCGCTGTGTGGTTTTTAATTGTATTTTATTGGTTCTTTTTATAATATTGTATTTTAGTGTGTTGAAATGTGAATTCCACAGAATTCAGACAGCGAAACATTAAAATACAGTATAATAAATATAAAGAAGCAATACAAACCCAATTAAAAAGCAATACGAATATTTACTGTGATAGATGTCCCATCTGCTATCTTCAGCCGCAAATCCACAAACACACCACTGACCATCTGAATGAAGCTTATGGACCACAGTTTGGGAACCTTTGTTCTCAAGAGTTCCTGCTCCATCATCCCCACCAGCATTGGGTTACAGAATGCAACCCCACAGTGGCACGGATTGTGGAGCAGGAGCTCCGCTGTCCCAGCAAACATCACTCCCGCATACGCACGTAGCTGGCGGGCACTTAAATGTGCCCAGTTGTTTCACCTCTCATGGGTGATAGCAGGCATGCCTGCTGATGTGTGACACAACCAAGCATATTTGTTTTAAGTTTTTTATCTTTTAAGTTCTTTTATTCTCACCTTCTTACATGTGTATGCATATATATACATGTTTTATGTTTGTATGTGTATGCATAATGCATTTTACGTATTTTAATAGTATTTATACATTTTAATTTACTGTAATTTTTAATGTTTTATTGTGTATTTTGTTGTGTATATTATTATATATGTGTGCGATTTTATTGTAGCCGCCCTGAGTGCCCTATTGTAGGGTAGAAGGGCGGGATAGAAATATTTCAAATAAATAAATATTTAAGTGCATGTGTGCTCGCATGCAGGTGCACTCACACACACACGGGGGGGAAGCAGGGGCCTGTGGTGGGCTGGTGCCAGCCCTGGTCTTAGCTAACCCACCCTGCTTACTATCATCTGATGAGCGTCCCCTCAACTCCTTCATCCAAGTTGTTTATAAGATGTTGAACAACACCACATCCAAGATAAGAATCCTGCATTACCCCACTTTTCTATTCTCTATGTTGACAAAGAGCCATTGATTACCCAGCTTTGGATAACGTCAAAAAGCTTCAAATCTACCTGAGAGTGGCATTTTGTGTGCCTATAACACATCTATTTTACCACCTAGGAATATTGTCTGACTCTGAACCCTCCCCCTTACCTGTTAGTGAAGGCTCCCCCCCCCCCGTAATCTATAGGCCTTTCCACTGCAGAAATCTGTCCTACACTGGTCTCTGAAGGGAGGTATGTCAGAAAGCTGGTCAAGACAGTTTCCTTCAAACAAACAAACAGACAGACAGACATGGAAGTGTTTAATCTCCAATTGGATCTGGTTGTAATTAGTACAGAATTACAGCAATTCAAAAAACATGTGGCAATATTTACTGTTTGGATGCACAATTACAGGGGAGGGTTGGACCCAGGGTCGTGGAGTCGGAGTCGGAAGCAATTTTTGGTGGAGTCGGAGTCAGTAGAAAAGTACCAATTCCGATTCCGTCTTCAAAATAAATTTTGATTGACAATTTTTTTTAAATATAAATTCAAAATGTCAAAGAGCTTCCCATGAAGTCAGCTGTAGTTGAGCATTTCACCATAACTCAGGATGGAAAACATTTTGTGTGTCAGTGTATGACACAGGACCCAGATGAAGACAAATGCTGTGATGCCAAGATCAGCACATATTCAGGCAGCGATAAAAATGCTCCTATGAGAGCTTCCAATTTAAAAAGACATTTACAGCCCTTTCCAGGGCTGTGGAGTTGGAAGCAATTTTGGGTGGAGTCAGAGTCGGACAGTAGAAAAATAGAGGAGTTGGAGTGGGAGTCAAATGTTTGGCGGACCGACTCCACAGCCCTGTTTGGAACACAAGCAGCCCACTGGGGTTTTTATGTCAATGAGCACTAAAGTCAAGAAGCACCCTCTCCCCTTACAGTGATTAATTTTTAGACAATTTCTTTAAATAGGGACAGTGATTTACCAGAGACAAGTGTCAGAAAATAGGGACTCTGCCTTATAGGAATACTCAGGATACTTCTGTCAGTAGTATGGTATAACTATGGACTGCCTTCAAGTCGATTCCAACTTATGGCGGGCCTATGAATAGGGTTTTCATGGTAAGCGGTATTCAGAGGGGGTTTACCATTGCCTTCCTCTGAGGCTCAGAGGCACTGACTGGGGGGTAGTGTTGAGCTGAGAAGCCCACCCCCCTTTATGGCCATCCCCCCTACCTTAGGGTCTGGTTTTGGTGGCAGTGAGGGAGCAGTGTGACGGACGGCCAGAACATCAGCCAGGTGGTGGTGGGAGAGCGCCTAGCCTGCTCCCCCTGCCTGTGGTGTGGAGGGCTGTAGAGAGTAACGGCCTGGCGGTGGTGAGAGCGCCGCAGAAAACAGCCGGGCCCTGGACTCGGTGTGAGGCGCCAGGAGAACGGTCGGGGTGGCAGCGTAGAAGAGCCGTGGAGGACATCGGCCCGGCGGCGGTGGGAGCGCCACGGAGGGCAGCCAGGCTCTGGGTGCGGCCCAGCAACCGAAGGAAGATTGTCATCTTTATTATTGCCACCACTGCCAAGACTAGGACTACTTGTGTTGATTTTGGGCTGATTTTGACTGTGGGGATCTATGGATGTGTGGATGTGTGGTTGTGGGGGAATTGTAATGATTTTTAATTTTAATTTAAATTTAATTTAGCAGTATCAGAGTGTTAGAGGCGGGTCTCCGGCTCATTATTGTTTTAGGGTGGGTGGCCTGTCTGATTGGCGAACAGGGACAGGGGCATGTGCAAGTCAGGGGGGGATGTGACAGGGAGGGTGAGGGGCCAAACTATAGAAAGAGTGGGCGGCAGACGCTGGAATGGTACTGTTGGCAGTCCATGCCAGATGAGGGGAACACGGGATAGATGTGTAATACCCATCCCATGTTCCGGGTCTGTTCAGAACCAGACGACAACTGGGGGATGCAGGATTCCTACCGACCTTCGATTGTTGTTCTGTAATGCCAGGTCTGTAGTACAAAAAACATCGCATATCCATGATATAATCTTGGATGGGCAAGCAGACCTGGCATGTATTACGGAGACCTGGCTGGATGAGGCCTCAGCTCCCATTCTTGAGGCCATGTGTCTGCCGGGTTTCCGTTATGCACAACAACCGAGGGTGGGAAGGCGGGGAGGGGGTGTGGCAGTCATCTATCGGGAGTCTCTAGTTTTTACCAGACCTCCTCTTCATAGGACTAAGTTTGTTGACTGCATGTACTGGAGGTTGGGCCCGAAGGGCAGTTTGGGGATCCTGCTTGTGTACCGCCCACCCCGCTGCACGGCAGACTCCCTGGCCGAGGTGCTAGAGATGGTCTCGGCTGTACGTGCGTTGTCCCCAGAGCTGTTAATTCTCGGGGACTTCAATGTACATGCTGAGGCCACTCTCGTAGGAGCCCCTCGGGATTTCCTGGAAACCATGGCTTCCTGGGAACTGCACCTTAGTAATATTGGGCCCACCCATGTAGCCGGTCATGCTCTCGACCTTATATTTGTCCTGGGAGGGGAGGGAAGTGTTCTGAAGTTGGGGGTGGCTTCTTCCACCCCTGTGTCATGGTCAGACCACTATCTGGTAAATATAGACTTCTCGATACCACACACCCTCCGTAGGGGAAAAGGACCTATTAGAATGGTCCGCCCCAGACGCCTAATGGATCTAGAAGGATTCCTGACTGCGCTTGGGGAATTGGAACCTGCTGAAGGCCGCACGGTTGATACCCTGGTGATGGAGTGGAATGAGGGGATCACCAGGGCTCTGGACTGCGTGGCGCCGAAACGTCCTCTCCCCCTGAACAGAACTCAGTTAGCACCTTGGTATACTCCACGGTTGTGAAATCTGAGACAGGAGGTGAGACGACTAGAACGCCGGTGGCGGAAATCCCGGTCCGAAGATGTCTGGACACAGGTTAGAGCAGCAGTAACTGCCTACCAAGTGGCAATAAAGGCAGAAAAGAAGAGGTTCTTTGCTGCCTCTATTGCGTCCGCAGAGTGCTGTCCCAGGAGGTTGTTCCAAGTGGTCCGAAGCCTGGTCGGTCCAGTTGCTCAGGAACCCTTGGAACAGTCTAAGGCCTCCTGTGACAAATTAGCAAAGCACTTTGCCGACAAAATCGAACATTTACGGAGCTCAATTCCGTACGCCATGGACACAGTAAATGAAACAGAGTTGGCCAGTTGCAATCCGGTCAAATGGGATCGGTTTTGACCTCTTCCTTCTGAGGATGTGGACAAGGTGCTCTCGACTGTGAAGCCTACCACCTGTCTAACTGATCCTTGCCCATCGTGGCTCCTTGTGAGCTGCAAAGAGAAATTGGGCGAGGGGATTAAGGCGGTGGTCAATGCATCCTTGGAGGAGGGTATAATGCCATTAGCACTCAAGGAGGCAATTGTAAAGCCCATCTTAAAGAAGTCCTCCTTGGATCCCCAAGTTTTGAATAACTTTCGCCCAATTTCGAATCTACCATTCCTGGGCAAGATCATTGAGCGAGTGGTGGCTAATCAGTTGTCGACACACTTGGATGAAACGGATTATTTGGATCCATACCAATCGGGTTTCAGGACTGGACATGGAACTGAAACAGCATTGGTCACTCTGGTTGATGATATGAGGAGGGCATTAGATAGGGGAGAATTCACCTTTCTTGTCCTCCTCGATCTCTCAGCGGCTTTTGATACTGTCGACCACAGTATCCTTTTACATTGCCTGGAGGAATCGGGAATAGGAGGCACTGTACTACGGTGGTTCCATTCCTTTCTTTCCGACAGGCATCAACAGGTAGCATTGGGGGAGGAGGTTTCAGACCCTTGGCCTCTCAATTGTGGTGTGCCACAGGGCTCTATCCTCTCTCCCATGCTATTTAATATCTATATGAAGCCGCTGGGGACAATCATCAGGAGATTTGGGCTGCAGTGTCACCAATATGCAGATGACACTCAGCTCTATCTCTCGTTTAAATCTTCACCAGAGTCTGCTGTGGAGACCATGTCCAAGTGCCTGGAATCCGTGAGTGGATGGATGGGAAGGAACAGGCTGAAGTTGAATCCTGATAAGACTGAGGTGCTACTCGTGGGAGACAAGGGAAGGCTGGGAGATGTTGACCTGGTGTTTGACGGGGTGAAATTGCCCCTGAAGGACCAGGTCCGCAGCCTTGGGGTTGTTCTTGATTCCAAGCTGTCCATGGAGGCTCAGATTTCGGCAGTGAGCCGGGCAGCTTGGTATCAATTATACCTCATTCGTAGACTGCAGCCCTACCTTCCTGCTCATCAGCTCCCACTGGTGGTACATGCCCTGGTCACCTCTCGGTTGGATTACTGTAATGCGCTCTACGTGGGGTTACCCTTGAAAACGGTCCGGAAATTACAACTTATACAAAATGCTGCGGCTCGACTACTTACAAACTGTCGCCGCCGGGAACACATCACCCCAGTGTTGTTCGACCTACACTGGCTTCCAGTTATTTTCCGGGCCCAATTCAAGGTGTTGGTATTAACCTTTAAATCCCTATACGGTCTCAGCCCAGTTTATCTGATGGAGCGCCTCCAGCGCCACCAACCATGCCGCCCAACAAGATCAGCCACACAGGACCTTCTCTCAATCCCGCCAACTAAAACATCTAGGTTGGCGGGGACAAGAGAGAGGGCATTTTCAGTGGCGGCCCCCACTCTCTGGAACTCCCTCCCGTATGACCTTCGACATGCCCCTTCCCTGAATGTATTCCGCCAAGCTTTGAAGACCTGGCTCTTCAGACAGGCCTTTGGGACTTACGGGGAGGGTTAAATTTTTACGACGAATAGCCTACTACTCTGTACTGGAACTGTTTTATTGTTTTATTGTTATATTGTATTTTATGATGTATTTTATTATGATGTAATGTATTGTTGTTAAATTGTACGTCGCCTAGAGTGGCCATTGGCCAGATAGGCGACCCACAAATTAAATTATTATTATTATTTATTATTTCATTCATTCATTGCATTTGTATACCGCCCCATAGCCGAAGCTCTCTGGGCGGTTTACAACGATTAAAAACATTAAAAACAAATATACAAATTTAAAAACACATTTTTAAAAAGTAATTTAAATTTAATTTCAAATGATTGCCAGAATGCAAGGCATGTTGTATTAACAGTCATTACTTGTTTTTAAACCATTAAGGCTGAAGTCCTTTCAGGGCTTGCTTGGGAGTAAGCCTCATTAAACAACGGGATTTGCTTTTGGGTAAACAAGCATAGGATTGTGCTCCATGAGATTGGTTCAGGAGACTCTGCTCTGCAGAGCTACCAATAGATTTCAGGTAATGAGGATCATAAATACATTTGAATGATATTTGCCTTCATTTGGTTCTGGTAGCTGTGGAGGCAATCTGTGTTCCCTGAATGATCAAATGTTTTGCTTGTGGAGATTAAATAAGAGCTGTATTAATCATAGGAAGGAAAATGGGCTCTAGAGACACCCTTACAAGATACCACAGTCATGCTTTTGATTTGCTTCTGCCCTCTTATGGACTGAAGAACTTGACGGGTGGTGAATTACAACACAGCAGGAAAAGCAAAGCTGTAACATATGGCTGCATTCTAATTTTCCCCTAAGGGGGAAAGTCCAAAATGACCCTTAAGATGCATTTTAAGTTTTGGGACGTGTCATTTGTGAATGATATTAATACAAGCGAAGGAAGCAGAAAAGAGCCATTTTATACTGACGCCTAGCATTAAAATTAATGCAAGTCATTCATGCACAAATAAATTAAATAGCACCAAAGCCAGTAAAGATCTTAGGAAGGGGCACTACTTATGTTATCTGATTTATTACATTTTATCCTCCCCTTTCTTCAAGGAGCTAAAGATAGCATACATGGGGCAATTCCATTTTATCCTCAGAGTAACTCTGGAAGGCATATTTGGATTATGTGCTCAAATAGTTAGCCAGCCATTCCTAGTAAGTATTATAAATAATGATTTCATGTTATGTGCCTATTGACAGACAATCTTTAGAAGTAAACTTATCCTCACAAAGGAGTCCCCTCAAAAAATCCACAACAAGGCACAGTTATAAGAGGTGTCATATTTCAAACTTCTATGTGTAAATAAAATGTGTATAGAGCAGTGAATACATTGTCAAATTCCATGTTTTTCAAAGTCAGGGAAACCAAAGGACATGCTATCATGACTATAAAATAAATGGTAATTAATCAAAATGTATTTAATTGGAGGCTGTGGATTGTTGTTGGAGAAGATGGCAGTGTAATTCAAAAGTTCCTCTGCAGGAAGTGTGTGGATGGGACACAGGCAGAGGTGGCCGTAGGTGGTCACTGCAGCACCCTTCTTGCACCTGCCAGATGTAAACATGGGTGGACCAGAAATAGAATACTGTAGCGACAATGAAGTGGGGAGGTGCCCTGGGAAGCACAGCAGCTAGATGAACAGTGGCCATTGGGAGCATCAGGGCATTCTGGCTTGGAGCATTACACTGAGACAGGACACAGACAAATCAAAGACAAGGTAAAAGAGAGAAAGAGAAAAGGGATAATGTAAGGCTATAGGAGCAACCAAGAGGAAGAAGAGAAGGTGATTGGCACCAGGAGTATTCGGAAAGGAGTCTGATCACGAAGAACACTGGTGAACCAGAGTTTGTTTATTAATTTAGCTGGGGCTGACAACAGAACCTACTGATGAGAAAGTTCTCTCTCTTTCATGGGAAGTAGGGACTCACCAGGCAGACCTTGAAGTAAGGGTGCTCTCTGGGGTTCTCAGCATCCTCTCTAGACAGAACTTCTCAAGCCAATTTATGGTCAGCTGAATTCACTCTGTCCAAGAAATGGGAAAGGTAATGCAGCAAGGAAGATACAGGTGTAGTACAAAAGTCCCCAAATTAAACCTTCTGGCTGATAGCCAGCTTGACAGTTCAGAGCTCCTAGCAACAGCAATGAACCTATCGTAAAGAAAGGTTGAGACACCTTTGAAGGTTGAAGACTTTGAAGGATGCAAAAATTGACTAGCTTTCTGCCAATGCTGGGGGATATTGTGGCCTCTAGTCAAAGCTTCTATATAATTTGACAGCACTGGGGGCAGCACTTGTTGATGTATCAGCAAAAACAGTCACTAGAGCAATAAATTGGCGTTTGAACACCAATCAAAGCAGTAAAGACTGGTTGCAGCTACTAGAGACCTCTTGGTAGAGCTGGAAGACTAGGAGTATCGGAATTGTCAGTATAACTTTTGTATCAGATATCTGCAAGAACAAGAGGAAAGGAGGGGGATGTGCAAGCCTTTCTGATTATGGTTTGCAGACTTGTTGAAACTGGATATAATATTCACGGTGATGATATTCCTAACGCAGTGGAATTCCCACTGTGAAAGATCCCCAGAGTGCGTCTGGCATCTTCACTATATAGTTTTCGGTAAATGCTGAAGGGAAAATCTCTTTACCTTTGACACCCGAGATATGTGTTTTCAGGATCCACCCTATTCCTGTGACTGTAATTTGTTTTAACTATTTAAATACTGAATTTTATTTATTTATTGTTTGATTTATATCCCGCCCTTCCTCCCAGCAGGATCCCGTAAATAATTATAAATAAATAATTTTAAATTATTGTAACCTGCCCTGGGACCTGCTAGTGAAGGGTGGAGGATGACGAAGAAGCATATAACTCTCTTGGCTTGAGACTGCAACATTGTACTCACTTGAAATCACTGTTTCATTTGCGACGTAAAGGGTCAAGAATACAGTCTTCCAGGCACTCTGGAATTATTGAGAGCTCCAAAATAAAGTGGAGGCAAGTGAAATATTCCAAGATTTGTGGTACCTCACAAGCCAAACAGTATAAATCTATTTCTTTGCTAAAACAGGATACCAAGCTCCTCTCTGCTATAACAATGTATAGGCTAAATCCACTTATTTACAAGTATATTTCCCTGGACCAAACTGGGTTTATCCCCAAACATCAGCTGGCTGCAGGGTCCTGAATGTGATACATTTTAGCAATAAAAGCAAGCAGCCGGTCCTACTTCTGTTCCTGCATGCTCTTAAGATGTTTCATAGGGTGTAGTGGCTTGTTATGAGGATCCTTTTTGCTAAACTGAAATTTGGAGGGGAAATTCCTAAATATAAGATTCAGGTATATTCTAATCTGTTGCACTGATCCACACAAATGCCGACCCCCCTGGGAAGAGACACCAGGCAGGACTGCCCAATGTTACCACTGCTATTTGTGGTACTGAATGAGCTCAGACCATGTGATCAGGGCTGGCTCCAGGCATGCCGGAGCCCTTGGGCACCAGCCTGCCCTGGGCCCCTCCGCTCCCCTTCCACGATCTGCAGCAGGAGCCACAGATCGCAGGACAGGAGCTTCCGAGCCGCCCACCATCCCCCCACTATCCCCCCGCTTCACCTACCATTCTCCACTGTTCTTTGCGGCTGTGCGCACTGCGTACACAGAGTTGCCATCAATCAAGATGGCGGCTGAGATTTCCATAAGGAGCTGAAGCCTCTGCTGCCATCTTGGTTGATGGCACGCACATGTGTTCATTGCTGCCATCAACCAAGATGGCGGCAGAGGCTTCAGCCCCTTATGGAAACCTCGGCCACCATCTTGATTGATGGCAACCCTGCGCGCACTGCAAAAAACAGCAGAGAGAAAGGTAGGTGAAGCGGGGGGATGGCGGGCAGCTCAGAAGCTCCTCCTGCCCTGAGATCCACTGCTCCTGCCACAGATCATAGAAGGGGAATGGAGGGGCCCCTCAGGGGCCTATGTAGCTCCAGGGGCCCTCGGGCCAGTGCCCCACCTGGCTGCCCTTTAGAACCGGCCCTACATGTGATCTAGAAGGTAAAAAAAGGTAATGATGCAAGGAGTACACCACATTATCATTTTATTTGTGGATGATGCCCTACTAAAGGCAGGCCCTACCTGAACTGAAAAAGGAGTTTCTGGACTTCCAGGGTGTAGTGGAATTTGAAAATAATTTTAAGAAGTTTAACCTGATATACCTCAGCATGCCAGTATCACAACAGAAAAAGAAAACTGCAGGAACTTTCAGGTTTCCAAACTCAGAGGAAGGCAATGGTAAACCATCTCTGAATACCTCTTAACATAAAAACCCTATGAACAGAGTATCCAAAATGCAACACGAGATAGTGCTGGAAGATGAGACCCCCAGGTCAGAAAGCACTCACCGAGCTACTGGGGATGAACAAAGGACAAGTACAAGTAGCGTTGTGATTAATGACACCTCTGGGTCAAAGCTGAAAGGAAGCCCAGAGGCTGATGCGCACTGATGTGAAAGGAGAGTCCAGAGTTGTACGACGCACACAATAGGAACATGGAATGTCTCCCTGTTTAAATAGCCATGGTATACCCCGGAGCTGAGAGTGATGAAACAAGAGAGGAGGAGGCTTGAGTGCAGATGGAGGCGAACTCCTGACGGATGCAATTATGCTTTGGTAAGTGCCTCCACTAATTTGTATATAGAAGCGGTAAGGGCAGCAAAAAGTGTTATTTTGCTGCCACTATTAGATCATCTTTATGCCGCTTTTTAAGATAGTACGAGGGCTTTTACACTCTGGCCCTCAGGACACCACAGAGTCATCTGAAGCCCGCTGCAACGAGTTTGCGGGGCACTTCCAAAATAAAATCGCATGCATCCGTAGGGATCTCGACTCTGACTGCCTACATTTCTTGCAGGAAGGTAGTCATCTGACATGTATCAAAAGCACGTTCGTCACAGAGGAGATCATGTCCCAAATTCCTAAACAAATTGCAGAACCTGTGAGTTCCAATTTATGACAATTAGAATGGAAAGCTTCTTCTCTTGGCTAGTGTGGGATGAAAGAAAAAACAGAGTGCTGAATGAAGAGAGGGAGTTTACTTCCAGACCTACTGGAGCAAGACCCACACCTTGAAGAGTTCCCTCTCCCCTTTGCTCTCTGTTGGGGCAGCTTGGCCTCAGTCCATGAGAAATTGCAGCATGAGGGTAGAACATTTGCACATTAAACCAGTTGCGTGAGCCAATTCTGTATGGATTCTCACTTCACTGTGTTTGTAAAACAATGTCTTCATAGTGGGAAAGTACTGGGGTGCATCAGCTTACCAGTGATGCCAACCACAGATGCTTGCTCTTGACAATAGTGTCTCCCTTTTCATCTGTACAGTGTTGGAGGGTATGGTTCCCACTTCAGATGCTGCATTTTAAAAAAAAGTGAAAGAGGAAGCATGTATCACTCATGCTTCCTCTCCTTTTGCAGTTATGTAATGCTCAAAGCCATGCTAAGCAAAATGCAGAAGTAGGTTGTTCATAGTAGTCATGAGTTCAAACAGAACCTGCCTAGCTCCCCGTGTTGTGTAAAACATGAATGGGAACAGAGCAGCCCTTCGGCCAGCAAGTACTGGAGGCAGAAAAGACACGGAATAGAGATGGGAAATATGCTTCTCTGGACATTTCCTGAAAAGCCTTTTGATATCAGCAAGGTAATAGTCCCCAAAAGGTCAAAATCTTTCACACTGCCATAAGTGATTTTTATTAGCCTTTACTCTGGACTCTTTCACCTTTTCAGAATCAGTTCTTGAGTTATTCCAAATCTGTATTTCAAAACCTTGACAAATTCCCAATTGCATCACAGAGAGCAGGAAATGGGTCCGGGTAAGAAGTGAAATAATTGTTTAATTCAAATACAAAAAGATAAAAACTATTCCTTTTCTTCAGAACTATTGTTTAATCATATGCTAATTTATGTGAATTTAATTAACTAATTAATTAATTTATTAGCTTGTGAGATTAAGACTTTTTTGGTTAGGAGATAGCATATTGGCTGTATACTATAGCCAGCGTGGATTTTTCATATTCCGCAATGTTAAATTGAAAATACCCCCATGCTATTCTGATGCTTCCCATAAGCTCATTTCAAAACAAAACCTTACAAAACTTATAGTCCTGAACTCAGAAACACTTGCTTAACAACACTCTCAATTTTCATGGCGATACACAAAACAGTCAGAGAGAATAGAGAGTTCAAAGTCTAAAAAGAGTGGGGGGAAACCCAGAGCCCTTTTGGACTTTTTTCTGTCAAGAGTTCTCATAATCTGTTGAAATTCATTAAAAAAAATCAGCCATGTTCACAGAGTACCTGTAAATGACCCTGCCCCATACTCTGACCTTCATCTTCTGCAGTTTAAAAGTTTAAAAAATGCCTGGCGGATTTTTAATTAATTTAAGAAATTTTGGCTTGAACCCAATTATAATGTCAGGCATGCTCAGTAAGAACCAACTGTCAGTGTTCTAAATGCCAGACTCACAGCTGGTGGGCTTGCCTAATCAGGGGGCCACACCCACACCAGACTTTGATTTCAGTGAGACAGTCATGCATTCCCTCAAAGAATCCTGGGAAGTGTAGTTTGTGAAGGGTGCTGAGAGGAGACTCCTATTCCACTGACAGAGCTGCAGTGGCCAGAGTGGTTTAACAGTCAGCCACTCTGAAGGTCTGTGAGTGGAACAGGGTGTCTCCTAGCAACTCTCAGCACCCTTCACTAACTACACTTCCCAGGATTCTTTGAGAGAAGCCATGACTGTCCAAAGTGAAATAAAGACCCGTTGTGGATATCAGGGACAGCTTTGGTTTAAATTTGGATGGGAGGCTACATGTGCTTGCTGTAGAATAAAAAGGTCGAGGAAACACTGAAAAGCAATGATACTGTTCACAATGTTTTCCTTTTGGAAAGGAAATGGGCTTCCCTTCTGCCCAGTGCCCACCTACGCAATCTCCTCCCCCTCCCCTCCCGCAGGTCAGTGTTGGACTGCGACCTGGGAGACCAGGGTTCGAATCCCCGCACAGCCATGAAGCGGACTGGGTGATCTTGGGCCAGTCACTGCCTCTCAGCCTCAGAGAAAGGCAATGGTAAAACCATCTCTGAATACCATTTACCATGAAAACCCGATTCATAGGGTCACCATAAGTCCAGTCGACTTGAAGGCAGTCCATTTCCATTTTCAAACATGATTGCACAGAAATAAATCCCATTGTACTCAAAAAGTATACAAATGTTGAGCCCAGGGGTGACGGACCCAGCCTCCTTCCCGAAGAAGGAGGGGGAAGGCATGAGTTTCAGAAGCCTCAGCCGTTAGGGAGCATGGACAATCCAGCTGTTGTTGAATCTAACCCCAACCTTGGGGAAGAGAGCGAGTCGCCTGCCCCACCAGTTCCCATGGCTGGTCCTGCCCCTCCATGGGACAGCGCTCAGCCCCCCAGCACTCCCACGGGACTGTTGGGGGATGCTCCTGAGAGAGCAGACACTCCTCCTTCACCAAGCAGTATCTTAGAAATGCCCAATGCTTCCCTGCCTTCCGCTCTCCCACCTGCCGATCAGGAACCTGTGCTTTCCGATGAGCCCTTGGAGGCTCGCCCCCCCCCTCACCGCGCTCACAACGTCGGGAGAAGCAGACAAGGCAGAAGGGGGCATGTGTGCGATGGAGTGAGAGGTTACGCCCCAAGACCTCTTCTATTTGAGGCTACCGCGCCCGGAAGTGGGCGCTGAGTCAACTTTCCTCACAAGTTGCAGAGCATGTCTAGAGTGCAGTTAGGGATTGTAGTGAGTTAGCATAGGGGTTTCTATGAGGCGCACAGCCTTTGATATATCCATTACTTTAATAAAACAAGAATTGATTGCACCCTCGTCTCCAACTGGTGGTTCTCACTCTGAACTGGACAACAAATTATCAAACCCACCCTCCCTTCTCCTCCCTCCTATCCCCTCCATCTTGCCCCTTCCCTCCCCCTTCCTTTGCCCCTCTCTCCCCATCCCCTTCCAATCCACTCCTTCCCCCTCCCTCCTTCCCCCATCCCCTTCCAATTCCCTCCTTCCCCTTCCTCCTCCCCCTGGTCAGTTTTACCTATCTTAAGCATGATTGCATGGAAGTAAATACCATTGAACTCTATAAGCATGCAAATGATCAAACCTGCTCTCCCCTTTCCTTTGTCTCCCTCCAATATGCTCCTTCCCTTTCCTCCTCCCCCATGGTCAGTTTTTCCTAGCCTAACCATGATTGCATAGGAGTAAATCCCATTGAACTCAATAAGCATGCAAATGATCACATCTGCTTTTCCCCTCCTGCTCCTCCTCTCCTCTCCCTTCCTCCTCCCCTGCCCATTTCAGCCCTCCCTTCCTCCCCCCCCATCAGTTTTACCTATCATAAATTGCACGGGAGTAAATCACACTGAACTCAATAAACATGCAAATGATCAAACCTGTCCTCCCCTCCCCCTCCTGCCTGCTCCCATCCCAGTACTCCTCTCTGCCTTTCCTCCCTTCCCTCCTCCTTCCCTCCCCATCCCCTGTGGTCAATTTCACCAAATTGTGTTTGCATTTTTACAAATTTGTAGGGCAGTCCAATATCTCAGAGAGGTCAGATCTCCTGCTCCCCTGGTGCATTCACTATAGCTGCCCTATTTCCCTACTTTTTAAAGTTTGATAGAAATATCTGTGGGCTATAGGTACGTTCTTAAACCGCAATGTTTTTTGCCTATTAGTGAACACTGATCTGTTGGGAATAACTGCTGTTATATACATTTATTACAAGATATTTCTGTTTTAAAAAATGATTTCACTGTTGTAGGGTGTTTCAATCTGTGTCAACGTCTTATCTGGAAAATATAATTATTTGAGAGTATTGATTCACTGGTGACTGGGCGATTCTGAGGAGGCTATATAATCAAGAATTTTCAGACATTCCTGTGTTCATTGGGATCCTAATCCTTAGTCTAACAAAATCAATGCAAACCTTGCACTGACTTTAATGGGTCATGGATACAATGCTGCATGGTGTGTTTTTTTTAGATTGTAATCAACCTTTATAAGAGTTGAATTTGTATTTATTGAAAGGCATCATATGACAATGAATACATAATAATCACAAAATGTAGCAATAAATGAAATGAAGGGTAATAGTTCAGTGCAAGAGCAAAAGTGTCTGGTCAATACAGTACCATTAATCTGTTCTCTTTTTCTCCTTTCTTGCCTTTCTTCTTTCTCTACAATAGAAGTGGAACAAAAAGGTAATGAAATACCTTTCACATGTTTTTATATATACGCATACCCATTCTAAGACATTATGGGAGAAAATATTTAACAGGGTAATGCTTTCGTTGAAACTCTTTCATCATTAATTTCACCATTTTAATCTATGGGTTAGAATTTAGCTTTTTTTTCTATTCAGCAGTTTCACCTAATATGTCACTTCTTTCCTAGAAATGTTTACTGGCATCATCCTTTTTTTCCCCTAAAAGATTATTTTATAAATAATTTGGAAGAGTACAGCTCTTATCTTTGCTGTTGTACTTGTATGCTTCTTGATTTCAGCATTACTAAAGCACCAGGAGTAATTTAGAAATTCTCAGAAGGTTTATTCCCTTCTGTAATATAAAGTAATTTAGTATTTGTCAAATGTTTAAAAGTAAAAGTGTTGTACATGTTCAAATGTAAAGAAGGCTTCTGTCCAGAGATTTGAAAGCTAAATTATTTGTGCACCTGTCCTAGGTAAATGTTCGATCAAGGTTACACATGAGCAAATGAGAAAAGAATCAAGATCATGCCCAGCGGCATGCATTGCAACATCCATTGTGCACAGAGAAGTGTGGAGGTGATCCAAACCCTCAATTTCTGTGCGGTATATGAATATGCCTTTGTGCATTTGAGCGTACAGATTGCCCTTGGTAAAAACAGCCCATGGAGATCAAAGGTGGGGTCAACAAGAATGCTTTTCATGCATTCAGTTGTCAGATTGAATATCTGCATAGGACTACTGTAAAATTGCAATGTACAATTTCACACCATCATTACCAAGATATTTTTGGTTTCCAGCACAACAGAGAAAAGTGAAGACATTTAATTCTGCACTAGCATCATGCTGGTGGAAATATGTTGCTAAATTGATGTATGCCCCTGTAGTTGTATCCTGGTGAATCTCCTTCCTACTGGGAAATCTCTTTCTGATTTCTGTGGGAAGTAGCCAACAATATGAATTATGGCGTTTTCCAGGACCCAATCAATAGTTTAGGACTTCCAGTTTAGCTCTGTGCAAGAAAGAGATCCTTCACAGGGATGGCATTGCAATAGATAGGCCTTAGGTTACCTTTAATTTTGGATCAATAGCTAGAAATGAAACATGTTCATGGGCGCACATACGCACACCACTTTTTGGATTAGTGTTGTTGCTGAAAATCGCAGGTATTAAGTCATTTGTAATGGAAATTGCAGGCCCAGAGAGCTTCGGCTATGGGGCGATACATAAACGCAATAAATGAATAAATAATAAATAAATGAAAAGAAGTTATTCTATCTGTATAAAATTGTGCATTTAATCAGTTAACAAGTCGTAGACTGCAATTCCCGTTAGAAATTAAGCAGGGGAAGAAAGGGTTAATTTCCCCTGTCCATGCTTGTTGTGATCCTGTTAATTATTAGCTCCCTCAGCTAATGGTATTTGGATCTTTGAAAACCTGCACTTCAAGTGCAAAGATACATTTAATATCATCTCCAGTTTGACTCTTAAATACTGAATGAGGCTGGGGAGCTGTATGTAATGCATCTATTTTCATGCCTTAAGGAATAGGCCTAGGCAAAACAGTTCAGTGAAAAATTAATATTTTGTAATACCAAATATTTTTTTTCTATATCGAAATCAGCAGTTTTTGTTTTTACTCATTTAAAGTAACTGAGAATTGGCAGTTTGGTGTCTAAAACTACGTGGGGGAGGTGTAAAAAAATAATTCTGAAGTCTGTGGAGTGGATTATTTTAGCTGGTCGATCTTTATTTGCTTAATGCTTTAATTCTCCTGTACGTCAGAGGACATTTCCTCTTGATTCAAGTCTTGATCCTAGCGTTCCTCTACTGAGCTCTTCCTTTTCCTTACTACTATTCTTGTTTGTTTTTTCTCTTCCTTTGGGCTTATTCATTAACAGTTCTTTCTTTTCTCCTGTGGCTGCATTCTCTGTTTATGTACCTGCCCCCAAACCTTTTTTTATTATTTAAAGCCCACTGAACTGTAATAGGTTTGTTTCACTCTTGTATATTTTTAGTTTTTTTAGTTGCTAAGGCACTTTCCTTTGCTCTGCAATAATATCTGTTAAGTATGTAAATTCAAAGGTGGAACATTTGCCAAGAGACTTTTTAAACAAGAGGAATGGAGAACAATTCCTGTGCATTTCCCTTATCCTCTTTTTAGTGTAAAATGCCACTCTCACATTCATTTCAAATTTTAGGTAAGCCTGAATTTCTTTTGAGATCTCCCTTTGTTCTTGAGTTATAAACTTCTAAGTGCATGTTAAAGAAGGCCACCAAGTTTAGTAACTTGATTTGTTTTTAACTTTTTTCCCTCCCTTCAGTTTTTCTTTGCCCTGGACTACTAAAAGGAGTGTATCAGAGTGAACATTTATTTGAATCTGATCACCAGTCGGGAGCCTGGTGTAAGGATCCATTGCAGGCTTCTGACAAAATTTACTACATGCCATGGACCCCATACAGAACTGACACTCTGACAGAGTACTCTTCCAAGGATGATTTCATTGCTGGAAGACCAACTACAACTTACAAGTTGCCACACAGGGTAGATGGCACTGGGTTTGTAGTGTATGATGGGGCTTTATTTTTCAACAAAGAACGAACCAGGAACATTGTCAAATTTGATCTACGGACAAGAATAAAAAGTGGGGAAGCCATCATTGCTAATGCCAACTACCATGACACATCTCCTTACAGATGGGGAGGCAAGTCTGATATAGACTTGGCTGTGGATGAGAATGGTCTTTGGGTGATCTATGCAACTGAGCAAAACAACGGCAAAATAGTAATTAGTCAGCTGAACCCTTACACCTTAAGGATTGAAGGGACATGGGATACATCTTATGACAAGAGGTCGGCTTCCAATGCATTCATGGTGTGTGGCATTTTATATGTGGTGAAATCTGTGTATGAAGATGATGATAATGAAGCAACGGGAAATAAAATAGACTATATTTACAACACTGAACAAAGCAAGGAAAGTGTAGTGGATGTTCCTTTTCCGAACTCATACCAATATATTGCTGCTGTGGATTATAATCCAAGGGACAACCTTCTCTACGTATGGAACAACTACCATGTGGTTAAATACTCTTTGGATTTTGGACCCATGGACAGCAGAACAGGTAAGGCTGTTTGATAAGTTTTTGGTTTTGCATTCCATGATCCTGTACTTTACAGCATGTTGAGCTGTGGCTTAGGGCCAGGCTACCTTTTCTTTTATTAAAAGCAGCAGGAAGAAGGACCGATAGGGTCTATCCAAACTGTTTTCCCAACGTAAATTGCCTCCGTCTCCCTGAAGTTCTTCTTCCTGCAAGGGGAGTGGGGAGGTGTATATCCACATTGTGGTCAGAACCTGCCCTTAGTAGTTAGAACACATCCGTCACCTGTGCAAGGCTTCAGGTTTGATTTCTGGCATTTCTAGTTTTTATTTATAAGATTTCTTACCCGTTCTTCACCATAAAGTCCCAGGGCAGGTTAAAGCAATAGAAAATACAATTATACAAACAGATAAATCATTACAATTTTAAAATGCATAAAACCATTCCAAATTAAACAGGACATTGTTTAAAAGGCCTTGGGCAGCAGGCCTAGAAAAGATCCCAGTTTGAGAATCTGTCCATCAGGGCTCTCAGTACTGTATTAGATGATAAGCCACTGGTATTGCTTGATAACAGATTGTACTGCGTATTCTTATAAAATGCATGTGTGATTCTTATAATGACAGCAGAGCTCCAAATATTTCTGAAATACTGATTTGTTGTTTGCTTGCTTGCTTGCAAAAAGACCTCTACTGTAGTTTAATGGACTGTCTCGCACTTGCTAACTTTGAAAATAAGGGGAATTGAATCATCCCACGCAAAAGCATTCCTCAAGAAAAGCATTGCAGGAATCAGGTGATTTGGAGCAGAGAATGGTGGAGGAGGTAGTGCTTGACCCCTTTCTCTCACTGACACTTTTCTGCTTCAGTCCTCCTCCCTGCCACTGCCTCCACCCCCCACCTCCCGGAGTTCCAGATGCACATTACCCTAGCAACGATTGCACATGTAACTAGTGATGGCACCAAATCTCTAAACAGAAAGGGTTCAAAACCCAAATTTCAGAAGTTTGAGTCTTCAAAGCCATGTTCAAATCAGACCCAGAACCCTCTGAAGTTCAGGCTTATTCTGTGCCACCAGCCTTACTTGCTGCTCCCTTTTTCTAAGTTATTTTGGCTACAGGGAATAGGAGTAAAGAGGCCCTCACAACAGTGTAGGCCTCAGGCTTAGTCAGTAACATGATCTGATGTGTGATTTTGGGAACGTTTTATTCATTCAGACCTATTATTTGGTAGAATCCTCACAGGATCACAAGATTCCAGCAGAAATCTGTTTTCCTCAGGCCAATGACCGATAAATATTTTCTTCTACAGAAATTCACTCCTGAATTTCTTTCCTTCCTTGCAGAAACTTTATCTTGTTTTGTTTTTAAATATGTCTCAGGCCACAACTGAGCATAGGGTGGCCATGAGCCTTACCAAAAACAGAGGACACAGATTTTCAGCTTAGGACCGCAATACCTGATGGACTGCTTCTCCCGACATGAACCCACCCGTACACTACGCTCAACATTTAAGGCCCTCCTCCAGGTGCCTACTCCGAGGGAAGCTCGGAGGATGGCAACAAGGGAGAGGGCCTTCTCAGTGGTGTCCCCCAAGTTATGGAATGATGTTTTTGATGAGGTGCGCCTGGCGCCAACACTGTTGTCTTTTCCGTGCCAGGTCAAGACTTTCCTCTTCTCCCAGGCATTTTAGCATGTGTTTTTAAATTGTTTTTTGTGTTTTATTATTTATTTATTATTATTTAATTTAATTTATATACCGCCCTAGGCCCGAAGGCTCTCTGGGCGGTGTACAAAAAGATAAAAAACAAGCAATATATAAATACAATAAATACAATAAATCAAGAAAACAAAACAAGCAAACAATAAAAGAGCCAAACAACATCCAAAAATACAAATAATGATGAAAATACCATTAAAACACACTTTAAAATGCCTGGGAGTATAAAAAGGTTTTCACCTGGCGCCGGAAGGACAGTAGCGTTGGCGCCAGGCGCACCTCATCGGGGAGGCTGTTCCACAGTTCGGGGGCCACCACAGAAAAGGCCCTGGTTCTAGTCACCACCCTCCGAGCTTCTCGATGGGATGGCACTCGGAGGAGGGCCTTAGATGTTGAGCGCAGTGTCCGGGTAGGGTCATATTGGGAGAGGCGGTCCACCAGGTATTGCGGTCCCATGCCGTGTAGGGCTTTATAGGTCAAAACCAGCACTTTGAATCTAGCCCAGAAACAAACAGGAAGTCAGTGCAGACGGGCCAGAACAGGTGTTATATGAGCGGACCTACTGGTCCGCGTCAGCAATCTGGCCGCTGCATTCTGGACTAGTTGTAGTTTCCGAACAGTCTTCAAGGGCAGCCCAACGTAGAGCGCATTGCAGTAGTCCAGTCTAGAAGTTACCACAGCATGAACAACTGAGGCGAGGTCGTCACTGTCCAGATAGGGACGTAGCTGGGCTACCAGGCGAGGATGGTAGAAAGCATTCCGTGCCACCGAGGCCACCTGGGCCTCCAGTGACAAGGAAGGATCAAAAAGAACTCCCAAGCTACGAGCCTGTTCCTTCAAGGGGAGTGTAACCCCATCAAGAACAGGGTGAACATCCACCATCTGGGCAGACAAGGCACTCACCAACAGCATCTCGGTCTTGTCTGGATTGAGCTTCAGTCTGTTAGCTCCCATCCAGTCCATTATCGCGGCCAGGCAGCGGTTTAGCACGTTAACAGCCTCACCTGAAGAGGATGAAAAGGAGAAACAGAGCTGCGTGTCATCAGCGTACTGATGGCAACGCACCCCAAAACTCCTGATGACCGCACCCAGCGGCTTCATGTAGATGTTGAAAAGCATGGGGGACAGTACCGATCCCTGCGGGACTCCACAATGGAGAGTCCAGGGCATCGAGCAGTGTTCCCCAAGCACTACCTTCTGGTGGCGACCCACCAAGTAGGAGCGGAGCCACTGCCAAGCAGTACCCCCAACTCCCAACTCCGTGAGTCTTCCCAGAAGGATACCATGGTCGATGGTATCAAAAGCAGCTGAGAGATCAAGGAGAATCAACAGAGTCACACTCCCCCTGTCCCTCTCCCGACAAAGGTCATCATACAGGGCGACCAAGGCTGTTTCGGTGCCAAAACCGGGCCTGAAACCGGATTGAAATGGATCAAGATAATCTTAAATTAAATTTTAAAATTTGTATATTTTTTATTGTTTTTAATTGCTGTAAACTGCCCAGAGAGCTTCGGCTGTGGGGCAGCATATAAATGTAATAAATAAATAAATAAATTTTCATAAAATTTGCAGATGCAAATATATATGTATAGATGCAAATTTAGAAATAATTAATATTCAAATAGAAACACAACACATCACCATAATGGATAGGACTGTGACCCACCTGTGTGTGACTGCTTAATCTATTGTCCAGCTTTCTCTGTTGATGAGCAACTTCGAGACCATTGCTCTTACCTTTCAACTGGATTTGGACTAGACAGTGCTTCAAAATAGAGGATGCCTTCAAATAGAGGACTGTCCTCTGTAAAGCAGGACACATGCCCTTGACAAAACAGCTGAAGTTAGTTATGTTTGAGCTAAACTAAAGCCTACCATTTTCCGAGGGGATAGAGAAGAAGAGGCCAAGAAAGGAGCTAGCTCTTCATTTGCAACCGAAGGATTTGTGCTGAGCAAGTCTGGGAAAATGAGCAGGTGTTGGGAAGGGTAGATGGGCCCTGCTGAGGTGTAGAGCCACAGACAGCAGTAGAAAAGGGCTTGATCCATAGGGATGCCTACCATCACAGGTAGGTCATATAGCCCAAGCAAAGGAGAGGTTAGTTGTCCCAGGCAGACAGCTAAGGCAGGACCAGCACATTGGAGAGGGGCCTAGGTTTGGATTCCATGATCACAGTTAGTGATCTTAAAGCTGTGGCCAACTATACAAGCCATTTCAGTCTGGAACAACTGACAGATCTTTATAGCCTGAGCTAGGTATTCGTTGGCAAGTGGCACCACCCCCTGAATATTGCATTTGCCCAGTTAAAGTCCCAGTGCCTACCTCCATGGCCGGTTCTAAAGGGCGGCCAGATGGGGCACTGGCCCGAGCGCCCCTGGAGCTACAGGGCTCCCCTTCCACTATCTGCGGCAGGAGCCATGGACCACAGGACAGGAGGAGCTTCTGAGCCGCCCACCATCCCCCCGCTTCACCTACCTTTCTCTCTGCTGTTTTTTGCAGTGCGCACAGGGTTGCCATCAATCAAGATGGCAGCCAAGGTTTCCGTAAGGGGCTGAAGCCTCTGCCACCATCTTGGTTGATGGCAGCAATGTGCATGTGTGCGTGCCATCAACCAAGATGGCGGCAGAGGCTTTAGCCCCTTATGAAAACCTCGGCTGCCATCTTGATTGAAGGCAACCCTGCACATGCAGTGTGCACAGCCACAAAAAACAGCAGAGAAAGATAGATGAAGCAGGGGGATGGTGGGCGGCTCGGAAGCTCCTGTCCTGCGATCCATGGCTCCTGCTGCGGATCACGGAAGAGGAGTGGAGGGGCCCGGGGCAGGCTGGTGCCCAAGGGCCCCGGCATGCCTGGAGCTGGCCCTGCGTACCTCTAAAACCTTTAGCTGCTTCTAGGCCCTGTGGTTCCAAGCTGAGGAAATATCTCCTCAGGGCTTGAGACACAAGTGCCAGAGGTCAGATGAAGAGGCCTGATGGGCTGGGCTCAGCCTGCATTCTCCCTATGCCTGCCTTAACTAAACAAGATAAGGAAAGGAATTTAGGGAAGGGTTAAGGGATGGTCAGTTGGCAGTAGAGAAATAGGCAAAGTGAAACTTGACATGATCAGAAATGATACTGAAATAAGTAGTATTGAGAAGAAACTTAAAGGAGAATATGGAATTGTGGATTGACAAATAAAGGAGGAGTGTTGCAGGCAGGAGTGGAAAGAGAAAAGACAACTGTCAAGACACAATCATGTTTTCCACTTGTTTTGTTCATAACATAGTTTTTATTTTGAAAAGAAACTATGTACCTTGCCTCATGAGTGGCATTACCGGATTCTAAAAATACCTGGCTGTGAGTCGTATGCTGTTAGAATGCATTTGTATAAGTTGTGAAGAAACAGGTTTTCATCAACAGAGAAAACTGAACCTGCTTGTAGTACCAAGGTTTAAATGAGCTGTCTTTGGGTATTTTATGGAAGTTGGAATTATTGAAAGATAGAAATTTTGCATCTGTCTTGTGTATAGAATGATATTTGTGAGTGTTATGATAAGTATAGAGCATGGGTGGGGGATCTTTATATTTGATAGGTGGTGGAGCAACCCACCTGTGAATCACATGATGTCATTATGTCATCACATGATTGACAGGTGGGTTGTTCATCTATCAATATCCCTTGTGCAAGGTTCCCAAGCTTAGGAAACACAGCATGAGAGACTTTGCCAGATCCACGTTGTGGAAACCTTCCCACACTTCCAAATATCGGGTGGAAAGGTTAAATGTGGGGATGCTCACAAAGCTCTCCACATGATTCTCCTTTCCATCCCCAATGTTGGAGGTGGGAAGGAGCCGCTTGGGGAGGCTTCAAAGAGCAGTGCAGTTTCCCCCCCTTTAATGAGGATGGTGCCTTGCTCCAGCAAAGGAACAACTAGGAGCCTGCTTTAAGCTCCTTTGAAGCCCCTCCCTTACATGCCCCACAGCTGATGTCATGTGGCCGTGATGTCCCCAAAACATGGTGAGGCCTTACAGGCCAGGTTTGGCCCTACAGGTTAGAGGTTTCCCACCTCTAGTATATAGTTTGTACTTTCTTTTTTAAAACAAATTGGCCCTCCTTGCCACCCCAAATGCATGTGATATTTTGGGTATTGTAAGTGGGATAGGGGACATGATGGTATCAGGGACCAGGAGTCAGATTCCTCTTTATTTTTTTATTTTTATTTATTTAATTTAATTTATATACCGCCCTAAGCCCGGAGGCTCTCTGGGCGGTGTACAAAAAGATAAAAACCAGCACAATATATAAATACAATAAATACAATAAATCAAGAAACAAAACAAACAAACAACAAAAGAACCAAACAACGTCCAAAATACAGAAATGCGGTTAAAATACACTTTAAAATGCCTGGGAGTATAAAAAGGTTTTCACCTGGCGCCGAAAAGATAGTAGCGTCGGCGCCAGGCGCACCTCATCGCAGAAACTGTTCCACAGTTTGGGGGCCACCACTGAAAAGGCCCTAGCTCTAGTCACCACCCTCCGAGCTTCTCGATGGGATGGTACTCGGAGGAGGGCCTTAGATGTTGAGCGCAGTGTATGGGTAGGTTCATATTGGGAGAGGCGTTCCACCAGGTATTGCGGTCCCATGCCGTGTAGGGCTTTATAGGTCAAAACCAGCACTTTGAATCTAGCCCAGAAACAAATTGGAAGCCAGTGCAGATGGGCCAGAACGGGTGTTATATGAGCGGACCTTCTGGTCCGCGTCAACAATCTGGCCGCTGCATTCTGGACTAGTTGTAGTTTCCGAACAGTCTTCAAGGGCAGCCCAACGTAGAGCGCGTTTCAGTAGTCCAATCTAGAAGTTACCAGAGCATGAACAACTGAGGCGAGGTCGTCACTGTCCAGATAGGGACGTAGCTGGGCTACCAATTGAAGATGGTAAAAAGCGTTCCATGCCACCGAGGCCCCTGGGCCTCCAGTGACAAGGAAGGATTGAAAAGAACTCCCAAGCTACGAACCTGTTCCTTCAAGGGGAGTGTAACCCCATCAAGAACAGGATAAACATCCACCATCTGAGCAGAGAAGGCACTCACCAACAGCGTCTCGGTCTTGTCTGGATTGAGCTTCAGTCTGTTAGCTCCCATCCAGTCCATTATCGCGGCCAGGCAACGGTTTAGCACGTTAACAGCCTCACCCAAAGAGGATGAAAAGGAGAAATAGAGCTGCGTGTCATCAGCGTACTGATGACAACGCACCCCAAAACTCCTGATGACCGCACCCAGCGGCTTCATGTAGATGTTGAAAAGCATGGGGGACAGTACCGATCCCTGCGGGACTCCACAATGGAGAGTCCAGGGTATCGAGCAATGTTCCCCAAGCACTACCTTCTGGTGACGACCCACCAAGTAGGAGCGGAGCCACTGCCAAGCAGTACCCCCAACTCCCAACTCCGTGAGTCTTCCCAGAAGGATACCATGGTTGATGGTATCAAAAGCAGCTGAGAGATCAAGGAGAATCAACAGAGTCACACACCCCCTGTCCCTCTCCCGACAAAGGTCATCATACAGGGCGACCAAGGCTGTTTCGGTGCCAAAACCGGGCCTGAAACCGGATTGAAATGGATCAAGATAATCAGTGTCATCCAAGAGCCCCTGGAGCTGGCCGGCAACCACCCGTTCCAGTACCTTGCCCAAGAACGGAACATTCGCCACAGGTCTATAGTTGTTCAGGTTATCTGGGTCCAAGGAGGGTTTCTTCAGGAGCGGTCTCACTATCGCCTCTTTTAGGCAGTCAGGGACCACTCCCTCTCTCAAAGAGGCATTTATTATCTCCTTGGCCCAGCCGGCGGTTCCGGTCCTGCCAGCTTTCACCAGCCAAGAGGGGCAAGGGTCCAGAACAGATGTGGTCGCCCGCACCAGTCCAAGGATCTTGTCAACATCCTCAAGCTGTACTTGATGATGGAGCAGTATATTCCCTCCTAAAGCAACATAAGAGCTTTGTGTGCATACAGCACAGCCTGAGCCCTTTTCTACTTAGTCCTGCCCCAATCTGCCTTGAACCCAGCCTGAACCTCACCCTGCACCCAACATCAGTTCTTATTTGACTCACCTTGGCACAGGACAGGACAATTAGAACCCTTCAGATCCTTCTAGCAGCAATGCCTTGGGGTTAATTAAACAAAAGTCCCCCAGCACCATTCTCTAGAATCAGATCTCCAAATTGGATCAGAAACACCAGAACACCATGTCTGCAATTCCCAACCTTGAGATCCTCTTCAGAAGGATATGACTGATAATTTGATAGTATTGAAAACCACTTAGAGATGCTGGTTGCACCCCGTCCCCCACCATCTCTCTCTCTAGGTAGCGTGACCAAGGCCATTTCCCTGTCAAACCCAGGTCTCAACCCAGATTGAAATGGGCCCACATAATTGGTCTGACCAACAGTGCCTGGAGCTTCCCAGCAACTACCAACCTGAGCACCTTGCTGAAGAAGGGGCTATTTATGACCAGTTGGAAACTGTTGCACTTTTTGTGGGTTTCTTTAGGTGGCATTGAGGACCATTTCCTCTCAAAAAGAGGCATTAAGCCCATTTGATTGGATTGTCCTTTTTTGGATTTAAGAAGCAAAAATGGGAAAGGGTTGAGTAGACATGTCAGGCTGGACCCCTCCAAGCACTTTGTCAGTATCCTTAAGCTACAGCGATTGAAACTCATCCTGTATCAGACGCATCCCAAGCCGTATACGCACAATTAGTGGTGCCCAGGTCAAGTCAAATAGGAGGGCCTCTGTCCTTGCTGAAGAAGCATGTTAACAGTGTACCTTGAAGCATTCCTTTACATCACTTGAAAGGCTACGTTGCAGCAGCCTCACCTGGAAAAGCTCCACCAGATGTCACTCTGAGGATGGAGGAAGGGTCATCCTGCCTGCATATTTCCTGCCCATGAGATTAAGGGAGAAGGGGAGTTTGTAAATTTTAAGGAGGAACTTCCCCTTTTTATTGGGGTTTAAGATTCTCTAGCTCTCTCACTCACCCCATCTTATAACAGGATTTCAAACCCATCTGGGCCAGATAGCCTCACTCGCTTCTTCCCCCTCTCAAGGTATCAGAGAGAGGGAGACATGGGGCTTCCCTCCTTGGGTCTCACTCCATCCATCACTGCAGGGTTCCTTCTCCAAAGCCCACCCCCACCCTCCACTGATATCTGGTTTCTCAGGGGCCAAGGAAGCCTCAGCCGTCCAGTGCAGTTCCCCCTTTTCCCTTCTCCTCCCTTTCTACTTTCATGCCCAGAGTAGCTTACGACAAAAACAAAACAAAAACTACTCTAATCATAGAATCATACAGTTGGAAAGGGCCTATAAGGCCATTCAGTCCAAACCCCTGCTCAATCCAGGAATCCAGATAAAAGCATGCCCGACAGGTGGCTGTCCAGCTGCCTCTTGAAGGCCTCCAGTGTTGGAGAGCCCACCGCCTCCCCAGGTAATTGGTTCCATTGTTGTACTGCTCTAACAGTTAGGAATTTTTTTCCTGATGTTCAGCTGAAATCTGGCTTCCTGTAACTTCAGCCCATTATTTTGTGTCCTGCAGTCTGGAATGATCAAGAACAGGTCCTGGCCCTCCTCTGTGTGACACCCTTTAACAGTGCTCTCATATCTCCCCTCAATATTCTCTTCTCAAAGCTAAACATGCCCAGTTCTTTCAGTCTCTCCTCATAGGGCTTTGTTTCCAGTCCCCTGATCATCCTTGTTGTCTTCCTCTGAACCCGTTCCAGTTTGTCTGTATCCTTCTTAAAGTTCAGTGTCCAGAACTGGATGCAGTACCCAAGATGAGGCCTAACCAGTGCTGAGTAGAGGGCAACCAATACTTCACACAATTTGGAAACGATACTTCTGTTAATGTAGCCTAAAATAGCATGTGCCTTTTTTTCAGCCACATCACACTGTTGGCTCATAGTTCTCTTGTGATCAACAACAATTCCAAGAACCTTCTTGCATGTCATATTGCTGAGCCAAATATCCCTCGTCTCATAACTGTCCCTTTGGTTTCTTTTTCCTAGATGTAGAACTTTGCACTTATCCCTGTTAAATTTCATTCTGTTGTTTTCAGCCCAATGCTCCAGCCTATCAAGATCCCTTTGAATTTTGTTTCTGTCTTCCAAGGTATTAGCTATCCCTCCCAATTTTGTGTCATCCACAAATTTGATAAGCATTCCCTGCACCTCCTCATAGAAGTCATTAATAACAATGTCGAAGAGCATTGGGCCGAGGACCAAGCCCTGCGGTACCCTGCTCGTTACCTCCTCCCAGTTTGAGAAGGAACCGTTGGTTTTTCCTCCAGCCCACATTTAGGTAGCTTGCTAATCAGAATATCATGGGGCACTTTGTCAAAAGCTTTGCTGAAGTCAAGATATATTATGTCCAAAGCATTCCCAGAGTCTACCAGGGAGGTTACCTGATCAAAAACCGAGATAAGATTGGTGTGGCGGGATTTGTTCTTTATAAATCCATGTTGGCTTCTAGTAATCACTCCATTGTTTTCAAGGTGCTTACAGACTGACTGCTTTATAATCTGCACCAGAAGTTTCCCAGGGATTGATGTCAGGCTGACTGGTCTGTAGTTCCCAGGTTCCTTCTTTTTGAAGATTGGGACATTAGCCCTCCTCCAGTCATCGGGCACTTCACCCATCCTCCAAGATTTCACAAAGATCATAGACAGCAGTTCCGAGAGTTCTTCAGCCACTTCCTTCAATGCTCTAGGATGCAGTTCATTGGGCCCTGAATATTTGGACTTGTTCAAAGTGATTAGATATTCTTTGACCATTTGTCTATCAGTCTCAAGCTGTGATCCTGCCCCTTCAACTTTGCGTTTCCCAGGAGAGTCATAGTCCCCCTTTTGGGAGAAGACTGAGCCAAAGTAGGAATTGAGCTCTTTTGCCTTTTCTTTGTCACCTGTGATCATTTTGCTATCCTCATTAGGTAGCTGTGCCACCATTTCTTTTCTGTGTCTTTTACTATGATGTACCTGAAGAAAGCTTTTTTGTTGCTCTTGGCATCTCTTGCTAACCTCAGTTCATTCTCAGCTTTAGCCTTCCTGACTCCATCCCTGCAATTCCGTGCTACCTGTCTGTACTCTTCCTTTGTGGTCTGGCCTTTCAATTTCTGTATGTGCCCTTTTTTTGTTTTCAGGTCATCTGTGAGCTTTCTGTGAAGCCACATTGGCTTTTTCTGCTGTCTTCCCCCTTTTTTCCTTGACGGAATTGTTTGCCATTACGCCTTTAGAATTTCCTCTTTTAGAAACTCCCACATTAGAGTCGCTTGCCTGGCAACTTTATTTACCATTGTTCTGAATTTATTAAAATCAGCTTTCCTGAAGTCCAGGGTGTGTGTATGGCTACTCTCAGCTTTTGCTTCTGTTAAAATAGAATTCAAGTATGGTGTGGTCACTTTCCCCCAGAGTTTCCGTAACTGCCACTTCATCCACCAAGTCATTTCTGTTGGTTAGAGTCAAGTTAAGGATAGCTGACCTTCTAGTTGCTTCCTCCACTTTCTGTAGAATAAGGTTATCTCTCACACAAGTCAGGAATTTCTTGGAGGGGCCATGTGTGGCAGTATTTGCCTCCCAACAGATATCGGGGGTAAGGGAAGTCCCCCATTACTACTACATCATGCCTCCTCGAAACATTGGCAGTTTGCTTTGCAAAGGTTCGTCCTCATCTTCTCCTTGATTGGATGGTTGGTAGCAGACTCCAATTACCATGTTCCTTTTATTCTTTGCCCCATTTATTTTAATCCAGATACTCTTAGTGGAGCTACTAAGCTCATCCTCCTGTATTTCTGTGCAGGGATATACAATTTTAACATATAACACAACTCCTCCCCCCTTTCTATTCCTTCTGTTCTTTTTCAACAAGTTATATCTTTCAACTGCTGTATTCCAGTCATGGGAGACATCCCACCAAGTTTCAGTTATACCTATCAAGTCGTATTTACTCTCCTGTATTAAGAGTTTAAGTTTGTCCTGTTTGTTTCCCATACTCTGGGCATTAGTGTGCAGACTGTTTGATTTACGACCTGGCTTCCTTCCTACATTTTTATTAAGACTATTACTGGGCCCTATTAGAGCCATTTCCTCAGTTCCTCCTACTGTGCACAAGCCTTTGTTAGTCATTACTGCCAAGTTTTCATCTCCCTCCCCCTTAGGATACAGTTTAAAGATCTCCTGATGAATTTCTCCATGCTGTGGCCAAACACATTCTTCCCAGTCCTTGTGAGGTCAAACCCATCACTTGCCAGCAGTCCATATTCCAGGAAGCATAGCCCATGGTCCCAGAATCCAAATCTCTCATGTCAGCTCCACCTTCGTAGCCATTCATTCACCCGGAGTATTTTTCCCTTTCCACTCCTAAGTACTGGAAGGATGCAAGAGAAAACTGTCTGAGCCCCAAAGTCCTCGAGTTTTCTTCTCAGAGCTTCAAAGTCTGACAATATTTCTTCGTAGCTCCGCTTGGCAGTATCATTCATTCTTACCTGGATGAGAAGAAATGGATATCTGTCAGTGGGCTTTATGAGTGATGGCAATCCTTCCATCTCTAATCCATCCTCCAAGGAAGCAGCATACCTGGCGAGTCCATGGATCTTCTCAGCATACTTTGGTTTCAATCCCACACAGTAGGGAGTCTCCCACCACTACTACTCTTTTTTTTGTCATAGAGTGTGGTTTCATTGCCTCTGCTTGACTGAGCTTCAGCCTCTCGCTTGCTATCATGTGGGGTCTCCTGTAATTCTTTTCCTGAAGACTGCCCTCTAGTCTCATCCTCAAGTTCCAGGAAATGGTTCTGTAGTTGGTGATGGGTATCTTCTCGCTCTTCTGCCTTTCAGGTCCCCACCACTGGAGTGTCCTTCTCATCCACAGTCTACTGCCTTTTGTTTCTTTCTTCCTACTTGTATTGGAATGGCCTGTGCTTTGTCCTATCCTTCTTCACGGTAAATAGGAGAGTCCCACTGGTATGTGGTGCGCCATATAAGAGGGAAAAAAGTAGGGACCTCCCCTGCCAAACTCCTGTTGGCTCTCCCTGTTGGCTCTCTCTGTTCACTCACTCTCTGAGAGCTGGCTCGCTTGTATCTCCTCTGGACCAGCTGATTCAGCTCCCTCTGCACTGTTAGGAGTCAGGAAACAGAATGAAACCTCCCAGCACACACAGCTGCAATAAATAACCAACAGTTAATGATATAAAATGACATATATATTAAACATTAAAACAGGCAGGTTCGTGTTGTTGTTTTTAAAAAGCCCTTTCATATTAAAAAGCCCACTGAAATAGTTTCTGGCAGATGTTCAGAGAGGGGACCTGGTGGGTTTTGATGGCGGAATTTTCCTGTAGCACTGCCAGAGAGAAAGTTCAGTCACCTGTGCTCACCCATCAAACTTCTTGAGATAGCACAAAGAACAGGACCTCCAAAGTGGATCTTAATGCCTTGGAATGCATTACAGGAGTAATAGGTCTTGCCGGTTAACCGGGTCTTGGACAATTTAGGGCTGTAATGGCCAAGCCAATATTTTGAATTGAACCCTGAAGCAAATAGATAACCAACGTAGATGATGTAAGACTAAAGTTATATTTTCCAGCTTACAGGCACCAGATAAACGTCTGCTTTTGCAGGAACTGATGCTCCAAGACCATCTTCCACAAAAGCACTTGATGAATAATTACAAGACCCTTAACCCCTTTTATGCAAATATTTTAATGAGGAAAATCACAGATGCACTACTGTGATTATAGAGCCACAAGAGTGGCTGTATGCTATAGTCAGCATGGATTTTCCGCATTCCACAATGTTAAATTCAAAATACCCCCATGCCATTCTGATGCTTCCCATAAGCTCATTTCAAAACAAAACCTTACAAAACTTATAGTCCTAAACACAGAGGGTTGCTTAACAACCCTCTAAATTTTCATGGTGATGCACAAAACAGAGAGAGAATCGAGAGTTCAAAGTGTAAAGAGAGAGAGAGGAAAAAACAGACCCCTTTTGGACTTTTTTTCTGTCAGAGTTCTCATAATTTGTTGAAATTAATTAAAAATCAGCCATGTTCACATAATACCTGTAATCCTATTGCTGACCTTGCCCCATACTCTGACCTTCATCTTTTGCAGTTTAAAAGTTAAAAAAAATGCCTGGTTGATCTTTAATTTATTTAGGAAATTTTGCATTGAACTCAAAGATAAGGCCGGGCATGCTCAGTAAGAACCAACTGTCAGTGTTCTGAAAGCCAGACTCACAGCTGTTTGGCTTGGCTAATTAGGGGGCCACACCCACACTAGGCTTTGTTTCACTTTAGAAAGTCATAGCTTCCCCCAAAGAATCCTGGGAAGTGTAGTTTGTGAAGGGTGCTGAGAAGAGACTCCTATTCCCCTGACAGAGCTCCAGTGGCCAGAGTGGTTTAAAAGTCAGCCACTCTGATTGAGGCTCTGTGAGGGGAACAGGGTGTCAGCTTTGCAGGGAGATGTCAGCGTTGGTGGGGTGCAGGCTGCAGCTGTAAATTCCTTGGTAATTGCCAGGGTCGTAAAGTCTTTAGCCAGCAGCTTGGGTTATAAATCTGCCAGGCTAGCAAGGTAACCAGGGGGAGGCGAGATAAGGGCAGAGGGTTTGTTCCAAGCTCACATGCCAAAATAATCCAAGAAGTGAAGTCAATGGGGGGTCCGAGTCCAGTTTTCCAAGAGGTCAGTCCGAGTCTAGGTTCTGGGAGATAGGAGGAAACGCAGAGGTCACGCCTGATGTTGTAGTCAGCAACACGCTGAAGCCAGGAGCTGTCTTTTAAAGTACACTTCCTAAGACAGGTGTGAGCAATCATCCCTCTGGCATCTGAAAGCGTACCGGCCTTAAATGGCCAGGCCGGCCTCGCTGCTGCCTGATTCTCTGTCGTCTTCGCTCTGCAGGTGAGAGGGGAGTCTCTTGTTCACTGTCTGACTCTGGCTGAAGGGCTTCAGCTGTGTCCTGGATACTGTCCAGCTGAGGGGGAGTGGGGGCTGCGTCCTCAGGAGTTTCGTCTGTTCTTTCTTCTGGGTCTGCTGCTGTTACTCCCGAGTCGCCGTCCCCTTCCTCCTCTGACGAGTCTTCCGAAGGGGCCATGACACAGGGCATCTCCTAGCAACTCTCAGCACCCTTCACTAACTACACTTCCCAGGATTCTTTGGGAGAAACCATGACTGTCTAACATGAAATAAAAGTGGTGTGGATGTGGCTAGGGACAGCTTTGGTTTAAATTTGGGTGGGAGACTACATGTGCCTGCTGTGGGGAAAACACTGGAGTAATTGCTGAAAATTGATACTGTTCACAATGTTTTCCTTTTGGAAAGGAAAGGGGCTTCCCATCTGCCCAGTGCCCACCCATCCAATCTCCTCCCTCCCCCTTCCTTCCTCCTCCTCCCATTCCTGCCCTCCTCTTTCCCTCCCTGCCCTTCTCAGAGGTCAGTTTCACGTATCCTAAGCATGATTTCACAGAAGTAAATCCCACTGAACTCAAAAAGAATGCAAATGATCAAACCTACCTTCATGCTCAGAGGCACATGTTATCAAATTCTTCCAGCCTATACAGGAAGTGGATTGGACTGTGAAAGACCAACCCAAAGTGTATTTGCATTTTTACAAATTTGTAGGACAGTACAATATCTCAGAGAGGTCAGGCCTCCTGCTCCCTTGGTGCATTCACTATAGCTGCCCAATTTCCCTGCTTTTTACAGTTTGATAGAAATATCTGTTGGCTATAGATACATTTTTAAACCGCAAGATTTTTTGCTCATTAGTGAATATACTCTACAGTTATGCCCCTTCTCCCAAACTATGCCAGTGAGTATAGTTTGAGTGGCTACCCATGTGATCTTTTGGGGGACTGTACTTAACAGCAGCAACAACTAAACACTACAGGCCAGCTACCTCAAAGACCCTCATAAATTTTATTGGATGTTACATTACCCCTTTCCCTTTCTCTTATCACAGGAACATCTCTGGTCCAAAATAGGCACTCAAATCTAGTAAGATCCCAGTGCAGAAGAGATAGACATATTAAACAGAAAGAAAGGATCAACACCAAATCAAGTGCAGTTTGCAGAAAAAGCAATAGCAAATCATGAGTTCTATAGTTGAACATAACTAGTGGCAGGGGAGGAATCCAATTGTGCTCACAGCTATTTTTTCTCAAGTACAGCACATTTCAGCCAAATGCAAACTGGAATAAATGTGTGCAGAGGTGTTTTTTATAAAAAGGCCAGCAGTTTTGAGGCCATACAAAGACCAGCAGTTTTAAGGCTCCCCTTCCAAGGGGTCCAGTTCCAAAGCTATGGTCTACCAATGAGAATCCCCTGTGCCTAGTACCCACCAGCCTAATGGTTGTCAGTGACTAACCATGAAAGCTGATCTTAAAACTTGGGCAGGCTCATACAGGTATAGGAGGTCCTTCATAATATGGTTACAAACATTTTTGGGCTTTAAATTCCAAAACCGGAACTCAGAATTGGATAAGGAAACAAAAAGGCACCCTGTGCAACAAATGTAATACAGGTGTCATGTAATCTGAGTGCTCAGCTCCCACAAGTATCCTTTCTAGTTGCCATGTTCTGTATCAGTTGCCATTTCCGAACCGTCTTCAAGGGAACCCCCTCAGAGCACATTTTGTGGATGTAACCATTACTTGTTTGCATTACAACCATTACATGCACTTACCTGGCATGCATCATTGCTCTCCCAATCCTCTTGCTGTCAAGCTGGCATTCTTTTTTATTGTCTTTGCTCATGTGCACACCTTTAAAGATGCACAGAATGCTGTAATGAAACCAGGTTTGGGGGATCATTTGTTTTCTGAAAGCACTCAGCAGAGCATGACTACTCGGTGGGTAGATGTGGACAAGGAGAAATGGGCAAGGATCCTCTATACTGAAAAGGAAGTATAGTTTCATGGTACAGGAAACTCACCACAACTGTGTGGGAAATAGTGAAGGGGTAGGGTAGAGCAACAGGTTTCACTTGTGGGGTAACATCACAGATGGCAGTCATTCCAAGGAGCCGTGCTGAGCAGCAAATGATGCTCAGTTCCACTGTTTGAGTAACAGCTGCAGGAGCCCATGAAAAAAGCTGGGAATGGGAGGAAGGAAATACCTGGAAACTGACATCTAAATGGGTAGGAATTTGCTGCATAATCCAAAAAGCAGCCTGAAAAAAGTTGCCAAGAAGCAAGTGTGATGTTTCATTGTTACATGACTTGGATAGAGCTGAGTGCTTGAGGGAGAGAGGGTTGGATTATTGAGGATAATGATTAGGGTAGTTTAGGTTAGATAGGATAAAAGTGTTATTCCCTAAGGAGAATTTACCAAGTGCAACATATAACAGACTAGTAGACATTGTACTGTAACCAGAGCTTGGGAAAGTTCCTTTTTTGAACTACAACTCCCATCAGCCCCAGCCAGCATGGCCACTGGATTGGGCTGATGGGAGTTCTAGTTCAAAAAAAGTAACTTTTCCAAGCTCTGACTGTAACCATGTGCTTTCAGAACCGTATTAAGTAATCTTGTTTATATTTGTTCCATCTGTTCACAGGTAAATTCCATTTATTTTAACACCTGCCTGATTCTTGGCCTAACTATCATAGAGAACAAGCAGGTTGGCAAAGGGTGAATATAAGCAGATACAGTTATTTACGGTGGCAATGAAGTACACGGTGGAGTGAAACAGTTGCTGGTTTCAGAGGAGCAACCCACAGCTGGGATCTTTAGTGTCAATAAAGTATCCAGAGGGGTTGCGACTTTCTGTTGCCAGGGCAGTCTGTTAAACAAGAACTGGGGGGATAAACAGGGGCCCTAGTAACAGCTTTACCTAACTTTTAGTGTGTGTGTGTGTGTGTGTGTGGTAACTACTTGCTCAAGGCAGAGTGTTGGCAGGGGAGATACAACAGCAAGTCCTTGGCTAGCCCACCACCTAGTAATAACTAGCCAGTGATTATGCTAATAATGTATACTTTTGCCAGGGTGGTTTGGGGATAGCATCCAAAGATTCTAATAAAAGGCAGACAAGCTGAAGGACAGGCAGAGCAATGTTAATGTGGGAAAGAATTATGTGACAGATCCACTGCTGCATCCCAAGCCCTGCCAGCAAAGGCAGACGTTTGTGGGGTGGTTTTCCCCCACATTATACTACAGTGACTCCAGGATTGGTTCTGTCAAGGGATTCACAGGACTTTAGATCCAGATGATCCATCCTGAAATGCCCCACTTGGGAGCTTTCCATTTGCTAATGCTGGTGGTAGCTTTCCAGCCACTGGAATGCATCTGGGACCTCCAGGTGAGAGATACCCCCCCTCTCTCACACACACAACCTTCAACATCAGGAGGGTTAGGATTAAATACTAAGTAGCACAATGGCAGGGTTTCACTGTCAAAGCTAATTTATGATTTGTCTATACATTTGGAACCTCAAACTGTGTCTTGGCATGATGTCTGCTTTGAGAGACTCTGGGGTGGTTTGGTAGAGTGCTGGGCTTGTGCTTGAACCTGATTTAAAAAATTCATTCAGCCATGATGTTCACTAGGTGACTTTTACCCCGTGATCGTCTCTCAGTCTATTTACCTCACAGGTTTGCCCTGAGGATAAATTGAGGAAGACATTGTACATTGTAAGCTCCTGGAATAAAGGATGAAGTAAAAAAAAAAAAACTTTCTGGATGCTTATCTCCTCTGCTATTCTCAATTTCTTCATTTGAAAATAAATTGATAGTTAAAAAACAGCATAAGGCACTAGTTCTGTCTCCTCTCAAGGAAATTGATCTTGAAAAAAGCTACACACACGCACAAAATCAATAACTTATGGAAGAGGGCCATGAGTTAGCAAGCCTCCTTAGCAGATAATTCCCTCATAATCCATAATAAGGTCTAACAATAAAATACGAAATAACAAAATATTAATACCAGTAACAACAAAAATAACTGATCTCTAATAGTTTTGGCCCTAGCAAAACTCCCTAGACACGCCACAGTCAAGATGGTCAGTCAGAGCCCCATCATCCCAGGCCAGGTGGAAAACAGGCCAGCAAAGGAAGGAGAGGACCTTGCAGCACTCACAGTCATGGTGGCCTCTTTTCCATCAGGTTTCAAGTAGTCTCCTTGCAAAGTGAAACAAACTGAAGCCATTTTTAAAATCATATAGAGGTGGAGTGCCTTCCAGGCTTCATAAACTAGTAGCCAGCCAGCCAACACGTGCAAAACGTTTAATTAGCAAGTGCATCCTCATCTTTTTCATGAGGTGTGAAGATCCAAATCCCATATCAAAGAACAAGAAGGCAACAGAGAGATGTCAGAGCTGTATTATTTATTTAATCTTTATTATTTGGGGGAGGGACATTGTAGAACTAAGCAGCAGCACTTCCAAAGCTCACCTACCTGAGATGTGCTCATGTCATAGGTTGTTAAGAGTGGAAGATGATTTGCAGAGACAATTCTCTGAAACAATAGGCCTATTTTTATTGTCTGCCTTTCACTAGCATAGTAAAAGTGCTGCATTATAGTAAATTACTTCCTTTCCACTGCAAAAACAGCTAAATTGCAATAATATCTTGCATTTTTAATAGCACCTCTTAAATTAGTTTTGCTTAATGGGAATGATTGTTGGGGGCTTGGTTTTTTTGATGAAGATAAATATGTAGGCTTAAGGCATGAATCAATATTACAGTGTCATTGAGTAATTTAATTCATTTATTGAAGATTTAAAAGTGGATGAAATTGGCATTTTAATATCTGAAAATACATTTTAACTTCCTGATAAATAGCAATGCAGCCGTTTTGTCCTGGATTCTCCCTTTGAAAGTTCTTGGTTCCAGAATGGCTACTTGAAGATCAGCAGCTGAGTGATCTTTATTTATGCGATGTTTTCCCACTGGTTTCTAAATGTTGCCCTTTTCGATGTGTGATTTATGTCCATTCATTAGTTTGCATAGAGACTGGCTTGTTTGGCCTATGTACATTGCAGAAGGGCATTGCTGGTAGAGAATAGCATATACTGAAAGATAAGCAAGTGAATTAACCCTTGATGCTGCGACTGACATAATTAGGTCCTGTAATAGTGTAGCGTGTGTACATATGCGGACAAAGTTGGCATCTAGATTTGTTGCAGAGTCTGGTTTATGTTTTTGTGTCTGCTATATGGTCTGTTACTGCTGGTGAGCAGCTGTGTAGGTGGGAGATGGGAAGGCTGTCTGTAAACAAGTACAGGCCTGCTGCCCAAGACCTGTGGGAGGGAAGCATTATTGTCCAGGATAACCTCTAAATTATTGATGATACATTTCAGTGCTTTCGCCTGGGAGTGATAGGTGACAAGGGATGTTCAGTTGTTTTCTCTTCTAGGTCTCTCCCGTAGTAGTTTATTCTGAGGTACCAGCCTGGCCTTGTTATCTCCCTTTTCTCTTTGTTAAGTGGGTATTATAGTCTGAAAAATGCCTGATGCAAATCCTGAAGTAGCAGATTTGGCCAAAGTCAAAACAGATATGCTTATATCTTAAGTGTTGGATTTTGTGTTACGTTCTGGATGGAAGCTGGAAGTATGTCAGTATGTGTAATGGTCAGCAGATTTCTAATGCAAAGTAATGCATGCATATCTATTTTGAATCTGATACATAGACAGCTCTAAACTGAGGTACATGGTGGGATAAAGGTTTTTGAAGTCCCAGCAGAACGTAAAAGTGCCTCCTGTGTCTGTGAGTCCATGTTATAAAGATGTTCTGACTCTAGGCAGGGCTCCTAGTCCAAGTGCGGGCATATGCAAGCACAGAGTTCACAGGGACACAAGATCATATACCACTAGCACCAGTTACAGTAAACAGTCAATGTCAAGCAAATGCCAAGTTCCAGCAGGCAAGGCCAGACAAACAAGAGTCCAGATAAGCAAGGCAGAGGTCAAGTCCTAAAGGCAAACAAACAAGATGGATTTGGCTGGACATCAGACAAAACAGGGTTCCAACAACCAGCAAGCCTAGGCTGAGCCTTAAATAGGACTATTACTTCCTTTGAGCAACTAGCCCCATCCCTAATGAGTGGAGCCTCTACTCTTAAAGGGCCGCAGCTTGTTTTAAGAGAGACAAATTCCAGTGCCACATAGAACACTGTGGTTCTGCTATAGCCTCTGGGCTGGAGACCGCTGGGTCTGAAGACAGTAATATGGCATTTTCATGCCAGAAGGGCAATAGCATCACAGACTCCTCTGGTGCTGAAACTTATGAGGAGGCAGGGACATCACAGACTGGTTCAGAGGGCACATTGAGATACATCCTCTGAATTCATAGCCTCTTCCCCTGAGGATGGGGTGTCAGAGCAGTAGGTCATGACAAAAGATTTAAAGAGTCTATGCAGCATCGTCTTCTGGTAACATTGTGAAGATGATGTGTCAGTGCACTGTCCAGTAGTATATTGGGAAGATGATAGTTGTGTGATAGTGCACTTGCTCAGTGTTGTAGTGGAACTATTTCCTGAGTTGTAGACAACTGTTCAATGTGTAGCTGGATAGATGAGTACTATTTTGGGGCGAGTTCTGTGTGTTCCAGGGAGACATGCTGTTGATTATATCATTTGGTTTATCTCTTGTTCTTTGTGTGTGCGTTATGTGCCTTCAAATGGATTATGATTTATGGCTACCCTATGAACCAGCAACCTCCAAGAGCATCTGTCGTGAACCACCCTGTTCAGATCTTGTAAGTTCAGGTCTGTGGCTTCTTTTATGGAATCAATCTATATCTTGTTTGGTCTTCCTCTTTTTCTACTCCCTTCTGTTTCCCAGAATTATTTTCTTTTCTAGTGAATCATGTCATCTCATTATGAGTCCAAAGTGTGATAACCTCAGTTTCATAATTTTAGTTTCTAGAGATAGTTCTGGTTTACTTTGTTCTAACACCCAATTATTTCTCTTTTTTGTGGTCCATGGTATCTACAAAACTCTCCTCCAACACCACATTTCAGATGAGTCGACTTTTCTCTTACCCACTTCTTCACTTTCCAACTTTCACATCCATACATAGAGATTGGGAATACCATGGTCTGAATGATCCTGACTTTGGTGTTCAGTGACACATCTTTGCATTTGAGGACCTTTTCTAGTTCTCTCATAGCTGTTCCCCCCTGTCCTAGCCTTCTTCTGATTTCTTGACTATTGTCTCCATTTTGGTTAATGACTGTGCCAAGGTATTGATAATCCTTGACAAGTTTAACGTCCTCATTATCAACTTTGATGTTATATAAATCTTCTGTTGTCATTACTTTGGTCTTCTTGACGTTCAGCTGTAGTCCTGCTTTTGTACTTTCCTCATTAACTTTTATGAGCATTCATTTCGAATCATTACTGGCTTTGGCTAGTAGTATGGTATTGTCTGCATATCTTAAATTAATGATAATTCTCCCTCCAGTTTTCACACCTCCATCTTGGTTCAATCCTGCTTTCCGTATGATATGTTCTGCATATAGATTAAACAAATCAAGTGATAAAATATATTCCTATCTCACACCCTTTCCGATGGGGAACCAACCAGTTTCTCCCTATTCTGTTCTTACAGCAGCCTCTTGTCCAGAGGATAGGTTGTGCATCAGGACAATCAGATGCTGTGGCACCCCCATTTCTTTTAAAGCATTCTATAGTTTTTCATGTTCTACACAATCAAAGGCTTTGCTGTAATCTGTAAACACAGGGTGATTTTCTTCTGAAATTCCTTGGTCTGTTCCATTATCCAACATATGTTTGCAATATGATCTCTGGAGCCTCTTCCCTTTCAAACTTCAGCTTGGGCATCTGGCATTTCTCGCTCCATATATGATGAGCCTTTGTTGTAGAATCTTGAGCATTACTTTACTTGCATGGGATATTAAGGCAATAGTTCGATAATTACTGCATTCCCTGGGATCCCCTTTCTTTAGAATTGGGATGTATATTGAACGCTTCCAGTCTGTGGACCATTGTTTTCTTTTCCATATTCTTGACAAATTTTTGTCAGAATTTGGACAGATTCAGTCTCAGTAATTTGTAGCAACTCTATTGATATGCCACCTGCTCCTGGTGATTTGTTTCTTCCAAGTATTTTAAGAGGAGCTTTCATCTCACATTGTAAAAGTTCTGGTGCTTCTTCATACGGTTCCTCCATGAATGGTTCTGTCATTGTTGGATCTCTTTTATATAATTCTTCACTGTATTGCTTCCATCATCCTTGTATTTTATCTCGGTCAGTCAGTGTGTTCCTCTGTTGATTATTCAACATCCCTACTCGTGGTTTATATTTTCCTTTCATTTCTCTAATCTTTTGGAATAGGGCTCTTGTTCTTCCCTTTTTTTTTGTCCTCTTCTATTTCTATACAGTAACTATTGTAATAGTTCTCTTTGTCCCTACGTAGTAGTCGCTGTATTGTTGCATTTAGGGTTCTGACTGTGTTTCTATCTCCATTTGCTTTTGCTTTCCTTCTCTCTTTAACCATTTAAAGAGTTTCTTCAGTTATCCATTGAGGCCTTTCTCTCTTTTTAACCAGAGGCATTATCTTTTTGCATTTTTCCCTGATAATGTCTCTGACTTCATTCCATAGTTGTTCTGCTTCTCTATCAGTTAGGTTTAAAGCCTCAAATCTATTCCTTATATGATCTTTAAATTCTTCTGGGATGTTATTTAAATTGTATTTTGGCATTATGATTGCTTTGTTCTTCTTCTTTAGCTTTACTCTGATTTTCAGTATTACCAGTTCATGATCTGTACCGCAGTCTGCTCCTGGTCTTGTTTTTGCAGAAAGTATGGAACTGCTCCATCTTCTGCTTCCATTTATATAATTGATTTGATTCCTATGTTGACCATGTGGTGATGTCCATGTGTACAGTCATCCTTTTGGTTGCTCAAAAAATGTATTTCCAAGAAACAAATTACTGGCTTCACAGAATTCAATAAGTCTTCCTCCTGCTACAGTTCTATCTCCTAAGCCCCATTTCCCCACAATTCCTAGTTCTTCTCTGTTCCATACTTTTTCATTCCAATCCCCCATGATAATAAATGACTTACCTTGTTTTGGAGAATTTCTGTCAGGAGTGCAACTGTATAGATAGTTGGTTCTTTATGTGGGGTTCCAGATCTGTGATTTCATTCTTGAACTTCTTCTATTTGCTGTGCAGGATGCTGATCAGGATGGTACAGTAATTCAGTCTATAACACAATCTCCTGCCACAGGCCAGAGTTATTAGGGGCACTGCAATGGGGATGGCAGTGGTCCACCACTCCTCAGTGGCAAGCCCTATGTTGATGTGTGTGCTTCCATCATCTGGGGTGTGGCCTGCTTTATCCAGTTGTGGAACCTTTTTTTGCCTGGTGATTGCAGTGTGTCGGTGTCCACAGGATAATGTGGTGTGAGTACATTTGACTGAACTGGTCCAGTGGTGCAGGGAGCACACCAGGCAGGAGGCTATGGAACAGAGAAGTGCCTATCTTTGGGCTAGAAGAAGGCCCTTTAAGAACCTGTAGTTATCCAGAAGGTGATAGAGCCTGGGAGAGGGAGTCTTGGGGCAAAGATGCAGATGTGCTATGCCATTGAATCATGGCTCCATTTTTCAAAGTAATGATAAAAAGGAGACACAACAAAGAGGGCTTTGGACCATCTCAGACTTTGCAAGACTACAACGTCTCACCTGAACTTTCACTCTGCAAGATTCCCCGCTCCCCCTAAAAGTAGTCAAAATGTATTTTTATTCATAAAAACATTTAGATACCATCCGCTCACATAAAATATCAAGGCGGTGCACAGCATGAAACATTGTAAAACAATATAGTAGTTAAGTGTAGAGGATTTTTTTCAGTGTTCCAGTAAGTTATTGTTTTAAATGCATTAAAACTGGTTTGTATTTACACAGTCTTTACTTCCTGCCTTTTTTATATCAAGAGCATCAGTATTTGCTATTACTAGCAAATATAAATAATAGCAAACATTTGCTATTTGCTATTATTATGGGATTACAGATTTATAATCATGACTAGAGATGGAATTTTCTAAAAAAAAAACCCCGATGTTGTATGTATCTCCATGGATTTTTTCTAATTCTTGTCTTGCTTCTTGATCCTGACAAGGTTTTTTTTAAACAGTTCCATTAAAATTATGAACAATTTCCCCCAAATCATAAGGATTATTATATGCATTGTTTTTCATTGTGTAAAGTTTGTTTATTCTGTTCTCCAAATGTATGGGGGAATTTTATTGCTTTAATAAATTTCATATTTTTCAGTACCTTTTTTGAGGAGTTGCCTTGTTTGTTTGTTTTTGCGTTCCTGAGATCCTGGAGTGCCACTGCCAGTCAGAATAGATAATAATGAACTAAACTGACCAATGGTCTGACTTGTTTATTAATACAGCGTCACATAACAAATTCAATCTGAAAGAGGATTTAAAAAAAAAAGTGTATAGATGTTCATTAAAAGAATGGGGTAATCTCAGCTGTGCTCCATTGCGTAGAGAGTAGTGCAGACATTTGTACAAGAGTAATCTACCTTTCTCTAGGATCAATACAGAGGGCTAGGAATCATCCAACTACACTTCCAGGTCCTCTTGAGTAGTCAGTGAAGCTTAATGATGTGGTTTACTTAATCTCCACCAAGGATTTAAACTTAATTGCCACCAAGAAACTTCCCATAGGAAAAAAAACAGAACAGTCACTATGGTGTGAAGCTAAACATTATTGAATGAAATTGTTAGTGAGCATATGCCCCCCTCTAAAATCATCTGCCTCACACACTTATTTCAAGCTGGACTGTGTATTAGCAAATCATATGGGCTGAAATGTAATTGGAAGGCTGTAAATTAAGCCACAAAAATCAATGCTGTTTAACTTCTCCATTAATGATCTCAAAAGAAGAAACAATATGAATAGCATACTAATTAACATGACAGTCAGTGTTGAATTGGAAAGAGTTGCAAGTTAGCAAAGAAAGAGAGAAACATACAAAACATTTCAGTGATTAGAAGTATGTGTTAGTGATTAAATTAAGTAAACTTCCAGAACGAAAAAGTGAAAATTCTATATCTGAGAACACAGGCCCGGCATTACAAAGTTAGGTATATAGTAAATTAAATATATTTAGCAAAATGCGAATTCTTTAGCAAGAATTACTGTGTCTCTATTCTGAATAATGTGCCTATTACATTACTGTTGGTAATGACCTATGGGAAGGCATAGGAGTGGTGCTGAAGCTAAAACCAATTATTATTATTATTATTATTTTATTTATTAAATTTATTAGTCGCCCATCTGGCTGGTTGTCCAGCCACTCTGGGCGACGTACAAGATAAAACAATACATTAAAACATTAACATTTAAAACCATAATCAGTAAAAAACCTAACCCACCCCAAAAGCCTGCCTGAAGAGCCAGGTCTTGAAGGCCCGGCGGAAGCTCATCATAGAAGGGGCATGTCAAAAGACAAAAAAAAATCAAACGCACAGGTATAGGATGGGGAAAAAACCTGGCTTGGCAGTAGTACATGTGTAAAGGATCTCAGGATTATAGTCCATCATCACAACCTGAACATGAGTAAATAGTGTGATGCTGCAACAAAAAGACTAATGAGAGTTTAGATGAAATTCATAGAGCTATAATTTTCACGTCACAGGAACCAATAATTCCATTTAATTCTGTACCAGTCAGACCTCATCTGGAGTACTGTGTCTAGTTCTGGGCACCACACTTTAAGAAGGATGTAGACAAATCAGAATGAGTTCAGAAGACAGCAATGAAGACAGTAAAGGTTATTGAAAACAAGTTGTTAAAGAGTCATCATCTTTCACATGGAGTAGAGAAGCCTGAAGGGGATAAACTGAGTCTGAAACCTAGCAAGGCAGAGGAGCTGAGGATTGGTGGTTCCCGAGTTCAAATAATTGGTCAGTTGCCTGCTATGGATGGGATTGTACCCCTTCTGAAAGAGTAGGTCCGTAGTCTGTGGGTGCTTCTGGATCCATCTTTGTCGCTAGAGGCCCAGGTGACCTCAGTGGCTAGGAGAGCCTTTTGCCAGGTTTGGCTGGTAAGACAGCTGACTGGGATAGCCTGACCACTGTTGTCCACACACTGGTAACCTCCAGGCTGGATTACTGTAATGCGGTCTATGTGGGGCTGCCCTTGAGGTTGGTCCGGAAGCTGTAGCTGGTGCAAAATGTGGCAGCAAGCCTGCTCACTGGGGCAGTGTATCGCCAACATGTCATCCCGTTGCTGAAAGAATTGCGCTAAATAAACAAACAAGTAATTAAATAAATAAGATTGTCCTCTATATGACAGCTCTTAAGTTATAGGAAAAGTGCTAAGACTTTTGCTGTCCCAGAGGGCAGGATTAGCCCTAAAAGACGTAAGTTACACTACAGAAAGGTAGATTTTGGGTGAACACGAGGAGAAATTCCTTAACAGTAAGACCAGTTCAACAATTGGGGGCTGGGGGAGGCTTTCAGTTTGTGAAGGTCTTAGAGGTTGAACTCTAAGTGGAGAGTGGAGTATCTGCTGTTCATCATTGCCTTCACTGGTACATGATGGGAGCTTATCTATATTTGAAGAGTTGATGGCAACAGGTCCTCTGATACCTAAAACTTGCTAACAGAGCTATCCAACTGCCGGCAGCTGGCAGAGGGGGAGCGGTGGAGGATGAGCTGGCGGAAAGCTCTGTGGGATCCTCCTCCCACTTGGGAGCTGCCGGCCCAATTGAACACTGGCTTCACTGGGAGCTGGGAGCACAAGCTGGCTGGAAACCACTGGCTTCTTGCCAACAGGCCTCCAGGGAGTAAGAGCTTCCTGTAGGCCATAATGGGATTAAAAAAAATTTTTTTTACTCTGCCGGTAAGGCCAGCAGACTTTGAAGGTAGATTGGGACCCAGGAGAGGGTCTGAATGCCCAGCATAAGTCCCCACCATGCCTCTGGAATGCCCCATTTTGGGGCCTTCTGCTGGCTTCCACTGGGTTTCCGTCTGCTCGGTGGAAGAGCACTTTGGATTGCACCCTTAGTGTATGCTATGTTTGGATATTCCTATCATCTGTTGAATTAGGGACAGATTTTAGCCAGTCCACAATTACTCCTAATTTCAGTGCAGGAGGGAGACATCCTATGGTGATAAATGTTTGAGTGCTCTGGACACCCATCTTTTTTCTTGGAAAACTTGGGAGGGATGGAAAAAATGTGTAGCTGTCATACACTGAAGCACTTTTTCCATCCTCGACAGCTTCCCAAAGATGTTGTGTAGTGCTGCAGAGTCTGTTGCCTTGGCCAGCTGTGTGGAATGCTGTGTCTTTGCAGAAATGGAGCTGAGGTTCCTTTTAGGCATTTGGTTTGGGAGCCCTAAGGCAGAGTACCTGTGAGGATTCTGAAATGATGAGTTTTATTTTATTGTTTTATGTTGTCCCTGATTGTTGTCTGTCTGTTGTGCAAAGTGCTCTACCATTAAAGTTGTTTCAATTATGCATCATTGCTGGGGATGGGACTGACTCCTGGGTAATCATAGGATTCCTAGTGACACCCACTTTTCCCTTAGCATGTCCCAGAACTCCAGCCGACCTTTTATCTGTGCTGCTGGTTTTATATCGACACTGTACTGGCATAGATTCCCTACTCTGGCATATATTTGGCCTCCAGTAGTGCAAGGAGACTTAGGATTGATTCTGTCTCCATGCACTGGGCATAAGTTGGAAACAGGGGCTCGCTGTACATTATTAAAACATGACATACTGATTGATGACTAGGGTTGTTTATAGGCTGCTTATATACTGGAACGGGTTGCAGCAATTTCTCCAGAAATAATTAGAGAATCCCTCACCCTCAGGGCCTATAGGATATGTTATAATAGTAAGAGCTTTTAATTGATAGAAACTTAGCATTTTTATCCTGGAGATTTGAAGAAAGAATTCTTTCCATGCTATTATTGTTGCTTGGTCTTCTTATGATTGCTCTTACCCCAAACAAGGTATTTGCTTCAGTTTCTGCTCATGTCTTTTGCCTTTTGTCCTGGTGGGAGAATCCCATCAGTGATCTTTGATGCAGTTACAGCCTCCATTTCCTGAGTAAGTCAACTGTGTAGCCCCTGTCATGCTCACACAGGAGTGGCTCACATACAGAAAGGAGATGACGGGAGAGAAAAGAAGTTAGGGTGATAAGATGAGGTATCCAATTGGGAATTACATCACTCATTCATTGAGTGCAGTGCTGCAGTGCTGGTTGCATGAACAACATGATTAAAGTGAGAAAAGGATGTGAAAGAGGTACAGGCATGCTCAGCTTTCCACTTTCAAGGGTGTGGAGGGAAACCTCTCATGACCTCTGCTTTTCTGACGTTGATTTAAGAGTTAATCTTCGTTATAAACTAAAATGTGTCTTAAAGTAAATACCAAAAGCAAAGACTTATTCTATTCTGCATCTTTTCAGTGATGCAACCCAAAATTATTTCAGTGCTGTATGTAGCTTTTCTGGTCACTTTCAGCTCTCTGGGGCTCAAATTAGGCATATGTGTGAAACATATAGCCCCAAAGTGGATACTACATGGTTTTTGGCTATTCGTTACACCAGGAGTTCTTAACCTGTGATCCATGGCTAGGCTTCAGAAGTCCATGAACCAGGTACACATACAAAAATACATTTCCAATGCAATAAAATTAACTTGTTTGTTTGTTTGTTTATGGGGGTCCATAGCTTTCATCAGATTCTCAAAGGAGTCTGTGACCCAAAAAATCAATAGTCAGTCTAACTTAGCTAGTTATATTTTACCTAGCCTTGGATTCTAGAGGATATGCAAAGTTTCTTGTAGAAAGATGACCTTAAGAACCACTGCTTTACACAATTAAGGTGTAAATTAAAGCTACTCATTACTGACAGGCAATGAGGCTGATAATTGTTCTAGGGTTCTGGTATATTAAAAATAGAAAACAGAAGAGAAGGCTGTCTTGTCTGTTCATCCCTGGTGGTAACAGCTATCCCATTTTTAGACCCCTAGCCCATAGGCTAAGACAGTACTAGCTGGTGATAATACAGTCTTCTTAGCTTTCCTACTTTAGTGGGAGAGAAAAGGGCAGTAACTCACAAGAACGTTGCCCAGCTTTGAACAAATGTGATCAAGTCTTAGAAATCAACCTGAAATGGAATACTCAGTGATATTACTTAGAAAATGTTTTGGAGATGTTCCAAGTGATACCGTTTCGACTTTTCTTTCTTTCTAGTTTTATACTCTACCTGTTTATCAAAGGATCCTCAAGGTCAACAGACTGCAATAATACAAAACCAAAAAAGCAAAAACCCCTTATGTAACAAACAGAACTCAATGGTCCTTTGTTCCCTGGCTGATGGATGGGGCCAAGGTGTACTTCCCTTCATATCTGCAGTCTGAGGGCACTGGAGTGTTCTTTCTGGCAGGGGAGGGAGGCAATTCTCTGCAGCTGCTGCTCCTCCTCTGATGGACGAGGCCAGGCTGATGTTCCCCTTGATGTGATGTTCTTCCTCAGAGGCAGGGGGTGCAACCTCTCACTGGCCCTTAGTCCTCTGGCCAGTAAATGGAATCAGAGTGCACTTCCCTTCAGCTCTGCAGTTTCATATCAACTAGAAAATGGAGCCAAGTGTTCTTTCTTCCAAGGAGAGAGAAGCAAGCTCCCTGTAGCTGCTCCTTAGGTGACCCATAACTTTCTGTTGTGACAGGTCTGGGTGGGGAAGGCTTTCCCACTAGCATATCCCCTGTTCCTATAAGCTCCCCCTCCTGAGGATTACAGTCTGTTGCCACCACAGGCTGATCCAAGCCTGAAGACTGCTAGGCTGCCTGACTATTTGGAAGACGTTTTTAAGCCCAGCTGACAAGAGCCTCTCCTTTAAGTTCAGCTCGAGAAACACTAAACAGGAAGGAGCTTTTCCAAAGTCCAAAGGACACAAAATATAACAGGACCTTGTGAAATATCCTTAAAAAACAAAGGACTAACTTAACAACCATCTAGTCTAGAATAGTGGGAAGATTTTGTTGAGAAATTCCAGAAAAATATCTTTTAAACCAGTGAAACCAAATGTCAATATATCTGAAAAATGAAATGAACTGCCTTCAAGTCGATTCCGACTTATGGCAGGCCTATGAATAGGGTTTTCATGGTAAGCGGTATTCAGAGGGGGTTTACCATTGCCTTCCTCTGAGGCTGAGAGGCAGTGACTGGCCCAAGGGCACCCAGTGAGCTTCATGGCTGTGTAGGGATTTGAAGCCTGGTTTCCCAGGTTGTAGTCCAACACACTAACCACTACATCACACTGGCTCTAAAGAACATTTATTTGGGAACAGGGAGTGGAGGAAAAAAAAATAAAAGCAACAATAGTATACATGGACTTGCAAAAAAAAAATCAATAGTCATTCTAACTTAGCAAGCTATATTTTACCTAGAGTCTTGGATTCTCAATCATGTGCAAAATTTCTCACAGGAAGATGATCTGAGAGAACATGAAAGCATCTTTGGACTCAAGATTTGGATGGTTTCAGGTAGACGAAAATACTGTGGTAATAATTTACCTATAAGGCTGGTCTCTTAATCTACATCAGACCAATAGTGAAAAAGGTTCCTTCTCTGATGTAAGTGGTCTAGGTATCAAGTTAGAAATTTATTTAGTGGCTGCTTCCATCTCCTTTTTTATTCTGAGCATACATTACAATAGAACTAGACAGTTCCAACCAGTTGGGTTATTGTAAAAAAGGGGGATTAACATGATAACATGTGTATTTGGAAATAAAACTGAAGATTTTATCTATTCAGGAGTTCCTCAGGGATACTGAATCACAGACTTTTAGGGGGTGCTGTTGGCTACACTTGTAATTGCTTACATTGAATGGGCAAACTTGAAAAACAATTACTGAATGCTATTTTTATAATAGGTGGAAAATAATTCCGCTGTGACCTAAACATGCATTGTTTTATATATTATGTGCTCAGATTGTGATCTACAACAAAATATTACAATGTATCCCCATGCCATAAGAGGAATGCTTCTGCTATGGGCTCCATACATCTGGAACAGAACCCTTGTAGTGCTGTTCAGGCATCGGGGAGGAGGGCAGAGAGTAGGGGTTCAAAATGGGTGAAAACACTATTTCCCTTTTTATCTCATCCCTGGCCTTTCTCTGCTGTGTTATAGAGGTTTCCAGCACCAAACCTGAACATTTTGAGGGATACTTGTAGTTAGTGCGGTATATGGTATGTAAAGAATTTAAAGAAGATTGACTGCTACCATTGGCGATCACTCGTGGCTGAGTAAGATTGTCTTCCAGGGTAAGGTCTTTAACAGTGGGTCCGTAAGTGACTGTGGAGGCCAGTTCTGGATCCACACAGCCTCCCACAGTGAGGACATAGGTTTCCAGATGGAAGATGGCCACAATGAGGATTTGCTTGACGAGCCTTCCACTCAGCTCGTTTGTCCCTTTTGCCCTGTACTCGTGTTTCTTCAAAGTCCATAGCACCTTTGATAATGGCCGACCTCCAATTGGGACGCTCATGGGCCAAGGCTTCCCAGTTCTCGATGCTTATGTTACATTTTTTTTAGATTAGCTTTGAGAACATCTTTAAACCTCTTTTGCTGTCCACCGATATTCCGTTTTCCATCCTTAAGTTGGGAGTAAAGTAGTTGCTTTGGAAGACGGTGATATGGGATTTACATTGTGTGTGTGTTTCAGCCCTCTACCAGCTTAGTTCAATGTAAGCTGGCCTCAGAGCTAATCCTGTTTATTGTCTGTTTAATAAAGCAACCTGCTGAGAATTTGCTGTTCTCTTGGAGTCTGCTGCGGTGCACAGTTAACAGGAAGGTGTATAACTGTGTGAGTAGATGCACGAGGGACCCACTTAACAATATTACAGTTCTGGAGAGTGGGAATTAAATCCTTTCCCTTTCCCTCCTTCTGAAAAATCCCTTTGTAATAGAGGGGAAACTTTAATGGCACCAATATACAGGGTGAATAGTTTGCCTGACATCTGGTTCTTTTGGACCCCTTTCTTATTTGTATACATTCCGTTGCCACCATAATTATGTAAATATGCAAACTTACCAGTACTTTGATTCTTTTTTAAGTGTCCTTTCCTTTTAACAATTTTTTGTACTTGTAGGTGCCTAGGGAGTCCCACAGTGATGTAAAAACCCACCCCCTTTTATTTTGGGCAGCCCCATTCTGCACTTAACCAACTGAATTTTCTATTAGAAGGAGACAATATGTGACTTCCTATTTTAATTTCAGCTGAAAATTGTCGAAATCTTGACAATTTCCAGCCATTTTGCTACCTCTTGCAAATTTGGAATGTATTTTTAGACTGGAGTTTTGTAGCTAGCCTGGGATGTGTCTGAGGCTTTTAAAATTCTCCTTTCCCATTTCCATCAGCTTGGTTGATTGGAAATGAGAGGGGGATTGTGTGCTGGGGTATGCTTTCTGCCTATTAGCCTTGACCTGGCTACAAAAGGCAGAACTACTTGTTATGTTGGCAAACACAAGCAATGTTGCAGAATTACAGTTTTACATGGGAAATGTAGAGTTCCTGGGGTGTGGAGAGGACATTTGTAGGTGATGCAGGAAAAAGGTGCTTAATCTTTCTCCATTCTAATTGTCCCCTATTACCAACACATACACACACACCAGCATTTTCCTCCAACTGGGGTATTTATGGTCTCAAAGCCAGCTAGGGGAAAACAAGAAAAAGGTGACATCTTGGGACAGTTTGTGGTAGGTAATCAACAAGTGGGAGAAGGGTTAACCACTTCCTCCACCCAGCAATTTCTTCCTTACAAATGCCGTCCCCAACTCTTCTCCTGTGTTATGTAGTACACATGAAGTTGGGTACCCTTTCTCTGCTAACCTGTAGTTCCACCTTAAAAATAAATGCTTATTTGTTTCTGAGCTCACTTCAAAGATTCTGCAGATCTTATCTAAAGCCTTGCAACATACAGGAACTTGATATCTTCTGTCTTCTCTTGTATTTCTTTATTATTTAAAATATTATTAACCCATCTTTTATCAACAGTAGAAAAAAACCCAATAACTGTAACTGTAACAATAGCCAGGCCTAGAACTAATGCCCTACAAATGTACCTGCAAAAAGGAGAGTCTTCAGAAGGTGGCAGAAAACTAATAAAAGCTAGGGAAGGTGTTCCATAAATGAGACACCACCATGGAGCAGGCCCTCTCCCATGTTGCTGCATAGCAGATGTCAAATGACTTTGCCACGGTCAAGAGAGCTTCCCCCCAAAATCATAACACAGTGCAGATCAATATCAGTCAGCTCATGAGATGAGATTTACATCTGAGGCAGCCTAGTACCTGTGCCCTCCCTAGTGAGGTTACCTGACACGTACTTTGCTGTCATTTTGGCACTAAATAAACGACTTATATATATATAATTATATATATATAATTCCAGGCCATTAAACTTCCTAGCTTTATTTATACCTATAGCTCCTTCTCTAGGATGCACACCTTAACGTGGTTAGGGGGGTTGGGAGTGTCGAAGAAACTGAGAGCAATGCCATCAGCAGTCTAGACCAAGAGGCTACTAGCAGGGTCACCCAAGGTGGAATGGTCAAAGCTGAGACACCAGACTAAGATGCATCCAAACTCAGAGGAAGGCAATGGTAAACCACCTCTGAATACCTCTTACCACGAAAACCCTATGAACAGAGTATCCAAAATGCAACACAAGATAGTGCAGGAAGATGAGACCCCCAGGTCAGAAAGCACTCACCGAGCTACTGGGGATGAACAAAGGACAAGTACGAGTAGCGCTGTGACTAATGAGACAGCTGGGTCAAAGCCAAAAGGAAGCCCAGAGGCTGATGTGCACAGATGCGAAAGGAGAGTCCGGAGTTGTACAATGTACACAATAGGAACATGGAATGTGGGAAGCATGAACCAGAGAAAGTTAGAAATTGTCAAGCAAGAAATGGAACACATCAACATTACGATACTTGATGTGGGTGAATTAAAATGGATGGGAATGGGACGCTTTCAATCAGGTAACTACAAAATATTTTATGCAGGAAATGAAAAATTACGAAGAAACGGGGTTGCTTTAATAGTGAAGCGATGTAGCAAAAGCAATTAGGAGCTATAACACAAGGCCTGAGTGAGTTATATCAATGAGATTAAACGGGAAAACTGTTACCATAACCATCATCCATGTCTACGCTCCAACGGCAAACACAGAAGAAGAAGAATTGGAGAGATTTTACACAGAAGTATAGGAAGAAATTGATCACACACCAAAACAAGATGTGCTGATGATCACGGGGGACTGGAATGCAAAAGTAGGGAACAGAGAAGAACTAGGAATTGTGGGAAAATGGGGCTTAGGAGATAGAATTGAAGCAAGAGAAAGACTTATTGAATTCTGTGAAGCCAGTAACTTGTTTCTTGGAAATACATTTTTTGAGCAACCAAAAGGACAACTGTACATGTGGACATCACCAAATGGTCAACATAGGAATCAAATCAATTATATAAATGGAAGCAAAAGATGGAGCAGTTCCATACTTTCTGCAAAAACAAGACCAGGAGCAGACTGCGGTACAGATCATGAACTGGTAATATTGAAAACTGGAGGAAACGTAAAGAAGAAGAACAAAGCAATCATAATGCCAAAATACAATTTAAATAACATCCCAGAAAAATATAAAGATCAAAGAAGGAACAGATTTGAGGCTTTAACCTTAGTTGATAGAGAACCAGAAGAACTATGGAGTGAAGTCGGAGACATTATCAGTGAAGAATGCAAAAAGACAATACCTCTAGTTAAAAAGAGAGAAAGACCTCAATGGATGACTGGCAAAACTCTTAAAATGGTTAAAGAAAGAAGGAAAGCAAAAGCAAAAGGAGATAGAAACACAGTCAGAACCCTAAATGCAATAATACAGTGACTAGTACGTAGGGACAAAAAGAACTATTACAACAGTTACTGTAAAGAAATAGAAGAGGACAACAGAAAGGGTAGAACCAGAGCCCTATTCCAAAAGATTAGAGAAATGAAAGGGAAATTTAAACCGAGAGTAGGGATGTTGAATAATCAACAGGGGTACACACTGACTGGCCAAAATAAAATAAAAGGAAGATGGAAGCAATATACTGAAGAACTTTATAAAAGAGATGAAAGGATGACAGATTCATTCACGGAGGAACCATATGATGAAGAACCAGAATTTTTAGAATGTGGGGTGAAGGCAGCTCTTAATATACTTGGAAGAAACAAATCACCAGGAATACGAGAAATGCCAGATGTCCAAACTGGATTTAGAAAGGGAAGGGTTGTACAAGAGTTCATATAGCAAACATATGTTGGATATGGACCAAGGAATTTCAGAAGAAAATCATCCTGTGCTTTATAGTTAAAGCAAAGCCTTTGATTGTGTAGATCATGAAAAACTATGGAATGATTTAAAAGAAATGGGGGTGCCACAGCATCTGATTGTCCTCATGTGCAACCTATACTCTGGACAAGAGGCTACTGTAAGGACAGAGTATGGAGAAACCGAGTGGTTCCCCATCGGAAAGGGTGTGAGATGGGTGTATTTTATCACCCTATTTGTTTAATCTATATGCAGAACATATCATACGGAAAGCTGGTTTGGATCAAGATGAAGGAGGTGTGAAAATTTAAGATATGCAGATGATACCATACTACTAGCAGAAACCAGTAATGATTTGAAATGAATGCTGATGAAAGTTAAAGAGGAAAGCACAAAAGCAGGACTACAGCTGAGCATCAAATAGACTAAAGTAATGACTACAGAAGATTTATGTAACTTTAAAGTTGGCAATGAGGACATTGAACTTGTCAAGGATTATCAATACCTTGGCACAGTCATTAACCAAAATGGAGACAACAGTCAAGAAATCAGAAGAAGGCTAGGACTGGGGAGGCCATCTATGAGAGAACTAGAAAATATCCTCAAATGCAGAGATGTATCACTGAACACTAAAGTCAGGATCATTCAGACCATGGTATTCCCTATCTCTGTGTATAGATAGATGTGAAAGTTGGACAGTGAAAAAAGCAGATAAGAGAAAAATCAACTCATTTGAAATGTGGTGTTGGAGGAGAGTTTTGTGGATACCATGGAATGCAAAAAAAACAGATAATTGGGTGTTAGAACAAATTAAACCAGAACTGTCACTAGAAGCTAAAATGATGAAACTGAGGTTATCATACTTTGGACACATGAGAAGACATGATTCACTAGAAAAGACGATAATGGTGGGAAAAACAGAAGGGAATAGAAAAAGAGGAAGACCAAACGAGATGGATTGATTCCATAAAGGAAGTCACAGACCTGAACTTACAAGATCTGAACAGGGTGGTTTATAAAAGATGTTACTGGAGGTTGCTGTTTCATAGTGTCACCATAAGCTGAAATTGTCTTGAAGGCACATATCTATAGCTATTTATATTTATAGCTATTGGGTGTTTTTGTCCTTTGTTTCCTATTTTATTTGTTTTGTAGAATTTGTTTTTATTTTAATTCTTTTGTAATTCTCCTACTGGGAATGCTGATTGATTGGCCTTTGGAGACCTGGATATAAATTTTAGAAATAAATAAAGGGCAGTTGTTGCCAGCCTGGAAGGTGAAGGTGGAAGCAGAAATAGAGTCAGATTGATCAAGGCTAATTGAATTTGGGCAGCCCAAATGTCAAGTACAAGGGGGAATGTCAAGTACAAGTATGTGCCTGGCCCAACGTCTCAACTGCTCTTGAAAGTTGCTGAGGTGAAGTGACTGACTGCAGACTTTCCTGTTCAATTTCATGTCAGCACCAAGGACAGCAGGGGAGGCTACTTTTCTCTGCCCTACAAATTTGTAAAAATGCAAACACAATTTGGGTTGGTCTTTCACAGTCCAAGCCACTTCCCATATGGCTTGGAAGAATTTGGTAACATGTGCCTCTGAGCATATGGTGAGTGGTGACAACACTTGCAATCAGCCCAAATATCTCAGTACAGTATCTCAGGTCAGGTCTCCTATTCCCCTGGTGTATTCACTATAGCTGTCCAATTTCCCTGCTTTTTAAAGTTTGATAGAAATATCTGATGGCTAGAGGTATATTCTTAAACTGCAAAGGTTTTTTTTTGCCTATTAGTGAATTTCTCTGCTTTTTAATCCGGGAGGTAAGAAATAGGATTCTGTACAAATTTGTTAAGAATGGATTGATCATTTGCATGTCTAGAGTTCAAGAGGATTTACTCCCCTGCAATCATACTTAGCATAGGTGGGAGAAGGAGGGAGGGGATGGGGAGGAGGGAGGGCAGAGGGGAGACAGGGGGAGGGGGAGGGGGTCAGGTTTGATCATTTGCATACTTACTGAGTTCAATGGGATTTACTCCCATGCAGTCATGATTAGGATAGGTGAAAATGACCATGGGGGAGGAGGAAAAGGGGGAGGGAGGGAGAGAAGGAAGGAGGGAGGGCTGGAGTGATGAGGAGAAGAGGAGGAGGGAAGAGGGGTAGGGGAGGAGGAAGGGAGGAAGCAGGAAAGGGGGAAGGAGGGGAGAGGAGCTGGAGTGGGGAGGAGGGAGGGAGGGGAAAGGGAGGTTTACCATTTGTATGCTTATTGAGATCAATGGGATTGACTCCCATGCAGTCATGCTTAAGATAGGTAAAACTGACAATGGGGAGGGGGAGGGGGAGGCAAAGGAAAGGGGGAGGGAAAGGAAAAGGATAGAAGGGGAGGGGGAGTGGATAGAAGGGGAAGAAGGGGATTGGAAGGGGAGGGGGAGGAATGAAGGAACGGGGAGGAAAGGGGCAAAAGGGAGGTGATGGGAGAGAGGAGGAAGAGGTCAGGTTTCACATTTGCATGTTTTTTGAGTTCAATGGGATTTACTCCTGTGCAGTCATGCTTAGAACAGATGAAACTGACCATGGGAGGGAGAAGGGGGAGGGAGAAAGGACTGGTGTGGAGAGAGGAGAGAGGGAGGAGGAAGGGGAGGGAAGAGGGGAGGGGAAGAGGGGAGAGGGGGAAATGAGAGGGGGGAGGAAGAAGGGGAGAGGGGGCAGGAGGGAGGGGATAGGAAGGAGGAGGATGGGCGGGAAGGTTTCATCATTCTTATTGAGTTCAGTGGGATTTACTCCTGTGCAATCATGCTTAGGATAGGTGAAACTGACCTGGGAGAGAAGCAAGGAGGCGAGAAGGGGGAGGAGTAGGGGGAGGGGAAGGGAGGGAAGAAGATTGTGTGGGTGGTTATTGGGCAGAGGAAAAGCCCCTTTCCTTTAAAAAAAGGAAAACATTGTTAACAGTATCATTATTTGGGGGAGGGGGTTCCTCCACCTTTTTATTCTACAGCAGGCACATATAGTCTCCCACCCAAATTTAAACCAAAGCTGTTCCTGGCCACATCCACACCAGACCTTGATTTCACTTGAGACAGTCATGGCTTCTCCCAAAGAATCCTGGGAAGTGTAGTTCATGAAGGATGCTGAGAGTTGCTAAGGAAATGGACTGCCTTCAAGTTGATTGCAACTTATGGTGACCCTATGAATAGGGTTTTCAGGGTAAGCAGTATTCAGAGGGGGTTTACCATTGCCTTCATCTGAGGTTGAGAGTGACTGGCCCAAGGTCACCCAGTGAGCTTCATGGCTGTGTGGGGATTCGAATCCTGGTCTCCCAGGTCATAGTCCAACACCTTAACCACTACACCGCCCTGGCTCTCTGGATGAACAAATAATGGGAAGTTATATAAACATCCTGCAAACAATGAGTGCTATTCCCCTCACAGAGCTACAATCCCCAGAAGAGGGTCTGACTATGAAACCATTCTGGCCACTGGAGTTTTGTCAGGGGAATGAAATGAAATGGCAATGGACTGCCTTTAAGTCGATCCCAACTTATGGCTACCCTATGAATAGGGTTTTCATGGTAAGCAGTATTCACAGGGGGTTTACCATTGCCTCCCTCAGAGGCTAGTCCTCAGCTGGCCCTTGACACCCAGGACACACGAGCGGGGATTTGAACTCACAGACTCTAGACTCCCAGCCAGGCTCTCCTCCCCACTGTGCAGCAGGCTTTTTGGGCTCTCACTTTCTTCTCCCTCACATACAGGCTCCCTGTTTCTTCTTTAAACTTGATTGTAGTTTTCCGTGATGCCCAAATGGTTAGTACCAAATGGGAAAACTTAAAAATAGTGAGTTGTGTGTGTGAAGAGAACACCAAGTACAAGTTTTATTCAAGACCTGCAGATTATGGTTTAGAGGATCATCGTAACTGAGCCATAATGTACAAGCAAAGCCAGAATTTGCTTTTCTGAGCTATTGGTTGATTTTCTGTCTAGATAACGAAAGAATTAACACATCACCACCCCCTACCTTGTGCTGCTAATTTCAAAAGCAACCACAGTGCCAAGGATTAAATTATAATGGATTTCTTGCAGGCATTATTTTCCAGTGCATTGTGAATGTATTATATCCCTGATGAGCTATTTTCATTGTATTGCTTATACCTGTAAGGCTACACGTGGGACATTTCTGAAAGTCATCATAAAAAAATTTGGGCTAAAACGGCAGCAGGTCTATACTCTAGATGATGCTCACTGGAAATCTGCTTAGAGCAACAACAACACATGTCAGTGGGGAACAATATTAATTACTTCCAATATGCCTCACAAGAGGAAGCAACTCATTTTTATTATAGCACAGATATTATTTGAAATGGGAAGGTTACTCTAACTGTTATCTATGTAACATTAATTTAACCTGCGTAGAAAAGAGATTAACAGCAGCGGAAATTGTTATAAAAACAGGTGAGAGATAACTGCATATTTTTAATGCAAATAAGCTTCTGCCTTCAGCTGTCTCTCTCTAACACATTGGAGATCTCAAATTATGTATTTAACAAAAAAGAAACTTAACTGTGTTACTGAGCCTTGTACAGCTTGCTTCCACATGAAAATAACTGCTTATTGCAACAACTTTTACCATCTGTCATTTATCCATTTCCACTACTCTAATGTTTTTGTTGAACTGTCATTAAGTAGCCTCATAGTAAATACATTTTTATTATTAATTTTAAAATAAACAAAGTTTAATTGTGAAGGAAATATTTGCAAACACTGCTGCTGTAAGAAATAAGAGATATAGTCTTCTGCTTTTGCAGACTCAGGAATAATGTTTAGCCTGAACTTGCAACATGAAATTCACTTTTTACTTTTTTACTATGATCATCCACTCCTTTCTCTCTCTTTCTGTTTTCCCCATTTATTCTCTCGCTTGCTCTCTCTTTCTCAGTCTTTCCTTCTGCCTCTATTTTAGACCTTCTCAGTGTCTTTCTTCCTCTTTTTTCCTCCTCTCTCCTCTCTTTGTTTTTCTTTTTTTTCTGCTTAAAGATAGAAGTCTGAGCAGCAACAAAAGGCAATGCAGCTCCTGATGTGATCCCAGTTATGTTCATTAGTGAACTAATTGCAGGTCCTCCTGACACACCAGTTAGGGGCCACTTACAATTTATTTATTTGTTAGATGTGTATCCCATCTTTCCACTACATGCAGCCCAAGGTAGCTGTTAATATCACCCTAATAAGAGTACCCATTTGGTAAAAGTGAGTGCCCCCCCCCAACGTTCTGCTTCAAAATACCATAGCCTATAAAAATGATACCTGCAGAATTAATAACTTGAAACTTGACATACACTCTATCTCAGGAGGTCTATTATATGCCAAATTTCAAACCAATCTAATAATTGCCACAGAAACAGCAAGTTAAAATGTGTTGAAATTAACATAATTCTATGATTCTAGCCATGGGATCCCCTTCGCTGGATGTCTTCAAGCAGAGGCTGGACAGCTATCTGCGGGAGATGCTCTAGCTGTGGATTTCCTGCTGTGAGCAGGGGGTTGGACTCGATGGACTACAAGGCCCCTTCCAACTCTATGATTCTATTCTATTCTATAATGATCCTGTTTACGCCAGTGTTTATCAACGTATATCATATATTCCATCCCAATTTTGAAGAAAACTACGGATGTGCTTTATTCAGGCTTGTCAAAGAAGTCACACTTTCATTGGTTTAATGTAGTACTGAGCAGCAGTTTAAAAGTTGTTATGGTTTTCCTGCCCCATTAAAGCGTACGGCAGCAACTACTTACAAAATAATATAGTATATGTGCAGTTTATATTCTGAAGTGAGAATTTTGCCAGTATTCTAGTGTGTGCGGAGGGAGCCACTTAGTGAATGCTATGTACAATGTCTGGTCCTTTTGCTGTGGTTAGACAAGGGGTCATTAACGTTTTGGGGCCTGTGGGCACATTTGGAAAAATAGTTGTGGCTATCTCCTACCTTGCAATTGTACCTGCCCACCATACACACAGGTCCACATAACCTACTACCACACATACATAACATTCAACCGCACGAACACCCAACCGTGTTCACACATGCACATACAAACACACTATACCACACACCGCAGTTTATCTTTTTTCATCCTTAGAAAATGAGAGGCCATGTGGTGACTGGTTTACAATACATATTGTTAGTATCTAGACCAAATTCTGCGCAAGTACATGCTGTAGCACTGAAATACGTCTCCTGTATGGAACCATCACAACAGGCTACAGTGCAGTGTAGAGTTTGGAGTGTAAATCAAAGTGCATGTACAATTGAGAACCACCAATTACAGTATTTTCAAGAACAATTACTTTCCTGTTTAACAGAACCTAACATTTTAATAGATTTCCTTTTCATAAAACCAGATAAAAAACCTGCCTGTGTAATATTGGTGTTAAGGCTAATTTATGTTGCTTATTCTCTGCAAAGCTGGGAAATTGGAAGCTAAGGCTCATGCCTTAACAGACACGTCCCATGACCAGCATGTTTACCGTGTCACAAATTGTATTTGCTTACAGCTTATCCTCTGTGCATCCCCACATGTCCTTGGCTTCTCATGCCCCAATTCTAGATAGAGCTATACCTGGGACCAGCAAAGATGCCCCTTGTTGTTCTGGTCCTGTATTATAAAACATCTGAGCCTTCCTGTATAGTTAGAGGAATCCAGGGTTTATTCTAAACTCCCCCCCCCCACTGCACAAACAGCCAGCACAGTGCCCGCCCCCAAATGAGTATATTAGTCCCATAATATACTATTAGCAGGGCTTTTTTTCTGACAGTACTCACCAGTACAGAGTACCGGCATCTCTTTTTTTTGCTGCCCATGCCAGCCATTTTCTTCTGGCACCCATAGTACGTTTGTTAAGATATGAGTATAGGCACCTCTTTTTAACCAAAAAAGCACTGACTAGTAATATAAGGTTATAAAGATTTGAAAGAAACCAGTATTTATCTTCATTTTCTATTTCTTTTTATCTTTTCTCATCTATTTCTTTTTTTAGAAACTACCTAGCTGCTTATTAAATCCCATGTATGCTCAACTGCACAAAAACATTTTTCACACTGCACTTTTTTTTTTGACACTGCACACAATGTGTCTAGCTGCACATTAGAATAAAGCCTGGAGGAATCCTCCTGTGAGTTGACCAATGGCTGTTCATTACTTACATCAGTAGCTGGCAGCATGGGTCAAACCATGGAAGATTAGGGTCTCCTCTGATTCAGTAGGGGTGAGAGTGGCAGTGCTGGTAATGACATGGAGTGTTATGCATGTAGCTGTGTTTCCTGGCATCATTGTGATTGATGATGATGGCAGTAATGGAAATGTCAAGGTAAGTTTGAAATATAATTCACCTATTTAATAGATTTTTAAGAGGCAACAAGAAATGGTGCATCTTAGTGTGGAGGTGGTGAACATACTAATTTTGAGCAGGAATGGGGTGCTTACTTATTTATATTTCATTGCATTTGTAGGATGCTAAAAAAAAGGCCCCCTTCCTACTGTTTAACCTGGGGGTTGCCAACTTAGACCTGTAGGTAGGGACCCTAGACTCTGAACTTTCATTTAAAAAAAAAGTAAGCCTCTAGCCCTCCTAGAAAGAATGCTATGAAGCAAATTATGCAGGTACTCTTCTAAGTGATTTCTGTGAAATGAACCAGCCTGGCTGTTCCAGCCTGTCATTGTTTTTAGGTAATGATTGAGTGTAGTTGGTACGGGATGGCAGCCTAGGCTTTGGTTTAGGATTGGCATTGGGGAAAGCTGACTTCCCATGGTAAACATGAAGTTGTTGGGGCAGGGGGATGGGGAGAAGCAGCAGTGACCATACTCTCTCTAATTTTGTATTATGCCATGCCCCCATAACAGCCATTTTGTGACTTGTACCTTTAGCACCCTCAAAATTTGGAATCTGTCCACTGGTCCCAAAAAGGTTGGCGGCCCCTGGTTTAATCCATTCTACCTGCTCCTGACACAAGCAACTAACAGTTGTGTTGACTGTCCTTGTTCAACTCTGCCTTAAAAGGTGATGGACAGTGCTTTGCTAGAGCTTTTTAAAGAAGAGGCTATGGCCACTTAGTGGTGCTAAAGTAGTGGGTTTCCTGCAATGGGAGGATTACCTTTGAGGCCCCTTCTAATTCTATAATTCTGTGTAACATAAAAACAATTTATTCTATTTAAAATCACCAGGATTACATTGGTCAAGCCAAGAGAAATTTTCTCTTATGTTCCTATTTAGAGAAAATACATGTTCTTTTTTTCCATATTTCCCCCATATTTTCATTAATATGTTTCTCCTATATTGTGTCCACTTAATCATTTTTTATTTGTGCTGGTTCTGTATCATATTGTAGAAGCAGATTGTATATTTTGATAACAGATGGTCTCTTTTCTTTATAATTAATTTCTCAAAATCTGTTAGCTCTCTTAAGTTTTGATTATCTTTAATGTGTTTAGTAGAACTCTTGTTTGGAAATATTCAAACCATGGATGGTGTTCTTTATTTATGCCTTCTTTAATTCTTGAATATTTCCTTAATGCATAAAGTCTATATACCTTTAAAAAAAATTATTTTCCAGATTTTAAATTAAATCCTCTTAGCTGTTTCTCCTTCTATATCAGCTATAACTGACTTAAGGGGGGAGACATTTGGACTTAGTAGCCTCTTATAACAATTATATATTTCTAACCAACTTGCTATCAAGAAATTGTTTTTTGATTGTTTACTTCTAACTGCATTTTCTCCTCAATGTTTTATGAAAAGCAGTTTTTATCGAATCACTCTCAAAGGTTGATATCTGAAAGACAGGATCTAGCGTATAGTCTGTTAGCAGTTGTAATTTGCAACATAGTATAATTTTAAATGTAGAATGGATAGTCCTTCCTTTGTTCTTCAATTCACAAGAGATCTTTGCTTTTATTCTTGGCTTTCTGTTATTCCAAATAAATTTTAAAATTAATTGCTATCATTTAGTTATTTGTTGATTTGGTGGTTGACTAGGAGAGACTGAAGCTGAAAAGTTAGTGTTGACAAGTAGTACTGTTTTTACAGTGGAAATTTTACCTAGAAAAGACAATTGTAATTTTTCCCATTGCAGAATAAGCATGCTAAATTCATTATATAAAGACTCATAATTGTATACATATAAATGTTTTCTGTTACTTTTGTTCTAGATTTTATGGTCATATTAATTATTCTGTTTTTCCCTTGTTGACCTTGGTTTATATCCAACATTAGTCATACTCAAAGTAAACCCATTGAAATTGATGGACCTAAAGTAGTCATTTTAATTAATTTTGGTGAGTCTCCTCTAGGTATAACTAGCACTGGATACAACCCTAGTATCTGGCAAGTAGTTCATGTTCTATTAGAAATTATTCAGTTAGATATTCAAAGTAAATCAAACGTATTTAAAATGACTATCTGAATGGTCTTAATATTGTTGCTTCCTCCCTACTACAACAAGATCAGCACAGCACGTCTTGTTTCTGTTATTTGGGCTGATTGCACACTCACCATATGCTCAGTAGGGTTATCAGGTGTCCAGTTTTCGGCCGGATACTCCAGCTTTTTGGAGTCCTCTCTGAGTCTCTGGGTGAGTCACCTTAATCTCCGGACTCTCAGCTTTAATTAAAAAAAATTACATTTCTAGGTGGTCTGGTTCACGAGATATACACCAAAACATCTGCCACCTCCCCCCCTGCAACTTCTGTGAAATGATCTCTTAGCTGGCTGCTGTAACCCCTCCCTTTCAGGTTTGCAGCCAATAACTGAAGTCATGGTTGTGATTTGTTGACCTCCAGGCAGTGCCTAGACCTCATTGCAATGCCAGAAAATGGTTGTGTTTTTTCCTGTTTATCTGAAAATCTGATAAATTGAGTAAATATATAGCTTTCAGGGTTTTTTTCTCTTGTGTGCAGGAGTCAAACCCTGGGCTACTGAAGAGGGCAGTGCTTTGAAAACCTTTCCAGTATGAAGCTTTAATCCAATACTTGCTTTTCTGGGAGTAAAGCTGCAATGCTAATCCCACATACCCAGAGTAAACCCCATTGAATTCAATAGGACTTACTTTTGAGTAGACATGGTTAGGACTGTGCTGTAAATTAATGGGACTTCTGAGTAAACATAGCAAAGAACTGTGTTTGTGTTGTAAATCTCTCTCTCTCTCTCTCTCTCTCTCTCTCTCTCTCTCTCTCTCTCTCTCTCTCTCCCAATCCTATTTTTAAAGCAGGGCTTACTTAGGTATCACAGTATTTATTATGTAGGAAACTAATACAATTTAAAAAAAAAAAGTTCTGCAGTGGCCAACTGGTTTGACAATAAACTATTGTTTGGGGTGTATTTTTACATCTGCAGTGTGTGCGCGTGCGTGCGTTTGGAGTCTTTCCAACAACCCTGAGAGGTAGTGATTGGAAACCAAGGCAGCTCACAATAAGAAATAAAGACCTTTAAAAATCCAATAACCATAAAACAAGTATAGGTTAAGCAGTTGCAGAACAGCTTAAAGTGGCATGATTCTAAATTTTGGGTTAGGTCAGCATTTCCCAACTAGTGGGCCACCAGATGTTGTTGGACTACAATTCCCATCTTTCCTGACCTTTGGCAATGCTGACTGAGGCTGATGGGAGTTGTGGTCCAACAACATCTGGTGGCCCACTAGTTGGGAAAGGCTGGGTTAGGTGAATGAAGTTTATTATTTATTTATTTATTTATTATTTAATTATATCCCACCCTTCTTCCCAGTAGAAGCCCAGGGCAGCAAACAAAAGAACTAAAACACTTTAAAACATCATGAAAACAGACTTTAAAATATATTAAAACAAAACATTTTTAAAAGCTTTAAAAAAAGAAAATGTTTAAAAACATATTAAAAAGCAATTCCAACACAGATGCAGACTGGCATAAGGTCTCACCTTAAAAGGCTTGTTGAAAGAACAAGTTCCTTATCACTTGTTGCAGTTCTCCACACACTTCCATGTTTGAGTAAGCCCCATTGAATACATTGGGACTTGCTTCTGAGTAAACAAACAGGATTGCACTGTAAATATCTTTACAGGTTTTGTAAAAAATAAACATATTTGATTGCCATGCTTATATAAATATTTCTTCATACTGTGTCCCAATAAGTATTTGATTTCACACTGTGGTTGTAGATTATTTCCTCTACATTTTAAGTGTGCCCTTCTTCCTTGGGGTGGTCATTGTTCTCCGTTGTTTTCATCCTGAGGGGCAGATAGGCTGAGAGATGGTGAGTAGCCCATGGTCACCCACTATACTTTATAGCTCATTTCCATTTTGAAAAATTAATGAAAACAATTTACATACAGGCAAAGTTTATTAAGTAGATGCACACAATACATTTAAAGCACATCAGGAGAGGAGATGATTGGGTGGGTGGGCACTGGGCAGGGAGAAAGCCCCTTTCTTTTACAAAAGGAAAATGTCATTATCACTATTTTGGGGGTTCCCCCCCTTTTTTCTACAGCAGACACTTGTTGTCTTCCACCCAAGTTTAAACCAAAACTGTTCCTGGCCACATCAACACCAGACATATATTCTACTTGAAACAGTCCTGGCTTTCCCCAAAGAATCCTGGGAAGTGTAGTTTGTGAAGGGTTCTGAGAGTTGTTGAAACACCCTATTCCCTTCACAGAGCTACAATCACCAGAAAAGGGTCTGACTGTTAAACTGCTCTGTCCACTGGAGCTCTGTCAGGAGAATAGGAGTGTCCTATGACTGTTTAAAGTGGAATAAATTTCTGGCATGAGTGTGGCCCCCTGATTAGTCTAGCCAAACAGCTGTTGGTTCTGGCTTTTAGAACACATACAGTTGATTCTTACAGAGCATGCCTGCACTATCATAGACTCCAATGTTAATTTTTGTACATTAATTAAAAATCAGCCATGTGGTGTGTTTTTTAACTTTTAAACTACAGAAGATGAAGGTCAGAGTATGGGCAAGGTCAGTAATAGGTTTACTGTGAACATGGCTGATTTTTAATTAATTTCAACATATTATGAGACAATTGACAAAATAACGTCCAACAGGAGTCTGGATTTTTTTGGTCTTGTTTTAGACTTCAAACTGGATTCTCTCTGAGTGTTTTGTGTATCACCATGAAAACTCAGAGGGTTGGTAAGTAAGCATTTCTAAGTTTGGGACTTTAAGTTTTGTAAGAGTTTATTTTGAAATGAGGTTATGGGAAGCAGCAGAATGGCAAGAGTCAATTTAATATGGCTGAATGTGAAAAATCCACACTAGCTATGGTATATACCCACTCTTGTGGTTGTATAATTCTCCTACAAAGCCTTCCAATCTTTCACTATCAGAGATGGATAATCTCTTCCTCAGTTAATTCTGGGACCTTTATTTCAGATAAACACTTCACTGTATTTTTTTTTATTGAGGTTATTTGATTTCTATAATTTAGAGTAACATTTTAAGAATTCAGCTGATCTCTCTTCTGAAATTTTAATTATATCATTTTCCATCTCTGTTGGAAGAATTTGTTTCTTTTGTTGTTGTTTTTAGTGGATATGCAAGTAGCCTCCCCTGCTTATTCCCCCATTGAAATGTTCTTTGTTTACTAAAATTGATTGATCGATATATTTTTACAGATATTAAATTAATTAAAAACTGTTAGATAATATGTTATTTCTCTGATGTACTGATCTTCTATATTCTTTCACTAATTTATTAATCTCTAGGAGTAGTTCACATATGAAGACTAGAAATTAATCAGTTTTGTTTCTCCACAGGGCAGGCACACCACGGTCAGGTTTCCTACCTTGTTCCTCCAATTCATCTGGATTCTGATTTTGAGAGGCAATCATTTAAGGGTGAGTTGGCAGCAGAATCATTCTGCGGTGAGATTATTTGTTGCCTGAGCACAGTTTGACTACATTACCAACTCCATGAACAGTATTCTGTTCCAATATTGCAATTGAATAAATTTGAAAGTGGAGCAGGTATATCTCAGGTATACATCTTGTGTACCTCTGTCATGTTCTCCAAGTCTCAGTATTACTTGGAGGCAATCAGCCAAATCTATAACTTAGAAAAACCTCTGAAAATTTAATCTGAATATATTTGGTACAGGTACATTATTTGTTAATTTGCTTGGAGTCAGGAGAGATGTGAATAGCCCCATTCATCTCAGGACACTGTTCATTCTAAGGAAGTGGCAACAATGGAAACATTAATGACTCGCTTCCTGCTCCAGCTTGTGTTCAAAGGGAGGGAAATGTGCATCTTGGTTGCTGTTTCTCCCCCTCCACCTGAAGAATGCATACGTCCCCCTTTCTTTTAAAATCTGGAAGTGGGAGAAGAAGAAGCTGAGGAGGAGACGGACAGCAATAACTGCATGCACGCACACACACCAGTCTGAATTTAAAAAAAGACAAATTATGTTTTTAAAAAACCTTAGTTAAAGTAGTGAGAAAGAAGACAAACAGCAAAAAAGGTCATAAAAATTATAGCTTTAACTGTGGGAAGCTTTTCATATTTTAGATAAATATAAGAAGTCTAAGAGAAAGGGGACGGCTGCTGAAGACCCATCTTTTTATCCAAGCATTTGATTAATTTTTTACCCCTTCGTATTGATGTTTTTAAGGATTTTTTGGAATTGTTTATATATGGTTCTTTGTATGTTTTTTTGTATTTTTAAATTTCTGTATGGTTTTATGTTATGCTTTGTATTTTTAAATCTATGTAATCGATGTAAATCTATGTAATCCACCTCAGAACCCACATTCCCGTGTGAGAGGCAGACAAAAAGCATAACTTTTATTATTATTACAATGCAGGCAACATGAGCTTGACTAAATCTTAACCTCAATCTTTCCCTTTAGTCAATATTTCAGTTATTATTTGGGGGAAAACACAGGATTTGCTTGCCTGCTCATGTCAGGAGAGTCTAAGGAAGATACGATAAAATTAATAAGCTGTGCCTCAGCATGAAAGAACCCAATTCTGATTTTTGATAATTTTAAGGTATAGAATTGGCAAATCTAGATTCTCTCATCTATGGTCTTGCACTCCCTAATTTACAGTGACCCAGTTCCCATGGAACCCTAAGCCAAGCTAGGGTGTAAGACAAATGCACAAGCATTAAAGTTCCTGGAGACAAGATGGTGTCCGCTTTGCTCCTTATCTGCTCCTGCTGCTTCTGCTGCACACCAAGTCATGGTTTGGCTTAGCATTGTTTGGCTCTGTGTGTGTGTGTGTGTGTGTGTGTGTGTGTGTGTGTGTGTGTGTGTGTGTGTGTGTGAGAGAGAGAGAGAGAGAGAGAGAGAGAGAGAGAGGAGACTGGAGACCATAGTTTCTTGAAGTGGGAAGTCTTTTTCAGTTTAGTCCTTTCCTTATGTGCATGAAAAACAATTGTTGGACAAATGGGTCTAAATAGGAGCAGATTTTCTTGGATTCCCCAAATTCTGTAGGTTAAAAGAACCCTGCTTTACAAGGGTGTTTTGTGCTATGTTTTCCTAACAATATACACTTCAAGAATTGCAAACATACACTACCTTTGTTTGGGGGGTGTTACTTAGATGGAAGGGGAAGGAAACGAATGACTGGTTAAGGCACATCCTGACTCAATTCTGGCAATTCTCTCGTAGAATGTTGTTGGGTGGAAGACTTGATCTAGTGATTCTGGGGATAGAATGTTTGGTTATAAGTTTAATATTTTCCTTTTACAAGAGACTTTGGAAACTCAACCAAGTGGCATCGCCCTGATAGCCTGCAAAGTCTAGACATCTCCAGCTACTGCTCTGGTTCACCTAAGGGCTGGCTTATTTATTTATCACAGATATTATTACAATGATCTCACTTATGAGGCGTTCATAGCCATTACAATCTTCTCCACACAACACTGCATAATATGTGTAAATGTTTATGTTCCACATGGAGGGGTGTCATTATTTTTCTTGGTCTTTATGAGGTGATCATAGAATCATAGAATAGTAGAGTTGGAAGGGGCCTATAAGGCCATCAAGTCCAACCCCCTGATCTTGAACTTTATTGTGGCTGGTTTTTGTGCTGGTACAATTTTAGTGTTGCTTGATTTTCATTTTGATTGAATTTGTTATTTATTGATTTTAAATTTGTGAACCACCCAAAGGACATGGTTAATTGGGTGGTATGTAAATGATAAAAATAAACAGATATTTTGAGCAGTTGGTAGAAATTCTTCTGGAGGGTGCTCTTTTTTTTTTTTGTGCGGGACTTAAATACTAGTCTTGGCAGTGATGAATTAGTGGTCCCTGTGACTTTTGGATTCATGTTGAATGATTAATCTTGCCGTTTGGCACCATGCAAGTCACAGGATCAGCATGTTTATAGGTATGGTTTTTAGGCTTTTGCAATTGGTTTATAATCACAATTGGGCAATTTTGAATTGTAAACTCAAAGGGAACCCTGACAATATCTTACTATGCAGTTCTGAGGAAGTCTGGTTGATTATGTTGTGGTCTCTTGAGATTTATCACATTTTAATTGCAGGTTTTGAAAATGATTCACAAACAGTGATCACCAAACATTAATTTCTAGGCTGTTCTTTATACTGGCCATGTTGCATCTAGAAGAAGTTGGGTGGTGGCTGTGCTAAATATTGTAGGAAGGACTAGAGTGAGATGGTATCCTTATGTTAGTGCCAATGTGGCTAATATGCTTCAAACAGAGGATTTCTTTTGGATCTGAGGACCCAGAGAAGATCTGAGAAGGGATTTGGGTTTGGTGAATGATCTTGTGAGCTGCCACCGCCTCCCACTCCCCTGCCCCAAGGTCCAGAAATGTACGGTTGGGGAAGGAGGGAAGAACAGGTGGTCTTAGGTCTCAGCTGGACCACTTACAAAGCTGAATTTCTTTCAGAGCAAGCTATGAGATGCTTGTATTCCCATACATAAAATTGTTCTGTTGATGCAATCACATGACTTTTTCCCCCTGGGAATTACTTTTCTGAAATGCATCTGTCTTTTGGGGGTTAATGTTAAATCGGCCCTCTGGCTGACCAGGATAGAATCAGTTGTGACCTAGAAAATGATTTATTAGATTTGGCCTGATTTGAGGAGAGCCTTAATTTTGTTGAGATCTCAACAAATGCCTTTTGTGTCTGCAGCCAGACTGGGAATGGTGGCACAAGACACAATATGGGATTGCACAAGAGCCACAACTTGTATTAAATATTTACAAAAGGGATGTACAATGGGATAATTTATTCTCTATCTCATGTGCGTTCCTACCCCTGGCAATATCATGGGTCCTGTTTTAAACAAATACTGCTGAGCACCAATATATCTTTAATGTAGGTGTTCCTTTTGTATGCAGAAATTGGTTTTTCCTGAAAAAATGGTTGTGTTCCCACCAAAATATTCCAATACCTATCTGTATGACTGTGCTTTCTTTATTTTAGTAGGTCATACTATAGACCCATCTATGTCATCTGCCACTCTGATGTGTCATTCACTTCTGGTCTATCTTTGGATATCATTCAGGATGTCACTATAAGATGTGAAAAGGGCTCTTTGGTGTGTTTTAAGGATGATATAACTAGAGTATTTCTATTTTTTAACTGTATGGCTTCTCTGTTACAATTTTTTACCTCAACACAATTTCTATGTATTCTCAAAAACTGGCACACAAGATTTTTGTCTTTATATGTCTCAGATGTGAACTTTGAAATTCGGATGTTATCATCTGTAGGTTTTCTTTGTGACAATTCTATAATTTTCCTGCCTTCTTAATGCTCATAATATCCAGATAATTTATATTCAGTTCAATGAAAAGTATTTCAGATCTGATACTGGAGTGTGAGATTGTCAGTTAAAAAGAAAGAAACAATGTAACCATGTATCCCAAATGACAATATATCACCAATATAATTTCACAATTTCACAACATAAGGATTATCTGTGGGGAAAACAAAACTGTCTTCAAAAACTCCTGTAAACTAATTTGCTTCCACTGGTGCCATTACAGATCCCTTAGCTTTAGCTTAGATCCCTTTTAATCTGCCTGTAAAATGAACAATGAAAAGAAAACCAATTTCATCATAGGGCAAGATCAGCCAATTCTGTTAGAAAAAGCGTAGGAGGATGCAAGTTGTCCAGGCATTCATCTGGCATCCTCTTAATCACTTCCAAATCCTATTGTTGTGGAATACAAGTAGAAAAAAGAGCACACTTAAAATGTAACCAACACTGTATCCCTTGCTAAGACTATTTTCACAGAATCATTGAGTTGGAGGGGGACTTGTTGGCCATCTAGTCCAATTGCCTGCTCAGTGTAAGTCATTGTCAAATGTGAGAATATGAGACTCTACGTCTAAAATCTGTGCCTACTGATCTTCAAAACAACCTCATGAGGCTGTGCAAGGGAAGCTGAGAAGGAAAGAAGGAACTACTCGTATGGTGGCCCACCAGGAGAATAAGTAAGCAAACCCTTGCCTCTCTTCTGTCTCTGACTACCGGTGGCAACCAATGAAATATCCATTTTCTGCATGCCGAAGAAAGCCTCTCTCTGTTTCCCCTAGAATATGTTTATGAATAAGCATTAGCAATCCTGTAAAATATATGTAACTGAATGTTTGCTTGACTAAAAATAAGCTTAAATTAGTGGCTAATTAACTAATATGCGCAACTAATCTTTAAAATATTTTTAATTAATTGAAAGTACTGAAAGAGATTCAACATTAATTGTGAATACAGGATCACTACAATGTTTTCATATGGAGTGGTGGTTTGGAGTAATATCTTGTAATGTATGATGATACTAATGTGCTAGAATACTAGTAGAGTTTACACACAGTTCCGTCCTATCATCATTGCATAAAGATAGGGAAAATGCATTGCAGGCATAAATAATGTAGGTAAACATCAGCTGTGGTTAAATTTTACAAATACCCCAAAACAAAGAAGAGGCAGTTTCACACAAATCTACCAACAGGAACAGTTCTCTCTTTATACTAGAGGGACAGATTGTTTTTAATGAGAGAACAAATGGGGAGGAAGGATATGAAAAATAACCCTGCTATTCTTGATAGAGAAAATTGAAACTGTCCAATCAAGGCATAAAGATGCTTTCCAGTTTTTGGCAATTTCCATGCTAGCTGCCACTATTAGTAACAATTTGACCTCTTACAGGAAGAATTGATCCTTGAGGTTCAAAACAATTGATAGAAGGGCTAACAGTAGATCCGGCCGAATTGCCTGCTGTACTATATCTGAGCCATCTCAAATGCACATTTGCTCTTACGTATGGGTATGTCCACCACAAGTGGAAGACAGATTGTTCATCCAACAAAGAGTGGAAAGATTACTGTGGGTGTGAAGGAGTTTTACTGGAGTGAAATGCCACCTATGCTTAAACAATGACTGATGAAATACAGTAGGGTTAATTTTTGTTAAAAAAAAGTATTTGTGTGACTTTTATAGAGCAATGCTAGCTGTGAAACACGAGATTCTGAAAACTGGCAGCCATTTTAAGGCTGGTTCAAATGCATTTTAACTTCTTGAGTTAGTACTATCTTTATTAAATTATGAGGACTGAGGGATGCATGGAGGAGGAGAGGAAAAAGTCTACTCCTGCAACATTAGATATTACCCAATGTCTCCATCATATTCTTGCAGACCCTGACCAAACTGGTAAAACAATTATCTCCTTATACAGGTCTCGGGATCATAGAATCATAGAGTTGGAAGAGGCCTGTAACGCCGTCAGGTCTAACCCCCTGCTCAATGCAGGAATCCAAATTAAAGTATACCCGGCTTGTGGCTATCCAGCTGCCTCTTGAATGCAGTGCTGGAGAGCCCACCACCTCCCTAGGTCATTGGTTCCATTGTCGTATCGCTCTAACAGTTAGGAAGTTTTTTCTGATGTTCAGCCAAAATCTGGCTTCCTGCAACTTGAGCCCATTATTCCGTGTCTTGCACTCTTGGGTGACTGAGAAGAAATCCCGGCTCTCCTCTGTGTGGCAAGTTTTAAAGTACTTGAAGATGTTTATATGTTTTTGCTTAAAGACATTGCACCATCTTTTCAAGGACTGCTTGTGTCTGGAAGAATGTGTAAGAAGATCTTTGGGAAGTGTCATTGTCAAGAACATCCCTTGTTGTTACTTACACTTCAGTGTAGTGTATACGCTGCTTTACTGATAGGCAAAAAGACAGTTCTCTGTCCCAGGATAAATACTGGCAAATTCTAATATTTTGCCATTTGAATTCCGTGCACATTTAAAAGGTTGTCTATGTTTTGGTTCTCGTATTATTTTGGGAAGTGCAAATCTGATAGATTCAGCTTTAAATGACAGGGATGCTGTCATTCCATTCCTTCCCCAAAATACTAGCAAAAGGATCCACTATCACCACCAGTAGAAAAGCCCACCGGCCAAGTTATGCCAGTGGAGCATCTGAAAATGGGGTGTGGTGTCGTGCAGATATGGTGCTGATGCAACACATCCTACCTAAACCCTTTCAGGAGACTGTCACACCTACAACTGCAAAGTTTCACTGGCCCCAAGACTGGTGTAAGAAATTTCTCTCTTGCAGAGGTCAATGGGAGGTGGGAAAGGGAAAACTGCTCTCCCTCCTGCCACTTCCATCCTGGAATGACAGAGCTCAGGCTGGAGCCTAGAACCAAATGACAGCATACTTCCACCCATATATAAACCCCACACAGGGAGAACACAAATCAGATGATAGGTGTGTGGCATGGGGTGATATCTCTCTGGCCTTAGGTCACACAGACTTGGCACTCACAACAACAGCAATGGATAACTATGGAGACAGGTCACTTTGCTCAACAAGGGGCCACTCTTCACTGAAAAGGGGCACGTTGAAGAACCACACAGTCCACACTGGGATTTTGTGATTTTGTGCAATGACCCTATGGAGCAACAAGATTTGGTCAAGAAGTGGTACTTGGATGTTTGTTTGTTTTTTCTAGTCTTTGTGCTCATTCATGATGATGTACCTTAACTTAAATACAATGACAAGAAGAAAAGAAAGGAGGAAGTGGTACTTCACACAGAACAGGAGCACTTTGCAAAAGATGTCTCCTGGCCACACATGGGAACGCGTGCACATTACTAACCCTTCTCCTTCCAGAGCCCTAACAGGTGCCCTGCCTCAGGACTCTAGGCACAAACATCCAACAGCAATTCTCCACACCACTGCAACAACTGGGGCTGCCAGGACCGGGCACCCTCACACAGGTGAGTGAGGGAAAGGGGGAAACACGTACTGCAATTGATGATTGCTGCAACCAGTGGTGGTGGCTTGTGCCCATTGGGACTGGTAGGGCGGAAGGCAGAGAGACCAACAGTAGGTGGAGCCAGAGCCAATGAGAGGCAAAACTACCACCACTCCGACTGGTGGTAAGACGGCAGGCAGGTGGGGGCTCACTAAAACAGATTGAAGTTGGTGGGGCAGTGCCTCATTTGTCCTAATGAACCAGTCTCCACTGGCTGCAGCTTTCTCCCATGTTCCCCCACCCCTTTGCTGTATGTGCATACTGTGTCTTCTGTCACCTCTGTTGCTCAAACACTCTTGCTCCCCAACAGCCAAGAGCAGCATTTCGCACATGCAGACAATCTCTCCAACAGCCAATGCCAGCCCCTCTGCTCCATCCACTGGCACTACAAGCCACTCATGGACACCATTGTCTTGCAGGAGCAGAGCTTGGATGCATGGAGAATCACACACCTCAACCACATGGACAGTCACAATGCAGCCCCCCAAGGGGAAAGGGGTATGTATATTCATGGTTTCTGTAATCATTCCAGGGACAGCCCAAGGCATGAGTACTGGCTGAGCACAGAGGTTGCACCCATACACTCGGCACCCTTGTGTCTCACTCCCTTCTGCCTCTCGCTCGTCACAAACGCTCAGTGTGCACGTGGCTTCAGGAAGGATGTTTTTAGCTGCAGATTGCTGTTCCAGCCTTGCTCTTGCTTTCCCCCTTTGCTTGTTACAGGTCATCCTTCAACAGGCACAGCCAAGCTGATCATGGAACCATCCTCCTTCATGAACGGGAAGCATCACATCCCCAATGCAAGTGTTTATAATGCAAGCAGATGTTTCCTGCCAGCCTACTTGTTCAAGGCATGCTCCAAGACAAATACAACAGGTGCTGCTATCTCCGGCACGGAGACCAAGCCACAATGGATCACATTTGTACTCTCTGTTTCTCTATCAGGGACAAAATTCCCACTGGTATGACTAGATGACAGACCAAGGCACCTGCCTTTGTCTTTCAGGGTTGACTACGTTCCTGCACAATAAAAACCACCACCATCACACTTGTGTTATTTCTGTGTTTGCTAGCGACATCCAGGCAGATAGGGCTCTTCCCCACCACCTTGCCTACATCAGATGAGTGAGCCCTAATCAGACAGTGGGCCAAGAGCTGGGTGGAGGAAAGAGACCTGAGGCAGATACAAGTCAGTTCATCCGGGCATGAGCTAGGAGAGGGACGCTGATCCCTGCAGATAGGACTACTCTTGGCAGATGTAGCCAGTAGTTCCACAGGGAAGGAGGAGATTGAGAAGGGGCAGTATTGCCATTGTGGGGGCACAGGAAGCTGGGCAATTGCTGACTATTAGGATGCGAGGCTGGCATATGACCACCTAGCAAAGCCATGTCCTGAGGACCTAGAAGCGCACAGTTTGATGGGCCACTGGCCTAATGGGTGCCTTCCCTCCAGGTAGCAATGGGATCCATTGGCCGGTGCGAATTCGAAAGCATTCCATCGACTTCAGGCCGATACCGATTCAAGTTCATTCTTTGTCCGCTAGTCGCTGCTTTTACCAAACTATTTTATGCCTCGCAAAAATAATTCATATCAATATCAATATTTTAAAAGGTAATAGCAATATTTTGAAAGGAAATGAAATATCGATAAAATTATTGTTCTTACTATCAATACATTAGAGAGAGTCGTGTTTTTGTTTTTTTAAAAAAGCCATCTGTTTTGAAAATAGCTATGGAAAATCACTACATAAAAATCCAATCCATAATAATAGAGCATAAGCAAATGAATGGAAAATTAATCCAAATCTGAAGGAATTCTAGCACATGAATAAATCACCTACCAGCACCTCTTGCAATTGCCATGCCACATCCATAGCAGCCCAGAGAACTGTGAGCATAGCTGCAGAGAAGCCAGAGGGACGCCCAGAGAAAGTGGAACAGAACTCAGACACTGAGAGAAAACAATCTGTCATTGTTGGAAACCAGAGAGCATTCAACTGGGAGGGAGGAGGCAAGGGGACCTAGGAGCAGCCATAAGGAAAGGGGGCAGAGGAGCAGCTCTGGGTACAGGTCTCCCTCCCCCTAAATGCCCAATGCAGCACAACTTACCAGCAATGCTGTCTAGGCCACATACTTCTGCTGCAAAATCAGGATATGTGAGGCCCTATACTGCTCTGCTGCTGTCCATGGTTCACTGTGATTGGGGCACTGCTCAGAATGACACATTTGGCACTTCAGGCTAGCCAAGTGACTAGCTGCTGTGCATAGGTGCTGCTAACAGGTATGCCTCCTTTCCCCTAGTCCCAGCATCCGCATTCTCTGTCCCCAAAAAGTCCCTGGTAATACAATGTTGTACCTCAATCCCTTGAATATCCTGGCCCTGTTGGGGAAATGGCTGTTCCCTTGCAAGTTCTGGGACCTCAAGGGCATTCTGTGCCAGGCCTGCAGATACAATAGGTAGACTCCACCTGTGGGCCATGCTATGGAGCATTCCATGATGCACTGCATCTCTGAAAATGTTCTCAGGTGCTTGGGCCACATGCCCTCCTGGTGTAGTGCAAACACACTCTCTAACCATCCTTGTGGTTTTGTGACCCCGTTGTACAATCCACAGGCCTAGGCAGATCCTTTGGGTATGGTGTCAGGAGGTAGGGCTGAAGTGGATAGTCATGATAGCTTGTGGGTGAGTATCTTGACTAGCTTCCACTTCATTACCTTTTCCTGACGATGCCATACCCTTGGGATCAGGACTCCATGACTGATGCTGCCAGCAACTTGGGAGTCATGAATGCTGCCTGGGAGTGTGGCATGCACATAAGCAAAGAGGTCCTATGTAGCCAGGACATTGACATACCAATGGGTTGATTTGGGCACAGGAATTGAATGTCCTGGGGCACAAGTACCAACACAAACTCTGCCAGTCACCATAGGGAAGTCAGACATTGTGTAAGACTACTCCTGGATCCCATGCAGGTTCCCCTTGGCTGTGGAGAATGTAAAGGAAGCCCCCGCTCTGTGTACAGATCTGACATCAACTCTGCCCTAGTCGTGCATTGCTGGGATACTTCCCATAGCCTGTGGCTAGGAAAGTGGGCTAAGGAGAGAGATGTAGTAAGGCAGCCCAGAGCAAAAAAATGTGAGCCAGATTGATGAATTATTATTATTATTTATTTATTATTATTTATTAAATTTATATACCGCCCGACTAGCGATAGCTCTCTGGGCGGTGAACATAAAATAGTATAAAAATACAATGAATAACAGAATAATATTAAAATACAATCAACAATACAATAAACATTATTAAAATTAGATCAATGTAACTTAAAATGCTTCAGAGAATAGGAAGGTTTTGACCTGGCGCCGGAAGGAAAGCAGAGTCGGCGCCAGGCGTACTTCCTCAGGGAGACTGTTCCATAGTTCGGGGGCATCTGGTTCAGAAACATCACAAGATTGGCCTTGGCACAAAGACAAAGAAGAAAGAGTGGTTTGAGAAGACAGCAGATCAGGTGTGCATTGTGCGGCTCCACAAGAGTGTGGGCATAGTCAGCCAGAAAAGGTGGACCAAAACTTATTGCAATCTCAGGAAGATTTATGAGCTCCTGCATATTAGGGCTTGAGCTCTGAGGACTCTTGAATCAGGCTCTGTCTGATCATTCATTGGGAGGCACTTGTGAGCATTGGGATTGATTCCTTGGATGGTGAGTTCTCGGGGCGCATTGGGCATCTTTGTTGGCACCCATTTGACAGCATGTTCCCTTTCTTTGAAGCCTCCCAGAATCTCTCTGCTGCAGCATCTGTGCCTCCAGCCAAGAGCAATCATCAGCTCAGAAGGTGCCATGCTGCAGTCTCTATGGTCTACAAGCCAGGTGAAACTTGTCAGGGAAGCTCCACTGCCGCATAACTCCCAAGCCTCAATAGCAGGGATGGAGTATGATGAGAGCCACGGCAACGGGCAGCAAATCAGCTACCATGCATAGTGCAAACCCCTTTATCCCAGTAAAGCTGCCAGCTATTGTTGTCTATGTGATGGGCAAAGATAGGTGGTGTGGCTGCTATCAAGGAAGTCAAATGCCTTTGAGTCTCGGAGGGGAGGCTTAAGTCTAATCAGCAATAGTGCTGCCTGTTATTCAAAGGCTGTGTCCTTGCCTTTCTTTATAGATGATACAGAGGTGTGAAACATTGACAGTGTTGTGGGAATGGGTGTGGAGATGAACAAGAGAATGTCCCTGAAGACATGGATGGGCAGGCTCAGCCACACCCATGACAGGATTGGGGGGGATAAAGGGAGGGGTCTTGGGAAGGTGGATCTTTTGGGTGGCAAGAGGGACCTCGCCTGTGCTCCTGTGCATGTAAGCTGTTATCAATGCAGCCTTTACCCAGGTCAGTATCAGCACTCTAGGACCATGTGGGAAGCACATAGATGCATGGCGCCCACACAGTCTTGTGTCTTGGACTTGGACAAGGAAGGTGAGAAGTGATAGAGATGGCCATATATGTAGTCTCCTGCTGCTTCCAGAGCAAGGCAGGTATAAGTAGCAAGTCATGATCTCTTGGCAGGTGCTGCCCACCTCCTTCATGTGGGCTTTGCAGTTCATTCAATGGTTCTCACACTCTCCCACCCCATGCTCTTTCTCACTTCTCTGCTCACATGCTCTGCACCATACCCTTCAACCTTCTCTTCTGAGGACAGTGCTTCCACTCATCATATCTGCTCACCTAACTCTTCTCTTGTCCTTCCTATGCCAGGATCACAAGTCTGGGTGATCTGTTTCTCCTTTGGGGAACCTTGAACCAATGTGTGGGGGAGGCCTGTTGTTAGGGAAGTGCGTTTCCCTCCCAACTGTATGCACTATTTACCATGTAGGAGCTCCATTCCCCTCTTTGTAATAAACAGTGTCTACTAGCGACTGCCAAAACTACTCTCCTTTGTGAATTTGCATCCTTGATTCTGCATGTCTAACAAGTCCCAGGATAGGGCACTAAGGGGAGGAAGATATGGTTGTGTGTATTCCTTGGGGGAGTGTCAGTGGGGCAAAAATTATTGGATTCCCATGGTGGCTTTGAAGCAGCAACATCATAGGTATGTGTGCGGCTTCCACTGTGCCCCACAATGGCTGTGGACTTTTTGCTTTGCCGCAGCCCAGTGCTCTGCTCATTGTGTGTGAGGGCATTTGTTGTGGTATGGCATGGGTGCCATGAGCTCACTGCCTGCCTGTGTCTGTGAGCAGCATGTGGATGTCATCATACCTGCCACTCCCATCCTTGTGACACAGCATATTTTACCATATCTGTCCATTCTTTTATTTTTTTTTTATTTTTATGTTTTGGTCTTCGGCAGCTAACAGCTGTGGCCATATCAGAGAACTTTTTGAAATTATTTCTGGATGTATAATATATTCATAGTATATATAGTTTATTCATATAGTATTGTGTTTTTATAGTGTATGTATTAATTCCCTTAAACCATTCATATATGCAGATTATAGATAAACTCCCTTTAACTGTACAATGCACAGCTAGGAAGAAACCAGCTCAAGCAGTAAGGGAAGCTACTCTTAAAACAGCAAGCCCTTCTTAGCTCAGTGGAGATGGGGGAGAAAAGCAAGGCCAGTTTGAGCCTAACTTGGGGAATTGTGATGGAAAAACTGAACTTTTGTATAGCTTGCCAGCAACAGTCATGTCAGGTACAGCTTGCTTCCCTTCTTTTGTCTCTATCTGTCATTCCTAACTGTACGGCCACAATCAAGAGTTGGTATTGCCAGGCACTTGTCAGGGCCCATAGTCAATTCCTGGAGGCCCCTGACCCTCCTCCTCCTTGATATTAGTTTGCCAATTCATCTGTGAGAGGAGCAAGAAGAAAGAATAGCAGCCATCACTCACCTTGTTGTCTTCCTCTGGGCAGCTCTGCAGATTGCACCCAAAAGGAGGGGGCAGATTAATAAGTAGTGATGGTGGCGGCAGCAGCAAGAAAGAGGTGGGTCCATTCAAGGCAGCTTGTCCAAGGGCCCCCAAACACTGGAGTTGTCTCTGGCCACTAGGTCTGAAATAGATACAGCACTGTCCTTTTTTTAATTCTCCAGCTATCTAATCCATGACCCCAACCATGTTTACCAAGAAGCTGAGTGGAAGAGCCTGAGGTTTTAAGTTCTGTGTGCAGCCCTTGGCTCCCAAGCACACAATGGCACCCAAGTATGTTGAGGCAATTAGAAGGTAAGGGACATGGATGAGGTAGACCTGACCACCTTTCTTGCATCTAGACCCACCTCACCTTTCTTCACATGCTAGCTGTTCTTCCAGTGCTTTTAAGCCTTCCTCCCCTTTCAGCCGGTTGGGGAAAATACAGTAGTCAGTTGATACTTACTCATCCCCAGTAGGGTACTTCAGTGGAACTCCATGTGCAGTGCCTGTTTGTTTCATTACAGGTGTCATGGTGCAATCTTGCATGGTAAGGGGGGAGGGGGGTGATGAGTATTTGGCCAGCAGTGGCAATGGCTGGAATGGAATTTGGTCTATATGATCCAGTATTGTAAGGTTCTTAATCTATCGTTGCAGTTAATAGTTACTGTTGCACCTTTGCCTCATACCATGAATCAGTGTAATTGCATCTAGCTAAAAATAACAATGAATCAAGTTGCTACCATAGTCTAAAGAACAACTATCTGTTAAACTATCCAGGCCCGGCGGTTTCCCTATCTCAGTGACTTTCTTGAACTGTAGTGGGATTACACTCACAATTTGTTATCCATCTTATGTATGGTATTATTCAAGAAATGTCTGGTAAGATGTCAGATCTGGGTTAGCTGATGTGTAAAGATTGGTATAATTGCGTAGAAATTAATTCAAAATTCCCTTATTAAAGGAAGTAAATTCCTGACAGGTGGAATAACTTTTCTATTACGTTTTTTCAAATAATTTGCTAACATAAGTATTAAATGTAAGAAAACGGGACATATTGTAATAATAGTCTGCTTATTACTTTTTCACCAAAATATAAATTTAAAACAAAGAAATATAAGCACTTTCTCAGCTTCGTGGATATTTTGAGTAACCAAGAAAGGTCTGTATGTATCTAGTTTACACAGGATTTCTTGATCACCTCTCTATCTTCCTTTCATACTTGTAATACTTTCTATCTCTTTTTTCATTGCTTATGTAAATTGCTGCACTAATAAACTCACCTTTTATATACTTTGCTTTTGCTTGCATCTCATAAGTATCTTTATGACACGTCTTGTGGCTCATTTAATATAAAACATTGGCCTGGTTCATACATCACATTAAACCATAGTTAAAACAAACTATAGTGTAATGTGAACTAGCAGGTTACTGGAGCATGCTGCTGAAATCGTGGGCATTTTGCTTCTTCCCTGCTCCTGCTCCTGCTGCCCTGCCAGGAAACAAGCCATTCTCTGGCTTGTCATCTGAACCCAGGTACCCAGGTTTGTGCTTGTTTCTGTCCAAACCATGAACAGAAGCTAAGAACAAATCTCTGGCCACATTCCAGTTTGTCAACTGCAGAGCCCAGAACTGGGCACAGGGGTGCTCCTGTTTGGATTCCCCTTGAAAATTCACTAAAAGGCTGTTCACAGCTGGTGAAAAACTCCAGCAAAGAGCAACCCACACATTTTTGCTCAGCACTAGTAATAAGAATGGTATGTCTTTGCTTTGAAAGTTACACTGTTGAACTGTTTTGCACCCACTTCTTTGAAAGATGCACTCTCACATGTGTAAGTAAGTGCTGTTTGTTCTTTTCAGTTGCAAACATAAGTGAACAATTGTTGTATCGGGAAGACTGAAGTGGTTGTGGAATACGATAACTTAATATATTATGGTGAGTGGCTAAGGTAAAGGTAAAGGTGTCCCTGCACTTGTAGCGCGAGTCGTTTCTGACTCTTAGGGTGACGTCTTGTGACGTTTACTAGGCAGACCGTATATATGGGGTGGGATTGCCAGTTCCGTCCCCGGCCTTTCTTTACCCCCCAGCATATGCTGGGTACTCATGTTACCGACCACGGATGGATGGAAGGCTGAGTGGACCTCGACCCCTTTTACCGGAGATTCGACTTCCTCTTTCTGTTGGAATCGAACTCCAGTCGTGAGCAGAGCTTCGGCTGCGTTACCGCCGCTTACCAGGTGAGTGGCTACCTTTATACTATTTTCAGCTGTGGCATACATTTTCCCATGTAACACAGTTACTAGTTTTTGGGGAAACTGCAGCAAAAGAAGGCAGCATTAAAATGTGCTTCCTGTTCTGGTCTGGTCTGGCAGCCCAGTGAGGATTCTGCACACTTGAAACCAGGCATTATAAAAATTAGTTTGGATACATTTTTTATAAAATAATTTTAGAGCCAACAATCATTTGAATGAGCAGATGGAGGAAGGTGAAGACAAGCTGTTAAATTAATAAATATCCGGTGGTCCTTAATCAGGAGAGTGGCCCATTTTCACATTTTCTCCAGATGATTTGTGTGGCCTGTCATGATTGCACCTGGTACATGGACAATGTGCAAATGCCTGCCATTATAATGGCATTATGTTGGATATAATAATATGTAACAACATGTCAAATAGATAATTTATACTCCCTCTGCCTGCCCTGGAGGAAAACCCAACACGCTCGATTGATAGGGTATTAGCGGGAAAGAGTTTTGCTGCCCCGATCATATTCTTTCTCAACTTAAATAGTACAGTTTTGTTACTTGCTATCAATTCTTTCCTTTATTTATTTATTCATTTATTAAATTTCTTAATCAATTTATATTCTGAGAATTTAAAAGTGATGTCCAAACTGTTGTTGTTGTTATGTGCCTCCAAGTCGATTACGACTCATGGCGACCCTATGAATCAGCGACCTCCAAGAGCATCTGTCATGAACCACCCTGTTCAGATCTTGTAAGTTCAGGTCTGTGGCTTCCTTTATGGAATCAGTCCATCTCTTGTTTGGCCTTCCTCTTTTTCTACTCCCTTCTGTTTTTCTGTATTGTCTTTTCTAATGAATCATGTCTTCTCATTATGTGTCCAAAGTATGATAACCTCAATTTCATCATTTTAGCTTCTAGTGATAGTTCCGGTTTAATTTGTTCTAACACCCAATGATTTGTCTTTTTCGCAGTCCATGGTATCCGCAAAGCTCTCCTCCAACACCACCTTTCAAATGAGTTGATTTTTCTCTTAACCGCTTTTTTCACTGTCCAACGTTCACATCCATACATAGAGATCGGAAATACCATGGTCTGAATGATCCTGACTTTAGTGTTCAGTGATACATCTTTGCATTTGAGGACCTTTTCTAGTTCTCTCACAGCTGCCCTCCCCAGTCCTAGCCTTCTTCTGATTTCTTGACTATTGTCTCCATTTTGGTTAATGACTGTGCCAAAGTATTGATAATCCTTGACAAGTTCAATGTCCTCATTGTCAACTGTAAAGTCACATAAATCTTCTGTTGTCATTACTTTAGTCTTTTTGAAGTTCAGCTGTAGTGCTTTTGTGCTTTCCTCTTTAACTTTCATCAGCATTCATTTCAAATCATTACTGTTCTCCTGTGCATGGAATGATGATATCAGGTGGGTAACTAGCTCCACCTAATGGTTGAAGGCAAAAGAGTACTGCTGACGTTTTACTCTAGGTCCATTCCCAGTCTGCTCCTGCTCCGTCCGCAGTTTTTTTTTTTCTCTTTTGCCTTCACCGAATCTGGTTGATTCCTCTCTGTCTCCGTCGGTTCAGGCTTGTATTGTTTGTCTTTTAAGTCTTACCGGTTTCTGCTGTTTCTTGCCCTCAGTATATGTTTTGTCTTCCCCTGCTGTTTAAAGTTTAAAGTTTAAAAACAAAAAAACAAAAAACAAAAAAGCTCCTTGTGTCTTTCCTCCGGATTTTTCTCGGTGGCGAGGAGCATTCAGCCCCTCCCCACGGCTCCTGGGGCCGTTGGCCTCTTCAGGCTCCCTCCCCAGCCGAATTTGCTACCATTCCTCCTAGTCAGCAACTCATAGTGTCGGCAGCATTAGCCTTAGAGGCTCAGGCCCATGCCTCGGATTTTCGCGCTCCCTTTCAAGCGGCTTCGTTTTCCCTGCTTCATAGTGGGGAGGGGCAGACGCACAGACGCCATAGCAGGTCGGCGGCAACAGTTTCTAATCTTTTTGCTTTACCTAGCCGCTTATTAGACAGCATTGTCAATCATTACCAGCGGGAGCCTTCCATTCATATTTTCATTAACCCCGTAAGTCCCGCAGTGTGTGCCCGCTATGGGGAAAGCCACACACAAAACAAAGCACCTCTCAAAGGGGTCGAAAGTGCTTCCCCGCAAGCCAGCGACAGGCGCAGTGCCAGAACAAAAAATCAGTTTCGGTAGCCAACAAATATTATACACTGGAACAACCGATCACGGATCAGTTGAAAGTCCCACTCATAGACGCGCCTATAGTCAATCTATTGAACCCATCATTGAATCCTAAAGACTCAGACGCTCACCTTAAGGATCCTACTGAGCGCAAGATGGACCAGGGACTTAGAAGAGTGCACGAGGCTAGTGCGCTTTCAATCAGGGCAGCAGCAGCCTCTTCTGTGTTTGCTCGAGCCTCCCTACTGTGGTTGGAAGACCTGCTAGATGGCTCACAGCAGGATGCAGCCCGGATACGCAAATCTCTGCTGAAGGTCTCTCGGGCAGTTACCTTCATGGCAGATGCGTCAATGGACGCCATGCAGTTTGCAGCTAGGTCTCTCACTGCAGGGATCTTCACGTGAAGGACCCTTTGGCTTCGACATTGGGATGCAGACCCTGCAGCTCGTTCGAATCTTGCCTCGGAACCCTACATGGGTGGCAAATTATTTGGGGACACTGCCCTCGCCAACATATTAGAAACCAAGGAAAAGAAAAAGTCCATGCCATCCACCAGAAAAAGGGAGGATGGAAGGACCTTTCGCCGCTCATTCCATCCATATCACTTGTCGCAGTCCTTTCGGGGCTCACGTCCCTTTGGAAGACAGAAGGACGCCCGCTCCAGCCGTCCCTTCTGGAACAGACAGCGCAACCAACTTAAGTCCCAGCAACACCTCCCAGGTCGATCCAGCCTTGCATCCCAGGCACGTGGAAACAGAAATCAGTTCTGACGCCTCCACCTCGCCAGTGGGAGGCCGTCTCCAACGCTTTGCTCACCGATGGGAGGACCTATCCTCCGATCGCTGGGTCCTCCGCACTCTTCGATACGGCCTTCGCCTGGAGTTTTCCTCCACCCCCCCGGCGAGATTCCTTCCATCCCCTCTGTCAGCAAATCCACACAAAAGGGGCAAAGTTTTGAGATTAGTTTCCCATCTCCTACGCATGGCAGCTATCGAGGCAGTACCTCCAGGGGAGAGGTTCCTGGGAAACTACTCTCTGTTCTTCACCGTCGACAAAAAAGACGGTTCATCCAGGCCAGTATTAGACCTCAAGACTCTAAATTGCTTCATAAAGTACCGCAAATTTCGGATGGAGACCTTACTTTCCATCAAAGAAGCGCTGAGGCTAGGGGACTTCCTCTCATCTATCGACCTGAAAGAAGCCTACCTGCACATTCCAATTTTTCCCCCTCACAGAAGGTGTCTGCGCTTCGCGGTGGGACAAGACCATTATCAGTTCAGGGCCATGCCCTTTGGCCTGTCGTCTGCTCCCAGGACATTCACCAAGATAGTGGTTACCCTGGTGGCACACCTCAGGACACAGGGGATTCATATTTTTCCTTATCCGGACGATTTTCTGATCCGCTCACCATCATTACACAAGGCATGGGAGGACCTCCATGTCACCCTGACCTGTCTAAAGGATCACGGTTTCCTGATCAACGAAGCCAAGAGTCATCTCTTTCCGTCCAGACACATCACACATTTGGGAGCAACTATAGACTCTCAAAATGGCCTCATTACGCTATCTTCAGACAGGATCAGCAAGATCCGCAAGGTGGTGTTGCATGTCCTATCCTCCACCTCTACAGACCTGATGGAGTTGGCAGCACTTCTCGGTTTGATGGTATCCACGTTCCAAACAACACCATGGGCACGTCATCATTCCCGCACTCTTCAGTGGGCGCTGCTGCCATTCCAGAACGACATAGCGTCCAGGCACCACCGCATGGTCGCTCTGTCGCCACAGGTTCGTCAGTCGCTGTTCTGGTGGACCCAAGAGCTCAACCTGACGCGAGGCGTCCCTTTCCAGGATCCACTCCACACCCTGATAACATCTGATGCCAGCTTATCCGGATGGGGAGCCATCTGCGACGGGCAGATGATTCAAGGCACGTGGTCGGCTCAGGAATCCGCACTGCCGATCAACCTACTCGAACTACGGGCAGTTCGTCTGGCCCTCAGGCACTTTGCGAACACCAGACGGTTAGGGGCAGTGCTTGTCAGAACAGACAACGTGTCGGCCAAATCGTATTTAAACCGTCAGGGAGGCACACGCTCCCTCATTCTTCAGAAGGAGGCCTTTGTCCTCTTCCAGTGGGCGGAGCCCAATATCATATCGATAGCGGCAGAATACCTCAATGGGGAGGACAACAGCCAAGCGGACTGGCTCAGTCGGGAGAAGCTGATTCAAGGAGAATGGAGACTTCACCCACAGTCCTTTCGTCAAATAGTGGAACATTTTGGCCACATTCAAGTAGACCTCTTTGCCACCAGTGCCAACCGGCAGGTGCAGAGGTTCTTCTCCCGATACGCGTCACCAGGCGCGGAAGGGATAAATGCCTTGACTTCCCAGTGGCCTCCGGGCAGACTATATGCATTTCCTCCAATTCCAGTGATTTCCAGGGTACTCAAAAAACTTCGTGCCGAAAGGACAGCACTTCTGTTGGTGGCTCCATGGTGGCCAAGGAGACCTTGGTTTCCAGACCTTCTCGACCTGTCGGTGGAACCACCATGGAAGATTCCAGTGCGAACGGACCTGATCTCTCAGGGACAGCTCCAGCACCCAGACCCAGAGTGGTGGGCACTTCATGTCTGGAACTTGAACGGAAGAGACTCTTGAAAAGAGGCATCTCTCCGCAAGTAGTAGAAACCATGATGGCTTCTAGACGCCCATCCACGCTCAGAATTTATGAAAGCACTTGGAAGGCCTTCTCATCCTGGTCGCAGAAACAAGGGGTTCTTCCTCGAAAGGCGGGAGTAAAAGAAATCTTGTCCTTCCTGCAAGATGGCGTATCTTTGGGTCTCAGACCAAACACCCTGAGGCGCCAAGTTTCAGCCTTATCGGCAACCCTCTCCAGATCCCCGGATAAGCCAATAGGATCTCACCCCTTCGTCAAGCGTTTCCTCAGGGGAGCAACGATAACTGCACCTCCTATGGTGCATCGCTACCCAACTTGGGATCTGCATAAGGTTTTGTCAGCCCTTCAAAAACCTCCGTTCGAACCCCTGAGTCAAGTTTCTCTCCGTCTTCTTTCCTTTAAGGTCTTGTTTCTCGTGGCCATTACTTCGGCCCGTCGAGTGTCTGAATTGAATGCCCTGTCTGTCCATAAAAATTTTTGTGTATTCCATAAGGATAGAGTAGTCCTCCGTACTGTCCCTTCCTTTCGTCCCAAAGTGTTGTCTGCCTTCCATTGTCAGCAGGAGCTGGTCTTACCATCCTTCTGTCCAAATCCTGTCCATCCTTTAGAAAAAGCCTGGCACTCTCTTGATGTGAGAAGAGCCCTTAAAGTTTATATTTCCAAGACTAAATCATTTCGGAAAACAGATAATTTGTTTGTCTCCTTTCACCCAAAATCCATGGGGAATAAAGTCACCACATCTACACTAGCCAGGTGGATCAAGGTATGCATTTCCTTGGCATATGCCTCTCTAAGATTATCCCGGCCTGCCGGGTTGGTAGCTCATTCTACTAGGGCGGCGGCCACATCAGCGGCCTTTTCCCATAATGCCTCTCTGGGGGAGATATGTAGGGCAGCCGCATGGGCCACTCCCAATACCTTCATTAAACATTATAAAATAGACTCCTATGCTTCAGCCGAGGCAGCCTTTGGTAGGAGGGTGCTACAGCATGTCCTCTCAGATCACTGGTACCCATAGCCCAGCAGTATTCCCACCCTACATGGGTCAGCTTTGGTATGTCCCACCTGATATCATCTTTCCATGCACAGGAGAAGAGACATTTCGTCTTACCGTGAAATCGGTCTTCTCTGTGCATGTCAAAGATGATATCAGGGCCGCTCCCTATGACGGCTGGGCTGCCTGTCCAAGCGCTGTTAGACCTTGAGCAGAGAGTGTATGAGTACTGTTGTCTTGTCTTTTTGTGGTATTATTTCATTTCTTTCTGTGGGCTTGTTATTAAAAAACTGCAGACGGAGCAGGCGCAGACTGGGAACGGACCTACAGTAAAACGTCAGCAGTACTCTTTTGCCTTCAACCACTAGGTGGAGCTAGTTACCCACCTGATATCATCTTTGACATGCACAGAGAAGACCGATTTCATGGTAAGACCAAATGTCTCGTTTCTGCTAATAGTATGGTATTGTCTGCATATCTTAAATTATTGATATTTCTCCCTCCAATTTTCACACCTTCATCTTGGTCCAATCCTTTCCGTATGATATGTTCTGCGTACAGATTAAACAAATAGGGTGATAAAATACACCCGTCTCACACCCTTTCCGATGGGGAACCACTCGGTTTCTCCATATTCTGTCCTTACAGTAGCCTCTTGTCCAGAGTATAGGTTGCGCGTCAGGACAGTCAGATGCTGTGGCACCCCCATTTGTTTTAAAGCATTCCATAGTTTTTCATGATCTACAGCAGTGGTTCCCAACCTTTATGAGCATGGGACCCCCTTTATAAGCTGAAAAAAATTCATGACCCCCTCCCCCTAGGGAGGTAGGCTGGCTTCCAGGAAGGAAGGGGGAAAGCAGCCTTTCTGTGCAGCCTTGCTTCTTTTTGCTTCACAAAAAGCCCTCTCTTCTCATTCTAAGCAAGGGCGCTGTCAGTAGCGGCAGTGCAAGGAGACGGGAATCAGTGATAGTTATCCCCTCTTCTTCCTGGTAGGTCCACCTTCAGCCTCCTTTGGCATCTGCCATGTATTTTATAGGCAGATGCCTGCCCTTAGTGCGCCTGAAAGACGCTCTGGAGCTTCAGCAAAAGGCCTCCCCTCTCGTTTGGAGCAAGGGGGAGGTGTCATCTGCAGCGCCAGTGGAAAGCAGACTGTGTAGAAGGAGTGAAGACTTCTTTAAAAAAATAATAATAATAATTCATTTATTTACTGTTCACGGCCCCCTCTGGATTACTTCGCTGCCCCCCTGGGGGTCTCAGCCCCCAGGTTGGGAACCACTGATCTACAGAATCGAAGGCTTTGCTGTAATCTATAAAGCGCACAGGGTGATTTTCTTTTGTTCCTTTCCATTATCCAACGTATGTTTGTGATATGATCTTTGGAGCCTCTTCCCTTTCTAAATCCAGCTTGGATATCTGGCATTTCTCACTCCATATATGTTAACAGCCTTTGTTGTAGAATCTTCAGCAATACTTTACTTGCATGGGATATTAAGGCAATAGTTCGATAATTACTGCATTCCCTGGGACCCCCTTTCTTTCGAATTGGGATGTATATTGAACGCTTCCAATCTGTGGGCCATTGTTTAGTTTTCCATATTTCCTGACAAATTTTTGTCAGAATTTGGACACACTCAGTCTCAGTAACTTGTAGCAACTCTATTGGTATGCCATCTATTCCTGGTGATTTGTTTCTTCCAAGTATTTTAAGTATTATTTCACCTCACATTCTAAAAATTCTGGTTCTTCATCATATGGTTCCTCTGTGAATGAATCTGTCATCCTTGCATCTCTTTTATAAAGTTCTTCAGTATATTGCTTCCATCTTCCTTTATTTCATCTTGGTCAGTCAGTGATTATTCAACATCCCTACTCTTGGTTTAAATTTCCCTTTCATTTCTCTAATCTTTTGGAACAGGGCTCTTGTTCTACACTTTTTGGTGTCCTCTTCTATTTCTACACAGTAACTATTGTAATAGTTCTCTTTGTCCCTACGTACTAGTCGCTGTATTGTTGCATTTAGGGTTCCGACTGTGTTGCTATCTCTTTTTGCTTTTGCTTTCCTTCTCTCTTTAACCATTTTAAGAGTTTCTTCAGTCATCCATTGAGGTCTTTCTTTTTAACTAGAGGTATTGCCTTTTTGCATTCTTTCCTGATAACGTCTCTGACTTCAATTCATAGTTCTTCTGGTTCTCTATCAACTAAGTTTAAAGCCTCAAACCTGTTCCTTATTTGATCTTTATATGCTTCTGGAATGTTATTTAAATTGTATTTTGGCATTATGAGTGCTTTGTTGGTCTTCTTTACCTTTACTCTGATTTTCTATACGACCAGTGAATGATCTGTACCGCAGTCTGCACCTGGTCTTGTTTTTGCAGAAAGTATAGAACTTCTCCATCTTCTGCCAGCAATTATATAATCAATTTGATTCCTATATTGACCATTTGGTGATGTCCATGTGTACAGCCGTCTTTATGGTTGCTCAAAAAATGTGTTGGCAAGAAACAAATTATTGGCTTCACAGAATTCAGTAAATCTTTCTCCTGCTTCATTTCTGTCTGCTAGGCCCCATTTCCCCACAATTCCTAGTTCTTCTCTGTTCCCTACTTTTGCATCCCAACCCCCATGATTATCAGCACATCTTGTTTTGGTGTGTGATCAATTTCTTCCTGTACTTCTGTGTAAAATCTCTCCAATTCCTCTTCTTCTGCATTTGCCATCGGAGCATAGACTTGGATGATGGTTGTGTTGATAGGTTTCCTGTTTAATGTCATTGATATCACTCTCTCAAACCTTGCGTTGTAGGTCCTAATTGCTCTTGCTACATCACTTCTCACTGTTAAAGCAACCCCATTTCTTCTTAATTTCTCATTTCCTGCATAAAATATTTTGTAGTTGCCTGATTGAAAATGTCCCATTCCCGTCCATGTTAGTTCACTCACACCAAGTATTGTAATGTTGATACGATCCATTTCTTGCTTGACAATTTATAACTTTCCCTTGTTCATGCTTCTCACATTCCATGTTCCTATTGTGTGTGTCGTACAACTCCAGACTCTCCTTTCGCATCTGAGCGCGTCAGCCTCTGGGCTTCCTTTCAGCTTTGACCCAGTTGCGTCATTAGTCACAGCACTACTCGTACTTGTCCTTTGTTCTTCCCCACTAGCTCGGTGAGTGCCTTCTGACCTGGGGGTCACATCTTCCAGCACTATCTGGTGTTGGATTTTGGATACTCTGTTCATAGGGTTTTCGTGGTAAGAGATATTCAGAGGTGGTTTACCATTGCCTTCCTCTGAGTTTGGATGCATCTTAGTCTGGTGTTTCAGCTTTGACCATTCCGCCTTGGGTGCCCCTGCTAGGAGTCTAGCCTCTTAGCCTAGACTCCTAACGTCATTGCTCTTAGCTTGTTCAACACTCTCAAACCCCCTCACCATGTTAAGGTGTGCATCCTAAAGGGGGTCCAAACTATAAAAACCAAATACAATAAGACATAATTTCAGAACATGGTACAAACTAAAAGTTCAGTACCATATACAAAAATTCAAATGAATTCCAAAAAAGAAAATCAATATACAATATAACATATAAAAATCAGATACAATACAAAGAAATCTCAGAAGCAGTGTGCAAATTAGAGATCAAATACAATGCAAAGATATCAAAACAATATACCAAACAGAACTCAAAAACAAAACAGGAATAAATACATCTAAAAATTATATACAAAGTAACAATCAAGTACAGTACAGTACAGTAATACCTCAGTTAATGAATCCTCCAGAAACAAAGCTTCTTTTAAGAAAGACTTTTTTAAAGGTGAAACTGACTAGCTTTGCTTTGCTATGGATAAATTTTCAAGTCTGTGCCTTTTCTTTCCTGGGGTGAAACTGACAAGCCTGTATGCTTTGCATTAGAGAGATCTCTTGCTTTCTCCCAGGGCTGGGGAGAGAAGGATCCAAAATGATTCAGAGGAGTGGAAGTGGGTAGGTGCCGGGTAGGCACCCTTTAAAGCCCTGCTTGAAGTTGCCTCGACCATCTAAGAGTGGGTGTACAGACCTATCCCTATTTTTTCCATGTTATTCCTATTTCTGGTACCAACATTTCTGTTAAAAAAGTAATGTCCAGGAATGCAAGTACTTTGTTAACTGAGGTATTACTGTACAGAATATTAATAATAAAATAAAAACCTTTTAAAATAACATTATGCTATCAAATCAGTTCTTGTTATGTGCCTTCAAGTCTATTGTGACTTATGGCAACCCTATGAATCAGCGACCTCCAATAGCATCTGTTATAAACCACCCTGTTCATATCTTATAAGTTCAGGCCTGTGGCTTCCTTTATGGAATCAATCTATCTCTTGTTTGGTCTTCCTCTTTTTCGACTCCCTTCTGTTTTTCCCCAGCATTATTGTCTTTTCTAGTGAATCATGTCTTCTTATTATGTCTCCAAAGTATGATAACCTCAGTTTCATCATAGAATGGGTGACTTCAACTACCCAGACATAGACTGGCTGCATATGTGTTCCAGTCATGACAAAGAAGCAAAGTTTCTAGATATTCTAAATGACCATTCCCTAGATCAGTTGGTCATGGAACCGACCAGAGGGACGGCAACCCTGGACTTAATCCTCAGTGGGGACCGGGACCTGGTGCGAGATGTAAGTGTTGTTGAACCGATTGGGAGCAGTGACCACAGTGCTATTAAATTAAACATACATGTAACTGGCCTATTGCCAAGAAAATCCAACACGGTCACATTTGACTTCAAAAGAGGAAACTTCACAAAAATGAGGGGATTGGTAAAAAGAAAGCTGAAAAACAAAGTCCAGAGGGTCACATCACTCGAAAATGCTTGGAAGTTGTTTAAAAACACTATATTAGAAGCTCAACTGGAGTGCATACCGCAGATCAGAAAAGGTACCACCAGGGCCAAGAAGATGCCAGCATGGTTAACAATCAAAGTCAAGGAAGCTCTTAGAGGCAAAAAGTCTTCCTTCAGAAAATGGAAGTCTTGTCCGAATGAAGAAAATAAAAAAGAACACAAACTCTGGCAAAAGAAATGCAAGAAGACAATAAGGGATGCTAAAAAAGAATTTGAGGAGCACATTGCTAAGAACATAAAAACCAACAACAAAAAATTCTATAAATACATTCAAAGCAGGAGACCATCTAGGGAGACAATTGGACCCTTGGATGATAAGGGAGTCAAAGGTGTACTAAAGAACGATAAGGAGATTGCAGAGAAGCTAAATGAATTCTTTGCATCTGTCTTCACAGTGGAAGATATAGGGCAGATCCCTGAACCTGAACTAACATTTGCAGGAAGGGATTCTGAGGAACTAAGACAAATAGTGGTAACGAGAGAGGAAGTTCTAAGCTTAATGGACAATATAAAAACTGACAAATCACCGGGCCCGGATGGCATCCACCCGAGAGTTCTCAAAGAACTCAAAGGTGAAATTGCTGATCTGCTAACTAAAATATGTAACTTGTCCCTCGGGTCCTCCTCCATCCCTGAGGACTGGAAAGTGGCAAATGTAACGCCAATCTTCAAAAAGGGATCCAGAAGGGATCCCGGAAATTACAGGCCAGTTAGCTTAACTTCTGTCCCTGGAAAACTGGTAGAAAGTATTATTAAAGCTAGATTAACTAAGCACATAGAAGAACAAGCCTTGCTGAAGCAGAGCCAGCATGGCTTCTGCAAGGGAAAGTCCTGTCTCAGTAACCTATTAGAATTCTTTGAGAGTGTCAACAAGCATATAGATAGAGGTGATCCAGTGGACATAGTGTACTTAGACTTTCAAAAAGCGTTTGACAAGGTACCTCACCAAAGGCTTCTGAGGAAGCTTAGCAGTCATGGAATAAGAGGAGAGGTCCTCTTGTGGATAAGGAATTGGTTAAGAAGCAGAAAGCAGAGAGTAGGAATAAACGGACAGTTCTCCCAATGGAGGGCTGTAGAAAGTGGAGTCCCTCAAGGATCGGTATTGGGACCTGTACTTTTCAACTTGTTCATTAATGACCTAGAATTAGGAGTGAGCAGTGAAGTGGCCAAGTTTGCTGACGACACTAAATTGTTCAGGGTTGTTAAAACAAAAAGGGATTGCGAAGAGCTCCAAAAAGACCTCTCCAAACTGAGTGAATGGGCAGAAAAATGGCAAATGCAATTCAATATAAACAAGTGTAAAATTATGCATATTGGAGCAAAAAAATCTGAATTTCACATATACGCTCATGGGGTCTGAACTGGCGGTGACCGACCAGGAGAGAGACCTCGGGGTTGTAGTGGACAGCACGATGAAAATGTCGACCCAGTGTGCGGCAGCTGTGAAAAAGGCAAATTCCATGCTAGCGATAATTAGGAAAGGTATTGAAAATACAACAGCCGATATCATAATGCCGTTGTATAAATCTATGGTGCGGCCGCATTTGGAATACTGTGTACAGTTCTGGTCGCCTCATCTCAGAAAGGATATTATAGAGTTGGAAAAGGTTCAGAAGAGGGCAACCAGAATGATCAAGGGGATGGAGCGACTCCCTTACGAGGAAAGGTTGCAGCATTTGGGGCTTTTTAGTTTAGAGAAAAGGAGGGTCAGAGGAGACATGATAGAAGTGTATAAAATTATGCATGGCATTGAGAAAGTGGATAGAGAAAAGTTCTTCTCCCTCTCTCATAATACTAGAACTCGTGGACATTCAAAGAAGCTGAATGTTAGAAGATTCAGGACAGACAAAAGGAAGTACTTCTTTACTCAGCGCATAGTTAAACTATGGAATTTGCTCCCACAAGATGCAGTAATGGCCACCAGCTTGGATGGCTTTAAAAGAAGATTAGACAAATTCATGGAGGACAGGGCTATCAATGGCTACTAGCCATGATGGCTGTGCTCTGCCAGCCTAGTCAGAGGCAGCATGCTTCTGAAAACCAGTTGCCGGAAGCCTCAGGAGGGGAGAGTGTTCTTGCACTCGGGTCCTGCTTGCAGGCTTCCCCCAGGCACCTGGTAGGCCACTGTGAGAACAGGATGCCGGACTAGATGGGCCACTGGCCTGATCCAGCAGGCTCTTCTTATGTTCTTAATAGTAGAGTTGGAAGGGACCTATAAGGCCATCAAGTCCAACCCCCTGCTCAATGCAGGAATCCAAATCAAAGCATTCCCGACAGATGGCTGTCCACCTACCTCTTGAATGCCTCCAGTGTCGGAAAGCCCACTACCTCTCTAGGTAAAAGCATTGTTGTATGGGTCTAACAGTTAGGAAGTTTTTCCTGATGTCCAGTCGAAATCTGGCTTTCTGCAACTTGAGCCCATTATTCCGTGTCCTACACTCTGGGACAATTGAGAAGAGATCCCGGCCCTCCTGTGTGTGACAACCTTTCACATACTTGAAGAGTGTTATCATATCTCCCCTCAGTCTTCTCTTCTCCAGGCTAAACATGACCAGTTCTTTCAGTCTCTCCTCATAGGACTTTGTTTCCAGTACCCTGATCATCTTTGTTTTCCTCCTCTGAACCTGTTCCAGTTTGGATGCAGTATTCAAGATGAGGCCTAACCAGTGCTGAATAGAGGGGAGCTAATACTTCACGCAATTTGGAAACTTCTGATGATGCAGCCTAATATAGCATTTGCCTCTTTTGCAGCCACATCACAATGGTGGCACATATTCAGCTGAGCCAAGGTAGGAATTGAGCACTTCTACCTTTTCTTTGTCATCTGTTATCATTTAGCCATCCTCACTGAGTAGCTGTGCCACCATTTCCTTTCTCTGTCTTTTACTATGGACGTACCTGAAGAAAGCTTTTTTTGCTGCTTTTAGCATCCCTCACTAACCTCAGCTAATTCTCAGCTATAGCCTTCCTGACACCATCCCTGCAATTCCATGATACCTGCCTGTACTCTTCCTTTGTGGCCTGGCCTTCTTTCCACTTCCTGTATGTGTCCTTTTTTGTTTTCAGGTCATTTCTAACCTTTTTGTGAAGCCGTATTGGCTTCTTCTGCTGTTTTCCCCTTTTTTTCTGGTTGGAATTGCTTGACATTGCGCTTTTAGAATTTCCTTCTTTAGAAACTCCCACCCATCTTGGACTCCTTTTCTCATTAGGGTTGCTTGCCATGGAACCGTACTTACAATTGTTCTGAGTTTATTAAAATCATCTATCCTGAAGTCCAGGGTGCGCATATGGCTACTCTCAGCTTTTGCTTCTGTTAAAATCAAGAATTCAAGTATGGTGTGGTCACTTTCCCCCAGAGTTCCCGTAACTGCCACTTCATCCACCAAATCGGTTAGAATCAAGTCTAGGATAGCTGATCCTCTGGTTGCTTCCTCCACTTTCTATAGGAGAAAGTTATCTCCAACGTAAGTCAGAAATTTCTTGGAGGTGCCTTGTTTGGCAGAGTTTGTCTCCCAACAGATATCGGGATAATTGAAGTCCCCCATTACTACTACATCATGCCTCCTTGAAACATTGGCAATTTGCTTTTCAAAAGTTACATTCTCGTCTTCTCCTTGATTGGGTGGTCGGTAATAGACTCCAAGCACCACATTCTTTTTATTACTTGCCCCATTAATTTTAATCCAGGTACTCTCGGTGGAGCTACCAAGCTCATCTTCCTGTATTTTTGTGCAGGGATATATATTTTTAACATATAGCGCAACTTCACTATCCTTTTTATTCCTTCTGTTCTTTTTGAACAAGTTATATCTTTCAATTGCTGTATTCCAGTCATGGGAGTCATCCCACCAAGTTTCAGTTATACCTATCAAGACGTAATTACCCTCCTGTATTAAGAGTTCAAGTTTGTCCTGTTTGTTTCCCATGTTCTATGCATTAGTATACAGACATCAAAGACCATGTGATTTGTGGCTTGGCTTCCTTACTACATTTTTTCTGAGGACTGTTACTGGGTCCTATTAGAGCCGATCTCTCTGTTCCCGTTACTGTGCACAAGCCTTCATCAATTGTTACCACCAAGTTTACGTCTCCCTCCCCCTTAGGAGTCAGTTTAAAGCCCTCCTGATGAACTTCTCCATACTGTGGCCAAACACATTCTTTCCAGTCCTTGTGAGATGCAAGCCATCACTTACCAGCAGTCCATCTTCCAGGAAGCATAGCCCATGGTCCCAGAATCCAAATCTCTCATGTCAGCTCCACCTTCGTAGCCATTCATTCACACGGAGTATTTTTCTTTCCCTTTCCACTCCTCTTCTAAGTACTGGAAGGATGCAAGAGAAAACTATCTGAGCCCCAAAGTCCTCGAGTTTTCTTCTCAGAGCTTCAAAGTCTGACAAGATTTCTTCATAGCTCCGCTTGGCAGTATCATTCATTCTTACCTGGATGAGAAGAAATGGATACCAGTCAGTGGGCTTTATGAGTGATGGCAATCCTTCCATCACATCTCTAGTCCATCCTCCTGGTAGATAGCATACCTGGCGAGTCCACGGATCTTCTCGACATACTTGGGTTTTGATCCCACGCAATATGAAGTCTCCCACTACTAGTACTCTTCTCTTCTTGTTGTGGGGCGTGGTTTCATTGCCCCTGCTTGACTGAGCTTCAGCCTTTCGCTCATTGTCACACGGGGTCTCCTGTAATTCTTCCTCCAGTCTCATCCCCGAGTGGTTGAAAGCGGTTCCATAGTTCCACTGGTGAAGGGTGTCTTCTAGCTCTTCTGCTCCTGTCACCTTTTCCCACGGAGTTTCCTCCACTTCATTGCTCCTCTCCAAGTCAGCCTCCTCTTCTGCTGCCACATGCTGTTGCTCTTCCACCTCCACTTCTCTTTGCTGCTGTTGTTCCAGTGTTCTGTGTAAGGACTCTTCATCTTCTCTTACAGTCCTCAGTGTGGCCACCCACAGTTCCAGGTCTCTCACTTTTTCTTCCAACAGTGCCACGAGCTTGCACTTGTTGCAGGTGTACACCATGTTGTTCTCAGGCAAGAAAACAAATATGGCACACAACTTGCAGGTCAAAACCACCGGAGTATCCTTCCCGTTCATACTCTCTTCTACCTTTTGTTTCTGACTACTTGTTTTGGAGTGGTCTGCGCTTTGTCCTGTCCTACTTCAGGGTAAACTTGAGAGTCCCACTGGTATATAGTGCCATCTGAGACAGCTCCCTCTGCTTTGCTCAGTTAGGAGTCAGGAAACAGAATGAAAGTCCCAGCACACAAAACTGCTGCTTGTTGCCCTCTGCAGTTCTCAGGCCACACCCTTAAGCCAATAGCTATCAGCCCGAACCCCTTCCAGTCAAGCTGCTATGGAGCCCTTCAGAGCACACGGCTTAGAGCACACGGCTTCACAGCCCTCTTGGCCTTTTTCCTTTCCTCACTACAGGTCCTTTGTCAAATTCCTGTATGCTCTCCCTGTTCACTCGCTCTGTTCACTCACTCTCTGAAAGCTGGCTTGCTTATATCTCCTCACCCGTGGACCAGCTGAGACAGCTTCCTCTGCTCTGCTCAGTTAGGAGTCAGGAAACAGAATGAAAGTCTCAGAACTTTAGCTTCTATTTTATTTCATTTTATTATTTCATTTCATTATTTCATTTTAGCTTCTATTGACAGTTCTGAATTAATTAATTAATTAATTAATTAATTAATTAATTAATTAATTAATTAATTAATTAATTAATTAATTAATTAATTAATTAAACAAACAAACAAACAAACAAACAAACAAACAAACAAACAAACAAACTTGTATACCGCCCCATAGCCGAAGCTGTCTGGGCAGTTTACAATAACTAAAAACAAATACAATTTAAAGTACATCTTTTAAAAAACAATTTAAAAATTTAAAACAATATAGAACACATGCTGAAATGCTTGGGAGAAGAATTTGTTCTGACACCTAATTATTTGTCTTTTTCGCTGTCCATGGTATGTGCAAATCAGTAACGGATTTTCCGGCTGATAGGACCGGCGCTCCTGATGAAGCCCTGGTTAATCTGTGGAATGCGGAGATGGCCCGGGCTGTCAACACGATCGCTCCTGCGCGCCCTCTCCTTTGCAGAGCTCATTCAGCTCCTTGGTATACTCCAGAGTTGAGGGCGATGAAGCAAGATAGGAGGCAGCTTAAGCGGAGATGGAGACGAACTCCTGATGAATGCAACTATACGCTGGTTTGTGCTTTCACCAAGCGGTATATAGGAGCGGTGAGGGCGGCGAAAAAACAATATTTCGCCGCCACTATTAAGGCATCTCTCTCCCGCCCAGCGGAGCTTTTTAGAGTTGTCCGAGGGCTACTCCATCTAGGCCTTCAGGATACTGTAGATACTTCGGTGGCCCGCTGCAATGAGTTTGCTGAGCACTTCCAGCATAAGATCTTACACATTCGTCGGGACCTAGACTCTCATTTTATAGCAGTTAACCCTAGTGAGGTGTCTGGTGCACAGTCTTATCATGTTTTGTTGGATGAGTTTCAGTCGGTTCAGTTCGAGGACGTGGACAAGGTGCTTGGACAGGTACGTGCAACCACTTCGGTACTAGATCCTTGCCCCTCTTGGCTAATAAAAACTGGCAAGGAGGGAACAGTTGGCTGGGCCAGGGAAGTGATAAATGCCTCCTTGCGAGAGGGAGTGGTCCCTGGCTGTCTGAAGGAGGCAGCAGTGAGACCACTCCTGAAAAAGCCTTCCCTGGACCCAGAGGATTTCAGCAGCTACAGACCAGTGGCAAATGTTCCATATCTCTGCAAGATCTTGGAACGAGTGGTTGCTGACCAGCTCCAGGCGCTATTGGATGAAACCGATTATCTAGATCCATTTCAATCGGGTTTCAGGCCCGGTTTCGGCACTGAGACGGCCTTGGTCGCCCTGTTTGATGATCTATGTCGGGAGAGAGACAGAGGGAGTGTAACTCTGTTGATTCTCCTTGATCTCTCAGCGGCTTTTGATACCATCGACCATGGTATCCTTCTGGAGAGGCTTGCGGAGTTGGGAGTTGGAGGCACTGCGTGGCAGTGGTTCCGCTCCTACTTGGCAGGCCGTCTCCAGAAGATAGTGCTTGGGGAACATTGCTCGACACCGTGGGTACTCCAATGTGGGGTCCCGCAGGGTTCAGTTTTGTCTCCCATGCTTTTTAACATCTATATGAAGCCGTTGGGTGCGGTCATCAGGAGTTTTGGAGTGCGTTGTCACCAGTACGCTGATGACACGCAGCTCTACTTCTCCTTTTCATCTTCCTCAGGTGAGGCGGTCAATGTGCTGAACCGTTGCCTGGACGTGACAATGGACTGGATGAGAACTAACAAACTGAGACTCAATCCTGATAAGACTGAGATGCTGTTGGTGGATGGTTTTTCCAATCAGATGGTGGATACATATCCTGTCCTGGATGGGGTTACACTCCCCCTAAAGGAACAGGTTCGTAGTCTGGGAGTCGTTCTAGACTCTTCCCTGTCACTTGAGGCTCATGTAGCCTCGGTGGCACGGAATGCGTTCTACCAACTTCGACTGGTAGCCCAGCTACATCCCTACCTGAGTAAGGAGGATCTTACATCAGTAGTACATGCTCTGGTAACCTCACGTTTGGATTACTGTAATGCGCTCTACGTAGGGCTACCTCTGAAGACGGTTCGGAAGCTACAGCTGGTGCAAATTGCGGCGGCCAGACTGCTAACAAGAACTAAGCGGTCTGACCATATAACACCTGTTTTGGCCCACTTGCACTGGCTTCCAATACGCTTCCGGGCCAAATTCAAAGTGTTGGTATTAACCTATAAAGCCTTATACGGCGCAGGACCTCAATATCTGTCGGAATGCCTCTCCCGCTATGAACCAGCTCGTACACTACGGTCTGCTACGAAGGCCCTCCTCCGGGTCCTGACTCATAGGGAGGCCCAGAGGGCAGTGACAAGATCAAGGGCCTTCTCAGTGGTGGCCCCCGAACTATGGAATAGTCTCCCCGAGGAGCTTCGCCTGGCGCCAACACTATCATCCTTTCGGCGCCAGGTTAAAACCTTTCTCTACTCCGAGGCATTTTAATTTTTTTGTTAATGATTGTAATGTTTGTAATTTGATTTTAGCCTTTGCTGTTTTTAGATTGTGAAATTTGATTTTAGACTGATGTTTTTGTATTATATTGTATTTTATTGTATCTATGTTCACCGCCCAGAGAGCTATTGCTAGTTGGGCGGTATATAAGTTTTAAAAAATAAATAAAATAAATAAACTTTCAAAATCCCAACCAATCACTTTGCACCACACAGATAGCTAACCAGATAACAACTCATACTGTCTCAGAACTGAAGTAAAGATAAATCAATAGTGTATTCACTCCCTCCCTGCCTCACACCAGAGTAGGGGGCAGCTCTGTGCCACTAAGACTCTTGTTCTGAAAGGTAGTGAGCAACTGCTGAGGCTGTCATCCTAAGCTATAAAGACCACTGCCCAACCACCAATCAAATCAACCACTTTAAACTCCATATTTTCTGAAACAAACAACAAAAGAGCAAGAAAGTAGGGGGGGAGGGGGAGAGAGAAAGGAGAGGAAAAGGGAAGGGAAGAAAGGAAAACAACCCAAGAGAGAGAAGGGGAAGGGAGTGGGAAAGAAAGAGAAAGAAAGAAAGAAAGAAAGAAAGAAAGAAAGAAAGAAAGAAAGAAAGAAAGAAAGAAAGAGGGAGGGAGGGAGGGAGGGCACTCACAAATTAAAGTAAGTAGTAAGTAGAGAGGATGTGCAAAGACGTCTATGGGCCTATGACAGAAAGGCATATTGATTTATATTTGTATAATGCCTCTAGGTCATGAATGGAGAACCTGTCGCCCTCCACATGTTGGACTCCATAACCCCCCGCCAGGATGGCCAATAGTTCGAGATTATGGGAGTTGGAGTCCAACAAAAATGGGAGGACTGCAGGTTCTTCATCCCTTCATTAAGGAATTGGTCGGATTTTTAAAAATTAAAATAAATATACCAGCTTTTCATCAAATACTCAGAAGTGTACAATTAAACCTGTAAAATCGAGTTAAAAGTAACAACTGAACAACAACAACCAAAACAAATCAAGTGGGCTCAATAAAATTATTTTCAGAACCTTCATATAATCAGTGACCTTTCCACATAGGCCTCTGCTTTTAAAAAGACTATTACATTTTTATTTTATTTTATTTGTTACTAGTCCTTCTGCAAGATTAAAATCTGCTTTTGCTTAAACTGTGAGATAATATCTCCTTTGAGGCTGCAATCCTATTTGAGCACAAGTCCCATTGACCTGAATGAAACCTACTTCTGAATAGACATGCATTGGATTGCTCATAGGCATTCTTCTGAAATAACTGTAAATAAGTCATTATTTATGAATCAACTGTCATTGCAATTATTTTGATAATTACTATTTTATTTCACAACCTTTGTGTCTTATCAGACACCTACTGGTAAATGTGACCAAAAAAATAATGATTAGTTATGCCATTAGCAAATATCCTTCATGCATGAAAAGTGGTATTGATTTATCAGACATTAGAATCAAAGTAATAGCAATTTTAAATTCTGAAGTCCTTGTCACACATAAAATAGCAAATATTCATCCCCAGTGGTTTCTTCTAATTGTGAGTCGACAGGGAAATGCAGAATTACAGTTGCCTGTTGTGACTTTATGACACATTTTATTATTCTTAAGAGATCCACTGACTGAAATATAAACCTCTCAGCTTCATCAAGGTTGTAGGGAAAATCTCTGAAGTTAATCCTTCAGTATTTCCTTAGAGGCCTAGAATCAAGAAGATAAATAGAAGGAATAGTTAATTAATCAGTAGCTAAAGCTGCTGAATCACTGGGGTCATAGTCAAATGATGCAGAAATATATATTCACAAGCATAAACAAGCATAAACCAATTTCTGCGCATGTATCCCCTCTTCCATTGATGCAATGGGGTAGGGTTAACAGGTGTCCGGGTTTTGGCCGGAGTTTCTGGCTTTTGGTGGTCCCCTCCGGGTCTCCAGCTAACTCATCTTAATCTCCGGACTCTCAGCTTCAGTTTTAAAAAAAAAAGTTTCTAAGTGGTCTGGTTCCCAAGATATACACCAAAACATCACCCCCCCCACGACTGTTAAATCTGTTTAATGGATCTGTATAGCAGCTCCTAACTCTAACCCCGCCCTTTCAGGATTGTAGCCAATAAGTGAAGCCAGGGTTGTGATTTGTTGACCCAGGCAATGCCTAGACTTCATTGCAATGTCAGGAAATGGTGGCTTTGAGATCTTCAGTTTGAGTAAGTAAGAATATGGCTTAAAGTTTTTTTTCCTGTTGTGTGCAAGAGTCAGACCCTGGGCAGTGCTTTGAAATCCTTGGCAATATGAAAGTATTTAATCCAATACTTGCTTTTCTGGGAGTAAAGCAATGCTAATCCCATGTACCTGGAGTAAACCCCATTGAATTCATTAGGACTTGGAATCAGTCTGATTTTACATCAAACTACAGTTTTAGATTCCACAGTTAATGCACCCAAAATAGAAATAGAACATAACCTCCAATTTGAAACACAAAAGGCTGTCTTCACCATCATATGACACTGACCAATAAAAAGGCTTTGAAATTAATAAAAATAAATTTGACACAGATTTCTGGGATGAATAATGAGGAAAATAAAATTTTCTAGTTTAGATTCTCTGTAGAAACAGTAAGACAGGAAAGAAGCAAAGTAAGAAGAACACCAGCAAACATTCAAAAATATAATTCTCTATCTTTGGAGATGGCAGGTGTTGCCACCACTCACCATATGCTCAGAGGCACATGTTACCAAATTCTTCCAAGCTACACAGCAAGTGGATTGGACTGTGAAAGACCAACCCAAATGGTGTTTGCATTTTGACCAATTGGTAGGGCAGTACAATATGTCAGAAAGGAGGTCAGGTCTCCTGCTCCCCTGGTGCATTCACTATAGCTGCCCAATTTCCCTGCTTTTTAAAGTTTGATAGAAGTAGCTGTGGGCTATAGGTACATTTTTAAACCACAAGGTTTTTTGCCTATCAGTGAATATATATAGGGAGTGGTAAAATTTACAAGGGTAAAATTTAACGTTGAAGGCATAAAGGTATGAGAATTACAGTTTTTTTTGTTTCTGTCTTCCTTTTAAATATGAACCAGAATGGTAATCTAGCTGCCACAACCTAAAGTGGTTTCATGGGGCTGCTTGCCATCCTGTGCTTTGAATAACAAATGACTTGATGCAATTCTGTCACTCTCAGAAGCAATTGTACAGAAAAAACATGACTTTCACTAATTCCCTCTGTGAGCGACAGAACATCATCAAGTCTGCTGCAACTTCTTGGGAACGGTTTCAGTTGATGCGGCCTGATGACGTGAACAAGGTGCTTGCAATGATGCAGCCAGCAACGTGTCCTCTCGACCCTTGCCCTTCTTGGCTTATTAAAGCTTGTTGAGGGGGTCTGACCAAGTGGATCCAGGGTGTGATCAATGCATCATTGCAAGAGGGAGTGGTTCCAGCTACCTTGAAAGAGGCGGTGATTTGACCATTCCTGAAAAAGCCCACCCTGGACCCATTGGTTTGTGACAACTACCGACTGGTGGTGGGCTGGATGAGGGCCAATAAACTGAGTCTGAATCCTAGCAAGACGGAGGAACTGTGGGTTGGTGGTTCCCAAGTTTGGATAATTGGTTAGTTGCCTGCTTTGGATGGGGTCGCACTCCCTCTGAAAGAGCAGGTCCATAGCCTGGGGGTGCTCCTGGATCCATCTTTGTCACTAGAGGCCCAGGTGACTTCAGTGGCTAGGAGTGCCTTGTACCAGCTTCGGCTGGTGAGACAGCTGCGGCCGTTTCTGGACCGGGATAGCCTGACCACTGTTGTCCATGCACTGGTAACCTCCAGGCTGGATTTCTGTAATGTGCTCTATATGGGGCTGCCCTTGAGGTTGGTCTGGAAGCTGCAACTGGTGCAAAATGTGGCGGTGAGACTGCTCACTGGAGCAGGGTATCGCCAACATGTCACCCCACTGCTGAAAGAATTGCACTGTCTGCCCATTTGCTACCGGGCCAAGTTCAAGGTTCTAGTTTTTAGCATACAAAGCCCTATACAGCTTGGGACCAGGATACCTGAAAGACCGTCTTAACCCTTATATGCCGAGTCAATCACTCCGCTCTGCCGGTGAGGGCCTCCTGCAGATACCATCTTATCAGGAGGTTCATTCTGCACAATATGGGAAACGGACCTTTAGTGTGGCGGCACCTACCCTGTGGAACTCCCTCCTTTTGAATATTAGGCAGGCACCATCTCTGCTATCTTTTCGGCGCCTTTTGAAGACTTTCCTCTTTCAACAAGCCTTTTAAGTTGAGACCTATCCCAGTCTGCTTCTGTGTCAGAATTGTTTAATATGTTTTTAATAATGTTTTTAACCCTTTTTAAGGTTGTTTTTAAAATGTTTTTAATGCTGTTTTAATGAATTTCAAGATCTGTTTTTATGATGTTTTAAAGTGTTTTAGTGCTTTGTTTGCTGCCCTGGGCTCCTGCTGGGAGGACGGGTGGGATACAAATTGAATAAATAAATAAATAAGTCCTGTTGCTCCCAGGAGGACTTGCTGTACTGAAGTTCATAGCACACAGTGGCAAACAACTGCTCCAAGCAGTGGGCGACTGGAAAATTATTCTGGATCTTTTAAAAAAGCAATAAAATGAAATGACAGAGACAATATTGCAGCCCTTAGATCAATTCATAAGTACTTTTCTTTTTAGTTCATATTTACATGTGGATTTCCCCTCTTTCAATCCTCACAGAAATGGGTTGGGACAAACTTACTCCTAATCCCCATGGAGAACTGGATCAGTCCATCCCTATAAGATAGTATAGAAATAACGTAAATAAATAAAGTATAAGCCAATTTAAGTGTTAAATACAGTTTTGACTGGGCTATTGATTGGAAATATAAATGTTATGTCCCTATATACATCATTCCCTCTTCTCATAATATTTATGGGAGGGGGAGGAGATACTGGCTATGATGCACATTCCATGATGGTTCCAGTATCGGAGGCAGTACACTTCTGAATAGAAGTTCCTAGGGAGAATGCTGGTACATGAATGCCCTGCTTCGGAGCACCCCATCGGCATCTGGATGGCCACTGTGAGGACAGGATGCTGGACTAGATGCACTTTGGGTCTGATCCAGCATAGGTCTTATTGTGTTCAGATATTTAACTCGGGAAGCATTTATCACAGTCACGTTATTGTCTGAACCAGATAGCATGAGGTGAGAGTGCAAGTATCTCTGAAAAAAATAGAAAAATGTTGCCTGCTAGGGAGGAGAATACAGTGCACTGAGCATTCTCTCTGCAATCTGCCTCTAGATAACATTCTTGCTTTATTGGCTCACTCCATTTTTGCCTTCTTTCCACTAATTATCTTTTTATAACATCAGCTGCTTTGCCTTTTTCATATTATCTCCTTTTCCATTTAACTTCTAAATAATATTTAGCTTCAAGGCAGCAGTGTGTGACTGAAATGCTTTACACTTGTTTTCTGTGCCATTTTCTTCCTAGTGTCAACATTCCCTAAAAGATATGTGAGTGTATTTACATGATCTAACTTGCAGTTCCTTGTGCAAATAAATGGAAGGAATATACGATTCCAGAAACTGTTGTCAGAAGCAAATAACAGTGATGAGTTTATGTTATTGTTAGGATCTTTTATTGATCATCCCAGACTGCAGGACATGGAATAATGGGCTCAAGTTACAGGAAGCCGGATTTCAACTGAGCATCAGGAAAAACTTCCTGTTAGAGTGGTATGACAATGGAACAACTATCTAGGGGTGGGTGGCCTCTTCAAGAGGCAGCTGGACAGCCACCTATTGGGCATGTTTTAACTTGGATTCCTGCATTGAGCAGGGGGTTGGACTCAATGACCTTCCAACTCTGCCCCTTCCAACTCTGCGATTCTATGATTTACTACATTACAGAAAGATTAAATACTTAGACATCATTCTGTTTAAACCAGCAAGTGTTTCCTGTAAGGGAAATGCAGCGAAGTAAGGATGAAAAGGACAAAGTCAGTGATATAGGTAGGCTGAGGAGGGAGGAAACTTATGCCAAGTAAGGAGAGCAAAGTGTGATAGCTGCTAGACACAAAGAGAGCCAAATTCGGTTAGAGAAGGGGATCAAAATGTAAAAAATGTAAATAAAATGGCATGGGTAACTTGCTCAGAGAGCAAGAGAGAGAAAAGGAAACAGAGAAAGAAAACCAGAATACAGATATTACCTATTCCAAAGTGAAAGGAGGTAGAAGGGGACCCTCCTTGAAAGGGATGGTATGTCATCCTTTGTGTCAGGCGAACCAGGATGGCAGAGGTGGTTTCTTATTTTTTATTTATTTAAAACATTTGTATATCATTTAATCATTTGCATTTCTAATGAATTCTTAAGCATTCTCAGAGAACTGGATGCTGTGGAATTTTTATAACAAAGTGCGTTTTTTGTCAAGAAACATAGCATGTGATAGGGGGCTGAGGGCAGGCTGAGTCCTTGCAGGTCACCTTGACCCCTGTATAGCAATGAACTTTCCTGGGTGAGGACTAAAAAGCAGGAACACAAGCTGTGGAAAGCAACAAATACCCTTGGAGTCCTTGCAAAGCCAAGTACAAAAATAATAAAAATGAAGAAGAGGGAGGGAAAATGTAGGAAGGAGAGAGATGCAGGGAAAAGTAAAGACCACGACTATTAGACTGAACAAATTCACTCTTGAATCCTAGATGCAAGTTGCTCTTAAAAACTTGGCTATAGAACAGAAAAGGGGGAAAGAGTAGAGTGCTGGTAGGATATTCCTTTTTCTGCCATGGGTAATGAGTACAGAGGTATCTGGTATGCAAGAGGGGTTTCATGTGCACATTTTAGATGAAGGTCCCCACCGTAATGGGAGTTAATGTACAAATGGATTGCACAGTGCCTCATGGTGCTTTCCCTCTCCAGGCCTCTGGATTGCTAATTAATGGATGTGCCTGACTACTTTATTTCAATAGGAATCAAGAAAGAAGGAAGATATCGGCCAGAGTTTGCAAGCATTTAAAGGACAAAAAAGATTCAGTGGACAATCATAGGAAACAACATACACACCTATCGTAAGAATTTTTGGTTACAGGAAAATATAGTTCAGAGTTTGAGAAAATGGCTAGAGGCACATCTTGCCCTTGTGAGATCAAAGAACAAAGCCTGGAGAAGAGAAGACTGTGTGGAGGGGACACATACCTGAAGGGCTGCCACACAGAAGAGGGCAAGGATTTGTTCTCTGCTGCCTCAGAAGACAGAACTAGATCTAATGGAGTAGATTTCAGTAGAACATTAGGAAAGCATTGGGAACTTCAGGAGAAATGTCTTAAGAGCAGTTTGAAAATAGGGCAAATTATCCTGAAGGGTGGTGAACGGAAGCTGGCCATTTTTGGCCATTTTGCCATGAGTACCATTTATTGCCCAGAACAAGTGTTGACATGTGGTTTCTGTGAAAGGTTTTTGGCTTATTAATCAGTCACTTATAGGATTTGCCAGGATACTGTTTATTGCCTGGAACAGGTACTGAGATGTGGGTTCTGTGGCTGATTGCGTCAGTCACATCTAAGTCATGTTGCAATCCATTCCATTCTGTATGGGACAGGTTTGGCTGTAATGTATTATTTATTTATTTAATTTATTTAATTTAATTTATATACCTCCCTAAGCCAAAAAGGCTCTCTTAATAATGTAGTTAATAAATGTATGACACTGGAATAGTTTCACTTCTAGAATATTGTTCCCGAGTGTCTCTAACACAACCCGCTCTTCTAGGCAACAGTTTTATTTACAGAGGAAGTGTTATAGCTTGCTTCACTCTGTTACACCATTCCTAGCTTATCATTTGCCTTCTTTTTCAGAGGCAATAATGGAATGATTGGAAGATAGAGTGAACAACTTGAATATGAGCCAATCAGAGATGTTTGTCTACTCAGAGATGTTTGCACTAGAAGTGGGGAAGATTTGGCTAAGCCAATGAGAGACAAGAATGACCATGATGTACTTAACTATTCTGTTAAATCTTGCCCTATTTTACAGTTTTATTTCCTGTTTTCAGTAAAAAAAAAAATAAGATTGCCATTGCTACTGTATGGCTACATATATAACATCTGGCAAGGGGGATCCTCTGACCGATGCCCCGTAAGGTAAGGTGGATGAGAGAGCATACATTCATGAGGAAACATTCATTGCTGGAAACTGGAAACGTTGCTGCAAGTGAAACCCAGGAAGGATCTATACTTGGGACATTTTCCATTGCTGAAGCCTTGCTCTTACTGTACAGTCAGTTGAAATCACAACTGCAGTTGTGGTTCCACACAATATTTACTATAATGCTGTATACTCACTAACATCCTGGAATTCCCATTCTCATGGCAGATGCGAAATTACAGCCTTACGGTGAGAGCCTAGGAATATTTACTCAGGTAAATCCGAAACAGTGTAATGGAACCTTCCCCCTGGAAGGTGTCATCTAGCAATGAAAATCGAAGGGGAAATCTGCTTCTCCCTCCCTGTCAGAGGGGTGGGGGAGGCAGGGCTGTTTCCATGCCGATACTCTGTGGGTGCTACAATGAAGGCAGCTTTCAAGAAGTTGGGGAGGAGGAATTCCTGGAGTGTCTCACCAGTCCCAGGCAGAAAGCGTACTGTCCAAAAGGTCCCCAGATACCAGCACCCCAGCCTCTCCTTACCAATACAGGGGGAGAGTAAGAAGGAAAACAGTTAAAATGCTGGCACACACCTAGAGCCAGGTTCTCTCGCCACTTATGTCTCAGCAGCACCGTCACACAGCAGCAACAACTTTTAGCAGCCAAAAAAAGAAAATGCTAGCCACTGTTTATGCTGCTGGCAGCCAGGTGAAGCCTCTGTGGATTCCCTCTTTACATCTGCAAAGCCTTCTCCAAAGTTGCTTTTTTCCTATAGCCAGATTTACTTCTCCCCCACCCTGAAAACAGGAGCTGAGAAGTAATTAATTAGGCAGAAGCAGGAGGAACCACAAAAAGAGAGAAGAGTAACACTAGTATTATTTGATTGCCTGCCTTCCCATTCTTTCAAAAAAATCAGATTATTTTTCTGGAGTCTGAGAACAGATGGAAGAAATATTGGGGGAGGGGAAACACCAATATGCCACTGCTTGGTAACAACATTATGGCATTTCCCATAAAGTTTGCCATGTAGAAAATGTCGGAGAGTCGCGATGCTGGGAATGGAGAGTTCTGAGCGAGCTTATGTGTGTGTGTTTGAATCCTTGCTAAAGATTGTACCTTGCCTGCAAATTAGTCAGCCAGAGACTTTAAGCTTTAAAATAAGAAATAACTACTTTATTCTGGAAGTACATGCTTGATAGGAAAGAGTCCTATATCTAGCTAACTAGCTAAGTTGGAGCTGCAAACACTGAGCCCAGTGCTTGCCCTCATGCTTTGGAGGAGAGGGAGAGACAAAGGAATATGTCTGCTCCCCTCTCAAGAGGAAGAAGTAAGAAGGAGGGAAGGAACTGTGATAAGCATCCTTTGCATATCAGTCTAGCAGGAAGGAAGAGACAGCAGGAGATCAAAGGACAGGTATAGCCTAGCAACCAAGAGGTCTCCTCTCTAGCTACCCTGTTTAACCCCATGCAGCCTCAACCCACAAGTTGGAGTTGAACCACATATTCCAAAAGAAAAAGGGTTGCCAACCTTTTTGGACCAGAGGGCACGTTTCAAATTTTGAGAGAGTGCTGGGAGCACCAGTCACAAAATGGCTACCTTGGGGAGCATGGTATAACACAAAATTAGAGAGTAGTTATGGCAAACTTGTTCCTATAATTGTATTTACATACTGGACAAGACATGACCTGTTGAATTTCTGCCTGCCATACAGCTCTTAAAAGTATGAGAACCCTGTTTTTCCTCAATGCCAACCCTAAACCAAAACATAGGCTGCCATCTTGTACCCCCCTGCTTTGAAGTAAGCCCCATTAAACACAAAGAGACTTACTTCTGAGTAGACTTGTTTACCATTGTACTGTAAATTAACTACACAGTGAATTCTTAATGAGTCCCTGGTTTTTAGCTCCCACAAAGCAGAAGACATTGCCCAAGCCTCTTTGCAATCACATTTGCCTTTTGGAGGGAGAGGGATTCTTCAACACTCACCCGCACATTGTGTAGTAGTATTGGCAGAAAATACCTTCTAGGCCAGCCTTTCCCAACCAGTGTGCCTCCAGATGTTGTTGGACCACAATTCCCATCTTTCCTGACCATTGGCAATGCTGGCTGAGGCTGATGGGAATTGTGGTCCAACAACATCTGGAGGCACACTGGTTGGGAAAGGCTGTTCTAGGCACTACCCGATCTCAGGCGAACCCAGCATAAGAAAGATGCATCCCGGTTGCTAGGGGAAAAGGAAGGGCAAACTATGAAGATTCCAAGGACTGGGGGGAGGGGGGAAGACAGAAGTAGGAAAAGTGCGCTAAAAGGGAGGGCGAAACAGCAGCTCTTTAGGACCCCAGGGATTCCTACTGTCTGGTGTTCAAACAATTCACTTATCAGTCACAGCTGTGACTTCACTCATTGGCTAATAACATTGACAGGCAGGAGCGGCCACACTTGCTCATTTCACAGAAATTGCTTAGACAGGAACCTGTATGTTTTGTTCCATAACATTCCTTCCAGGAGGGCTAGACATTTACTTTAAAAAATAATAATGAAAACTTCAATTTTGGGCTACCTGCCAAGGGTGCCAGTTAAGGCCTTGGAGGGTGCCATGGTGCCTATGAGCAACAGGTTGGTGACCCCTGGTGTGGAAAGCAAGAGAACAAAGGATGGCAATTGTAGACTGGATAGTGTGGATCTAGCCTAATATCTATGAAAGATAGCAGCCATTTTTGGCCCGTTACAAATCTAGGAAGAGGACTAGGGTGATCTTCTGCCCTGCTTTACAGAGGATAGTTCTCTATCTGAAGGACTGTCCAGTATAAGTTTGGCTTAAAGATAAAGAACCATAAGAAGGGAGAGCAGGAGCCTTGCAGTTACTCATGCGCAGTCAGCACCTAAACAGCAGACTGATGAGGCAGGTACATGAGTCACCTGGGCACAGTCTTGTTCCTGACTATAGTAAGATGTATTGTATTTCTATTTAAATTATACTAATTATTTCTAAATGTGTATGTATACATATAAATTAGCACACGCAAATTTTATGCAAATCTCTTTTCCCCTCCTTTTTTGGCAATGCATAACTGGCCACCCTAGAAAAGATAGTCTGTTTTGTAATAAAAGTTGTTAGAAAAGGTAGTTTATCTGACATTCTATGGTACATATTTATTACCCCTGAACAAGTAAATATCAACCTCATCTGCTAATCTGATGGGGGAGCCTTGTGCCCCTCTGCCTTGCCTCCAGACCTTTGGGTACGTCTAGTCTTCCTCCAAAAAGGAATTAAAATATGATACAAACCTTAGGTGAGTGCCCCTTGTTCACCAGTGGCTTGTTCAATGGATTTATCTTTTGTTCTTCAGTCAATTAATAAAATAATTAACTGATAATTAAATAGGAGCACAATTCACTTGAGCCTCTTAAAACTTTTTATTCTTATTTTCCGTCATATAAGCAAATAGATTTCACATCAGATTTTAGTAGCATGCCATTTCATGAACTTCTCCCCAAGGAGCCTCAGCTAATTAAACAAATGATTGCAAAATACTCCAAATATCAGCCCTGTTGGTTTATGCTTTGGGCAGCTAAACTAAGCTGCAATTATCTATCCAAAGAGAGTGTTCAGAAGCATCAGCAGAAACTGTTGTCATTTTGTTGCTATACAGATAAAAATGCAATTTAAGTGACAAGAACAAAGGAAGCTGTTTATACCATGGCCTTTTAAAGCTCATTGTTATCCACAGTGACTGGCAGTGATTTAAGACAGTACTCATTCCCAGCTCTGCCTGGAAATGCCAGGGCTGGAGTCTTTTGCATGCAAACCACTGAGCTATGGTCATTCTCCTAGCTATACTCTCCACCTACAACAGGAATAGAATCGGTAACATTCTACCTTATAAGCCACAGCTCTGATCGACCACCAGCAAGCCACTGGGAAGAAGTTTTATTAGAGGCATAATTTATTATTCATTAATAGGCAAAAAAACCTTGTGGTTTAAGAATGTACCCATCACCAACAGATATTTCTATCAAATTTTAAAAAGCAGGGAAATTGGGCAGTTATAGTGAACGTACCTAGGAGCAGGAAACCTGAACTACTCTCTCAGATATTGTACTGCCCTACAAATTTGTCAAAATGCAAACACAATTTGGGTTGGTCTTTCACAGTCCAGTTCACTTCCTGTGATTTTTAATTGGAAGAATTTGGTAACAAGTCTCTCTCAGCATATGGTGAATGGTGACAAATTTAAACCAAAGCTGTCCCTGGCCACATCTACACCAGACATTTATTCCACTTCAAACATTCAGGGCTGGTGCCAGAGGGTGGCCAGGTTGGGCCCTGGTGAAGGCCCCCTGCAGCCCAGAGGGGCCCCTAAAGTGTCCCTCCTTATGGTGGGAGGGTGGCACTCCCATTCCGTGATCCACGGCAGTGCCCGTCCCTGCAGCCCAACTCTACCACAGATTGCAGAGAGGGACCTCGCTGCCCTCCCAGTGCAGACAGCATGGGCTTCAATAAGCCTCCACACATGCCCCATCTGCCTCTCCCATCAGTGTGAATGCTGTGTGTGCATGCTTGCCATCACCCAATATGATGGCAAGGGCTTCCCTAAGGGGCTAATGCCCCTGCCACCATCTTCGTTAATGGCAGGCATGCGCTCTATGTGCGCATGTCATTCACACAACACAAGAGGTAGGTTGGGTCATCACGGTGGGCTTATTAGCCCTACACCACCTGTATGGGGTGTGGGAGGGGGCTATGATGCTGAAGGCCCAAGGCAGGCTCGTGCCCAAGGGCCCAGTCATGGCTAGCGCTGGCTCTGTAAACCGTCATGGCTTCCCCCAAATAATCCTGGGAAGTGTAATTTGTGAAGGGTGCCGAAAGTTGCTAGGAGATGCCCTATTCCCCTCACAGAGCTACAATCACTAGAATTCTCTGGGAAGAGGGGCTGACTGTTAAACCACTTGGGGCACTGGAGCTCTGTCAGAGGAATAGGAGTCCCTAACAACTCTCAGCACCCTTCACAAACTACACTTCTGAAGATTCTTTGGGGGAAACCATAACTTGTTACAGTGGAATAAATGTCTGGTGTGGCCCCCCAATTGGCCAAACCAAACAGCTGTTAGTCTGGTTTTTGGAATCCGGACAGTTGGTTCTTACTGAGCATGCCTGTGCTGTTATAGACTCCAATGTTAATTTTCTTAAATTAATTAAAAACCAGCCATGCATAAACTGCAGGAGATGAAGGTCAGAGTATGGGGCAAGGTCAGTAATAGGATGACAGATATTCTGAGAACATGGCCGATTTTTAATTAATTTCAACAAATTTCAACAGGAGTCTGGATTATTTTACTTGTGTTTCAGACTTTAAAGTCTGGATTATCTCTGAGTGTTTTCTGTATCACCCTGAAAACTGAGAGGGTTGTTAAGCAAGCATTTCTGAGTTCAGGACTATTACGTTTTGTAAGATTTTGTTTTGAAATGAGTTTTTGGGAAGCAGCAGAATGGCATGGGGGTATTTTCAATTTAACATTGCGGAATATGAAAAATCCGCACTGGCTATAGTATACAGCCACTCTCATTTATGATGCATGTTGTGCTGCATGCCTATAACCATACTGATATTTAGATTCCTTTAAGGTAGGATTAGGCAAATTCATGGCAGATAATACTTCCAACTGTTATTAGCCATAGTAGTTACTAACTGGGAGAAATTATAGGAGATACTCTTCATTTTATGGCTTGATTTTTGGCTTTCCAAAGTCCATTGGCTGATCGCTGTTGGAAACAGAAATTCTGGACTTGCTGGATTCTTTGTTTGATATAGCAAAAGGAAATACATATGAATTATGCAGCCATGACAGTGACTGTTTACTATAGTCAGCATGGATTTTTCGCATTCCGCAGTGTTAAATTGAAAATACCTCCCATTCCATTCTGATGCTTCCCATAAGCTCATTTCAGAACAAAACCTTACAAAACGTATAGTCCATGGATAAGTGCATTGACGCAAAACCAAAATAGATAAAAACATGCAGAAAAAAATAAGTAACTGGGGGTGCCCACCCCAAGGTCTCCTCTAGGCCAGGAGAAATCATACACCCAAGGAAAGGGAGGGTGTCCTCTTTGATATGCCGTTGCTTCCCGCCTGGCTGAGAGCTTCTGCTGGGTGTAGGGCATGGATAAGACCATCAATGCACAACAAAATAGACAAAAAGATGCAAAGGGAAAGTAATTGGGTGTGCCCACCCCGAACTCTGCTCTAGGCCAGCATGGACTTCCTCGCCCAGAGCTTCTACTTGGTGCAGGGCACAGATAAATGCATCAATGCTGAACCAAAATAGACTAAAATGAGCAGAAATAAATAATTGGGGGTGCCCACCCCCAAATCTGTTTGGGTCAAGCCAACTCATGGATCCCATGAAAGGGGAGGGTGTTTTCTATGACATGCCAATGCTTCCTGCCTGGGCCAGAGCTTCTTTTGAGGGCAGGGCACAGATAAGGGTATCAATGCATAACCAAAAGAGACAAAACGTGTAGGGGGAAAAATTAACTTGGGGTGCCCAACTCAAAATCTGCCCTGGGCCAGGATAAATCATGCATCCCAGGAAGCGGGAAGGTGTCCTCTACAAGATGCCACTGCTTCCCATCTGGCCTATAGTCTCTGCTGGGTGCAGGGCACTCATAAGGGCATCTATGCAGAACTAAAATAATGAAGAATAAGTAGAAAAAAATATGTAATTTGGGGTGAAAGCTTCAAAATCTGCTGTGGGCCATGAAATATAACTCACCTGAGAAAAGGGGAGAGTGTCCTCAACGAGATTCCACTGCATGCCGCTTGGCATAGATTTTCTTGCGGAAACACGAAATCGATATGTGCAACAAGCAATGTAGGACTTATATAAGGAACTGCAGGTTCCCACCCCAAAACATTATTTGGAAACTACAAGTCATACATCTATGCATGTGGGAAAGAGTTCCTGTCCAGTTCATTGCTTCTTTTGTATGTGTGGTACAGACAAGGGCATATATGTATGTAAAGGAAAGAAAACAATAAACTGGTGTGCCCATCCTAAAAGATCATTTGGGGCACCACAAATAATACTTCCATGCATATGGGAGAGTGTGTTCTATGAGATGCCATCCATGCATACTTTGAGTGTCATCTATTAAATTACATCTTCAGGAAATCATTGTTTGTTGACCCTGCCACGAGTCCTTCTGTCACAACATCAGTGGCTTTTAAAAATAACAGCAGAAGCTCTGGGCCAGGCCAGAAGCTCTGGCATCTCATAGAGGACACCCTCCCCTTTCCTGGAGTGTTTGATTTGCCCTGGCCCAGAGCAGATTTTGGGGTGAAGGCCCCCAGTTAATTATTTTGTCTGCATTGTTTTTGTTTTGCATTGATGCCATCATCCTTTGGGATCCCCAGGGTGGGCTAATTTCTTATATTGTTTTAAAATTGTCTATTGATGGCCCTGTACTGCTGCTTTTTAAAATGGTTATTGTTGACTGCACTGTATTTTATTATGTATCTATATTGTACTGTTGAATTTTAATGTTGTACGTCGCCTAGAATGGTTTCGGCCAGATAGGCGACACAAAAATTAAATTTATTATTTATTATTATTATCCGTGCCCTGCGCCCAGCAAAAGGTCTCAGCCAGGTGAGACTCACTGGCACTTTGGAGAAGAAACCCTCCCCTTTCCTGGAGTGTATGGTTTGTCCTGGCCCCGAGCAGATTTTTTTGGGGGGGAGACCTCCAGTTACTTTTTTTTTTGCATCTTTTTGTCCATTTTGGTTGTGCATAGATGCCCTTATATGTGCCCTGCACCCAGCAAAAGCTGTAGGCCAGATGGGATGCACTGGCATCTCATAGAGGACACCCTCCCCTGTGGTTCATCTTGGCCCAGAGCGCATTGGGGTGGGTAGCCCCCAGTTACTATTTTTCTGTATGTCTCTCTCTATTTTGGTTGTGCATAAATGCTCTCATCCGTCCCCTGCACCCACCAGAAAAACTGGGCCAGATGGGACTCACTGGCTTCTCAAAGAGGACACCCTCCCCTTTCCTGGAGTGTATGGTTTGTCCTGGCCCAGAGCAGATTTTGGGTTAGGCACTCTTGTTACTTATTTTTTTCTGTATCTTTTTGTCCATTTTGGTTGTACATAGATACCATTTATCTGTGCCCTGCACCCAGAAAATACTCTGGGCCAGGCAGGATGCACTGGCATCTTGTAGATGACACCTTCCTCTTTCCTGGAGTGTATGATTTGTCCTGGCCCAGAGCAGATTGTGGGGTGGGCACCCCCAGTTACTTATTTTTTTCTGAATGCTTTTTTCTATTTTGGTTTTGTGTAGATGCCCTTATCCATGCCCTGCGTCATTTAGTAGGTGTCTGTGGTGGTCCCTGCACCCTTCAAGTTTACCTCCCTCTCTGGAGTGGCTTGGATGAAAGACAGTGAAAGAGGGGGGGGAGGCAGAGCCATTGGAGGTGTTGTTTAAACACTTTCTTACCATAAGAGGGAGTTGGAACCCGGAACTTTTCCAGTTAATCATACAACAAAACTTGTCTCATCGCAATAAAAAGCAGCTCAGCTCGCCCTGTCTCCTCTATTGACTGGCTGGGCGTCTCCTGTTCATCTCTGTTGGCGACCATTGGGTAGTGCAAAAAAAGCCCCAAACCACCCATGTGGACCAACCAGATTTTGCTACTCGGACTCTTCCTTGATTCCATCATCGCCATCCCTTTGGCAGGTTAGTTTGGCTCCTGTCCGCCCACCCAGCCGCCAAATTGATCTTCCTCACTTGGGTCTTCTTGCCTTTTATAAATGTGCATGTTGTGTGTATTGATTGCATAGGCATGTTTTGCAGGCTTGTATTGTAAATACATGCACACACATGTCTATTTATGTGCACTGTGCGTGCACACATGTATTTATGGTAAAAATATGTTGTGTGTGTGTGATGTATTCAAATGCCTCATGAAATTTATTTCTGTTTTTCCTAAGAGGGATAGTGGAGGTGGGTGGCTGTCCTGTTCAGAGCGGGATTCACGAGGCTGAGACGAGGGTGCAATCAATTCTTGTTTTATTAAAGTAATCGATACATCAAAGGCAGTGCGCCTCATAGGAAACCCTATGCTAACTCACTACAATTTCCTAACTACACTCTAGACACGCTCTGCAACATGTGGTAGGAGTTGATTCAGCGCCCAATTCTGAACGTGGCAGACTTAAATAGGGAAGGTCTTCAAGCGTAACCTCTCACTCCTGTGCACACACGCCCTCTGCCCCATCCGCTTCTCCAGACGTCGTGTGCACGGTGAAGGGGGGCAAACATCCAAAGCCTCATCGGACAGAACAGGTTCCTTATCGTCAGGTTGGGGAGCAGCAAGTGGGAAAGCAGCGGACGTCTCTAGGACCCTGCTTGTTGAAGGAGGAGTTACTGCTTTCTCAGGAGCATCCCTTAACGGTCCCGGGGGTGGAGGCTGAGGGCTGTCTCCTTGGAGGGCAGGGCTATCCGTGGGAACTGATGGGGCGGCAAGCTTCTTCTCCTCCTCAAGGTCGGGACTAGCCTCAACAACAACTGGAACATCCAGGTTTTCTAACTGCTGTGGCACCTGAAACTCATGCCTTCCCCCTACCCGCTCCTCATGAGAGGGCCTGGGCTTAACAGGGGCAGGGGCAGGAGAACAAATTCACATGTGAAGATGTCCAGCAACTAAAGGGTTAAGTTTGTTTTAAGAAGTGTCCTCCTAGGGCAGGTTTAAAGCTACACTCCCCTCATTGTCACTGAATCAGGAAGAGGTAAACGTGTCCCAGGACAACTGGAGCCCATCAAATCATCATGCAGGTGCCCAAACCAAATATGCATGAATACTTTTTATTCATTCAAGAATGTGGCAGTAAAATAAAAATTGCACCTCTAGTTAGTTATTCTCTCTAATAAGTTAGAAATCAAAGGACACAGCAGGAATGTGTTCAGTCCCAACAAAGTATTCATATAAAAGATCTAAGAAGAGTTCATGGATCTGAAAGACATTTCAAATGCAGGAAGATAACTATGTGGATGTTGCTGCTGAATTTGTTGGGTTCTGTGTAAACACACACACATGTGTTTTTATGTACAGTTATTCTTGAGAGTCTTTTGGGATGGCACAGATTAGAATTTTTAAAAGGAGCGGGGAGGTATTTTAATGCTCGTTTCTGGACTCTCAGCTGTGATCGGGACAAGAAAAAACATCTGTCCTTTATTGCAGTATAATTGATTACAGGTTAAGCAGTGCAAGGGTGACAGTGAACATCCTAACCTCAGGACACCTGTTTCCAAGGTTTGGAATAAGTGCCTAAATGGCAGGCATGTCCTTGTGTGTGCCGAATACTGTACACGGTCTATTTCTGGATTTAGTTTATTAACATTTCATCTCTGAGCCAATCAAATTGATTGGCTGAGGCTGTAGAAAGTAGGAAGAACAAATAAGCAATCAACAACTGGAAACTGCTGAGCTGAGTTTTGTTTTCTGAGTGTCTTATATGGAATTGGAACTCTGGAGGGCTTCAGCTTTTATTCCTTGTTCTTTTTGGGGTACTTTTTATTATAAAAGAAACATGTTTGGTTCTCTATCCCTCTTTCTCTTCTTTGAAGTTAGATAAGGCATGCCATCAGACAAGAGGAAAGATCTGCTATTGGTCGTAGGTTGCACAGAAAAATCACAAACAAGTTGACATATAAATTGTGTGGAAACAGCTATACCCGTTAAGCATTTTGGAACCAATGTAAAGAACAGATGCATGTGTACATTTTTGGTAGATAATTTGGCAGTATAATGGAGGGACTTTGTTAACTTTCTCCAAGATATTATTTATGCACCTGTGTATAGCTGATAGTACAGTAGTTCTTCTCATACCAAATGCCTTTTCTAATTTTATTTTTTTAAATGACTGTCCAGATGAATTTTAGTTTCTGTGTCACTAAAATGATCTCTGTGGTAAGGGTGGTAAATTGGCTTTCCTCCTCTTGTTTCCAGCATCCTTCTGATCCTACCCTTTTCTCTCCTGCAAACAGTTTTAATATTTGATCCATCCCATTATTAATGTGATTTAGGATTAAGAGAGTCTTTATTCCATTTCAGTGGGTGGACAACATTTTATTTCAGACATATTTTCCCAGAATGTATATATTTCACATGCTGGGGGGGGGGGGAATAAGAAACTCCAGAAGCTAATCTAGTTGATCACTGTCAGACTCTAGGAGTAAATGAGCCTTATTACATCATAGTTACTCTGCTAATGGATGACTCTGTTAGTTTAGATTGGTCGAGTTTTAAGTGACAGAAATGTTTATACTTGCAAAGTAATTTCTATTTGTTGCAACCAAGAGCAAGACCTCTATTGTGTATGTACAATCACACCTGATCTTTATTGTTCCATCACTATGTTTGAGGGCATTGGAAATGAAAGGGGGGAGGGAAGCATGCTGACCTTTTCAGTTGTGAGTTGGGCTAGATTATCTGGATCTCTTTCAATATATATAAACCAGAAGTTATGGACAATCACTGAAACAAGTATGTGAAGTTTTCTTTTCTTAAAAAGTCTAGCAAAGGATTGTGCTTGTGTTGTAAATCTTTTTCTTTCCCTCCAGTCCTATATTTTAAAGTGATTAGGCAGGGCATCACTGCTTTTATTATGTAGGAAACTAATACTAATACTGATGTTATTTTTTAAAATGTTCTGCAATAACCAACTGGTTTTGACAATAAACTATTATATGGGGTCTATGTATGTTTACATCTCCAGGAGAGGGTGTGTGTGTGTGTGTGTGTGTGTGTGTGTGTGTGTGGGTGGGTGGGTGGGTGGGTGGGTGGGGGTGGGTGGGGGTGGGTGGGTGGGTGGGGGTGGGTGGGGGTGGGTGGGGGTGGGTGTGGGTGTGTGTGTGTGTGGGTGGAGTCTTCCCAACAACCCTGTGAGGCAGGATTGCTGATTGGAGACCAAGGCAGCTCACAACAAGAAAAAAATCCCTTTAAAATCCAATAACCATAAAAAGTATCAACAGTTGCAAAACAGCTTAAAGTAGCACGATTATGAATTTTGGGTTGGGTGAATGTTCCTTATCATTTGAGGCTGCAGTTCTGTGCACACTTCCCTGTCTGAGTAAGTCCCATTGAATACATTGGGACTTGCTTCTGAGTAAAGAATCATAGGATTGCACTACAAATATATTTACAGGTTGTGTAAATAATTGTGTAAATTTTTGGCTTTTGGTTAGGAATCCTGACTGGTTGTGGGATGCTGAGTGTTCTCCCTTACTCATAGGGATTTCTTTGTGGTTGGTATGCTATTGCATTTAGGAAATCATCACTGTCTTTTGGGTTTTTTCTGTTTGCATTTCATTTACCTTGAACCTCACTCCCTTACAGCCATAGAAGCAACAACAGTGGTTCCATGCGCTCAGCTCAACCCCCTTAAACCCACTGATGATGCACTTTGTTGGTTGCATGATGGTTTTTTGCCCAATAGTAGCAAAAGAGAGTTCACATACTGGGAAGTGTGGCTGGAATTGTCCCCAAGCTGCTGTCTGTGAAGGCAGATCAAGCCATGTGTGTTTTCTCTCTGTCAATTATTACTCACTGGAATTATGTTAGCTGTCAAAGTGAGTTTATAGCAGCCCACAAGGTAAACAGAAAAGGTTAGAGAATCTTCTTACTCTTACTCATTTCTCAGACCTCTTTCTGAAGTGAAGGGTCAAATTGGTAAAGAAGTTTGGAGCAGCCATGTTAAAAGTTAGGGGCAGGGCATTCCAGGTAGGGGGTTGCCAACCCTGCTTGGATATGGACTTCTTTGCAAAGGAGCCCTAGTCAAGCTTTACCAACAACACAATTGAAACCGTATCTACTCAGAAGTAAGTTCTGTTGAGTTCTATGGGGCTTGGTAAATGTGTTTAGAATTGCAGCCTTCAGGGGCATCCATCTTTTCTCCTGAGTGCTCCTATCTAACTTCTCTACAACACTAGGCTCCTTTCTTCCTACAGTGGCCTTCTGGTGACTGTCCTGGCCTGAGGGCACTCAAACCCTTCTTACGAGAAGCAAGTTGGCTAGATTAAATGTTCCCTACCCAGGCTCTATATTTTAGCTAAGATTTCTATCTTAATTTCCAATCAGAGAAATGTTTTTGTTTGAATTGTATGCTCCAAGCAACTGTGGTTGATGCTTAAGGTATCATACTTAATGACATCACTAGAGCCCACCCCTGTGAGATCACTAAGACCCGCCCCTCTGATATCACTTGGTCCCATCCCATGACATCCCTACAGCCTGCCATGTGACATCAGTTCGACCTGCCCTTGATATCACTAGGGCCCGCCCCTGAAATCTCAGGGTTTGGGATGCTTCTGACCTGACAACCCTAGTGATGGGGTTATCATAATAGGAGTTATGTGTAAATAATCATTTATGTGTACAGATAACAATCTGTGTCCACGTACCAAAATTACATGCTAAAATTGCATGCATTCACAAAATACAGTGAAGGTGTTTGCTTAACATCAATGGACAGGGAGTTCTAAGGGATATTGCTACCACACTAAAGGACTGATTTCTTGTAAGTGTCCAACAAAGTTTATGTGGCACTTGTAAAAGTGCCAGTTCTGCACACCTAAGTGATTGAGTAGGCACTTATATAACTGATATCACTATCAGAAGGAGTGATATCTTGTATAGTATGTTCTTATTTACCCTAGATCTTATGTGTGTAATCACACCAATGCTTCTACTGATTTCTCTTTAAGCAATTCCTGACTTACTCACTTTGGCCGGGGGGGCGGGCGCACTTCAGCCATACAGGTCTTGCCTGGGAGCTTTTGTGACTCTTGTGACTAGCCCGCATTTGTGGTATCCCAGCCCTTAGGATATGCCTGGAGTTTGCTTGGGTTGTTTACTATGTTGTGTGAAAGAGCAGAAGCCAGGAAATGGAGTGTTCAGAAGGTGGATGGAGGTTGGGAAAGAGTTCCTTGTTAGAATTATCCAGAAAGAGGAAATGGAAAAGCAGATAGCCAAACATAAGACTGTTTACATGTTATCTTTTGGAATGGTACATACACATTATAGGAGACCATTGAATATAACTATATTCTGTGTGGCAACCACTTTTCTGTCCCAAATTCCCAATGTGCATATATTCCTTTTTACTTTAAAATGTTGACAGTATATTTGTCATTGGATTAGGTTGATATTTTGAGCTGCTGTGTTCGCCTCTGAATATAGATTCAGCTTATATATTTATTCCATTGAAGGAAGGCATTGCATTATTCTAGTGAATCACAATGATCTTCTGAGGATCCTCGAAATATCTTTTATAAAATCATTTAGCTCCATCTTAAGCATGAAATAATGATTTTAAAAAGAAGCTATACGAGCATCTTTAAATATCTTTACTTTGGATTTAAACTTAAACTATTAATATAACTAAGCATGGTAAATACTAGAATATAAAATAGTGATGAAGATAATAAATATAACCAAGCATGGTAAAATAGTAATAGTGTAAGGATGATTAAATAATCCTATGTAGTACCCAGAATTGCCCAGACTGCCTTCCTCAGAATTTAACAGTTTGCTTTTGACCTGGTGGATGGATTTGTATTCTGTACTACATAGAATGTCAAATAAGTTTGCTCAGGTTGGCATTTAATCATAGTTGCAGCCAGAGTGAAAAACCATTTATATGTAAATGAATCAGATGCCTTGTTCTTTTCTAACTAACTAATTAAGTTGGTTTTAAATCACATAAATGAGTAAGTGAAATTTAAAGCACATGCAGTTAGTATGATCATGTATCTTGCGGTCTTCATAAAATTGATTTTTGAGTTATGCTTCAGGCCAGGTTTTTTTTCCAGTAAAACTAATCTACTATCTTGCACAGATTTTGTGCATTCTTTAAGGCTGTGATAGTAATTTTAGGGTTGTTAGTTTTTTAAAAAAGAGTAGGGGATCACTCGTCCTCACTGTGTTCTGCCTTAGATTGGCCTATTGATCAGTGTAAGTTGCATTCCATTGATTTAAACCCACCCACCCCCATTCTAAATCAGGATACCTTGTATAAAGAGGCTGCAACAGTTGCCAGTCCAACTTTGTATTATAATCTATACGGAAGTAATGACAACACAACCCAGGGCAACTTGTACCAGAGCTGACCTGATCTGACAGGTCAATGTTTCTCAAAAGTTGGGAAAGGTTCTCCTTCTATGGCAGGGGTGGGGGATCTGTAGCCCACTAGCCCTCCAACTCCCATCAGCCTCAGAGATCATGGCAGATGTTCAGAGATGATGGGAACTGTAGTACAGCAACATCTGGAGGACCACAGGTTCCCTCCACTGCTATAAGCATATCAGGATTTCCTAACCTAAAATGTAGATCTTGGGTCTCCAAATGCAAAATGAAATGGTACATACTAGTAGATGGAGTCTACTATGGTTCATAGGCATGGAATGAGGAACACAAAACTAAGTCCCATTCAGTCTGCCTTAAAACATTTGCTCATTGCTTACATTAAAGAGTCTCTGTGACTTATTGAAAAATTGCTAGGATTGGCTATGATGAAGCTTGTAGAGGGTGGCAGAAAGAGGACACAAACATCACCTAAGTGGTTCTACTATCCTTCACAAGAAAGGTGGTGTTCATAGTACTCTGTGGCTGCAGTTGAAATTAAATTAAATGCAATTTATGTTAAAGCCCTGCAATGGTTAGAATATAGGCCAGTTCATACCTGTTGGGCCTATTTGTGTATTAGTTTCCATATATTGTGTCTATGTTGTGAAAGCACACATCTTCAGATATAGGAAAACATATATCTGAAGATGTGTGCTTTCACAACATAGACACAGTGGTCAGACAGCCAATCTCTGAAGCAGCTGCCTGATCAACAGGCACAAAGCAGATCAAAACTCCTCCTGCCCTTCATGCCATACAAGACATGTGATGCACAGAATAGTTCTTTTTGAGGAACTAATTACTGATGAGGCTGCCCTTAGTCTTATTATATTAAGGTGTATTTATAACCTCTTATTTCCATTCAGTTTACCATTTGGACTAATCTGTGCAGCCATTAAGACTGGTACGGATGACAGGTGGCAAAAAAGATGGGAAGAACACATTCAGTTCTCCCTTTTCAAGAAACACCTTTAACAAGAGTTTGTTAGATTCCTAAGAAACTGTTGTTTTTCTAACTTGTTTTTGCTTTCAATTGGTAGCATCGACATCTGGAGCAACAGGTTTGGGTGGGACTACCACAAGCACGACTCCCCGAGTTACTACCAGCAGCACGGCACGCACAACCACTGCATCAGCTTTGGGCAGAAGGAACAAGAGTACGACTACCCCTTCTCCGGGTTTGGATGTCCCCAACGAAATGGCCACACATCTGCCACCTGCAGCTTCCCAGCTGCCTGCCGTGGGGGCAGAGAGCTGTGAGACTGTGGAAGCCCGTGATATCGCATGGTTTAAGACCCGACAAGGGCAGATGGCTAAGCAGCCGTGCCCGAGGGGCACTGTAGGTGAGCTCATAACATAAAGTCATTTATCTGAGATGTTCAGTCATTCATACAAGTTTTGTTTAATATGGTTTTGTTTAGTATTGGTGATCAAATTCCTGCTGGTCCTCTGCATTGTCTTTCTTGGCTTTTCACTAAAGGTTATTTAGAATGTGGTATTAGAAATGGTAACAATGTTATTAACTGATGCAGAAATGACCACAGTACTGGAAGAAAAACAATGTAAATCGTACTTAGTTCAATTCAGGAAGATCATGTGTCTGAAAACCATGCAACAGAAAGTTATTTATACATTTGTATGCTGACCCATAACATAAAGTTCTCATAGTAGCTTATTATCATCTTTGTTCAATATGGTTTGCAACAATGGGTTTGTTCGGATGTACATTCCAGGCTCCCTCTTTGCTTTGCATACCAAATTTATTGTGTCAAACCTGGTTAGCTGAAACGACAGTTCCCCATTACTTTTGGCATGAGGAACGGTAGTTTCATGTCAGTTTACTAATAAGGATATTGAATTATGGCTTAAGATAAAGGAGTGTCCAACCACTTTTGCAGAACCATCTGTCCCCGCAAAAGGGTAAAGGAGGGATATCAGAAAGTCTGTTGTGGGGGCAGAATTGCAAGATAAGAAGCAGGGTGACCTTACTTCTTTAAACATATTAAGTTGCCCAGGATAGTTGTATTTTATTTTATTCTACCTTAAACAGAAAAAAGCTTTCCCCACCACTTCCAGGGGCAGCTCAGTGGGCCACAGCTATTCACAACATTCATAAACACAGAACGGGGCATGACATAGCAGTGTGATGATGTAGCATTGTTCCCAGGAGCATTCTGAGAAAAACAATGGCTGCCTGCATGGGCACTTTTTTTCAGAATAAAATAAGACCACCACCATCCCTACACACATACACAAAAAGTCTTGCAATTTGACTTGTCTCCCAGTGATTGAATCAATCATCAGGGTTGGGGGAGATTTTGCTTTGGCCCAGCTAGAGTTTAAGGTCCTGGTTCTTAGGAAATTGACATAAAAGCACAGTTCTTCCTTTTCAGACTTAAGAGGGAGCTATAGTTTAAGCTAACCGAGATTGACATAGGGAAGAAGGGAAGAAATGAAGCAAAAGTTGAGCAGACAGGCCTGATTTTTGTCCACAGCTTGTTCCACGGAATGTGTGAACCAGCCCAACATGTTTTATGACAAGTTAAGACTATATACTTTCCCCCTTGATTTAGTGATTATGATAAAAACTATAACTTATAAAAGGGAAGAACTGAGATGGCCTTGTCTATAGATAATTTTATAGTTATTAGACGATCTTATTTTTCTCTGAAATTTTTGGAATCCATGATATTTTAACATGAATGTAGATTGCATGTTAGATTTTTCTTAGAGTATCAGCTAAAGAAGTTGAAGGGCTTCATCATTTATTTTTTAAAAAGGATTTAAAAAATGTTTGCCATGAAGTGTACCTTGCAATCTGGCAGTGACAACATATTTTTTCTGCCCAGGAATATATATTAGGAAGCCAAAATTACACTTTCTTTTTTTTTACAATAATTTTTATTCAAATGTTCATAAAACATACAAAACAAAATCATAAAACATTCAAAGACAAAAAACAAAACAAAACAAAAATGATTAAACAAAAAAAATAAAATGTTGACTTCCCATTTGTCACAGATCAAATCAGTTATAGGTCTACAATATATAACAATCCTGTCTCTTAAATTATATTATAAAATCACTTTCCTCCAGTAGTTATCTTAATTAATCATCAAATCTCATACACATTACTTTATTCTTTCCACAAAAAGTCAAAGAGAGGTTTCAATTCTTTAAGAAATATATCTATCAATTTTTCTCCAAATAAACATGTCGATTAATCCATCTCGTTAATAATAATAATAATATTATTGTCATAACCATAGTCCAAATAAACATATCGATTAATCCATCTCATCAAAATCTGTTAGGTCCAATAATTTCAATAGCCATTATTCCATTATCCCTATTAATTCCATCTTCCATCTTCAATAGTCCTGTTAAGTCCAGTAATTTCAGTGTCCAATCTTCCATTATCAGTATTCCATAATAATCTTGCTGTCATAGCCATAGTCATATAATAAGAGTCTGATGGGAATTTCCTCTATCCCAAATATTTTCTTGCCATCAATTCTGAATAAGTTGCTGAAATATTGTTGTAAAGTCATATCTCTGTTCTTCTTTTTTACAAAATGCACTGGCTCATCTCTTGAGAGTTTTTCCATTGTCACATGGCTGCTGTTAATTCCATAGATTTTCTCTATATCAAGCTCCATCACGTCATTCCAGTCCAGAAGATTATCCAAGCCATTGATAACTTTATCTCTAATATCTTCATTAATTTCTTCAGAGATAACGTTAAATTCCAAACAGTAGATTTTATTTCTAATATCCATAAACTCCAGATCTTTTTCCAATTCCACATTTGTTCCAATCTCCAGGGCTTGTATCTTCCCTTTATTTTTTCTTTTCTCATCTCTGATCTTCTTCTCCTCTCTCACAGGATCCCCTATTTCTTTAAGCTCCTGCGTCATTTTGCTCAGTTCAATTTTCAACTCCTTACTGCCCTGTCGCAGGGTTTGTTTCGTTATCTCAATCTCATCCATTATTTTCTGAAACATAATTACTTCCAGATTCTCAGCCACTTTCTTGATTGCCATTTTTAAAACCACGAAAACAAAGCAAAACAAAAATAAAGAAGAACCACTTCTTATTTCAGCAACAATTGGGTTAATATTCCAGGCTTGATGACATCACAGTATAAACAGAGCAGCCTGCCTTATCTCTCTATGTTCAAGAATACAAAACAAATTTAGTTCCCAGCATCAAAACAGTTAGCGTCGTCGTGAAGAAGCAGATTCGTCAAAATAAAATAGACCAAAAAGAGAATAGTCCCAGACAATATAATGTTCCTCAGAATAGAAATCCCTCTTCTGTGTATATCTTTAGAATGCACTTCCAGGACAGCTTTTTGCAATAGAAACAGAGATAAGCTGTTAATTTCGTGAATAACAGAGAAGAGTTATAGCTCACCCAGAAGCTCTTTAAAGCTGATTAAATTGACAAATCTCTTTTTGCTGCAACAATTTAAACCAAGTAAAAAAAATAATAGAAAGAAGGGTGCTTGCCTGTTAGTCTGTTTTCTCTTTGAAGAAAAGATAAACGTATCGCATTAATCAGATAGAGCTTGTTCGGAAGTCCGTCCGGCATTGCTGGCTGGACCTTTTCTCATAAATTAATGAAATCCAGTCCTCCCAACAAAAACAGGCTTTTGAGGTTGATCTCTACATTTCTCCCTGCCCGGGAGAAATTTCATCAGTCAAAATAAAAATGTTCTGACTGATTTATATCTGAATAAGCTTCTTTTGAGGCGGGAGCCCGTCTCAAAAGCAGGCACAATTGAAGTCACCCTTCCCGGAAGTCCCCAAAATTACACTTTCTGTACTGTTCAAACAAGGGGTGTGCTACCAACTATAAGATTTGGTTCAGACTAATTTGATTTGGTGCTTCAGAAAACAGCCTGAGTCAGCTCAAAGCACCAGAGGCTACTCAGTTCAGTTCAGGTCCAAATCTCAAGTTGGAAAAACAAAGCTTTATGTTTCCCCGACTCATGATCATAGGGAAAGTTTTAAAAATGGCTTTAACTTTTTTCCTTTTGAAAGTAGTCTGTCCTGAGTGGGTAAAGCCTGCAAAATTGCAGACAATTGGGTCCGAGGGGTGTTGTGCTGGGCACTTTCAAAGTGTTTTCAAGGGAACTACCCGTAGCTTTTAACTTTTTAACTGACTTCAATAAAATTTGCAGGAATGGTAGCACCTTCTGAAGGGATGGATCTTGACAAATTTTAGAAGGACAGCTGCAGTTTTCCTGCAAGGGTAGCCTGTGCAGTTTTGAAAGATTGCCCTTAATCTTCCCTATTGTTTTAAGGGCAATATCTATGAAAATAGCATATATGATAGAGATGCTCCTAGATAAGAAACCTGCCCAATTACAGGCAAGTGCTAGGTGCCTTCAAAGTTTGTTTTGCAGGAGACAACTAAAACAAGTTCATTTCCTTCCCTGAGATTTTATGAGCAATTATTTTAGTCTGAACATGACATACATTTTTTTAAAAATAATAATAATGTACTTTATATTGTTATGACACACCCTGGGACCTTCTGATAAAGGCAGGTGGTGGTGGTACTCCTACTATTATTATTATTATTATTATTATTATTATTAATAATAATAATAATAATAATAATAATAATAATAATAATAATAATAATAATAATAATAATAATAATAATAATAATAATAATAATAATAGGCAAAAAACTCTTGTGGTTTAAGAACGTACTGATAGCCAATAGATATTTGTATCAAACTTTAAAAAGCAGGGAAATTGGGCAGCTATAGCGAATGCACCAGGAGAGCAGGAGATTTTGCCCCACAAATTTGTCAAAATACAAACACAATTTGGGTTGGACTTTCACAATCCAATCCACTTCCTGTGTAGCTTGGATGAATTTGGTAACTTGAGCCTCTGGGAGGGAGAAGAGAAGGACACAGAAGGGGAGGCCGGAGGGGAAGGGGAGGAGAGGAGGGATATGAGGGAGGAGGAGGGGTGAGCAGGTTTGATCATTTGCATGCTTATTGAGTTCAGTGGGATTTACTCCTGTGCAATCATGCTTAGGATAGGTGAAACTGACCTGGGGGAGGGGCAGGGAGGGAGGGGAGGAGGAAGGAAATGAGAAGATTGTGTGGGTGAGCACTGGGCAGATGGAAAGCCCCTTTTTTCCCCAAAGGAAAACATTGTTCTATTCAATTTCTACTTAAACGATATAGTTACAGCAGTATCGGGAATGGACCTTTTCCCTCCTTCTTTGGGTCCAAGGAAAGTATCCATTCTATTATATGCGGATGATATGGCTTTACTATCAATAACTCGCAATGGACTCAAAAGGGCCTTGGCAAAGCTCTCATCTTACTGTATCACCAAAAACTTACAAATAAATTGTGCCAAAACAAAAATTATGGTATTTGGCAATAGGACACCATTATACAAATGGTCAATTAATGGACACCCAATAGAGCAATCCCGGACTTTCAAATACCTTGGCATATTTTTCACTGATTCCCTATCTTGGAGAAAACATATCGAACATACTAAACTGGCCACTCTTAGAGTTAGCGGAACCATTTTGAACTTTTACCGTTCAGCAGGGGATAACTTAGTTTCCCTGCTTTAAAAATATTCCAAAGTAAAGTCGTACCAATGATACAATATGGAGCCCCAATTTGGGGATGGGAAAGTCCATTACTTGACCAGCTAGAGACAGTCCAAAATAAAAAAATTTAAAAAATCTTATTCCTCCCTTCATCCACTCCAGCAGCATTAATTCGAGCCGAAACCGGGACCCCACCAGTCAGAGCAAGGATCCACTCAGCCCTGATAAACTTTTGGAAGGCGGATAAGCAACCCCCCCCAACACGCCAAACTTTAAAAATCAGCGCAACAAATGCATGGTCAGATAAATTTTGGTCTGCCCAATTAACAAAAATTTGCCAACTTTATCACATCGATAGCAAAGCATTACAAGATCCTTCCAACAAAACTAGCTTTAAGGAGGCTATCCTCCAGCACACTGCATGGATAGATAGGTTAGCCTCAGTAAATTCCAACTTTACAAGATGGTATAACCTTTTCAAAATTGATCAATCAAAAGCAAATTATCTGGATTTTCTTACTTCAGTAAAGCTGTGCCACGCTTACACAGCCCTGAGATTCCAGACAATGCCTACGGCCTACTTGGCTGGTCGCTATAATGGAATCCCAAGGGCTCAAAGATTGTGCATCTGTGAAGCCCCTGAGGAAGAAGACCTTCCACATTACTTATTAAAATGCTCCCTCTATAAGCATCCTTGGACCAAATTTTTGGAAGAGGTATTGATTCACGCGCCTGAAGACTTACCTTCACATATTTTTTTCCTTCTCTCAGACAGGGACCCAGGAATAACATATAGGGTCGCTCTATTTGCCTTAGCAGCACAGAAGCTGCGAAGGGATTGTTTAGTTGAACTAGGACACGCCAGTTAGACACTCACGAGGCGAAACTGAATGTAACAACACTTATGATTTTAACTGTTTTCTTTTAAAATGCTTTGTCTGTTTTAATGTAATTTTGGTCTGCAGCCTATGGCCAGACACCAATAAACAAATCATATAGTTATTGGGGGGGGGATTCCTCCAACTTTTTATTTTACAGCAGACATATGTAGTTTCCCACCCAAACTTAAACCAAAGCTGTCCTGAGCCACATCCACACCAGACATTTATTCCACTTTCAGCAGTCACAGCTTCCCCCAAAGAATCCTGGAAAGTATAGATTGTGAAGGGTGCTGAGAGTTGTTGGGGGACACCTTTTTCCTTCGCAGAGCTACAGTCACCAGAATTGGGAAGAGGGTCTGACTGTTCAACCACTCTGGCCACTGGAGCTCTGTCAGGGGAATAAGAGTCTCCTAACAACTCACAACACCCTTCATGAACTACATTTCCCAGGATTCTTTGGGGGAAGCCATGACAGTTTAACATGGAATAAATATCTGGTGTGGGTATGGCCCCCTGAATAGCCAAGGCAAACAGCTGTTAGTCTGGCTTGTAGAACACATACAGTTGGTCCTTACTAAACATGCCTGCACTTATCATAGACTCCAACGTTAATTTTCTTAAATTAATTAAAAATCACCATGCATATTTTAACTTTTAAATTGCAGAAGATGAAGGTCAGGGTATGGGGCAAGATCAGTAATAGGATTACATGTACTCTGTGAACATGGCTGATTTTTAATTAATTTCAACAAATTATAAGACCACTGACAGAAAGAAGTCCAACAGGGGTCTGGATTTTTTTACTCTTGTTTTAGACTTTGAACTCTGGATTCTCTCTGAGTATTTTGTGTATCGCCATGAAAACTCAGAGGGTTGTTAAGCAAGCGTTTCTGAGTTCAGGACTATTACGTTTTGTAAGATTTTGTTTTGAAATAAGTTTATGGGAAGCAGCAGAATGGCATGGGGGATATTTTCAATTTAACATAGCAAAATGTGAAAAATCCATGCTGGCTGTAGTATACAGCCACTCTTGTTGCTGTATAATAATAATAATACACTGTAGAGGTAGCCATAGGAAAGTAAGGTGAAATTTTTCAGAAGAATTGGTACAGTAGCTAGAGAGCTGATGAATTAAAAAAAAATAGATTGAGGCTCGTGTTCTGCTGTGTTGGTTTCAAAAATCACAGAAACTAAGTGCAAAACCGATTTGACAGGAGTGGGTGTGTAGGCAAGTGGCACAGGCAGAAGGACTTGAACATCCAACATTTTCTAAACATGCACCTCTAGCAGAACTATCAAAGATCAGAGAACAGAGAAGAATAGGTGATAAATTACTTCAGCATCCCTTCCCAAAGTGGTGAGTGGACAACCCTGGTAAAATCATTCCTTCTGATTAGAAGGTAGACCTGTCAGTTACAAAGAGCTCTCCTGTCCCCAACCTGCTTGTTTTCCTTATTTGGAAAGTTTGAGGAGGAATGTTGCAATCTTTGCAGACATCTTTGCAGACACATTGTCTATTTTTTTAATGTGTGAATCTCTGAAGCGCCCCAGAACTGTATGAAGTGGACCTCTTCAGTTTAGGATTTATGTGAATCCATTGCACACCCAAATTCAAACATGACATGAGTTTTCCAACCCAGAAATTAATCCTTACAGTGGAAACAATATTCCATGAAGTCTGCTAGAGGGGCAACTGAGAGATCAGTACTTCAAGGGGCAGTTAAAATGTATTGTGTCTTATATCTTTGTCATTATAGGGGTTTCAACATTTCTGTGCCTTGCTCCTGGTGGGATCTGGGATCCTCAAGGGCCAGACCTCAGCAACTGTTCTTCACTTTGGGTCAACCATATCACACAGAAGGTAATGTTTTGCTTATACTTGATATGTCCTTGTGTTCATATTTTGTGTGACAGACACACATGTTGTGTGACGGGGTTCCCAAACTATGGTCTGTAGACCACCAGTATTCCACGAGCTTCATTCAGGTGATCCGTGGCATGCCCGCATTGAATATTAAAATTTATTTTTCGTTATATTTTTATTACTTCTTTTCTTTCTTATATTGTATTTTATGTACTGTATGGAATACAAATTGCAATACAATAAAATGCAATCTAAGAAATTAAAGAAGCAATAAAAATGCATCTGGTACATCACATTACAATTCCTACATCAGGCAGAAAAAATATTAAGTGGTCCGGCAAGCCCTTCAGCAATGTTCAAGTCGTCTGTAGAGGGGAAAGTTTGGGAACCACTGGTTTAGAATATGCACGCAATGGAGATGTAATAGAGTACATATAATTTTGGTGTGACTGAACCAAAGCAGTAGCCTGAAAAATCATAGCATTCTATTGCATCTCAAGGGTCTAAAGTAAATACAAGTATTAGAAGACATGGCTACTGAAGGTAGAAGCAGTGAACATATGATGTCAGACTAATGTAAAAAAAATAAAGTTTGAGAATGAGGATCATTTTCAGCACACACACGCCTCCCTTTATGTAAGATGCTAGTCAAGAAGTAGTTAAAAAGAGCAGGGAATGTGGGTCTTCATAATGTTAGAATTCTTCTCAAGAATATCTTCTCAAGAACATCCTCTTTAGAGTTGATGCTTTGTTATGTACAACAGGGGTACAGGAATGGATCCAGCCAGAAGGCTGGATCCAGAAGCAGCCAGTTCCCCTGTAAGCCACTTTGACAGTTGGTCAAGGCCACTGTATTGTCAATCACCTGATATCCTATGATGTCAGATGATTGTAACTTCAGTCCATTACTGCAAAGGAAGATTTGTCTTGTGCAGCCACAACTTGAATTCATGACTTGATTCTTCCTTTGCAGGCAAACTTTGGTGTGCTCCTGACTCTTCCTTTGCAGCAGCTTGAACTTTCTCATGCATTAGGTCATATGTGACATAAGGCACAGTAACAGTGGGTGTGGCTCACAAAAAATGGCTTGGCAAATCTACCTGCAAGGCCTGTCACACCCATAGGCCAGAGTTTCCCCACATCCCATGTGCATCTTTCAAGATAGGGCACACAGATGAAAACTCAAAGACCTTCGAAATTTCACTTTCTTATATATGTTGGCATTAATTTGCATGTTGAATGAGAATGTGCAAGAAACACTAGCTACCATATACATTCACCAGGCATCCTGGAGAATGTGCATATAGGAGTATCATAAAGAGGAAGGTATGCACAGTTCCCCCAAGAGATATTGAATAAGCATATGTTGGTAGAATTTTTTAACTTCCCAGGTAATATTTATCATTTATTTATTATATGAATGTTTTTAAATATAGGTATGTTTATTTAATACATTTATGTTTTTAAGAGATACTAAGTTTTGCTCTTAGTTTGAACTTGCTTTTTAAACTGCTTCGGAAATTTTCTGAGCTAAAAGGGAACAATTTCCAAAGCAGTAAAGCAAATTCAAACTAATATAAAAATAAAAATTCTTAAAAACAAGTAGCAATAAAAACAAAAAAAAACAAACTGAGCAACAACAAAAAAGAGAGAAGCACAAGCCACACTATGAAAATGACCGGTCCCCAAATTGTCTGGATCACAGGTACTTAGAATCATAGACTCGTAGAGCTGGAAGGAGCCTATAAGGCCATTGAGTCCAACCCCCTGCTCAGTGCAGGAATCCAGATTAAAGCATATCTGATAGGTGGCTGTCCAACTGCCTCTTGAATGCCTCCAGTGTTAGAGAGCCCACCACCTCCCTAGGTAATTGGTTCCACTGCCTTACCACTATAACAGTTAGGAAGCTTTTTCCTGGTGAAATCTGGCTTCTTGTAACTTCAGCCCATCATTCCATGTCCTGTATTCTGGGACGATCAAGAAGAGATCCTGGCCCTCCTATGTGTGGCAACCTTTCAAGTACTTGAACAGTGCTATCACATCTCCCCTCAGTCTCCTCTTCTCAAAGCTAAACATGCCCAATTCTTTCAGTCTCTCCTCATAGGACTTTGTCTGTAGTCCCCTAATAATCCTCGTTGCCCTCCTCTAAACCCATTCCAGTTGAACCGCAAGAGCTGATAAAACGTCCTCCAAAGAGGAGGGTGAGCAACATCTTCAGTACAGTTGGAGATTCTGGGGACCCAATGCTCCCTGATGCGCAGTAGGAGGCGATTATCTCAGCTGACACCTGTGTAAGGGTCCTCCAGCAACAGAGATTCCCACTACTTCTTGTCAGGACCACTGTCCCAGCTGTGGATCCCTTCTCATTACTCTCAGGGGTTCAGGAGTAGTGGCAGCCCTATGCCTGGACTGAAGCTCAAGTCTAGTGACACAGTGCATGCTTAGCAGCATGAGGCATCCCAGCCATCTTGCCTATTTGGGAGGCGGCAGCACCACACATGCTCCATACCCTGTCCCTGAGCTGTTCTAGGAAGAGGTGGGGCTATCTGACTTTTTGAAATAGTTGTCAGTCCCTCATTGCTCTACATTTGAGCCAAATCTCCATAGATTTCTGAAGCCACTTCTGAAAATATACATGTTCTCTGATTAATATGCACATCTAAGAGATAAAAATATATGCTCACACTGCATATATTGATAGAATTTTCTACATTGCCCAGTAAATTATGCAGAGTCTACAAGAATGAAGGAGCATTGCCTAGTCAACATGCGTTTTCTCCAGAAGCTATTAAAAGATATAAATGGCTTGACAGAGATGTATATATTTCCCAATCAATGTGTGCATTCTTTGTCTCTGGTCTATATGCACAGAGAGATATCATAGGATGTTGGCAAAATATTACCTTGGCAATGTTTGTTTTCTCTAAAATATATTGGAGAATCCACATACATTCAACTGCTCAGTTCACAGCTCTCCCACCAAAATCCTGTTTCGGCAGCCAGTCTGACTTGGGGAAAACTCTTCTGTAACCTTAACATATTCTTATTCATTCATTCATTTGATTTGATTTCTTAGCTGTCCTTCACCACAAGGTCTCAAGGCATGTTATAATAATAAAATGCAGAAATTGTAAAATAAATGTAAAGCCATTTAGAAACAGTTCCATATATAAAACCATTAAAAACAACAATATTACATTCATTTAAAACCTAAACACATAAACAGTTACAGAAGAATTGTGTTAAATGGTGTCACACACACTATTTAGTTTTTTCCTCTATTCCTCTTTAGTGAGATTTCCTAGAATATCATATATTATCTCAGGAGCATTCGGTACGGCCGGGCAGCTGAGCAGAGCAACCCTTCCAACGGTGGCATTGCTGCCACTTCCCTGGATAGAGCAGAGTGGAAACTCAGCAGTGGTGGGTGGAGTGGTAAGGCTGCATGGTGCATCTGCAGTAGCACCAACGTGGCTGGCACTTGACTGGTGATCCCATGCAGCCCTGACCTTGCCACTGCCCTGCCTCACCCCTCTCCTGCCCAAGTAAGCAGCAGCTGTACTACTATGGAGAGGGTGGCTCCGCTGCATAGCCCCACCACACTGACTGCTCCTACATTTTCTAGTGATTAGAAACCTTCTTCTGGCCTCTAAGCTAAATTTTTATAATACCCAGTTGTTGTATTATCTCTTTCAATCTGAAATAATCGCTCTTGCTCTTGCGTATCATCACTTCTTGAATCTCGATGTTTCTTACCTGTAGAGACATGGCTTCAGAGATTTTCCCCCTTTTTTAAAATTATTCTAGTTATTTTCTTTTCAAACAAGTGTGGAATCCCTTCTCCTTGTAATACCTGATCATTATTTACTCACCTTCTAAAGGGTAACTGTCTACAGGAAAATCAACTATTCTGTAGCACAATTTTTTTATGGCCGAGCTTTCATGGACTAAAGTCCAGTTCTTCAAATTAATCTAATTAAATTTCAGTTTGCAGGTGCATATATATGCAGTGGAGTTAAATGGATGCAAAATGTAAAAAGTTCACAATCATCCTATTTATTTATTTTACACCCCGCCTTTCTTTTCATGATAAAAACCCAAGGCGGCTTACATATGGTTCCCAGGTGGTCTCCCATCCAGGCACTGACCAGATCTGACCCTGCTTAGCTTCAGCAGGGTACTGGCCTGATGTGCCTTCAGACCATAGCCTGGAATTTACTATGTTAATTAACACCTGCCCAACAAATCTAGGATGATTGTGATCACCAATTACTGATGTTGTGAATGGTCACTGCTTATTTTGCATACACTTAACCTTAATTGACTTGGTTATTTATTCTGGATTCAGCATTCAAAATGAAGCTCCAGGAGCATCAAAGCTTCCTTCTGATCCAACAAATGACATACCATTAGCACTTTCCTCCTTTAGACATTTTTGGATTATGAGTCTCTAACACAAAGTGTGCAAGCTGACAAACTTACATGATCACTTGGGAGAAAACATTTATTCAGTCAGAGTCTCTTTTCATTTTCCACTGCAGCACTTCACACTGTCAAAGTAGCAGGGTGCATTTCAAAGTAAAAACTGATGCCTTTTCAGCCGTGTAAATGGTAAAATGCACTGCATTTCTCTTGTCCAGAATCCTGTTCTAATGGTATCAAATTAGTTGGGGAGTCACATCATTTCCCATGAATCCTGATACATTACATCCCAGATATATTTGAATTATTATAACATTTGGACTCCAGGTTGGATTTCCACAAGTGATATCCTTTAATGTTTGAATCAAAAGATTTTAGCTTTGCCTCATCTCCATATCCAGTAGTTTCCATTTTGACTGTCTTACTCGTACTTTCATTATGACCCAAGCGAGAAGATGTTAAATCACTAGAAACTGAGGCAATTTATACTATTTGTACTGGGCTTAAATAATATTTAATCTCTCTCCCATCCTCAGTACATAGTAGTGGCTGCAGTTGTGATCTCTTATAATTTTTTAAAAAATATATGTCTTTTTTATTTTAAACCTCTTCCTATTTGACATAGCCTTAGATGTGATGGAGATGGGGTTATGTAGAAAGCACCATTTTGACATACATTTATAAAAAGCACAGTGATCGTTCATTTCCTGTTTCTACACATTTCAGGCTCATCCAAAATGGCTTTTTGTATTTCTCTCTCATTCTCCCAGTTGTGAAACTATCTATGCAAGATGAGAAACTTGAAGCACTTCTGGCTTCCCTTACAGCAAAATCACGTCCAAAGCTGCCCAGAAGCCTTATTGTCACTGAAGAGATAAACCTGTATCTGGGCTAGACTTCAGACTACAGGTGGGGGGCACTGGGGGCTCACATGATGGTTCACACCACACACACGCATAGAAAACAAGGATGTCGTGGAGAAGGCTAAGCTGGAGCCTTTCTTCCCAACATCTAATTTTGTATATGTGCAGAATTGTTTTATATATCCATTTCATCATGTGAGTCCCTGCATGCACTCTGAAGTGGTATAGCTCAAGACTAATTTTTAGCCCTTCAGTGAGAATTTGGGCTGTTACCAAATTAAAACAACAGGGAGCATTTTTGTGGCATTTTAAAGACTTAGGCTGCAGTCCGATACCCCCCTACCTGGGAGTAAGTCCCATTGAACCCAATGGAGTTTATTTCTGAGGAGATTTGTATTGAATTGCAGCCTAACCTCTGTATTATGCCATAAGCTTTCATGGACTTTAGTCCAGTTTCATCACATGCATCAATCATTCATGCATCTGATGGAACTGGACTGTAGTCTATGAAAGCTTATGTCATAATAAATTTGTTACTCTTTAAGATGCCACAAGACTCTTTGTTGTTTCTGCTGCAAAAATCTTAACACAGCTATTTCTCTGGAAATTACCCAAATAAAGAAACCGTTGATTAAGTACGTTTAATCAAAATTAATCAATGTTGCATATAATAAAAAGCAATACTTATGAAGCAAAAGACTAATGGCTTTCTTTGGTTTTAGATGTTGCACATATCTCTTGTAGCAGATATCATCTTAAAGGAGGCATTCCCTCCAATGTATGGGAGAAAGGGAAATACCTTTTCTAAAATGGTGGCTGTTATTCATAGTTTTTGCAGTTACTTATCTGATTCATCTTGGCATCTTTCTTAATTTATTAACTGATTAATAAATTGAAGTTGCAACCCTACTGATAAGATACACTCAATATGCAGTAGCAATTATTCTTATATTTGATCCTTATTGACTAGATTGACCAAGCCTAGGACTGTCCAAATATATTCAAATCAATGCAAAATTCCATGGATAAATATTAAAATGTGAAGATGCCTGATACTGAATCATATCATTAGTCCATTGTATATGCATTCTAGTGATGACTCACATAACAGGATTTTATGAATTAGGGATGGAAGGATAAACCATCAACAAATAACTGCTTAGAATATATTAGTTCGGGGTAGACAGTTCATCCAAGTTAATTCTGAACAGAATAGGATCTGAGTGTTTTATTTTGTCCTTGCACAGTAGCTGGAGTCTGTCACAACCTTTCGTCATTAAATTTTATATAAACACTTGCTCCTTACTCTAAATAAGATAGTTCCCACACTGAATTGTGCCAGTTATAGAAATGCTCATAAAATCAGCCTCCAAACCTGGACCCCATTACCAGAACATGGGGGGTTTCAGTAGTAGGTTTAGTGGTTGCACCTCTTTGGGAGATGTCTTGCAAATATTGACCTAGTTAGAGAAAGGAATTGACCATACCCAGAAGGTATCTCAGTTCTGTAGGACAAAAAAAAATCTTATTTCATCTTGGCAAAAAAGGTCTTCATGGATCTAATTCAAGATGATGGCCAGCATTTTGTCATAGTCTTCCATGGATATGTCATCTGTTAGGATGCTGTTGATTAATCCTTTTATGTCTCTAAGTTCTTTCATATTTCTTTGAACAATTTGAAATTTTTCAGGAGTACTTGTGATCCCAAATGGCAGGTGCTGAAAGCAGAAACGTCCAAAGATTGTGATTAGCTTAGTCAGTTTAGTGGTCTTGTTTGTCAGACATATTTGCCAAGAAGCCACTTGAGGCATCCAGATTGGAAATGGCTCCTCTGGTATTGGAAGTACATATTTTTCTATTACTACAGCTTCACTAAGCTTTTAAAAATCTACTCAAATTGTTTACCATGATGGAAGCTATGTAACAATGGAAGAGATTGTCCAGGTTATGACCTTTTATCACATATATGGTGAATACAAACTCCTCCCCTTTGTCGCTTGTTTCTGTGATAAAGCATTCAAGACAATCTGGGATACTCCACAAGATATTTAAACTTATCTATGCCTTATGCAGATCTAGGGGTTCTGGAATCCTGTGTAGGTCATAATTGTGATATGACACCCTGCTTCTATTTTGAACTGAATATTTGTTATTAGTTAAGTATAATCTCTTAAGGAGAGTCACTGTTTTTACAACAGGGGTGCAGGCTTCCATAGTCTCAGGGGTCTTAGACCCCTTACATTTTTGGGAGCCAAGTCCCAGCACAGTCCCTATGTCTCTAGCATTCTAGCATGAGCCAATCAGCGTGACAAGGGAGTGTGTTGGCCACTGAGAAGAGTCTTCTAACATGCTTCCTTGTCCTTTCCTGCTGATTGAACCAATCAGAGTGAAAAGAGGTGAGTCAGCTACTGAGAAGGCTGTTCTCAGTAGCTAACCTACCCCCCTTTCACGCTGATTGGCTCCTAGGGGTGTCTATTGTTGTGGGAGAAGTCATTAACAAGGATCTCATTCTCAACCTAGCAGCAAAAAATTGGGGAAGGAGTAAGATACGTGGTTTTGTTCCAGCCCAAAGCCAGGAGTAAGAGAGGAGGAAGGGGGGGGGAACGTGTGTGTGTGTGTGTGTATGTGCACGCGTGTGTGTTTTTAATGATGTTATATGTGTGTGTATGCCGTGCATAGTAAGGTGAAATGCAAATGAATATGGTTAAGAATGTCTGTGCGGTGCAGCTCACACCAGTGGTTAGGAACAGGAATTTCCATGTTTACATTTCCTCCTAAGCTCTGCCCAAATGCAGTTACTCTTGAGTCTTAGTATGGCAGCCAAGAAGGAGAAACTCAGGAAAGGAAGTCCCTTATATTACCACATGATGATAACAAATGCCTGAATGGGCTAAAGCCCTTCTCTTTTTCTAGCATTCTAGGTACAGTATGTGTGGAAGAAGGAGAGGGTGACCCAGGGAGATAGGAGAAGGGGATGGAAAAATTCCTTCCTGTGTCATAGAAGGTGGCAAAGTTCAAAAGGTTACAAATTCCTATACAAAATGAGTGCCTGCCCTGCTTAGAGTGTGAATTCCTTCATTTAGGAAAAAGAGGCTTTGTCTTTACCCAAGAGCAAAGAACAGAGTGGACTATGCACAGAGCAGTTTTTAAAAAGTTTGTGTTTTTCTTTACAGCTGTAGGGCTTTCTGAGTCAGTTATACAAGCAAGCCTTTATTAGTTCCTCCTTCAAAAAGCCAAGACAAGTTGCAGAGAGTGAAAATTCTGTAGTTTCAGAAGAAGAGATAGTGAATCCTGATGATAGCATTCCATCTGCATCATCAGGCAGTTTGTAGCAGCAGGAGATTAACATATAGGCACTAAATTCAGTAATTCAAGCAATATTTCTGACAGCAACAAAGGATAGTCAAATGGTGACAGTAAGAAAGAAGCAGAAAGTAGTATTCAAGCCTGGCTAGATCATGCTATAATCTCAGAAAGTTGTATGATCTTATAAGGGGCATAGCTATGAGGGGGCATGGCTGTGACTATTAGAAAGGGAACCTGCACTTCTGAATTTGCCACAACTGTTTTACAAAAATAGATACCCTAAGAAAAATGGACTGTTTAGAGTAGTGGTTAGTTCTTGCACCATCTGGGCAGGGCCGGTTCTAAAGGGCGGCCAGGTTGGGCACTGGCCTGACAGCCCCTGGAGCTACAGGGGGCCCCTCAGCTGCCCCTCTGCTCCCCTTCCGTGATCCGTGCCCCCCCCACATCTCCCCACTTACATGTCTGCTGTCTTTTACCGTTGCCCTTAACAAAGGCATGCTGCTGGAATATTAAAGCTATATAGGCTTCCACTACAGGGAACTGTACCATTTTCTATATTTAGGTAGGAATCTGTGGGTTTAAAACTCTACTTCAGACACTATGTCATGGAAGGCTTAGAGAACACACCAAGTTGGGAATCTAGACAATAACTTTATTGTTTCTTTCATGTAAAATTCCTGACTCCACCCAGCTATAAAACATCTAGTAACATCTAGTGACTAAATCATATCATGACACTATCCACACTCTTACAAGTGTGTGCGCAAAAGCTTTCTCTCTGCAGACATATGCACTGTATGTGCATACAGTAGGGGATGGAGCTAGCTGCATTATCAATGTCAACGGTGGAGCTAGTTGGTAACAGTCATACCCCTCACTCGTATTGATTGAAAGCATGGGATCTTCTTTTGAATAGGTTTGTGATAGAATGCAATTTTAATGTTGTTGTATTATGTGCCTCCAAGTCGACTATGACTTATGGCGACCCTATGAATCAGTGACCTCCAAGAGCATCTGTCATGGACCACCCTGTTCAGATCTTGTAAGTTCAGGTCTGTGGCTTCCTTTATGGAATCAATCCATCTCTTGTTTGGTCTTCCTCTTTTTCTACTCCCTTCTGTTTTTCCCAGCACTATCATCTTTTCTAATGAATCATGTCTTCTCATTATGTGTCCAAAGTATGATAACCTCAATTTCATCATTTTAGCTTCTGGTGATAGTTCTGGTTTAATTTGTTCTGACACCCAATGATTTGTCTTTTTCGCAGTCCATGGTATCCGCAAAGCTGTCCCCCAACACCACATTTCAAATGAGTTGATTTTTCTCTTACCCACTTTTTTCATTGTCCAACTCTCACATCCATACATAGAGATCGGAAATACCATGGTCTGAATGATCCTGACTTTAGTGTTCAGTGATACATCTTTGCATTTGAGGACCTTTTCTCGTTCTCTCATAGCTGCTCTCTCCAGTCCTAGCCTTCTTCTGATTTCTTGACTATTGTCTCCATTTTGGTTAATGACTGTGCCGAGGTATTGATAATCCTTGACAAGTTCAATGTCCTCATTGTCAACTGTAAAGTTACATAAATCTTCTGTTGTCATTACTTTAGTATTTTTGACGTTCAGCTGTAGTCCTGCTTTTGTGCTTTCTTCTTTAACTTTCATCAGCATTCGTTTCAAATCATTACTGGTTTCTGCTAATATTATGGTATTGTCTGCATATCTTAAATTATTGATCTTTCTCCCTCTAATTTTCACACCTCCTTCATCTTGGTCCTGTCCTGCTTTCCGTTTGATATGTTCTGCATATAGATTAAATAAATAGTGTGATAAAATACACTCTTGTCTCACACCCTTTCTGATGGGGAACCAATCAGTTTCTCCATATTCTTTCCTTACAGTAGTCTCTTGTCCAGAGTATAGGTTGCGCATCAGGACAATCAGATGCTGTGGCACCCCCATTTCTTTTCATGATCTACACAGTCAAAGGCTTTGCTGTAATCTATAAAGCACAGGGTGATTTTCTTCTGAAATTCCTTGCTGTGTTCCATTATCCAATGTATGTTCGCGATATGATCTCTGGTGCCTCTTCCCTTTCTAAATCCAGTTGGGCCGTCTAGCATTTCTCGCTCCATATGGGCAAGGTTTTGGAGCGGGTCGTCGCCATTCAGCTCCAGGCGCTTTTGGATGAAACCGATTATCTGGATCCGTTTCAATCCGGTTTTAGATCCGGTTTTGGCACTGAAACAGCCTTGGTCGCCCTGTATGATGACCTCTGTCGGGAGAGGGACAGGGGGAGTGTGACCCTGTTGATTCTCCTTGATCTCTCAGCGGCGTTTGATACCATCGACCATGGTATCCTTCTGGGGAGGCTCACGGAGTTGGGAGTGGGGGGCACTGCTTGGCAGTGGCTCTGCTCTTACTTAGCGGATTGTCGCCAGAAGGTATTGCTTGGGGAACATTGCTCGATACCCTGGACTCTCCATTGTGGAGTCCCTCAGGGATCGGTTTTGTCCCCCATGCTTTTTAACATCTACATGCAGCCTCTGGGTGCGGTCATCAGGAGTTTTGGAGTGCGTTGCCATCAGTACGCTGATGACACGCAGCTCTGCTTCTCCTTTTCACCTTCTTCAGGTGAGGCTGTCGATGTACTAAACCGTTGCCTGACCGCGATAATGGACTGGATGAGAGCTAATAAACTGAAACTCAATCCAGACAAGACCGAGACGCTGTTGGTGAACTTTTCTGCCCAGATGGTGGATGCCCGACCTGTTCTAGATGGGGTTACACTCCCCTTGAAGGAACAGGTTCGTAGCTTGGGTGTCCTTTTTGACCCTTCCTTGTCACTTGAGGCTCAAGTGGCCTTGGTGGCACGGAATGCATTTTGCCATCTTCGCTTAGTCGCCCAACTACGCCCCTATCTGGACAGTGACGATTTCGCCTCAGTTGTTCACGCTCTGGTAACCTCTAGATTGGATTACTGTAATGCGCTCTACGTAGGGCTGCCCTTGAAGACAGTTCGGAAACTTCAGCTAGTGCAAAACGCGGCAGCCAGGCTGCTGACGAGGACCAATCGGTCCGCACATATAACACCTGTCCTGGCCCGTTTGCACTGGCTACCTATTTGTTTCCGAGCCAGATTCAAGGTGTTGGTTTTGACCTATAAAGCCTTACACGGTGTGGGACCACAGTACCTTGTGGAACGCCTCTCCTGCTATGAACCTACCCGTCCACTTCATTCAGTATCTAAGGCCCTCCTCCGGGTACCAACTCATCAAGATGCCTGGAGGATTACTACTAGATCTAGGGCCTTTTCTGTGGTGGCCCCCAAATTGTGGAACAGCTTACCAGAGGAGATACGCCTGGCGCCTACGGTATTTTCTTTTAGGCACCAGGTTAAGACCTGGCTATACTCCCAGGCATTTTAATGTTTAATGTTAATTGTTCACCTTAATGTTTTAAATTTTCTTGATATTTGAAATGGATTTTATTGTAACATTGTATTTTAACTCTGTTTTGTACACCGCCCAGAGAGGTACTTGCTATGGGCGGTTTAAAAATGAAATGAAATAAATAAATAAATAAAATAAAATATATGGTAAGAGCTTTTGTTGTAGAATATTCAGCATTACTTTACTTGCATGGGATATTAAGGCAATAGTTCGATAATTACTGCATTCCCTTGGATCCCCTTTCTTTGGAATTGGGATGTATATGGAATGCTTCCAGTCTGTTGTCCATTGTTTAGTTTTCCATATTTCTTGACAGATTTTTGTCAAAATTTAGACAGATTCAGTCTCAATAACTTGTAGCAACTCTATCGGTATGCTGTCTATTCCTGGTGATTTGTTTCTTCCAAGTATTTTAAGTATTATTTCACCTCACATTCTAAAATTTCTGGTTCTTCATCATATGGTTCCTCCGTGAATGAATCTGTCATCCTGGCATCTCTTTTATAGAGTTCTTCAGTGTATTGCTTCCATCTTCCTTTTATTTCATCTCGGTCAGTCAGTGTGTTCCCCGTTGATTATTCAACATCCCTACTCTTGGTTTAAATTTCCCTTTCATTTCTCTAATCTTTCGGAATAGGGCTCTTGTTCTTCCCTTTTTGTTGTCCTCTTCTATTTCTATACCATAATTATTGTAATAGTTCTCTTTGTCCCTACGTACTAGTCGCTGTATTGTTGCATTTAGGGTTCCGACTGTGTTGCTATCTCTTTTTGCTTTTGCTTTCCTTCTCTCTTTAACCATTGTAAGAGTTTCTTCAGTCATCCATTGAGGTCTTTCTCTCTTTTTAACTAGAGGTATTGCCTTTTTGCATTCTTTCCTGATGACGTCTCTGACTTCAATTCATAGTTCTTCTGGTTCTCTATCAACTAAGTTTAAAGCCTCAAACCTGTTCCTTATTTGATCTTTATATGCTTCTGGAATGTTATTTAAATTGTATTTTGGCATTATGAGTGCTTTGTTGGTCTTCTTTACCTTTACTCTGATTTTCTATACGACCAGTGAATGATCTGTACCGCAGTCTGCACCTGGTCTTGTTTTCGCAGAAAGTATAGAACTTCTCCATCTTCTGCCAGCAATTATATAATCAATTTGATTCCTATATTGACCATTTGGTGATGTCCATGTGTACAGCCGTCTTTATGGTTGCTCAAAAAATGTGTTGGCAAGAAACAAATTATTGGCTTCACAGAATTCAGAAAGTCTTTCTCCTGCTTCATTTCTGTCTGCTAGGCCCCATTTTCCCACAATTCCTAATTCTTCTCTGTTCCCTACTTTTGCATCCCAACCCCCATGATTATCAGCACATCTTGTTTTGGTGTGTCATCAATTTCTTCCTGTACTTCTGTGTAAAATCTCTCCAATTCCTCTTCTTCTGCATTTGCCGTCGGAGCATAGACTTGGATGATGGTTATGTTGATAGGTTTCCCGTTTAATGTCATTGATACCACTCGCTCAGACCTTGCGATGTAGCTCCTAATTGCTCTTTCTACATCACTTCTCACTATTAAAGCAACCCCATTTCTTCTTAATTTCTCATTTCCTGCATAAAATATTTTGTAGTTGCCTGACTGAAAATGTCCCATTCCCGTCCATTTTAGTTCGCTCACAACAAGTATTGTAATGTTGTGGCGTTCCATTTCTTGCTTGACAATTTTTAACTTTCCCTGGTTCATGCTTCTCACATTCCATGTTCCTATTGTGTGCGTCGTACAACTCCGGACTCTCCTTTCGCATCTGTGTGCATCAGCCTCTGGGCTTCCTTTCAGCTTTGACCCAGTTGCGTCATTAGTCACAGCACTACTCGTACTTGTCCTTTGTTCTTCCCCAGTAGCTCGGTGAGTGCCTTCTGACCTGGGGGCCTCATCTTCCAGCACTATCTGGTTTTGCATTTTGGATACTCTGTTCATAGGGTTTTCATGGCAGGAGATATTCAGAGGTGGTTTACCATTGCCTTCCTCTGAGTTTGTATGCATCTTAGTCTGGTGTTTCAGCTTTGACCATTCCGCCTTGGGTGCCCCTGCTAGGAGTCTAGCCTCTTGGCCTAGACTCCTGACAGCATTGCTCTTAGCTTGTTCAACACTCTCAAATCCCCTCACCACGTTAAGGTGTGCATCCCAGAGGGGGGTTTGTGAATAGGTTTGTGATAGAATTAAATTTTAATATGTCTTAACTGTATAGGGACAATTGTGTCTGTAATTTTTTTTTGAAATTACTAGGGTTTGGGAATTTTAAAAAGTAGGGTTTAAAAATAAACCGTAATTTTTACAACCTATTTTTTAAAATTCCCAAACCCTAGTAATTTTCAACAACATTTTACAGGCACAGTTGTCCCTGTGGGTACAAGCTTTATTCTTCTATGTTTTGGCCAGCAATAATGATTAGTGAGACCAGACATTTAGATAGGGGAATAAAAAGAGGAACATTTGGTTGCAAAGGTGAGAGAAGGGTGTATAATGGCAGGAAAACCTCAGGGATGGGTATTTAAGAGCGGGTATTTAAGAGCAGGAGAACCTGGAGATGGTATCAGATTTCACAGATGGAAAGTATGCATGAAAATCTATAATGGGAAGAAATGTTCTCCCAAGCCAGGCTTGGAAACTAACTTTAGGAGCTCTTAAAAGTTTGCTTCAAATTAAAGCATCTGAATCCTTGACCAGATTGGATCAAAATCCAAGCCAGGAAAGAATTCCAGAACATCCCATCCACCTGCCAGCCCTGTTCTCTGCTGCCCTTTCCTGTCCCCAAGAGCTGCAAGCCCCAGCCCCAAATCACCCCCCCTTTTCCTTCCATTTAATTTGTGGTGAGAGCAGCAATGGAGATGCACAGCAAGAGAAAAAAAGGATGTGTGTTTTTCTCCCTTTCCCCCCTCCTCTCCATCTTTCTGATGCACTGGATAATAATAATAATAATAATAATAATAATAATAAAATTTAATTTTTATGTCGCCTATCTGGCCGAAGCCACTCTAGGCGACGTACAAACTAAAATTCAGTAAAATACAATACAATACAGATAAAATACAATGAAGTCATTAATCACAGCAGCATGAGATCAGTTAGGGCAATCAATAGATAATAAGTATCCCAAATAAGTTAGCCCTCCCCGGAAATCCTAAAGGCCTGTCCAAAGAGCCAAGTTTTTAAGGCCCAGCGGAATGTATCCAGGGAAGCGGCATGGCGAAGATCGAATGGGAGGGAGTTCCAGAGAGTGGGGGCCACCACTGAAAATGCCCTCTCTCTAGTCCCTACCAACCTAGCTGTTTTCGTTGGTGGGACTGAGAGAAGGCCCTGTGTGGCTGATCCAGTTGGGCAGCTTAATTTGTGGTACTGGAGGCGCTCCTTCAGGTAAACTGGGCCGAGACCGTATAGGGATTTAAAGGTTAATACCAACACCTTGAATTGGGCCCGGAAAACAACTGGAAGCCAATGTAGGTGAAATAATACTGGCGTGATGTGATCACGGCGGCGGCTGTTTGTAAGCAACCGCGCCGCTGCATTCTACACCAGTTGTAGTTTCCGGACCGTTTTCAAGGGTAACCCCACGTAGAGCACATTGCAGTAGTCTAATCGAGAGGTGACCAGGGCGTGTACCACCAGTGGGAGCTGATGAATAGGGAGGTAGGGTTGCAGCCTCCGTATGAGATGTAATTGTTACCAAGCTGCCCGGCTCACTGCCGAAATCTGAGCCTCCATGGACAGCCTGGAATCAAGAACCACCCCGAGGCTGCGGACCTGATCTTTCAGGGGTAAACTTACCCCATTAAACTGTAGGTCAACCGCACCCAACCTCCCCCTGTCACCCACAAGTAGCACCTCGGTCTTATCAGGATTGAGCTTCAGTCTGTTCCTTCCCATCCACCCACTCACAGATTCCAGGCACTTGGACAAGGTCTCCACAGCCATCTCTGGTGAAGATTTAAAGGAGAGATAGAGCTGCGTGTCATCAGCATATTGGTGACATCGCAGCCCAAAACTCCTGATGATAGCTCCCAGCGGTTTTACATAGATGTTAAATAGCATGGGAGAGAGGATAGAGCCCTGTGGCACTCCACATGTGAGGGGCCAAGGGTCTGAAACCTCATCCCCCAATGCTACCTGTTGATGCCTGCCAGAGAGAAAGGAACGGAACCACTGCAAAACAGTGCCTCCTATTCCCAATCCTTCCAGGCGATCTAACAAGATACCGTGGTCGACGGTATCAAAAGCCGCCGAGAGATCCAGGAGGACAAGAAAGGTGGATTCTCCCCTATCTAATGCCCTCCTCATATCATCCACCAGAGCGACCAAGGCTGTTTCAGTACCATGTCCAGTCCTGAAACCCGATTGGTATGGATCCAAATAATCCGTTTCATCCAAGTGTGCTGACAACTGGCCAGCGGATAACACTGTGCTTGCATGTGGGAAACAAGAATCCCACCAGAATGGACCAGGGGGATGCACCACATTATAGCATAGTCTTGTTACAATTCCAGAGGCTTCTGCAGTGCAATAAACCTTTCAAGACATGCACTAAGTAGTTCTAGTCATGTCTTTTGCAGAAAGCTTTGGAACTGCCTCAGATCCATGATGGAGCCCACTGGAGCCCAGAAAAGCTCACAGAAGTGGGATGTAAAATTCAGTCCAACCAAATCTTTTAAGGAGTGAAACCAGTTTGTTCTGCTCATCTCTACAATATATCAAACATGTTTTCTTACACAATTTCTGCTAGGTGCAATTCTATATATGTCTTTCCAGACATAAGCTCCACTGAATTCACTCAGACGTACTCCTAAGGATTACAGCCTGAGATCCTCAGCTGTAGATTTTTTCCCCATAAGATGATTCTAAGCACTAAAGCTCAAAATTACCCTTTTGATTTTGTAATCGTACATCAGGCTAATACCTAGAAAAGGAAGAAAAAAAGGAGCTGCCATTATATGGTGCCTCAATCCACCATGAAGTTTCACTGCTGGTGCTGATTTTCAGATCTGTCAGCAGGCATCCTTCTTTAATGAAATAAGACAGTATTATTATCCCCCATACAGCAGATGGGGGGGTGCGCTTAGAGGCCTAAGGCCACCTAGTGAATTCACAGAAGAAACGAGATTCAAACCAAGGGCTTCTTTATTCACAACTTGGTTTAAATTATGTAGCATATCATCAGAACAGGTTTTAGTGATAAATGCAAATAAATATTCTTCATTCCTGTCCTACATTTTAATGTTTTGAATTAGTTGCTTTTCTTTCCAATATACCTTACCCAGCCTGCTTTACAGTGAAATCCTATACATGTCTATTCAGAAGTAAGCCCCGGTCATTTCAGTGGGATTTACAACTACATTAAGTGCGTATAGGATCAAAGCCTTATTGGCTCTTTATGGACACACACCCTTCCTCTGGCCAAATATACACAGTCCCATTCACCTTACATGTTCCATCAGCACAAGGATTACCACTAGCGCAACAGGACTTCCCCCCTCCTAGCCAGGGCATGCACCACACCCTCCCCAAATCTGCTTGAGGGTTGGAGTACTTCCAAGAACATATTTAGGGGGTATGTGAGGGGAGAAGAGGGGGTAAAAGTCCCATTGTGCAAACAGAAATCTTTGGGCTGATGGGACAGTTAGTTGGTGTTATGTTGGATAAAACCCTTAGTCATTTTGAGAAAGTGTTATTATCTATTAACTTTTAACATGGTGGCTTCTTTGTGTTCTATCTCATTGACAAGACTGAAGGTGATCAACAGGCAGGAGTGGTCTTTTAATCCCTCCATTTTACAGGGCTTTTGTAAGGATTACAGCCAGATAATGTATGCAAAACACTTCAAACACTGGAAAGCACTATACATATTGATGATGATAATGGTGATGAAACTATCCTGTACCTTCTCCCTGATATGAAAACACAGACTTTTTTTAGCTGAGGCAGTGAAATATCTTGACACTTTCTCACATTCTTTGAACTGTAGCTGAAGTCAGGAGAGACAGCTGCCAACGTTGCTAGAGAACTTGCCGAGCAAACAAAAAACCACCTGAATGCTGGGGACATCACCTACTCGGTTCGTGCCATGGATCAGTTGGTGGGTTTGTTGGATGTGCAGCTCCGGAACTTGACACCTGGTGGAAAAGATAGTGCTGCACGTAGCTTAAACAAGGTAAGAAATAACAGCCACTAAAGCAGATGCGGGGTTTTCTCCCCCTTGTGGCTCTATCTTCTGCTTTTTGCTGTGAGAAGCCCTCTACATCTGAAACTGGAGTTAGGGACATCAGCACTTTGTCAACTTAATAGATCATCTTTTGACCTCCTGTGAAATATTTATTCATTCTAAGAATACCTTTGGCTACAGAGAACATTAGAATGCCAGACCAGCATAAGAGAGTGCATTCTTCTTCCCTGCATATGCAATTTCTGTTCCCCTCAACTTTCTCTGTCTGTAGATGGTGGGTAGGACCAGCCCATCGTTAGGCAAAATGGAGAGCAGGGGCTGGAGGGTGGCCAGTTAGCATTTCCCAGGGCCCTACTTGCTTGCTTCTCGTGCTACTCCACTGCTTCTTTTCCCCACTTTAATATTTTGCTGCTAACACAGCAACAGCACATCTCCCTCTCCACCACCCTTTCATCAGAGCAAGGCATTTTAGGAGAAGTGGCCCGGGAGCTGCTGCTTTCCTGGGGCAGCTAGATGTTTTCTTTCTCTCTGGCCACCTCTCCCAAAATGCCTTGCTCTAACAAAGGGCCCCCTTCCCTTCCTCAGAATGAGGGAGAGAAGAGGGGGAGGTGTGCTGCAGCAGCAAAATATTAAAAGTAAGGGAAGGAGAGAGGAGGAGGGGCAGCAGTGAAGGGGAGACATGGTGATGCTGCTCCTCTGCTCCTAATGTTGCTGCACAAGGGAGGAAACAAACCAGAGCTACTCAAGTCTACTTCACAAAAAAGTGATAAATCTGTCTCTGGATTTTACCACTTCAGGCTGCAGGTGGACTCACATGACTTAAATGCTCCTCCATATGCAAAAAAATTCCTCAGCATAGAAAGTTAGCATAGAAGACTAGGCTAGATTCAGTCATGTGAGTTTGAAGTGGCACAGCCCAGACACAGTTTTATCACCTGAGCTCTGCAGAGGTAAGAAGGTATACAAGATCCCACATTAAAGACTATACACACACAAAAATGTCAACCGCAGTAAAGGGCAATTATCAAGCATACATAAACCTACCTGTAGTAAATTGTACTCAATGCCACCAAAGGTCTCAGCGAGAAGTATCAGAACTGCAGTGTTTTTGTAAAGACTGCTACAAGGTTGAGGTCTTTAGACCTAAGATAATGGATGAGACAATGGATGAGAGAGGTAGAGAATTTGGAGAGAGAGACTCCCTCAGGTGTTCAGATCCATGGAGTTTTTAATGACTCTTTGCAGGTGATCACCAGCTCCTTGAACTGGTCCAAGAAGCAAACAGGTTGCCAAGAAGCACCTAGATCAGCCTTTCCCAACTTTTGGGTCCCCAGATGTTGTTGGACTACAACTCCCAACAGCCCCAGCCAGTATGGCTAATGGACAGGAATAATGGGAATTGTAGTCCAGTATCATCTGCGGACCCAAAGGTTGGGAAAGGCTGAACTAAACGGTTCCTCCTCTACTGCCCTGTATTTGTCAGTAAATAACCTGTCCCATTTTGTACCTGCTGAAGTTTCCAAACACTCTTAAAGGGAAACCATATATTTTACCCATTTTGACATGGTTAGTGATGTCCTAGCTTTCAAAGGAGTTATTTGGTTAATTGTGTAATTTTTGCTGGAATTTCAGTTCTAGGCTATTTGTTAAACAAGCTGGGTATTGTTAACTTATTTTATTGAATGTATAGTTGGAGGAGTTGTCTTTTATTTTATTTTACTGTTTGTTAGCCACCTTGAATCTCTTTGGAGAAATAGGCAGGATATATTTTTTAAAAATATTTATAATTGTAATGAATAATTGGACCAGCTCCTTTACAAGTGATCGAAGAGAGGTCACAACTGGCAAATAAATGAAATTGATTGAAAGCAGTCCTGAATGGGGCCACCACATGTGTATCCAAAGTTGAAAAATGTAATCTAAAAAGATGAGCTAACCTCCATGCTACCAAGATCTGCCATGATCCCTTCCTTCTGTTCTGTATTGTTTTAGTTTATTTATCCTCATTACATCAGTCACCCTAACTTGAAACAATAAAGAACCAAGACTATTGTTCTCTTGGATAAAGGGGGAAAGGTCAGGGTAGTTGGGGGGATCCTGTGATACCTCTCCCAAACAAAATATGGAATAGCAATGCGGGAGAAAGCCACACTATCTTTGCTTCCTTTGAGAGTGGTTCATGAGGTTGGATTGAAAGTTGGGCTGCAAAGTTTAGCCACAGTAAGTGACCTCCAGTGTCACACAAACAGATTTTCATTCCTGCAATGGGACTTTCCCTTTCTCTGCTCCCCCCTGAACCCCCCTTGTGCACCCCCAAAATCTGATCTAGAGGGTTAGGGACTCTCCGGAGCAGATTTTGGAGGTGTGCAGGAGGCAGGGCTGCAGTGGGGAAGAAAGGGAAAATTTCACTGTGCAAGCAAAAATCAATTGAACAATCAAGCATCATTAGATGGATGAATTGATTTAACAACATTTATAGACAGCTTAATAAAAAAAAATCTTAAGTAAAATATCACCCTTAGGCTGCATTGCTATACCAACTTACAGCCCCTTTGAACTCAGTGGGACTTACTACTCTGTAGACATGTACTGTATAGGATTGCACTGCCAATCAATTAGACTGATCAGTTAGAATCTTTTGATAAGTGAAAAAGATTAATCAGGCATCAGGTTTTGCATTGTTAAATATTCTCTTTGATACTAGTTATTACAAAAAATGAGGGTGAGTGGCGCCCCCTTAGAAGAATTGATTTAGAATCGTAGAGTTGGAAGGGGCCTATAAGGCCATTGCTCAGTGCAATACAACAAATACAATAAATTTGATTTATTGTATTTATATGCTGCTTTCCATTCAAGTGAATCCCAAAGCAGCTTATAAAGTAAAAACAAGAGAGAGAGCTCTTCTAAGATGATGCTGTTCTGTTGCAGAACATACTTTTTGTCCTTATTTGTTCTTATTCGTATGATAATTTTGCATATTTAATAATTAATTGCTGATACGTCTATTTTAATTAATTAAAAATGGTTAATTAAAATGCATTTGATTAATTGACTGGGGCAAGGCCTAAACACATAGCACAGGGATGGGGAACTTATTATTCATGACCATTGACCATGGAATCCAACATCTAGATCAGGTGTTCCTAATCTATGTTCCATGGACGGCTAGGGGTCCATGAACCAGATGCAGAAGAAAATCAATTTCCAATGCAATAAAATATTTTTATTATTTATTTATGGGGGTCAGTCACTTTCATCAGATTCTCAAAGGGATCTGCGACCCAAAAAAGGTTAAGAACCACAGATCTAGGGGGGCACAGGTTCCTCATCCCTAATGTAGCAGATTGGAATGGTTGAATGCCAAGGTGGTATAAGAGACTGTATCACTTCAGAGTGCAAGTGGGGGATACCATTTTAATGACCCACACTTTTTGTATGGCACATGAGAGAGAAAGGTAATAGCCCAGCCCTTTGCCTGACAAGGTAATTTTCTATTTGCAGGGAGTTTTTAATATAGGGGAACATTCATAAATGTGACACAACCACCCATTAGATTCTGAAGTGGTACAATCCATTCCAGCTCTTCATTCTGCTCCATGTATAGTTCAGTTCTAAAGCATCTTTAATTGGGTGCCTGTCCTCACTGAAATCATTGTGGGTCAAGTTCCCATACGACCACTAGGCTCTGTAACTGCTCCAGCAGTACTGAATAACCCACCTCATCAAAAGTTACTGAGAGGTACCATTTGTCTTGTTGATCTGCATATGAAGATCATCTACTAAGGCCACTAAAACAGTTTTATTTTCACAGCCTGAGTGAAAACCAAGCTAAAAAAAGATCAAGAATATTTTCATCATCCAGGTATGCCTGGAGTTGCTAAGCAACCCTATGCTCAGTTACGTTGCTTGGAAACGGGAGCTCAGATATTGGACTGTGATTTACTGGGTCATCAAAACTCAAAGATCCCCTAGGGAACAAATGGCTAACAGCCTACTTAAGAGGCATAGCACCTTCCCTGTCATCATTTAAAATGTTATAGAGCACCTGAATTAATAATAATTGTGAATGGTGTTATATCTGGAAAGCAACCTCTCCTTACACATATTTATTAGCCAAGAAAGGCAAAGATTCAATGAGCATGTTGTTGGAAACATTTCCACTGTCAATATCTGAGGGAAAAATGAAATGAAAACAATCCATGGCAAATGATGCTTCTATCTCGGACATTATAGAGCCGTGGATGCATGGAATTTTATCTGCACACAACTTTGCTGTTATGTCCAGACGTGACCCACACACAATAACATCTGTCTGAATATGGAAATCTCACAGAGCTATCCCTATGGGAGGCTTCAGCACCCAGTCTAATGTCACATCTGCAAATCTCAGCCAGTGATTCTGTTAGGTCCAGCATCAAGAACGCACTTCAAAGTTGGTAGAGTTCAATTTGGGAAATATTAAATGTATGCAGATAATGTGACTCTACCACCCCATCTGCCAACTGATGAATGAAAAGCAACACAACTCTACCATCACCCTACTGCCACACAAAAGCAAGGCAATATTCCCACTTCATCCATTGTGTTTGTAGCCAAAGACAACTTCATTGTTATACTGCTATCTGGCAGCTCTATAAGTAGATAATTAAACAGCTTTTAAGAGCAATTTAGAAATCTTGGTGACTATAAGAAGTTCTGCTATAATTACAGGGTCACATTTATGGTCCCATGATAAGGACGAGTCGCCTAACCAACATAATGAGAAATTGTGGCGGGGGGGGATTTCCATGGTTTATTGTTAGAACATTGTCCAACAAACTGATCTGAAACTTGTCTGTGTAGGAGTTGTATATTTGAGGAGGGTCCATGCTGTATTTGGGTTAGAAAGGATGTGAAATGGCTTGTTTTGCATGAGATAAATGTTTGACAAGACACTCTGGCATAAAACAGTTTGAGAGGCATGGAGTGGAGGGGAAAATATAAAATGTCCAGGCACAAATGCTACAGATCTATCTTCCCCAAATGCTACATGCACACCTAAGAATTTCTGCCTGTTGCGTCCCACACATACATACACCAAGTACAACGCCAAACTGAAAGACACAGTGAAAGTGAAATTTGGCCTCAGTTATATTCTACATGCCAAATTTCATACTGATAAAGCAAATTGTTTTAATTTTAAAAAGAATCAAATGTATAAAGAAATGCAGTGGTGTGGTGGTTAAGAGTGTTGGATTAGGACCTGGAACACAAACAAGGATTCAAATGCCCATTCAGTCATGAAGCTCACTGGATGATCTTGGGTGAGTCACTGTCTCTTAGCCTAACCTACCTCATAGAGTTGTGAGGATAAAATGGGGAGGGACAGAACCATGCAGGCCACTTTGAACTTCTTGTGGGAAAAGGTAGGATAGTGTGGGTGAACTAGCTGAGGTAGGACCCAGTTATGCCTGTCTGGATATTTGGTACAATACCAGTGTAGGGTCAGAGGATCTGCTGTGGTTTATAAAGACTCAATCCAACTTGTCAGGAAATCTCTCCACCCTAGGATGGACTTTGGGAGCTGGTGTCTGGTATTGGGCCAGAGACAGATTGGGAATGTTGCTGTTGTACCTCCCGCCCTATTGCCTAGCAAAATCTTTAGTCAAGGTGGTCTTAGATGTGATGTTAGTAATTCAACATTCCTGCTGAGGCCATTTCTATTGGGCTGGATTGGGACTTCGTGGTGTGTATGACAACCATGGGGCATCTCAATTTGTCATCAGACTCACACAAAAAGTAGCACATACTGCTGATTTAGTTTTTTCATCAGGGTATGGGAGGGATGATTCAGATTGGGAGGGTCAGATAAACCTCTTGTGATGGTCAGGCCATTTCCTGGTGAGGTTTGGAATTACAGCAACACTTACTCCCTGCAGGGCCGGGGAACACATTAAGATTTATGGAATCTGATGGATCCTGAATGCTCTGGGGATTTTTGGTGGACAAAATGGCAGTTCTGTCATGGCCTTAGCCTGGTATGGAAAGGCAAGATGTGGAGGGTCACCAATACAGTTGCTCCCAAGTGCCTTCTCTGGCTCTGGAGCCTGCATTGCTTCCTTGTATTCAGGAGAGTTGTGGATCATGAAATGGGTTGCATGATGGCTGGAGCACATAACAGCATAGAACATGTTGGGAAGTTGACCAAACACATGCTAGAGCACATAATCATGCCTATTGTGTGGCAGCAAAGAAGTCTTATTTTGCTATCTCTGTTGTATCCTTTAACATCCATCCAGCAGAGCTCTTCCAAGTGGTTTGGGGTTTATTCACATCTTCCCCAGTAAATGTGGGTTTGTTAGGCACCTTGAGGATAAAATTGCTCACCTCCATGACGATTGAATGCCATAGCTGTGACAGGCTTGGGTAAAGTTCCAGTGCACCATATGGCCTGATGTTGTGGGATCAATTTTAGCTTTTAAGGCCTGCAGACAGGGCCTACGTGCTTGCAGCTATTCAGCCAACAACTTGCTCTCTTGCCCTTTGTAGCTAATTAGAACTAGTAGAGGGGGTTAACTGGGTGGGTCCACATGTGGTGGACGCATCACTATTCATAGGAGCGATGCCTGGTAGTGCAATAATCTGAACACAGATAAACTTATATTTTCATTGTATAATACTTCCAAAAATAGTCTACATGCAGCTTTTCCCCCAATTTTGCAGCTGCCTTTTAACCTTTAACAGTAAAGGACCAACGTTTGATTTTTTCCATTCACACATATTTTTTTCAATAATAACATTCCTAAACATTCCAATTGATAGGATAAGTGCTTCACAATGCAATCCTGTACATGTCTCTTACTCAGAGGTCAGCCTCTTTGTGTTCTGCAACACAAGGTAAATGTGTATAGAATTGCACCTTACCAAGCTATGTTACCTTACACTGAGAAATGCTGGTGGTATAGAATTGTCACCAAATCTAGACCCTCTCAGCCAAAGAGGGGAGGGGGAAATTATTTTTAAAAATACAACAATGATGGGAAAACAGCAGGCCCACCCACAGTGCTCGAAATACTGCCACCGCTCAGCAAGTAGGACCTGTGCTGGCGGTAATGGTGTCATGTCACATAGAACCAGAAGTATCCAATGGTCTCACAGCAGTTAGGATCTATCTGCAACACACCTCCTACATCGCAACACACATGATGACAGACAGCCCTGAAACTAGCAACCCCAGTGACTCAGCGCCTAGAGCAAGGGGTTGAGAAACAGGAGATGGCAGCAACATGCACCTCCCTCACTTTTTTGCATGGCTGCGGAGGGAAAAGGCATGTTTGATGCAAAAGAGAGGGAATACTCAAGACTCAAACACACACACTGCAGACACCACAAAGCAGTTCCCTAACTACTTAATCACAGCAGTATATAGTAATCAGAGACATCATGGAACTCATCTCCCCCACCCTTTTCTACAGACAACCCCGACACCCAGAGCATGGGGGTGGGTAGGTATGAGAGGTCCTCATTCAAATCCAGGAGACAATCCCATGCTATCCTGTTTTGCTGTGCTCACAGAAGAAGTGGTAATGAATACCAGGGCCTCTTCCAAGACCAGGTCCCAGACAGCTCCCAGGAGCCCTTGCCTGCTAAATTTTAGATTTTGTTGTCTCAACAACTGTTTAAATTCATCCAAAGCTTTAAAAAGGCTGTGACAGGACTAAACCTTCCAGTGGTTTTGCCCTTCTGGGAGAGCTGGGGTTTGCTGCATGTGTTGTTGCCATGGAGTGTTAGATAGGGATTTGTTTCCCCATCCTAATACGATCTGGCTTCAGCTACCATGGGGCCTTGGCTTTTAGCGATCAATATTTAGGATAGAGATCCTGAAAGGGAAAGACATGGGTATGGCATTCCTAACCATTCACCTCATCAGGCTTCCTGTGCTTTGGACAAGGGCTTGACAGACAACAAGGGAGCAAATGCAGTGTTCCTTATGGAATCTATTCTGTGTTAAGAGCACCTTCACCTGTTGCAGGACTGTCTGTCATGGAGTTTGCATCAGTACAGGAGCCTTTCTGGAGCAAGTAGGTAAGAGAGCCTTCTCAGTGGTGGCACTCCATCTTTGGAATGCCCTCTCCCCTCATATAGAACTGGTGCAGCTCTGATTAGTTTCAGGGGCCAGTTAAAAGCTTACCTCTTCATTCAAACCTTGGGTAGGGTAAGGTAGGGTCATGAGGAGCTGAGGTTGGTTGATTTATGAGTACAGGAATAATATCTTGTGAATTTTAATGTTTTAAATTTTTAAATGTAATTTGTTTCTATTCAATCATTATTAGTTTTGTTTTTATTGTAATATACCCTGGGATCACTGTGCAATGAAGGATGAAAATTCAACAGATAAATAAATAACCCCATGGAGGAATGGGTGGGAGCATTGTGATAGCTACTGCTGATGAACAGATACATGCTCCTGGCCAACATGGAACAAGGTCCAAGAAGGATCCTATACCTGTGGAAGAGCAGCCTGTGGGATCTCTGCCAGTTGCACTTCTCTCTTTGTAGTGCCAATCAGCTGGACTGTGTGAAGGGGGGGGTATGCCTTGGAATTGCTGTGATCCCATGGCATGCCTCCTCCTTCCCCTGCCTAAGTGAGCATGTGTGTCTGGCTATCTGAGTGTATGCCTGTCCCTCTCTCGGGGGGAGGGGTGAGAGAGGTGGGGATGATGTGCGTACTCATGTGAACCTGTATATAGATCTCAGGGCTGAAAAGATCTACGTGCCCCAGGAAGCATATATAACAAATTAAATTAAAATTTCAAATAAAAAGGGCTATTCAATGTTGTCAAAAGTTTTTCTGCATCTAGAGGAATTAGTAAGAATTCTAATTTTGTGTGACTAATTGAAAAACATGCATGATTATCCAAATATTATCCTGATTCTATTGATAAGAAAACCATCTGTGTATGTGTATATGCATGCCATCACCTTGCTCAAAGCTAAGCTGATCTGGATCTGGTCATTGCCTGGATGGGAGACCATCTGGGAAGCACACGGGTTCCATGATGGAAGAAAAGTGGGATATAAATGTAAGAAAATAAATAAATAAACCAAATAGCAAGAACTGAGGTATATTAGGTAAAGTTATTAGGCTACATTAGGGTTGAGTCAGAAGTTCTGCCAAAAAGGTTTTGGTTTTTGATTAAGTGGTATATAAGTACTGCAAATAAATAAATAAAACGTTTATGGTAGAAAATGGGTAGGGTGGGTGAACTTGGGGGGCATCTATGAATGCTGGGGGCAATAGCAAATTTAGATATTTCCAGAGGTGAGGACCTAACAAGAAAAGCTGCAGCAGCTTTTCCCCTTCTTTTTGTATTAGCATCAGCATACTGGCAGCTTCTACCTCCAAAAATGCTGTGCTTGGAATGATGATTCATCATGACATAGTGGGCCAGCATAGTTGTTTCAGAAGGCACATAGAATGCTGCTACCTCAGGGATGTTGTTGGACATCAGCTCCCAGCATCCCTGAATATTCACCCTGCTGGCTGCGGCTGATAAGAAGGCCAGATGTTCCCTATCTCTGCACTGCATCATCACCCAAACTGGGCCACCAAATTTGCCATCTCCGAATGGGGACCCAGTTTGGGTTCAGCACTATCGATCAGGTACGTTTTGAGCTTGGGTCGTATTGTTGTTTATTTTAAGGAATAACTGTCATATTTGCTTCTTCCCAAGAGTTTGGAATTGGTAAACTTTGGAAGAAGCAAATATGACTCCGTGTAAACAATTTATAAAATGCACTGTGGTAATACTATTTTTATTTTTTTTTTAAGTAGTAAACTACAGAGAAGCCACCAGGTCCTGGAGCCATATTTTTCACATAAAGGAATTCTCTATCCTTTCTCATTAGCTTTGGAATATTAACACCTTGCAAAAATTATTTTATCCTCTCGTTTAAAAATGTAATTGTGTAAAGTTTTTTTATATTTTCACATGCTTATAACATTTCTTTTGGTGTAACAACAAACTCATTACATTCCTTTTCTTTTTTTATTATTGTTGTTATTACTTCCTTTTCTTCATCACCTAGATAGGGGCCAAGTGATTTACCTACCTTATCAAAAAATCTTTGTTTTGAGAAATTAATTTGTTTGTGTTTTACAGTTTCCCAAACATTCTAGCTCTTTATTGGCTTTCAATCTGTCATATATTCTCTCAGATTGTGCTCTCTTATGGAGGTTTCCCAGCTTTCTAATATCTTGTATAACTAAATCTTTTAATTTAGATTCATACTTAACTTTGTTAGTTACATTATCTACAATAAGTTCATATTCGCAACTTCTTTCAAAAATAATATGCTCTGCATAAACTGTAGGATCTGTTGAAACATTCGTCACATTAATTAAAGCAGAAGAGATTGACATCAGTTCTTGAATATGAATTGAAAATTGAATAAAATATATAATCAAAATGGGCTGGATTCAGAGAAACACCCACAGAAGTGCTGGGCGGAAGGCAACTTCCCTGCCCCTTCCCTTCTGGCAGACAGCCCTCCCCCAAGTCTCTCCTAAGGATCAGGGAACTCTGATCAATTGGGTAGGTAAGGCATTGAGATGCTAGAGCAGCCTTCGCCAACCTGGTGCCCTCCAGATGTTTTGAACTACAACTTTCATGCTGGCTGGAGCTGATGGGAGTTGTAGTTCAAAACATCTAGAAGGCACAAGGTTGGTGAATCCTAGAAAGTATTGAATTTTGAGTCACAGCCAAGCAAATCAATGATGCAGCTCACATTCTTAGTCATTCATTTGGCTCTTTTTTCCTTATATAATGCTCTAGAAAGCAATGACTTCTCAAACAATCCCAGAAAAGGAAATCTACATGTCTGTCAGGAATGACAAGGGTAAATTGGATGCATATCAGAATGTGTTTTTATAAATCACTTAGAGTGTTTTTGTTTTAAGTGTTATACAAATATATGAAATAAATAAATCCATCTCTACTGCATTACTTTTCAATGGAGTATCCATCCAAATGTGCATCCAGTCCATACTCAAATATAAATGGGAATTGCACATTCATGGGTTCATCCAAATGTTTATACTGTATCAAAGTAATAGAAGCCTTCCACATTTAGAGTCCTGATACACAAATGAATAGCATTTTTTGGTCAGGGCACCAGTGTTCATTGAAGTAAAGTTCATATGATCCATCAAATGATGTCTGTGTCCGTAAAAGATGGTTAGTTTGATGTGGTAGTGAGGTCTCTTGGAGCCTGGATTCATATGATAGTGGTACTTCATAACTGGCCCAGAGGAAACATGTTTGCATGTAAAGAAGCTTCTATGTGTACTGCCAAGCGCTGGTTCATCTCAAAACTACAACCATTATCAAAGTATATTTTAAGAGTTCTCAAACACAAGGAACAATTTTAAGGAAGGCTTCAAAAATAAGCTTGAATTGGTCATTGGATCAAGGAAATGTTTTTAAAAGAATTGGAAAGGCCATCTTTCTTGTATACTGTTTGTCCCAGTATTTTTGTTATAACTAGCAATTAAGCAGGAACTTGTCTTCAGTAATACTGAAATGCTGCTACTGCTTAGCTTAATGTCCATTTTCTCAGAAACAAATTGAAAGAGGAATGAATTTTTGTCTAGGTATTTTATATAATTTGTTTTCTCCTGTCACTAATTTTTTTTTTATTCTGTGTTTATAACTGCCATCTTTATGGACTCAGCTTCAGAAACGAGAACGGTCCTGCAGAGCCTATGTCCAGGTACTTTCAACTTTTTCCTCCTATATATATAATAGTTTTGCTTTGTGTTCATTATCACAGCACTGTCAGTGGACATCACAACCTTACAGAATTTCTTAGGAAAAAATAAATAATAATAATAAACTTTATTTCTACCCCGCCCTTTTTTCCAATAGGACTCAGAGCGGCTTACAACTAAAAACAGCACCAATTAAAACATACAAAGTATACTATTAAAAAAGAATTAAACTATGAGAAAAATTAAAACCATAAAACATACGTTAAAAACAGTGGACAATTTAAAATAATAAGATCATATAATGTAGTCACCAATCCTAGGACACTTAATCCTGGTCGTTCTCTATCCCAAATGCCCATTGAAATAAAACAGTCTTTACTTGTCACCGGAAAGACGGCAAGGAGGGAGCTAATTGCACCTCACTTGGAAGGGAGTTCCATAGCCTAGGGGTGGCCACCGAAAAGGCCCTATCTCGTGTCCCCGTCATATGTACTTGCGAAGGTGTGGGGAGCACAAGAAGGGCCTCACCTGAAAATCTCAAATCCCAGACAGATTCATGTAGGGAGATACAATCTGTCAAATAGCCTGGACCTAAGCCATATAGGGCTTTGTAGGTCAAAACCAGCACTTTGAATTGTGACCGGAAACAAATTGGCAGCCAGTGGAGCTGTTGTAACAGGGGAGTTGTATGGTCCCTGTAACCAGCCCCGGTTAGCACTCTGGCTGCAGCTCTTTGTACCAACTTAAGTTTCCGAACAGTCTTCAAAGGCAGCCCCACGTAGAGTGCGTTACAGTAGTCTAAGCGGGATGTAACCAAGGCATGCATCACCCTAGTCAGATCAGGCAGCTCCAGGAACGGGTGCAGCTGGCGCACCAGTTTTAATTGGGCAAATGGCTCCTGGACACAGCAGTAATCTGGGCCTCTAAATTCAAAGCTGAGTCCAGTAGTACACCTAAACTGCGAACCTGAGACTTCAGGGGGAGTGCGACCCCATCCAGCACCGGTTGAATCCCTATTCCCTGATCTGCCCTCCAACTGACCAGGAGTACCTCTGTTTTATCAGGATTTAATCTCAACTTGTTTGCCCTCATCCAGTCCATCACTGATGTCAGGCACTGGTTTAGGACCTGTACGGCTTCCTTGGCTTCAAATTTTTATCCTTAAGAAGTTTACAATCTAAATAATGAGATGAGCAAGAGTAAATAAATAAATAATGAGGAAAACAACAGAGGGAAGGAAGGGTGAAACAAATAGAGAGAGCATACCAAGTATAGAAAAATCTCCTTTATAGAGGTGGAAATCACAGCTGCAGAAGACCATTTAAGCAAAGTTTATGCAATGGGTTGTGGGTGTTTGATTTTGGTAAATTCTGAGCTTTCACAACTTCACAGAAATGATTGACACTGAGTTGTTTTGTTTTGTTTTTCATGAGTGAGAGTTTGAGTGAGTACAGTTATCTGGCAGCATATTGGTGTAGCAAAATATCACTGTACCATGTGTTCAAACTTGTATTTAATATGCCATATATACAATATGTCTGGAGATTCTGTTCACATTTCCAGCACTTCGATGTGTGGCAAGCTCTTCATTTCCATCTTACCTGAACTAAGTTGCAGTTCATTTACCCTCATCCAGCTAACAATCACCTTCAAGCACCAATTCACAGAATCAGCTGGTGTGTGGATCTGAAGAAAGGGAGATGTGTGGCTGGGAATGATCAGTGTATTGATATATTCTGAATCCTTAACCTCTGAGCAGAGATGTGCCCCCCAAAAAACCTGAATAGAGTTACAAGGGGGGGGGAAACCTGAATCTGGGATTGATTGATATTTTCCAGTCAGAAAGGACTGCCTTTAGGTGAGGCACCTTGTCCAGATTCTGTTTATATGTGTAAATCTGTAGCATTCCCTTAAGCTCTTTATTTTATACAAAAATTTATTTATTTATTTATTTATTGCACTTGTATACCGCCCCATAGCCGAAGCTCTCTGGGCGGTTTACAGCAGTCAAAAACATTAAAACAAATACACAATTTAAAAACATATTTTAAAAACAATTTAAAACACAATTTTAAAATTCAAAACAATATAAAAACAATTTAAAAACACATGCTAAAATGCCTGGGAGAAGAGGAAAGTCTTGACCTGGCACCGAAAAGATAACAGTGTTGGCGCCAGAAGCACCTCGTCAGAAAGATCATTCCATAATTTGGGGGCCACCACTGAGAAGGCCCTCTCCCTTGTTGCCACCCTCCGAGCTTCCCTTGGAGTAGGCACCCGGAGGAGGGCCTTTGATCTGGAACGTAGTGTACAGGTGGGTGCGTATCAGGAGAGGCGTTCCATCAGGTATTGTGGTCCCAAGCCATGTAAGGCTTTATAGGTCAAAACCAGCACCTTGAATCGAGCTTGGAAACATACAGGCAGCCAATGCAAGCGGGCCAGAATCGGTTTTATATGTTCGGACCATCTGGTCCCTGTTACCAATCTGGCCGCTGCATTTTGCACAAGCTGCAATTTCCGAACCGTCTTCAAAGGCAGCCCCACGTAGAGTGCATTGCAGTAATCTAATTTGGAGGTTACCAGAGCATGGACAACTGAAGCCAGGTTATCCCTGTCCAGATAGGGATGTAGTTGGGCCACCAACCGAAGTTGGTAGAAGGCACTCCGTGCCACCGAGGCTACCTCAGTGGTGGCCCCCAAATTATGGAATAGTCTTCCTGACGAGGTACGCCTGGCGCCGACATTACTATCTTTTCGGCGCCAGGTTAAAACTTTCCTCTTTTCCCAGGCATTTTAGTATGTGTAAAAATGTTTATGTTTTAAATTTAAATTTTAAGCTTTTAAAAAAACTGTTTTAAATATGTGTTTCATAGTATTTTATGCTGATTGTTGTGAACCGCCCAGGGAGCTTCGGCTATGTGCGGTATATAAATTTAATAAAATGAAATGAAATGAAATGAAAAGTGACAGAGATGGTTCTAGGAGAACCCCCAAGCTATGAACCTGCTCCTTCAGGGGGAGTGCAACCCCATCCAGAACAGGTTGGACATCCACCATCTGGTCAGAAGAACCACCCACTAACAGCAACTCAGTCTTGTCTGGATTGAGCCTCAGTTTATTAGCCCTCATCCAGTCCATTGTCGCAGCCAGACACCGATTCAGCACATTGACAGCCTCACCTGAAGAAGATGAAAAAGAGAAATAGAGCTGTGTGTCATCAGCATACTGATGGCAACGCACTCCAAAGCTCCGGATGACCACACCCAATGGTTTCATGTAGATGTTGAACAGCATGGGGGACAGAACTGACCCCTGCGGAACCCCATACTGGAGAGTCCAGGGTGCCTAGCAATGTTCCCCAAGCACCACCTTCTGGAGGCGACCTGCCAAGTAGGAGTGGAACCACTGCCATGCAGTCACTCCCACTCCCAACTCAGCCAGGTGTCCCAGAAGGATACCATGGTCGATGGTATCAAAAGCTGCTGAGAGATCAAGAAGAATCAACAGAGTCACACTCCCCCTGTCTCTCTCTCGACAAAGGTCATCATACAGGGCGACCAAGGCTGTTTCTGTGCCAAAACCAGGCCTGAAACCCGACTGAAATGGATCCAGATAATCGGTCTCATTCAAGAGTGTCTGGAGCTGGCCTGCAACCACTCGTTCCAGGACACTGAAAAAATGTTGACACAGACATTAGCAGTAAAAAGAATCAGAGAGTTTTGATAGTTCCCTAATTTGCCTTTCATCTTAATCCCACACGGAAAACCTCAGAAGCAGACCAGTTTCCCCAGAAGCAAGCATCTAACTCCAAATCTCATGTTTAAAGTAAATCCACTTCTCCTCCTCACTCTCTCCTTTCCCCAGGTGCGTTAAAGGCTTGTCTCACTTGAGCAGCAAAAACCGCAAAACACGGCCTTGCTCTTTCATACAGAAGTAAAATGAGAGGTGTGTGAATGGGCTTATGTTCCATCAAATCTTCTTTTTCTGAAGTACTGGAATCCATATGCAGTATTCAAGTAAATAATTGCACTAGCACAACAGAACCCTCCCCCATTTCCTCCCCCCAGATGCGCCCCGCAATGTCCCCAAATCTGCTCCAGAGGTTTTGGAGAACCACTAGAACAGATTTAGGGGGCAGATGTAAGGAGGGGAATGTTCTGTTGCACAAGGAGAAATCCTTGCACTGACGGAACCAGCGACTAAGCACTAATGAATACAACCCTCAGTGGTTAACAATCTTACTAGCTGAAATCAAGATGATACTACACCACAGGGACTTCACATCTTGTTCAGATCTTGCAGTGTGTGTTCTACCCCTATCACCCAGCTCTAGAGTGCTACAGTGTTCAGGTTTGTTGCTGCACCTCTGGATTTTCAGATGCCTAAATTTCTGTCATTGTTCCTTTCTTTTTTCCTGGGACGTGAAGAAGAGCGCTGTTGCATCAGACCAAAGGCCTGTCCAGTACACCATCCTGTTTCCCACAGTGACCAGATAGATGCTTATGGGAAGTCCACAAGCAGGACTTGAGCACAATTGCACTTTCCCACTATTGGTATCCAGAGGCATCCTGGAGGTAGCATATAGCCATCATGGCTAGAAGCTATTAATAGCCTTATCCTCTACGAATTTGCCTAATCCCCTTTTAAAGCTGCATAATTTGGTGGCCATGACTATATCTTGTGATAGTTTAACTGTGCACTGTATGAAGAAATATTTCCTTTTGTCTGTCCTGAGTCCCCCCAACATTCAGCTTCATTGAATGGCCCCAGATTCTAGTATTATGAAAGAGGAAGAAAAACCTCTCTCTACTTTATCCACACCATCTATACTTTTTTACACCTCTACGATGTCTCCCCTCACAACCTTTTTGTTTCTCTGTTAAAACTTAAAAGTCCCAAAAGTTGTAAGCTTTCATAGGGGAGTTACACCAGACCCCTGATCATTTTGGTCACCCTTTTTTTGCATCTTTTCCAGCTCTGCTTCAAATAAAGATGTGGTGGTCATCCTTGTATCGTTCACAGAGGAGTTTTTTAACCATATGGCATGCATTGCTCCTCCACCCCGCCCCAATCTTAATCCTGCCTTCCAGGATACATACTGCTTGAGCAGCCCAATTCTTTCTTCTCCCTCCCACTGCTGCGCACCTTCAGTTTTCTACCTCTCTCAACTGAGATTTCAATATCCTGCAATTCTTGAAAACTCAAAAGTCCTTCTCAGGCCACTTTGAGGATTTAAAAAGCATTCTTTTTCTTTTAATTTATAAATTTAAGGAGTGCTCCAAGGATGTAGAAATCAGGATGTTAATTTTGAGTGGTCCCATTTTGCTTCGAAACTGATAAGCATTCAGCCACCCAAGTTTGAGGTGTTAGACAGGGTGTTATAGACATGTGCACATTGGTTGTTCAGTGTTATGACTACAGAACTGTTGTAGTCCATATGTATTTCACAGTTACAGTCCATAATGAGATGTGTTGTAATCTCTTTGAGATTTAGTGAAATTACAATGAAATTTCAGTGCAAAGGGGTTAAAATGTTACAGGAATCAAAATGTCATTAAGAATACATAATTGTCAGGGTTCAGCTCTGCCCACACATCAAACCTGAGGTCTCCTCACAAGAGAGCAAGGATAGCAGGACCCTTCAGAAGATCTCTACACAGCCAGTGACCACAAAGAACCAATGGTTCCAGATATCTCTGCCCCAGCACTTGGAAGTCCCTATACCAGCTGCCGGGATTCCTGGTCAGCTCTTAGATCTCCCACCATCTCTCACAGGGACAGAGGAGAAACCAAGCCAGACAGGAACTTCAGAGCTACCAGCAAAGTGCCTGGCTCTCTGCATGTGAGACTGCTCAAGAGGAAAGGGAAATGCATGGAAGCACCTACCAGGATGAGGAACTGGCTGAGAACCAGGAGTGGTTGCAACCTCCATCTCCTCTATAATCTTCCAGTCTGAGTTTATTTATGTGTGCCAATGAGATACCTAAAGAGGCAGCTTGTACCTCCATAGCAGCTTGAAAATGGAATGATAATCACTGGATACTATGATAAGACAGAGTCTAGCCTTTATTTATAGAGCATCATGGTTTACTAAGGTTTACTAAGGCTTTGCACCAAAGAGCCCCATAGTGCATGTTACTTTGTTGCTTTGCTTGACTTCTACTATATTTTGTGTGGTGTAACAGGTTGAGTATGCTCATTAAATGGCTTGAATAAATTAGCTAATGGAAAAACACAGTAAAGCAAATTAAATATTACTATAGGAAGGTTATTTAGCAACTCTGGGTGTTTGTGCCTAAGGATCAAAGGATCTCAAACATCTGCATATTGTAATTAAAATAGCATGCCAAAGTAATTTGATTCACAGCAAGATTTTTGTGGTTTGGTGACCCATTGTGAAAGTTCAGTGAGTTTAATGTATTTTACAACAAGGAAAACCTGCTCTTCATTTGTGTCAGTAGGAATGCCATTTCAAGTCCTGTGGTCACACAGACAACGAAACGGACCATAATTGATTGTTAAGCATTTAATTTCACGTGGATATTAAATAAGAATATGTGCACATTTTGGTGGTTTGTAAACACCTCTTTGCCCTCCAAGACCAGGGAAAAATAGTCAGTCAGTACAAATTGCAGTTGAGAGATCTAGGATACCAGCTTACTTAATTAAAATGAAAGAGTGAGTGGCTGCATTTGGGCTTAATGCTAAGCCACAGTTTAGTGCTATGAAAACATAGCTATGTGAACCACGGGCTCATCATTCCTTTCTCCTGTGGTGCAGCCACAAGACAGAGATCAGAAGCTTTTTTCTTTTTTTCAACTAATCACACTTAATTGTTTCATCAGAACCAAGAACTGGGGTCAGTGTTAGTTATGAATTATGGAAACAAGCTAGAGATTGTAAACTATGGTCTGAAGTTGGTTTGTTTCCCCAAGTGACAGCTGAGACTAAACATAGTTCATCCAGGTTCAGACATAATATGCAACCACAGTTAGTTGAAAACTGAAGTGAACACAATTGTTGTATGATCAGTGGAGGCAGGGGGTGGAATCTTGTTTTGACAGCAACTGTAATTTCTGTTTTAATGTTTGGGAAATCATAACAGGTATAATATAGAAGAATATTACGGGGGGGGAATACTGAGACCAAGGGTCCATGCAGTCCTGTTTCCAACAGTGGTGACCCAGATGCGTATGGGAACAGAACATTACCTTCAACAGGAGAATTCCCCTTGTGTTTATCTCCTGCTCAGCAACTGGTATTCAGAGGAACCCTATCTCTGAACCCAGTGTGCCCTTCAGCTGGCATGATTATTGCACATATACAAACCCACCCATCATACATTTATCTATGTCATGTTCAGGTCTGATGCCAGATCCCACAGAGAAAGCAGCAAGGCTGGAGGCAGGGCAAGGCTGGGTGGTTGCTGGACCATGGATAGTTCTAAATGAACAACTTACTCCAACAAAGGTTGGGAGCAGACTGAGGTCTTTTAACCACCCAGAGAGCTTCGGCTATGGGGCGGTATATAAATTTAATTAATTAATTAATAAGTCTCTGTCTCCAAACTACTTTCTCCAGGCTCCACCCACTTGCGTAGAACTGCAGAGCATTAAAGGACCAACCCTCTGGCCTGAAGACAGACACTCCTCCTCCATCCCATAGCCTTCCTCCTGGTCCAGTCCCTGCACCACCAGACTGGTGATGTGTGGTGGGAGGCATCTAGTTCTTCAGGGGAAGGTGCCTGTGAAGTCTGGGCTCTGGCCCTATAGGACCTGATGGTCTGGGAGGTTCCTCTGGGGGCTCCTGTCCAACAACCTGCCCTGTCCACAATGGTCTCCTTATCTGGAGAATACACAAATATAGGGCAATAACCAGCTAAGGGTTTACTCTGGGTAGACCAACTGAAATCCATGGACTTCAGTTACTTTGGCTATGGATTTCAGTGGGTCTACTCTGGGTATGACATAGTCATGTCTGTTTTCCAAGCTACAAGCCCCAAACACTTTAATCTTCTCTTGTAGGGAAAGTACTCTAACCCTCTGGGCAATTGGGTTGCCTTTTTCTATCCTTATCTGTTTCTTTCCAGTTTTGCAGTGCCCATTTTGTAATGGGATATTCATCTGCTACATATGGAATTGCAGTTGACTTCTCACACTGTTGGGAGTATTGCATTTTGTGTTTGTGTGAATATCCTGCAATGTTCCATCCATACCAGTGGATATGGCAGAGGCCTATGGGTGACGAAGGGGAGGGTACAATTTGCCCGAAAGCTTCAGTATAGACTTTTCTCTAACCCTCCCTCCCCTGGCCAGTTTAAAGCAAATAAAAAAGCAGTTTTCCCTCCATGTAAGTGCCTCTTTCTGGAATGAGTGGTCAGAGTTGCAGCCTTCTCTCAGTGACCTGCACTGAAATACAAATCAACCTAGTCTTCAGAGTACTATTAAAAAATGCTGTAAGGTGATTTGAGCCTGACATGAGGGGAAAGGGAGGGCCTAAAGATTAATATAAATTAATATAAAGTTAGGATATTTCAGAAGGGTTAATCTGCCTAGGAAAGCTCCCTTCGCACAACCTGTCCCTCCCTAATACAGCTCCAGCAAGCAGCACTCAGTGGAGTGATGGATTTCAATTTACAGAGGAGCAGCAGCTATAGCAGTGTGAATTCTTTTCCATCTTGGGCTTGACTTTGCTCATCATTTTAATTTTCAGTTATTATAATTGCACTGTTTAGATTTTTTATTAAAACTATTTAAAAACAATTTAAATCCATTTTAAAAACTATTTAAAAATAGCTACATTGAATGTAGAAGGGAGTTTTGCTCATGTCACATGCACACCATACATAAGAACATAAGAAGAGCCTGCTGGATCAGGCCAGTGGCCCATCTAGTCCAGCATCCTGTTCTCACAGTGGCCAACCAGGTGCCTGGGGGAAGCCCGCAAGCAGGACCCGAGTGCAAGAACACTCTCCCCTCCTGAGGCTTCCGGCAACTGGTTTTCAGAAGTATGCTGCCTCTGACTAGGGTGGCAGAGCACAGCCATCATGGCTAGTAGCCATTGATAGCCCTGTCCTCCATGAATTTGTCTAATCTTCTTTTAAAGCCATCCAAGCTGGTGGCCATTACTGCATCTTGTGGGAGCAAATTCCATAGTTTAACTATGCGCTGAGTAAAGAAGTACTTCCTTTTGTCTGTCCTGAATCTTCCAACATTCAGCTTCTTTGAATGTCCACGAGTTCTAGTATTATGAGAGAGGGAGAAGAACTTTTCTCTATCCACTTTCTCAATGCCATGCATAATTTTATACACTTCTATCATGTCTCCTCTGACCCGCCTTTTCTCTAAACTAAAAAGCCCCAAATGCTGCAACCTTTCCTCATAAGGGAGTCGCTCCACCCCCTTGATCATTCTGGTTGCACTTCTATCATGTCTCCTCTGACCCGCCTTTTCTCTAAACTGAAAAGCCCCAAATGCTGCAGCCTTTCCTCATAAGGGAGTCACTCCATCCCCTTCAAGCATTCAAGCACCTGAGTCCTCCCTCAAGAATCCTGGGACCTGTAGATATGTTAGGGGTAAACTGCAGCTCTCAGATTCTTTGACGGAAGCCATGTGCTTTAAATGTATGATGTGGATGTGGCCTCAGTTTGCCACTGTATCCCAGCTTCAGAGAACGTCTTTCTCTCTGTGTCCTGGTTGCTCCAGAGGTTGGAGAAAGAGATAAGCTGGGGAGGTGAGGAAAGATCAGGGCTTGACTCTTGTAGCAACACTGAGTTGCAGAAAGCCTGTAAAGCAGCGAGTGGTCTCCTTGCTTTTCTGTGGCTCAGAGCGAGGGATGGAAAGTTCTGTCAATTTCAGTTCTCTCATTTCTCTTTTTTCCAGTCTGAAATTAATTTCTCCACGTTACTGCAGCAATCTGCAATTAAAATAACCTCATGAAAATTCTCTAACATTTTAGTGCAAATTTCTCCTAATAAACACATTTTTGAATGGAGTTTTGGCTAATGTACACATTTTTGCAAGCTGTTTCTTGTCATATGTTATTTTCACTCATATATTCATTTGGATGCACATTTCCCCCTAATAGATGAATTTTTATAAACATAGGTTGGCAAACTGCATCGCAAAATTCAAATAAATGTGAATTTGGAAGTATGGCAATGTTTCAGTTCTCATGTTGTTTTGGAAAACATTAATCTTATAAAATCAGCTTGAAATGTGAGCTGAATTGAAATTCTCACCCATCCCTACCCAGAGCAGACCATATACTTCTGACACTTCTCTAGCCTCTGGGGAAAGGCTTTACAAATCTCTGTATAGCTCAGTGCTGTTAGAGAATCATCCACAGTCTCCCCGCCCCCAAACCACTCCACCTCTGAGCTCTAGGCAGTTCAGTTTTTCATTAATAGTATGGTTTAAAGGGAAAAAAGGAGGAAATAGAGCCTGTGTGAGTGAGGGAGATTTCTGCCTTACCCTCCTCCCTTTTATTAACAGATCAATAGAAAAAAGAGGCACTGCTACAATGGTGCCTGATGGTAATTCAGGAACATAATGGGAAAGGTATGAAAGGGAAGAGGGGGGCAATAGAGCTCAACCACTCCAAACCACACCTCCATCATAGGATGGGGAAATAATGATAAGGAAGCTCCACACCTTTGGCCTTTGTACTACTGTTCCATTGTTGTTCTTAAAGTTTGATTTTCTATGGCAGAGAAAAGAGCACAGTATTTCAGATTTATTTTCTTTATTGTACTTTTATACTGCCCCACAGCCGAATCTCTCAGGGCGGTTTACAGATGTGGTTGCTCTATGGATTTACATACTGAACATTGTATTTTCATTCTCCTTTTTCATTTCCACACTATGGTGAACTATCCAGCACAACTCTGACCCTCTTTCTAATTGAATAATGCCACTTCACATCCCACCATGCATATGTTGCAGCTTATATGTGTACTTTGCTCCAACGTGTATTGCTTTACACATATTGTACCTCATTTTCCATTCATTTAGCTGAGAGAGATCCATTTTGAGCTCTTCGCAGTCTGCTTGTGAAGGGACTTAGAGGGAGGTAGTGTGTATCCCCTGTCAGCAAAGGCTCACAGATACACCTTGATCTCTTAAAGAACAAATCACCTGTACAAGCTCACAGAAAAGAGCTAAGGAACTTATGTAACTGTTGGGTGACAAGTGAAGCTGTATGATTTACAAGGCTGGGTCTTCAGAGCAAGAGAGTGATTGTCTCTTTGCTAAGTGCACTTTTCTAGCTGTAAATAGTAATTATCTAGTTCAAGTCAACAGCTTTCTGTCAGTGTCATTGATTCAATGTTTCTTTTTAGGGATGTGTTAAAAACCAACATTGCTACTTAAAGAAAGTTTTCTGGTTAGGTGTTGTTATATATAAAGAACAATTAGGACCAAGACTGTCACTTCAATCCAGTAGAGAGAGATGTGAAGAGAGTGGGCTATCACACAGCAGCAAGGTGGGTAGAGGAAGCCAGACATGGGAAATGGAGACTGGCAAAAAGAGTCACAGTACAAAGGCAGGAATGGAAAGGTACCTGAATGAAAGGGAGGGAGGGAGGGAGGGAGGGAGGGAGGGAGGGATATAGGCAAGTGCGACAGAGGACTGGTCAGACAATATGGAGAGAAAGAGGACTGCATGGAAGGAGAGAGCAGAATTAACCATCAAATGAATCAGAGGTGAGAGATGGTAAAGGAGTGACCCAAATGAAGGTGGTCAGAACTAGAGCGTGGAGAGGAAATCAGCAGAAAAGAGGTCCAGATTACCCAGAGATTAACTAACATGGGACTCATAGGACAAACATAAGTCTGCAAAGAACACAGAGTGCTAGGCTGAATATGTAGGCAGACTGGTGTGTCAGATGCACGGAACACCTTTAGATTAGGATGAGCCAGCTTTTGTCATTCTGACTATGAATAACTTGAATTTATCTTACTCTTGTTACCCACAGAGCCATTATTTCAAGTATTATGATCACCACCATCAGTTCCTGTCTCCATCCCCTCTCCCAGTCATTAGATGAGATGATACGTCATACAATTTCCCACATTCTGATGGGAAAGGAGAGCTGCCAAATCAACCGGGGGTGGGGAGGAGGATGAGGGGTGGCCTGGCCCAAATGAGGTTCTTTCTTTCTTTCTTTCTTGCAAATGTTGTCTTGTTTATTTATTTGAATTCTATGCATTTCTCAGAGTAGTTTACAACAGTCAGACTACCACAATCTGTAGTCAAACAACAATATAAATACAGGGTTAGCAGATGTTTTAAAAAGTCCTAAACAGGGTTTACCATATAAAACCTCATCTAGTCTGGTATGACAGAACCTTGCTGGAACAAGAAGGTTTTACCAGCTGACAGTAAGCAGCAATTGGGTCTCACCTGGCATAGTACTCATTCTGGGAGCAGCCACTGAGTAATCCCTTCCTCTCATCCTAGCCAGTTCTGTTCCCAGCATAGGTGAGACACATAGAAGGGCCTCCTTAGTAGGTATTAGGAAGTGGACAGGCCAGTACGAGAGAAGACGGTTCCTAAGGCATGGGTCCAAGCCAAATGAGACACAGGGGAAGTAGAGAGTGGTTCCTATTTGTGTGTGTGTGTGTGTTAGCAATGGACTCCATTTCTGCAATAATCAGATTTGCCATCAGATTAATTATTATTTCTGATTATCTTTGTGGAGAGAATTTTGAAGTAGCAACTCTCCATGCTGGTTTCTGATTCATTCTTTTTAAATTCACATTGAAATCATTGATAGTGTGAGTGATATTTTTATCCGATAGTGTGAGTGATATTTTTGTTAATCTACTTTCTATGTGAGCTCTTCAAATGTGTATTCCCTTCACTGATGTCAATGAAGTGTTATCTGTAGCTGACGCACAGAAAGCAGCAAGGGGGATGAAATATTGATTGTAAGCAGCAGGGGAAAGACACTGACTTGATTTTCTGCCTTAATCTGCTCTACAAATGCACTTGAAAGGGAATGTAAACAGGCAATAATTACAGAATTCAGAATAAAGATCGATACCAGTGGAGACTTGTGAATAAATAGCGATTATAATATAATTGTCTGCAAAGCAAAATATATATATATATCGGAGATCAAAAAAATGAAATCAGATGAAAAAGGAATCTGATTGTTAATTATCACTAGGGAGCCACATTTTAAAATGGAACGTAAGAAAGGAGAGGATTCCATCCCCTGTGTGTCTGTGTCAAAACTGAGGAGGTCTGGTAAGTCTTGTGCAATTGGAACTCAGTGTTCAATACGTCTATTTAGTATGTCTGTTTAGTACACAGAGCCAGAAATATAGATAAAGTTGCAAATGGCAGACAGTAGCACTGGGAATATTTCAGGCTTCTGCAGGGTGCTGCGGTGCTTGTGATGGATGGAAGGGGCTCACACAGGAAATAAGACTTGTTCCTAATCTTCACAGGCCATGGTTGAAACAGTCAATAACCTCCTGCAGCCACAAGCTTTGAATGCATGGAGGGACCTGCCTGCAAGTGATCAACTTCGTGCAGCAACCATGTTACTGGACACCGTGGAAGAAAGTGCCTTTGTATTGGCTGACAACCTTCTCAAGACTGATATTGTGAGGGAGAACACTGACAACATTCGTAAGTAGTAGAAACACTTAGGGTGAAAATCTGTTTCATTGGCGTATACTCACTTGAATTGCCACTGGTTTCCTGAGAACAAGAGATACAAAGTCGTTGGTAAAATAGTTTTCACTGTTATCAGCCTGTGGGAAATTTATGTGAGGCTTGCAGTCTGTGTGTGTGTTATGTGCCTTCAAGTTGATTACGACATGTGACCCTGTGAATCAGCAGAGCTTGGAAAAGTTACTTTTTTGAACTACAACTTCCATCAGCCCAATCCAGTGGCCATGCTGGCTGGGGCTGATGGGAGTTGTAGTTTAAAAAAGTAACTTTTCCATGTTCTGTGAATCAGCGACCTCCAGTAGCATCTGTCGTGAACCACCCTGTTCAGATCTTGTAAGTTCAGGTCTGTGGCTTCCTTTATGGAATCAATCTGTTTTTCCCAGCATTATTGTCTTTTCTAGTGAATCATGTCTTCTCATTATGTGTCCAAAGTGTGATAACCTCAGTTTCATCTTTTTAGTTTCTAGAAATAGTTCTGGTTTAATTTGTTCTAACACCCAATTATTTGTCTTTTTCACAGTCCATGGTATCCTCAAAACTCTTATCCAACACTACATTTCAAATGAGTTGATTTTTTTTCTTATCTGCTTTTTTCACTGTCCAACTTTCACATCCATACATAGAGATTGGGAATACCATGGTCTGAGTGATCATGACTTTGGTGTTCAGTGATACATCTTTGCATTTGAGGATCTTTTCTCGTTCTCTCATAGCTGCCCTCCCCAGTCCTAGCCTTCTTCTGATTTCTTGACTATTGTCTCCATTTTGGTTAATGACTACGCCGGGGTATTAATAATCCTTGACAAGTTCAATGTCCTCATTATCATCTTTGAAGTTACATAAGTCTTCTGTTGTCGTTACTTTAGTCTTCTTGATGTTCACCTGTAGTCCGGCTTTTGTGCTTTCCTCTTTAATCTTTATCAGCATTCGTTTCAGATCATGACTGGTTTCTGCTAGTAGTATGGTATCGTCTGCATATCTTAAATTATTGATATTTCTCCCTCTAATTTTCACATCTCCATCTTGGTCCAATCCCGCTTTCTGTATGATATGTTCTGCATATAGATTAAACAGATAGGGTGATAAAATACACCCCTGTCTCACACCCTTTCCAATTGGGAACCAGTTGGTTCCTCCATATTCTGTCCTGACAGTAGCCTCTTGTCCAGAGTATAGGTTGCACATCAGGACAATCAGATGCTGTGGCACCCCCATTTCTTTTAAAGCATTCCATAGTTTTTCATGATCTACACAGTCAAAGGCTTTGCTGTAATCTTTGTAGCACAGGGTGGTTTTCTTCTGAAATTCCTTGGTCCGTTCCATTATCCAACGTAGGTTTGCAATATGATCTCTGGTGCCTCTTCCCTTTCTAAATCCACCTTGAACATCTGGCATTTCTCGCTCCATATATGGTAAGACCATAGCAAAAGTAGTGAGTCCAGGAAGTGGCATTGCATAGTAATTTTTGGCAAAAGTGAATTTTCTAGTAGAAATTTGTATAATTGGGTGAAATCATCCAAAGGAATTACAACAAACTGCAGAAACTGCTGATACAACTAATTAAATTTCTCAGTGGGGGTCTGCACGTTCCTAGAAGAGAGGTCTCAGCATAACTAATATAATGAAAGAAATTAATCAGCTGCCTTACTACAGATTAAGCAAATATCTAAGTGATTTGGTGTTATCTCTTTTCACCAACTTTCTCAAAAATGAAGAAATTGCCCAGTAACAGCCTTACAACACAGTAGTGTCAGAGTAGCATCCCTTGGTTGGATTTTTCAGGCTTCGCCCTTCCTTGTTGACCAGCTGCAGCCTAATCATCTGCTGGGACATTTTAGCAATCTTTGGAAATAATGTCCAGGGATTGGATTTAACGTAGCACTAAGTTGCTGGTTCCGTAAGGTGAAGGAGTTCTCCTTGCACAATAAAACATTCTCTCCTCTCCTCCCCCTGTATGCCGCCTAGATCTGTTCAGGTGGCTCTCCCGTTCCTCTGGAGCAGATTTGGGAATAGTGTGGGGCGCACATGGGGGGTAGAAGGGAGTAAATGCCCTATTGCACTAGTGCTAATCCTTGCACCAGCGCAATTACTTACTTGAATACTGCCCTAGGTCTGTTAAGTGATGGGGCTGCTGGTTTTATACCTCCAAGTTGTTCTTTTCTCCCCCAACCCTCACAATGGGTTCTTTGTTGGTGAAGGCTGGGTGACCCAGATTCACCTCAGCTAAAATATCTTCACTAAATGCTTTGCCATCCATCCAGACAGATGAATATTTAGAGGTCGCAGTGGGATTGGAGACTAAATTTGCCCCATGCCCATAGTGCTATCTCCCCTCCCCACCCCACCCTGCCCTAGTGAACACACATATTTTTCCCCCAGGGAGAGGGCTTTTTACCCAATGGCTATATGAGTGCCAGATTGCTGTGAAAGGGTGACCCCAAATGAGAAATACCGAAGGAGATTGTCGTTTTGGGTTGGAGCAAGGGCATCACCCCATTTCATCTTTTATCCTAGTTAAAGGAATTTGGTAAAAGTTTGCATTACCCCTTAGTGTAAGGGGTTTGACTGAAGCCCAGGTGAGTGGTGTGTATTAGTCTCTGGTGAGACTAAGAGTTCTCTGTGTGGATTGATAAAGATTAATAAGCCACTTCCCCTTCCTTTAATTTCCCCCTGGTAAGTATTAGGTATATTTTTATACTCTTATCTATTTCTAATGTGCTTTTTCTCTTAGCTTTTATTGGCTGGTGATTTTTAGCAGATCCTGGCACAGAATAAAGATAACTGTGGCCCTCTAGATGGTGTTGGGCCCCAACCTGCATCAGCTCCAGTCAGTATGGCTAATGGGCAGGAATGATGGGAGTTGTAGTCCAGCAGCATCTAGAGGGCCACAGGTCATCATTGTTCTTCTTATGTGTTTGGGGAGGGGCACCCACCTGGGTTAAAAGACAGGAGGAGGCATGGTAGCAGGAGTTGGGAAAGAAAAGGTAATCAAACAAGTGGTAACTGTCTCTTTTGATGCTGGAAGACAACCCTGGTTGTTCCAGCAACAAGGCATCAGGTCTAGGAGGGCTCCTGCTTAATGCTATATTGCTAGAAGGATCTGATCCTGGATGGGCACGCTGGCTCAGTTGCATAACCAAGTCCTGGGCAAATGAGTTGAATGGGAAGAGTCTATCACAACTGTATCCTCTCAAGTTTCCTGTACTGCACTAACATGGATTTAGGAGGGGCTGTTGTGATGTGTTGGGATTAGGGTGCATTATATTTGCATGTTTGCCTCAAAATAGATCAGAAGTTGCAGTGGCTCTTACAAGCCATGCTTGGGAGGGTTAGTCTAGTTCAAGAGGGATAAAAGATCTCTGTTGAGCTCCAGATGTTGACAGGGCAAGTTGTGTGTTTGGCGCTGTCAAATGTCATGCAGGGGCAGTCTGACTTTATCTGCCACTGACTGAACCAGCCCCTCATAGTTTTACCACACTGTTAAACTATACAAGGACAGTGATTTGGGCTGCATCAGGATTATTGGGGAGTGGAGGCTTTAACCTGCCCTCCCCCAGTACTCCCCATGCAGCCAAGATTGCTGTCCCTGTGCTGTTAACAGCAGCATAGGAACAATGATTTTGGCTCCATTGAGATTACTGGAGAGTAGAGGCTTAAACCTAATCTCTTTCCACCTATCCCCACTCATCCAATATTGCTCTCCCTGCAACTGCAAAGAGCAGTGATCCAAAGTTCTGGATCACTGGAGGCTTAAACCTCATCCCCCACCCCACCCCCAAGCATCCCCATACATCCTGCTCATGTTTACTGTTTACAATTTTATTATGTACGTGTTTGATTTTATTTTTGTAAACCACCCTGAGTACCCTATTATAGGGTAGAAGGGTGAGATAGAAATATTTTAAATAAATAAATAAATGTTCCTACACTGCTATTAGCCAAAGTTCTGATTGGTTATTAGCCAAGCAGCACAGGGACAGTGAATGTGGCCACACTGGGATTGTAGGAGGAGGTAGACTAAAGCCTCTGCTCCTGAGTGATCCCAATGTCCATTCACCATATGGAGACAGCAATCTTGGCTACATCAGGAATGCAACAGAGAGGAGAAGCTAAAGTGTATGCAGAGTGTGTGTGTGTGTGTGTGTGTGTGTGTGTGTGTGTGAGAGAGAGAGAGAGAGAGAGAGAGAGAGAGAGAGAGAGAGAGAGAGAGAGAGTGAAGTTGAGGAGGCTGGTTTTAATTACTTAAGAAGCTTGCAGATTAGACATGTAAATTAATAACACTGTAGCCTATACTATACTCATTTACTATGTCCCATGTTTTTATTTGGGGGTGTGGAGGCAATATTATATGTATGTTTCTAATCAGTCACATCCCTTGCAACGATTTGCATGCATTCCACTTTCACTTCTTTCATACTAACAGAACTGGAAGTTGCAAGGCTAAGCACAGATGGAAACTTAGAAGACCTGAAGTTTCCACAGAATACAGGCTATGGCAGCACCATCCAGCTCTCAGCAAACACACTGAAACAGAATGGTCGAAATGGTAAGTTCAGCACCTCACAATTGTTTCTTTTTACATTTTATTTTGTCCACTGATTTGCATAGTTTCGCCTTTTTGCTGTAACCAGTTTACAGCATATATCAAGCTGCTGTATGAACTCAGACTGCTGGTCCCTCTAGCTGAGTCCCATCTACTCTGACTGACAGAAGCTCTCAAGGGTGTCAGGCAGAGAGGTGTTTCTTAATTGTGCTATCTGAGAACCTTTGAAGAGGGAATCTGGACCTTTTGCATATAAAGCATGTTCATTTTCACTGAGCTATAATCAAACATGACAAATTGGTTGAAGGTCCCGCTTTGATTGAGAGGCCAAGATACAAAGTAACAGACCTTACAATGCTACTTTTCTTAGTCAGTGAGTTGCTAAAGTGCTTTTTCTACTTTGTAATAATGTCAGGTGCAAAATCATATGGAAGGAGGTGCACACCATGGCTCCTTCGATCAGCACCATTGCAAATGGCACCAACTGGTGTGAGCAAAAGCTAAGACGTAGGTTTTATTTAGAAATTTATTTATTAAGAAAATTTATAAACTGCTTGCTCAAAATAAATTCTCCAAGTGGCGTTCAATTATATTAAAAACAGGGCTAAAATACACAAACCCATTAAAAAAGGTTTCTTCCATGTGAGACAGCTGATGATAACTTATGCTCTGGGAAAGGGCCGTTATTTATTTATTTATTTATTTATTTTTATTTAATTTATATCCCACTCTTCCTCCCAGTAGGAGCTATGCTGAAGTTACGCCAATGCCTTTAAACTGTTACTTCCAGTTGGTAAAGTTTGAAATTTGCTCATCGGTGGGTACAGATGAGCAAGCCAGGTTTATTTTGTTGAACAAGTTTAATCCTCATATCACTGTCAAATGAAGCTCATAGTGCTCCTAGCCCTAATACCTTCAGAGTGGGCCTATTCTTCTGTGTCTCAACATATATTTCTTCATGTTGGTTCTTGGTGCTCCAAGAAGACAACAGGATGAACCTAGTGTGGCTCTTGAAAGTAAGTTCAGCCTATCATAACTAAGTTTTTAAACCTACCATAGCTCCAGGAAATAGTAAATGTTATCCTATCATGGCTACTGTGTCTCTAAAATAACAGGTTTAGCCTTTGTGTTACCTGGCTTTCCCTATAGGGGGACTGTCCCAGGATGCCATCTAGCTGACCAAGCCTCCATGGGGAAATATCTTTGTAAACTAAATTATATTTCATGAGAAAATATCTTCATAAAGAGCTCCTGGTTATTCACACTTTGCTCAATTTCAGAACAGAGGGCTGGAGGCATCCAGATCCTAATGCAAAGTTGCTTATGTGTTAAGGGGGGGGCACTTTCCTACTACCACTGAGGCCCTGCTAGATGGCTTTCAGCCAACAAAGGAGATCCCCTCTTTTGCCCTGGCAGCCAAACTCACAGATTATTTGGTTTCTTGCCAACCTTTACACTGAAGCAGCAGTTCCCAAACTGTGGTCTGTGGACCACCTGTGGTCCGTGAGCTTCATCCAGGTGGTCCAGGGCATGTCCACACTAAATATTCATATTGATTTTTAATTGTATTTTATTGCTTCAGTTATTTCTTATATTTTATTGTATTGTATTACAATTTGAATTCTATGGAATATAATTAAAATCATACAGCACCTAGCACAGTGCATTATAATTGCTGCAACAGGCAGAAAAATCATGAAGTGGCCTGCCAAGACCATCAGTAATTTTCAAGTGGTCCGTGGGGAAAAAAAGTTTGGGAACCACTGCACTATAAAGCATCTTAATTCCCAGGTTTTCCTCCTAATATGCTTTGTGACAAAGTGGAGAACCTGGGCATTTATTTATCTACTATTGCCTGCAATTCTAAAGTTTAAGCAAAAGAATTAAGCAGTACATGGAATACAGAAATAGCACTGAGCCATTGAGACAAGAAAGGATAATAAAATACAAAAGCAGAAGAATTGCTAAAGTGCAGGATTTGGAGGTGTGGATTTTGGCCCTCTTGTCAGCTGATCAGGCCCTAAGAGAAGAGCTGGAGGCTTTCTTGTTGGGAATCTCATCTTATATACCAATATATACCCTTCCTCGTCCTCCTGGATCTCTCAGCGGCTTTCAATACCGTTGACCACGGTGTCCTGCTAAACCGCCTGAAGAGCTTGGGAATGGGAGGCACTGTTTTACAGTAGTTCCGTTCCTATCTCTCATGCAGGTACCAACGGGTGGCATTGGGGGATGAGGTTTCAGACCCTTGGCCTCTTAACTGTGGAGTGCCACAGGGTTCTATCCTCTCCCCCATGCTCTTCAACATCTATGTGAAGCCGCTGGGTGCCATCATCAGGAGTTTTGGGCTGCAGTGTCACCAGTATGCGGATGACACTCAGCTCTATCTCTCATTTAAGTCTTCACCAGAGTTGGCTGTGAACACCATGTCCAAGTGCCTGGAGTCCGTAAGTGGATGGATGGGTGAGAACAGACTGAAGCTGAACCCTGACAAGACCGAGGTGTTGCTCGTGGGTGACAAAAGAAGGCTGGGAGATATTGACTTGGTGCTGAATGGGGTGAGATTACCCCTGAAGGACCAGGTCCGCAGCCTAGGGGTCATTCTTGACTCCCAGCTGTCCATGGAGGCTCAGGTTTCGGCAGTGAGCCGGGCAGCTTGGTATGAATTGCATCTGATACGGAGGCTGAGACCCTACCTTCCTGTGCATCTGCTCCCACGAGTGATACATGCCCTGGTCTCCTCTCGCTTAGACTACTGTAATGCGCTCTATGTGGGGTTGAAAACGGTCCGGAAATTGCAGCTGGTACAGAATGCGGTGGCACGTTTGATCACACATTGTCGCCACCGGGATCATATCACCCCAGTGTTAAGAGATCTGCACTGGTTACCAGTTGTTTACCGGGCCCAATTCAAGGTGTTGGTCTTGACCTTTAAAACCCTATATAGTTTCGGCCCAGTTTATCTGAAGGAACGCCTCCAGCATCATCAATTAGGCCGCCTAACAAGATCAGCCACACAGGACCTTCTCTCGGTCCCACCAGTCAAAACAGCTAGGCTGGTGCGGACCAGAGAGAGGGTTGTGGCCCCCACTCTCTGGAATTCTCTTCCTTTGGATCTCCGACATACCTCCTCCCTGATAGGTTTTCGCCGAGCCTTAAAGACCTGGCTATTCAGGCAGGCCTACAGAATCCTCGGGGTGGATGAGTTTTTATAATGTATTAATTGATGTTTTAGACTACCTTGTGCTTTTTTGATTGTATACTGTATTTTATTATGTTTGCTGTAAGTCACCTAGAGTGTCCGTTAATTCGGACAGATAGGTGACTAACAAATAAAATTTATTATTATTATTATTGTTTAAATATTAAACAATATTTACAAATCATTTGAGAAGGGAGGGAGGGTGGAGGGAGGGCCAGATTTGTTTGATCTGCATTTTTAAACAAACTAATTTAATTTATACATCCCAGACTAATGAACTGATAGGAATGTATTTATTCTTTGAAGTGCCCACTCCCCGAATTTTGTAATACAGTTAAAAAAACCTTATCAAAATGTGTGTTTTAGGATAAGACATAAATTTAAGTATGTATTTAGATGTGTATTAGAATATGAACGTTTGTAAAAAAAAATTCAGAAGAATTTGCAAATTCATGTGCAAACAGGATGGAATGGACTTCAGAATAAACACATGTGAAATTGACACAGATCAGAAATGTAATGATCCGTCCATCCCTAGCTTTGTGTTTTCTAATGCTGACCCGATATCTCTTTAGGAGTCGTGTTATATTCTTCCTGTCGCTCCAGGGTATTGATATTTGTACCTCTGCCAGTCTTGTCCGTGCTCCTTTCTCATTCTGCACCGCTTTTTTTCTCCATCTCTAAGTGTCCATAATGCTTTTGTAGACTGCATTTTTGTGTCCTTGCTTCTTATGGATGCAGCTGAGTTCTTACTGTGCTTTTCCTTGGGCAATCTATCTCTACTTCTCAAGTGTCTGCTTTATGGAAACAGGAGTTCCTGTGGGTGTGTGTGAGTGGGTGTGAGTTGCAGCCTTGAAGTTTTCCACTGAGAAATGGAAGATTCGTCTCAGCATCACCACCACCACCTTCTGGGACACTATATGGAAATATTGGAGTGCATCATCAGACCATAACATCAGAAAGAGCCTTAAGGGAAGCCAAATACTGGATTTCTCAAAGATATCAATAATATCAACAACAGTGCACTTATATATCCCTTTCAAGTGTTCAACATATGAGCCATACACTGTCTTGCTATAATTCTTACAACTCTGTAAGATAGGTATTATTATCCTCATATTTCGTATAGTGGCTGAGGAACAGTGGCGTAGCTAAGATCTACCTCTTTGTTTGTCCTTACTTGTGAGATCCTAGAAACTAATGTAAAGAATTATAATAGGATAAATCAAATTAAAATGGAACCAAGGCTTTCGTTTTGTGCAGATAACTTTGCTCTTATAATGACAACAAAGTGATAAATATTACATACAAAAGATTCAGATTATAATCTTAATGAAACAAAATCTGAGTTACTGGGTTTAAATATGGATTAACAATTTTGCAATTTCATCTCCACATTGTACTCTATGGAAAAAGATGGCTAATTATTTAGGTATACTACTATTGGTCAATGTTAAAATACTGTTTAAACTCAGTACCCAAGCAACATTTCTCTGGACCTGATACAAACCTGTAAGAAGGGTCCCCTCTCCGCCCACCCTGTACAAAGGCTCTTTTGAAAAGCTAAAGAATTGATTGGTGTCATGTAACTTTTCTAGCTGTCTTTGTTTAAGCTCTGGCGGCCTGATTTGTATTTATGACAAGACATAGCAGTATGTCATGTACGCATATTAATTATGCATGAGTGACAGCTGCCTTTTCCTTGACCTTAGAATTTTGTGTCAGTACTGTGCAGTCTGAAGACCTGAGGCCTAACTCATTTTCTCAACATGCACGTTAGGGCTTATAAATTCTGTCAGCAACACAGATTCCTCTGTCTCTAGGATATCAATGCTCCTGGTTATTATGGTGCCTGCGCCTCCTTCTGAAGCCAGTCCACTGACATGTTTCTGCCAGTACATAGGACATTTCAGTGGAAACTAAGGATCTCAGGGATTTGTCATTCTTGAGGAAGCATGTCACATAGGGTGACACAGTCGTCTCTGTTTTCATTTACAACTCCTGGAGTTTCCAGTAGAAATGCTCTCTTCTTTTTTCTTCTAGAGGAAGGCCTGAGCCAGACGTTTGCTGTTCAGAATATGTTTGTATCAAGCTTTATCTGCAATTTAGCCTCCTCTATGCTTTCTCTATCATAACTGATTTGCAGTTCAGGGTGGACCTCCCTGAACCTCTAGGCCAGATTAAATTACCATCACCCCAACGTTTGGGTCCTGTTAAAGCTTAAGTATATCCTGGTAATAGGAAACATGAAATTACATATACAGTAGATCTAATATTACAGCAAGGGTTGTCTTCAACAAAGTGTCTGGAACTTCAGTAAACACAAGTTATCATAAGACAAGGTGTCCCTGACAATAGGGAGATACTTCAATTATGCTGAAATCTGTGAACCTATGATTGATAGTATTAGGCCCCTGTTCAATTAATACCCGTTCTTGAAGAAATGAGATGACTAGAAATTCAATCGGTTTTGAAAATATTTTATTGAAATTAAATTTGTTAAAGGTGTTTTAGTCAAAAGTCTATAGCACTGTTAAAGGAACATTTGGATGAAAAATAGTGACAAAGTGGAGATTTAAGAGAACATGGAATAAACGTCTATGTGGAGATACCAGAAGAAATGTGGGAAATTATTTTTACTAATGAAATCAAATCTATAATCCTGGTCCAAGAGACATGATGCTGTGACCACATATACGTCAATGGGTTTGTGACCTTTTGTATGCCAGCACTCTCCAACAAGGGTAAAGGCAGGGCCAGTCAGGGACTGTGCATCTTGGTCTTCTCTTGATGCCAAGATAATTGAGGTCCCTAACTGTGATTCTTCTCTCTTGGCAGTGATTTTGGAGTTGAGGACCCCTCAGCTGACCCTGCTTTTACTCAATGTCTGTTTCCCCCCCAGTGGCCCGTAGGGAGGACACTATGCTAAATTGGATCAAAACTGAATGTTACTATGCACACTGGATGGCCAAATTTTCTTATGCATTCCCTATAATCGCAGGAAATTTTAATGCAAGAACCGGAACCTATCTGGTGGATGTTTCCACCTCAGGCGTCCATCCTTCTGTAAGTAAGGGCCAACTTAAGAGCAGTTTACGTCACTCAAAAGATACCTTTCTAAATCCTGCAGGGGTAGGTTTGCTTCAGTTTGCTTCAAAAACTGATTTGTGCATTCTAAATGGTTCTTGTGCTGGCGATGACTGGGGGGAGTTCACTTATGTTTCTTCTAGGGGATCAAGTGTGGTCGATTATATTCTTATCCATAAGTTCCTGAAAACTCTGGGCTATAATTTTAGAGTAGCAGATTGCTCTGATAGCGACCATCTGCTGCTGGAATTATCTCTTGCCATACCAGGCGTGCTAGAGCTAAATATGCCACATCATATATCTTCCAGCTCACCCATCATGGTCAGCTCTAAAAAGATCATATGGTCTAATAAAACAGGGCAGGCCTCCAATAGCTTTGTTCATCTTCCTCATATAATAAACGCCTTAGAACAAATGACAGTAGATAGTTCGCCAAAGAAGGGTATAGTGGCTGTTGAGGAGGTGATGCAGAATATGTATCTCACTCTTCCAACTTCAACTGGCACTACAAAACATCTGATAGACAGAACAAATAAGTGGTTTGATAGGGAATGTATTAATCTTAGGAAAAGAATTCACTCTGCTTACCACTTTTACCGTGCAAATAATGAACGCCAACTCCCCCATTCTTATTATGCGTTAAGGAAAGAATACAAGAAGCTATTATATCAGGGGGAAAGTGAAGCAATCAGGGACTCATGGCAAATGCTGATAGCAGCATCTGTCACTCGTAACTCTAAATCCTTTTGGAAGCTTCTTTCTGGTGCTCTAAGTGACATCAACGGAAGTCCTGATTGTCATATCCCAGCAAATGTCTGGGAAGACTATTTTCGTGCAGGTTTTCACGATCCGAATATATCTAATTCTAATCCTTCGCTTTATTTGCACTCTAATACCCCCGACTGGCCTCCTGTTGATATTAATATTATCGAGGAACTATTACTCCAGCTAAAGCCAGGTAAGGCTCCTGGACCAGATGGCATTCCCTCCGAGCTATTGAAAAGTAACATCAGGTTGGTGGGCCCCATTGTTGGCCTCCCTTTTTACTTTAATAAATAGATCTGGCATAATTCCCATAGCCTGGCTGAAAGCTTTTATTGTTCCTATCTATAAGAAAGGACCTAAAGATAATCCAAGTAACTACCGACCCATCAGTTTATTATCAATAGTAGGAAAGGTGTACGCCAGCTTTCTAGGCCTTAAACTGAAAATGTGGATAAGTAACAATAACATCTTGGGGGGAGAGCAGATAGGTTTTAAAGCCGGATGCTCTACCCTTGACCACTGTTTAGTACTGGCCCACCTAGTGCATAAATACTCTAAACCAAGAGGTAAACTTTTCACAGCATTTCTAGACCTAAAATCTGCCTTTGATTCCATCTCTCGTGACCGACTGTGGAATAAACTGGAATAGCCCTCCATTGAGAAAAGGTTACTGTTTCTGATCCGCACTCTGTACCAAAACACTTCTGTTCAGGTACGCTGCAGTAATCGGGGTCACTTTTCCAAGGAGATCACCTCCTCACGTGGTGTTAGACAAGGGTGTGCCCTTGCCCCTACCTTATTTAACCTATATCTGGCTGATCTCCCCTCTGTATTGGGGACAACTCAATCCCATCCACCTAAGATTGTGTATGTAAAGTGTTTATCCTGCTGTATGCAGATGATGCGGTTTTAATTTCCCAAACTCAGCTGGGTCTTAAGAGATTATTGAGTGGCTTCAATGAATGCTGTAAAGAAAACTTTCTCACAATTAACTATTCTAAAACCAAAATAGTTGTGTTTTCTAAGAGGAAGGTTAGATACCCTTGGTTTATGGGGAATGACAGAATTGAACAGGTTGACTCCTATAAATACCTGGGTATCTGGTTCCACAAAGCAGTAAGCTGGAGAACCCAAGAAAAATATGTTAAGGCCAAAGCAGAGAAAAATATGGGCGCATTGACCCGCTTCTTTTATATAAAGGGTGGGAAATTCTTGCCAGCTGCCATCCATGTTTTCAGAACCAAGATTGTCCCTTCGATTCTTTACGGGACACCAATCTGGTTTCCATACTTCAAGGGCTCACTTGAAGGAATTCAATCCTTTTTCCTTAGATCCATCTTTGGGGTCCCAAGGTGTGTCTCTGGAGCTACCCTCAATTTGGAGGCTGGCCTTAACTCTCTGAAATGCTCAGCTTGGATTGGTGTTATCCAATATTGGCTTCGCTGCTGCCACGTATGCACCCACAGCCCTTTTACATCCCTAGTAATGAGAGACTCCATTGAGCCATTTTGGACAAAGGTGGTAGTGAAAAAAGTTATGTCAGTAGGCCTCTCTCCTTCCAATCTGCTCTCTATGGAGCTTGGAAGCACCAAGGCGATTGTTAAACAGAGGCTAGTGGACATTGACACCCAAGAGCTCTCGGCAGCTGCCCAGGGTCCCTGCTCCCCCCAGTCACTGGGCCTATTAGGTCTTCCTTGTAAGGATGGGATGCCCTATCTATGCTGGTTATCCATTCCCAAGTATAGAAGGGCGTTCTCATTGGCCCGATTCAATGCTTTACCTTCTAAACTCTTCGAAGGTAGATATAACAAAATCCCAAGCAACAACAGATGCTGTCCCTGCGATAATGATGAAGTTGAGTCGATCTCACATGTTCTGTTCAATTGTAGATACTATGAAGGGGCCAGAAAAGATCTAATATACCCAATTACTCAGTCCTTCCCAGGCCGCCCCCTCGAGTCTGTTCTGACTGTTCTACTCCAGGGTTCTAACAAGGCAATCACTGTGCAACTGGCAAAATTCTTGAACCTGGCCATTTTAACCAGACCCTGTAAGTTCATGAATGGCAGTTAACTTAATTGGACTGTTCCCTGCTTGTTACAGTTTCTGCTATCAAGCAGTTTTATCTTTTAATATTTAATACTATGTTCTGTATTGGTGGTCAGTTGACTGTAAATAAAGATTGTTGTTGTTGTACTACTCAAATCAATTATTCTATATCTACTAATTCACTACCAGATACTTTCTAAATCGTGTCTTAAGATGAGTAACTTTATAGAGATATATGAGACTGAATTTTGTTTATATGCACATTTTTGGATATTGTACAAAAATGCAAAAATATTGGAAGCATGTTTGAAAAGTTATTAGAAAAGTAATGTTTAATATTTATGTATCCAATATGTTTTTGCTTGCTTTTATAAAAGATTTATTATCAGAACTGTAGGAAATTGTAATAAATCTGATAATAACAGCAAGAATTGAAGTAGTCTATAAATGGAAAAATGCAGAAAGTGCCTGATTAACATGTATAGAAATTATCTGGTTGACTGGACTGTGTTTATAATATGTTAGAACAGGCAGTTTAATCAGACAGTAATGGAAACATATTTGTGATAGCATTGACAGTTTTTCCCCCTTAATTTTTTCCCTCCTGTTAAAGTATTTGAATGCCTTGATGTTGTTGTCTGTCAATCTGTGTGGAGACATTGTGCAAGGAAAACTGAACTAAATCTAATATAGTCCTGCCCCTGTAATAGACTCTAGGAAACTCATGACTGACTTTCCTACATCGAAAGTTGTGTCGAACTATACTTTTTGGATGTTTCAATAATAGCCAACTTATTATCATGATTAGCCAATAATAGCCAAAATATGTACAAAAGAATAAGGAACTAGGGATGTGCACCCCAAAATAAACTTTGGACCACCACAAATAATGTACTCACACCTCCAGAAGAGTGTCCACTATGAGATGGCATTCACATCTGGCCCAGTGTTTGTTTGGATGCAGGGCACCATCACGCATGGCCCCCCAATGCCAATAATAGCCAAAACATTATAGAAGAGAATAAGGCACTAGGATTGTCCACCCTCCAAAAAAATGAGTCATCACAAATCATACAACCACATGTTGACCGGAGTGTCAGAATATTTGTGTAGAACCTTCCATGGAAGGCTTTGCGGGGTGCTGGGCTGCAATAAGATGGGTTGTTAACCAAGTTCCACTATAAGTGAGGGAGAAGTTCTGGCAATGTGAAGGGTAGAGGTGAGCAACAGACTATTGAAGGGGTGATGGGTGATGTAAGGGCTCAGGATGGGATACACAGATCAGGGAAAAGAGCCAGAGCTAGAATCTGGACGCTTTGAAAATTAGCATGCCAAGAGTAGGCTAGACATCTTTTCCGCAGCATGATTACGTAAGCCCCTGAATACAGCCCTTGCATATGTTTACCAACTCAGTGAGTTCTAGGCTGGAGGTTATTATAATCAGTAGTAACATTCTGTTTGTGTTGTATGTAAGGTTCACATGTGAAATTAAATTAATCTAATATGTAGCACTGCACTGAATATGTGCAGTGTGGTTCCCTTGCTGTATATATATGCTATGTGATTTATTTTTACATATGTGGTGTGTCTTGTTATCTGTCTATAGCAGGACTAGCTTTGCTGTCAAGTGAGAGCAAGCAGAACTCTGCCACAACTTTGTACTTGATGGAGAAAGCACTTTCCCAGAATTTGTAGATTGCCCCACCATCACTACTATAGCTCTTTCTGTAACTTTTAAACTCCATAAAGGTGGCTTCCTGTGCTCTGCTTCTGTAGAGACCTCCCCAGCCATCAGTGTCTGTTAAAAAGTAACTTGAAAGTGATCAGGCATTACCATCACTGTTATGTCAATGAACATTCACATTTGCTTTTGGAAAACTTTAGTAGCAATGAGTGACTTTCCCTTTAAGAAACATGGATAGAATACAGAGTATTCACCATAATATATTTGTTGCAAGAGGACCAGACTCAGGGCAAGAGGTTATGGGTGGGAAGGGAGCTAATTTAATCTCCCCATTATCCCATTTTCTTCTTCCAGGTGAAATCAGAGTGGCTTTTGTACTATACAACAACCTGGGCCCCTACCTATCCACAGAAAATGCCAGCATGAAACTGGGGATGGAAGCTATGTCTACCAATCACTCTGTCATAGTGAACTCCCCCATCATTACAGCAGCAATAAATAAAGAATTCAGCAATAAGGTTTATCTGGCTGATCCTGTTGTGTTCACTGTCAGACACATCAAGGTAAGGAGCTATTGGCCTTCCAGAATACCTGGTATTTCAGTCTGGATTGTGTTTCCTCTTTGCCTAGAAACATGCCAGTAGACATTCTGAAATTTTCTCTCTCTCATATATATAACTTTTTTAGTCAAGGCACAATGAATAAAATTATATTTTGATGTGTGTTTTTATTTTTTATTGAATGCAGTTATATGTATCTTGTCTTTTGGGATATAAATCCTTCCAAGGTGGCTTACAAAAAAAGATTAATCTGCATTTTTAAAGTCTACAATTAACAATATCAATATATTAAAACTAATCAGGATTTTTGTCATAGGGCAGTTGATGGTAGAATAGGAGTTGGTGGTAGGTCTGTGTGGATATCTATTTGTTCAGTATATTTTTAAATGAAAAAAATGACTCATGTTCATCATACTGAAAAGGTGTAGAAAATGTTTCTCTATTTATTAGAAACCTCATTGTTATCAATCATGAAATAGTTAACATTATTTGAAAACAAGACTCATTTGCTGTGTAGCCTTTCCCCTTCCCATCCCATCCCAAAGACATGGGGTAAGTAACAATTCTAGTATTATTTTATCCTGCCTGTGAGGGAGACTGGCAATTGTCAGTCTCTGGGATCCTGCTGGGAGAAAGGGCAGGATATAAATTTAACAAACAAACAAATGTCCAGTTACCAAGGGCTATCACTGTTTGTAAAGAGCTCAGTGTTTTTTATAACCAAAATCAAGAAGGAACAAAAACAGCATTTTGCTAAAGTGAAAAAGGTAGCAAACTTTCTAGGGCATGCACAGGCAAAATAACAATCTCTGCTGATTGTCCCTGGGAGAAGAGAATATATTTAATGATTCATTGTTTCTATTGCATGTATTTATTTTTCTCCTATAGCAGTCAGAGGAAAATTTCAACCCTAACTGTTCATTCTGGAGCTATTCTAAACGCACAATGACAGGATATTGGTCAACTCAAGGATGTCGGCTTCTGACAACAAACAAGACACACACAACATGCTGCTGTAATCATCTGACCAACTTTGCTGTCCTAATGGCCCATGTGGAAGTCAAGGTAGGAACAGCAGATGCGTTGCAAAGGATAAATAGATCTGTCAGCAGCTCGGTTTGGTTATCTGTGATGAATGAATGAAAGTAATTGTTCTCGTTCCATAGATGCCTGAATCATTTAGAATGCTTTGCTCTTCAGGGACATTCTTCCATGGTGAATTAATGCTCAAGGCCAGATTAAGGTAGTTGGTGGGCCCTGACGCAATTCCCAAAATAGGTCCCCTTTCACCTGAAAGGAAACATGTGAAATAAGGTGCCACAAATAAGTCTTGTGGTATCTTAAAGTCAGGTTGTTGTTAAAATTGTTTTTGTTTGCCGCCTGGGTTCGTTTAGGAGGAACGGAGGGATATAAATTCTATAACTAAATAAATGTAATGTATAATTTTTTGTGGACTAAAATAAATTATTCTTTGAACCTGTGGAGGTTCACAAATCTCAGCAAAACACAAACAAAAAGCATTTTGCAAAAAATACAAAGAAAATACTCGAGCATCCGAAGTTTTCACATTTTGAGCACCCTTAACTCATCATTATTTTTGCTTCCTGCGTTGGGCCAGTCACCAACTCTCAGCCTGAACTACTTCACATGGCTGTTGTGTGATGATATAGAAGTATAAAATAGCTGCAAAAGGGGACCTAGTGCTTTTATCGCAGGCATCACATTTTGGTTCCTTTAACCAAAGTGATGTACCTTTGTACTATAAAAAGCCATGATTTTCTGTCCCCCACTTGCCGAAATTAGTACTACTCCAAGAGTTCAAACAATCTTAATCTGGCCTGATTTTTTATTGTTTTAGACGCATAAGTCCCACTTGGGTTCAACTGAGGTTACTCCCAGGTTAGTGTGCAGAGGGGATTGATTCCTAAGTAGTTATTTTAGGGCTCTTACCACTAAGAGTGGGACACTGTGGAAAGCAGGGTGATCTGCTTTTATTTGTAAAATGGTTTATTTCTATTTTACTTTTACAGATAAAATAGTAAAGAAAAGCATAGGAAGGAAAAATACTAACTGCTTAGTAAAAAAATAAAACCTACTCCCACTTTCCAGTGTTCTGTCCGAAATGCAAAATCACTGAGGTAATCAGCAGGATTTAAAATGTTATAGAACAGTTTTTTATTTTATTAATAATTTAATTGTATTAAAATTATTTGTTGTAAAATTAAATTATTATTATTATTATCCTGTACTCATTTTCCTTGACATAAGTCCCATTAAACACAAAGAAACTTACGTCTGAGTAAACAAGTGTACCGTTATACTATTAACTATACAGTGCATGAAGATCCTCCGTGGCGAAGAGTGGTAAGCGGCAGTAACGCAGCCAAAGCTCTGCTCACGGCCGGAGTTCAATTCCAACGGAAGGAGGAAGTCGAATCTCCGGTAAAAGGGGTCGAGGTCCACTCAGCCTTCCATCCATCCGTGGTCGGTAAAATGAGTACCCGGCATATGCTGGGGGGTAAAGAAAGGCCGGGGAAGGAACTGGCAAACCCACCCCATATATACGGTCTGCCTAGTAAACGTCGCAAGACGTCACCCTAAGAGTCAGAAATGACTCGCACTAGAAGTGTGGGGACACCTTTACCTTTATACAGTGCATTCCAAATTCAAATACTGAGCATTGCAAACACAGTTACTATGGAGCAAGCACCCCATATTGAGCATTGTGAGACTTAATTCTGAGTAAACATAACAACTTACAAAGGATTGCATGGCATAGATCTATAAGAGATTACAAGATATATTTTAGGTATGGTTTCCAAGCACTTCTTTGTCGAAATGTTTGCATGGTATTCATGGGTCTTCATAACTGGCGTAACACTAGAACTGAGGATTCTCCAGTTAAATTGAAAGGGAGAAGTTGATTCAGAAGAGAAAGAACTTCTTCACATAGCACATCATGTGGTGTAAGCCACTGACTTACACACCCTTTTAAAGGTGATTAGACAAAGGAGGGTTTGAGACCAAATGCCCTTTCTTGTTGTTAGCTCCCAAAACTTCAGCTTATTCACAGGTAGACTGGAAGTCTGGAGGTTCCATACAGCAATCTTAGCTAAATATCCATTGGTGGACACCTTTCCTTCTCCAGGTTCAGAGGCGTTCTACCTCTCAATATCCTAAGGGAGGAGAGACAAACAACAGAAAATAATTCTTGTCCTCAAACCTGCTGATAGGCCTCCTGGTGCGTCTGGATGCCAGTGAAGGAAGCAGGATGCCGGACTAGATGGATCTTTGGCTTGATTCGTTGCTCTTCTATTCAAAGGGACTCCCCTCCCCCTTTTGAAGAAAATATTGTTTCTCGGTTGTTGAGACTCGTTTTTTACTAACCTGTGAACATGCCTTGTTTCTTCAAGGACCCAAACAAGCTCCACTATCCTGAAGCACAGTTATTTTTATTTTGAGAACTATATAACTGACAGGAAAATATAAGCATATTTTTCCCCACTCTTCAGCCAAAAAAAGGCTTCCAGAGTAGCTTACAAAGTTCAGTATTAAGACAAATCATAACTAATAATAAAACTCTAAATGTTTAAAAATGTTTAGGATAGATAAGGCCATACTGCCACTGGACCAGGGCAAACTACAGATATTCCATGGACAAGAACATGTGATAGAAAGTGTAGTAAATGGGCAGTAGTGTAGTGGCAAATTCAGAAGTGCAGGGTCCCTTCATGTTAGTCACAGCAACGTCACCCCCTTTTTACTGCTTAGTTGAGAATGAGATCCTTGTTAATACCTTCTCCAAACAACTGCCATCCCTAGGAGCCAATAAGCATGAAAGGGGACTATGTTAGCTACTGAGAAGAATCTTCTCAGTGGCTGACGTACCTCCTTTCACTCCGATTGGCTTCATTCAGCAGAAAAGGACAAGGAAACATGTTAGAAGCCTCTTCCTTTCATACTTATTGGCTCGCAGGATGCTGGAGATATAGGGACCTTGCTGGGACCCTGCTTTCAAAGAAGTAAAGGCTGTATGACCCCATGAGACCCTGGGTGACTACACTCCTGTAAATGGGAGGGTAAAATAGCAGCTACTTAGGAGCCAATCACAAACGGTATGTGGCATAACACAAAATGGCTGCCATGGGGGTGTGGCATAACACAAAATAAGAGAGCAGTCATGTTGAAGCTTTTCCCATAAATGTATTTCCATACTAGAAAAGGCTTGACCTGCTGAATTTCTGTCTGCCTTATAGTTGGGCTACCTGTCAGGCATGCCACTGAAGGCCTTCATGGGTACACAGGCAATAGGTTAGCAACCCACAGAAGGGGTCAACTCGAGATATAAAAATTCACCTCAGGAGCTGAAGTCCCCTTGTCTTGCATCAGGGAACAGTGTAACCCTGTAGAAGAGTGAAGGCAGTCTTGAACACAAATTATTTTTTCACATAGTTTAAAATAAACACCACAAATACAGGGAATAATGCCCTTATGGGAAACGTGATCATCCCAAAAGAAAATGCAGAAACAGAAACATCCATTGAGGTACTGGTGTCAGTTGGCAACTTTGTTATTGTTGAGTCTCAGACAGAGAAATTGAAAAGAAAATTTACTGCCCAAAATTGGTTGTGAAAATTTGATAATCATTAATATTAAATCCTCTTCTTAAAAAGGGGGGTGTCTGTGAGATTTGTCTTCCTTGAAAATGATGATAAATGTTGGGTTGAAAAGAAGCAAATAATTAGGGTATTCCCACAGCCAAGTTTGAATTTCCGTGGGCTTTACACCTTCACACACGGACTTGATGCTGACTGCAACTTGTGAATGCATAGTAAAGTGACATATGCACAGGGTCTTGCTTTTGGAGGCATTTATTTGTGGGTGTCTGTCATTGAATTGTCACATTACATTGGTCACAGGTAATTTGCTAGAAAACCTTTTCCCCCCCACAGTTTCCAATAAACATTACTATAAGTTTGACACTTGCCCATGAAACATTAGCTGTTTGTGTATGTTGCTGTTGATGGAATTTATTTTTTTATTCATACTTTTAGAGAACACAGTTGTCTAAGTTACATATAAATTCTTCAGGTTGCAAAACCTTTACATTGGTCTCATCTTTTAGACACAATAAAAAGGAAATACATAAAATGAATTACTTTTGTAGAGAAGATCAATCCAGTTAACAAGCAAATAGTTTAATGTTAATTGAAGTTCAAATAATATTAGCTAAAGCACAAAATATTATATAAAGAAGCTTACAAATGTTGCAGTGGTCACTGAGGAGTTATCCAACTGGAACTATTGGACTCCTCTTTTGCCCCTGTTTTCTCCCAGAAGGAGAACGGTGTGCATGAATTGCACTACTGATGTGGGGTCAGGATTGCAGTTCAGGATTGATAAAGACTTAGTCAAGAAATGCATAGCTAACTCAAATGAGCTATTCAGGGCCAGATGAATTGCATCCTAGCATATTAAAGGAATTTGCTGATATACCCTCAGTTCTTTTGTGTTTCATCTTTGAGAGTCTTGGAGAACAGGTGAGATGCCACAGGACTGTAGATAAACAAATGTTGTCCCAGTCTTCAAAAAGAAAGAAAGGAGAATCTGGGTAACTGCAGACCAATCAGTTTGACTGATACCAGGAAAGATACTGGAACATGTACTAAAGGAGTCAGTTTTTAAACCTTGGTAACAATGGAATAGAATTAGTAGAAGCCAATGTAAATTTGTCAATAAATCCTGCCAGACTGATCTTAGCTTGCTTGTTTGTTTTTAATCTGGCTACTAGCTTAGTGGATTGTGGTAATGCTATGGTTGTGATTTATGTAGATTTCAGCATCACCTTTGACAAAGTCTCCCATAATATTTGGTTAACAGGGTCATTAAATACAGGTTAGAATGATGATAATACCAGTTGGAAACTTTAACTGGTATAGACCACAGCCACCATGGGCTTATGGGGACCAAATGTACTGATCATATTGCAACAATACTGTGCCAGTTGCATTGGCTGCCTGTGTATTTCTGAACTCAATGTAAAGTGCTGGTTAAAACCTTTAAAGCCCTAAACAGTTTGGGACAAAGTTATTTTAACAACCATTTGCATTCCTATGAAACTGCCCGGGCCTGAGATCAGCCTTGGGGCCTGCTTTCTGGCTGACCATCAAAATCCATCAGATTGACAGATAACAGAAACAAAGGTTTTTCAGGGATGTCCCCACATCTTTGGAATTTCCTCCCTAGAAAAATACATACAGCCTCTTCAGCAATTATCTTTATTTATTTATTTTATTATTTATTTGTTTCATTTATAGACCGCCCATAGCGAATAGCTCTCTGGGCGGTGTACAAAAAGTTAAAATACAGACTATGACAATAAAATCAGACTACACACAATAACATTATAAACATTTACACATTTAACAGTTAAAATGCCTGGGAGCATAGCCAGGTCTTAACCTGATGCCGGAAAGACAGCAGCGTAGGCGCCAGGCGTACATCTTCGGGGAGGCTGTTCCACAGTTCGGGGGCCACTACAGAAAAGGCCCTGGATCTAGTAACTATCCTCCGGGCTTCCCGATGAGTTGGTACCCGGAGGAGGGCCTTAGATGCTGAGCGAAGTGACCGGGTAGGTTCATAACTAGTCTGTTGCTACAGCAAAAACAGCAGAGTCATGAATGACTCTGTAAAGATATATTGCGCTATCTTTAAGCAGACCCGGGAATATTTATTTTGCCCAATGTTTTATTGACTTCCTATGTGAGCTGGTGTGCTTCTGATTTTTCTGTGTTTAGTTTTGACTGATTTTAATTGTTTTTTAAACCTATATTTTATTGTTTCCTAGCTTTTGTAAGCCACTGAGGGAGGGTTTTTAGCCTGAAAGGCAGAATATAAATATATTAAATAATAAATATTTTAGCACTGTGGCTCTGTCCTTGACTCTTTTCCTGAGCAGAAATTATAATGGTGATGGATTCGTGTATTTGTTATTGGCATCATGAAGAGATGTGATTGACAGCTCCCAGTTCCTTGCTCTGTTACATACTTGCCCTTATTCTTAAGGGGGAGCTGTACTAGTCTGTTGCTACAGCAAAAACAGCAGAGTCATGAATGACTTTGTAAAGATATATTGCGACTTAAGTGTCCAGGGACCAGAACCCACTTTGCCAGTAACTTTGTCAGATGTATGAAGAATTTACCTGCAGTTGGCAGATTATATAGATTTTTTTAAAAAATTAATTAACCTTAAATCTAAAAACTGCAAGGTAGATCACAACATACAGAAGTAAAACAAAATCATTATAATAGACAATCAAATGCCCTTAACAGACCAAAACTTATACCCCGCTTTAACGTCCGCAATGGGACCGGAGCGTGTATGTAAAGTGAAAATGTACTTAAAGTGCAGCAATTATCTATGCATGTACTGCACTGCAATTGCCACTAGATGGCAGCAGCGTCATGCCATTAAGTGTCCATAATTGCGAGGCGCGCATACGTTAAGCAGGGTACGGTGGCGTATGGAGCATGCACGTTATAGCGAGGCGACGTTAAGTGAAGCGACGTTAAGCGGGGTATGCCTGTACTTATATCAAAAATCTCATTACCTATAGGCCTAGCGGAAAAGAGGTGTTTTCAGGTGTCACAAAAGCAAAAAAACAAAAATAATCTTTGTGCCAGCCAAATCTTGGAGCAGGAGGGGGAAGTTAAAAAATCGGGGTGACATTGCTGGGAAGGCCTTCCTGTGAACCACAGCACGGGAAGCCTCACTCAGACATGGTTCAGCTAATCAGGCCTCCCTAGCTGACCTTAAGACTGCAGCATTTTGCACTAGTTGCAGTCTCCAGACTGTTTTCAAAGACAGAATATACACACAAGTAGGGAAATGTAAAGAGTGGGGCCAAAAGGCCATAAAATGTAAGAGTTGCATTTTTATTAGACAAAGATCTCTGGCAGTCTCTTTGGATTTGCTATTCCAAAGACTCTTCTGAGTCAAGGAATACTTTTAAGATGTGTCAGCTTTTAAATTAAGAGTCAGAACGAATTACTGGAATACATGACAAAAAACCAAGAAGCCTCCTTTGTCATTTATTATTTCTACTGCTGTTGTTATTCAGCTACTACCTCCACCACTAATAAAGTGTCAGCAGTGTTATATGCATTCTACATATAAGCCACCTAAATAGTATACAAGGATATCCATGTTATGAAATATTGCAACAATGCAGAATCCATTCCCTTTCTTATTTGGTTATATTCTGTTTCCTTAGTGCCTGAAAATTATTATTCCCCAGAGGTTCGGAGGGAGGCAGACATAACACTGGGATGGCTCCTCCCTCTGGCTGTGCAAGCAGGGTCAACTTCTGGTGACCTCACCCAGGAGGGAGGGGCCATCCCACTCTCTCTCCAGACTGAGCTTGCCTTTCGCTGAGGATGGCTGGATCTAGCTCAGCTTCTTAAGAGCTCAGGTCCTGTTTCTAGCCTTTCTGCTTTTAACTTCAACTTTCTTCTCCTTCTACCTTTTCTTCTCCCATTCCCACTCTCCCCCATAACCACAGCTCAGGGCAGGCTTTTGCGGGGCATACCTACTCATTAGAGGAGAAGCCAGACAAACACCGGGCATTCTGAAAGGGCCATTGGTCATCTTCTGGCCATTCGAGCAGTGGGACCAGAAACGTGGGATGTATTCCATTTTCTTTCTGGCCCCAAAGAACAATGGGGATATCTGGGACATCCTCAACCTCAAGTAGCTGAACAGAATGGTGGCCCACTAAATGGTTCAAGATGGAGACACTCAAGTCCATTTTGGAGGCCATCACCCAGGACAAATGGATTGCATCCATAGACGGTTAGAGGCCAACTTCCATATATAACACAGAGCTTGGAAAAGTTATTTTTAAACTACGACTCCCATCAGTCCCAGCTAGCAATAGAAAGCACAGGAAACTTCTCTGTTTCTGCTATGGTTACTGGTATTATCAATACAAGGTTCTTGCTTTCCACCTCACCTCTGCTCCAAGGTTCTTGTGGCATTGGTAGCTAATCTGAGGACCTTGGGGTGCAGGTTCATCTGTACCCAGGGCCAGCAAAATACCGATTGGACCAATTGGGTCCAATCAGACCCCGCGCTTAGCGGGGGCACCATGCTCGTGGGGGAATTGCACCTTTTTTTAACCCTTGAGTGGCAGCGCTGTTTTTCTGTTTCTCTGCTCGCTCGCTCTGTCGCCCGCCCGCCTTCTCCGCCTCTCCGCTTACACTCCTCCCCTCCTCTGAAGAAGCGGCACTTCTTGACTTCCCCAGTGAGCAGCAACTCCCACCCTTTCTAGATTCACCGCTCCCCTCAGGAGAGGCAGTGGCTAAGGGGGCCTGTCATTTCCTTTCTCCCCCTCTCTCAGACAGATAGGCTCGCCCATTGGTCCCCCTCTTGGAAGCAGCCCTTCCTTCCTCGACAGCTGAAGGAGAGGCCGGCGGTGAGTGGAAAGAGTGCATTGTAGGGCAGGCAGGGGTGCTTTCCTATTTCAGAGAGGGAAAAGGTGGCCAACATGTATTTTTCCCTTCACAGCACACATAATATAATAGGAGAAATAGGTTCTGTTTACTGGATCAACTAGTCGTAAAAGAGACTAGAACTGTGTAGGGATCCCTTCCCCTGAGGTCAATCATTCCTTCTCTCTCTCTCACACACACACACGCCCAACAAGCTTCAGCTGAAGCAGGGCCCTCCAGTCCAAAACTATCCGGCATGCGCTTAAAGCCCCTTTGACTTGCGAGGTGTTCACAGCCCAATCCCACACAGTTTTACTTCTAAAGCAGTCCCACTGAATCCAATTGCTCTTGCTCCCAGCCAGGGTGAAGGTGCACAGGATTGCAGATTGATACGCCTGGCGCACCTGTATCTTCTAAAAGGAAGGGGATTGGGGGAAAATGACGTCCCCCCGCCTGAGTTGCTGGAAAGCTGTTGGCTCAATTTCCCACCCCTCTAAAACTTTGAGGATCGGGGATTGGTTACAAGCTGCAATACAGTAGGAGGGCAACTTCTAGGCTTAACCCTTTCCTTCTTGCCTGCCCTTACTGTTTTTAACCAGCAATCGCCTTGCTACAAATGTCCTGGCCCAGCACAATCACTTTTAGGGCCCTGCCATAAGGTTCCCAATTGGGCCCCACATTTGCAAATGCCAGCCCTGTCTGTACCTCAGTGACATCTTAGTCTGTGCACTGTCGAAAGAACAGTGCACATGGAAACAACTCTAACATGCTTGTGGTGGCATGGGTTCATCGTTAATCTCGAGAAGAATGTACTAGAACCCATACAAGTCATCACATCTGGAAGTTCAGATAGATTCGAAGCAGTTTCTGATGCATCCTACAGAGGAGCAGGTGGACAAATTCAATCCCCAATGAGGAAAGTAGTGACATCAGAATCCATGGATCTGGACTTCCGGGAAGGGTGACTTCGCTTGTGCCTGCTTTTGAGACGGGCTCCCGCCGCAGAAGAAGCTTATTCAGATATAAATCAGTCAGAACATTTTTTTTTTGACTGATGAAATTTCTCCCGGGCAGGGAGAAACGTAGAGATCAACCTCAAAAGCCTGTTTTTGTTGGGAGGACTGGATTTCATTAATTTATGAGAAAAGGTCCAGCCAGCAATGCCGGACGGACTTCCGAACAAGCTCTATCTGATTAATGCGATACGTTTATCTTTTCTTCAAAGAGAAAACGGACTAACAGGCAAGCACCCTTCTTTCTATTATTTTTTTTACTTGGTTTAAATTGTTGCAGCAAAAAGAGATTTGTCAAATGAATCAGCTTTAAAGAACTTCTGGGTGAGCTATAACTCTTCTCTGTTATTCATGAAATTAACAGCTTATCTCTGTTTCTATTGCAAAAAGCTGTCCTGGAAGTGCATTCTAAAGATATAAACAGAAGAGGGATTTCTATTCCGAGGAACATTATATTGTCTGGGACTATTCTCTTTTTGGTCTATTTTATTTTGACGAATCTGCTTCTTCACGACGCCACTAACTGTTTTGATGCTGGGAACTAAATTTGTTTTGTATTCTTGAACATAGAGAGATAAGGCAGGCTGCTCTGTTTATACTGTGATGTCATAAAGCCTGGAATATTAACCCAATTGTTGCTGAAATAAGAAGTGGTTCTTCTTTATTTTTGTTTTGTTTTGTTTTCGTGGTTTTAAAAATGGCAATCAAGAAAGTGGCTGAGAATCTGGAAGTAATTATGTTTCAGAAAATAATGGATGAGATTGAGATAACGAAACAAACCCTGCGACAGGGCAGTAAGGAGCTGAAAATGGAACTGAGCAAAATGACGCAGGAGCTTAAAGAAATAGGGGATCCTGTGAGAGAGGAGAATGAGATCAGAGATGAGAAAAGAAAAAATAAAGGGAAGATACAAGCCCTGGAGATTGGAACAAATGTGGAATTGGAAAAAGATCTGGAGTTTATGGATATTAGAAATAAAATCTACTGTTTGGAATTTAACGTTATCTCTGAAGAAATTAATGAAGATATTAGAGATAAAGTTATCAATGGCTTGGATAATCTTCTGGACTGGAATGATGTGATGGAGCTTGATATAGAGAAAATCTATGGAATTAACTGCAGCCATGTGACAATGGAAAAACTCTCAAGAGATGAGCCAGTGCATTCTGTAAAAAAGAAGAACAGAGATATGACTTTACAACAATATTTCAGCAACTTATTCAGAATTGATGGCAAGAAAATATTTGGGATAGAAGAAATTCCCATCAGACTCTTATTATATGACTATGGCTATGACAGCAAGATTATTATGGAATACTGATAATGGAAGATTGGACACTGAAATTACTGGACTTAACAGGACTATTGAAGATGGAAGATGGAATTAATATGGATAATGGAATAATGGCTATTGAAATTATTGGACCTAACAGATTTTGATGAGATGGATTAATCGATATGTTTATTTGGACTATGGTTATGACAATAAGATTATTATTATTATTAACGAGATGGATTAATTGACATGTTTATTTGGAGAAAAATTGATAGATATATTTCTTAAAGAATTGAAACCTCTCTTTGACTTTTTGTGGAAAGAATAAAGTAATGTTTATGAGATTTGATGATTAATTAAGATAACTACTGGAGGAAAGTGATTTTATAATATAATTTAAGAGACAGGATTGTTATATATTGTAGACCTATAACTGATTTGATCTGTGACAAATGGGAAGTCAACATTTTATTTTTTTGTTTAATCATTTTTGTTTTGTTTTGTTTTTTGTCTTTGAATGTTTTATGATTTTGTTTTGTTTGTTTTATGAAAATTTGAATAAAAATTATTGTAAAAAAAAAAAAGAATCCATGGATCTGATGGAACTGGCCAAGCTTCAGGTTATAATGGTCTCCTGCCAGGAATTGGTGAACTGGGCACATATGATGTGAAATTAAGAATTTTTTGTCTCAACATGCACTTGTTTACATTGAATTTCATTTGCAATTTCGCCAGCCATACACTCAGTTTGGAGAGGTCCTCTTGGAGCTCTTTGCAAATCCTTTTTGTGTTAATGAGTCTGAACAACTTTATATTATCAGCAAATTTGGCCACATCATTGTTTATCCATAACTCTAGGTTGTTTATGAACAAGTGAAAAGGCACAGATCCCCTTACCAGTCCTTGGGGGACTCCACTTTCTACAGCCCTCCACTGAGAGAACTGTCCATTTACTCCTACTCTCTTGATTCCTGTTTCCTAGGCAGTTCCTGATCCACAAGATGATTTCTCCTCTTATTCCATGTATGCTAAGCTTAGTCAGGAGTCTCTGAGGAGGTACCTTATCAAAAGCTTTTTGAAAGTCCAAGTGCACTATGTCAACTGGATCACCTCTATCTACATGTCCCAAAGAAGTCCCTTTGCAGAGGCCATGCTGGTTCTTCAGCACAGCTTGCTCTTCTATGTGCTTGGCTATTTTACCTTTAACAATGCTTTCCACCACTTTCCCCAGAACAGGCATTAAGCTAACTGGTCTATAATTTCCAGAAACCCCCCCCGGATCCAAACTGGTGTTACATTGGCCACTTTCCAATCCTTAGGTATGGGGTGGATCTTAAGGGCAAGTAACATATTTTCGTTAGAAGATCAGCAATTTCATATTTGAGTTCTTTGAGAACACCCAAGTGGATGCCATCTGGACCTGCCCATCTGTCAGTTTTTATTTTATCTATTAGGCCTAGAACTTCATCTCGTGTCACCTCTATCTACCTCAGTACCTCAGCCTCCCTTCCTACAAAAGTTCAGGCACAGGGACCTGCCTTATATATTCCAGTGTGAAAACAAATGCAAAGAATTCATTCAGCTTCTCTGCAATCTCCTTATCCTCTTTAAGCACAGTTTTGACTCCGTTATCATCCAAAGATCCAACCGCCTCCCTAGACGGTCTACTGCTACTAATATATTTAAATAATCTTTTGTTGTTGGTCTTTATGTTTTTAGCGATGTGCTCCTCAAATTCTTTTTAAGGATCCTTTATTGCTTGCTTGCATTTCTTTTACCAACATATGTGTTCCTTTTGGTTCTCCTCATTTGGATAAGACCCATTTTTTGAAGGAAGATTTCTTGCCGCTAATAGCATATTTGACTCTGCTCATTAACCATGCTGGCGTCTTCTTGGCCCTGGTAGTACCTTTCCTGATCTGTGGTATACACTCCACTTGAGCTTCTAATTTTGTGTTTTTAAACAACTTCAAAGCTTTTTGGGGTGATTTGACTTTGCCTTTCACCTTCCTTTTTACCAATCCCCTCATTTTGGGGAAATTTCTGCTTTTGAAGTCAAATGTGACTGTGTTGGATTTTCTTGGCAAGTGGCCATTTACATGTATGCTTAATTTAATAGCACTATGGTCACCACTCCCAGTAGATTAAACAACACCGGCATCTCCCACCATGTCATGGGTGCCACTTAAGATTCAGTCCAGGGTCACCACCCTTCTGGTCAGTTCCATAACAAACTGTTTTAGGGAATATTTAGGGTATCTAGAAATTTTACTTCTGTTTTGTATCTGAAATACATATGTAGCCAGTCTGTGTGCCCATTACTACAACATTTCCTCCTTTGGATGCTTCCTTGTCTTTCATTCTTCATCTCAAGATGACTGTTTTGATCAAGGGGGCGATAGCACTTCCCCAGTGCTAAATTACTCTTGGGGCCCAGTATCACCACCCACAATGATTCTGTGGAGGAGTCTGTCCCTATTGGAATTTCTGGCTTGCTGAAGTCAATGCCCTCTTTGATATACAGAGCAACACCACCCCTAGTATATCCTTCTGTATTGATATACAGAGATAACTGTGTCCCACTGTTTCTCCCCCTTCCACTCGGTTTCTGTTATGCCCACTATATCAATGCTGTCTTCAAAGACCAAGCACTCTAGTTCTCCCATCTTGGCTTGGAGGCTTCTGGCATTAGCATATAAACACTTGTATACTATGTCTCTCTTCAAGTGACTTTGGTGCTTGTATTTTGGCCTGTAGTGCTTTGGCCTCTCTGAATAGCTATCCTGTGCCCCTACACTCACAATACCTAGTTCTACACTTAGCCCATTTAAATTTTCATAACTTTTTTCATCTTCATCCCAGAGGAGAGATTTGTTTTAAACAGGACCCTCCTCAGCTCCTGTCAGCTTTCCCCCTGCCATCAGTTTAAAAGCTGTTCTGCTGTTTTTATTTTAAGCATCAGCAGTCTGGTTCCATCGCAGTTCAAGTGGAACCTGCCCTTTTTGTACAGGCCCGACTTGTCCCAAAATGTTCCCCCGTGTCTAAAACATCCAAACCCCTCCTCCCAACCCCATCATCTCATCTACGCATTGAGATTACAGAGCTCTGTCTGTCTAGCTGGCCCTGCATGAGGAACCAGTAGCATTTCAGAAAAAGCAACCTTGGAGCTACCTGGCTTTCAACATCCTACCTAGCAAGCTAAATTTGGGTTCCAGGACCTCACAACCACATTTCTCCATGTCATTGGTGCCAGCGTGAACCACGATCACTGACTCCTCCCCATCACTATCAGGCTGTCTAGATGAAGGGCAACCTTCACACCAGGCAAGCAATTAACACTGCGATCTTTGCATCCATCATATACCCAGCTATCTATGTTGCTAATGATCGAATCTTCCCCTACCAGGATCACTCCAAACCCAGAGAAATATCCTCAGCATGAGAGGATAGCTACCCATTCCCCAAGGAATGGGTCCTTCTTAAGGGATTGTTTCCCTCTTTCTCAGCATGATGCTCTCCTTCCCCAAGACCCTCATTCTCCATGACAACACGGGAGCTATGGGGGAGTGGAAGAGAGCTACAATGTCCCTTAAGGGGTCATACATCAACCTCTCTGCCTCTTTTTTCAAGTCAGCCACCTTGTCCTCAAGGGGAAAAACAAATTGCACCAAGGACACCCCCATGACTTCTGTCCAGACAGTGCAAAACAGTGGAAAGCCTCACACACAGAGACACACAGACAGACACACACCTCTGCTGGCTTCCTACCTGCATACTTGGTTATGTAGTTTATTGAGTTACTATAGTATCTTAAATTTAAGTTTTCTTTAGGTCAAGGAACGGACAGGCAGAATGGTGTGCCCTGGCCTCACTGCCCTACTGCCAAACTCGCTCTGCTGCTTGACACTTTGTCAAGTGGGGCTATCTCCAGCTTGAGGAGCTGCTTGGTCTTGGGTGGTCTTGAACATTTCTGTCTTCTCAGGGAACAAAATAAGTAGCAATAGAATGTATACAGTACAGTTTCTGTGAAAGAAGGTAACATTCTCAGTTTGGTTTTCAAAACATCACACAGACCCCATGAACAGCAGAAATTCTGTAAGGCAAGTCAAAAAGAATACATGTTGAGAAAAAGTCCCAGGATGTAGAGAAGCTAAGGAAGAGACTGAAGGAAGGATTAATATCAACAGGAAAGTGAAACACAGGAACATTAATTAGAGGTAAGTAGAGGAGGCAGCATCTAAGGAAATCTTACAGAGGTGTAAGCCGCCCTGAGTGCCCTATTATAGGGTAGAAAGGCAGGATAGAAATATTTTAAAATAAATAAAATAAATAAGATGGCGAGCCTGTGGCCCTCCAGATGATGTTGGACTTCAACTCCCATCCTACTTGGCCATTGGCTATGCTCACTGGGGATTAATCTGAGATAAAAGTCCAACAACATCTGGAGAGCCACATTTACTGACATCAGCACTTAATTAGCACATATCTAAATCTGATTGGCTACATGGCATTGTGACATCCAGCGCATGATACCTATTTAGCAGCTCCCTCCCAAATCACTATTTCCAAGGTAAACACAAAATATAGGGGGAAATTGACTCCACAGCTGAACCAGTGTCTTAAAATGTCATACTGTAAAGAGCAATTTAAAATGGGCAATTTTAGGGCAATGGAAAGTGGTGAGTCGAGATAGTTGCTAGCCCTTCCCCTTTTGCGCCCGCAACCCACTTCCCTCCGGACATCTTTCAGCCACCCAGGCTTACCTCTAGTCTTTAAGCCTTGCTGAAAGTAACATGGCTGCTGCCTCCTGCTCCTCCACTTTGAACTGCACCCACCTCTCCTTTATATCTCTGTATCAGACTCAGGCCAGTTCAAGGCATTTTGCTGCTGAGGCAAAAGATTAGATTACACATCCCCCACCCTCAATTCCACATACAGCAACCAACTGAATTTGTGGTTGAAACTTATATCAACATTTGTAATTGAACAGCATCTTGCACCACACCTGAGGAAAGCAGGTGAGCTGCATGGCTCCATGCCTCTCTCCACGTCAGCCACTTGAGGCACCTGCCTCACTGTACCTAATGATACAGCTGGTCCTGAGGGTATTTTTAGTTGAATAATGGACTCAAGTTACTGAAGCCAGATTTCAGCTGAACATCAGAGAAAGCATCCTAACTGTTAGAGCAGTACAACAATGGAACCAATTACCTGGGGAGGCGGTGGGCTCTCCAACACTGGAGGCCTTCAAGAGGCAGCTGGACAGCCACCTGTCGGGCATGCTTTTATCTGGATTCCTGGATTGAGCAGGGGTTTGGACTGAATGGCCTTATAGGCCCTTTCCAACTCTACTATTCTGTGATTCTATTTAGGAAAGTATGGGAAAGGTTAGGTTACAATAGAAATACAAAATGTGGATGGAATCCCCCTTAGTATCTACCCTTTCCTTAAACATAAATTTAGAACTTTGAGCTGGATAACTAATGGATTCACCTTAACAGTGTTTAGGATCTGGGTTAATTGTGCAGCATTATTGACACCTCCAGTCTCATTCGCGTACAGATTCATCCAACATTACACAGTAAATGCAGGGCATATAATATTGAGGCATGGAAAGATAAAGTGTTGTTTAATCTGAAAGACTTTTATAAAAGTGGTAATCCCTTGTCTGAAGGAAGAGATGAAAGAAATTCTGGATGATGTTCCCCCACCCTGTCTGTTATGGGCTTAACTGAATTCATTCTTCCATAGGCAAATTATCAACAAAAATGCAAGAAGGCAGTTAAAGCAACTTGAAAGGATGGTGCTTGGTGGTAACAATATATCTGAAGATCGAGTGTCTGCCCTATATAAAATAATATGGGTGAAGTCCTGATCTCAAAAACATGTGGGAATAGGAATGTTATGTCCAAATAGGAGATGCAGAACGGAACCAACTTTGGGATGCACCCACATTTATAACTACATTGGCACAGGATAGGGAATTGGGTTTTTAAAATGTCAATAAATGGTATCTCACACCACTTAAATGTTCTCTTATCAGTGCTGAAGCTTCCTCTTTGTTGGAGGGGGTGCCAGGTGGTTGGCACCTTCTGGCACAAGTGGTGGGAATCTCCTAGGATAAAAAAAAAATGGATGGAGGTTTTTGTAGAAGCTAGCTTAATTATCAAACAATAATTACTTCCTCACCACAGCTGGCCCTCTTGAGTTTGTTTTTAGAAAAAGATAATTATCTGCATAATCTTTTAGCAGGTGCTAGAATTACTGTTGCCAAACACTGGAAGAATTTTAACACAAACAATGTGGAATTCTGATAGAAAAAAATCAGCAAACAGCCTTGTTGGAAAAATAACAGTAGGGCCCACTCATATGGCAGGTTCCGTTCCAGGCCCCCGCTGAAAAGTGAAAACCGCCGGAAAGTGGGGCCCTACTCAGCTGTAGCATGGGAGCTCTCTGCGCTCCAGATGATCACGGGATCAGCTGGAGCGTGGGGAGCTCCAGCCACTGCGCTCCAGCTGACAGCAATCAGCTGGAACACGTGAGCTCCCCGCACTACGGCTGATTGCACGCTACAGCTGATCAGATGGAGTGCGCGATCAGATGGAATGCACGAGCTCCCTGCACTACAGCTGATTGTACGCTACAGCTGATCAGCAGGAGCGCAGGATCAGCTGGAGCGCGGGGAGCTCACGCTCTACAGCTGATCCCTGTCAGCTGGAGCACAGTGGCTGGAGCTCCCCGCACTACAGCTGATTGCCCCACTGGTGCCACCATATTAGCGGAACACCGACAAGCGGGGCCCTACTGTAATGCAAAATTGAAAATAGTGATAAATCAAGGCATGAGAGATACATTTGCAGACGTTTGGTTTAATTTTATTGAACGTACAAACAATCATTACTAGATTGTAGCTTGTATAACAGCAATATGTAATAATTTATATTTATTATACAACGAGGTCTTCTATGGAGGTTTGAATGTCATGAAACAGAAGAGTTTTGAAGTTAACTGCCAGATATTTAAATATGAGACTCCTGTCTTACATAGTTAACACACACACACACCTACAACAATTTTATATTGCATGTAGTATACTTTGTCCATGAATGTATGTGCAATTGCTTTTGATGTCTTGTTTCTATTGCTTATTTAGTATTACTGGAGTAACTCCAAAATGTATCTACAAATTGGATATGGCCAAATTTCAATATTTTTTTTCCACAAAAGGAAGCATTTAGTAAAAAGATATCATGTATTTTCTAAAGTGATACAATCCAGGAACAGTGTTATCATGTGAGTTCTTATTTGTATAGACAAGCTTTTAGATTACCTTTGTGTCATGCTTTACTGTATATCTCAACATTGTTACTCTGCCAGGCATTGGTTATTGATAACTATTTATTAATTGAATTTGCTAGTAAATACAGGTTTCTGAAGATGTAACTATCTTGTAAAAGTCAGAAAACAGTGTTTTTAGCATAATTTGGGCATGATGGGGGGGAAATTGGGTTCCACGCTTAATTTTGATGCGTTGATGTTCTAATGGGTTGTTTATAGTGGTTTCTTAATTTAATAAATATTCACTAATAGGCAAAAAATCTTGCAGTTTAAGAGCCAACAGATATTTCTAGCAAACTTAAAAAGCAGGGGAATTGGGCAGCTATAGTGAATGCACCAGGGGAGCAGGAGACCTGACCTCCTCTCTGAGGTATTGTACTGCCCTACAATTCTGTAAAAATGCAGATACAATTTGGGTTGGTCTTTCACAGTGCAATCCACTTCCTGTGTAGCTTGGAAGAATTTGGTAGCGTGATCTGCAGCCTCAGATTATGTTGCCTAGGAGTCCATGCAGGCAAATACCTTGTCAATGAACAGCTGGGCAGTCTGGTTGGTAGATGCCAGGCCTTGTCCCATTTTGGTCAGTGTATCCACTATAAGTAAAGATACTGTTCCCTCAAGGGAGCAGAAGCTTGACAGTAAAGAAAATGAAGATGTTAGGCCATGGTCCTTGGCAATGGCTGACGCAGACTCTGTGGTCGGAATGCAGCATCTTGCTGAGTGCACATATTGCAAGACTGGACATGGTGCTTGACATCCCTTCAGAGAGTTGACTACCAGAAGGAATGAATCAGGAACTTAAGCATTTTCACATACCAATTGTTCTGCAGTGTGAGTGTCATAGGATTGATAAAGGACCTGGAGCCTCAGTGAACCTTCAGGGATGTAGAGCTTTACATGTTGGAATAGCAACCATCTCATTCATGAACTGAGAATGAATCATCATCTGGTCTCTGGAACATAGCAGCATATGGGTCAGTTGATAGGGCTCTCTGAACTTGAAAAACGAAGTCCTTATTTACTGCCTTTTGAGGAAATTAGCCGATTAACATTGGTGACAGAGAGGGATTTATTCTTCCATGATAGGCTGTGATAAGCCTTTGTTGGTATGAACCTATGAACTGGAATTGAATGAAGAATAATGCCCACCAAGCTTGATGGATTTTCAATCATTTCATGGTTTCTAGAGTCCTACAGTCAGTGAGTTCCAGACTAGGATGTTGAGCTGCTCCAAGATGTTACCATAATTCTGCAGAAGCCACATTGCTGGCTACCAGCTCCCAGTTTCCCAAATGCCATAGTTTCTTTTAGCATAGCTTAGTTGCCAAGAGTAAAAGGCACAGATGGAGAAGCCTGACTGGATGCATGAACTTATACTACAAATGGATAATTCAGGTCAGGGTGCACCAAGATTGCAGCAAAGATAAAAGGCCGCTATTAGCTGATCAAATAGCCATAGGCACACAACTGCTATAACCGGGTCCACTTTTTCAAGGGTGATGATGGACCCCCATCTCTAGGGTGATGGTATACCCTAGGAATTTCACCTCTTGGTCAAAGGCACATTTCTCTAATTCAGCATACATCTGGTGCATCTGTCACCGCTGCTCCAAACAACCTGTTTGTTAAGCATTCGTTCCTATTTGCTTACACAAAGCATAAACAAAGGATTTATGATGTCTTCTCTTTATTGTGAATTTAGTCTGATTTGTTTGCAAGTAGGTTATACATCTTCCCATCAATTGATTGTTATCCTACACTTTTTAGTGCATTTCTTCGTCACTTTCCTAACTGCAAGAAGTCCACTTTTTTAATGGATTTATTTTGCCACAGCATTTTAATCCACTTGAATTGTGCTAACCAAAATTAAATCATTCCCGCAAAATAGTGACAATCTGGAGGAGACTGAATGGAAGTGGTATATATATCCTTCTTGGTTTTCAGGAAAGAAAATGACATCTGGGTAAGCTGTCACAAATTGATCTACATAGTCCCCAAGCACAAAGCACTGGAATGTTGCAGAGGCATTGCAAAGGCCAAATGACATCACTAGATGTTCAAAATGGCTGTAATACATACGGAATGTCACCTTCCACTTCTCCTCACCACCACCATTGGAGCAGGGGGAGACTATAGCTTCTAGGTGTATACTCATTTCTTCCCCCTTGGGACACTGGTTGTTTGTTTCGCTGCATGTTTCCAGGTTGTGGTCTTGCAAGGCAAAAGTGCTCATGAATGTTTGCCCAGCAGTGGTAATGGTTCAAGTAGAGTGCCTGGCCTTTGCAGGTGAGGGTAAGTACCTCCCCTGTATGTGGAGGATGCTGCTTCCCATGCTGCAGTAGGAGGAAATAGTGCTAGAGCAATGCAGTTTTGGCAGGACACAGTATAGTCATATGGCAAAGGTGGGGTGTGTGTATGGGTGTGTGTCAGAGAGTCATGTGACATTGCACCAAGTATTCCCCTTTTTCTTTTCTTACCTCTGTGAGGCTGCTTTGTCCTAGCACCCCCAGTTGTTGGAGTGGAGTGGAAGCTGCCTGTTTGTGCCATGAGTTAGAGGCAGGGTACTTTTTTGGGTTCTAAGAGGAGAAATGATGGCAATGTGTGCAAATTCCCACATGTGCTGAATTGCCCCCTTTTTGTGAAAATCGCTATCTGACATGTGCCCATATTTCCCATCACTTGTGTTCCTCCTTGTGAGCTCTGTGTGTGGCGACATGAAGCCAGAGATATATAGCCTCATGTTGTGGGCCTCTGTCACAGGAACAAAAGAAGCTACCTTCTCCTGAGTCAACAATGACTGGCAGGAAGTGGTAGAGCAGTTTTAACCCCCTCCATTGAAGTAAATGGGAGGGCAATTTCTTACACCAGCCCCAAACCTAATGTAAAGCTCTGTCATTGACATGGCCATGAAATGAAAGGGGCACAGGCAGAGCTTAGAAAAGTTACTTTTTTGAACTACAACTTCCATCAGCCTAATCCAGTGGCCATGCTGGCTGGGGCTGATGGGAGTTGTAGTTTAAAAAAGTAAATTTTCCAAGCTCTGGGTATAGAATGTGGTGTATGGGAGCCCTGCCCATAACTCCACCCCATCTTTTCCTGCTTCCAGATATAATTTTGCAAGAAGAGCATATTGAGGGAGGAGGGCCTTCTCCAGTGTAGATGAGATGCATGGCTACGTCACCTCAAAAAGGATATTGTAGAGCTGGAACAGTTTTGGAAAGGGGCAACGAAAATGATCAAGGGGATGGAGCAACACCCTTATGAAGAACAGTTGCAATTTGGGACTTTTTAGTTTAGAGAAAAGGCAAGTAAGAGTTGTATAAGGTATAGGTGTATAAAATTATGCATGGTATGAAGAAAGTGGATAAAGAAAAGTTTTTCTTCCTCTCTTGTAATATTAGAATTTGGGGACATCCAATGAAGCTGAATGTTGGAAGATTCAGGACAGACAAAAGGAAGAACTTTTTCACACAGTGTGTAGTTAAACTAAACAGTGATGGCCACCAACATGCATGGCTTTAAAAGAGGATTAGACAAACTCATAGAGGATAAGGCTATCGATGGTTACTAGCCACAATAGCTATGTTCTGCACTTTTGGAGACAGGATGCTTCTGAATACTAGTTGCTGAGAATCACAGATGAGGAGAGTGCTGTTGTACCGAGGTTCTGCTTATGGGTTTTCCCCAGGCATCTGGTTGGCCACTGTGAGAACAGGATGCTGGACTAGTTGGGCCTTTGGCCTGATGCAGCAGGCGGTTCTTTTGTTCTTATGCCACTGGCATAGCTCCACATTTTCCATCTAATGGGGCTTATGCCAGTTTCTAAAGCTCTTCAGCCAGTGGATCTGGAGCATAGGATTGCACCCTACATCTGATGCCATTTTCAGATCTGTGTCAGTGTAAAGTAACAATATTGTAGAAAATATCTATATGAGCAGCCTTCTGTATTGGTGTTGGGTGGTAGAGAGGGTAGAAATAGGCCACTCCGTTGCAGTTCAGACAGAAGATCAAGAATATCCAATTAATTTAAACTATTTTACACAAAAACACTTAGTTTGTTGCAGCAAAAACAAACAAGTCTTTTGGTGCCTTGAAAACGAAATTTATTATGGCATCAGCTTTCGTGGATTAGAGCCCATTTTATCAGACGCATAAAGGGTTGTCTTCAGGTGGCAGGACACAAGCAGATGTGTGTATAGAGAGAGAAATGCGAACAGTGAAGCTAGATGGAAATGAAATGCAAATACACCCTGTGACATTTATGTTAAAGCATAAAAGTATGCAAAACAAGCAAAGGAAGCAATCTTTACCAGTGTTGATTCTTCAACATACAATTTGGGCGTCCAAGACTTTTTGAATGTATTTATAAAAGGCATTTTTTTACATGGAGCTAAAAATGACAGTTTTCAATTTCCCTGGAACATTTATTTTGGTAGTGGTCTTTGATAGTATTTTTGGTGAAACAGCATTATTCTCCTTTTAAAAATTATTGCCATCATGGAGGTGTGAGAAATTCTCATTACATACTTTGCAAGATACTGATCAACACCAGGTTACTAATACTACTAAAGTGTGCTGTGTTCTTTAGGTAGATAAGATCAGAAAAATCAGATATTGCTAATCACTTTTTCCTGTTGTTTTTGCAAACAAGACAGACAGACAGACGGTGAAGCAAGACTTGATGTGTTAATACACTGTTCTCTTTATTAGTTCCCTATATGACAGATTTGGCATGCAAATAGAGGTGGTGTCAAACAGTTTCAAATAAGCTGAGCTTTTCCAGACTTGGATGGCTGGTATGTAACTGGTAACTAATTGTCTTTCTATTATGCCTGCAGCATGGTGATGCAGTCCATGACCTACTCCTGGATGTCATTACCTGGGTTGGCATTCTCCTGTCCCTCGTCTGCCTCCTGATCTGCATCTTTACTTTCTGCTTCTTCCGTGGGCTCCAGAGTGACAGAAATACTATCCATAAAAACTTATGCATCAGTCTGTTTGTGGCAGAGCTTCTCTTTCTTATTGGGATCAACAGGGCGGACCAGCCGGTAATTATCCAGTTAGAAACACTGAAGTCTGTTCCTTGCCTCTGGTCAAGCAATAAAGCATCACTGTATCCTCCATGAAGCTAAATCACCTCCTACTAACCATGATAATTAAATGGCGTGCCCATGATTACAAAACATCCCAAAGCCACCTTTATTAGGACCAACTAAAATGTCACACGTAAGTAATGAACTAGCTTTCAAGTGCTCTAATTCAGGCTGAATGTTAAGTGAAACAGGAAGTGGAGAGAAAAAGCTTGGCATGGTGTTAGCATACTGGGGGCTGCTGGGACAAAGAAACAAATGTAATCCTCCAGTTTTTTTAAGATTCCTCTGCTGGACAACTAAATTTGGTATTCTCCAAAAACACTAAAAAAAAACATTGATAGCTTGTAGGTCCATGGAGGGGGGGATCTAAAAGCCAAACTAAGGTAATATCTTTATTACGACCACCTAAAATGTCCCAAAGTATGAGCAGTCTTAGCTTTCCAGGAAACATCTTAAAACTGGGAGAAGATGGTCCTTTGTCACCTGTACATAGGACTTACCTTTGGGAGGTTACCTGATTTCCAACCACTAGGAAATATTGCTGATTGATCTAGTGAACCACCTAAAATTCAGCTTTGCTCATACACATGAAAAGGATTTGGGGATTGTAATTATATATGAAAACTGTCTCAGGATTATAGGATATTACCAGCTGAACATGTCAGCAAGTGTGATGGAACTTTTAAAAAAAAGCTAATATGATTTTAAGTTGCTTTTTATTAAATTTATATCCTGCCCTTCCTCCCAAAAGGAGCCCAGGGTAGCAACAAAAGAACTGTCGTTTCCAAGTCACAGCAAGTAATAGTTCCACTTTATTCTGTACAAGTCAGACCTCTTGGAATACTGGGTCCATTTCTGGATACCACAAGAATGGAGACAAAATGAAACTGATTCAGGGCAACAAAGATGATTGGCAGTTTAGAAAACCTTTGAGGAAAGATTGAAAGAACTGTGAATGTTTAGCCTGGAGAGGAGACAAGGAAAAGGCACGATAGCACTCTTCAGATACCTCAAGGCTAGTTTCATAAAAGAGGGCAAAGGCTTGTCTTCTGCTGCCCCGGAAGGTTTTGAGTTACAAGAGGGTAGATTTCAGTTTAATATTAGGTGGAACTTTTTAATAGTAAGAAGTTTGATAATCAGACCTATTACTTCAGGGACCTCCCAAGACATCTTCCAAATAAAGGCAGCTCCGGATTTCCTGCATCAAGCAGAGTATTGGACTAGATGGTCTACAAGGTCCCATCCAACTTGGTAACTGTGTGATTCTAATATAAAGACTGCTAGGTTGTTCTTTACTGGCCTATGTATTCCAATCATTGTTACAGGCAGCTCTATATAACTGCAAGATTTTACTCTTTTAAAAAGAAAGATTCTGTCCCAGTAGCCCTCTGTGTAATATGAAATCTGTTTTGCACCTAGCAGTCTAATCTAATTAACAGTGTGATCCTTTGCAATAGGATGAGTGCAATAGGAATGCAACCTAAGTATGCCTAACAACTCATTGCCTCTATTTTAAGACTATTACAAACTGCAGACTTTTGGGTTCCAGCATCAAGCCCTGCCTTTTCTCTCCTCTACCCACCCTCACCTCGATTTTGTTTCGTATCCAGCCTGAAGAAGAGTTCTGGAGAACCACTTTGCGACATTTTAGTTTGTCCTAATAACACTGTGGCTTTTGGATTTTTTGAATGGACCAACACAGCTATATAATCAATGATTCAAACATGTATACTGGTCCAAGAGTAGATAAACATATACCATTTTCAGGATTTGAAAATTATAATTCAGTGATAGTGTTATGGCCTGATTGCATCTGCTAAATGCTGCCTTGGAGAATGTTTCACCTCTGTGCTCTATGTACCAAATGCAAACTCAAATTATAAGCTGAATATACTGCTAATTGTTATATGGAAATAATATATGGAATAGTAAAAAATAAAAATACTATTACGTAGAACTGTTGGACTAAGTGATATCAAAGCATTCTGATACCAAACAGAATGTTATTTTGTGCCAGAGTCTGTACTAACATACTGAAGTGTGGCAGAAGTGTCAGCCTGTCATTTTGTTTTATGATTAGTGGTATGCAAGCCCCCCCTCCTTGTGAGCCCTGAAAGCCACTTGGGCTTTTTGAGCATTCCCGTCAAACTCTCAAAGCATTCAAGGCATTTTACAGTTTGACCCACCTGCAAAAGCTAAAGGCACAAAGTGATATGTTTGCTAAATATTTTCAGAATTAAATCTCTCAAATGCCACTGGTTCGTCAATGCAGTTTGGAGAGATGTCCAGGGCGCTATCTGGTCATGTTTTATATGGAAAAAAAATCAATGGCTGCATCCTATGGATGCAGGTTTCGGTCACCTTACATCCTGTGGAGGTGTGGACAAAGTGCTTGGAGTGGTATGATCCATATCCTATTTCTCCAGTTTTGCCCTTTACAGTTTTGCTGGACAGGAGGGGAGTGGCTGGGATGTGTGTGTGTGTGCCCCTTTACAAGAGGGAGTGGGCCAGACCACTCTGGAAGAGGTGGTTGAGGCTGCTCCTGAAAGAAGAATTGTAATAGCTTTTAGCCAGTTGCCAATATCTCCTTCTTGAGCAAGGTGCTCTTGTGGGTGGTGATAGATTTACTTCAGGCACTCTGTGATGTAACTTTCTCTGGATTTTTCTGATAATGAAAGTGCTTCTGTCATTATCATCACCAATAGTTTCCAGACAAGTGAAACTCCAAGCATCTTACAGAAAAATTAAAAACAAGTGTAAAAACAAGGATAAAAACAACATAAAATACACCAATAATATATAGAAAAAGAGCAGATCCAACTCAGCCCCACTCCACTAAAAGAAATAAACAGAAAATTAAGGTCCAAATGCCTGGGGAGAACAAGAATGTTTTTGCCTGGCACCTAAAAAGAGATAGTTCTTATGAATGGCCTGGGCTGAAAGCAGGATGGAGGTGTGCAACCCTGCTTGTTGTCCTAAACCTCTTGACAGCCTTCAGTATTCTGGCAGGCTGGCTCCAGGTTGAGGAGTGGGGTGCTCAGCAATATACTGCCACATGGGCCTCCCACTAGGTGCACTGCTGCAGCAGCCCCTCCTTCCACCTCCCTCTCTAGACAGAAGGCAGGCAGCAGTGGAAGCAGCCATCGCTAGCAAAAGGGGCATATCCAGGGACGCCTCATAAATGTAAATAGGAACACTCCTGAGCATGAATACCTTGGGGTAAAGCCAGAGGTGAGTTCTGCAGTGAATTGGTAGAAAATAGTGAATCAAGGGTGGGGATAATACAATTCAAACTATAAAATAAATACATGCAGAGCACTAACTGCAAATGGCAAAAACAGGCAAGGCAAGTTAAATAAAACCCATAATACTAAGGTGGTCACATGTCCTGCTTTACAGAGGACAGTCCCCTACTTGAAGGGCTGCCTGGCCCAAGTCCGGTTTAAATATAACCATAAGAAGTAAGAGCGGGGCCTTGAAGTTGCTCATCAACAGTTAGCGCCTGAACAGACTGAGCAGGCACACGGGTCAGCTCATCACAGTTTTCCCCACCATGATGAGGTGTACTGCATTTCTATTTAAATTATAGAAATCATTTCTAAATGTGGATCTAAACAAATACATTAGCGTATGCATATTTCATGCAAATCTGTGTCCTCTTTTGTCTCATTTCTTCGCGATTCGTTTCCTCTTTTTTGGCGATGCATAAGCAGCCACTCACTCTACAACAGGCATGGGGAGCCTTCTCTGCCTGGTGAAACAGATCCTTATCTCCCCACCCCAGAGGGCCTCATCTGACAGGTGGGCAGGGCCACTCACTTTTCAGTCACCTCACATCATAATGATGTCAGGTGATGCTGCAGTTTGAAGCCCCAAAGTCAGGACATCAAAGTGCAGCACGGGGCTGTTTGAAAGCCATTTTGCAGACCTCCTTGTGCTGCCCCTTGAACCTCTGAAAACCGGAGGTTTAAAGAGCAGTGCAGAGCTATTTGCAAAAGGGCTTTCAAACAACCCCATGCTGCACTTTGGCTATAAGCCAAACTGTTCAGTTTCACAGTTAAGGAACATTGAGGCACAGCAATAGGTAACTGACCCAAAGCCATTCAGTTAATCAGTGGCAAAGAAATAACAACACAACTTATTCATCAGTGCCAGGCCTATTTTATACTTAGGAACATAGGAAACTGGCATGTACTGAGTTAGACCCATTGGTCCGTCTAGCTCCATATTGTCAACACTGATTGGCAGCAGCTCTCTGGGGTTTCAGGCAGGAGTCTTTCCCAGTCCTACCTGGAGATACTGGGCTTGAATCTGGACTTTCTACATGCAAAGCGTATGAACTACCCCAGAGGTACTTCAGGAATGTGAGCTCAGAATGGCTATTTCAACTTACTTATTTATTTAGCAAGCAACCTATTAAATCTCTAAACATGGAAACACCCCAGTGGTGTACAAAAAAAAGGACAAAGGCATCATATAAAACAATTAAAAATCATAAAAGCAGAGTAAACAGTTTCAAACATATTCATAATTTTGGCTGTGGCCAAATAACCACAAGACTATACTAGAAAAGCCTGAGTGAAGAAAAAGCTTTTCAGTAGAGATATAAAATTTCCAGAAATTTTTAAGCCATGGGAAAAAACCCGCTTTTTTCCTGTTGTTGTTTTTTCCAGAAAAACATGGATTTTTTTGGAAAAATTGAAAAAATGCAATATTAGCACTTTTTACAGATTGAAAGTCACTTTGTTACTTCAAGAACATTACGTACAAGTTGGTTTGGCATAAAATTATCACATTTGGTATATTAAAAGTACATTTCATTCAATTACTACAAATTGAATTTACTTTTTTAAATTTTTACTTTTTTTGATAACGAATGGATCTACAAGATCCTGAACTGTAAGGAACACCTGAACTCTAAGGAACCTCTTTCGTTTTGCCAGTTTATGAGGAACAGGCAAAAACAATTAAAAAAAAAAACCATCAACATTAATAACAAAGAAAATTATTTATGTCTCCACTAGTCCTCCTGCCTGCTTTGATTCACCCTGCTATTGTTTCTATGGTAATCAACGTACAGAGAAGCCTGAAGGAAGGTCATAAGTATGGGCAGACTCCATCATCCACACTTTTGACACAGCTCAGCTCATACATAGAAACATAAAGTACATAAAACTAGCAGCTGCTGCAGGTGGAAACAGCTGTCGAAGAAAGAGGAGTAATTAGATCAGTGGAGACCATGGAGAGAGACAAAGGAGTATTTAATTCCTCTGGATTTTCAGAGGTCTCTTGTATAAGCTATTAGCCAGATCCACCTGTCTGGTTGCCACAGCCCTGTGCGCAGATTAGCAGGGAAGCTCTTCTTATACAATACTTTTTAAGTAGTTGGTAGACAATAACTGGACAGAGGTGCCAGGGAAGGCATCGCCTAGCAGCTAGAGGCCTTCCATCCCTACTATGCCATCAAAAGCTACCTTTTTCAATAAAGTGAGTGCACAAGGGCCTCCCATCTGCCCCCACCACACCCCCAGTTGTCTGTTTTCCCAACTGAACATTTTAGTCTTCCTAGGCTCTGGAATTCCCTTCCTAGGGAGGCAAGAATGGCCCCCTCCTTACAGTCCTTCCGTCGGCAGGTAAAGACTTTTTTATTCCAACAAGCCTTTGGAGCTGAAGGTTGCTAAGATCAGGGCTTGAAGAAGGTGCTGTATTGTCATTGTTTTAATTGTACTATTTTAAACTGAGATGATTTATTAAGTGTATGTTTGAATAGTTTTAATATTGTAAATAGTTTAATTTTATTTAATTTAGATTACTGTATGTTCTTAATTATATGTATTTTTATCTGGAAGCCGCCTTGAGGTCCAGTTTGGAAAATAGGGCGGGGTAAAAATAAAGATAATAAATAAATAAAATAAATAAAGTGCTCCAATCCCTTGTTTATTTTAATTGTTCTTTTCTGCCCCTTTTCCAGCTCCAGTGTACTTTTTGGAGCTGGGCCAACCAGAATCGTTCACAGTATTCCAAACATGGCAGCATCATATAAAAACCCTGTCCCTTCTAATAAACACTAATAGTAGGCTGGAATACTGAGGAAATGCACAGGGCCCCTCAATAAAACCCACAAGCCAAGCATCACTAAACAAAACTAATGGGGGAGTAAAGGGGTGGCAAAAAGTGTTATATGCATTAAATGCAAATATACTATGACTGAAAGCTGAGGGAGAGACCCTTCAGCACCATCCGTGCTTTATTATGCCCTTCTCTGTAGCCTTATAAAAACAGTATGTATGGGAGCAATGCCAAAAGGTTAGGGGGCCAGGCCCTCTCTGCTCTCCTTCTGACTTGAGTACTGACCAGTAACATAGAACAGAGATTCCTAAATATCTTTTCCAGCAGACCCCTTGACAATTGCTGATAGCCTTGGTGGACCACTGAATGATTTTTCTACCTGTTGTAGCAATTGTAATGTGCTGTGCTAGGCGCTGTATGGTTTTTAATTGTGCTTTTATTGTTTCTTTTATTCCTTCTATTGTATTTATTGTATTACAATTTGCAATGCATATTAGATACAATACAATGGAAGAAATGAAAGATGCCATTAAAATCCCCTTACAAATAAATACGAATACTTAATGCAGACATGCCACGGACCACCTGAATAAAACCTGAAAACCACTGGTGGCCCACAGACCCCAGTTTGGGAAACCATGGACATAGACGTTGCCTTTTATTTTGGTCACACTACACTGGACCGATATCATATTCAGATGACAAATAATTTTCTTTCTTTTTTCCGTTGTGTTTGTACTCTCCCAGATAGCCTGTGCTGTGTTTGCCGCCCTCTTGCACTTCTTCTTCCTCTCTGCTTTCACCTGGATGTTTCTGGAGGGAGTACAGCTCTACATCATGTTGGTGGAGGTCTTTGAGAGTGAGCATTCACGCAGGAAGTACTTCTACTTGGTTGGCTATGGCATGCCTGCTCTAATTGTGGCTGTTTCGGCGGCAGTAGACTACAGAAGTTACGGCACGGGAAAAGTGTGAGTTTCATGCTGTGTTCAATTTGTGGTTTAGGGGAATCTGAAAAACCAGTACTTGTGAACTTGCACTTATCAGAAATTACTGGAAATAAATGGGTAATAGAAAGGCTGTTCACAATAGGGGTGTGCACTGACCTGACGTTTTGGTTTGGACCCTGGTCTGGGGCTTTGGAAAACAGCCTGCCTCGGTCCAAGGTTCTTCATGGGCTGCCCAATTCAGCTTAGGATATGTGTGAATCTGTTTTGTCCCCACCTTTAATACTGGGAAATTAAAAAACAGCTGTTTTTCCCCTTTTGACAGAAGTAGATGAAGTTTTCAAGCATACTGGCCCATCTAGAGTGGATAAACCCTGCCAAACTACAAACTTTTTTGCTGGGCACTTTAAAGTGTATTTTTAAAAAGAAAATGTCTATAACTTTTTTTTATTTGGGGGCAAAATGGGATGAATTTTCCAGGCAATATAATCCCTTCTGAGGGCATGAATACTGCCAAATTTAATTTCCACTAGTGTCTTGTGGTCAGTTGGTTTGAAAATTGCAGACATGAAAGAGGTGCCCCTGTGTAAGAAATTTGCCAAATTGCAGTCAGATAGATTCAGGGGCTTTTATGCTAGTTGCCCTCAAAGTTGGTTTGAGGGGATGGGTGGAACGAACTAAAAGGGATTTGCTTTCTGGGTAAAATTAATTATGCCCTCTGATTACAAGCTCAGCCTGTCAGTCATAACAGTGCTCTTCCTTCTCCTCCTCTGGTGTTTGCTCTCCTTTCCCCCTATCTCCCCATCCTGGGCTTAGGTAAGCTTAAGCACATTACTTTCACTTTCAGCAGACACTTGTTTATCCCATTATTATTATTATTATTATTATTATTGTTGTTGTTGTTGTTGTTGTTGTTGTTGTTGTTATTTTACATCTGGATCCCCAAGGCACAACAAAGCAGTTTAGGGATCCCTGCAAGTTGTGCCATCTTGCACAAACGCTCCTTCTCTTCTGATGAGCCAAAATGCCTGAGGCACCCACTGCACCTTGGAATTTGTATCAGTCTGATGAACACCCTAAGTTCACAGTAATAAGATGTTTCTCTAAAGCTCTCGTGCACAGATGCAGTGACTGACTAGAGCAGCCTTTCCCAACCAGTGTGCCTCCAGATGTTGTTGGACCACAACTCCCATCTTTCCTGACCATTGGCAATGCTGGCTGAGGCTGATGGGAGTTGTGGTCCAACAACAACTGGAGGCACACTGGTTGGGAAAGGCTGGACTAGAGTGATTTACAGAATTTTCTCTAAACTTGGGCAACTCACTGGTTAATTAACATGCTAAATAAAAGCACTGGTCTTGTAGTTCTCAATCTGAAACCATAATTTAAAAGTAAGGCAAGTAATGGTGGTGGTTTACAGGAGTTCTCAGAGAACACAGTTCAGATTAAAGTTTTGTAATTCTGTGTACACAGTTAATTAGTCTAAGGATATTCCACATGAGCACCGTGGGTACTATTGTGGAAGAAAGGCAGGAAATAAATGAAGAAAAATGAGTAAAAGCCCCCAATTTTTCAGCACTAGGACTCACACTAGTCACAGACTAGGGCAGCATAGTAGTATCTCATCCTTCCAAAATGGAGAGTTTCTTTACCTAGGGAGTGTCGGATGTTGTATCTGGCGCAAGCAGATGCCCAGGATGCAGAACAGTATAGTGACAGGCTAGATGCCAGTTGAAGCAATGAGCCGGACAAGCAATAAGTTTTAAGAGTTACTTTACTGACAATATATCACAGCTCTCTCTGTACAAACTCCTCGACCCCCACACTCAAAAGTGTCTGCTGGCCCTCTATATAGATAAGGCCAGCTGCCCGAGCCTAGGTTGCTTAGCAACGTGTCCTTGAAGATGGCTCGAGCTCTGCCAACTTTCGCTTCTAAGTCACGTAGCTCACTTGTGGAAATTTAACCTCTGCTTTCTCGGTTTAATAGCCAACAATCCCCCACCTTAAATTTCCACATTCAGCCAGTTACATTTCTCTTCCATTTACATGTGTTACATTTTTCATGTCATTACATTTACATCATTTGGTTTTATACTTCTGATACATTTCCTTTTATTTCAGTTTACATCACTTTCATTTGTAAGACAGTTACTCCATTGCAATCTCAGCATTATTGCCATTATATTTCATTACTCTTCATGATTTCCATCATCCCACTTTTTCCAGTCACTGAAGTCTATATGTTTAATGGAATTTATTTTAAATCTAACAGGTGGAATACCTTTTGTTGTTCTCTCTGATCTGCGTGGTTGTATTTCTGCCTTAGTGTCTGTGTCTGTGTCAGGCGATTCCTCTGTTTCTCTCTCAGAGTTAGAACTCGATTCACTACTGCTGCCTGTTTCTTCTTGTTTTATTGGTACTGTGTCTGCCTGTTCTTGTTCATTACTACCTTCAGTGTTTCCCAACTCCACATATTTTTTTCTCTTCCCAATCCTGCTCTATTGCTTGCACGCTTCTACTTAACACTACAGACCTTTGTTTTGGCAGCCATATTCTGTAATACGTGTTTTCAAATCCCAGCATGTACCCTTTGTCTGCTCTCCTTTGCAGCTTCCCTGTCCTTTTATTTTTGGGAACATGTACCCAGCATTCTGCTCCAAACATAATCAAATGGTTTAATCTGGGTTTTCTGTCATACAATTTCTGATAAGGAGACATTCCAGTGGCCTTATGGAATATTCTGTTTTGAATGTAAGCAGAATACAGAACACACTCTCCCCAGAAACCTTGTGTTAAAGAGGAGTCACATAGCATTGATCTTATTGAGTCCTGAAGCAACCTGTTCCAGCGTTCAGCTAACCCGTTCTGATGAGGACTATAAGGGGCTGTTAACTCCTGTTTTATTCCTCTTTTATCCAAGTATTCAGTAAAAGAGTGTCCTAAGAACTCTCCTCCTTGATCTGATCTTATTCTCTGTATTTTGACACCAAACTGCACTTCAATTTTTGTAATAAATCTTTTCAGTTTCTCTGCAGCTTCACTTTTAGCTTTTAGTAAATAAACAGTGCAGAATTTTGAAAAATCATCAACTATTGTCAGGAAATATCTTGCACCCCCCTGAGTAGGTTGAAATGGCCCCACTAAGTCCACGTGTATTAATTGATAAGGTGCATTTGTACTGGGCATGGCTTCTTTGTTCTTTGCAGCCACAACTGCCCTAGTTTGTTTACACACGTGGCAGTCTACATATTTTTCACAGTTTCTCAATGTCACATCATTACTGTTCTCTGTTGTTTTCACCACATTTTCATATCCTATATGGCCTAGTTTTCTGTGCCATAAATGAACACAATTATTATGGGGTTTCTTATTAGCACACATGAGTACATGATTTGTTTGTTTCATGTGTAAGAAGAACAATGAGTTCCTCACTATTCCTTTCATGAATATTTTTCCTCCTCTCATTACATGCACTGAACCCCTTTTGAACATTACTGTGAACCCCATTTCATTGAGTTTCGACACAGCCATAATGTTACATTCGATATCAGGAACAAACAGCACATCTGTCATAATGGTATTGAAACCTGCTAATTTCACTGTACCCCTACTTTTGATCAGTTTCTTAGATCCATCAGCCATTATTACATGATCCTCTACGTCACAAAATGTATGAAACATAGATTTATCTTTGATTATACTATTTGTTGCCCCACTGTCAATTGCCCATAAATCTTTACAGTTATTTCCCTGCTCATTGTTCATACATTGCTTATTCTTACTAGCATAGATCACCTGTACACATGGTTTTCTTCCTCTTTCTCTTCTTCTTGCTTCACAATTCCTTTGAAGATGTTGCTTGGAACCACAAAAATAACATGCCTTTTATCCATACAGTCTCTCTTGTGCAGCTTTGTTGTTCTGCTTTTCCACGTTGTGTTTAGACTCAGTCTTTTCCTGCTTTGCCATTTCCTGCCTCCTTTGAAATTCTTGTAAAAGTTTGCCTTCTATATAATCCATATTGAGATTTGCATCGTCCATTGCTTCCAAAGAGCTCACCAGACTATCATAACTTGAATCTAGTGAAGCTAATGTGATATACACTTTTTGCGTTTGAGAATATTCAATTTCACGTTCTGACAACTCAGTAAACAGTCTGTTTATTTCCAACAAATGCTCTGACATGGTTGTATCTCCAGATAAGCACATCTGGTACAATCTTCTGGCAAGATATATTTTAGAACTGGCAGTCTTTTTCACATGAATATTTCTTAAAGTTTCCCAGGTTTCCTTAGCTGTTGTTGCATCACGCACGTGCAGTAATTGAGAATCATCAATAGAAAGAACAATTAACGCCTTTGCCCTCTCATCCAGCCTTCTCCAATCTGCTGGAATAGGCACCACGGCGGGTGGGTCTTCTGCGATAGCTTTCCACAGGTCTTCTTTCACTAGAAAAGCCTGCATTCTCTGTTTCCAAGTGCCATAATTTTTCCCTGTCAGCCTTTCTAAGGGAATCCTGGCCGATAACGTAACAGACATACTTTCACTTTACACAGTTCACCGCCTTTGTAATTAGAGCTTCTCACCTCTGTCCTTCAGTCAGTTTTTCCCACGGCTCTCTCACAGCTTTCAGCTCAGCTTTCGGTTTCTCCATCTCTCTGCTGTTATCTCGCTGTTCTCCAGTTCTGGCTTTTCTCTGCCGCTTTTCTGCAATCCTCCGCTCCAGGTAATCCTCAGCACCAGGTAATCCTCAGCACCAGGTAACCATCCTCTGCTACCACTTGTTGGATGTTGTATCTGGCGCAAGCAGATGCCCAGGATGCAGAACAGTATAGTGACAGGCTAGATGCCAGTTGAAGCAATGAGCCGGACAAGCAATACGTTTTAAGAGTTACTTTACTGACAATATATCACAGCTCTCTCTATACAAACTCCTCGACCCCCACGCTCACAAGTGTCTGCTGGCCCTCTGTATAGATAAGGCCAGCTGCCCGAGCCTAGGTTGCTTAGCAACGTGTCCTTGAAGATGGCTCGAGCTCTGCCAACTTTCGCTTCTAAGTCACGTAGCTCACTTGTGGAAATTTAACCTCTGCTTTCTCGGTTTAATAGCCAACAGGGAGAGCTGCTTGCTTTAAAAAAAAAAAAAAAACAGGACAGATTAGTGTTTCAGCATGGGAAAGAAGGAGCAGCGCTTAGAAATGCAAATTATTAAGCAGCGTGTAGATGTTTTAAATAAATAATAAATAAATACAACATAACTTTGAAAGATTCAATTAAAATAAATAAAAATTTGTGTTAAAAAGAACAAAAAGTACATGGAATGGTGAGGCATTGTTCCAGGAGAGGAGGTAGCCTTACTTGTGCCTGTAAATTTACAGGGATATGCAAGTGCTTCTTCACTAGAATTTTACAACTGGGGGCTTAGTCTTTACACTTGTAGAAATAATTTTTAAAACCCCAAACAAACATTTTTTAAAAGTTACAAAAGGTGTAGGCAATGGGGGCAGATGTTGTATCCAGACCCGGCTCCCAGTTTCTGGGGGCCCTTGGGCACAGGCTGTCAGTGGCTCCCTTGTCACCTTGATTTCCTCCTCAGACCACAATCCTCCTCCCTCTTGGCCTCACCCCTTTAAAGCAAAACCCCTCTTGACCGATATGGCAACCCCTTATTGTTAAAGAAAAACAATACAACATTTTGGACTTTTGAAAGGATGAGTGCCATTTCTTCATCATTGAATGGATACACCATTCCCACACATCTAAAATTGGGTCTCTACTATAATCTCTGTTCACACTTCTTTTTTCGGAGATAAAGCAAAGAACATAAATAAATATTATTTGATATTATATTAGCATCCATAAGAACATAAAAAGAGCCCTGTGGATAAGGCTGAAGGCCCATCTAGTCCCACATCCTGTTTGCACAGTGGCCAACCAGATGCCCTAATGGGAGCTCTCACTCTCCCAACTTGTGGTTCCCAGCAACTGGTATACAGAGGTATGCTGCCTCTGATAGTGTAGGTAGAACACAGCCATCATTAAGAGCCTTTTTTTCTTTAACAAAACTGCATTCTATATAATTTCAAAAAACACATTAATATATAAAATGTACAAATATGAGCCAAATACTGCACAGACTGAAATTCTATGACTAGAATTATTCTTTCTCCACTTGCCTACTATATAAATAAAGAGGGAGGAGTGCAAATCATTGGTAACCATGAATTCAGTTCATAGTTTTTCTGTCTTGAACACTTTATTTTAAAAATAAGAATGAGGCATTTTTACTTTTAATTTAAACTACTTCCCAAGGGTTGTGGGCTAGGATTGGCAGAGTGATATAGAGCAGCAGTTCTCAAACTCCCCCCCACACACACTTGAACATTACTGAAGGTCTTGGCAGATCACTTAATACTTTTTCTGCCTGTCGTAGGAATTGTAATGCCCTGTGCTAGATGCTCTATGATTTTGAATTGTATCTTTATTGCTTCTTTTAATTCTTACATTGAATTTGCATTCCGTAGACTTCAAATCGTAAGACAATAAAATACAATATTAATATTTAATCTGGACATGCCCCAGACCCCCTGAATGAAGCTTGGGGGTTACTCGTGGTCCACCAACCAGTTTGGGAATGCCTGGTCCAGAGTATGTGCTCCACTACAGCATAAGCAAAACAAACTTGTTTGTTTTTCCATGAAGAAGAAATAGGGCAATCTGTCCATGGCTTCTCAGAAGCAAGGGTGCTCCAAAGCAAAATTAAGGTACAGGCATATAATGCATTGTTATAAAATAATATCAAAATTTTAATATATATATATAAACAATCAATATAAAGTCCTTATAAGTATTCTCATATAGTAATAAAAGATGCCCAAAAAGTATGTAAAAAGATCAGTGCCCGAACACAATAAAATACAGAATATATAATATAATCAAGGCAATATCAGTGTGGAAGTCCAGGGCAACTTGTAAACAGTGGCCAATATACATAAATCAATGCCCATAAAATGCACAATGTATACCATAGCCAGACACGTTTCGACAATTAGTCTTCTTCAGTGGCTTTCATGACGAGTGTACATTTTGTATATTATATGCTAAGATATGGACTGGTACGTGGGCTGTTCATTAATGTTGGCAAAATTCTCAATATATTCTTTATAACTGAGGGCTCATCCAGACGACTGCAAAATGTGTGACACGCCTGCTATGTGTGTTCATTATTTTTCGGTCGTCCAAATGACGTCTCGCGCTGTTACGCATTTTCGCGGGTTAAATCCGCTCCTTGCAATACCGGCAAAAATGCGATTTGCTGTTTAAAATCGGGAATCATCCGCTGTGCCTTCAGGAGGTAGGATGCAATACTGCGGACTTTACAGCTGATGGGCAGTTTGTGGGCATTTCCCCTTGCCCCTTCTCCTCATTCCAGCCAATCACGTATCTGCACTTTTGCGCATGTGCAAGAATAAGCCCGGGAAAATTGAACCAATCATTGCAATGGTGGGGTGTTGGGCGGGGTCTGCAACTACTGCGCAGATGCATTTTATTTTTTGCCAGCCTGCAAACTGGGCGGCCGCTCTGGGTGTGAGCTACAATGCACAGCAAGCGAGAAAGGGGGGGTGGTCGGTTTCAACCTGCCTCCAGAAAGCTTTGTCAATTTCATTCTACTTGCTGGGGTTTTTGCTTGAAATCAGAAAAGCATACATTTGTTTAAGTGTAATATCGCAAATGCAAACAAGAAAAGGGCTTCTGGTCAGTTTCACGCCTGCCTCCGGAAAGCTCTACTCACTGGGGTTTTTGTTTCAAATCATTTCACAGCAGGAAGGAAAGAGAGAAGGAGGGGTGTGTGAATGAAATTGAAAAAGGTTTCCAGAGGCAGGCGTGAAACTGACCAGCAGCCCCTTTTTTGTTTGTATTTGCGATATTACGCTTAAATGAATGTATGCTTTTCTGCCTTTATGGATATTTAAGGAGATACACATGCTGGCAATTGCACTTATTTCTCCAAAAAAGCAAGAAACGTGTCACACCCCCTCCTTCTCCCTTTCCTTCCCGTGGCGAAATGATTTGAAACAAAAACCCCAGTGAGTATAATGAAATTGACAAAGCTTTCCGGAGGCAGGCTGAAACCGACCACCCTCCTCCTCCTCCCTTTCCTTCCGCGGCGAGAACTCCTTTACAGCCATTTTGTGCTTCATTGCAAAGGGGAAGAGGAGCATATGTCATTTTTTTGCTGACCAACTGGTTGATAGGGGGAGGTTTTAGAGGCGGAGCTTGGAAAAAGCAAAAAGAATGTAGGGGTCTTACCACTGCGTGTGCGGGTGCAAAAAAGCATTTTTTTTTAATTGGGAAAGAGCAAACTAAAAGGTAAAGTGAGGACTATCAGATGACAAACCGAATATGGAAACCGTGGATTATCCCGCTCCGTTTGGATAAGACCTCAGTGTGCCTCCTGATTGGTAGGAGGAAAGCCAATAGCAATAGCACACAGAGATGAATGGGGCCCTCTTCTGAGGCACATAATTTTGCTACATCTCAGTATTAGGTGAGATAGAGTAATATATCTCACCCTGTGCAGCAAATTGCCTGCCCCATCAGAGGTGCTCTGAAAAGACACAGTCAGGGAAGTGAGTTCTAAGAGACACAGTGGGCAACCCGCTCTGTGGATGGGTGCTTTGGGGCCCACAGGAGCTTTTAATTACTTAATTTATTTCTCACAGCGCACTGGCGGTTCCCTCATAGGGAAACCCAACCAGGGAGTTGATTTAGAGAAGCTAGAAGCAGGGGAAAGGTTAAACACTGCCCCATCATCATGTCATCACTCTACATTCTCCTCTCAAAGGTGCTTTTCCTTAGGAAAAATAGGTGATAAACTTCTCACACATTTTCATATAACATGTAGTTAGCCCAAGATGGTTTGTTGTTTTTCACAAATGAATGTTCTGCACAATTTCCTGGGCTTTGTGTAATCTTTAAACCATATATTTCATCATCATTTTATCTAATTTAAATGTTCTGAAATGATTACTAAATGCACTATATTTTTTTATAATATGAGCATACACTCCATTTTGAATATACACAGTACGCTTCTATATACAGTCTGATTTGCCGCATACTGAGTGGAAAGCCACATATCCATGTTAAGCAGTCTGTTACACATTCACAAAGATAGTTGGAGCTCTTCCAATTTTATGGACCAGTGGCATCTAACGATTGTTTATTGAATGCATTTAATACACACCAGGGATAGCTTAAGGTTTGATTTCTTTTCAGGCAGAAAATAGAGCAAACCATTATAGCTGTTATTACTTGGAAAGAACAAGCATGATTGAATGGATCCCAGTTGTCATTGTGGCTGTGAGGAAATTAAAAAGCAAATAAGAGCACATGGAAACCACATGGAATATGGTTAACATGTGCTTGGGATTGAAGAAGCTGATCCCAGCAGAAGCAGGAACAATGGAGATTTGCAATAGATTGAACTGGTTTTGCTACATAGAAATGAGAACTACTAAGAGTAGGTGATTGGGAATGAAAGTGTTAGTGCTTATTTCTTGAGAAACCACCTAAGTCACAACACTACAACACAGCTACAGCAGAAATAACCTTTTCCAGCCTTGACAGGTAAACTTCACTTTACATAGAAGTTACTTGAGTTTACTACAGTCCCAGTATTGATCATTTGCCATTCTTTATCCATTGAAGCAATCCAAATTACCCACATAACCCAGCAGGACCACCACTGCATCTGCAGCTCTGCAATGCAATGGGTAGGGCAGAAGGGAGGACAGGCAGATTGCTGTCCCAATGCGGACCTGGTACAGTGATCAGGCCAAATTGGGCCCGAAGCTGTCAAGTTGCCAGGCGAGGCAAGAAGGTCCCTTGCCTCACTCCGCTTTTGCTGGCAGCTGCTACTGCTTTCCATCCCAGCAACTGGAGCACCCCAAAAGGTCTTCCTTGCACCCTTTGGGTTCACTCGAGAGCCGGAAGTGTATGTCTGCCTCTCCTTTTTGTGTGATATGGGGATCATCACTTCCCCTAAAGAATCCTGGAAAGTGTAGTTTCCCTCTCACAGTTACAGTTTATTTATTAATTATTTATATATTACATTTATACCCCGGCTTTCTTTTCATCATAAAAACCCAAGGCGGCTTACATATGGTTCCCAGGCGGTCTCCCATCCAGGTACTGACCAGACCTGACCCTGCTTAGCTTCAGCAGGGTGCTGGCCTCATGCGCCTTGAGACCATAGCCTGGGATAGTTCCCACCACCCTTAAAAAACTACAGTTTCCATGATTCTGTGGTGGGATTCATGTGCTTCAAATGTGTGTTGAATGTGCTTTAAATGAATGGTGTGGATCTGCGCTGGGTATGATATGCATTCATTAATGAATGAACAGTTCATGTCATCAGTACTGAGCTAGATGGCACCAAATGGCCTGAGTTAGTGTAAGGCAGATTCATTTGTTTCTAAAAATGGAAAGAGATCTAAGGGCCACAGTGACTCTAAAATTTATTTATGTATTTTATTTACAACATTTATATACCACTTTATTGTAAAAAATCTCAAAGCGGTTTACAGAAAGAATTAAAACAATAAAATTATTGGCAAAAGCAGTTAAAAGACAGATATTTTAAAATATTCAAAATAATAAAACCAACAATGAGTTAAAAAGAGATTTAAAAAACACAATAGCTTCTACATGCCTGGGTACGCTTGCCTAAACAAACATGTTTTTAGCAGGTGTTGAAAAGAGTACAGTGAGGGTGTCTGCCTAATGTCAATAGGCAGGATGTTCCAAAGTGTAGGTGCTGCCACACTAAAGGACTGATTTCTTACAAGAGCAGAACAAGTACTATGTGGAACCACTAACATGGAAAGCACACCTTGAACTTGGCCTGGTAGCAAATCGACAACCAGTGCAGATTTCAGAGCAGAGGTATTGTGTGCTGATAGGATCTCACTCATGTCAGCAATCGTGCCCGCAACATTCTGCATTAACTGCAGCCCACGGGTCAAGTTGTGCTGCATGGGGATTTCTGACCTTGGCTAACTGGCTGCCAGGATTTTTTTAGTTTTGGTTTTTGGTTAGGAATCCTGACTGGTTGTGGGATGCTGAGTTTTCTGCCTTACTCATAAGAATATTGCTGTGGTTGGTATGGTATTGCATTTAGGAAATCATCACTGTCTTTTTTCTTTTTCTATTTGCATTTAATTTACCTTTAACCTCACTCCCTTTCATCCATAGAAGCAACAACAGTGGTTCCATGCTCTCAGCTCAACCCCCTTAAACCCACTGATGATACAGCTTGTTGTTTGCATGACGGTTTGTTTCTTGCCCAATAGTGGTAAAAGAGAATTCACATACTGGGCAGTGTGGCTGCAATTGTTGTTGTTACCAAGCTACTGTCTATGAGGGTAGACCAAACCATGTCTGTTTTCTCTCTGTCAATTATTATTCACTGGAATTGTGTCTGCTGTCAGAGTGAGTTTATAGCAGCCCACAGGGGAAACAGAAAAGAGTAGAGAATCTTCTTACTCTTACTCATTTCTGATACTTCTTTCTGAACTGAAGGGTCAAATCTGTAAAGAAATTTGGAGCAGCCATGTTAAAAGTTAGGGGCAAGGCATTCCAGGCAGGCGGTTGCCAACCATACTGGGATATGAATATCTTTGCAGAGGATCCCTAGTCAAGCTTTACCAACAACACAATCCAAATCATATCTACTGAGAAGTAAGTCCTATTGTTCTATGGGGCTTGGTAACTTGTGTTTAGAATTGCAGCCTTCAGGGGCATCTATCTTTACTTCTGAGTGCTCCCATCTAACATCTCCACAACACTAGGCTCCTTTCTTCCTACATTGTCCTTCTGGTGACTGGCCTGGCCTGAGGGCATTTAAACCCTTTTTGCCAGAAACAAGTAGGCTAGATTAAATGTTCACTACCCAAACTCCGTATTTTAGCTAAGATTTCTATCTTAATTTCTAATCAGAGAAATGTTCTTGTTTGAATTGTATGTGCCAAGCAACTGTGGTTGATGCTTAAGGTATCATGCTTAATGACATCACTAGGGCCCACCCCTGTAACATCACTAAGACCCGCCCCTCTGATAATGTATTATACTTAATGAAATCACTCAGGCCTGCCTCATGACATCACTCACGCCTGCCACCATGACATCACTAGAGCCCGCCCCTGAAATCTCAGGTTTTCGGATGGTTCTGACCTGGCAACCCTAGTCAGAATGAATGTAAAAAGCTCTCACTTTAAGCAGAAATCGTCCTGTCCCTGGTTTCAGTTGGAGATTTTATTTCTGGAAATGCTGACAGGGCTGAACCCCTGAAATTTCAAGTCAGATCTAAGAACTGGCAGCCCTGGTGTGAAATATTAGGACTTCTTACCATTTTGTTGAGTAGAATGAGGGACAACTAATAAGTACAGTACCTTTTCATGAACAGTAGTTGTGCCAGTTTATTTCTAGCTCTCATGCAGGCTGTTAAGACGGTAGTGTGATACATCATTTGGGTGTTGTTGACCCCTCCTCCACTACCTAGGCCAAAATAATAATTTTGCAGCCATTACAAAATCCATGAGAGTAAAATGGCCATAAGTCGTAATTGACTTGAAGGGACATAACAAAAAAAAATGGCCAGTGTGTCTGAAATTGTAACATGAGAAACAGTCCTCCGAGTAGAACTACAGGATACAATTGTGTATTAACAACTGTGGATAGTCTTCCCACTCACCTCTCCCTCCATAACATTATTACAACTTTCCCATTTCCTGACATCATTGTGTTGTGTGTCGCCTCTGCTTCCCATTACTGACTGCCACTTGAAGGGCACACCCTTTCCCAACCAGTGTGCCTCCAGATGTTGTTGGACCACAACTCCCATCTTTCCTGACCATTGGCAATGCTGGCTGGGGCTGATGGGAGTTGTGGTCCAACAACATCTGGAGGCACACTGGTTGAAAAAGGATAGCCTAATGACATCAGGAGTCAGAGTAAGGCTGCAGTCCTATACACACTTACTTGAGAGTAAGTCTCATTGAACTGGATGAAACCTACTTCTGAGTAGTCATGTATAGGATTGTGCTGTAATTTGTCATCATTGGCGGCAGCAGCCCATTTTTTAATAAGATTTTCCCCTGCTCTTATACAAATACACAAACCAGCCTTAATCTTTGTGCAAGTCAGTGTGTATTTAGGCATTTCAGTGTGTTTTATTGTATCAGTGCTTATATGTACAAGTTCCTGGTTGGCTGAGGCAAGGCCTTTTGTGGGGAATTGGGTTCTGCTTGTATCGGTCTTCATCCTGAGATACTTTTAGTGTGATTCTTTAATGATATCTTAATTTAATGAAGGTGCTGCACTGGCTGCCAGGCAGCTGCCAGACCCCATTCAAGGTGTTAGTAGTAGCATATAAAGCCCTAAATAGCTTGTGACCCAAGTACTCAAAAGAGTGCTTTCCCCAGCATCAGCCAACGTGGACCCTACAATTGGCAGGTGAGGCCTTATTGGTGGTGGAGCCCCTGGCGGCTGCCCACTTAGTGTTGACCTGTGATAGAGGGAGCCTTTTCAGTGGAATTCCATGTTTATGGAATGCTCTCCCCACTGAGGTGTGTCTACTTCCATCATTATTTACTTGTAGGAGAAATTTGAAAACATTCCCGTTTACCCAGGCATTTGATGGCTGAAGAAGACTGTTCCGGGCAACCTGGAAATTCATGGATGAAAGAATGTTTTAACTGTCAACTGCTGTGAGAATATTTTTAACTGTAGCTGCTTTTCTATTGTTTTTAAATGTTTTCAGAATGCTTTTTTGTTGTTAAATTGTTTTGTTCGAGGAAGGAAGGGCAGGATATAAATCCAATGCATAATAATTTTACACCCTCCTTATAAAACTGTAATCAGAAAAAGAAATACTGGTGGAGCTCAAAGATTAAGAGTTCTTCCCACTGAAGATAAAAGGAATTGTTGTATCATGTAATTAAGAAGGGTTGCTCTGTATTCTATTGAACGTATCGGGGCCAAAGCAAACAACTTGTGAACGGTCTCCCAAGTTTTTAAAGTGGAAAAATAGCCACTGAAGGTTGCCAATTTCAGTGGAGGAATGGTTGACGGAAGGAGCTGCTGCAGTTTGTCTGCTTGAAATTACCCTGGCCAAGCTGTTTTTTTCCTACTAAGGGGAAAAAAAGACATAGACAGGGTCCCTGTAACTTTTCCTTTGAGGGTAGGAGAGCAGCCTAGAGGGGCAATTTTGAGTGGGAGGGAATGGGAGAGAGTTAAGAAGCCCTTCTCTTACTGCTCCTCTGATGCAATTTCCTACATTTTAGTAATTAATTAATAGATCTCTAGATGTGTTGCCTGGTTTGGCTCTTAACAAAAGGAAAATTTGTTATGCAGATCTGCTATGCAGTTTTAATAATGACGTATAACCTTCATTGTGGGATGCAGGTAAATTGTTACCTTTTATTGGAAGAATAATATACAAGTTTGCAAATTACATGGAAACTGGTTCAGGCAGTTAAGAACGCTAACTAATTCTAAGGAGAGAAAGAGATTAATGCAAACATCTATGACATGCATTTAAACAGTGGCCTAATCACCAAATGGCTTGTATGTGAAATACACATACTGCAATATATTAATGCAAGGTTTGGGTTTGGCAGACTGTTGTGTTAATTGAAAATGCTGTTTCCTACTCTTCCACACACACAAAATAACCATAGAACAGGATGCTGAAACAGCTGAGTCAAAAGCTAAAACAGATCAGTGTTTGCAGCTGCTACAGTACTGTTTGCATGAAGAAGAGTTTGTTTAAAGAAACAATCACAATGCTTCCTTTCCAAGATCATTCTTGCAAAGCCTCATGGAAACTAATGTGGAGAGAGAAGAAGGCTGTTCTGGTTACAGTGGTCAGGGTATTAACGAAGGAGTTCTCTGTCAGATGGGTGATAGCTGCCACCTGAGAGGATGCGCCTCTTATTATAGTGTGGCTCCTTCCATTTTCTCTCAGTCCTCCCCGCTCCAAGTAAGCCAGCTCCATAGAAGATAATGTGGACCCTTTTTAAAAACAACAGTATGGAATATTTTCTTCACTGGTCAGATGCCTGAATTGTTTTAAAGGTTACATTTTCACGCTGCATGCCCTTGAGGTATTCCTGACTTTTTTGAATTTGAAATTGATTACTCGCGAAGCAAGATATTGTTAAGTAAATTATATTTCAATTTTGAAAAGTTAATTGCAGCAATCAATGAGATTAAAAGTAGAAAAGGGTTAAAGTAACCAACTTCAACAGTTTTGCACTCCTTAGTCTGCTACATGTAGACTACACCAATGCCAAATCAGCATATAAACTCATAGTTTTATTTTGTATTCTCAGCGCATATGGGAAGCTCACATTACTATGCTAAGGAAGTGGTTCTCAAAATATTTGCTCTGGGAGAATCCTTCACTTTAAACAAAACTTTGGTGAACCCTTGCAACAAAATATTTTTAAATGATTTAAAAATGTCTGCTACTAATGGTACCAAATAACATAAGGCTGATTTTTTTAAATGAATTTTCAGATCAATTTTATTCCAAATTTAGCAATGTTACAAACTACTTATTTAATGAGAATGATTAATGAAATTAGTGGTGGGGGGAAAGTGAAGGAGGAATTTGATTATTAGGACAGCAAGCAAAGGAGGGCAAGCCAGAGCAGCAACTTTTAAAAAACAGCAACTTTGAAACTTATCTCTGATCAGGTTGGTATAGGGTTACCAGGTGTCAGGTTTTTGGCTGGATTCTCTGGTTTTGGGGGGTCCCCACCAGGTCTCTGGGTAAGTCACCTTAATCTCTGGACTCTCAGCTTCAATTTTTTTAAAAAATTAAGTTTCTAGGTGGTCTGGTTCCCGAGATATACACCATAATGTCAGCCACCCCCCCATGCAACTGTTAAATCAAACCGATCTGTTATAGTAGCTCCTAGCTCTAACCCCGCTCTTTCAGGATTGCAGCCAATAAGTGAAGCCAGGGCTGTGATTTGTTGACCCAGGCAGTGCCTAGACGTCATTGCAATGTCAGAACATACTGGTTTTGAGATTTTCAGTTTGTTTGAGTAAGTAAGAATATGGCTTAAAGTGTTTTTTTTCTTCTTGTGTGCAAGAGTCAGACCCTGGGCTGTTGAAGAAGGCAGTGCTTTGAAAACCTTGGCAATATGAAAGTATTTAATCTAATACTTGCTTTTCTAGGAGTAAAGCAATGCTAATCCCATGTACCTGGAGTAAACCCCATTGAATTCATCAGGACTTACTTTTGAGTAGACATGGTTAGGATTGTGCTGTAAATTAATAGGACTTTTGAGTAAACATAGCAAAGAATTGTGTTTGTGTTGTAAATTTTTCTCTTCCCCTCCAATCCTATTTTTAAAGCAATTAGGAAAGGTTTACCTAGATATCATCATTTTTTATGTAGGATACTAATATTGATTTTTTTAAAAAATGTTCTGCAGTGACCAACTGGGTTGACAATCAACTATTATATGTGGTGTATTTTTACACCTGCAAGTGTGTGTGTGTATGGAGTCTTTCCAACAACCCAGTGAGGTAGGGTTGGTGATTGGAAACCAAGGCAGCTCACAATAAGAAATAAATCCCTTTAAAAACCAATAACCATAAAAACAAGTATAAACAGTTGAAAAACAGCTAAAAGTGGCATGATTCTGAATTTTGGGTTGGGTGAATGAAGGTTATTTATTTATTTTTATTTATTTATTATTTGATTTATATCCCACCCTTCCTCCCAGTAGGAGCCCAGGGCGGCAAACAAAAGCACTAAAAACACTTTAAAAATAATAACAGACTTTAAAATATATTAAACCAAAACAGCTTTAAAAACATTTTAAAAGCTTTAAAAACATTTTTTTTAAAAGAAAATGTTTAAAAACTTATTAAAAAGCAATTCCAACACAGACACAGACTGGGATAAGGTCTCAACTTAAAAGGCTTGTAAAAAGAACCTTATCACTTGAGGGTACAGTTTTCCCTGGTTGAGTAAGCCCTATTGAATACATTGGGACTTGCTTTTGAGTAAACAAACATAGGATTGCACTATAAATATCTTTACAGGTTGTGTAAATAATAAACATATTTGATAGTCATGCTTATATAAATATTTCTTCATACTATGTCCCAATAAGTATCCGATTTCACTCTATGGTTGTACAATACTTCCTTTACATTTTAAGTATGCCCTTCTTCCTTGAGGTGGTCATGGTTCTCCATTGTTTTCATCCTGAGGGCCACAGAGATGGTGAGTAGCCCATGGTCACCCACTACACTTTATAGCTCATTTCCATTTTGAAAAGTTAATTAAAACAATTTACATGCAGGGAAAATTTATTAAGTGGATCCACACAATACATTTAAAGGACATCGAACTCGCATTTAAAGTGCATGACTTCCCCTAAAGAATCCTGGGAAGTGTCATTTCCCCCTCACAGTTACAGTTCTCACCACTGTTAACAAACTGCAGTTCCCATGATTCTGTGGTGGGATTCATGTCCTTCAAATGGCTGTTGAATGTGCTTTAAATGAATGGTGTGGATGTGCCCTAGGTATGATGTGCATTCAAGAGTGAATTGAAAAGAACAATTTTAAAAGATACTTTTTTAAACAGGGGAAGGGTTGTAGCTCATTGGTAGGGCATACGCTTTGCATGGAAAGGTCCAGAATTCAATTTCTAGAAAAGACTATTGCCTGGAATCCTGGAGAGCCAATGCTAGTCCATGTCATCAGTACTGAGCTATGTGGTACCAAAAGGCCTGAGTCAGTAGAAGGCAGATTCCTTTGTTCCCAAAAGTAGGAAAAGACTCAAGGGCCACAGTGACTCCAAAATTTATTTATGTATTTTATTTACAACAGTTATATACTGCTTTATTGTAAAAAAATCTCAACGTGGTTTACAGAAAGAATTAAAACAATAAAATTATTGGCAAAAACAGTTAAAGACATGTATTTAAAAACATTCAAAATAATAAAACCAACAATGAGTTAAAAACAGATTTAAAAACACGATAGCTTCTACATGCATGGATAGGCTTGCATAAACAAAAATTATTTTAGCAGGTGCTGAAAAGAGGCGTCTGCCTAAAGTCAGTAGGCAAGGAGTTCCAAAGCATAGGTGCTGCCACTTTGTTGTTGTTATGTGCCGTCAAGTCGATTACGACTTATGGCGACCCTATGAATCAGTGACCTCCAATAGCATCTGTCATGAACCACCCTGCTCAGATCTTGTAAGTTCAGGTCTGTGGCTTCCTTTATGGAATCAATCCATCTCTTGTTTGGTCTTCCTCTTTTTCTACTCCCTTCTGTTTTTCCCAGCATTATTGTATTTTCTAGTGAATCATGTCTTCTCATTATGTGTCCGAAGTATGATATGTGTCTAAAGTCAGAGGAAGACAATGGTAAACCACCTCTGAATACCTCTTACCACGAAAACCCTATGAACAGAGTATCCAAAATGCTGCCACTTTACAGGACTGATTTCTTACAAGAGCAGAACAAGTACTATGTGGCACCCATAACATGGAAAGCACAGCTTGAACTTGGCCTGGTAGAAAATCAGCAACCAATGCAGATTTCAGAGCAGAGGTATTATGTGCTGATAGGATCTCACTCTTGAGAGAGCCAGTGTGGTGTAGTGGTTAAGGTGTTGGACTACGACCTGGGAGACCAGGATTCGAATCCCCACATAGCCATGAAGCTCACTGGGTGACCTTGGGCCAGTCACTGCCTCTCAGCCTCATGCAAACCCTATTCATAGGGTCGCCATAAGTCGGAATCTACTTGAAGACAGTACATTTACATTTAGGATCTCACTCATGTCAGCAATCATGCCACAGCATCCTGCATTAACTGACTGGCTGTTTTGGTTTTCCATTATGAATCCTGACTGGTTGTGGGATGCTAAGTTGTCTGTCTTACTCATAGGAATCTTGTTGTGGTTGGTATGGTATTGCATTTAGGAAAGCATCACTGTCTTTTGTTTTTCATTTTCTGTTTGCATTTCATTTACCTTTAACCTCACTCCCTTACATCCATAGAAGCAACAGCAGTGGTTGCATGTGCTCAGCTCAACCCCCTAAAACCCATTCATGATGGACCTTGTTGGTTGCATGGCAGTTTGTTTCTTGCCTAACAGTAATAAAAGAGAATTCACATATTTGAAAGTATGGCTGCAATTGTTCCCAAGCTGCTGCCTGTGAAGGTAGACCAAACCATGTGTGTTTTCTCTCTGTCAATTATTGCTCACTGGAATTGGGTTGGCTGTCAAAGTGAGTTTATAGTAGCTCACAGGGTAGACAGAAAGGGTAGAGAATCTTCTTACTCTTACTCATTTCTCAGACTTCTTTCTGAAGTGAAGGGTAAAATCTGTAAAGACGTTTGGAGCAGCCATGTTAAAAGATAACGGGAGGGCATTCTAGGCAGGGGGTTGCCAACCCTGCATGGATATGGATGTCTTTGCAGAGGATCCCTAGTCAAGGTTTACCAACAGCACAATCCAAACCAGGGCCGCATTATGACTTTCGTGGGCCCTAGGCACTTTTGCCTTTGTGGGCCCCTCCCACCATAATAATATCAATATTACAAATTATTTTTGATATAACTTTAAATACTTCAACATTGTATTTTTTTTCCTGTTTTAGGCAAAATTTAATAGATTTTCGTGGGCCCTAAAAATTTCATTTTTTTCTGATGTGAGAAAAAAATTAAAAGATTTTCTTCGACCCTAAAAGTTCATTTTTTTGCTTCTGATTTTAAAAGAAATTAAAACATTTTCGTGGGCACCTAAAAGTATCGTGGGCCTTAGGCACTGTGCCTACTGTGCCTAATGGATAAGTCAGCCCTGATCCAAACTATATCTACTCAGAAGCAAGTCCTGTTGAGTTCCATGGGGCTTAGTCCCTTAGTAAGTGTGTTTAGAATTGCAGCCTTCAGGGGCATCCATCTTTACTCCCAAATGCTCCCATCTAACAATCTCCACAACACTAGGCTCCTTTCTTCCTACAGTGGCCTTCTGGTGACTGTCCTGGCCTGAAGGCACTTAAACCTTCTTGCCAAAAGCAAATAGGCTAGATTAAATGTTCCCTACCCAGTCTCCATCTTTTAGCTAAGATTTCTATCTTAATTTCCAATCAGATATTTTTTTAATTGTATGCTCCAAGCAACTGTGATTGATGCTTAATGTATCATGCTTAATGACATCACTCGGGCCCGCCCCGTGACATCACTCGGGCCCGCCCCGTGACATCACTCGGGCCCGCCCCGTGACATCACTCGGGCCCGCCCCGTGACATCACTCGGGCCCGCCCCGTGACATCACTCGGGCCCGCCCCGTGACATCACTCGGGCCCACCCCTGAAATCTCAGGTTTTGTGATGCTTTTGACCTGGCAACCCTAGGTTGGTACCCTCTCAGGCATCAGGTTGGCAATCATTGCCATAAAAAGCAGCCTATACTTTTTGTTTCCTAGTTTTCCTTCTAGGAGGGCTAGAGATTTACTTTTTTTTTTTTTTAAAGGAAACTCAGAGTCTGGGTCCCCCTTGCAGGCATGGATCCTGGTATAGTTGCATTATAATCTGGCCTTGGGTTCAGGTTTTAATGGCCACAATGACAACTGTGGATCTATCTCACATTATACCTGGCCTGAAAGTGTTATATTGTTTATCTGCTGTATCATATTTTATTTATGGATCCCATTTATGGAGGGAGGGGACAGATTCTCATGATTTCCCCCGGAAAATCTCCCGTGGAGGGTTAGAGAATCCTCTGGAGCAGCATGGTTAGTGGTGCAGAAGGCTGCAGCGGTAAGGGGGAATCTGCAAAAATGGCCTCACTTCACCTTTCCGTGTGTGGCAGCCACCTCTGGATGGCTCTGTTCTTCCACAAATCAAAGGATCCAAGCAATTCTACCCAATATGTATAAGGACTGAGCTTCCCCTCCTGTGTCCCTCCTCCATTACTTATATCTTGAGAATGTTGGAACTGAGCACCCTGGAGATACATTCTTGCTAGGTTTCCTTTTTTACACATTATTGGTCAGCTAGCTCCAAACGAGACAAGCTGGGTAAGCATCTACAACAGCACTCCATCTGGATTTTTTTTTTTAATCTGCATGATCTGAAAATGAATGTAATTTCACATTTCTTTGGGTAGAAGGCATTTAATCTTTTGAGAGTCCATAGCTCTTGATAAACAAAACTACCAAGAACAAGATCATAAGGATAGATTTATATTGATATGTCTTGTAACCTTATGTCCGTTTCGTCATCGAAAGAAATAGGAAGGGAAATATAATTTCCCCAAATTATTAACTATTAGGGGATATTACATCAGATAAAATTAAATGATTAATAATTTAGTTTGTGTCATGAATCATCTGGCTTGATTCTAAATGTCAGTTGCATTTCTAGAAATATTCATGAGAACAGAAAATTCTGGTTCTAATTAAGCTTCTAATCCTTAATTTATTTATTTTCACTGAATTGTTCAAATCTTCACCTAAGATGGAAGCTGACAAGCTGGTTGGATAGGAAAGAATACCTTGAAGCTAGATTTAATGGCTGTTTGGGGGCTTTTATAAAGATTTTCAATGAGAGAAATGGAAGGTCTTAGTAAGTAGAATCTGTACTATTTTCTCCTGCTTCCTCCAGAGTTAATTATCTTACTCCATCAATAGCACTGTCAGAACTAGGCATATAATTCAGCTTTTAAATGAAAAAGCAATGTGATATTTTCTGCCTCCTAGTGGAACATAACACAGATCCCATTCCTCTCTGTCACTCACTCTTGATATATGCGTCTTATATGCCATCTTTTCCTGCGTTTCCATTACAGATGTTGGCTTCGACTTGACACTTACTTCATCTGGAGTTTTATAGGACCTGCAACCTTAATAATTATGGTAAGAATTCCTGATTAACTATCCTGTTTTTCTAGATCAGAAGCGCAATGTTCAGTGCACTTTTACAGTCTTGGTTGTCTTTATAGCATCTGAAGATTTAATTTGGAAGGTCAAATACCAACAGCCTATGGGTTTTTTTTTCCTCCCGGGAAGAACATCTATGAAAAATGTTATATCTAAATGTTAAACCTCTGAAGAAAAGAATGAGTAGGAATAGGCAGATTCTGATCTCCTGTTCACAGCAATAAGTTATGTGGAGTTTGCATGACATTAAAACATTGCCTGACTTCCCCTACAGGGTTTTTATGCAACGGAAGTATTTAGGCTAATTACCATATAAAAGAACAATAAAATGATCCTCAGCAGTAAAATTCTAATGTGAGGAGAGGAAGGTGTATTGATTTGTTTTCTTGGCCTACCTTATATGCCTTCTGTTGTTTGGGAAAAAAAAAGGAGCACTGCCTGTGGCTGACATCAGAATTTATTTTCTCCTTATGTTTTGAATTGCTGAGTCAGCAAGTCATAATAGTATATCTATTGTGTATGAGTCTGCCATTTTGGGGATGTACACAATTATGTCCCTCTAAGTCTCATTGGCATGGATGACACATGCCTGCCTAAAATGTGTTTACGCGAACAACTTCAGTCATCCTACCATTCTTCATGGTTACTTCGAGCCAAAGCCAAACTGTCTGCCTATGGGATTTCCATAACCATTCTTCCATCACACTACTCCTCAAGGGCGAAAAGATTGCTTAAGGAGAGAATTTTATTCTATGCCCAACGCTGGATGCTTTATTCGGCCTCCCAAACTTCCTTTTCGGTATGGTACCCCTGTTTCAAAACAACATTTGGTGCTGAACTATATCTCTCCTTTCTATTGGCCCCTCTGCAGAGATGGTCCTTTACCACCCTGCGTCTGCAAACCATGCCCTCTGCAATGCTGGCGGGCCGTTATGCCAACACTCCCTATGATCTCAGAGTTTGCATTTGCTGTGCGGGTGAGATTGAGGACGTGGGTCATTACCTCCTGAGATGTCCCCTTTATCAGGCGCCCAGAGCTAAAATTTTAGACCCTATAATTCTTCTTATGCAGGACAGACTCGCTTTTGAACAAATAGCCATCCTTCTGGCGGGTTCAGATATTTACATAACATCTGAGGTCGCCACTTTTGTCCTTGCAGCCAAGAAGATTAGGGCTAGCTTTGTAAAACACTCGGAACTGTTTTGACGTTGTCTCACTGTTCAGTTTTTAACATAGAACTTTAAGGCTGTTTTAAGAAGAAAGATCCTATGGTATGTAAATTTCCTGGTTGTTTGGCTGTTTTTATTGTACCTCTGTATTTTATGCTAGTGCACTTTATGCCCTTCTGTACTTTTTTTAACTTTTTGCGGTGGCTAATAGCTTTTAGCAATAAAGAATTGTTGTTGTTGTTGTCCCTCTAAGTCAAACTGTTTGTGCATAATTTTGAAGAAATATAAACTGAAGAAAATTTAAGACTTAAAATGACATGTAACATCACAGAGCATATCATATAGGTATGTAGCAATAAAATAAAATCCTCAAGTCAGCTGAAACTTCCCTTTATCACTAAATCATATGCTTCTGTAGCAACATGATGTGGTCCAAACTCCTTAATTCTGTTAGCTGCTTATAGAAATTTCTATATAGTCAAAGTAAACGATATGCTCTATATTAAGCATCAGAACAAACTTTCCTAAAGGGTCATGCATTCTGAATGTCTTTCACTTAAAGTGAGGCAGGAGGCGTAGACAATGTGCATGGGCAACCATTTCTGGACTCTCAGTACCTAGTGAAGCCTTATTCTTCAGATAATGCTCTCTGCCCGTTCAAAGGCTACTGAAAGAAGATAGTGGATTAAAAACATTCTCATTTCTGTATACCTAATGAGATTAAAGCAAAATATCTTCTCCTTGTTCATACTCCAATAAAGGCTTCAAGTGAGACCACTCTGGGCTCCTTCTGGGAGGAAGGGTGGGATATAAATTTAATAAATAAATAAATAGAATAAAAACAAAAAATTGTAGAGCTTATGGGATGTAGCCAACTAAATTATGCTCAGAGTATACCCACTGAAATTAATGAACCTACGGTAGTCTTGGCTATTACCTTTAATGGGTCTCCTCTGAATAGGACTGGCATTGCATACAACCCAATGGGTGTATTCAAGTAAGTCAGAAGCTAGTACAAGGATTCCTGCTAGCACAACAGGTCTTTACCCGCTCTCCATCCCTGCACCTTTCCTGCAGCGTATCCTCCCCAAATCTGCTCTGAAGGGTCAGGGGAACTTCCAGAACAATGTGTGGGGTGGAGGAGGAGATTGTTCTGTCTGCTAAAAGAACAATCTACTTAGGCTATGTTGAATACCACCCAATATCCTCAAATTGGTATATTTACCATTTATCCTCTTTCTCCCATTGTTTGGCTTTAGCCTCTGGAATTGTGGTATACAGCTTCTGAACATGAAACTTGCATTTAGAAAGAGAAATGAGTAAACTAAAGCTTTATCTCTGTAGGAAAAATGTTCATAGTCATTCTATTTTATTATTTTACTTAGTCTAGGTACCAATAAAGGGAAGTTTCCATGCTGTTCTTCCAGGCCAGAAGAGGGGTTAGGAAACATGGTTTCCTCTCACCTGTACAGTGAAACAGCCTCTTTACTTCCACTCAGTGGAGACTGGCATGAAAAGGAGAACATCTGCTCTCATGCTGTCAGGATTCCATCGCGGAACAACGGCAGCACACATAGGCCGTCCCCTTCCTCCTGGGATTTTGTGGGGGTGGGGTGGGGGAGGGATCAATTATGAAAGAGTTGTACTTTGCTTACCTTATCCCAAGTATGCATAAATCTCTCTTTTTTCTCACTGGCCACATTGTGATTGTGCTTCTCGGTGAGCTGGAAATATCCAGAGAAATAATAGACAATATCTGCCCATATGTAGTTCATTATCTGTTAAAGGCTCTTAAGGCAGTGGTGCTCCACAGAGGACATAAGATGCAGATACTTGCTGCATTACTTCCCTGGTTTAGGAAAATCTGGGATCTCTGTAAAGGATTTCCTGCCTGCTAGAGAAAAACATGGCCTGACCTTCTTTTGTTCTCCATTGTTCTGGATCCTTCCAGTGAATCAGAGTGAATTTGTGGCCCTGATGCAAATTCAACAAGGCACCTAAATTAACTGAAGGATCCAAATCCAATGGAAGTTCGCTATAAGCCTAGTCACAAAAACTAGGTAACAGAAGACACTAAAGTCATAACGTGCAATTTTCCTTAGGTTAATTATGTAACTCTCAGTACTGTATTCTCTGCCTAACATGCTGATATAACTAATGTTTTTATACATTTGACCATTGCATCAAACATGCAGTTGAACCAACCAGAATGGGGTTCAACTTCCTACATCCCATCAATTATTTATTTATTTACCAAAATTTATGTACCGCTTCATTGTGAAAAACCTCTAAGTGGTTTATAAAAGTCGATTTTATTTCTTCATAACATTTCCCGAGAGACGCTGATTTCATTTTCTATAGTCTTAAATTAAAATGATGCAAGGTTCCCTCTTTTGGGAGCTGTAGAGCATAAGCACTAGTGCTAAGCTGTGTCAAGGAGTCCCTGGGAGCTTTTCACAATCCATTCCCTTCATAGAAAATTCCCCCTTTTAAACAATATTTCACGCCTCTCTGTGAAAGCAGGAAAGTGTTTTCAAGAGGGAGGAGGTGCTGGGGAGAAAGATACCACAGGTTTATTGTTGTTGTTGTTGTTGTTGTTATATTCATTTATATCCTGCCTTTTTCCCAGAACTGGGACTCAAGACTGCTTACAAAAAGTAAAACAGATACAGCTAAAAAATAAAAGTAAAACATACATAAAGTTATAATTAAAATATAATTAAAATATCTATAGGATTAAACCATTTAAAACATAGCAAATAAAAAAACTCCCACAAAATTAATAAACAGTACAACAGCACCCTATTTATAGCCCTTGCAGTCAGCTCCCAAGGGAGGGAGCTGGTGTAACCTCCCTACGAAGGGAGTTCCAGAGCCTGGGGGCAACCACCAAGAAGGCCCTCTCCCACGTTCCCACCAAGATGTGCCTTATATCCAGTGTTAGTCATACTTGGAGTAGACACATTGAAAATAATGGACACTACTGACTTAGGTCCATTAATGTCAGTGGGTCTAGAATTTAGTTGGATGCAGCCTTGCATCTCATTTGCCATTGTAATTGGGACAATGATCCCCCACACCAATCCAATTGCATGCAATTGACTATACATCTTAATGCAGATGCTGTCCATCCACACTGCACTTTCAGTGCAATGCACATTTGGATGTGCATGCCTGTCCATATTCTGGCACAACTAGACACGCAAATAAAATGTTACTTTTTGAGCTGTGTGCTGGAGTAGGCACTTGCAGTTAATTTTTGTTCCCTTAACAAGTGTTGTTGTGAGCCTGTGCAAATAATGGGGCATAAATGAGACGGAATCCATGTCCGTTCTTTGTTCTGCTAAAGTTGTTTTTATCCTTGGTCATAAAGACAGAAACAAAAACAGCTCTTAACTGGTGTTTTCTGGTGCTATGTCAGTTGTGTGGTTCCTTGATATCTCACTTTCAATAAAGATTCCTGTGTGTACAGCTGTTGAAGATTTTTGTATTTTTACAGAATATAACAGGATCTGCTTTGTCTAGTCATCACAGCATGGATTTTTAGCAATTGCTTTCCTTCCTGTACATCCTATTATTCTATTCTGCCTTTGTGTTTGGCCATTTTCAAAAGTCTTGTACAACAGTGTTACGACTGTGCCTGAAGAGTAAGTACTGGAGAACACATAGAGATCCAGAAAAGCAATGTATCAGATTTTTAAACATTTTTTTCTGTAAAAGAACTTGTTAAGATCAGTCTGTCTAACACTATGTCTTTGTGTTGCTCTGTGGACTCCGTATGCACCTTTTTTACAAGCCACCTTGGAAAACTGTCCATTTTGGACCAGGGTGGATTGATTTAAATCAAGGCAATGTAAATCATTAATTTAAATCATGATTTAAATCACCAAGAGAAACCCTTGTTTTAAATCAATTTTAGCACTTATAGTTATTCACATATTTCTTAAACAATGGTACAAATCTGATTACTAAAACATGTTAATTTACAAATCAATATAGCATTTTACAAGGAGGGTGCACTTTGTGTAATTGTTTAGATAACTTGGTTTTTATAAATTTAGGAAATAATATATAATATTGCCTGTGTGAAGCTGCAGATGATTTTTTTTTGAAAAAACAAATAAAGAATGGAGTTCCCTAGGGAAGATGAGTTATGCTGAAGTAAAATAGGGTATATACTTATGACATCACCATTGTGGTCTGCCATGATATTCCAAAATAAGGCGCGTGTAATGTAATATAAAATAAGAAAATGGCACCCAGTGGCAACTCTTAACTGCATATTTCTGTACCGTAAACTTGGGTTATAGATTCTAAACCGAGTTAACTGATTAAGCAAGCCATAAAGAGCTAACCTTTTATTATTATTAACATCCAACATAGCAAACAGCTTGTTGAATAATGCTAATACTAAAAGGCATAGAGAGACTTGACGAATGATGCATTTTGATAATGCATTACCGGGGGAATTATTCAATTTACTAACCAGTGGATCCACATTGTTCTTCAGACATATCCACATCGTCATCCACATCATTTTCTCCCAATAAGCAGGTTTCATTATGATGTTTCATCATTCTTGCAACTAGGCTTTGTATTTCCTCCTTGTACTGTTTACACTTTGCGTGTTTCCCTTTTTTCCATGGAAAAAAAATCTTCAAAATATTGATAGGGTGCCTCTTACGCCCAGAAGCCATGATAATATTTCTGTGGCAAAAGTGTGGGGGAATATAGGAACTGGAAGCTGTGTCTGTACTATAACATCTTTCCGTTTTATCGTTCCAGTCCTTTCCACTATTCCTTTCTATTCTGCCTCCAACTGTCCTTTTCTGTATTGTCTCTGTCCTAATTCCTCTGCCTTGTGTGGCCCAGCTCCACCACAGCATAAGCTCAGAGCAACAAGAATAAGCTCCATTCCCATCCAGCCTGCATCTTTGCACATGTAACTTTAGTCAGAGAAACAGAAACTGAATGTCCAGAAGTTCCAAGAAGCAAAAAAAATTTTTAGTTAGGCTGGTCAGAGCCATTTTTATGAGATAAAAAACTGAAATGAATGCCCATGTTTGATTAGTAGGTAACTAAATGTATGTGAGTATGATAGAGCCATTAATTCATTTTAATGAGACTGCAAAGATAGGTTTAGCATGTTTGTGATAAGATAGAATTGAATGGGTTTTTAAAAAATAAAATAAACTTACTTAGATTTTAAAAATCCAATTTAAAATTTAAAAATCCATTTTTTATTTTTTTATCATTGATTTGTATCCACCCTGTTTTGGACTGACCCCAGAATTAATTTCTCAATCCATCTCAATGCTGTGAAGAATGCAAAGGAGAACTAAGGCCTAGTTCTCATCGACGTCATAAATCAATGACTGGGCTATATGAGTTCAGCTCATCCCTCCCCAAAAAATCACTCTACAAAGAAAACTAGCATGTCAAAGAGACAAGTACTCTAGAACCTTCTTTCTGACATTTAGTGTTCTATCTGTAAGATTTTTTTTTATTTTGTATGAAGGAGGATTCAGTCTTGTGAATCTCTGCCTGCAATGTGAATTGTACAGTCCATACACAGTTTTACCATCTCAGAGAAAACTAGGTCTTACTTTCTTCATCACTTTTCTTCTCCTAACTTGCCATCTGACTCTGCCTTTTTTTTTTTTAAATTACAGCTTAATGTAATCTTCCTTGGGATTGCTCTTTATAAAATGTTTCATCATACAGCCATATTGAAACCTGAATCTGGGTGTCTCGACAATATCAAGTAAGTGAATTTTCACCCATTATGATCACAACTGTGTTACTTTTTCAACAACACATAAATATTCTAGGATAAAGATAGCAAGTAAATGTTGGATTGGATCCTAAATTAGATGAAATTTAATCTCATTGAAATTGATGAGTCAGTCATGGTTTCAGTCCCATTGATTTCAATGGGAACTATGTGCAACTAACGTAGTCTGGATCCAATCAAAGTGTTGATTTTCTTGTGCTCCAAAATTTTTACACTGTGGACAAGTGCCATTCAGGCATACTAGCAGCCTCATATGAGTTGCTTTTCCATGAGGGGACTCCATGCAACTACAGATCGCATCTGAATGATGCCATCACAAGGGCAGAATTGCATGGGTTTGTCAATTCCATGAGAAAGACCTGGTCCGCGTGAATTCACCAGTTCCATGCAACCTGTTATGCAAAAGTCAATAGCTGCTTCTACATCTGAAAGGAATCTAGAAAGATGTAGAAGGGTGGGGTGAGACCTTTTTTAAAAATAGCCAGTGCTCACAGACAGATGTTAAATCCCTAAGAATTGTAACCAACTTAGTCATGTGTATTAATTTCAATGAGTCTACTCTGAGTAGGACTAGCATCGGATGCAACCCTAAATGTTTAACACAAAGATCTATTTATTCTTTTACAACAAAAAGCATGCCTATAATTCATTCTGAAAGGAGCAGGAAATAATGGGCAGGAAATGGATACAGTTGTAGAGTAGCTATTTCATTGTGCTTAGTTTTCTGAAGCCTTCCATCTCAGTGACTTGAGTGCAAATGGTTCTGTAGCTTGTATCAGAGTAAATTCTGAATGTTTTAGTATTCTACTAATGTTTTAGTAGAATACTTGCTGATGTTTGTCATAGTGGCAGCAAAGTCTGACCCAAGAGCAATGTTCGCTATATGTTTTGTTGCTTGCCAGTGGGACCTCATCTTTCTCTAGGATTGACAGTTATAGTTCGGATTGATAAGTTATTGTCTCCAAAGCTTACCTGTCTCCATTCTCATTGGTTAAATATCAGGGCCGGTTCTAAAGGGCGGCCAGGTTGGGCACTACAGGGGGCCCCTGAGCTGCCCCTCCGCTCCCCTTCTACGATCCAGTTGATGGCAGAGATGCACGTGCATAACACGCACGCGTGCCATCAACAAAGATGGTGGTGGAGGCGTCATCACGTTAGGGAAACCACGGCCGCCATCTTCATTAAGGGCAATAGTAAAAGACAGCAGAAAGGTAGGGGGTGTGCGTGTGTGATATGCGCACGCGTGGAAAAACCACACACCAGGGGCCAGGGCAAGCTGATGCCCAAGGGCCCCGGCATTCCTGGAGCCGGCCCTGGTTAAATTCAAAACAATAGAGAATGGAAGCCAGATAGTGAGAATTAGTCTGGCTCACTTCAAACAGTTCTTCAAACTGTGATTTGGAAGACTAGGAATGCACTCCTCCACCTAGCTTCTCTTTATTCCTCTCCTCTCTTCTCCTTCTCTGTTTCCTTCTCAGTTTCCTGTTTAGTAGTAACCATAGTTTGCTGTCACATCTGGATTGGCAAACTGTATGCTTAGTGCTTACCCTGTAAATCAAAAACAACGGCTTGCTAAAATTCTGCCAAAAATGGATTCTTTTACATTTATAGCATCAGCTGAGATCTTAAATGTCAGTGATTCCCATCTATTATCTACCAGCGTAAGATCTGGAAACTTTTTGTGCAAATTTTGATCAATTATTTTTTCTTGTGCCTCATCTGTTTGTCCCTTCTTCAAAACGATCACCTCTACTTCATCTGAATCTAACCTTTAAAATCCTTCCCTTATTACAGATTTTATTATCATATTTCATTTTGGTATTTTACACACAACTAAAAGGGAAAAGCCCACCTATATTGTATGTTTTATTTATTTAACCTATTTCTTAAAAAGAAATTTATCATTTCTTTTTGAGAATAATTAGAGGTTAGAGAATGGTCTTTTAATCCATCTTCTACAACACGCAATACTGTATCTTTTGAAGTCCAATTTTGGAATAACAAAAATATCTAAGGGGTTGCTCCCAAAACTTCCATTGTAAATATATTTTTTTTTAAAAAAACCAGTGCAAACATAGGTAAAACTTCCAGAAAATAAATAAAGCAGCAGAGGAATTTACTTCCTATTAGCCCAACAATTTTTTTAAAAAAATTCTTAAACAGCTTTTCACAGACTGTTAAGGAATGGGCCAAAAAGACCAGTCATAGAGTTGGAAGGAGCCTGATAAGCCATCTAGTCATCTAATCAGTGAAGGAAATCTAGAGCCAGAGCATCCTGAACAGGGTTCTGTTCTTTAAGATCTGCTTGAAGATCTCTGTGAAGGAAAGGTTTCCCCACATCCCAGTAGTTAATTCAGTTGTTGAACTGCTCTTACCACTGAAATGTTTCTCCTAATGAAATCTACTTTCTTGTAATTTAAGCCCATTAGATTTAATCCTGCCCTCTGTGGCAGCAGATAATAAGGCTCTTCTGTGTGATACTCTTTAAGGCAGTGGTGGGAAACCTCTGCCAATGGGCCAGATTTAGCCTGACAACCCCTCCCCATTTGGTCCAGAGAGGCTGTTTTGGGGAAGCCATGCTCTCCCACCCTACACCTGATGTCATACTTTCCACCTCTGACATTGGGAATAGATAGGAGAAACATGGGGAAACAAGGGAAGGGATTTTGATAGATGGGCGGAACAATCCACCTGTTAATCGTGTGATGTCATAATGATATCCTATGAGGACAAGTGAGTTGGTCCACAGGGTGGAGCCAGATAAATACCGGCCCTGGCTCACCCCCTGCTTTCAGGTATCTGAAGAGTGCTATCATGGCCTCTCTCAGTTTTCCCTTATCCAGACTTTGTCATGGGCAAGATGTGCTTGTCACCACTTTCTTTTTAAAGTCATATTCAAAGACAGTTTCCAGGTGGAAGAGGAAATGGAATGTATTTTCCTGGAGGAGGTCATCTCTGACATCCACACAGCAACATATTGTTTCAGGTCCCACTTGTGATAGGTTAGCCTCACCATGAAAGATGGTCACTTAATCCTCAGGTAATAAATGACTGTTGCCTCCTCTTTCATGGAATGTGGGAAAGAAAACTATGGCCTCCATTGGACCTGAACTTCCAGGAACATCCGAAGGCTGCTAATTTGAATGACCAGGATGTGCTGAGCCCCATCTACAGTGGGAATCCCAATCTCCTGCAGCTCACTGGGCATCCAGCCATCATTATTTCCATCTTGTCAGGATTCACCTTTTAGTGGCTTATATTCCTCCAGTCCCCATCATGGCTATAAAACAGATACACTTTGAGACAATATAAACTAGTTTGAATGAAATAGAGAAGTGTTGCTCCATGTCAGCCTCATATTGGTGAGCATATTGTGAACATGGAGTATATCTCCATGGGATCTCACCCGATAGTTTCATAACAGATTGAATGAACAAATGAAGTTGCCTTATACGGAGTCATATCATTGGAACTTCTAGGCCAGTACTGTCACAAATAGCAGCAGTTCCTCAAGGTTTTTGGCAAAGTCCTTTCCCAGCTCTGCCACTTGAGATCCTTTGTCACTGAAGATGTTGGGGGTTGAACCTAGAATTGTTTTACCAGTGAGTTATGGCAGAACAGGGTTGACTTTGTGGAATATCACAGAGAAGGCTCTGGGGAGATAAAAAGCAAGCTTTTTGCCGCTGTTCATCTACCAGAAATGAGCAGAACCAATTAAGAATCATTGCCACACCACGAGCCTGCAGCACCTGATGAACAGCTGTGTCAACAACTCCAAAAAAGCCTAATAGGATTTGTGAGTGCAATTGCCTCTATTGATCTCTAAGATGGAGATTATCAGCTAAGGCCACAAATACAGTCTCAGTGCCAAACCCAAACTGAAAGTCAGAGTGGCAGAGCAAATTACATGTATCCAGTATACTTCACTGAACAACCTTCTCTGACTTCAAAAGGAAGACTGAAAGTAGAGAAAAGAGTAGGTGACAGAAAAGCCTGCATTCGGGATGCATATTGTTGTGCAGATACCAAACAATTATATTTTGACACAAATTGGCACAGCTTCTCTAAACTGCCTCGGACAAGTAAGGATGTCCATAGGCCCAATGTCAAAAGTGGCTATCCTCATATTAGCAAACACAACTGGCAGGTGATTCCAACTGAAACCAACCCAAATAAACAGGACAAGATTGAGCCTCTGAAATCTCTGTGTTATGACCCTGGAATCCAGCAGTGTCCTGGACATTGAACTGGACCACACAATTTCACCAGCCAAGGAGTCAAACCAGGTTCCTGGCACTTAATGTGATGCTGGTGATCAGGGGACAACTGAACCCAAGGCTGACAGGCAGGAGCCCACTGAATCAGATGCCACAGCACCATTGCCCATGGAATCAAAGCCAGGACCCACATGGACATCTTCTTCTGGACTCAGGAAACTGAGTGCCTTTCATACTATCATGCCAGTCCAATAGTAGCAGGGAGTGCATCAGGCCATGGAACACCATAGAATACCAGCCCGTCTTGAGGGCAGAGGGTTGGTCCTTAAAGTAGTTCTCCAAAAAGGGGCAAATCTAAGGGAGATGGACTAGAGGCAGAAGCTGAAAAGGCTTCCACTTCCAACCCTTGTTAGAGCAAGTTGCTCACTGGGAACTTTCTATGGCTCTGTGAAAACCAACGTACCTTGTTGCCTTGCCCCATGGGCTCCTCATGGGACTGGAACAGGACACCCTTGGTCTAAATCCTATGTAGTTAAGAGAATAATACAGAATGCATATGAACATTAAGAAACACCAAGTAGGTCCTTTCCTTACAATAAATCAAATTGTTTAAAGGTTAGGCCAAGAACTTGAAAAAAACATTTATTCTAGCAAATTTTATCACTATTAGATAGCCTTCAATTACTCCTCACAAATTTCAGGCATAAGTTAGGTTACTGGTTTTCTAAGGTTCACTGAAACAGCAGTTATCCTGACCATTCCACTATGATCTCAGAAGTCATAGGCCAGTTCTAATATTGCTACTTCGGCGTGGTTGCTACCCAAAACACCCCTTCAGAGCCATTCTCCACTATAAGTCCTGTCAGACTTGACTACGGTAACACATGCCTTAGCTACATCCCGATTAGACTACTGTAACGCGCTCTACGTAGGGCTGCCTTTGAAGACTGCTCGGAAACTTAAATTGGTACAAAGAGCGGCAGCCAGAATGTTAACTGGAGCTGGGTTCAAAGAACATACTACTCCTTTGCTTTACCAGCTCCACTGGCTGCCAATCTGTTTCCGGGCACAATTCAAAGTGCTGGTTTTGACCTATAAAGCCTTATACGGCTTAGGTCCAGGCTATCTGTTAGACCGTGTCTCCCTCTATGAACCTGCCCGGATTTTAAGATCATCCGGTGAGGCCCTCCTTACTATTCCATCTTTCTCGCAAGTTTTTCTTGCCGAGACACAGAATAGGGCCTTTTCGATGGCTGCCCCTAGATTGTGGAATTCCCTCCCTAGCGAGGTTTGGTTGGCTTCCTCACTATCGTCCTTTCGCGCCCAGGTGAAGACTGTTTTATTTAGGCGGGCTTTTAACTGAAAATGTTACAGTTTTAATCTATTTGATTTAATTTATTTTTAATTGTTTTTAACATGCATGTTGGTTGTTCTGATTGTTTATTGTTTTAATTGTGAGCCGCCCTGAGTTCCTTGGAAGAAGGGCGGGGTATAAGTATTTTAAACAAATAAATAAATAAATAATGGTAACATAATGTACTCTCAAAGAGTTGTGTTTCACCCCAAACACTAAAGTTTATATGTGATATAAGCCTTCATGGACTAGAGTCCACTTCATCAAATGCATGAAGAGACCAACGTGTGTATGTTAGGATGATATGAGCGGAATAGTTAATCTGCATAACAAATAGCTAATGTGCACATTCACCACACTTCATGGAGAATGTGCACATAATCTGTTCATAAAGAGGGAGTTGTGGACATTTCCCAGTCAATATACACGTTCTTTAGCAGGCCAGGGGAAGGGACATATCTCAACAACAATGAACATATAGCAGTTTCACTTTCTTCCAAATATCATCCAGAGCACACCAAACAATTCATGGACTATAGCCAGCCCTATTAATAGGCTACATTTGCTGCAGCTCCTTAAACAGGATTTACTTCAGGCATTTTAAAGGCTAAAATGCATACCTAATGAAATGAAGACACAGATTAACAGGTGACACCTAAGTGTATGCTGCTACAGGGCAAACCCAGCTGAGAAACTGACAGAAATTCACTTGTCTCCTACAGATCTCAGCCAAAACTACACCAAAGTATCTCCAGTTATTTATACTCTAATCTGGACAGTGGTACTTCTCTCTCAGTCCTTGGGTGGTCAGCCAGTCCTCATGTATAAATAGCCCCTAATCTGAAAGCCCTGCTTCTCAAAAGCAACTAATGGAGAAACATACCCAAGGACTAGGCCCTGCAACAGACTCAGGTGTCTGCTTTTCTGTTATCCACTCAGGCAATATTAATACAGGATAATAATTTTAATCATGCCATCATGGCGTTAATTCACTTGCTGATGCTCCACCGTGGTTTCATAATGAGCTACCAACAATGCAGTTCTGTGTCTGAATTTCCATTTTGTAGTACTGTACTGCAAACACATTTTGAGGTCTGCTATTAATTACTTAAAATGGTTTCACAATTGGTAAATTATCTAATAATTTGCGTTGTTACAATCATCCCAGAGCTTAAAGCACCACCAAAGAAAGAATTGTGAGGAAAAGGGGGAAATTGCCCCATTCAGTTCCCTAAAGATAGTACATGAGAGACAGTGTGCTGTAGTGGAGAGAGTACTGGATTTAGACTAGAGATCCCTGCCCACCCATGAAATTCATTGGGGATCAAGAGCTTCACTAGTCCTCTTATGGGATAGTAACTGGTTAAAAACAGGACGAAGAGTAAGACCACATGGACAGCTCTCTTCTTCAAAGTAAAAAGTAGAGTCCCCCAAGGATCATCTCAAAAATGATATTATAGTGTTGGAAAAGGTTCAGAAGAGGGCAACCAGAATGATCAAGGGGATGGAGCGACTTCTCTATGAGGAAAGGTTGCAGCATTTGGGGCTTTTCAGTTTAGAGAAAAGGCGGGTCAGAGGAGACATGATAGAAGTGTATAAAATTATGCATGGCATTGAGAAAGTGGATAGAGAAAAGTTCTTCTCCCTCTCTCATAATACTAGAACTCGTGGACATTCAAAGAAGCTGAATGTTGGAAGATTCAGGACAGACAAAAGGAAGTACTTCTTTACTCAGTGCATAGTTAAACTATGGAATTTGCTCCCACAAGATGCAGTAATGGCCACCAGCTTGGATGGCTTTAAAAGAAGATTAGACAAATTCATGGAGGACAGGGCTATCAGTGGCTACTAGCCATGATGGCTGTGCTGTGCTACCCTAGTCAGAGGCAGCATGCTTCTGAAAACCAGTTGCCAGAAGCCTCAGGAAGGGAAAGTGTTCTTGCACTCGGGTCCTGCTTGCGGGCTTCCCCCAGGCACCTGGTTGGCCACTGTGAGAACAGGATGCTGGACTAGATGGGCCACTGGCCTGATCCAGCAGGCTCTCCTTATGTTCTTAAGGATCTGTACTGGGACTGGTGCTTTTTAACTTGACCTGGATTTGGGAGTGAGCAGTGAGGTGACCAAAGCTGATTCACAGTGCAGCTGTCTTCAGCTAAATTTCAGATTAAAGACAAAGCTTTTCTCATCGTGATAGGGTTTAAAGGTTCACACATCTTACCTTATATGAGCCCTCAAACCACTTTTTCCCATTCATACTGAAAGGAAAGGGTCAATCTCGCAGCTTCCTAATGACCACGCCCTCTTAAGGTCAAAGTATCTCTTCCTCTGCAGCAGGCTTGTAGAACAAGAGCCAGGTAAACAATGGGAGGAGGAGGGAGTTGGCGGGGACTCACCAGTGCATCAGAGCTAAGCGTCTACATGTCCTTAGAGATGCAAAGCACAGACAGTTTTTCCTCCCCTTTTAGGATTTAAAGTGGATTGATTTGCTTCAGATTTAAAGGGGAAAGCAGCGGGACACATCCCCTTTGCCTCCTGTATCATGTGATCACTGCAAATTTAATAGGTATGCAGGGAGGCTCGATCTCAAATTAAACTGCTGTGTGAACAAGCCCCAAGTTTGCTGTTCAAAACCCACAGGAACTGCGTAGAGCTCTAAAAGGATCTCTCCAAAATGGGTAAATGGACAACAACCTGACAGATTTGGTCCAGTGTAAGTAAGTACATTAGAGCCCCACTCATACGGCAGGTTACGTTCCAGGCCCCAGCCGAAAAGCAAAAACCACCTGAAAGTGGGGCCCTACTGTATTCCAGCTGCCACACTCCAGCTGACAGTGATCAGCTGGAGTGCGCAAGCTCCACACGCTACAGCTGATCATGTGCTACAGCTGGAGCGCGGGGAGCTACAGCCACCGCGCTCCACCTGACAGCGATCAGCTGGAGTGTTCGAGCTCCGCGCACTGTAGCTGACAGCGATCAGCTGGAGCGCAGTGGCTTGAGCTCCCCACGCTACAGCTGATCACCCCGCTGGCACTGCCGTATTAGCGGAACGCCAAAAAGCAGGACCCTACTGTATAGAGTAATATATCTTAAGGCAAAAAACAAAACAAAACACCAATTTCACCTATGCACTGCAGAGATCTGAACTGGCAGTACTTAACCAGGAAAGAGATCTTGGTTCATAGTGGGTAACCAAAGAAAATGTTTGCCCACTGTGCAGCACCTATGAGCCAGGCATGAAAAGGCATCCTAGACTAGCAATGGTTAGGAAAGAGGTCAAAATTAAAACTTGCCAGCGTTGTAATGCCCATATAGAATTCTATAGTGTGGGTACACTTGAAATTCTATGTACTGTTCTGGTCACCACATATCAAAAAAGATATTGCAGAGCTGGGAAAAAGTGTGGAAAAGGACAAGCAAAATTATGAAGGTGGAACACTTATTCTACAAGAAAAACTAAAATGTTCTCAGGCTTTTTAGTTTAGAAAAAAAGGCAACTGGTGTCATGCCTCCATCAGATGAGTTTTCAGAGGAGGATGAGAAGCAGTGGGTTGGCACAGCAGACCCAGGAGAGGGAACAAGCAGACTCACCCAAGATGCAGCTCCAGAACTCCACCCACTGGAAGATGTTCAGGACACAGCTGGAGCCCCTCAGTCAGACTCAGAGAGTTAACAGGAGGTCCTTCCCTGCAGAGCGAAGACACCTGTGAGTAACAGAGCAACGCAGGCCTTCTGGCAGTTTAAGGCTACAGGTCCTGGGAGTTAGAGGGCTGGTTGCTAACACCTGAACCAGAAACGGAAGCATAAAAGGCAGTGAGAGGCATTTTGCCCTCCACTGGAAGCAACAGCAGATGCCGGCAGCAGATCCTCGCCAGCCATGCAACGCCCTGTTGAGTCTTTAAAGCCAGATTGCCTTGTCTGATTATTGAACCTTTGATTTGTGACTGATCTTGCCTAGGAAGACGAACTGGTTCATGAACTGAGACCCCCGACCCCCACTCTTGCTTATCCACATTCTCTTCAAGCCTTATCTGCTTTACAACCCACCCCTGCTTCGTCAGCTGCCAGCTAATTGTTTTACAGCGCCATTAATCACCTCAGTGCAGCTGGCAGAGACTGGCGACTGGAGGGAAGGAGAGACATACCAGAGGTTTATAAAATTGTGACACAGTGTGGACAAAGCGTGGATAAAGACTCTCTCTTCCTCATAATACTAGAGCTTGGGGCCATCCAATGAAACTGATTAACATGAGATTTAAGGCAGACAGAAAGAAGTACTTCTTCATACAGCACATACTTGAACTGTAGAATTTGCTGCCATATCATGTGAAGATGACTACAGTTCACAGGAATACCCCGCATTAACGTACGCAATGGGTCCAGAGCAAGTACGTAAACCGAAAATGTACATAAAGTGACGCACTACCTTTTTTCACTTATCGATGCATACTGCACTGCAATCATATATGGGCATAACTGATGTAAATAACACATTTATAACTAAAATAAACACAGTAGGCCTTATTTTAAGAAAATGTTTTTAGTTGGAAATTGATCGGGCGGTGGCGTCATGCCGTTAAGTGTCCGTTCTTGTGAAGCGAGCGTACGTAAACAGGGGAATGGTGCTACTGTAAATGTGTCCGTACTTGCAGGTGTCCATAAAATGAAGGTCCGTATAGCGGGGTATTCCTGTAGATGGCTTGAAAAGCAGATCAGACAAATTCATGAAGGCCTAGTGTATCAATGGCTACTAGCTATGATGGCAACACACAACTTACAGGTTCAGAAGCAGTATACCTCTGAGTGCCAGCAACTGGAAACAATTGTAGGAGAGGATTCTTGTTCTGTGTGCTGCTTGTGGGCTTCTCAAAGCCGTCTGGTTGACTTCTGTGGAAAACAGGATTCTGGACCAGATTGACCTATGGCCTGATCAAGCTGGGCTCTTCTTACATTCCCAAGCACTGCTTCTTTGGGTTATCTGACCAGATGCTGAGTTGGCTGAAGGGGTTTGCAATGTTGTCTAAGTAATACAGCTAGTACTACAGTTCCAAGGTGATGCAGGAGTGTTAAGGCTTTCAGACTGGATTTAGAACTGTGGGGCCTCATACTGGGCAACCTCGCACCAGTTCTCAGCCTGGCTACAACTCAGCTGTTGTGAATATGCATGGAAAAAAATATCATGTGAGGCATTCTGAACTCCTTATAGGAAGCATACTCCTTAAAAGTAAACAGGAATACCCCACTATACAGACCTTCACTTTAAGGACACTTGCGAGTACGGACATACTTACAGTAGCACCATTCCCCTGTTTATGTACTTCGCTTCGCAAGAACGGACACTTAACCTTTGGTTGTGCCCTGTTCTTTCGGTGGGGGGTAGAAAGAGACATGACAGCGCGACCGCGAATCAGCTGGGAGGCGCGATCACGATCAGCTGAGAGGCGCGGCAGCACAGCAGCAGCGGCTTTAGCGCAGGGCTTTGAGGCTCCGCGTGAAGGAGAGGTGGCAGAGTGGCGGCACAAGTGAAAAAAGGTAGTGCTTCACTTTAAGTACATTATCGGTTTACGTACTCGCTCTGGACCCATTGCGTACGTTAATGCAGGGTATTCCTGTAATAAACAAATAGTTATACAAGAATGTTGTGCTTCCTGCAGTGTAGTTCATTGTCTTAAAATATTACTATTAAGAAACAATACTGAGCAGAAGGTGCAACTTTGTCGATTTACTTCACACCCAGAAAGGGAGGGAAGGTGTTGTTGTTTTCCCCACTAGGGTTTAATGGACAAAAGAAAAAGCAAAATATTTATTTTGTAATAATGGGTTTGAAAAACACATTTTTAAATACGCACAACCCACTCTGCTGTCAGGCCACTTTAATTAAGTGAATATATGTAGATGTTCACTGTATGTGTGAAGGAGGGAATAACGATTATGGCAGCAGATCTCGCCTCCTTATGTGCCTAAAATCTGTTGTTCAGAACATGTCTATACTGATCTACATTCATAGGTGGGAATTGGTTGAGTGGTACATGGGGAAAAAAACCAGGATATATCAATCATAATCCATGATTAGGGGAAAAAATCTGCATAGGGCTACCAAGTCAATATACTCAGATACAGAAATAATGAGTTAATTATCTTCAGAGCTTGGAAAAGTTACTTTTTTAAACTACAACCCATCAGCCCCAGCCAGCATGGCCACTGGATTGGGCTGATGGGAGTTGTAGTTCAAAAAAGTAACTTTTCCAAGCTTTGATTATCTTTCAGTAATACTGACTTAATTTGTCAATATTTTTTACATAACCACCTTCGAATACAGCCAATAGGTTTAGAAAACACGGCAGATACTTATTGACACAGCAAATATTTTTAATTATTTAACAATGTCATATTTAGTAAAAGCACAAGAGACTAATAAGCTACAGAGTAGGCAATCTTGCCACTTTTGAAGTGGGGTGGGTGCTCGTGTAGCTTTTGATCCAGAACTGCTCCAGATCAAAAGAATAAATAGTAAATAGCTTTGCCCATCCTATATAACTGGAATAATGTATAATCAAGGCCTTGTCAAAAGGCCTTTGAAACAATAAATGAAAATACATCATTTGGTGTGGGTCAGCCGTAGTGTGTTTTGTCTAATTCTAAAATATAAGATAGATGAATACAAATTACTAAGAGAGAAATGGCTCTTGGATTCATTCTACCTTGACATCAGGGAAGGATATTTGGTTCTCCTGATATTTTCTCTATCCAGGGCAAGCCATTCACCCATAGAAATGTCATCAGTGAGACTCACAAAGATGCCTTCATCTTTGGAGAAGATGTATACAAAGTAGAACTGCTATTTCTGACTCCCTAAATTATTGTTGCCCTGAACAACAACTTGATGTCCCGCATCTCCTGTGTGGGGTCAGCACTTACCAAGATCCTCCTGAACAACGCTGATACATCAGCACTCCAGCTCCCAATAAGAACAAGCAATGAGGTGAGCCACTTCCTCCACAACCATGATTGTACAGGAATCTTCTGCATGTGTGGTCTCAGTGATTTTGTGAAGGCTCCCCATGCCTGCCACACCCTGAGTTGCTCTGATGATTCTGGACAATTGCTCCAAGGAATTGCAAGGAATTGGAAGTGACTCTGCTAGGATATGTTAGACAAGGATGTCTAACAGGAAAGAACTTTGCTTCATTGTAGTCTCAAGCCCAGAACACCGCTCAGCTCACGTGGAATGAGGATTGGCAGTATTTCTGTCCTGGTCAGAAGGGGATCAGCATGCCATTGTCATTTACAAGGTACAATGAAAGCTCGACAGCTGCTGTCCTTATGAAATATATGAAGGACCTGAGGCCAACCTACTATAACAAAGCCTCTAGTATCAGCAAGTGCTTCCTGTGCTATATTGTGGAGGCTTCAGATGTGACACTTCTTCACCCAGGCCTGTTGTAACTGTCTCACTGACTAGCATGCAACATCATAGCATGCAAGTGATATACAGTAGGGCCCCGCTTTACGGCGTTCCGTTTTCCGGCGTTCCGCTGATGCGGCGGCTTTCAATTACGGGAAATTCGCCGTTTTAAAGCCGATTTTGCGCTTTTGTGGCATTTTGCGGCATTTTTGCGCGACGCAACCCATTATAGTCAATGGGTTCCACTTTACGGTGATTTCTGCTTTACGGCGGGGGCCTGGTCCCTAACCCGCCGTATAAACGGGGCCCTACTGTAGTTAGAAACAAGAACCTACAAACCTCGGAGCTGCATACCTCACTCCATGGCTTTTTAGCTTTGATGTGATACAGTACAGAAACAACTTTTCAAGTCTGTCCCATTTTCCATGGGAATCATTACTGGCACTTCTGTTGTGCCATGCTGAAATAGTCTACTGTGTCTACTGGACGTACCTGACATCTTGATGAAGAACCATTTGAGAATAGACCCACCATATTCACTGAGATGTATGATCCCACAGTGTCTATGCATATGAGACTACTGGAATCCTAAAACCTCTCCCATGTTGCAGAATTTCCCAGCTCTGCTCCTAGCTGATGCACAGGATGATGCTTTCTGACATTATCTAGTGGCTCAGACACATTTACATGAAGTACTTTTCTGGACACTAACAGTACACCAGTCTAAGTTCTGCTCTAGGTGCTTGAAAGATCAAGACACCCCCTTATTGTACACTTGAGCAAATAAGTAACCATTCATACTGTGTACTTTCATTTATTTATAAAAATATTTATAATCCCACCTTTCGTGCCAAAGGCCCTTCAAATCACTAACAATATTTAAAATAAAATACACTTGAGCAAATGCACTGCACATTGATTCAAACTCCACGCCAGACATTTGGGGATGAAGACCCATGCACACTGCACACTATAGCAAATGAGTAATTATGTGGCAGAAATTCATTGCCCACAAAGTGTAATGGCCATTGGCTTAGATGACTTTAAAATAAGATTAATCAAATTCATGGTGGATAAGGCTATCAATGGCTATTGGCCTTGAAAGCTAAATGGAACTTCCTTGTTTAGAATATCTCTGACTGCCAGATGCTATGGAGCAAGCAGCGGGAAGATATGGCCTCTGCTGTTTTTGGAATCTTTCTAAAGCCCCCACAGAAATATGTTTGGAAACCATTATTACAACTAAATGAGACAAGCAAAACCAATACAGTAGGGCCACACTTTCTGTCGTTCTGCTGATGCGGCGGCTTTCAATCGGGGGGAATTCCCCGTTTTAAAGCTGATTTTGCCGTTTTGCGGCATTTTTGCGCAACGCAACCCATTAAAGTCAATGGGTTCTGCTTTACGGCGGGGGCCTGGTCCCTAACCCGCCATTTAAGCGGGGCCCTACTGTATATGATATGTGTTGATGGTGTCATTTCTCCCTGACATACTAGTTTTTGTTTGTATGATCTAGGGGAGTTTTCAGATAATCAGTCGTCACTGGCAGTCTAAAATATTAACAGTCCAACTATGGTTTAGGGAGTTGTGATTTTTAGCCAGTGAATTTAGGGGTGAGCATATCCCCCCCATTCCATTTTGGTTCACTCTGCCCCATAGTCCAGTCTGCCTGCCTTTTTGTTTAACTTGGAGAATTTCTAAAGTTCCTGAATTTATATATACAGTTAGCTGCAGCTTGGGTTGCAGTTTTTCAATACATTTGAATGTTAATTACATCGGTGCAAAACCAACATTGATTAAATCAGTACGAAAAGTAACCAGTGTGATCATTTTATTGCATGAGCATTCCTTTTTCTTTCTTTTTTTTGCTTCGATTTAAACAATGTGCATACATGATGGTTGGCATCAATAGTAACCAAAGGGAACGGAAGATGCAAACTAAAAATCCTCCCTCAACTTGATCCTGCTCACAGCCTGTAGTTAAAGGACAAATTTACCAGTGACAGTTATCACATTCCCCACTGCTGCTGAGTGCCATTTTTCTTCAGTGCAAGTTCAACTTCCTACCCAGAGAACACCAGCATTGCTTCATGCAATTATTTGGCTTTGCAACAGTGTCATGTCACTATGAAATCTTATCATGAAGGCATGTCAGAATTTGGAACCCTCAAAATCTGGGGAGAAATTCAGGTGGAGACATTTTCATATGCATCCTTAGTTGAGTTGTTCTTTATGTAAGTTTTAATTGATTTTATTTGTTAATGTATAAATACCCACTCTGATCCTTCAGGGTAGGGCAGAATGGGTATTAATAAATTAACAAAATGAGGAAAAGTTTGGAAGAGGAAATTTTGGCAAGCACAGTGTGTCATGTGGGGGAGATAAGTGGCATCTGTTGCAAAGTCCTCCTCTGCATCTGTTCATCTTAGCTAGGCCTATAAGTCAGAAGGTTATACATAGTAGAACAGAGAATAGGCTCAGCAACCAGGGACCTTCCACAGGCCTTAAAGCACATAGAACATCTTCAGCATTAATAATGTTTGATTTGTGTGATCCCTCCAGCTGATAGCTGATTTTTATAATATAAAAATAGATTTCAAACATACCAAAATACCTTATGACATACTTTACACTGTTTGTACATTTAGTAATGAAAAATACTGGAAAAGTCTCTTGTTATTATAATCTACTTTTGTCTTTACCGTCAGTAGAGGCTCAATGGCTGAAGAACAACAGACATATAAAAACCAATTCTAACTACTAAACTGAGACCCATTTTCACACATTACACAAGAACAAACCTGGGTTTTTCACTGAGTAACGTATATAGATGCATCCAAGCCCAACTATCCGACATGCATATCTGTTTAAAATATATATTCACCACATTCACACTTACATTTTTAGTGTGTATTTTTAAAAATTGTAAGTTTTCCATCTAAAAATACATGGCAAAAGAAACCCAGAAAAGAAAAGATTTCTTTTGTTATTAATAGTCTATTACAGAATTTTCAGGTTTTAACAACAAAGTTCCCTGTCATTCTACTACAACCCTCACCCATTGTGTTATATAGATGCCCATAAGAGAAAAATAGCAGAAAATACTGAAATTAAATAAAAGGAAAGAGGGAAACAAAAGGACATTTAAACCAACAAATATGAAAATAAATAGTGAATTAGAGCAACAGTACTAGTTATCTTACATAACAGCAGTGTATTCAGACTGTTAATATTGGCTTGTTTCATGTAGTGGTTAAGGTGTTGGAATACGTGGGAGACCAATGTTCGAATCCCCACATAGCCACGAAGCTCACTGGGTGACCTTGGGCCAGACACTGCCTCTCAGCCTCATGAAAACCCTATTCATAGGGTCGCCATAAGTCGGAATCGACTTGAAGGCAGTACGTTTACATTTTCACTCAACATGTAGCTCAAGGAAATTCTGCCAGATTGTCTGAAACTTGTCTTCATTTTGTAATGTAACATAAAATATCTTTATATGAAAATATATTTTTGGTTTTTCAGCTTTGCAAGATGATATGCTTAGCAGTCAGGATGGACATAGCATATAATTCTCCCTGTCTGACTGACAAGTTTCTATAAAGGGTATGTGCCCTATCAAGGCATGTACATGCTATCTTAAGCAGCTTCTCTAGGATCATATTGATTCTTACCTTAGCTTTTTTTCAGAAAGGAGGTATCAGTGGACAACTCCACAGAAGGAGGGTGAGAACTGCCGGTGTCTGTCTATACATATGACAATTGTCATCTGAGGAGATACTTGGGCTTTGAAAATGAATGGGTCTCCACTATGCTCTGGACTGAATTTTTTGTTGTATTAATCCTAGCCTAATACCTAAGGCAGATTATTTGATCACCTTCAAGGCTGCTTTCCAGTGTGGAGGTTTTAATTTTATATTGGTCAATTCAGTAATTGCTTTCTTTCTTTAATTGTATGAGGCTTGCGGAATTATGAGCAATAGATTTGAAAGGTATTCAGGGACCTTCTAGACCGCCATCTGCTGAGTATGAATAATCTTAACTTGGAGATTGCTCAACATTTTCATTAAAATATTCGAGGAAGGAGCTTCATCGCCTTGATGGACAACTTCTGTTGGTGAATAGTTCTCACAATTCTGGAGTCCTTATTTTCCTAAAGGATTGCCTTGTAATGACTGATTTGAACTCAGTTGCAAACTCCTGCTCAGCTCAGAATTAGCCATGCTTTAACCCTAACACAACCAATGAGGTTGTATAGAAACAGGCATAAATGATATTTACTGCATAGGATCATTAACTTCCTCTGAATTGTTTATGTTCTGTCCTTAGTAGATATAGTAAACGTTTGTTCTCCTTTGTTCCTAATATCTGTTTAAATATTTTACAGCTTTCCATACCTCACCCCTCAGTTCCATTTCCTTTTCTCTGGGCAAAATATTGGCTATATTAAGCACTCAAGAAAGAAACCCCAAGCTGAAAATCAACGTTTCCATATATTATAGGTTTGACACAAAGTTAGGCACTTTTATTGACATTTATGCATGTTTATTTAGACCTAAGGCCTTGTGTTCAATGGGGCATTCTCCTAAATCCTAAGCATAGGATTGCTGTCTTAGGCTTCTTCTCAGAGTCTCCAGGAGAAGTAAAACCTCAGAGTGAAGAAAAAGAATCAAGGGGACAGGCTATTTTCTCCATATCTTTATCAGATCTTTTACTATTACTCATATCTATCCAGCTGTACCCTGAGGCAGTAGGCACAGCCATCTTCTTGCCGTAACCTTTTCCCCTAATCAGGCATCACTAAGCTATGCAACCAGGGCCAGATTATCCATTAGGCTTAGCAGGCTGAAGCCTAGGGGCCCGGAGCTCTTGGGGGTCCATGCATAAGCTAAAAAAAATTATTGCGGGACAAGAGCTTCTGAACTGCCCGCCACCCCGTTTCACTTACCTTCTTCTCCACTGTTTTTTGCAGTTTGCCATCAATCAAGATGGTGGCTGAGGTTTCCCTAAGGGGCTGAAGCCTCTGCCGCCATCTTAGTTGATGGCCCGCATGCATGCTACATGCGCGCATTGCTGCCATCAACCAAGATACCAATCAGCCTAGGGGCCCTTCTCAGCTTAATCCGGCCCTGTATGCAACTACCATGCCAGGCTCCACCCCCTGATTTGCTAGGCCCTACCCTCAACATCCAGGCATTACGTACTTTGTCCAATTGTATGATCCTCAGGAGCCCTGGTAACCGTGTCTTCAGCGTCTCTGCAGTATTGCCTTGGATACTGATTCTCCTGATGTATAAATCCAAAATATGATGACTTTGCTGTGGGCACCTGTGAAGTAATTTTACAACAGCATGCCAGATGTATAGTGTAATAGGCTGCCAGTGTTAGTGTAGGGTGACCTCCACCACAGTGCTTGCCCAGAAAATTATTAGTGGCTCTCAAGCATTAAAGCCAAACATTACAAACTTTTGCAGGGATTCTCTGAGCATTCTCTTTTAACATTCCAAAGGCAAAACACCAGCCCTTCTGAATCTGCTATCCTCTCTCCTTTCCCCAAGGGGAGAGGAACCTCACCTTGGGTGGGGTAGCAAGTGGGGGAGAGCTCCAGAGGAAACAGGCATTTAGAGTGTCATTTTCCATTGTTGCCGGAACTCTCCTCTACCTACCACCCACTTCCCCTTCCACATGGTGATAATTTAGTTGGGGAAGAAGGAGATTCTACCTCTGATTGTAGCACCAGAAGATCCATACACAACTCATACACAATGGATGTAAATATTTACTAAACATTTTTTTCCATTTGGTGTCTTTTTATGCATCTGGATATGCATACTACAGTTGTGCATAAAAGGTGGAAATAAAGCATAGATCCACATATCTAGCTTTGTAGTTTAATTCATTCTTCTGTGTATCAAATTCCATGTGATACAGAACCTTGAAAATGATGCTGTAGGATTCTCCTGCAATTCCAATGCATAATGGGAATTTTGGGAGAAGCCTATGCAGAATACCTTAGCTGCCAAAGATGCCAATGGGAATTCCCACATAAAACCATTGTATTTGTCATTTGGATGGTAGACCTGTATGTCTGTGTGTGTTCTTCTCCACTGATATTGTTGCTCAACCTCTCCAGTTTAAAAACAAACCCGTTGGATGGAAAGGCTAATTTGGAGCTGAGTTTATATGCAAATTCAGTTTTGTCTTGCCTGGGTAGACTTGAGCATGAATATCCTTGTTTTGTTTGATGCTACCTCATTATCCACCATTTGAATGATTTTCTGTGGCTTGCTTTAACGCCTGTTTTATGAAGGCTGTGTTCATGTTGAATTGCAGTGTTAAATACTATTTTTCTCTGTTGTCAGAAGTATAAAAAAATAAGAAACCCAAACTTACACCGAATCAATGGCTATTGAGTTGTGATGTGCCCTGAAATGTATTAAATACTGTACTCAGGGTCTTCCTATGAAGCTATTAATCAAGATGATTATTTTAAGGAATCATATATTTAGTATTCTGCCAGGAAGTTCTATTTGGGTAGTTGGTACAATGCAGAATCCTTTCCAAATCTGTACCACACCAATATAAGGTTGAAATATACAAGAAAACAAAAATATTTCCAAAAACTGCAGTTGAAGCAATTGAGATCTGTCATTACTGCTAGATTGCTCACTTACGGTGATAAATTATCTTAATTTGACTGGTTTAAAGTTATGGTATAAATAACAAGCACTTAAATCTCACTATTGAGATATTTTCATCAACTGCCAGCTATAGAATCATAGAGTTGGAAGGGACCTTGGAGGCCATCTAGTCCAGCCCCTGCACAAGGAAGGGTTTGCAATGCAGGATCTGCAGCTAGAGAATCCTTAACAGATGTGGCTGCAATACCACTGGCAAAGGAGACCCCAGCATCTCATGTGGCAATCTGTTACACTGTTGAACAGCTGTTGCCAGTAAGACGTTTCTCCCAATGTTTATCTGAAATCTGCTTCCTTGCAGTTTCCACCCATTGATTCTAATCCTGCCCTCTGGAGAAGGTCCCTTCTGGGACATCCCTAATAATAGCCATTTGAATATGCGCATGTAGTTCCCCCTCAGTTTGTAGATATGGAGGAAACAGAAGCATTTAGGACATCATAAACTCTTGTTCTTGGTTAGCAGCTAGAGACCAATAATCTTTCACTTGCCTAGGTCACATCATTTCAAGACTTTTGGCCTTCATTAGTAGGCAAAACACATTCTAGAGAACAGGATTGGGGAGTCTGTGTTTCTCCAGATGTTTTTGAACTCCTTATCCCACTCTGCATCTGTGCTGGAATTGTTTTAAAGATGTTTTAAAATATATGTTTTTTCAAAAAAAGATTTTTTAATAAAAATGTTTTTTAAAAATGTTTTTAAATATATTTTGTTTTTATGATGATTTGTTTTTATGACTTTTTAAAAGATGTTTTGTTTATAAGATGTTTTATATATGTTTTTAGTAGTTTGACGTTTGTTTGCTGACCTGGGCTCCTTCTGGGAGGACGGGTGGGATATAAATTTAATAAATAAGACTCTACAACACCTGGAGGCCACCACATTGACAGTCCTGGAAGCTGACAGCCTCTCCCAGATAGGATAATGTTTTACTGGCCCCCCTGGGGCATGAGAGAGAGACTAGTTTGCCAGGCTGGTGGTGTCTTCCAAGTGAGGAGGGAGTCTGTTTTATTTGTTTGGGTTTTTTTGATCGGCCCCTTCATACATGGCCAACTTGGCCTTTACTGACTAAGAAACATCCCAGGGGCTAGACTATCCTCTTAGCCAGATCAGTTGTGATAAGCTAAGAGAGCATTGACCCCTTAGAGTCTGGCTACACCTTGTGTTCACCATACAATTGAAAGGGAAGAAAGCACTTTTGTATTTCTCGCTCATGACATGAGATTATCCCTATTCAAAGTTTTGTTTTTTAAAAAAATATATGGCTCAGCCTGTTTCTGTTTTTTGTATTGTTCAGTTTTTATATTGTTGGTTTATTATGGATTTTTATACATTGATTGTTGTAATTTACTCTGTAGTAGTGTGAATGGATTAGAAAGGCAGGATATAAATCTTTGAATACAGAAAGAAAGACCATCAACCATCTCAGCAGACTGTAAAGGCCAAACAACTGAAAACTTTCCTTGAGCGTCAGCCTTTAGAATTCTCAGCAGTCACTTTTAATGTGCTTAAAGTGATGTGCTGTTGGGCTCCAAGACATCTGTTGAAAAAGTTCATGGTTTCAGCCATAAATATACTTCAAGGAGACTGTGGCTTTAAGTCATAGTATTATCCCAGTGATGTCAAGATACCGACGAATAATAAGTAGAATATTTCTCACATTACAGTTTATGTCTTCTTTTCTGAGCTGACTGAATTTCTCTGCATGAAAACCAGTGATTTTTCAGAACAAAGAGTACATCTGTAAGGGGGGGGGTTGCTTATAACCAAAAGTTGCTTAAATGCATTTTTAATAAGAGACAATGTGGCTATTTTTCATCTGCCTGTTTGGTTATTCCTTTCATTTGATATTTCATATTCCTTTCAAATATATGTATATTTTTAAATGGCAATTAAATAGGCCTACTATCAGCAATTAGCAAGTGAGGGTGTGAGAAGATACTAATGCCATTACCTATAAAAGAGGATAATGGAATCTTGACTCATGTAATGAGGGAATCAAGGACCTGTTATTGTCAAAAACTGATAATAAAACTATAAGGAATGTATCCTTACATATTGGGTAAAGAGTGGGTAAGGTGCAGCAAGCTTGTCATCATATGCAAAGGCCTGCTGTACTGGCTTTATTAAAGCTTGAAAAGTAATGTTCTTCAAATGCAACAGATTTTACAGCAGATTTGTGAGCAAAACAAGAACATGATCAGGCAGCTGCAGAACTTAAAGGTGGCTCTTCCCACAAGGAATACTGTTGTCACTAGGCGAATCAACCTCATCTTCTGGGTCTTTAAGATTGCCCATGCAGGACTACTTCTCACTGAGATGATAAAGCTATATCTGGCCTCTACCTGTTTTGTGGGCTCACAGGATGAAATGCTTCCTGCACATGGAAAACTTAACACAGGGTGAAGGCTAGTTGTTGTTGTTGTTTTGGGATCTTTGCACATTCAGTCATGTGAGCTCCCACATGCAACCCCCAAGTTGTTTACTACCTCAGTGAGAACATGGCCAAAATGTAGATCTGGTTTTCTATTTCTTGACCTGGGGATAAGCTTGTCTGATTGCTTACCTACATGGTACCTTTTTGTCATTATATTCTAATGTTGACGTTCTTGTCTTTATGTCTATGCATTCTTCAGCTTTGAGGATAACAGACCCTTCATCAAGTAAGAATGACCTGAATGACTGATAAATTCCATTTATCAGTGCGGTCCCATTAACTGGCTGTCAGATCAGTATTTTAAAAATCATTACAGCTTCTGTCATTCACATTTGAGGGAGGCAGAAGAGCAAACTGTGGAGGAAAACTGTAAGGCCTACAGTTTCTATGCTTCATGTTTCTTGATTGGCTGTCACCTGGACTTTCTTGTGATCTGATGTAAGACAGACTTGGGATACCCCCACAACAGCTTCCTGGTGGGTTGTAATGCACATCTCTGCACACAACGGAAGTCTGGAGTGCTAATTTTATCTTTGAATGGTTAATACAACTGAGGGGTAAATGTTCAAAGGAATGCAGGAGTACTAATGCTATTTATTTCAATGAATATCTGCCCTGAACTGACAATTCTGGACAATACACAGAAAATTCTTTTTAGTTTTCAGTTCCAATCAGTCACTATTTTAATATGTTACTTCTATCTTTAAAAATATCCCTTTGAATAACACAAGTCTGTACAGAATTGTTGAAAGTTAATGGAAACAACAAAGCACCAATTATGGGCCTTGGATAAAAATGTACCATATATCCTGCAAGAAAAACACTGAATCATTAGTAGCATTACTAATACAAGTGCCTCTACTTTACAATGGGCTTTCAGTTTGTTCTTCTGGTGAAGAGTCCTTTCTGTTCATTTATTTTGTCTCATTCTCATCTCTGTCATTCTTTGGATCTTTTACAAGAATGGGGAATACAATTTATTTTAGGCTGCCTTCACTTTCTTGCCTCTTTTTAACAGAAACAATACAAATTGTACAATTTTTGCTTGAACCCAAAAGATTTTTTTCCGTGATAAACTAATAGTGATTAATGTGCACTATAGTTCCATAATACAAACCCAAGCTTTAATTTCTACATGAAATCATGACTTTTGTGTGTGTGTGTGTGAGATACATAAGTTATGAAAAAGCAGTTGTAGCTTATATGGAATGAAGGTAAAATATTTTTTTGTATTCCTATATTCCTGGGTACCCTTATGCGCTTCAGTGGTAGAGCAAACTCCATGATCAGGCCCCATGATTGTGCAGAACTGCCCTCCCTACTGGAATACATAGAAAAAAGTTAAATGCAGGAAAACTCCATGGGAACACTGGAACTTTAAACAATCTTCCGACTGGAGATTCTATATTTGTAGGGGGGGGGGAATTGACCATAATCTAGCATCTGGTCTACAAACAGCTGGCATTTGTCATTTATTTTTTACTGCAGAAAGCTCCTCTGTTCCCACAATGTAAGTCTTTCGTAGCTCAGGAGTTGCTGTTAAAAACAACCAGTGCTTGTGTGAACAGTCTCAAGAACCAGATTTGTGCATACATTAAGCTCCTCCAAATCTTTGGACTGGAGAGTCATAATAAAGTACAATATTTATAGTTTATTAAAAATGTTTGCACCAATATTAAGGACTTTGGGTGCTGCAGATCCACATTCACATACTGGGCATTATGGGATCTACAGCAGCTCCCACTGCCTTTCTCTAAACCAGAAACCTCTTAAACTTCAAGGGATCCTGAAATGGAAATCATTTTGTGATTCATCTCAGGGTAGAGAATGCTGGGGTGAAACTGAGTGAAAAGCAGGTGGTGATGCAATCTGACATGCGTCCTAAAGTTGCTGTGTTGAGTTGTGGCTGCTGTGTTGAATGAAAATCAAAATGAAGTGTCATAGTTGGTGATAAAATATGTCACTCTGTGATAATATTTTACCAGTTGGCCATCTTTGCAGAAAATATTTTGTGAACATTACTAATTTGTATATGACACAATGTATATAATTTCAATATTTTTAAAATAAATGTTTATTGAAAAAATCTGAACATAAACAGGACCATATAATCGAAATATTGAAAAGAAAATTTATAGCTCGGTTTTTCTAGTTATGTTGATTTCCTTTTAAACTGCCTAAATAAATACCCCCTTTTGGAATGGTTTTAATCTCATTAATAAAAAACATTAAACATTGCTTTGAAAAAAATTCAAAATTCATTTCAAGAAACAATTGTAACAACCCCGATTTTTAACAATTCTCATGTTTTCAACACAGCCCAATAAAAACAAGTTGCTAAGACAGTCATACCCCAGTAGCTTATAAAGTAGCTTTAAAGAGTAGCTTAAAAAGTAGCTTAAAAGAGCTATAGACATTACGTTATTATTATTTAGCAATTATGTACTACTTCCTATTATTCAAAGTGCTTCATAGACATAATCCTGATAATCTATACATTAGCCCTCCATCGTTGCCCCCATATTTTAGATGGGGAGCTGAAGCTGAAAGTAACTTGCTAAGGCCCCTTGAATTCATGGCACAGCGAAATTTGAACCAGGGACTTCCCTTAGCCATCATACTACAACACTTGTAGAACTAGTTTATATAGACAAATGTGTAAGACATTTAGAGAACTACTGCCTATAAAATTATTTGAATGATGCACAGAGCATTTGCTTATGAGGCATCTAACAAGTATACTTGTTATATATATATATATATATATAAAGTTGGCTATGCTCAAGAGTTGAACATGGCTCGATGCATTCGTGATTATTTCGATACATAAATCCATCTGGCAACCGAAATGTTTTCTGGGAATACAGTAACTGTGGGTTGAGTTGCAAGTTGAGCATGTGCTAACTAAAACTAAAACAGTCACATGAGCACTTTCAAGCATGCTGAACTCTGCTGGGATCCACTGAGCCTGCCAATTAGATACTAAGATGCTCCAAAATGTATAGAGAGGACCTGTATAGAAGTGCCCCTTGAGTGGGATGAAAGTCTAAAGCAACCCTGCAGAGGACAAAGTAGAACTGAAAGAGCAAATGGATACAACTGGTAGCCCAAGTCTATCAAATCATTGTAAACTCTTTCACTTTTTGGGTGAAATATGGAGTTGACTTATGGGAAAGGAAACATGTGTCTGCTTGATTGCATTGATGTGTATCAGGTGAATGTGACTTGGAACCAAAATATGCCCTCTCCTTCCTATAGGTCAATCCAACATATTACATAGAAAGCAGTAGAGTTGGGCAATATGCCAGTATAATTCGTGCATGTCAAGAGAATTACTAATTAACTATACAAACATCGTAAACAAATAAAAATAGGACTTGTGAAAAAATGTGTGATGCTCATTTTGCTATAACTGATATTTGTAGCCCAATGTCTGCATCATGGCAGAGTAATTAAAAGAATGGTCTAGTTATGATTGATACTATGAATCAGCTAATCTTTTTTTCCTCTTGGTTAAACACGATCAGGTTGTTCATTCTTCCTTTGTATCATTAATCATCTGAATTTTAGTATAATCATGGATCAGTTCTGAATTTTTCCTTCTGATCTGTCGCTGTAGCCCTCAGATCGATATTCCAAATAAGTCCTAATATTCCACTATATATACAATGATACTCCTGAATAATATTAGCTTTTAGTATCACACATATTGTTAACCTGTGTTGAGTTTTTACCCATAGCTCCCTCCTAAATTGTTATCTACAGTGATAATGCCTAGCCTGCTATTATACTTGTTCATTCCTTTTTTCATTTCTTATGTGTAACGTTCGTCTTAATCCTATAAAATTTAAATACAGCTTTCTAACATATCAGAACCACTTTAAATGTTCAGCCGGCTTATCCCATGGAAAGTTTTTTTTAATCTCCCACAAGTTTGACAATTGTACTGTCTCAGTAATTGATTAATCACAGAAGCAATGATGACCAAAGAGTATCAAATCTAATTCCTATTACTCTTCCTCCAGCACACACACCCCTGAAAAACAGGACCATCTGCAAACCAGCCCTTCCTATGTAATCCAATATGCCACAGAAAAATTAAGAGGCAATATAGTAACGTTGATTCAAACACATAAGCCAAGCCTGCTACAACAGGGAAACAAATAGGCCAGCAAACAGCATCTCAAGACCTAAGTAAGCCTTGTGCAAAGTGGTCATTCAATTTATTTATTTTATTTATTTATTATTTAATCTATAACCCACCCTTCCTCCCAGCCCAGGGCGGCCAACAAAAGCAGTAAAAACACTTTAAAACATCATAAAAACAGACCTTAAAATACATTAAAACAAAACAACTTTAAAAACATTCTTTAAAAAAAGCTTTAAAAACATCTTAAACAAAAAGGGTTAAAAAACATATTATTTAGGGGAAAAAGTTTAAAAAAAACATATTAAAAGCAATTCCAATGCAGACATAGACTGAGATAGGTCTTAACAAAAAAGGCTTGTTGAAAGAGGAAAGTCTTCAATAGGCACCAAAAAGATAACAGAGATGGCGCCTGCCTAATATTTAAAGAGAGGGAATTCCACAGGGTAGGTGCCACCACACTAAAGGTCCGTTTCCTGCGTTGTGCAGAACGGACCTCCTGATAAGATGGTATCTGCAGGAGGCCCTCACCTGCAGAGCGCAGTGATCGACTGGGTATACAAGGGGTAAGACAGTCTTTCAGGTATCCTAGTCCCAAGCTATATAGGGCTTTGTACACCAAAATTAGAACCTTGAACTTGGCCCGGTAGCAAATGAGCAGCCAGTGCAATTCTTTCAGCAGTGGGGTGACATGTTGGTGATACCCTGCCCCAGTGAGCAGTCTCACCGCAGCATTTTCCACCAGCTCAACTTCCGGACCAACCTCAAGGGCAGCCCCACATAGAGTGCATTACAGTAATCCAGCCTGGAGGTTACCAGTGCATGGACAACAGTGGTCAGGCTATCCCAGTCCAGAAACAGCCTCAGCTGTCTTACTAGCCAAACCTGGCAAAAGGCTCTCCTAGCCACTGAGGTCACGTGGGCCTCTAGCGACAAAGATGGATCCAGAAGCACCCACAGACTACAAACCTACTCTTTCAGAGGGAGTACAACCCCATCCAAAGCAGGCAACCGACCAATCATCCGAACTCGGGAACCACCAACCCACAGCGCCTCCATCTTGCTAGGATTCAGACTCAGTTAATTGGCCCTCATCCAGGGCTTGCACGGCCTCTCCCGATTCAGATGTTACAAAGAAATGGAGCTGGGTATCGTCAGCATACTGCTGACACCTCGCCCCAAATCTCCTGCTGACCGCTCCCAATGGCTTCATATAGATGTTAAACAGCATGAGGGACAAGATGGTACCCTCCGGCACCCCACAGCACAACTGCCAGGGGGCCGAAAGACAATCACCCAATGCTATTCTCTGAAAGCGACCTTGGAGATACGATCGGAACTACTGTAAAACAGTGCCTCCCATATCCATCTCACCAAGTCAGCCCAGAAGGATACCATGGCCAATGGCATCAAAAGCCGCTGAGAGATCAAGTAAGAATAACAGGGTCGCTGCGCCACAACCCTCTCAATCACCTTCCCTAAAAAGGGGGTATTTGCAACCGGTCAGTAGTTGTCAAAAACCAAAGGCCCAGGGTGGGCTTTTTCAGGATTGGTCGGATCACCGCCTCTTTCAAGGCGACTGGAACCACTCCCTCCCGCAATGATGCGTTGACCACACTCTGGATCCACTCGGTCAAACCCCCTTGGCAAGCTTTAATAAGCCAAGAAGGGCAAAGGTCGAGAGGACACATTGCTGGCTGCATCATCACAAGCACCTTGCCTACGTCATCAGGCCACATCGACTGAAACCGTTCCCAAGAAGTTGCAGCAGACGTTGCACTGGACACCTCATTGGGGACTACAGTACATGTGGAGGGGGCATCAAGACTGCTACAGAGGCGAGCAACTTTACCCTCAAAGTGCCTTGCAAACAATTCACAGTGGGCCTCTGAAGGGTCTAAAGCTCCATTTCCTGGAGTTGATGTCAACAGACTCCTGATGGAAAAGCTCCACTGGACGGCTACTTGATGTGATGGAGACAGAGAAGTGGGCCTTCTTCACCACCCTCACCGCCACACAGTAGGCATGGTTATGATATTTTACTCGTGCCTGATCAGCCTCACAGCATGTCTTTCACCACTTGCGCTCTAGCCGTACATGTACATGTACAGCTGTACATGTGGTGGAGAGGGCTTGAGATTGTGCCCATTGTTTCTACCCCCTCATGGCAGTCTCCCACCATGTGCTAGAAGTGGTCTGTAGATCAGCTACCTCAATTTTTTTCCAGAATATGGATCATGTATACAGCTCCTATTCTGAGGCCACTTTGAAGACATCACATTGAATATGAGGTTGGGACAGGGCCTGCAGACATGATCCACACCCATACACTGCCACACATAAGGCTGGACACAGATTGATTGTCTGCACAGAGCTTTAGCCTTCCTAAGAAATGATTTATCATGGCCAGGTCTGCACTATCACCATGCTGATTTTAATAAGCCCTCAAGATTGTTGTTGGGGGGGGGGCTTTCTTGGCCCCACTGAAAACTACTGAGGCACCAGAATATTTAATATAGGTATCTTTCCTAATTTTTTCTGTTAAGATTCTTTATTTCCCATTAGTATTCCAGGAAGAGTATTCCTTGAATGTCTCACTTCTAATAATTTCCTTACATTTTGATCATATTTGTTTGAATATTTATTTTCAACTCACATAATAATTTCAACTCACGAATTTTAATGACCATTTTGTAGGTGCAGGTTTTTGTACCAGAATCCTTTTCTTCACCTTTTTAAAGCTACAAAAGGCTTTAAAATAGTTTTGCTGCTCCTGCAGTCAGTCTAGTTTGTTTCCAGCTTCCCTGAAGATGCTGAACAGCACCAGCTTTTCATATTTCTCATATATAAAACCACATAAGACTATTATCTAATGTTGATCCATTAATTGTTTCTCAACGAGTGCAATTTTTTTACACATTTAGGTACTTAATTTCATTAATCACTTCTTGTCTGAAATTCTGAACATTCGTTAGGAGAATATCACGTGGGACTAGATCAAAAACTTTGCTTCATTATGTATTAACTTCAGTGAATTTCCCTGCTGATGGAGCCAGATATCTAGATTGATCTGGTATGATTTGTTGTTGGCTGCTATTAAAATAATCTTAATCACCTTTAAGATCCATCCCTTGGAAGCCCCATGTGTGCTTCTATGACAAGAAACATTTTACATGTTTATTGAAATTACCTAATGTATACTTAAGAAGCATTCCGCAACTCATAGAATGGAGCAGCCCCTAAACAGGGTGAATCCTTATCTGCACACTGGTCAATATAGACATTACATGCAAATTCATATAACTTCACTCCGCTCAATGCCTGCTGTAAAACCCAGCAAAAGCTACTTCTGGAGAGGCAATCAGAGAAGTGGTAGGGGAAGGAGACAACTTAACCCATTTCCAACCTACCATTTCCCCCCTCCAAATCCCAATGCTATCATCACTTTCTCTGGTTTTTAAAATCTCAATGCCATCACCACTTTTCTCTGGTATTGATTTGCTGTTCTGACATTTGGGGTTTGGGCAATGTTAAACACATCTGTGTATAACGTCTAGTTTATTCCTCATTCATGCCAAATTTTTTTCACATGTATTAGCCTGACTGGTGTGCAGCTCCTTTCGCTAGAAACAAGCACAATATTTTCTTTTGCCCACTTGGAACAATGCATATTCTTCACTGTCCAATACTATAGATAAACATCTCTGAGCTTTCTCCAGCTAGCCAGGCAATATCTAAATTTACTCCTTGCCCTGACAGATAGCAATCCTAACATTTTGGAACTTCAAAAAAAAGTTTAAAAACATTATTTACAAAACAAATTGGGAAGCCAAGCCAACTGCAAATAATGTGTAAAATCAAGACAAGGAACTAATGGCACAGATTTGTGGACAGTTCCTTTGAAAGGAAGAGGAGCTATGCAAGAGCATTAGTGTGCTCTTGATCTACTCTCATTCTTTTCAGTGGGGCTTTCACAGGAGATCTTGTAGGATTGTGCCCAAAACAAAAAGGCATGGAAGGAATGGAGGCTAATTCAAAATATTTTGCATTTTCCTCTGTCATGCAGCATCTACATATTTCATTACATTTACACTGCTACTGCCCAAACATATTTGCTACAAACATTTGCTACTGCCCAAAAACATTTGTTAAGGAAGCATTTTCATGCTCATAACATTTTCATCTGTGTATTTTCCCCCAAGTTACGCATTTACTAATAAAACTACATTGAATTCAACAAGTGCATTCACAATATATGCTTGTAATGTTTTCCTTCTCAAAGAATAGCATGAAATGCTTATTGTGTGCATTGTGCTGTTTTCTCTATGAATCAAAGACACTTCTCCTTTCTGTCTTTCTCTTTTCTTTTTCTTTTTCTCAACAGGTCATGGGTAATAGGTGCAATAGCTCTGCTCTGCCTATTAGGACTGACTTGGGCCTTTGGACTTATGTATATTAATGAAAGCACAGTCATCATGGCGTACCTCTTCACCATTTTCAATTCTCTGCAGGGAATGTTTATATTCATTTTCCATTGTGTCCTCCAGAAAAAGGTAAGGACAATTATTCCATGGTGAAGAGATGTGAGATGGATATTTCATTGCCTAGCAACTACAGCAAATTTTTACTGATGGTGCCTTGCATTTTGCGTTGCCATTGTTGGATTTGGGGCCAGTTCACATTAGAGATGAGGCCAAATGTGTCTGAACCAGTGGTGAAAATAAGAGGGTATTGTTGGGTACAGAGTATTGACATAAGGCAAGGGTGGCCAACATGGTGCCCCCAGATGTTGTTGGATTACAACTCGCAACAGCCCCAGCCAACATAGCCAATGGTTAGAGATGGTAGTCCAACAACATCTGGAGGACACCATATTGGTATAAGGTGTGTGGGAATTAAAGTTCGGGATGCTTGAACATTTCCACCTTCTGAATTTCTTCCTGGATTTTGGCCTTCCTGTTTATCTGGCCTGTTTGCAATGGCACTGATGTGGTAGCAAGCTATTATTATTCATGGGGTGTTATCTGGAGTTTACTAGAGATGCTTGATGAAGTTAGACTTTACGTACCCTACATATGAGGCCCCGACCTTGCTGAAACTAAGCAGATCTAAGTGTTGTCAGCACCAAGATGGGTGACGCATCTATGCCACGTTGGGTTACTTGGCAGAAAAAAGATGGGATGTAAATGTAGTAAATAAATCTGATATGAACTGACGTGATCCACATCTCTCAGACTTATAGGTGAACACATACAAAAATGGCACGGACCAGAAATGGACTGATTCATCCATCCCTACTTTGTACAAACCACTGAAAATGCGTAGTTTGTTGCAGATTTCATTTGATTCCATTAATTCACATCTCTTTTTACTGGTATTCAGCACTTGTATGCTTCAGTAACCTAGACAGCAAAACAGATATGAGTTGATAAAAGGAACTGAATGTTGTGGCACACTACATAAATGCGAGTTTTACTTATAACTGGCATGTGTATAGTTTGCTGCAGCTTTCCAGCCTGGTTTCAGGACTGAAGCTGCCTTGGTCACCATAGCGGATGTCCTGTGCCAGGAAATACACAGGAGGAGTGTAACTCTGTTGATTTTCTTGGCTCCCTCAATGGTTTTCAGTATCACTGAACGTGATATATTTTCTCATCACCTCACTGGCATGGGTTTGGAAGGTACTATTTTGAGATGCCTCCAGATCCAGAAGGTGGTGCTGGGAGATTGTTGCTCTACCCCTGGCCTTTGGCCTATAGGGTGCCAGAAGGTTGAATTGTTTCACATCTATATGAAACTGCTATGATGGGTCATCCAGAGATGGACACACTATCCAAATCTTGCTATGTATTAACATGGAAAATATCAGTGTCTTCCACAAAAAGATGGAAGACCTCAGCTAATTTTTCTGAACCAATTTGAGAGAAAAATGTCTCCACAGCCTTTCCCAGTCCTTGAAAACACTCCCCCACCAGCACACTGCCCCTTCACTTTCCTTACATTTAAGCAACAGTGGAACCAGCAGTGCAGGCACACAAAGATAACAATGTGCCCTAGTTTAAGGGACTGTGGGAACAGTTCTTGGGAGAACTGCATCTGCTGTGGTCTCTCTGTTAGCCAGCACATCCAGGGGCCAGGGCAACAGAGAGAGAGAGAGAGGGAAGAAAATGACCTAAATCCTCTCTCACTATGCACCTCAGCCACTGCCACCACTTAAAGTTAAGGGAAGAGAAGAGGACATGTGCGTGGGGGGTTGGGCCTAGAGGAAGATGGCCTTGGGGGTTGGAGCAGAGCAGCAGTGGGAAGCTGGAAAATTTTCTCAGGCTCACATTTTGATTTGAGCTAGAGAACAATTTGGTGGCTTTAAAAACTCGGCTCTCCGTTGATTTTACAAGACCTCAAAGTTTGAAGTCTGGTATGGAAGAATTTCTTGCACATATCTAGGCTTTGGTGGCATCAATATGGGAATGATACTCAGCTCTAATTCTGGTTTCCGTCTTCTAATTCTGGGAAGACAGTGGAAGCCTTGATGTACACACAAAGAAGCCCTTCAAATGCCAGCCAAATGCACAGAAGGCAGGGATGTGGCCACTGCTCAGATAGCTCCCAGCCTTGCAATCCATATCAGGAACTTCTGCAATAACATCTGAACCTCCCTCTTGTCAGAGGCTGGCCCAATCACGAAGCAGACTGCTTCTAGCTTTTCTGGATCATCAGCTCTTTTTGAATAAGTGGTGGCATCCTTTGACCATGTTCCTTCTTGCCACACTGGCCAAATGCTGCATGCGGAGAGCAGTGTGGCACACAAAAACACTAGAATGAAATTGAATACCAGAAGGGGCTCAGGAGAGCTCAGCAAGAAGGAGACATGACTGTGACAGGTGGAAGGCTTAAAATGCTGCCAATCAGCTAGGTGAGGAGAGAAATAGTCCCAGAGAAGGCAAAGAAAGAGGCAAAGTGGAAGATGGATGGAACAAAGGGGAACAAAGGGGAGCAAAGGGAAGCAAAGGGAAGCAAGAGAACAAACAGGCTAGTTAGTTAACATGTCTATGGTGAAGAGGTGATTTCTCCTCACCCTGGGGAGACAATGATGGAGACACAGAAAGGTTATATTAATTGGGGAGAATTGAGGGGAAGGGGGAAAAAGAGCTGGCCTGGCAAATATTATTAACATGGGCAGGATAAGAAGAAGTGTGCCTTTTTAAAAACAAAAAATGTGTTGTAGTGGCACAGAGGAAAATTAATTGGGAAGATCTGGATAGTTGATTAATGAGATGGAGTCAACAGAAGAGGTAAGGATTTGGGAGCATCCTGGTGGCAAATTAATGGATGGGGGAGTGAATCAATGGAAAGGGAATTTGGGAAGATCTTGAATTAACTGAAGTGTAAGCAAGTTCTGAAAGATAAATGAGTTAAGAGGACGAGGCTATATGTGAGATACGTGAGGAAATGGCTGCTGTATTACAACATACGTGTGGTAAAAGAGTGATTTGGCATTTGGAAGTTGAGACCCAGCCTCTGCCTCATATGCATTTGGTAGCCTTGGGCAACTCACTTCTCTCCATCTATTCTAACACTCTGCCAGCCAAATGAAATCCAGTGTGGTATAATGGATAAAGCATCAGACTAGGAAGAGTGGAGACCTCAGTTCGGCTATAAAGCTTACTGTTTGGCTATGAAGCTTACTGTGTGGCCATAGGTCAGTCTCTTCCTCACAGCCTAAACCACCTCACAGGTTTGTTTTGGGCTGGGAGGATTAAATACATTGCCATTAGCTCCTTTGAGGAATGGGTAGGCTAAAAATATATATAAAAAGTTGTCCCTGGGAAATTTAGAAATTGGATAGGACAATAGCATCCCCATGTTAGTTTGCACATTTATTTATTTATTTGTCTATTGACATATTTATAAAAAACACACCAAGGCAGTATACAACATATAAAAATAAAATCAGCAAAAAACATTGATTAAAAAAATCACTGACATCATCATTAAAAACATCAGTAAATGCTGACGGGTTACAAAGAGAAACTTTAAACAGTATCATTTTCAAAAGACAGGGAGTTCTACAGGACAGAGCCAGCCATACTAAAGGTTTTTTCCCTAATGAAGGCCAACTGAATCTCAGGGATGCGGGGAACAGATGTGACCCATCAGAGGATCTCAGTGATTGAAGTGGAGCATAAAGAATGAAACGGTTCTTCTGAATAAAGAGAGGAAACACTGTGTAACTTCTACTCTCGCAGGCTTTCTTCACTCAAAGCTTTTGTTCCTCATCACTAAATGGGCAAATATTCTCTACAAAGTTTTCTTTGTGTTTAATTATTTGATCATATCATGTACATCATATGTGGCTTAGTTAATTTTCTTGGGGTATCTACTCGGGACACATGTCCCCACCCCCATTTCAGACTGTGGCTGTGGTGCAGTTGTAGTCTGGAGTGTAGGCCTGTAGTTGCTGGATATCATATATAGATAGTGTTGGCTGGTGGTGGGAAACTTGTCAATACATAAAACAGAGTGTTATTTTTTATTCTGGCACCTGACTCTCCAGGCTGGGCCATACTTTGCCACAACTCTTGACCCCTGAGATGTGAGGCCCCCACCTCCTGAGCTGCCAAATGGGAGGGGCCAAAAAGATAGGGGCATGACTAGAAGAGGAAAGGTAGGGCCAAAGGGACCCCATTGATTGGTTTGTTGCCCAAAGGCTCACAAAAACCAGGACCCAGCCCTCGTGGCTGAATGCTACAGCAAGACTTCTTAAAGTACTGGCTCTAAGGGGAAGGGGAGAGTAATTTGTGCTCCTCTCCAGGCACTGTTTTTTGTTGCTTTTGCTGATAATAGAGGTCTGTGATATTCACATTGTAGTCCTCTGCCTTTCTGGCTTTGAATCTTTCACACACGCACCCTATCCCATGGAGGACCAACTCTCGACACATGCTTGGATGCCATCTGCTTTGTTACTTTCTCTAGTTTTCCCCCCGGAAACGTTTTGAAATCAAACTGCTCTTCTACATTTACTATTTATACAAATCGAAAATCCAGTGTGTGTGTGTGTGTGTGTGTGTGTGTGTGTGTGTGTGTGTGTGTGTGTGTGTGTGTGTGTGTGTGTGTGTGTGTGTGTGTGTGTGTGTGTGTGTGTGTGTGTGTGTGTGTGTGTGTGTGTGTGTGTGTGTGTGTGTGTGTGTGTGTGTGTGTGTGTGTGTGTGTGTGTGTGTGTGTGTGTGTGTGTGTGTGTGAGTGAAAGAGAGAGAGAGAGGGAAAAGAGAGAGAGAGAAATCCTATTCACATCTGTTTTCTGGTACAATGCATTATGAAGATTTCCCAAAGGTTTTGGGAAACCAATATAAACCAGGGGTATTCTTGCAGAAAACTTTATTGTCCACAGTCTAATAGAACACAAGCGTACGATCTTATGATAAGAGTAAAGGTACGATGTTTTTAATTGTTCCTGGGGTGGCCTTAATAACCTTCCTGGAAACTAATTAGTTTGAAGCACATATCATGCATGATGTGAAGGGGTGGGCAGGGATTGGATAACTCTATTATAAATAATTAGTGTGTACATGAGTGTGGATGAATAGACAAAGCTGTAATTTCTGATGTAAGGTATATCTGTAGTTTATTTTGTTTGGATTGCTGAATAATTGTTTGCTTGTTTCCATGGGTACAAATGTCATTCAAGAACAGGTTCACTTTTTCCATATTCACAATCATTCATTCAGAGCTGGATCCCTGCTTTGCACTTAGACATCCACTAAAAATGTTGACAATGCACATGTACCACCTCCAGATTGCAAAGTAGTGTAGGGAGTATATCATATTTCCTGGAAGCAACCCCTGTTGAATAGAAGTAAGTCAATAGGACTTACTTCTGAGTGAGCATGAATAGGGTTGCAATGCAAAAGAAATAACTGTGTTAAATCATCTTGTGAGTGCATATTTTTTATTTATTTATTGTTATAGAAATTTATACCTCTCTTTTCCCTTCCATACAGAAAATTCCTAAGCATCAATAAGAAATCAAATCAAATAATTTAAAGTAAAAGACAAACAACCAAAGTAAATTTATATGTTATTATTTAGGGTCATTAAAACAAATCAATTTTAGTTGTCTAAATATATTGGAGAGAGAAAGGGAATAAAAGGGGAGATTTGCCTTGGGAGAGCTACCCTCCAGTCTGGGGCGGAACATTGTGCCCTTTGTAGAAAGGGATTGCCAATGAGATTTTCTACCCAACCTCAACATTATTTTTGCAAGTTCTACTTAATCTTAATTCTCTCTCTTTGCAAATTTCATCTGAGTAATTTATGAAATGGTTGAACTAAAGGCATTATCTGGGGACTCCACTTGTTGCCATTTACCAGTTTTACACTGATTAACTCATTGCTATCACTTTTCCAGCGAATCACCTACTTTCTGCTAGCTCCTTCTAAGCTGCATTTCGCCATATTTTCAATGTGTGTCATATCAGACTACATTACAAATCCTGATGATGATAGCTTGTAGTAATCCATGCCAGCACCAAGCATGCTGTTTGGGCTAAACAAAATTAAGGGAGTAGTAGCAATAATCACCCCATTTTCCTCTTGATGGTTATAACTGGTTTGTTATAATGCTGTACTGAAACCTTTCCTCCAATTTCTTGAAAGTTTTGTACTCCCACAAAAAATAGTTGTTTTTCTACTTCATTCACATCTTGCTTTAGAATTCCTTAGAATTTTGCTACGGGTAGGGTTAAGCTTATATCATTCCGAGATGGCTGACAGTACTGTGTATTTTTCTTTCCATTAAACATTTTCTCCTGCACCTCCTGAACTGAAGAAGCCCCATGTTACCTCACGACATCGTCCTCTGGAGCCTAGCTTCCAAGCACCTAAGATCAGTGCGCTCACTGATTTTTTTTTTTAAGGGCGGTCCCTCTTACCTTCTTTTAAAAAAATATTGCACTGATTGTTTTAAAAAACTATTTTTTTGTCAAAACAACCAATAACAGTCAGGAGGATGGTAGACAACCTCCCCAGTTTCCCCACTTACAGAAAAGCCCAGCTGAGGACAATGTAGGGTTTCCAGGACATGTGGGCAACCGGGAAGGCTGCAAAATGCAGACCGCTGGAGAGATTATTTGTAGAATGAAAGGACACTTGCAAAACCCCACAGCCACCTCAAAAGTGAAGTGAGAAAAACCTTGTGCCACCCACAAGAATTTCTCTCCTCTGATAATTTTCAAATGCCATTTTGGTTTCTCATTAATTGATGGAGAAGGGTAAAAAAATGAGAGTGACATTTTTGGCACAGTACTAGTTTATTATTACAACCTCAGACAAGTAGAAACATGTCACTTCCTCCTAATTTTTTTCAAGACTGCTGTCTGGTGGAGAGTTACATTTCTTTCAGGCTTTCTAACGAAACATTAACAGCTCTGAAGATTCTTGGCTATATATAAGTGTAGTTTGTCAAGGTTGCTGATCCCAATTCATTTAAAGTCACTAAACCTTCTCTGACCAACTTTTTCCTGCACTGACTTTCATTGTTCCTTCATTTTCCATTCATATTCTGCAAATGATTTGATTTCGTTTTTCTTGAGAAAACAAGCGCAGCAATGGACCCCCTTGGATTTCCTTCTGACTTCTGTTAAATGCTTTCTTTGTTAAAAACTCTTCTTCCTGATCAGATAGTGTTTGCAGTTTATGGCCTTATATGTTTGTAGACTCTGTTTGTATCATAATTAATTAATGTATCTCACTAATTTTAACTTATTTTGTGACCTTACTTGCTGCTTTAATTATTCTCTGTGGTTTTACTCTTAGTCCAACCATGTTGTGATAACTACAAGATCGGGCTGTTTCTGCACTTAGTTCTGCAGTGCTAACATTCACATTTGTTTTAGGGCTGTTGAAGTGATACCAGTCTGTTTAATGATTCTTTTTCATTTAACTTTCCAGAAGACAGAACTTTTCACTGTGGAAAAATAGTTTGAAATTGTGCCTGCCTCTCTTTCCCCCCTTCACCCCAATTCCTTACTTCCTAAACACCTGTCAGTCACTTCATAAGTTTTCATCTGTACATATTGGATGCCTGAACAGAGTACTCACAGGACTATTTAAAGTGATTTATTACAGATTTAATGTAAAAATATGTGTTTATATAACTAAATAAATAATTTTATATAGATATAGCTTATTTTTGAATATGATGAATGTCTTATATGTTTGTTCATGTATGTTTGTTATTATGTATATTTTATTTATTTATTTATTTATTTATTACGTTTATATACCACCCCATAGCCGAAGCTCTCTGGGCAGTTTACAGCAATTAAAAACATTAAAAACAAATATACAAATTTTAAAAACACACAAAACTATTTAAAAACACAATTTAAATTTTTTTAAACAATTTAAAAACACATGCTAAAATGCCTGGGAGAAGAGGAAAGTCTTGACCTGGCGCCGAAAAGATAACAGTGTTGGCACCACGTGCACCTCGTCAGAGAAATCATTCCATAATTTGGGGGGCACCACTGAGAAGGCCCTCTCCCTTTTTGCCAGCCTCCCAGCTTCCCTCGGAGTAGGCACCCGGAGGAGGGCCTTGGATGTTGAGCGTAGTGTACGGGTGGGTTCATGTCGGGAGAGGCGTCCCATCAGGTATTGTGGTCCCAAGCTGTGTAAGGCTTTATAGGTTAAAACCAGCACCTTGAATCGAGCTCGGAAATATACAGGCAGCCAATGCAAGCGGGCCAGAATCGGTTTTATATGTTCGAACCATCTGGTCCCTGTTACCAATCTGGCCGCTGCATTTTGCACAAGCTGCAGCTTCCGAACCATCTTCAAAGGCAGCCCATGTAGAGTGCATTGCAGTAATCTAACTTGGAGGTTACCAGAACATGGACAACTGAAGCCAGGTTATCCCTGTCCAGATAGGGTGTAGTTGGGCCACCAACCAAAGTTGGTAGAAGGCACTTTGTGCCACCGAGGCTACCTGAGCCTCAAGTGACACAGATAGTTCTAGGAGAACCCCCAAGCTACGGACCTGCTCCTTCAGGGGGAGTGCAACCCCATCCAGGACAGGTTGGACATCCACCATCTGGTCAGAAGAGCCACCCACTAGCAGCATCTCAGTCTTGTCTCAGTTTATTAGACCTCATCCAGTCCATTGTGGCAGCCAGGCACTGGTTCAGCACATTGACAGCCTCACCTGAAGAAGATGAAAAGGAGAAATAGAGCTGCGTGTCATCAGCATACTGATGGCAACGCACTCCAAAGTTCCGGATGACTGCACCCAACGGTTTCATGTAGATGTTGAACAGCATGGGGGACAGAACTGACCCCTGTGGAACCCCATACTGGAGAGTCCAGGGTGCCGAGCAATGTTCCCCAAGTGTCACCTTCTGGAGCCGACCTGCCAAGTAGGAGTGGAACCACCGCAATGCAGTACCTCCCACTCCCAACTCAGCCAGTCTCCCCAGAAGGATACCATGGTCGATGGTATCGAAAGCCGCTGAGAGATCAAGGAGAATCAACAGAGTCACATTCCCCCTGTCTCTCTACCGACAGAGGTCATCATACAGGGCGACCAAGGCTGTTTCCGTGCCAAAACCAGGCCTGAAACCCAACTGAAATGGATCCAGATAATCAGTCTCATCCAAGAGTATCTGGAGCTGGCCTGCACCCACTTGTTCAAGGACCTTGCCCAGGAATGGAACATTTGCTACCGGCCTATAGCTATTAAGATTTTCTGGATCCAGGGAGGGTCTCTTCAGGAGTGGTCTCACTACTGCCTCTTTCAGACAGCCAGGGACCACCCCCTCTCGCAGAGAGGCATTAATCACTTCCCTGGCCCAGCCAGCTGTTCCATCCCTGCTAGCTTTTATTAGCCAAGAAGGGCAAGGATCCAGCACAGAAGTGGTTGCACAAACCTGTCCAAGCACCTTGTCAACGTCCTCAAGCTGTACCAACTGAAACTCATCCAAGAAATCAGGACAAGTCTGTGCTCTGGAAACTCCCGCTTGATTCATCAACTATAACACTGGAGTCTAAGTCCTGGTGGATGCTAAAGATTTTATCCTGTAAGTTTTAAAATTTATTGGGAGAAAAGCATTCATCATTCTGCTGAATTAGCATTAGAGAAAAAGAAAGTGGGACCCTGCAACAATATTGTACAATACAACAATATTGTAGTGTATCTCTAATGCACATATGTTACCTGAGCCTGTGGCTGAGGGGACTGAAAAAATAAAAGTTAGCATCAAGTACAGGAGTCCCTGCTCTAACTTGGGTCTTACTTCCTATGGAAAAAGCCCTCTTTTTTCAGACTGTGAACATTTAAAAAATGCAATCATTTGTTATGCAAGTCAATAGAACAAGAGGCTTTTGCATGCAGTTGAGTGCTTGGTTTGGCCTTGAATGGAGTACAAGGGGCCAATTTGAGTAGATCCATCTCTGGCATGAAATAGAACAATGGACTACACTATAGGGCTGCTGAAATCTACTCTCTCTCAGTACAATCCTGCAACAAACAACACTGCAGAGTTGTTCTCCACTTAACCTGCAATGAGGAAATAAAAGCAACAGATAATAATGTAGGGTTGTTGTAAGCTGCTCTGCCTTTCTCAGCTTCAGCTAACCTGAAATAGACGGTCCAATATCTCAGGCAACACTGTGATGCTGTTGTTGTAGACCAGGGGTGGGTAGAAGGTATATTGGGATCACCAGGTAGATCACCAGGTGATTTACTATTGATCGTCACGGGTTTCTGAATCCCAATGGATTTATTTATTTATTTAACAAAATTGACATACTACTTGATTGTAGAAAACCTAATCGGTTTACAAAAAAACCATTAAAATTATCAGTTAAAAACATTAAAACAAAGGTAGTTTAAGCAGCAACAAATGGGGAAACAGGAATAGATTTGTGTGTGAAAGAATTTGCGTTCAAGCTCAATTTCTTGTACTGAAAACGAATTCCTAGGCTGTGCATGTGCTCAAAGCAGCTTGTCAGCCTTCCTGAAGCACTATTTTGCACCTTTCTTCAGCTGGTGGCTCTCAAGAGGGTTCTAGTGAAAACTCCTGCAAGCCTTAAAGTCTACCTATTTCTGTTGTAAACCACTCAGAGCCTGACCAGCAATATTCAGTGTGCAGCCCCATCCAATCTGCAATGTGGGGAAAGTGAATTGTGCTTTTTTTAGCAGAGGGTTTTGGGTTTTTTAATTGTCTCACACTAAATAAGAACTGAGTTAGAAAGAACAGGAACTCTTATTTTTGCTGCTACCCTTTGCGGTTGTTTTTTTTAGGAGGGGTGGGGTGGACACTCTGGTGCCCAATCTCAGCTGCATTAAACTCTTTTATTTTCTCCATTGAAGTCTATGGGCAGCTGTCTCTCTTCCATCCCTGGAAAAATGGAGATGGACTGCCTTCAAGTCGATCCCGACTTATGGCGACCCTATGAATAGGGTTTTCATGGAAAGTGGCATTCAGAGGGGGTTTACCATTACTTCTGAGGCTAGTCCTCCCCAGCTGACTAGGGCCTGCTCAGCTTGCCACAGCTGCACCAGCCAGCCCCTTCCTTGTCTGCAACTGCCAGCTGGGGGGCAACTGGGCTCCTTGGGACAATGCCGCTTGCCCACGGCTGCACAGGTGGCAGGGCATGTAACCCCTGAGCCACTCACTGTGGGGGTGATTTTTAGCTGGCCCTTGACTCCCAGGAGACATGAGCGGGGATTTGAACTCACAGACTCTGGACTCCCAGCCAGGCTCTCCTCCCCATTTAAAAATAGCTTCTCAGTGTGAAGCAGGAAGTGGCCTATCCAGATAATGAGATTGTTCTTTCTACTTTTGTGTGTAGGGTTCTCCGTCCTCCTGTTCTGTTCTTTTCTCTCCTCCTGTCCAGTTCTCAAGGGGTTTTCCTCCCCGCCCTCAATGACATAGGACAGCCTTTCCCAACCAGTGTGCCTCCAGATGTTGTTGGACCACAACTCCCATCAGCCTCAGCCAGCATTGCCAATGGTCAGGAAAGATGGGAGTTGTGGTCCAACAATATCTGGTTGGGAAAGGCTGGCATAGGATGTTGAGAGACTGAAGCCCTCTGTAGACATTCGTCCACATAAACACTCCAGGAGGCAGTGAGGACAAGCAAGCTAGTTCTGCGCTTCTGTCACCATTCCAGCTGACCTCCTGGCCGCCCCCCAAAGGTGGGCAACGAAGAACATCCAAACAGAGCTTCGGTCTCTTCACTTTCTGTGCCATTGAATGGGGCAGCTTTGGGGACAGTTTCTCCCCCTTAGGTTTTCTTCTTGCAGACTTTTGTACTTACGTATGTCTGGGGATTACCCTGAGCCTGCCAGCTCCCTTGTGTGTGAGTGGTGCAGTTTTGCCAACATAAGCACAAGTACTGGAAGACTTGAATCATATAGACAAGTGGGGCTCTGCAGTAAAGTTTTGCAGTGTCAAGTGCTTCTGCCCAGGGTCCCAGCCACTCCATTGCATACCCCCTCCCCTCCACCCGTTATCCCCCAATTCTCAGTCAGCATTGCATGCACACTCAGCATGCTCAGTCATCTGTTTGGGGGTTTTCCCCTGCTTTGGGTTTTTCATTCTTTCCTTTTGGGTTTCTCTACTGATGTCTATGGGCAATTCTTTCTTCAGTTCCTGGCAACATTTAAAAATAGCTTCTCAGTGGGAACCAGGATGTGACCTAGATTGTTCTCCCCTTTATGTACATATTTCTGTCCTTCTTTTCCAGCCACTCCATTCTATTCCCACTCCCACCCACTTGTCAAGTCCCCCCCCCAAGTCTCAATTCTGTAGCAGAGAATTATTATGAGGTTGTTTTGATAGAATTTTTCCCCCTGAAGAGTTTTCCTACTTGTGTACATCTTAGTCTGTTAGTACCTCTCTCTTGTGCATGGGTGGTGTGGTTCTGGCTTCATAAGTATGAGCATGGGAAGGTTTGAAACAGTATTCCTTTTTTAAAAAAAAATCAAGTCTCTTGCCTTTGTAGAACCACAAACACAGGGCAAAATATACGGTCATTATTCTGCCCAATTCAGCCAGCTAGGGGAGCCATTCCTGTCATAGAGACTTAAAAATATAGAGTGACACTCCTATAGCATGAAGAAGAGACTTCCTGCATCATATTTAATCCATTTTTTTCCATCTTCCCTGGTAGAGAAGTAATTGTTGGCCATAGAAAACAACTGAGAAACCTATAATTTTAGTAAAGCTGTAGTTGGGCAGTAGCATACCCATCCCAAAACAGAAGATAGCATGCTTTTCTAACTCTTTATATTTGCTTTAAATGAAATGAAGGTTCTGGAAGTGGTCTCTTGGCAGTGGTTTTGTCAAGATGTCTGCTGTCATCTCTGTACTTGGACAGTAGTTTATCTCAATGAATCCTTGTTCAGTCAGCTCACACACTATGTGGCATTTAATTCCTATGTGCTTAGTGCATGGTGTGATTCTCTCAGACTGAGAAAGTCTAATACAACTCTGGTTGTCTTCCATCATCTGAATTGGTCTTTGTACTCTTATTCCAAAGTCTTTTAGCAATCGGTTAAGCCAAATGGCTTCTTTGCGTGCTTTTGCAGCAGCTATGTATTCAGATTCTGTGAAAGAAAATGCTATTATATCTTGCTTGTGACTAGCCCAGGAAGAAACCACTAGTTGATTTGGAGTCTCAGCTGTCTACAGCCCAGTCTACATATTTATTTATTTATTTATTTAAGAAGTGTATATCCCGCTTCAGTTCCGAAGAATTCTAAGCGGCAAAAACAATAACATGATATAAGCACCTTATACAATGTACAATATATAAAATCAATTATCTCTCACATTATAAATTAAACGCTAACCGAAATAAAAAGGTCTTAACTTGGCGGCAAAAACTAGTCAGAGAAGGGGAAAAACGAATTTCCTGCAGAAGATAATTCCAAAGGGTTGGAGCTACCACTGAAAAAGATTTGTTCCTAATGCCAATCCGATGAATTTGTGAGAAAGGAGGAATATTAAGGCTGGGGTCTAATGAAGATCTTAGAGGACGAGTAGGCTCATAAAACGAAATACAATTAGATAGATAGATAGGGCCTAAACCAGATAACGCTCTAAACGTTAACATCAAAATCTTAAACTGGACTCGATAAGGGATTGGGAGCCAGTGTAGCTGTTTTAGAAGCGGAGTGGTGTGGACTCGCCAACCCGCTCCTGTTAGCATCCTGGCGGCTGCTCTCCTTGCTTGAAGGCTTGCTCCTTGTGCATTTTGTCCAGTTTCTCTCATTCCAGGCTCTTGCAGCTTGTTTGAGTCCATACAACCCCTTTTTAAAGTTTACAGACAAGATGTGCATGCTTCTGGTCCACAAAGCCTGGGGTTTGCTGCATACGTAACTCCTCTGTTATTTCTCCATGCAGAAAAGCAATCTTCACATCAGATGTGCATCTGTTTGGAGGCTGCAACACTTAATAGCATATAGTGCTATGTCTCACAACGGGAGCAAAAATAGCACCATAATCCTCTCTATTTCTGCAGAAAACCTTTGGCAACTAGTCTTGCCTTGTAGCATTCAATTTCTCCTCTTGCATCTTGCTTCACCTTGAACACCCATCTGCACCCTGTGGCTTTCTTGCCTGGTGGAAGCTCTGTCAGGGTCCAAGTGCATCTATCTTCTCCTGAGCAGCTTTTCTCCACTGAGCGGCCTCGGGTGCTGGTATCTACTTAATCTCCTCCCAAGTTGATGGTTTGCTGGGTAGCACCGACTTTGTGGGGTAGGACAGGCTTAGGGGTGGTACACCTTTGTTGTTTCACGATGAACATCTAGGAGCCTGTTCTGGGATCTGGTCTGGTTCTGCAGCATCTTCCAGCTCAGTCATCTCAACATCCTTATCTGCATCTGTACCGCTCTCAGCCTCTCCCTCTTCTTTCTGCTCAAGGTTTGGGTCAGGTCACTGGTGTCCCATATGTGGGCACTGACATATCTATGAGGGATTGGACATGGCGTCCTTGCTCTTCTGAGAAACCTAGCACAGTCCCTCTTTTGTCAGCTCTGCATTGCTCATCAAAGTAGACAACATGTCTTATGCTGACTTCAGTTTTCAAGTTCATTAATCTGTAGCCTTTGCTACCAGGAGCATAGCCAATCAAAATAGTCTGTTCTGTCATGGCATCTAGCTTCTGCCTCTTTTGTTTTGCTATGGAAGTAAAAGCAATGCTCCTAAAAACTTGAATATGTCCCAGGCTTCAAATTCTACCATGCCATAACTTGAATGGTGTATATGGGGTACCCTTGGTTGGCAATCTGTTCTGGATATACATTGCAGTGACAATTGCATCACCCCAGAGTCTGCTGGGTAAATCAGCATCAGCCAACAAGCATTTAGTCATTTCCAGATCTGAGTTTCCTTTCAGAAATTCCATTCTGCTCAGGAGTGTGACTGACAGTCCTGTGCAAAATGCCTTGCTCATCCAGGAAGTTCTGTGTATGGTGCGAGATAAACTCACCACCATTGTCTGTTATAGAGCTTTTGGTTTTCTCTCAAACTTCATGCTGACCATCGAAATGTATTTCTTTAGCATCTCATGTGTTTCGCTCTTCTCCTTTAGTAGGAAGGTGACACAATACCTCAAAAAATCATCCAAAAAAATTAGAATATATCTGTTCTTCCCAAGTGAGGGTACATTAAATTGTCCACAGAGGTCATTGTGTATAAGATATAGCAACTTGGTCTTTCTCCTCTCAGTGGAAAGGAGGGCCTAACTCCCTTTTCTTCAATACAGTTTACGCACCTGCTTGGGCTATCATTGCACTCTGGCTTTACCTTGATACCTGTTGCAAGGTTCTGTTTTTGTAGTTGCAGGATCACCTTTGGATCACGATGTCCCAGATGCTGGTGCCACAGATCTAGGCAGGTCTCATCCTTATGCTCTATGGCTGCATTTGCTTGTTGAGCTGTAAGACTCAGTTCATAAACACATCATTTTCAAAAGCTTGTGCAAACAAAAGATTATTTTTGGTTACTGTACACTTTCCATTCTGGAAATATATTGCAAATCCTTTCTTGTCTAATGCGGATACACTCAGCATGTTGCAACTCAATTCAGGAACAAACAAAACATTGTCTGCCATGTTTTCTATAGTTTTATCAGGTAATTTGCATTTTAGAACAACAGTGCCTGCTCCATGAATCTCCATGTGTTGGCCGTTTGCAGTTTGGATTTCTGCTTGAGTATTTCTGTCTATATTATCTAGGAAAGCATCAGTAAAAGTACTATGGCTTGTGCAGCCACTGTCAATTATCCAGTTGCTTGATTTTGGCATATAGTTATTTGCCATCAGACCCTTATGCATTAAAAGGGAATTGCTCCCTTTGAGTCCTGCTTTCTGAGGTCTTTTGTTATAATCTGGTAAAACATGCTGCCTTTGTTCTCTGTGTTTGAAACTTGGAGAGCTACCATTGGATGAGGAGCTCTTGGGTGAGGGGCATTGCTTAGCCAGGTGGCCCTGCTCACCACAGGTAAAACAGCATTGTGATTGGCTCTTGCAAGGGGCTTTCCCCCATCCTTCCCACTGGTCAAGTAATTTGAGCCACTTGCTGTAGGTGACTGAGAAGGAAGGGCATTTCTGCTTAATACATTCCTCTCTAAGTCTAGCAATTGCCCGTTCAAATTTAATTTCATGTTTGTGGCCTAAAAGAGAAATAAATGGTTCAAATTTCTGTCCCAAAGTGCCCATAAGGAAACCCAACTTCTGTTGGTCATTAAATTCAAGTCCAGTTAACTTCAATTTGTCAAATATAGTAATCAAAGAAGTTATATGCTTTTCACAATCTTTCTTTGATTCCAGTCTCGGCTTCACCATCTCTCTGATCCATTCTGTTTGAGATTTGAAACTTGTAAAGCCAAATGAGGCTTGAAGGCCATCCAGCATTTCTTTAGCTGTATTACATTCCCTTATATGAATCAGCTGCTCGCCTTCCAAAGAATCAAAAATAATCGCTTTTGCAATGGCATTTTTCTTTTCCCAATCTCTTATCCCTTGGCCATCTCCCTCTGGCTTTAGGTTTTCAAAACAGGAATAAACTTCATTTGCTTCTAGTGCAATTTTTATTCTATCTTTCAATTGTTGAAAATTAAGAGCACTTAGCTTTGGCATCCTTCTGGTAAAAGCTCTATTGTCTTGCAAATGCATCCTTTATTGCTGGTCTGAGAAGAGCTTGGTTGCAAAAACAATTCAGAAGAACAGCCGCAAAAAGGTTTCTTAAGCTAGTGTCTGATGGGGGGGGACGGGAACAAACACGCTAAAAATACACAAAACAAAATCCCCCCAAAATCTGGTTTAATTCTCAGATTATTCTGGTGCCATAACCTATTTGGTTTAAATGAAATAGAAACAGTTTAGTAGTTCTATTTCTTAGCAGAGTATAGATTTCGCAAAAGCGGAATGAGAATTAACCAGCCCACCTTCCCCTCATACAGACTAGCTGAATAAAAGAGCAACAGAGACAGTCTTCTTTGGTAAAAAGTATTAAGAATGTTTACTCACAACCTTTCATATGTTCAAGAAAGCATAGGCTCTAGCTTGGAGAGAAAAGATAGAAGACAGTAGTAGATTTAGTCCATTATTGGGATCATCTGGGAGAGATGCCTGTGGATGCTTCTCTCTCCTGTGGCTTAATGGGGAATTATGCTAATAAGAGAACAACATCTCTTAACAAAGAAGAAGAAGTGAAGGAGGGAATTAACACCTATAAGTAGGAAGTTACATCACAGTAAACAAGCTTAGAGGTTTCCCTAAGTTCTGGCTAGAAGGGACATCTCCCTATTAAAGGCATGCAAGCTTGCTTATCCCAAGACTCCTCCTCAAGCTGGCATGTAAGAACCCCAGAGCCCCATCTTGACTCGAAGGTTCTAGAAGTTGGCTCTTGGCAGTGGTTTTGTGAAGATGTCTGCTGTCATCTCTGTACTTGGACAGTAGTTCATCTCAATGAATCCTTGTTCAGTCAGCTCACACACTATGTGGTATTTAATTCCTATGTGCTTAGTGCATGGTGTGATTCTCTCAGACTGAGAAAGTCTAATACAGGAATACCCCACTATATGGACCTTCACTTTACGGACACTCACGAGTATGGACATTTTTACAGTAGCACCATTCCCCTGTTTACGTACGCTCGCTTTGCAAGAATGGACACTTAACGGCATGAAGCCACCGCCCAATCAGTTTCCAACTACAAACTTTTTCTTAAAATAAGGCCTACTCTGTTTATTTTATTTATAAATGCATTATTTACATCAGTTATGCCCGTATATGACAATTGCAGTGCAGTATATGCATCAATAAGTGAAAAAAGGTAGTGCTTCACTTTAAGTACATTTTCAGTTTACGTACTTGCTCTGGACCCAATGCGGGGTATTTCTGTACAACTCTGGTTGTCTTCCATCATCTGAATTGGTCTTTGTACTCTTATTCCAAAGTCTTTTAGCAATTGGTTAAACCAAATGGCTTCTTTGCATGCTTCTGTGGCAGCTATGTATTCAGATTCTGTGAAAGAAAATGCTATTATATCTTGCTTGTGACTAGCCCAGGAGATAGGTCCATCTCCATATGTAAACAAGAAACCATTAGTTGATTTGGAGTGTGAACTGTCTCCAGCCCAGTCTGCATCAGTGTAACATATAAGTTTTGAATCACTACTAGCTGGCAATCTCAGTTTAAAGTCCGTTGCCCCTTTCAAGTACCTAGCCACCCTTTTGTCAGCAATCCAGTCCTGTTGTGGGGGGGTGTTAGTTTTCCTGCTTAAAATCCCTACTGCACTTGCTATGTCGGGTCTGGTGTTGGTGGTAAGTACAGACGTTTCCCTATTGCTGTTCTCTATTGGTTGTTATTTGGTAAAGGTTCACCTACATCGTTGTGTTGAAGAAAGTCTGTCACCATGGACTTTGCAATTTATGCATTTGTATGATTTTTTAAAAAATTATCTTGCTAATCCAATGACATCCACTGTTGTGCCATACCCACATTGTGGAAATGTGACAGTGCTGTGAGTGTGAGAGTGTGGGTTATGTCACCCCAGCAGAATTACCCAGTGTTTCTATATCCATGTTTTTGGGAGGGGGTCTGAGGGAGAGAGTAATATATCACAGCCCTGCAGTGCAATCCAGTATTGTTATCAATACTTGTTCAGGTTTGGGGGGGGGGAAATGCACGGGGCGGGGGGCTGTACAATTGATTGAAGCAGTAGCACTGGAGAAGAAGGAAAGGGCTGATTGTTTTCACCCATGGGGGGAAATGCAGGGACTCTTCTGAGTGGGCGGATTTTGATCACAAAAACAACCTGGAGGGAAAGTGATAATCACCTCTTTTGAAGTCAACTTCATCCCCATCTGATTTTCCCTAAATAAAATAAAATAAAATCCACCTTGAACAACCATGTGTAGTTTTAGCTTCAGGGTTTTTAAACAGCGTATGGAAGTGATACAGTAGAAATGGTCACTTTCTGTCAGTGGCTGGTTTTATTACCCAGCCAAAAAATAAAAAGACCACACAAAACACACCTCAGGTCAGTTTAGTTCAATTGCTGCCTTTCATACGCCTCCCAGCCCAAATCTAGCGCTGAGCTGCATGCTGACACCCTGGGCACCATTGACTTGCCTGCCACTACATACACATTGCCCTTTTTCCCTGTCAAGTGTCATGATGAGGCCAGACTAAGTCAGTCCTTACAGAGCTGCATCTCTCTCTCTCTCTCTCTCTCTCTCTCTCTCTCTTACCTTTTTTTGTCTCAGTGGTGATAATTTGTTTTATTTCTGTCAAAAAGAGTTAGGGATGAAATAGGTTAAATTATAGAAAGTACATATAGTGTGGATATCAGCATTTTCCCTCCCTTTTTATCTGAATGGACTTTTTTTTTCTTTTTTAAATTCAGAGTCCACCTCCAATGTATCCTTTGCCTCTTTACCTGGGTTAGACAGATTCACAGAGGACAGATCTATCAGGAACTATTAGCAGTGATGGCTAAATGGAACCTCCATGTTCTGAAGCAATGTGCCTCTGAGTACCAGATCAGGAAATCTGCCTTTATGCCTTTGCATGCAGACTTGATGGTGGGAGCAGCACTTTGGCCACCGTTAGAATCAAGTTGTTGGACTATACAGACAATCTGATCTTAGTGGAATGCAGGACCCTTCAGGGTTCAACAAGCAGCCACATTGTTGGAACATGATGGAGCCAGAAATAAATCTTTAATTCAAAATATACCTTTGTGAATGTGTACAGTATCACAGATTCACCACATAAAATACACACACAAAAAGACACACATTCCAGTAATGGGCCAGTGGGAAAGCAGGACAATTACCTAAAAGACAACCTTCTTCCTTTCCCCACAGGGCTGACTACCAGCAACTGACTTGTGAAAAGGATCCTGATGACTATATCTTGATATGTTTAGGCACATTGGAAGGATTTGTAACTTGAAAGGCAGGATAAAAATAACTGAAGAAGAAAAATGATGTGGATGCATGAGACTTCTCAGTAGCAGATTGCACAAAGCAATGCTGGCCAGGGCAAACCCCTGAGTTTCCCTGCAGATATCTGGATAGTCACTCGTTGTTAATAGTTCATTTCATGACTGTTCTTCATACTTTTTCACTTTTGAGGACCATGCTAATCAATTCCAAGCATGGTGGTAAGCCTGTCAATGCCAATGGCTCTTAATCAGCTACGTTGTCTGAAATGTTCCTCTTCTATAAGAAAATATAACTTGAGAGAAATGGTGGCTTGAAAATGCAACACCATCCATTGCAAAAATTCAGAGGAGCGTAGCTTGTATATACCACCACAGGAAGGCAAAAGAAAATTGAAAATCTTGCTTTTTTCTTTTTCTTCCTCTTTGTAGATGTAATAGACTTTTTCTTTTTTTTACATCCTTGTCAGAAAGCAAACAATTTTACCCAGGTATCCGTTCACATATATCTTAAGTGATATTGATTTTCAGTCATAAATATAATGATCAATTTATTTTGCATTACTTTAGTTTGCCTTGACAGGCCTGAAGTTCTAAGGCAATCCCTTGGGAAATACTAAATGTGTGTTAAAATATAAAATTGCCAGGTTTCATAGGTGTACAGAAACAATGCCTGTTTTAATGAATTTCTCTTCATATGCATATACAAAATCAATTCTTAAAGCTGAAGAATGTGTTTCCTTCATTGAATGTTGCCATTTAATTGCTTAGGTGCGTAAAGAATATGGGAAATGCCTGCGTACACATTGCTGTAGTGGGAAAAGTACAGAGAGCTCCATTGGTTCAGGAAAAACATCTGGGTCACGAACTCCTGGACGATATTCCACAGGCTCACAGGTAAAGAGTTTAGTTTGAAGGGGGTGTGAATCGTTTGTTGTCATGCCCAAATAGTTTAGCGCTCACTCAGCTTTCAATCAATATCTAAGAACCTAGCTCTGCTTTTATACAGCACAAGGTTGTGATTGCTCCATAACTGATACGGGGAGATAGGTTGAACTGTATGTTATGTTTTCCACTGGCGATGGCATCCCTGTGTTGAGTTCTTCCCCTACCTCTCATAATGTGTAGGATTACTTATCCCATGTCATGTCACTATCACAATGAGTATTCTCATTAGCACCTTTCCACATGACTGGTTATCACCTGCAGACGAGGTGAAAAATATAGCCAGATGACATTGCGGATGGATGATGTGATCTAGAGAACTGTTTCCAAAAAACATTTTGGAAATGTTTTGGAAATCTAAGCTGAAACTTCTGTGCTGTTTTATTCATCTCTGTCTTTCAAAATGTAAACTCCTCAGGTCAGGCCAGGGACCTGCCTTTTCTGAGAGCATTGTTGTGAAGCAATATATACAAGAAATATTTTTGTAAATCATCCTCTCCAGGGCTCAGCCCCCATTCCTGTTATAAATATCCCAACAGTGTGTGTCTGTTTATCATATGCAGACCCTATTTTCTGGTACCTTATCCTGGGAAATATGTCCATATCGTACCTCCAATCTAAACTCTTGTTAGCATTTTCTGCCTCACACTCTTTTAAAAATCAAATAACTGAGTGAGGGCAGACAGATGTATGTTTTTTCCTAGCACTTAAGTAAGTGAATCCATGCATATTAACTGGAAGGCACAGCATGCCACATCACTCACTAGTTTCATCTTTTCATTGACATTATAGAAGGCCATTTTTTCTAATAATTTTAAACACCCACTTTATTTTAACATAGTGCTGGTCAGGCTATTCCACAGTAAATGTATAAATCAATCCAATAGGTAGAAAAAAGCCTTTAGCAATGTATAGTGACTGGGCTAGGGTGGAGGGATTTGGACAGTGATATTTATTTTATTTATAAAAATACTCCTATACCACTAACTCATATGGAAAACATATAAGTGGCATGCAGCAACTACAAAATCATAATAAACTTAAGAAAACTGTAAAAGCAGAAAACATCATAAGGAACTGGCCAATCTTTGGTATGAAGTGGTTGTTGCAAGTATACATACACCCCTATTTTAATCTCTGAAGTTTTTGAGAGTTGGCCTCCTCTCTGTGGGTTCAAATCCTATCAAGTGCTGCAGTACATTCCTGCCTTCAACCAGCCTTTGCACCTATCTTTAATTAGTCGGCCTTGTGCGTAAATTGGAATCTGTCTGCATCTTTCTAATGCTTTTGCACCCCTCTTTCAAAACTCTGGCCTTAGCTTATTTGCTCTGAATTACTGAGAGCAGACTCAGTTTATAGTGCCAGGTTTACCTTTCTATTCAGTAACGCACAGAAACAGATTTATGAAGGGCAGTTCATTTAAAATGCAGCAGCTTACAACTTAATCAATAGAAAGGAAACACAAATTTAGTCTGTGTTGCTAATAAATGTAATTATACCTGACACTTCACCAATTTAATTTTGAACTAAAACATGCATGGAGTAACCATTAACTTCTTAGGAAAGCTGTTTGTTATCTATGTTGTGTTAGAGATGCAACATTGTTAATTCACACCCAAGTGTCAGCTAAGACATTTACTCCGGTATCTGGAGCTGTTATCTTAGCGCAAATACTTCTCCCAGGCTCAAAATCCCAGAACAAGTTCAGAGAGGCTGGGCCAAAGGCAGTCTTAAAATATCTTAAATAAAAAACAGGTGAGGTGAGCCACTTCTGATAAGGTGAACCAACACCAAAATCATGAAAGCATCTAAAATTTTCAGAGCTTGGAAAAGTTACTTTTTTGAACTACAACTCCCATCAGCCCCAGCCAGCATGGCCACTGGATTGGGCTGATGGGAGTTGTAGTTCAAAAAAGTAACTTTTCCAAGCTCTGATAAATGTCATTAAAGCTCTTGAGAACAGTCTATTTTGCCAGGTATCTTGAAGATAGCAATGAGGGTTCATGGCAAACGTGATTTAGAAGGGAGTTCCACAGTTTGGGCACTAGACCGAAATGGCCCTTTCAAATCTCAGATCATGGAGACATCCAGCAAAGACCTTAACAAAGAAGGCATTCTTTTAAACAGGACCTTCTCAGGTTACATATTATCATATGTATGGAAGAGTCACACCCTTGTAAATTTTGGTCTGTTTCACATTGAGGAAGAAAACGAGGATGTGATCCTGCTGCTTACACACAACCTGAATAGCTCTGAGGTGGACACAGACTTTGTGGATCTTGCAGAGTACAAGCTAGTCTAGAGGTAGCATCCTGAACCTGCATCTTTTCTATTCAAAAAAGGGCTTCTTCCTACTAAGGGCAGACCTAGTCTGCAATAATTAGTGTATGTTTCATTACATTTTAACATAAAATGCCACTGTTCAAATCATAAGGTTGTGTATTAAATTAAAGAAACAACAAAATTACACCAAAAATGTGTTTGTAGAGATGAGATATATTCTGCCAATAATAAAAGTAGCTCAATTGTGAACAAATATATTACAGAATTGGATTTCTTTTTTATCCTCATCTTATAATTAGCAAGTTTAGACAAGATGGCATACAATTTATTTTCTAATCCGACAAATGTGGGAATGGGAATAGTTATTGCTGTCCAATTGTTTGCATAGATATTTCAGGCTGAAGGAATCACATATTAATAAATAGGGGATATGTAGTTAGTGAAAGTAAAACTATTAAGAATTCTAGAGAAAGATGTAGCCCAATAATGTTTGCAATTACCATATTAATCTTTTGCCAGAATTTCTTAGATATATAGCATCACTTATCACAAAATTACCTTCCTCTTTAATTTTAATTGAATTTCTGTAATATTTCTGTGCAGATGTCTATATCTTGTTTTATCTAATAACATGTTATCTTGTTCTATATTATCTGATTTCCTTTATTTTATTCTATTTTGTATTATGGATAATTTGTTTTATGTTGTTCTTCAATGTTGGTCTTTGACCATAATAAAGAATGATTTGATTTGATTTAATTTGACCTTCCTCTTTACATTTCCAAAATGCAATTTATGTTCCTGTAATCTTATGTACTTTATGACTGCATCATGTAGTTTATTACTGTACATTCTAGTCATGCACTTAAAAATATATCTCTCTTAGATTGGAACATAAGTTTCCCCCCCATAATACTAAAATGATTCCCAAATATCAAAATGAATAGATTTTATAAAACTCTGCCCTGAAGTGATCATAACTGCTTTCACTTGTTCCATATTCTCATGAAAACCCATTAAAATCTACTGTAATCTAGAAACATTTTTTTAATCTAAACTGTTAACCCTGCAGTTTATTTCTGAATCTGACTTTTGTGTGGGGCCATGGTGATAGTAGCTCTTTCTTCATACTTGTGGTATCATCATATATTTAAGCTTTCATTGACCTGATTTTTATTTCTAAAAATATAGTACATATCGGTCACATTGTAAAGGAACCTACTTCTTCACTGGGATTGAAATACAAGCCAAATATTACTGCAGCCATTGGTGATTTAGCTTGACTACTTCTCTTTCTAAATTTATCTTAGATTCTAAGCAAAATATTAATCATGAGGTCTTAGATTGCATTTCTCCCCAACAATAGCCAGAGATCTGCTTTGTACAATCTGTGAGTTCTCTAAAAATCCTTCTTGCCATGAGTTAGCAATAGCAAGCAAAACAGTTCTATTCTGCATGAGGCCACTTCACATAGGTATTCAAATGTATGCTGTGTTCCACCGAACTTATATGCCTCTGCTTAGCTTGGCCCAATGTTATTTCATTTGTTTCTGTTATTAAAAAGGCAGAAATTTCCATGAAATGTCAGGTACACTCATATGGAGCCTTCATATTCAGAGGCAGTGTACTTCTGATTGCCAGGTGCTTGAGACAGACAAGAAGAAATAATTGTTACCAACATGTCTTGCTTGTGGTGTTGCTTTCATCTGGCTGCCTGTTGTTGGAGACAGAATGCTGGACTAGATGGCCGCTTGGTCTGATCCAAGAGGACAATTCTTATTTCCAAGTGATTTACACACAACCTGAATAGTTACATCTTGCTTCAATGTGTTGAATCTTAGAGTTGGTTCACTGCATGACAGGAACACTGACTAATCTCCTGTATGTAGGAAAGTGTACATTCCTGGCCACCAATAAAAAGCAAAGGATGACTAATCTGCCTGTACCCCAGGAAGGAGCTTAGGCTACAGAAAGGGAGGTCAGCAGTAGCTTCTCTCTATGCACATGTGAGTACTGGCCCAGAGGGAAGGAAGAGGTGTTTGCAGCCCTCCACATAGGTTCCCTGCACATCCCTTTCATTTATTGATGCAGCCCACTTTAGCACTGTTTTACACTTTTTGTCAGATCCAGGCCAAGCAGGATCTTGCATAGACCTAGATCCTCTGCTAAAAGGAACATAGTCTGCATTTATTGGGGTTTAAAAACAATATAATGTAATTGTATTGTATATGGAAGATCTTTTGTCACAGTCATCTTTGTGGGCTTCTGGTTGGAAACAGGATGCTGGACATAGTGGATTCATACAAGAGGGGTTTGCACATACAGGTGGCTGAGGCTGATAGTTGTTGTCAAAACATCTGGATGGCACTAGGTTGGCAAAGGATGCTGTTGATGTTTTCTTGAGATTCACTTTCTGTCCCTTCCTTTGGTCCTCCTCCAGAGTCGCATTCGCAGGATGTGGAATGACACTGTTCGAAAACAATCAGAGTCCTCTTTCATCACTGGTGATATAAACAGTTCAGCGTCACTTAACAGAGGTAATTATGGACTTATCAAATATGTATGACCTTTGTAATTACTAAGGAATCTAAATGGCAATGTTTTGTCGACCTTGAAATGCGCTGTACCTTGTTCCCTTGGATTAAAATATTACCATAGAGAATAAAAGAGTGCTGTATGCACTATTTTTCATTACATGAAAATGATTTTTTAAACGTTTCTTATTTTTTACCATGCATTTTCACAAATATTGCTGTGGTTGTAGCAGGAATTAGGGGGTAGGTGGGTGGGAAGAGTGGGCCAGAATATTCCCATAGTCAGCTGCTGGTGCTAAGAACTGGAAGTTGTCACGCTTCATTGCTAGCAATGAAATGGGCAATTATGGAGTGATATAGTCTGGTAAGTGTTATTATCCCAAGTAAAAACCAATTTTGAAAGCTTTGTGAAAGTGAAAACCTGCTATATAATGTGTAGCCAAACCATTTTCCTCTGTGTCCAAAATGGCCTTGTGATTCCCTCAGCTTTCCAGAGGACGGGGGGAAATCTCTGCTTAAAATGTATAGTAACTAGTAATGGGGCGAATTCCTTCAGCCAGGCTCAAAATTGGGTTCAGAAAAATAATGAACTGCTTCCAAAACCTAGAGAAATAATTTGGTATATTCTGAGCATAGTTTCAAGCCTAATAGAGATCATGTCACATCCTTGATGATGTCATAAAATACATCCTCAGTGAGCCTTCCACCCTCCCTCCCAGCCTCCTTACTCCCATCCTGATGCTTTAGAGGCTGCAGTGGTGGAATAAAGGGAGAGAGGGAGTCATTCTTCTCTGACATCTAGCAGACTGCTATGGCTGCATGCCAGGTGCCAGGAGTGGTTGCCTTCCCAGTGCTACTGACAATTGTCATTGATCCTGGAAAAGCTACTTTCCCAATGATTCTGGTATCTAGCACATTCCGGTCAACTGCTGCTGGAGCCATTGCTGGATGGTAAATAGGAGTGTGTGAGAGAAGGGGTTTTGAGTAGTGGTGAACCAATGGAGGAGACAAAACTATCTAAGAGCTCTTGTCGTTTTTGGGAGGGAGGGTGTCAAAAGCCAGATTAAGGGCAAAATTCACCACTGCCACTTAGCTCTTCTCCTCAGGGTCCGCCAACTGTCAGCTGCCATTTTCTTAACCCCTCAGGAATTATATACTGCATTATGATGTCACATCACTCATATCAGGGATTCTGGGGAGAAATGATGGCTGACCAAAAGAGCTCCAGGTAGCCACTGTGAGTGTTGCATCCCCTGAACAATTGGCCACAGTTCTCTCTTCCCATTTTGGGGGCCTGCAAAGGGGGGCATCTTCACTCAGCATTAGCTGGGAGGGAGGGTTGATGGTCATCTTTGACTTGAATTAAAATCTGAGCCAGAGGTGAATTTTTGGCATCCTACTTCTACTCATGTTTGAAATGAGCATTACAAGGTGGCTGAATTTGTATTTCTGTTTGGAAATTAGGTAATAGTTGAAATAATATTAAATGCTGAGTAGACTTATATGAAATGCACATTTTGGAATAGTTTTATCACCTTTGTCAACACAAGCATGAGATCTTCAGCAAAGGCTCTTGCCTAGTCGTACCACATTGCAGCTCAAAGATCCCATCTGTTAACTGCTCTGCAGACAAAAGAATGCAAAGAGGTAGCTTCTCCATAATCCTTCTCCTCTGGCCTCTCACATCCATCCCTTCCAACGTTCTGGAGCAAGAGGCCCCTTATTTTCCTCTATAGAGGATAATGAGGGGGAGAGTATAAGGGGACTCCCCTCCTTGTCAGATTACGCTTGCTTCTCTTTTACAGATGAGGAGCTGAGAAAGCGACAGTTCAAACCTTCAGGTTGTGGACTGGCAATCCTACACTTTCTGGAGGTTTTTATTTGTTTTGTTTTTGCATGATATGGCAGTGTGGAATTTTTGACCATGCACTGTCTGATTTAGTGAAATCCTAAAACATATTTTTTCTGGCCGTCATTAAGGGAAATGTGTGATAGTTGTTTCCAAGGCTGGTACTTGGTAACCCTTATATGCTGTTTCATAAATATATCCACTATCACATCAAGCTCAGGAGAAATTTACACGACAAGGCTACTACTGTAGATGAAACATGGCTAGAGATGAGAGGTGAACTGTGGTATCACCCCAGCCCCTTATGTACTGAATAGTGGATTTCCCACACCCTTCCTCCACCAGTCTTAACCACATTTAACACTAATCAGAGTTTACTGTTAAGCAAGATTTTTAACTGGTTTCAAATCCCTGGTAACTTAATAATGGTGCCACATAACCCTTGCCTGTGGTTAGTTAGTTATTCTAAAATGTTGTATCCCAGCAACCAGTTTCAGTTTGGTTATTGAAGGAGCTACCAACAACACAAATATGACATATTTCCACCCACCCACCCCCAAAACCAGTATCAGTTAATGAGTATAACCAAAACCAGAAAAAATTAAACTGATTAGGCAATTGTGTAAAGGGCAGGGGAGCATTGTGCTCAAGAGGGGAGAAGATGGAGTCAGTGCCACCATGCTTTCCAGCAGCCTCTACTGCCCTTGTCAGGGTTTGATCAGCTCCATCACTATATAGGTATATTTCACAAAAGCACTTGCTGCTCACAGGACACATTGTATGGAATACAATCAATGTTTCCTTTGTTTATAACAGCATTCAGTGCCAGCATGTCACTTTGATGTGCAACATGGGAGAGGCTTACTGTATCTTAATCACGCTTACTGTATCATCTTGTTACCCCAGGTGTCCTGGTGAGGGTGGGCTTCTCCCTCCACCAGCCTATTCCCCGCCCCACTCTCATGCAAGTTAATAAAAAGATCACTCTTCTGTTAGTTTGCATGGGAGAGAAGAGAGAAAGAAAGGGTGCACCCCAGAAATGGCTGGTGGGAGTAGTGGGAAAATCTCACATACACACCCCAGCAAGGACTCTGTTAGCCCAAGAGTCCTTGGTGGGAGCTGGGCTTCTCCTCTCTTTCCAGCCATTTTCAGGGCTCTGCTTAATGAGGAACTGGGTTGGGTAGGAGAACCATGCTTTTGGGAGAGGGGTGTGTCGCTTGTGACTATCACAATCATTCCTCCCTCACCTAAAAATATTAATAAAATAGTAGGTGGCTGGTTCATATAGAAATCCAAAGTGCAAGAGCTACAACACAGTAAGTAAACAAGTGGTGGTAATGCTCCAAGTTGGGACATGTGTGTCATGTAAATCACAAGCAAGCAAGCAGAAATACTGGGGAGATTGCTAATATGATGGGACCCAAGCCTCCCTTGAAAACTCTCAATCCCTAATATTAAATTAATGTTAATGTTTAAATCCCCCTTTAAATTAGCCATGACCATTATTTTAAAGAGAAAGCTAAAAACATTATTTTAAACTTACAGGCTAAAAACAATGTTGCTAAACTCCCTGTGCTCTCAGAAATCTTTTTTTCAGAATTAAACAGGTTCGGAAAAATCTTTGTGTAAAGGAAACCCAAATCCTTTTCTCTTTATCGTATCTAAATTGTAATATCTTCACCAAAAGCAATTGAATTGATTCTGATTCTCTCATGTGCAAACCAATGCTCCTGCCATTATCCCTGCACCATGCCAACATCCCCACCATCTTGCCCCGCCCCCTCTCCTTCCCAATCAGCAGAGCAACACGGCTGATGGGACGCCAGGTGTGTGTCAATGCCCCTCCCTGCTAGCTGCCTCTGATGTTCAATAGTGTTAAAGGTCTGTGTCCCATTGTCCTATTAGACAAAGTTACCTGGATTAATGAGTTTCTTGGAGACTACTCAAATTTATTCCCATAAAAGGCAGGAAAGGTGAAAGTGCCAGCACATGAAGATGTGGAATGTCTCTGAAATTTATCCATGCCAATCGAAGGATTCAGCAACAGCATTGCTACTCTTCCACATGTTGAAGACGGTGTGTGTGACACCGCATCCTACATACAAAGTCACACTAAACAATTGCATTGGAAGGTTTTCACTGTGTACAAATGGTGCTAAGACATTTTTTATGCTCTTTGGACCTTCCTTTGATGAGTCTACCATAGCAACCCCTGATTTATTTGACAGTCCTGTAGCCCAGCGATTGTATTTTTTTGTTATCTCTAACAACCCTCTTTCGGTCATACTCCTGCTATGCCAAAATATTCTTGCTCACCCTCCTTCCCCACTTTCCACTTAGGGCCTTTCACAGAACTCTCTCTTTCCTGGCAGCCTGTACAGCTGTCATTGATCCAGCCTCAGATGTCCATCCCCTCGCACAGTTTCACAGCACTCCTTAAACTAACTCTAGGAAACAACAGCTCTTGCCCTAGTACAGCCTTTCCCAACTAGTGGGCCACCAGGTGTTGCTGGACCACAACTCCCATCAGCCTCAGCCAGCATTGCCAATGGTCAGGAAAGATGGGAATTGTGGTCCAACAACATCTGGTGGCCCACTAGTTGGGAAATGCTGCCCTAGTACTACGCGACATCAGCTGTACTTCCCTTTGATGAGAAAAGCTGCTGTCTTTACCCATCAGTGTCCCATCCTTTGTACAAAAAAACCCCTGTTGATAGATGGGTAGTTAGTAATGATGTTACTGAAGTTTGTAATTGCCGGGTTTGAAATACTAATTTGTCCAGCTTGTACTGCTTTGCTTGGCTGGATTACAAATAACTTTCTGTGAGAAATTATTTTGTAGTTGGAATATAAAACAAGATCCTTCATAAATGTAGAGTATTCACTTATTTTAAGTCTATTTTTGGAAAAATCCTGGACAGTAATTAGAGCTCAGACATCCTACAGAAGACGTAGCACAGTATGAATGGGCTGGAGCTCTGAGTGATCAAATTCCCACTCCTCTAACGTAAGTGCATGTTACATTAAGCACATAATTTGGAATCGTGATTATTTTTATAGCCTTAAATAGTGGCTATAAGGGGAATCAAGATCAGTCTTAGTGAAAATCCTCTGGCCCCAAAGCTGCTATTTGTGTTGGGAGATGCCACTTCCTTCCTGATGCAAACAGCACTTTTGATGCCAATAGCGATTTTAGGGCAGGGGATTTTCATTGAGGCTGTGGCTTGGGAGGAAAGCATTAAAACACTACCGCTGTCTCACTATAGCCCGGGGTGGCCACTCCGTGGCTCTCCAGATGCTGCTGGACTACAGCTGCCATCATCCCTTACCATGAGCTGTGTTGGCTGAGACTGATGGGGGCTGTAGATCAGCATCATCTGGAGAGCCACAGAGTGGTCACCCCTGCATAGCCCCAGTCCCAGTCAGGCCTACGTGTGGTTGGAAATTGGCAACTGGCAACTGCAACCTTGAATGCATAAATATTTGAATAAATATTTTTCAGTCTTATTATTTAAAGTATATTATATGATCTACCAAGACATAATCTGAAATGTACACAGGAAAAAAGGGATAGTGTTCTGGTCACTGTATTTAGATATAATCAGTTTAATTTCAATTTCTGTGCATTCTTTAATATTGAGTCAAGCAAATTAATCTCAGATTCAAACAGTGGGAATTTGAGTCTGAAAGGAAGTTAAAATGCATAACCTTAATGCCTTGATTTCCATCCCAAGTGAAACCTGAGTGTTTTCAGAATGAAGTCTCCCATCACTTCTTCTTCTCTCCAATATAATTAAGCTTTAGTTGCTGCAGCTGAAACAGTATACAGCAACGCTAACTTTGCAGAGGTGTGTGTGCGAGAGAGAGTGTTAGTGTTAGGCAGACTTTTAAATTATCCCCTGATTAAGAAACATTTTTCAAACTTCAGTATTAAAATTTACATTGTCACTCTGCTTCTGTCTAAACACTGGAAGCGTCACTCTTTCAACTCATAAGGACAAGCCATTAAGTACAATCCAAGAATCACATGTTTTTCCTGTTTTAAAATAGTCCTTTTTTGAAGGTTTAATTAGGGGGTGTTGTTGTTATTTCCATTTACAGACCACTTACTATCTGAAAGATCTCAAAGCGGTTTACAACAGAATACACAAGGTACAATAAAAAACATATCAAGTTAATTTACAAAGCAAAATACATAAACAATATCCATATATAGTACATAAACAAGAATGAAACCTTAATCCTTAAAAACTAGTTAAAATAGTCTCAGACCTTCAAGGAAAATACGGCTGTGTTACCAATACTAAAGGACTAAAGGGAGTCACAAAAAGCTTTTTGCATATTTGAAATTTTCTGCTAGAGAATCAAGAGTTACTGAATACATATTTAAAGGTTTTGGGTTAATCATATTTAAAATGTACTGTTGGTCTTTCATTTCTCCCCATGTCTCAAACTGAAGGATTCTCTGCCATCTGATGAGTCGGGGTAATGGTACAAGGGCCTTCTCTGTGATGGTGCTGTCTCTTTGGGCATTCCAATCATTAGCTTGCTGGGGACTTTCAGAAAAGCTGGCATAAATATTTTTGTAGGAGAGCATTCACACTGATAAATGGTTCCTAATGTCATTTTATTTGGGACATGATCCAATTAAAGTGAAGGATGTGTTCCAGAATAGCACTTTTAAATAAATGTGCTTAATTCTCCACTCAGGGATAGTGTGCTTAATTTTTGCTGGATTGTATGATATTGTTACATGTTCCCCACTTAACAGCAGTGGGAAATCTAGGAGGATCTTAAGGGTTTCCTTGGATGATAAAATACAGGACAGTTGTATCTTTGTAACATGAGCTTTATTTGGAAATATACTGGAAGAGTATAGTGGAAGCAAATCACACTCCTACAGAAGGCAGAAGATCCCCTAAGGATGCACCACCAGTCCCAACTTACTCCAAACAGACACCTTTGTCTCTCTTTCATGTAGCCTCTCTGTTGAAAATAGCCAACAGCCTTTTCTGCTGTGTGTTCCCTTTATCTGACAGTATCTTTTTTCCAAGCTCTGATTACAAAATATTGAAAAACACCCCCAGCTTTTCTGTAATAAGCTCCTGTTGATGAAACATCGAGAAACTCATTTAACAAAAGAACAATGGTTGTAAGGTATCATAAGGGACCACAGGTGAACTAGGAGGTGAATAAGTAAAAAATAAAATAAATTGTTAACCATGGAGTTCGCTCCCGCAAGATTTAGTGATGGCCACCCGCCTGGATGGCTTTAAAAGAGATTTAGACAAATTCATGGAGGAAAAGGCTATCATGGTGGAGCGAAGGTCTACCTCCCCTGTTGGAGGCAGTTTCCCTCTGAATATCACTTGCTGGGAATCACTAGTGGAGACACTCCTGTGGAGCTCAGGTCCTGCTTGCGGACTTCCCACAAGCATCTGTTTGGCCACTGTGAGAACAGGATGCTGGACTAGATGGGCCATTGGCCTGATCCAGCACACTCTTCATAGGTTCTTAAAAACTATATACACAACTGCTGGCAGGATGTTCTATGAATAGGTCCTCTTGTTCATTTCCCCCAAGCTACTCCCTTTGCCATTTTAGTTAAGCCTGTTACAGAAAACATGCATAGGCTGCCATGGGAGGCCTCCAGATGGACTGGTGAGGAGGTTAAGGGACATCCTTGCTGCTAAGGTTTTATTGTGATTGTTCTTTTCATTGTTATATACCTGCAGCCCACAGAAACTATATGGGACCCCCAAACTGTGGCCCATGGAAGCCCCCAACAATTTGGCACCTTTTTACAATAGTTTTTGTTCATTGTTTGCTTTTTTGTTTTTTTGTTTTTTTTTACAATAATTTTTATTCAAATTTTCATAAAACATAGAAAACAAAATCATAAAACATTCAAAGACAAAAAACAAAACAAAACAAAAATGATTAAACAAAAAAAAAATAAAATGTTGACTTCCCATTTGTCACATATCAAATCAGTTATAGGTCTACAATATATAACAATCCTGTCTCTTAAATCATATTATAAAATCACTTTCCTCCAGTAGTTATCTTAATTAATCATCAAATCTCATAAACATTACTTTATTCTTTCCACAAAAAGTCAAAGAGAGGTTTCAATTCTTTAAGAAATATATCTATCAATTTTTCTCCAAATAAACATGTCAATTAATCCATCTCGTTAATAATTATAATAATCTTATTGTCATAACCATAGTCCAAATAAACATTTCGATTAATCCATCTCATCAGAATCTGTTAGGTCCAATAATTTCAATAGCCATTATTCCATTATCCCTATTAGTTCCATCTTCCATCTTCAATAGTCCTGTTAAGTCCAGTAATTTCAGTGTCCAATCTTCCATTATCAGTATTCCATAATAATCTTACTGTTGTAGCCATAGTCATATAATAAGAGTCTGATGGGAATTTCCTCTATCCCAAATATTTTCTTGCCATCCATTCTGAATAAGTTGCTGAAATACTGTTGTAAAGTCATATCTGTGTTCTTCTTTTTTACAAAATGCACTGGCTCATCTCTTAAGAGTTTTTCCATTGTCACATGGCTGCAGTTAATTCCATAGATTTTCTCTATATCAAGCTCCATCACATCATTCCAGTCCAGAAGATTATCCAAGCCATCGATAACTTTATCTCTAATATCTTCATTAATTTCTTCAGAGATAACGTTAAATTCCAAACAGTAGATTTTATTTCTAAAATCCATAAACTCCAGATCTTTTTCCAATTCCACATTTGTTCCAATCTCCAGGGCTTGTATCTTCCCTTTATTTTTTCTTTTCTCATCTCTGATCTCATTCTCCTCTCTCACAGGATCCCCTATTTCTTTAAGCTCCTGCGTCATTTTGCTCAGTTCAATTTTCAGCTCCTTAATTGTTTGCTTTTTTGTTTTTGGTGGTGGTTATTTTTATGCAATTTTAACTTTCGCAGAACTTACAGTCTTACTCCTGCCTGAGTGCCTCAATGCTATTTTCAGATCTTTTCCAATAATTTTCTGTAGTGTGTGCAAAAAAATCTGGTGTTTCTGCGTGCTAACCTTCCACATTTGTAGGGCTTCCTAAGCCCTCATGAACACGCTATGCATTTGTAGTCTTGTCTCCAGCTTCTCAATCCGAAGAGCTGCCAAAAGCATTGGAGTTTGAAGCTATCAGCATCACGATGCACTTTAACCCAGCAGTAAATTCATTGGTGAGCACTGAATAAGCAAGTTGAGCAAAAACAGAGGGCAAAAAGAAACGTGGGAGTTATTCATTATGGAAAAACGCAATAATTAATTTGGAGGGCAATGAAACAACACGGGGGGAAAGAGGGAACATTAATAGGTTCATTTGGGAATTATTTCTGAGGAAATGAATGGGGAGGAAGCAAAAATGGAGAGAAAAGGGAAAGGGTGGAGATCTTTGTGATGCTATACATGGATTCAGTTGGAAGGCAAGGGATTGTTTGTAGGGGGAAAACGGAGCATAAACTGATTCACTTGAAAGGCAATGAATTACACTGGGGGGCACTGATTGCAATATGAATAGGGCCATGCCCATTTCAACATGTGCCTGCCCCCCAGGTTGGCCCTTGGCTCAAAAAAGGTTAGCTACCCCTTTTGCAGAGTCAGGCATGGATGGAAATCATATCCATGCCTCACCCAGCCCAAATGAATACAAATGCCATTGAACCAGAAGCAGAAAGATGGAGTGCCAAAAGGCCTGGTGTCGCTACACAATCCTAGCTGTATTTAAATAATAGAAATAGCAAAAGCAGCAAGAGAAAATGGAGTAGAGAGGAGGCAGAGAGACAGAGCAAGAAATCTGGCTAGAAGTAGTTTATTGATTTGGGCAGAGTACGCCCAGCAGTGAGTTGGGTTACAGCCTCTCTCTGGCAATCAAGGCTGTGGGCACTGAATGGTTTTTCTGGCTGTGTTTTGAAGCTACTCTGCCCTCTGCTGGACACACCTCCCTTCTGCACTGCTGACTTCAGACCTTACAAGACTGCCCACAGCAAAGTGTTGGGCCAATCACTGTTTATACCTGAGCCTGCAGCAAAGCGTTTTCATTGGCCACACCTGGGAGACAAATAGGTTCTGAAATCTGTCTGATGCTGAATTTTTAAAAAAAAAAAAACAACCTCAAGTTGATCCAACCAGGTTTTAGAGTAAAAAGGGGTGGAGTTTGACTAGTGTTATGTGCTCCCGTTTTCAGAAAAGAGAGGTGATGCTGATACACTGGAACTGACACAACAGTGTGTCTCTACCCAAAGATACGCTGTCTCAGGAATCTGGAAAGATTGCATAAAGGAAAAGAGCAATCTGAGGTTTGCAGGAAATAGTTAAAGACTCTAGAGGGCACTCCAGTCTAAGAAATAAGGTAAAGGGGCTTGGGTGAGTTGAAAGCATGAGTATAAAATTTGAACTATATGTAATATTTTGCCAGTGGGGAACCAGGCATCTTGTTCTCTAAACAATATGGGATATTCTGGACCCTTATTCCCTTCCTCCCAGTTAAAGAGGAGTATAGGGTTGTGTTCTGAGGGCAGGGTCAGTTCCAGAAAGTAGCATTAGGTGACTGTTCTCTGCACCCTGGCAGTTATACTTTGGAGTGCCATCAGGTGTATTTTGCTCTCGGTGCTATTTTACATCTATATGAAGCCTTTGGGAAGTCATCAAGAGATCTGGGGCAAGATGTCATCATTGTGCTGATGACATTCAGCTCTACTTCTTGTTACATCTGAGTCAGTAGCTGTGCATCTCCTAGACCAGTGCCTGGATGCAGTGGTCATAAACTGAAGCTGAATCCTGAAAAGACAAAAATCCTGTGAATCTGTCCCGGATCTGTAAATTGGGGGATAAACCTGGATTTATCACTCACGTTGGAGGCCCAAGTGACATCAACAGCAAGGAGCACCGATTACTGGCTTTGGCTGGTTTATCAGCTGTGACCATTTCTGGACAGGGATAGCTTGGCTCCTCTGAACAATGCCCTGGTAACCTCAAGACTGGATTACTGTAAATCATTTTATTGTGGGGCTGCCCTGAAGGTTGGTTTAGAAGTTGCAGCTGCTGCACAGTGCAGCAGCTATGTTGCTCAATGGCTTCCTGCATTTCTCAGCATGCTTCCTACCATGCACATGCAACACCTATGCTGAAAGAGCTGCACTGGCTGCCATTTAGCTACTGAGCCAAGTGTAAGGTTTTACTAATGGTTTGGTTTACAAGGCTCTAGACAGCTGAGGACCAACTTATCTGAGGGAATGCCTTCCATATAGACCAGTCCAGTCACTTCAGTCTGCAGAGGAGGCCCTATTAACCTACCATGGCCTGCAGACATCTTACAGTGGTGTGGAGGAGGGCCTTCTCTGTGATGGCACCTACCTTGTGGAATTATCTCCCTGTGAAGATTGGATGGGGTTCCCAAACTACAGGATGTGTGTGTCGTCAACTGAAAACATACATGTTTATCCAGACATACCTGTTTACCCTGACAACTAATGCCAATTCCCAATGTTTCCGCCTACTGTGATTAATGTTTTAACTTTGTTTTATGGATCTGGTCTTAGTGTTACATCTTATTGTTTTGTTTGTTAACTGCTTTGGTTGCTGGTTGGTTTTTTTTAATGAAAGTGTATGATTTATTTTAATAAATAAATAATACCCATTGATAATTTGTGCTGTGATGCTGTGCTCAGTTCCATATGCTTGCCTTCACTTGATGTCAATAACCGCATCAAAGAGTGAAGCATACTCAGGCATCCTTAACTCTGTATTGGGCTGTGGTCAATGGCCATAATCCTTAGTTTGCTGACAAAAGACTCCCCAGAACAGTCATGGATTGGTTAAATTCATTGAGGATATTATGAATTAATTGTACCTCCCATTTCAAAACTGCATCTCCTCAAGCCCTCTCCTCTCCTAAAAAACCTACCCATCTGCACATTCAGCCCTTCACGCCAGACCACCAGAAATTGTCCCAAGTGTGGGGGTTCCACAGGTGAGCAAAGCATTTCTTGAGGTAAAATACATATATTTGTCTTATTAGACAGTTATCTTTCTAGGTACTCTGTGAAGTAAACTTATCGTTACATTAGGTTTTCAGAAGCATTTTTTCCTCCATGGTTCCTCTCTTAAGAGCAGAGTACATAAAGCTGCTCAGCAAGCATGGGGACATTCTTCCAAAGTTCACTGAGGGCCTGAGTAAGCTTCACATGGGTCCGCATCACTAGCTTCTGCACATCATTCCCTTTTCAAGAGGAGCGCGGCTTCCTCGTCAGACGTTTGTGTATCTCAGTACTTATTACTGCAGCTCAGGCTAAATGGGATGTGGAGCTGGTTGCCCTAATGAATCATGTACATTTGCTCTGAGGGTTTTTCTCAGTGGCTTTCCTCAAACTGAATGACTTCTATCCCACATTCCCACCTCGCTTTCTGTTTCCCCCCCTGCACTGGAAGCCTGACATTTGGGTTTGAACTGGGCATGCTCAGAAATTCCGCTCCACTCGCCCGCTTGAAGCCTGGGCAGGGGGAGCGCAGTTGCAGCTAGGGGGCGAAGCCGCAGCCCCCATTTCAGAGGAGGGCAGTGTTGTGTGTTGCCCATAATGTGCGTGTGCGACATGTTGCGAGAGGGGGTGGAGCACCAGGGACTTATTTAAGCCCGCACCATCCCTCTCTCCTCCTCTTTGGCTTGCAACGCCCACCCTGCCCTCCCTCTTTTATGGTGTGATCTGGGTCGCTTCGAGGCCGAGTAGGAATTTTAATCCTGCCCACCCTGGTTGGCAGGCAGGTTATTTGCCTGCTCCACACTGAGGGTGGGAGGGGATTGGGTTAGGGGGTGTCGTGATTAATAGGTGGTTTTGGCTAATTTGGCAAGCTTAAAAGCTTTGTGCCCCCAGTGGGGCATGTTAGTGGGATACGGATACGGTAAGGTGCAGGAAGGGAAGTAGGTAAGGACAGCTAGGTGGCCCCCTTAGGCACCTTTGGGGGTGATTGGCGGTTCCAGAGGCCTGTCTCTTAGGGCTTTATGGCCCGAGGGCAGGATATGGGCTGCTTTTGGGGCCAACTTACCTCATCCACCCGGAGTTGTACAGCCCCAGGGGGTGGTGATGAGAGAAGGCCCCCCTACTCAGCTACAAGGTGTGGCCGGGTAAGGGGTAAGCAAAAAGGGCTTGCCCTTGCCCCAGCAGGGGCTGGTCGCCCGAGAGCTGAATGGCAAGCTGCTTCCTTATAGAGAGTTCCCACATTTAGGTTTCCCCTGTGCAGGTCACTTTAATGGGTTTGTTGTAGTTTAACAAAGTGGCCCTTTGTTCAACCCCAAACTGCTGTTGTCTGTGTTTTATTTCACCCCTCAGCCACAATTTACATATGCGCCTATCAATAAATAAAGCCGGTCAGCTTATCTTTAGTGAGGACTTCTGGCCTTTTGAAGGCAACTGTATTTAATTACATATTTGTTTATTTATTATATTAAGACAATCATATCCTACTCTTTAAGAGACAGGGCCGTCAGTTTAAAAAAAGTATTAAAACATTGTCTGCCTCATAAACTAAAAGATCTATAGGAATGTGTGTTTTCATTTTACTAAGGAATGTCTGCATTCGCCATCTAGGAACAGCAACAACATGCTGTCTACCCATAACATGCCAAACTTAGAAATTTGCAGTAGAAAAAAGTATGAGCACACTGTATGTGGGCTTATTCAGCAGACTCAAAAAATATTTACAGTTTCCAAGTTGCCTGCTGTCCTGCAATAATGCTTGCTGTATAACCTGCTCTTTGATCGTGTGAACAGATTTTACGATGACAATGGCCCACCTATCGTTTGCAATTTCTGCAAGACAAAAAAAATAGGAACCAAAAAGGCCCAGTATGTAGAATTAAGGCAAGGCCAGGCCTATCTACTTCTGTTTATTAAGATATGCAGTTAACTATAGAAGTGTGTCATTCTTACGGAAAATGAGTCTGTTGAGGTGGCTTTTCTTTAGTGTCTCTAAATGCTAACGTTTTTAAATAGCTATGAATTCAGCTGCACTGTGTATCTCAACTGGGCAGATCAGAGAGATGACTGTTTAAAGGCGATCAAGATGCAAGCATCTTTCATATTTCCTTCCAATCTTTGCTGTGAATATAAATCCTTGGTCATTTGTCTGTAGCTGATGGCTGTGCAGCACCTCTGTACATTCACCATGGAGGCAAACTTCTCTAACGTACTTCACGCTGCTTGTTGTGTTAACAACACTTGTCCTTTTGGCCGACCAAGGAAAAGTATAGTAGTATTTTGCTTGCATTGGCTAGTTAAATACCATGCCTGAGGATGTATCAAAACTATCCTCTATTTCTAATGAGTTTTCCTTTTGGCTTCAGAAAAGTGAGGACAAAATCAAACATCTCAAAACGGACTGATTCTATGCACCCATCTATGTGGCCAAACTCCCCAAGAATGAACTCTTTTAGCCCTGTGACTAGCTTGGTTCCCTTTGTCATCCTGCTAATAGACTAAACAGGCTTCTGGAAAAGGGACCTAAAAAGTGCATCAAGGCACATTTGTATGATAATTGTATAGTTACTCAATTCTATAAATATTCCTGGGAAAATGAATGGAATATAACAATTCAGTATAGAGGGGAGTTATTATTATTATTATCTTTATTTCTACCCCGCCCTTTTTCCAAACTGGAACTCAAGGCGGCTTCCAGATAAAAAATAAGTACATATCATTAAGAACCTATAAACATAGAAAGCATATAAACATAGGGAAGTTGAAATTAAAAATGTGTTATATACAATTGGTATATAATTCTAGAACTTGCAAATGCTATTAGCGTTACCAACTAAAGCAACTAAAGCAAGGAATTATAGGCTAATTCTTTCCTGTGGGGGCTGATGCCCATTGGGGCTGGTAAGGCAAATGGTGGAGCCAGAGCCAATGACAGGGAAAGCTAACCAATTCTAGCTTTGTACCCATCTTCCCTGCTGAATTCTGCAGGCAACACTGAGACTAAACTGACAGGCAGAGCCACTCTCTGGACTGAGGGCAAATAGAGGTTGGTGGGGCAGTTCCTCATTTGCCCTAATGAACCACCTCTCCTGATTGTTACTGTAACAAGCATTTTAAGTGAGATGATATCCATGTTTAGGTTCTGATCGTCACATGTCTGTTCCTGACTGGTACCTCACATGTTCAGCAAACACATGAGGAAATTGTGTAAACAAGGCATGCCCCATAAAGCTAAAATTCCCACTGACCTTCCTTCTCTCTGCCCCCAGTCATGCAATCAGTAGGGTGAAAGGGGGCCTGGAGGAGGATGGCTAGCAGCTGTGTGAGCTCTGCGGGTGCACCTAGTGGACACAATCCCACTCCCACACACACACATTCATTGTACATGTGGGACTGGGTCACTTCAATAAGGCTATTGCATCATAATCCAGATTTGTAACAACTGACTCTCAGAATTACACAGTCTGTTTGGAAGAAGCAAGATAATAGGTTGCAGACCTTATTTGCAGCAATGCTAGCTCATGTTTGCAGGTGCAGGAAGCTCTGGAATGGAACGATGAACATTCCTCTAGTTCAGAGGTTAGCAAACAGTGGCCTGCAAGCTTCCTTCAGATGGTCCGTGGCACAGCACATTACAAATACTACAACAGGCAGAAAAATCATTACGTGGTCTGCCAAGACTGTCAGCAAATTTCAAGTGTGTGTGTTAGGGGAGGGAGAACCCTGGAAACCACTGCTCTAGATCATGATTTGCCTTAAGTAAAAATAAAGAGCATCACTTGTGGCAACTCTTCGGGTTTTCCTGTTTTGGAAAATGAGTAATCCAGTACTGTATCAGTTTCTTTCACACTGTATATTCTGCACATTAATCTCTCAGCTCATGATTTTTAAATTTTTTTTTAATTTGGGGGGGAGGCCCAGGAGTTGACCTTCTCTCAAAGTGATAGTTCTTTCTGAAGACCTTCTAATGTGCTTGTTCAGTGTCTATGTAGGATGTGGTGTCACACCCACTCAATGCATGGGGAAAGTAGCATCTTTTGATAGCTATTTTTTAAAGTTCCCAGCATCATCCAGGGGCTTCTGTCCCGCGCATGATGAAAAATGAGCCACCAGCAGCAGAAGAAAATAAGTCTTTATAACAGACACAGCTATATTGAACTGGCTGTCAATAACATGTAACACCAGTCTTGTGTCTACACCTCAGGATTTACATCAGTTGTCCTGTTTGAGGCATGTCAAAATCTGGCAGCAACAATAATTTCATTATGGCTTGGTACTAGAAAGCAGTTCCTTAGAGAGCTAGGGGGGATGTTTTAAGATCAGCTTTATTATCATTCAAAGTTATGAAAGTGGGTCTCTTGCAACATCGGATCGTAGAGACAGTGGCTGGTCATGTGGAATAAACACACTCAATCCTTTCATGTTGCAGTTCGTTGTGTCAAATTTAAACCGGTCTGATGCTTTGATGTCTGTTTCTTCCATGTGCAACCCTTAGCATTTAGCACGGAATATTATTTTCTTCCGCTTCATCGGTATCGTCCTCCAGACCAGCCTGGCCACCATATAGACATCTCAAGAACATGTAGAGCCGGGGTTCTGTATCTGGAACCAGGGTCATCTATCCGGCCCTTCTCCCCAGGCAACACATCTCCGCCCTGGTCAGCCCATTCACCAGTCCTGCTGCACATCTAACTAGAATGTGTCCTTCAACTGTGACAATGCTTGGCCAGAGGGAGGAGGGGGGGTCTAGAGACCTGAGTTATGCATAGCTGACAATAGTCTAATGTACAAAAGTAAGAGTCACATCTTTTGCCCCACCCACTTTTGCCTTTATTGCATCCTCTTTACTTACAGTTAATCCTGCACGACTTGGAGTTGCCATTATATTACTGCATGAATTGGTGATATAAACATCTCATCCTCTTAAGGTACATATTAGTGAGACTGAACTTTGTCAATCTCCTGAGGTGTATCACTTCTGTATGCCCACACTTTGTTAGAATCAAGAGTTTGTTCCTCTGAGGGGCGTCTTGCATGAGACTGAATGGAATGGAATATGCAACCAAACTGAGCCTGAAGCTTTTCCTTGAATGTTGCCCTTCTAATGCAGCAGGTAGCAGTCTCCTTAGCTAGTGTTGCACAACACTCCCAAGCTTCATTCATCCAGAATACTTGACCTTCTCAGTCAGCCAAAACAATTCATTATGAAGCCACACTATAGGAAGGCCTGTCTTTCCTAAGGCCTCCTTTGCCATGATGGTGGATTTGATAAATTTCCTTAGGTATGTTAAGTTATATTTAACATCAGCTGCTATTAATCACCCCAGATAAATAGACATCGACTTTGTAATCAAGACACCTTAGGTGTTTCTTAGGATGGACACTTTAGCAGAAGATGCATAAAGCTCCAATTAACTGGCTCCACATCTTTTCACAACACTTGAGAGACTCCAATGGAAAGGTACTGTTGCTACTGCTAGCCTCTTCTCTGGGTTGTTTCTCAACAGACTTCTGCAAATGTTGGGTTTTAGTTTTTTCCATATATTCCAAATAACATGTTTAATGCCACGCGAATGCTGGCACCGCCGGAGACAGCGTGTCTGGCAGACAGAGAGGTGATGGATGCCAGCACTAGCTCCAAAAATGGGGCTTTCTGGGGGCATGGCGGGGAAGGAGCTGCAGGGGGGCTTACATGACATCCAAGTCCCCCTCAGAGCACTCTCCTGGGTCCCAATCCCTACAAGAATTCCACCAGCTAATAGGATGGCACAGTAAAAATATTCGCATGGTGGCCCAGGAGGACAATTTACTCCCCAGCAAGGCTGTTCATCAGATCCAGCTCTTCCCTCCCAATGGAGCCGATGCTCAGCTGGGCTGACGCCCCCCATATGGGGAGTGGATGCCATGGACCTTTCCGTCAGCTCCTCCTCATCTGTCCCCCCCTCCACCGGCTTCCCATGTTTTGGATTGTGCTGTAAAATAAACAACTTTTTAATCTACTATTAATCTGCCAAAGATAACTCAAGATATATCAGTTTTGGTGAAGGAAATAATGGACACAATCAAGAAACTGAAAGAACATAAATCCAGGGCCAGGTGGCCTGGCTTCAAGCTATTATAAAACTTCTGAAATTTTAGCTCCTCCATCAAGAGACGTTATAAATTAAATTCAAATTAGCAGGAAAATGCCAAAGTTGTGGACTAATGCAACCATCATAATAATTTATGAAGAGATGCATTTCATTTTTGTATGAGAAGAAAATCCAATGTAAATTAATTTTAAAAAGTAATTTATAAAGAGGGTCAAGGTTAGTAACATCAAATCAAATCCTTTATATACATCATATATAGAGATGAATGGAATGGTCTTAATCTGATTTGTGTCCCTTGCACACAGGTAGACTGGTAAGTCCATTCTGTTGAATGGCAGTGTGAATTTATTTAGGCAAAACCCTAAAAAACAGCATGGTGGTTTTTTTGAAAAAATGTTGTTATTGTTATAAAGCACTTATGAGGTGGTGTGTGAGCTTGGAGCAGTTAGAAAATGTGGTACCAGGAGCAATGTACAGAAGAAAATATGGCTAACCCCATGAGGACAGCCATCTTTTTCTCTGTGCAGTGACCCAGGAAATGGTGACATGCTATAATGTACTACCACTTCCAGGGGCTTTTTACATAAAACATTTTAATGTGTGTGGCAAACATTGCACTTTCCACCTGCTCCAAACTAGAAATGGTTTTTTTAAAAAAAGAAAATAAGAAACTCCTCAGACAACCACATTATTAAAAAAAGACAACAAAAATGTAAGTAGGAGTACACCATGCTTGGAAAGGTCTGCAGACATGCCATTTAATATAAATTACTACGAAAAATGAACAATATTGGCATGGAACCTAAAATAAATTCACAGAAGGAATGTTTCCTGTCCCGTTCTCACCCCTGCAGCTGCATGCACCCCCTAAACAGCCTCTTAAGGGATTTGGGAAGCACTCGTAAACAATGTGGGATGGGATATGGGAGCTGCTGAAGGAAGGAGAAAGTATCAATTATACATCTTACGCAAAAGATAAAATTCTAATGACATTACTAGAAAGTTTTTGAGAATGTTAAATGGCAAGAAAGCTTTTGATTATGTTGAATTGTCTTTTCTGTTCAAAGTCTTAAGAGCTGCCTTGCAAGTTGCAACCTCCTCCTAACATGCTTGGTTGAGAGCAACCCTGACCCTGACCTGAGCTGGAAGCCACACTATATTGCTTGGTCCACCCCATTGGGTCATGCCTTCAGATGCTGAAGGAAGCCCCCTTCCCCAAGCCCCAGGACTCTGGGTATGTGGTCCCAGCAAGCCCCAAAGGGTTCGTTCCCCCATTCCCTGACTCCCAAAGCTCTGTGTGGCAAGTCTAGGAAATCTTCTTTTGCCATACTGGAGCATCAGGGTGCTCACCAGTGGACCACTTTGCAGTCTACATTATTTCCTGCCCTGCTGCTGTTAATTATAAGATGCCACTCAGTATAAAGCTTCCTTTCCTGTAGAAGCAGAATTGAGTAGGTTAAGAAAACCCTCCTTGCCTCAGCCAATTTGGTTTGCAGGAGAGAAAAACCAGCCCTGGGGTGACCAGTTGCTGCTTCCTACACTGCCTCCCAGATGGGTAGCAAGCTGAATTCAAGAAGGGCTGTTTTCTTTCCTTCATTGTTTTTTGTTCGTATTTCTTTTTGTATTTTGCAAAATAAAATACAAAACTAAAACTTCCAATCTAAAGATATTTTGATGCATGTTGGTTTAAATATGTTCAAAAACATTCTCCACTTGACACCTACTGGGCAACACCTAATGGGCAACAAACTACATCCTTATGCATGTTTACTCAGAACTAAGCCCCACTGAGTCCAATGGAGCTTACTCTCAAGTAAGTGTGTATAGGATTGCACCATAAAAGAAGAATCAGCTTTCAAAAATATTTATGACTAATAAGAATGGCTTGCTAGTATCTTGGATGTATAAATTACTTTTAAAATATTGACCTGAACCAAAGCAAGTAAAAGACCTGATGGTCAAATGCATCTAAATTATAGCAGATAATATACCATCGCAGATATGGGAACATAAATGACATAAAGTATCTTCAACATAATTAGAGATAAATGCTTTGAAGTAATGGCAAGGTGGTATAAGACCATAGTATTATAAATAATAATTATTCTGTAATCTCTTGGAAATGTTGGAAGAACAGAGGAGAATTTTTCAAAATATAGCGATGATGCTCCTAAGCCAAAAAAAAGTTCTGGAAAGGAAATGGTATATTATTAGAAAAGAGCATAAGATATCCTATCCTACTAGATCCATTAATATTTCTCTTGAAATACACTGATTATTCAAATAAACAAAAGCATGGAGTTAATATCTTAGATGGTCACCACAACCAAAATCTTATCAGAGCTTGGAAAAGTTACTTTTTTAAAACTACAACTCCCATCAGCCCCAGCCAGCATGGTCACTGGAGTGGACTGATGGGAGTTGTAGTTCAAAAAAGTAACTTTTCCAAGATCTGAATCTTATGTACAAGTATAGGAGAATTTCAGCATTATGCTAGTTGGATAAGATGTGAGACTTCACACTTACAGCCAAACTAGCAAATTATGTATGGATCAAAGTGAAAACACGATGGCAGGATACATTTATGGCAAATTGGCTGACATTTATTAATTTTTTCAGAATGAATTTGTCCAATTCAGGAGCGGCTAACCCCCAGTTTGGGGGCCGTATGCTCCCCAAGCAAATTTTTCAGGGCCCCCAAGACCCCATTGATACTGGTACAGCAGCAAATAGGGGGGAAATTTAAGTACATGCAGTATTGAGGTAGGTGGAGCTGAGTGCCCCGATGGGAATGCAAATTGCCCCCTCTCCACTATCTCCACTATCATTTCATGGGCATAGGGAAGGTGATGACCTCTGCACGGATCAGCTGAGGACATACAGCTCTTGTGTGTGTCCTGTGTGCCTAACTCACTTGCTTATTTGTCACTGGGGCTGAAACTCTTCATCAGCTGGGGCTCCCTTCATGCTCACAGAAGTGATGATCACAGCTAGGCAAGGAAAATCTACAGAAGCAGAACGTAACTTCAGCTCTGTCAGTGTATCTTCAGTTCAAGAACTTTTGCCAGAGGAGCGATTAATCCATACAGCACCTGGTGGAGTTTATCCACTTCTTCCACTGCTATGGCAAAATTGGCACATCAGAAGATGGAAGCCATAGGAAAGAGAAGGACACCAGGAGTGGGCAGAAAAACACGAACTGGAGCCTACAGAAAAAGAGCTGTGCTTGACTCCTGTTCAACTCCTTGGGGCACTGCCCTCAGAGGAAGTGGCTGCTCGCTTGCCTCTTGGCATTCAGGGAACCATGCCCTGACCTATTTGTTATTTGCTTTAATCACTAGGCAGTCCAGTGAGATAACTGGCCAACCAATAAAGTCCACCTCACGTACTTACCTGTGTGGGATCTCCTTCTTTCCAGGTCAAGATATGGATGTCAGGGGTTTTGATATGCCCCTTCCTAGTGAGACAATGACACAGGGATAGTCCCTATTTTCTGGTAGCTGACCTAATGAATCAGTGTCCATATTTTGCCTTTTGATTATGTCTTCTGGAATTTTTGTTGTGATACGCAAATGTGCATTAGAGGTCTTCAGGTTTCCTCCTTTTTTTTGCAATTCCCTTAGGCATCAATAATTAATAAAATTGTGGCCCTCTTATTTAACTCCCAAGTTGGTGTCTTGCCTCTTTATTCCAAGGTTTGAGTGGGTGATTACTTTGGCGCTGATGCTGGGGTAGCAGACAGGCAGATTGTGGCTGCTATTTGCTGAATTACTCTGCCCCTAGATAGCAAGGCAGGCAGAAGGGTCTAGGGGAAGAGGAGGCTGGGACTAAGATGGCAGCAGGCATGAGGAAATAGAGGGGCCTAGGTCCCGAAGAATGAGAAAAGAGTGAAGGAGACAAGGAAATGAGAGTTGCTCAAGAGCTACATAGGTTGAAGAAGGCCTGTTTACATATTGATTTGTAATCGCCAATTCTTTGGCTGCATACCTGGGAGCCAAAATCTGCTGTAGGACAGGGGTAGCCAACATGGTGATCTTCCATATGTTGTTGGACCCCGACTCCCTATCAGCCCCAGCCAGCAATGCCACTGGTCAGGGATGATTAGAGTTGTGGCCTTGCAACATCTGAAGGGCACCACATTGACTACCCCTGTGTTATAGCTACCCATTTTAATTTTCCCTCCTTTCCAGCAAGGAGAACCACAAATATCAGAGGAAAAGTGAAAGAGAATTGGCCCCAGTCAGTGGCTAGTCATCTCCAAACATGAATATACATAACAAGTTCAACAGCCACATGATCTCAGAATCATAGCCATGCAACATCAGCTGTTTAGGCAAAAAGACACTTATTTGGTGCAGATTTTTAGTCTTTTTTTTGATGTAACACATTGTGTAAAATTGCTTAGAGTGTTAGAGATGAACTAAACAGTGGTAGGCTAATCCTAACTTTGAACTTTGATAGAAAGTACATGCTTGAATTGCAACAGCTCTCAATGGATTATGCGCTTAGCACACATGGTTCTAAGGGCATTCTTAGGCCCAACATTGCCAGGACGTATAAAAGAATTTTTCCTTTTCAGTTGGTGACTTTATTGCAACCTGATAGTACACAGGAGGCTTTTATCCCACATAACATAATTTTCCCCCAAAACCACCTTTTTCATACCTTGGGAGATGCTTTTCGTTTTTTGTTGTTTTTCAGCCAGTATAGAGAAAACAAACTGTGTGAAATCTTGGCTTAGGAAGCACACTAGACTGTGTGTTTTCTCTGTTTGAAGGGTTTAATTACCAAAGATATTTTCATGCAGAGAACGTTGTCCTTGGTCAACTCACCTAGGCTGCAATTCAGTACACACTTACCTGGGAGTAAGTCCCATTGAACCCAACAGAGCTTACTTCTGAGTAGACATGTATTGGATTGCAGCCATACTCTTTAAGTTAGTCATCATTTTAATTTACTTTCTTTTACTTAAAATTCTTCTCTGTGAAACGTGAGGTTGAATGTAATATTTTATTGTATTAGATAGTTAACATACTGTGGTATTTTGTACTTGACAGTTTTTGATAGATAACATGTAATGGTATTTAGTGTTTGATTGACAGCTTTTGACATAAGATGCCTGCAAAAATAGAAACAAGACATGCCAATAAATTGGAAACACTAAAATTTTCTGGTAAAATTTCACATTAAATGTTATGAATTTCAGGTTGTGAATGTTGAAAATGGAAAGTTGGGTGATTTGGAATATTTTGTTAATACAGTCAGAATTCATATCCATTATGAAGGCAATGTGGCTATTGAGGGCTAAGGATGGGCAATTGACTGGTCAAAAAAGATTTGGCCATTGATCAAATATTGCAAAATAATGATGAGACATTTTTAAAGCAGTATTGTTATGAAAGCAACAAAGAAGATAATAAACAGGTTTAATACCTTTGCTAATGACAAAGACAAATTAGATAGCTATTATTGTGAAAAAATGACATTGAACAAAATGTAATTAATTATTTACTGCATTACATTTTTATTCCACCCTTCCCCAAGGGACTCAGAGCAACATACCTAGTTCTACTCCTCTTCATTTTATCATCACAACTATTCCAGTGAAGTAGGTTGGGCTGTGTGTGTGACCGGCCCAACTTCACCCAGTGAGCTTTATATTCGTGAGGATTTGCATCTGGGACTGGCACTCTGCCCAGGGCCTTTACAACCAATGACATCTTGTGTATCTCTTTTGAGATGCTTGCAGTTACAGCAGTGGGTCAGTGGAAGAAACTTTACCATGCTGCCAGATTTGTCCCTGACAGCTGCAAGACTAGGAAGCAAATTGTCCTTGCTCCTGCTCTTATTAACCAATAACTGTTAGCATTTGAAACTGAATCCTGGCAAAAGGTGAACTGTTAACAGGATCCCTGTTGAAGGAGCACACTTTACCCTGGATGCAATCAGACTGAGACGCTGTCTTTAGGAAAACAATAAAGCTTACATTTATTGTAGGAAATACATACTGGATAGGAAAGATCCTAGTACTAGCTAACTTGCTTGCTCTTTGATCTCTGCAGGAGAGAGAGACAAAGGAAAGATGTCTCCTCTCCCAAGGTGAAATGAAGAAGAAAGCAGGACCAGGAAATTAGGTCAGCAACCCTAAGGGTATCAGTTTACACACCTGAAGGAAGGTCGCACAGGTTAGGTCAGAAATCTGGGAAGCTTGACGGTTTTGCTCTCCGTCTACCCCTTTCCCATGCAAAGCTGAATTGCTTCCCAACATTTCCAACAATAACACCATAATGAAATTAAACAGATAAACTGTGTAAAATGATACTTTTGCTGTATTTGACAATATTGGACCACAGTTGAATAATAAGCACTCAGATGATAATATTTGACTGTACAATGTACCAGTCCTGGTGAGGGGCATCTTTGCACCTCATTTTTTGAAGCATAGGATCAAGTGTGAATACTGCCAGGGAGCTGTGATCTTGTGTTGTTTTGTTTTGTTTTTGCTGACCTTCTCTCTTGAAAACGTCAGGTAGGTGATAAAGTACTGTAAGTGTGATAGAAGTGAACACACACTGGCTTCATTCAAAGGCCTGCTTTAAAAGGTAGCGAATATGTCTTCGACTACTTCCTTCACAGTTAAAATGCTATGTATATCTTTGATGCTGAGACATTGCTAGGGATGTATAAATCTCTTCCCACATTTATTTGCACTTTCATCAGATATTCTCCATTCCATTGCAATTGGCTTGTTTTGCACAAGTATTTCTTCTGATGCAGAAATACACATTTTTACGTATCTCATAGTGCAGAATAGACAGACAGAATCACAGTGCTAAAGACAATGATTATCCCCAAATTCTCATTTTTATTTGAGGTCCTTCCAATCATGATAGCAGAGTAGGTCTTTAAATACTGGCAAATGCTGTTTGAGAAATTAATTGCTGGGGACAATAGCTAAGAATTAGCAGAGCAACTTTATATTTGGTGTGGGGAACCCAGTTGTTGCTAAATTACGGCTTCCGTCAGCTCCAGCAAGCATAGTCAATGGCTAGGAATGAGAGGAGTTGTAGGTCAGCAACATCTAGAGGACAAAAGGTCCCACAGAAATAAGCAAGCATGGAGATTTTAGTTAACCAAACCTGAAAACTTACTATGAGATGTGGCAAGTTAAACAATTTGTGTAATTAGAAGTGACCAAGATATTTCCTGGGATCCCTCACTATGAGTCCTTCCATTTTTGCCACTTATGACACACTTCTCTATGGGCTACACTGAAGACATGGAAACGGTAGGTTAAATAGTTAGCTCCAAAACCATCAATACTCATACAGTGTCTGAAGCATCCTCACTTTGCTAACTTTGATAAACATGTGCAATTTAAAGACCGGGAAAGTAGAGGAATTTATAGAATCCAAGATCTTTTTGAGCAAGGAAAAACAAACTTGCTCTTTCAGGGCTTACCAATTACTTAATTTATTTTATTTATTTAATTAATTAATTAAGCTTATATACCGCCCGACTAGCAACAGCTCTCTAAAGGGCCCAGGCTCAGACATTTGTAATGACTCTTTTGAGAAAGGGTCTACCACATTCCTTACTCTCTACAAGAAAGTGTGTGAGGTAGACTCTAAAGGTTCAACTATCATTTAATATAAATTTGAAACAGAGGATGATTGAAGCTAGCTTGGGAAGTGGATCTAGAGACTCAATTCACAGAGATGGAACTCTGTGTGGTCTGAGCCTCACTTGAAAACTATTTCAATGAGAAACCAGGAAGTCATGTTAGCTGATACACAGATGCCATCTAATTCCTGTTAGACTATACTCACTCTTGTGCTGGAGGGGACGTTAGGTAAAGAGGTCATTGATTCACCTATGGGGGAAATGCGATTTAGTTAAAACTTTTTGGAAAATGGTTTTTACTACCATTGCCGACATTGTTGAACAGACAACTAAACATGTTTTGGTGTTGCTTACTATTTTTTGAGAACAGAACAAACAGGTTGTTTATAAAGAGTTGATAGTTATTAATAGTGGCTCACATATAATAAGAGATGACAGACAACTCTAGCGGAAAAAGTAACACAAGCGTATAGATTAACTAGAGAAGAGAGTCAACAAGATATGTTTATGGTTTCTTTTTCCCTTTTTCTTGTTTACTTGGAGTAAGTCTCACACAAGGGAAACACAACCACTTGCCTCCCAAACCTCATTTTGGAGGGAGACTACTGTGTATTGTATCTAAACAGTGCATCTTTTATGTTATTTTTACTGACTAGGCTTATTTTCTTTTTCTTTTTTTAAGCTCAACAGTTTAAGAATAAAACATTTGCATTTACATATGAAGAATGTTACAAAAAGGATCATTATACAGCAGTGGCTGTATACTATAGTCAGCATGGATTTTTCACATTCAGCAATGTTAAATTGAAAATACCCCCCAATGCCATTCTAATGCTTCCCATAAGCTCATTTCAAAACAAAACCTTACAAAACTTATAGTTCTGAACTCAGAAACGCTTGCTTAACAACGCTGTCAATTTTCATGGTGATACACAAAACAGACAGAGAGAATAGAGAGTTCAAAGTGTAAAAAGAGAGAAAAAAACCTCAGAGCCCTTTTGGACTTTTTTCTGTCAGAGTTTTCATAATCTGTTGAAATTCATTAAAAATCAGCCATGTCACAGAGTACCTGTAATCCTATTACGGACCTTGCCCCATACTCTGACCTTCATCTTCTGCAGTTTAAAAGTTTTAAAAAATGCCTGGCTGAATTTTAATTAATTTAATAAATTTTGGCTTGAACCCAATGATAGTGTCGGGCATGCTCAGTAAGAACCAATTGTCAGTGTTCTAAAAGCCAGACTCACAACTGCTGGGCTTGCCTAATCAGGAGGCCACACCCACACCAGACTTTGATTTCACGTGAGACAGCCATGGCTTCCCCCAGAGAATCCTGGGAAGTGTAGTTTGTGAAGGGTGCTGAGAGGAGACTCCTATTCCACTGACAGAGCTCCAGTGGCCAGAGTGGTTTAACAGTCAGCCGCTCTAATTGAAGCTCTGTGAGGGGAACATGATGTCTCCCAGCAACTCTCAGCACCAGGGCCGGCTCCAGGAATGCCGGGGCCCTTGGGCATCAACCTGCCCCGAGCCTCTCCGCTCCCCTTCCACGATCCGTGGCACGAGCTGTGCCGTGGATCACAAAACAAGAGCTTCTGAGCCACCCGCCACTGCCCGCCACCATCCCCCTGCCACCATCCCCGCCACTTCATCTTGTCTTGCTATCCGCGGTGTGGCTCATGCCACGGATCGTGGAAGGGGAACGGGGCTCCTGCAGCTGCGGGGTCCTCGGGCCAGTGCCCAACCTTTGGAACCGGCCCTGCTCAGCACCCTTCACTAACTACACTTCCCAGGATTCTTTGGGAGAAGCCATGACTGCCTAAACTGAAATAATCTGATGTGGATGTGGTCAGGGACAGCTTTGGTTTAAATTTGGGTAGGAGGCTACATATGCCTGCTGTAGAATAAAAAGGTGGGGGAAACCCTGAAAAAGAATGATACTGTTCACATTGTTTTCCTTTTGGAAAGGAAAGGGGCTTCCCTTCTGCCCAGTGTCCACCCATCCAATCTCCTCCCTCCCCTTCCTGCCTGCCTTCTCCCTTCCGCCTCTCCCCCAGGTCAGTTTCACCTATCCTAAGCATGATTGCACAGGAGTAAATCCCACTGAACTCAAAAAGCATGCAAATGATCAAACCTTCCCTCCTATCCCCTTCCTCTTGCCCCTTCCCTCTCCCTTCTTTCGCCTCTCCCTTCCCCTCCCCATCCCCTTTCAATCCCCTCCTCCTCCTTCCCTTCCCCTCTACCCTCCTCCTCCCCCATGATCAGTTTTACCTATCCTAGGACTACAACCTGGGAGACCAGGGTTCAAATCCCCACACAGCCATGAAGCTCACTGGGTGACCTTGGGCCGGTCACTGCTTCTCAGTCTCAGAGGAAGGCTCTGAATAAACCACCTCTGAATACCGCTTACCATGAAAACCCTGTTCATAGGGTCGCCATAAGTTGGAATCAGCCCCTCCCCCCTTCCAATCCCTTCCTTCCCCCTCCCACTCCTTCTGCTCCCCTCTCCCCCTTCTTCTTTCCCTCTACTCTCCCGTCTCCCTCCTCCTTCCCCATAGTCAGTTTTACCTATCCTAAGCATGATTGCACGGGAGTAAATCCCACTGAACTCAATAAACATGCAAATGATCAAACCTACCCTCCTCCTACCCTTCCCATCCCCTGTGGTCAGTTTCACCTATCCTAAGCATGATTGCAAGGGAGTAAATCCCACTAAACTCAATAAGCATGCAAATGATCAATCCATTCTCAGCAAACTTGCACAGGATCCCATTTCTTACCTCCTGGACTAAAATGCAGGGAAATTCACTAATAGGCAAAAAAACTTGCCGTTTAAGAATGTACCTATAGCCAGCAGTTATTTCTGTTAAACTTTAAAAAGCAGGGAAATCAGGCAGCTGAATGCACCAGGGGAGCAGGAGACCTGACCTCCTCTCTGAGGTTAGATTCTCTGTAGAAACAGTAGTAACACAGCAAAGAAGTGAAGTAAGAACACCAACATACAAAAATGTAATTCTTCCATCTTTGGAGATGGCAGGTGTTGCCACCACTCACCATATGCTCAGAGGCACATGTTACCAAATTCTTCCAAGCTACACAGCAAGTGGATTGGACTGTGAAAGACCAACCCAAATGGTGTTTGCATTTTAACAAATTTGTAGGGCAGTAAAATATCTCAAAGAGGTCAGGTCTTCTGCTCCCCTGGTGCATTCACTATGGCTGCCCAATTTCCCTGCTTTTTAAAGTTTGATAGAAATATCTGTTGGCTATAGGTACATTCTTAAACCGCAAGGTTTTTTCCTATTAGTGAATATGTGGCAAAAAAAATTACAAAACGTGATATAGTATACACCAGGGCTTGCCAAACATTTGGGACCAGTGTGGGCACATTTTGAATTTTAAGGAAGTGCTGTGGATGCCAGACTTAAAACGGCCTTCATGTGACAGAAAATGACTGTCACATCTAAAAGAGCAGAAAAAGAGATAAGGCCACAAAATGATGGTCCTATCAAAGCCACCCCTATCAATGGAAAAATGGCACCTACATCACCCACTCACACAGAATAAAGGGGGGAAGTGTGAGTGACCAATTCTGGCATCCAATGAAATGTGAGCATGTTGAGTGTATGTAATGTAAGAGATTCCAAGCAAATAGAAACTGAGCAAGAAGAGCAGTCTCTCACGCATTGTGAATTGTTGAGGGGATGTTAACTGAGACCTTTTGTGGGTGCCATAGGGAGTACTAGCAGGCACACTGGTACCTGTGGACCCCATGGTGGCAACCCCTGGCACAGGCACATTTGGTGCACTGTCATTTGTTTGTTTGAAATATTTTTGCCCCTTCTTTCCATCAAAGTGAAGTTTAAGGTGGGTTACAAGGGGGGGAGTACAAAACTCAGAATAAAACCAAGTTAAAATATTAAAGAAAAACAAGATAGAAAAATCCTGTGCCAAAGTAACCAAATTGCATCATTATTTAAACGGGGAAGGGGGCATGAAAGCTGGCTGAGACTTGACACATGAAAAGATGCTACAGTTCAAGGACAGGAAAATCTCCTCTGAACAGGTCCATCATGCTGTGGGCATCTCTGCCTAAGACCAACATATAAAATCATTTGTTTTTGTGTAAATGTTCCCACACGGAATGTCACGGAGTGTTTCGTTTAGAGGTCAATATATGAGAGGGCTGATGTTTTTGTTTCTTTCTTTAGATTTTGGATTTCTCTCTGTATTGTAGTGCTATAGCTAGGCGTGGTATGGAAATTTATTTATTTTGCTTTTTTTTTTCCAAATGTTGAACTATGACATGTGAAAGGGTATAGAAGCTTGTTTTATTCTGGGCAAACCTTCAGTTTTTAGAAATCCGTGATAAATGTGATGATAGGAATGAAAAACCAGGAGAAAGAAACTGACAGTAATAACTCAGAAAATGAGGCTGATTAAATCTCATGTTGTTTTCAGTGAGCAATGAGTTTTCTCCCCTCTTTTTCTCTGATAGAAATGGTTTATTTCTGCTTGTCACTGTGGAGGACTAGAGGAGACATAATAATTTCCAGAATTCATAATTTTACTGTAACATTGATAGCTTTAAATGTTTTTTGTTTTGCTTTTTGCCTGCTCCTTATAAGCTGGCAAAATGAAGGAGATGCTAGGTTCTTTACAGTTCAGCAGTTTGTAGCTCCATTTGTAACAAAAACATTACAAAGTTTTAAAAGTCAGTTAAATTTGCAATTATTGTTTGAATAAACTGTACTTTTACTATTCCAAACATTATAATTTAATGGCAAACCAAGTTATACATGATAGATTTTATGTTCCTAAAGTAACAGAATGACTTACGATCTGTAAAAGGTGCTAAAAAATTAAGTATTGCATATTTTTCCATTTCCAAAATTTCCATTTAAAAAATGGGAGAAAGCTGTTTTCCCCCCCATGGCTTCAAAATTTCCAGAAATCTTACATCTCTAATCCTCAGCAACCCCAACTTGATTGTACACCTGTTCTTGCTTGCTTGCTTGCTTGCTTGCTTCCTTCCTTCCTTAAACTGTTTTGGATTTCTGCCTTAGGGCAGAATCTAAAGGGGCATTCTTCTTTACAAGCCCAATCAAAATGAATGAAAGCTCCACCAGAGGCTCAGAGCACAGTAGTTCATGGTAGGATTGTGTCTTTCAGTAATTTTTGTAGCTGCCCTTGTATTGTTATGGTGGGCACCAGCAAGAGAAAACTCGTTCTTTTTCATTATCACAGTTTTTCAGCAGTTCTTCCCTAGTCTGTTTATATCACTCCTTGCTGCCCGACATGGAAACAATGATGTACAGTACACTTGAGAATCTACATTCTCTGCTTCCCCATCTAATATTGCCCCTCAGAGTTTTGACTGTCCTGATGAGACCTGTGGCTGCTTTCTCAGAGGATCCTTACTTGTGTACTTCCATTGTCCATATCAATCTTAACACCAAGCTTTATAGACTATTTGTTTTGATGCTCCTGGTCTTTGTAAGTTACAAAGAGCAGTCTGTACTGGGACTGTAGCAGCAGAGCCCAAAATCTGGAGGAAAATCATGACAAACATGTAGTGAGTATTAAATGTGCCATTTTTAAGTCACACTCATTCTCATTGTTTGGCCTTTCCATTAGAATGATCTCTTTTTTTGTGGCAAACATGCTGAGTGTCTCTGAGCAGTTGGTTGGGGACATCCTGAAGGGTTGGTTTAGCATCACTTCAGTCCTTTTTTGTTTGCATTGTCAGTGGCATCTGTGCTTTAGTAGCATTTAGCTTTTAGGACTGTTGAAATTGTTGTCAGTCTGAATGTTTTCCTTTTTTTATCATATTTGCCTGATTGACCTTTTTTGCTTTTTTTCTCTGTCTTCCTATTGGGCTGCTCCAGGAGCCATGGCTAACCATCTTATAACCAATGCTCTCCTTCGTCCTCATGGCACTAACAACCCTTATAACACATTGCTCGGGGAATCGGCGGTCTATAACAACCCTTCTGTCAGCATGTACAACACACCAGGTGTGGTGGTTTCTCTCATTTTTCTAGTGAGAGTCCCATTTTATGTGACTTTTTAGAGGCACATTTTTCTTTTCCTTTTGTCCCTTTTATTTTTGAGCACAAATAATTATTTCCCCACCCATTTCAGAACATTTTCACATTTTCCCCAGGCTTTTTCTTCAAAGGATCCAAATTAATTTTGAAAGATACCCATTAGTCAGATCTATTCAGATGTGTGTGACCTTTTGTTTCAGCATTTTCAATGTTGTGTTTGGTCAGTTGTGTCTATTTATCTCTTGTATATTTCTTTGTCAAACATTCATTTGAGAAACAGGAGCACTGTCCAAGGTAAGTAAAATCAAAATAGCCTTTTAATGCCAAATACGCCAAAACAATTGTTGGTTTTTGAAATTCAGAGCAGGATTAGACTATTGTAGAATATATCTCCCATTGCCCCTCACGCCCCCCAACTAGATTTTTATTAAGTACTAGTTACTTTGGTTTCTTCCTAAGTAGGGCTTAAGTTAGTCACAAGTAACTGGCTCTGCTGATTTTAATAGGACTTAGGTGCAATCGTCTTTACTAGGATTGGTCTAGAGACAGGAGCCACAGCATATCATTCCATATGGGCCAAATAGAATTATTCAATCAAAGAAGTTGGCATAGGAATGGAAATATTTTTCTGGTAAATTTAGGCAAGCTTGTCTTATTCTGGCATGACTCTCTGAAATTGAGGACATGACAATCTCTTTACACAAAGATAATACTTTTGTAAATAACACCTTCTCTGGCTTGTGTAGCCTTCCATTATGAAATGCTCAATGGTCTTATTAGTCTTTCATTCACAGAGATGAAATTTACTTTTTATACTCAAAAAATAACTTGCCATACTGGAATATGATATTGCAAGTTACATCTTATATCTCCCATAAAACTGAAAGAAATAAAATTTGGTTTCTGTTAGACAAATATTCTCTGGTGACTAAGATAAGATATGATTATATAATTATTACACACTGTGGGTGAGATCCAGATTAGGTTAGTTATACTGATTTCACAATGGAATGTAAGTCTTGACGCTTTTGTCCCATTGCCTTCATAGGGACCTACATTCAACTTAGTCTGGATCCAACCCGATGACAAGATCTTACAATTCAAATATCTTTATCTGTGTCACAGTTTCTTCTACCTTACTCCACTGATCTCATGGACACATTCAGTGTTTCTGACTGGAATTCCAATAGTGAACAAAAACAGTACACTTTGGACACAAAGCAAACAATGTTATTTTTTGTTCCATTTTAATAACTGGTGAGAGCTGTATACTTTTTTGAACAAATCAGTTGCTTATTTTGTGTTACATGGTTTCAGATTCATATACAGTAGGGCCCCGCTTATACGGCAGGTTCCGTTCCGGACCCCTGCCGTAAAGCAGAAAGCACCGTAAAGCGGAACCCCATTGACTTTAATGGACCGCGTTGCGCAAAAATGACGCAAAAATGGCGCAAAATGGCGCAAAAGGGGGAAAAACCCTTTAAAATTGAAAATGAAAGGCGCCGCGTCAGCGGAACGCCGTAAAGCGGGGCCCTACTGTAGTTAATAAATACATTTCAGTACTTCAGGAAAATGGGCACTGAGCAAATGTCAGTGAAATCCAAGATAACCAGTGACATTTGATACCTTGCTTTGCTGCTGACTCTACCAAGAGCAAAATTAGACAATATTGTAGATGGATTTTGTAAGCTGATTATCATGTATAAAATGTTATTAGATAATGATGGTGAACCACTGTAGATACTTATTAGATATAGCTGAAACTATGACAGCTTGGGCCACACCGACCTGCACTGCAGCCTGAAAAAGTTCAGCTCAAATTCTTTACACATTGTCCCATGGACCTTCTTTCTTGTTGGCTCTTGATTATGGATGGGCTGAGTTTTTCACAATACAACTGTACTATTACATGGTTTAGGTGTCATGACAGTTTATTGAGAATGACAAAACTGATAAAATAATGAACTGCAAGAGGTTTGCGCAGGGTCTTAAGGGTGCTGCTGCAGTCCAGATCAACTTGGCATGATTTGCACAACGATTTTCTAGTTTATTGTATGTAATCCTCGCTGGGATTTAGTCTGCACAGATTGAATAGATTAATGAAGAAGTAGCCATCTGAGAACTCTACCCTATGACCAGACCCTGATTTATTCCATAACGGTTTTGGATCATATGTGGGGATTTGAAATGCTCAGGTGGCCACTTCACCACACATTTCTCCAATCCAAATCTGTGACAGTATAAATTGGCCAAGAGCTGTGTAGCTTGGCGGCGGGAGGGGGGGGGAGTAACCTTTTTAATGTGTGGAGCTGGAGCTAAATAGCTAATTAAAAAATGCCCAACAAGCCATATCAAGAAAGCATATACTGTACATGACCTCTCATATTCAAGGCCTACAAACTCAAATATGTATATTCTTTTTTCCTCTTTCTCTCTGTACTGCCATTTCCCTTCCCTCATCTCCGCAAAGTGTAATATATAAAAATTAGACCAGAAAAAATACTGATTGCTAGAATGAAATAGGTCTTGTTTTCCATTCTTTTTTATTTTGCTTTGGAAAACAGAGCTACTTATCTTTGTTCTGTTTGTTTTTTAGCTTCAAAAACACCCTCTTCTTTAATTTGTGTTTTCTAAATCCATTTTGTATATCACAATTCTACAGGCAAACTACAAATGTCATAAAAAGAATTCAAAGGAAATAATGTCAAGCTACATGGCTTTATTGGCTTTCAAAATAAATTGTTTGGTCCTCAGACCAAAACTAATATTTAATGCCATTCTCATATTACAAAAAGAGAAAAAAACATTTTAGCGTACTGTAATCAATCAAAAAATTTAGATTATTTAAAAGCACATAGAGATGGTCTAAACCTTATAGCACAAATGGCCTGACCTTTCTAAATAAAACAGTCATTTAAAAAAAAAAAAACCTCCCTTAAAAATCCACTTTATGTTGCTGTGATAAAATTTTCAGATGAAAAGCTGCTTCAACTGCTTCTGTTAATTCTAACTTTAATGCAATCCAGCAAACCACAGAACCTTCAGGAATGTTTCTGAATCAACAGACACTTCATGTTGTTTTCATTAAATATATTTTCTAATTCTTCAGTCTATCAAATTCATTGAAGAATAGACTATATTATCCTAGCTCTTATTTCACCTTGAAATAGTAATTTAGAGTGGGTGGATGTGAAAACCCACTGGGGGGGAAATGTCATGATTGTTTGCAGCCACTATGTCTCCCTGGCCTCTACTCCTCCTTCAGTGCCATTTTATGTTCTCAGATTCATTCTTCTTTTTAAAAAGGTAAAGATGTCCCCGCACTTGTAGTGCGAGTCGTTTCTGACTCTTAGGGTGATGTCTTGCGACTACTAGGCAGACCATATATATGGGGTGGGATTGCCAGTTCCTTCCCCGGCCTTTGTTTACACCCCAGCATATGCTGGGTACTCATTTTACCGACCACGGATGGATGGAAGGCTGAGTGGACCTCGACCCCTTTTACCGGAGATTCGACTTCCTCCTTCCGTTGGAATCGAACTCCGGCCATGAGCAGAGCTTTGGCTGCGTTACCGCAGCTTACCACTCTGCACCACGGAGGATCTATCCATTCTTCTTTAGGTGATCATAATCAAATGTCACCCACTCAGTATGATGATGTCATTTTGCCACATAGACAATCAGATCTGGGAGCAAATGAAGCTCAGAGAGAGAGGGAAATAATTTCAACATTGTGCACTTCATACTGATTCTTAGTCAATCAACAATTTAACAGCACTTTTGTGACAGCCTCTGAAAAATCACCAACTAAAGGGTGTTTTTCAATAGATGTAAGGCTGGAAGTGAACTAAAAGCAGAATGGAGCCCAATTAACACAATAGGGAATATGCAAAGAAACTGATGCATGTGAGAGAGTTTATTCATCAGTCTTGAGTTGGCTCCTTTGAAAGTAAAAGCATAATTGATGTTCACAAAGTCAGCAACCCCTGTCAAATACCTGAGAATAGGATCAGGGTGAACACAGTCCTGCTCACAACCTGCTACTAGCAGGACTGTGTTTGTCTTGATCCTGCATGCCGCCACTTTCCCCTGCCCTAAGACTCCCCAGAAATTTGTTTTTGGTTAGAGGAAAGGCTGAGGCAGTACCAATAGCTTGGGCACTCCAGTCCCAGCCGATCAGCTTTTCCCTCTAGTTCCAGCATTTCCAGTGGAATGACCCTGTTTCCACTGAAGGGAAAATGCCCACAGGAGCCTTTTCCTTTATGCAAGTAACATGCACAGCCTAATTTTTCTGCTGGACTAGAGTGACCAAAACCTCTACTTTCCTGGGAGCCTTCAGGCCTCAGTGAAGCAGGTGCTTTTCAAGCATCCTCAGTCTTTGCATGCATTCATTCTGAAAGCGTCCAGACTCCAGAACCTTAACTCCTTTCAGGCAAGCTCAGGGATTTAAAAACAAGCTAGTTTAGCATACAGAGGTAGTATATATGAGCTACAGCAAAGTTTTGAATTTATTCTACAGCTATATCCTTATAAGAAAAATTGACAATTGTGAAAGCTACCAAGGTCTCTACATGCATTTACTTTAAAAAGCATACTTTAAAAGTTGCAAGATTGGAAAGAGATATGTGTCAGGTTCCATACAATGGTGGTCTGAGATCTTAACGTAATCCAGGACTGCAAATATAGGAGAACTCTGTGCACATTCTAAGGGATAAGCAAAAACCTCAAATGTTTTCAGCAAGAGAAAGAATTGGACAGATAGCATCAAAAAATAAGTTCAGCATGGGAAAATGTAGTCTTTCTCACTGGAAAGGAGAGTGAAACATTTTGCTATGAGACTGGAGATAACTGATTAATTAGCAGCGTGCCAACAGGATTTCCAGGGCCCGGTACACTGTATGCAGATTGGCCCCCCTACATTCCCACCTACTGACACTTGTGTATATATATCACCAACATGAACAGTTATTTTGAATCCACATTCTTGATTCAAGATGTATTTATTTAACAGATTTTTAAACTGCCTTTCAGAGTTCCTGCCCACACAAGACATTTTACAACAGTTATAAAGAGTTCAAAAACCATGATCATGTAATTATTAAATGACATTTAAAAATTAAAATAACATTAAAAATATAGGAGCAGCTAAAAAACTTGTGCAACTTGACTGAACCAAATCTCAGTCTAACCTACCTCACAGGATTGTTGCCAAGATAAAAGATAAAGGAGGACCCAGGAAGAGAAGTGAGGTGCAGATATGTCATAGTCACAAGCTATGCAGTGAAGATGAAAAACCATGCACAAAGGCATCCTCCTCCAATTGCTTTAACTGCAATATTTGTGCAGTTCTGATATTTCACACAAATGTACTGTAAGCAAGAACAGCTTGACTGACACAACTCTAAGCTTAATCTACCTCACAATGTTGTTGCAAAGATAAAAGCACCAAAAAACTTTAAAACTTCATAAAAACAGATCTTAAAATACATTAATACAAAACAGCAATACAAACAATTAAAAACCAACCTTAAAAAGGGTTAAAAACATTATTTAAAAACATATATTAAACAATTCTGACACATATGCAGACTGGGATAGGTCTCAACCTAAAAGTCTTGTTGAAAGAGAAAAGTCTTCAAAAGGCACCGAAAACATAGCAGAGATGGCACCGGCCTAATATTCAAAGGGAGGGAATTCCTCAGGGTAGGTGCCGCCACACTAAAGGTCCGTTTCCTATATTGTGCAGAACGGACCTCCTGATAAGATGGTATCTGCACGAGGCCCTCAGCTGCAGAGCGCAGTGATCGACTGGGCATATAAGGGGTGAGACGGTCTTTCAGGTATCCTGGTCCCGAGCGGTTCCTACTGTCATATTACAGAAGTCAAACACTCATCCCTCCAGTTAGGCCAAAATATCCCTCCAAAACGTATGCAAAAATGAGGGACCAGGTCTCCAAAAACATATCCCCCTTCCCTTATCCCCATTCTCTCTGGGCCTGATGTGCCACCTGCCAAATCCATGTGAACCGGGCAGCTACAGTATATCCCCCAGGTTGTTTCCAATGTTGTGCAATTTCCAGTTACACAGCTGGCAGTAAATGTATAATGAGCTCCTTATAATGCAACCACAGTTCCCCTGAAATAGACAACAATGCCAGTAACAGGTTCGGAGAAAGATTTGCGTGCTGTCCTGAACAGAAGTGTTATTTCCAAAAGTTGGAAAGTAATACCCTCTATACAGAGTTAGTAGTGAAATCTCATGTGAAATTAAGTGGGCACTGCCATTCAAGAAAAGTGGCATAGGAGTTGTGGCTTATTTAATCCTTTTTACTGCTGCCGCCTTCTTCCTATGATAGCACGAGGCAAAGGACTCTTGCTACCACAGCAAAGCCTGTGATGCAAGGAAAGAACCTGTGAGTGAGAGGAAGAAATAAGCAAGAAGTAGGGATAAAGCTTTTTTAAAAAAACTGTTTTCCTGCCTACCAACCAGCCAGCCAGATGGTCAGGAAAGTTGTAGAGCAACCCACTTTTCCTTTTGGGCAGAGGAGCTTTGGCTGATCACTCTTTATGGGAGCCAGGGAGGAATTTTTCCTGCTAGCCCTGATGGTCTGGTATGTTTCTTCCCTTATTTATATATTTATTTATTTATTTATTTATTAAATGTATACCCTGCCTTATGGCCAAAAGGCCCTCAAGGCAGCTTACAAAAACACAAATATAGCAATACATACATCAATAAAATAATGCAATTCTCAAAATTAAATAAATAACATTATTAAAAGAAAAGAAACATTTAAATGTGTCATGATGAGAGAACCTCATTCAACCAGGTTTTTTATACTAGATATGCTCTGCTCCGGAGGTAGGACAGTCTCAATTTGAAAGGACACAAATTGGCTCTTCTTCAGCTTTTTCAGGACCTGATCTTCGTGACTCCCAAAAACGCCGTCCTCCATTTTGTAACTTAGAGACAAGAGACCTTTTGTTTTCCTCTTCATGCTTCTCTGTTCCTGTTTGTACGCAGCAGCCATGTTGGTGATAATCTCTTTCACGGCATTCTGCTGCTCCTGAACTGCAGCGGTAAAATGATGGGAGGACGCTCGTTTTGAAGGGACTAGTGCCTTGTTCTTTGGGGGAGTCCTTGATGTATTCAGCCTCTGTTGGAGCAATTCTGGCGGGCCCTGGAGGAGCTTTTCGCAATTGGGCACCAGAGCCGAGGGAACGAGTGTGAGGGAAAGCCTCGCAGCTGCTGGGGAGAACAGCGGCTCCGCCTCTCCTCCGAGGCCGTTTCCAGGAGTTTCCTCCCACCCCAGGGCCAGGCACGCTTTGGCCTTGCTGGCAACCGGCGGACAGAACTTGCAGCATTCCCCGCCCGCGCCACCAGAGAAGCCCGGATGGGGCCCAGCTGGCCTGTCCCCCCTCACGCCAAGCCGCCTCCCTCCCTCTCTTCCTCTGAGGCCATCGCTGGGCGTGGCCCATTTTAAGGGGGGGCTAGGGACGGCAGAAGTGGGGGGTCACCACGGAATGAGCAGCCCCCTCCCGCATGAGCCACAGGCTGAGTGTTCTTCAGGGGCTGCTCTCTCAGGGGAGTTCTGGACCTGCCACCAGAGGCTCCCTCCCTCCCACCTGGGTGGGATCTGTCTGTTGCTTCAATGAATTCCATTTGGCTGTTTCATCAATATTTTTTCTCTTTTATGACAACTTTGGCAGAATGACCAGGGTGAACATGGAAAATGACACAAGTGTCATGAGAAATGAGAAGATACTTGGCAGCTCCATCTTGGCTGAGATAGGGGGAGAGGGTGTAGCAGGACACTCAGAAGGCTGGAGCAGCTCTCCGAGTAGGGCTGTTGCCTGGGGTTGTGAAAATACGACTATTGACAGGAGAGTTGTCGGTGGTGGCTCATCCAGGTAGCCACTTTGCAGCCCTTTGTCCCTGCAAGGCCAACAGGTTACCATCCACTAGATATAGCTCAGGACTAAACTAGACATGATGCTAAACATGCCATTAGAAAGCACATTCATTTTTTTAGAAAATCACTGGGAGATTTTTCCCAAAGCTAATGACAGTGCTGGGGAGCGGTAGTTGTATTTGTCACAGTCAAAGCTCGGGAGGGAAGCATGTTTTACCGTTGTGTGATTACTTTTAAATGAGTTGCTTTATAATACGTTGCTAGATCCAGGAATTTTACCCTCCTCCTTTATAATTGCATTTTCCCCCTCAAAGATGCCAGAGCAACGTGTGGTGGTTTGTTTACCCTCGCCTCCCCATATACCGCAGTCCTAATGTGCCCACCACCACAGTTTAACAGTCATTTTCACACGCATTCTAATGATGTGTCTAGCACTGTGCCTAGTGTGGCCCTTCAGCTCGACTCTAGCAGTGCTGGAGTACAGCACAGCTGGCAGCTGGCTATCCATGCCAGTCTCCCTGAGCATCTCGTAGGGAGGAGTTAGAATGACCCCCCCCTTCATGTTTGTCTTATCAACTGGAAAAGAACTTGAAAAATAGAGGCGACCTTTATCTTACCCTTTCTGTTGAAACATGGGCAACAAGCAACATTTTGAAAGTACAGATAGGTAGTTTTAAGTTGAAGATCAGGACAATTTTTGAACTGTAAGAGCAGCTGGATTAAATCGCTGGAGGATATGGTGAGATCTCCTTGGAGATATTAAAGACAAATCTGCACAGGAATTTTTTGGAGCATTTCAAATTCCTTCCATATCTATTGGAAGTCATAGAATGCCAGCAAAAGGCAGAAGAATTAACTTGTAGTAACACCAGTCAGACAATTTCTGAAGCCCATCATATAGTGCCAGCATTGTTCCTGCTTTCACAGCCTCTATAGATTGTACGCTACAATTGCAGAAGGGGGAAACCTTATTTTTAAAAAATATCCATATGCTATTTTGTATATTGAGAGCTGATACTGTGACTTCTATAAACATGGCATACTTCAGAGAAATCACTGTGCTTTTTTGGTATCTTATTATAAAAATATGAATCATATACCCCACATTTCAGTTTTATATCCTTGCAAATATTGACATTTGATCTTCATGTTTCAGACTTACAGCTTATACTTTTTTCACCTTTTGTGATGAACTCCACCCTAGAGTCTATGTGAAGCTTTAGGTTTTAGAACAATGACCCAACCAAGCCAAAATCCCCATGACAGCACTAGAAGAAGCAGCCCTGCAGGCATGAAGGAGAAAGCCCCTCTCCCAGGAGGTCTGTTCTCACTCCTGCCACAGAAGGCCAGATGTTAGCTATTACACATCCATAGGGAAGAACTTGGAAATTAAGAAAGAAGCATCAGCTCTAAACCTAAACAAAGTAATGAACAAAATAGCAATGAAAGGACTGTAAGCATGTCCAGACAAATGTACTTCACACTAAAACGCGAAGGTCAGAAGTATTGGAAGCATGTCTGGTAATGCAGGCGTGAGGCCAACACATGCTCCCCTGTCCCTCTACACACCTTTGTGCTTGTGCTTCCAAGCTAAATGCCTGAAAAGGGCTGCAGTCTGCCTTTCATTGCAATGGAGCAAGACCTGCGGCCTCAACAAAGCACCACTCCATAATTCTTCACAAATGTTAGGCTCTTTATACTAGTATTAAAGAGGTCAAGGAGCAATCAAAAGCAGAAGTTTGGATGTGTATTTCAAATGAGGGATTTCATTTCATAATTCTTTCACATTTCAAAGTGTATATTTTTAATTTCAGATATTATCAGATCTCGGAAAAGTTACTTTTTTTTAAACTAGAACTCCCATCAGCCCCAGCCAGCATAGCCACTGGATTGGGCTGATGGGAGTTGTAGTTCAAAAAAAGTAACTTTTCCAAGCTCTGGATATTACAAATTAATAGATGATGACTGAGGCTAAAGGAGTAGCACTTTTGCAGAGTAATGAAGGTGGAGAGGATGAAATGGATTCCTATAAGCATATAATTTAGCTGCTGGGCTTTCCTTGCGAGCTTGGAAGTAGTAAAAGGGGTCATAGGTGTGTTATTGATGCTGCCAATACAATACAGAACATAATTGCCAAATGACTGAGCATGCTGGCCAGATTTATGTAATTCACAGTGATTGTTTTTAAAAATGCATGTTGATGACAGCTCTTGAAAACATGGCTTTGCAGCCCAACTAGAAAGATGTCAAGGAAGATTCCATCAAGTAGGGATAGAAGCATTGACACAATTCCATTCTGTCCCATTTCCACACAGGACCAGACTTAAATCTATTCTGTTTTCCTGTGGATGTTTCAGGGGAAATTCTGAAGAAATGTCATTTGGCGGGAAGAGGTGAAACTCGATGCAAAGTTGTCTCTTAGTCTGCTTCATGTTTTAAAGGGTAAAATTCCAGCTACCAAGAGAAGTGACTAGCAGGCAGTCCGGCCAACACAAATTGCCCCTGGCAGGCCATTTCCCTCCCACTGCCCATTCGGTCTCCCTGCAAGTGAAGACACATCTTCAAGTCCTGTCACTCCTAGGGGAGATTGTGGCACTGACAATGCGCACAGTGGTAGGACAGGAGCCCAGGGCACTAACAGCTCAGAGCACCTCATCATGGACACCAGATCTGATCCACATACTGGTCTGAGCAGTGCAAATCAGGTAGGTCTGCTCTGAATCCCCAGTTCATCAGATTATATCTCCATCCCCACAACAAACCCATACTGATAACCACATCAGAGCAAATACCAGGAGTGATGGGTGAGCTCCTCATGGCTCTTGTTGGATTGGTCGGAAACAAGCCAAGCTGCTTCCCTAAACACTGAACACATTTCATTTATCATCCAAATTTAGTTATGCATTTTGTTTTATGGAAGGTTGCAAGTTACTCTCATTCAAAACACTTTCCAAGAATTCGCCACCATCCGCCTGCCCTCCAGATCCAAACTTGGCTTGTGGGTGCTTGCAAGGCTCTATGATGTTTTAATGTTTTTAGTGCTTTTGTTTGCCGCCCTGGGCTCCTGCTGGGAGGAAGGGCGGGATATAATAATAATAATAATAATAATAATAATATGATCCCTGGCTGCAGGTAAGAATTCCATGGAGAAATTCTGCTGGCAAGATCTCTTCTGTGATGTGGAGCTTCCATTTGCAGCCTGAGATCATGAATGCTTACAGGCTCCTCTAATCTCAAGCTACAAAAATCAGGCATCCAGGGGTTATGTGGTGGAAGGTGGGGATGAATTTGGAGGTACCAGCCTCCCACAAAAGCCTCATGGGAGGATAAACAGCAACCCACAGCAACAAGATCCTCTTGTCCGGAGTGTCTTTGGGAGGGGAGGGGAGGTTGTGATTCTCCATCACTAACAGACATTTTGAGACTGCAGCCTGTTTTGCCTGATCTTACACTGTCCAGGTGATCTAGCCAGGAATCAAGGCTGTTTACAAACACTATGTCTTGCTGCAGAGAAAAGCCCTGCAGGCCAGGATATTCCATGAATACATGGTGATTTCCTACTACAGGGTAAACTAGGAATTCTTACGTAACCCAGAGAAGAAAATGGGGCCTTGTAATTCTGCCCTCTTCTAAAACTCTTCTTTAGACCTGAGCCCAGTTAATTTCATCAGCATCTCTAAGAGCCATCGTATGAGAAGGCTAGTAAAAGGTGTTAAATTTTGTCTATATTGCTGAATACTCTTTGACAGAGTGTGGAAGGAATATGAGAGGTCCTCCTACAGTCTCTGGCATTTTGTCTTCCAAAAGCAAAAAAGTGAAAGAAGGCTATGAAGCACATAATGCGCATGTCACTTGTGTACATTTGATCTTTGATGAACTGAGTAGCCTTCAGAAACATATTTTTTCTTGGTATTTAATATATCTGGTATTTAACATATGCTCCATCAAATGTGGCCTTCAAATCTATAGTGCACATTAAGCTGTGAACAAACTTCTGTTACTGGCCCTCTTATGAAGTGGCATTTGTTATTGAACAAGTGACTGAGAGTCTTTATCACTACAGCGTTTGCGGTTGGGCTGCAGAGGGCATTCTTTGGAGAGTTATCTTCATGTGTACTTTCTATAACAATCATTGCTAAAGAGGTATACAAATTAAATATTTGCCAGTGTCTATTTTTGGCGACTTTGTCTATAAAAATTAGTAAATAAATATAACATTGATGACCTCTTTCACTACTGACCAGCTTACCAGTGCCAGCATTTGAGCACTTATAGGAATCAGTTTTATCTTCTCCATCTTCACTGCTCTGCACAAATTCTTTTCTTTTTGCCTTGGATAATCATCTTCTATCTATCTATGATATCTGAAATTAAGAATTATAGATTAAAATGTGACAAAGTATGAAATTATTATCCTCATTCTGCCAAAAAAATCCAGTATGTTTTCACAGTAGCTTTAAATTTGGAACTACACAAGATAGACATATTTAAAAAACTAAAAGTCCTGGGGCATATATATAAATGGCTTGTATCCAAAGTAGCATGAGCAGAAGAAAGTTTATTTGCAGGGAAATTCCTGTCCCCTCCTATTCACTCATTATGATACCTGGTTATGACACTCCCTCCTCAAAAAAAATAAGCCTCCCTGGAGACCCTCCTGAATAGTATGGGATATGGTGTGTGGAGCAGTTGGGGGAAGTGCCCAAAATCAAGCAGATTCATCCCAGAGAAGCTTGTAGGGGGTCCTGGAGGTTGAAGGGCCCCTTGCACATGTTTTCTCCGCCTCACACTACGTAGGATCCAAGGCAATTGGTATTAGAAACATACGTCACTAGTGATGTCATTATTTCCTAGCTGGCTAGAAATCTGGAGGCGTCTACCTAAGATTTTTCAAGTCTGCTATCTTAATGACCCTGCAGAGGTTTTCTCTGGATACAGAAGTGCTCATAAGATGGTACCTGACTGCTATATTGTTATAGTTTTATGGGGCAATTAACATATATGAGCATAGCTGCCCGTCAAAAATGGTTGGCCAGAACAGAAAGGGGCAGGTAGTTTCTTTTTGGAGTAAGAGCAGGTCTCACAGTAGTTTAACCTGTCTCTCTTAGCTGTCCTTTTCACTTGTGTCACGACTACCATTTGAAAATAGAACCATGCAGATGCTATTCCACATGGGAAATTTCTGGGATAATCCAACCGTGTCATATAGCAGAAAACACTACCATTGTCTATGGCAGAGGTATCCCTCCTGATGTTAGAACCTGTGATCATCAAGATGTTGTTGGATTCCAGATCCCCATCAGCTCCAGCCAGCATGGTCAATGTTCAGAGATAATGGCAGTTGTAGTTCAACAACATCTGAAGGGCCACAGGTTCCCCACATTTGCCTTATGGCATATGTATATATAGGAATCGGGGCCAGCACCATCACTGGGCACCTGCCAAAGCTGGGGGCCCACTGTCAACCCCTAGTGCCTTCAGGGTTAGGTGCTTTCCCTCCTTGCTGTGGTATTGCTGCCTGACCACGTGCCCCTGCCCTGAGCATGCAGGCAGTGACAAGCGTGAGGAGATAGAGCAGCATCCTTCATTAGCCCTGCACTGCCCTTCCAGTCAGTTGTGCAGACTGGGCCTAGAGGGGGAGAATGGACAGAAGGGATGTCAATGAGGATGAGATGGGTTCACTCAAAGAGGTGAGCTACTGGGGCCATCTTTTCCAAGGGCCCATGCTTGTACATTTGAATATGGGCCTAAAGTATAATCTCCCTGCTCCATTAAAGCTTCTCCCTAATATGCTGACTTTTCACATGCATGAAGATTTTAATATGGTGGGTCCTTATAGGCTTTTTTATACTTTACGTTTAGTGGTTTTCCAAGTAGCCGTGCTGATTTCAACCATGCCAGCATAACGTTAAGAGTTAACTGTTGCCAGCACACATGAAAGGCAGCTTTGCTCAATTAAATTCCCATGTGGAGTGGCGCTGTGCAGTTCTGTTTCCAGGCAACTACAACATTGCAAGTTGCACAGATGATCTGGGCCATCATCTTAGAGACTGCTGCTATGGAGGGAGGGGTATTTCCCATCTAAATTAAGCTCCTGGAGGAATAGTCATCCTTGCTCACTTACAAGTGCAGCATTCATAAATCAATGGGACTCTTTGTAACTATAGGCTGGCCCAAGGGTTCCCAAACTGTGGGCCATTGACCACCAGTGGTCCATGAGCTTCGTTCAGGTGGTCCATAGCACTTCGGCATTAAAAATGCATATTGATTTTTAATTGTATTTTATTGCTTATTTCATATATTTTATTGTATTACAATCTGAGTTCTATGGAATGCAAATTGTAATACAATAAATCAATATAAGAAATAAAAGAATCAATAAAAATGCAATGAAAAACCATACAGTATCTAGTGTAGCGCATTATAATTGCTACAGTTGGCAGACAAATCTTTAAGTGGGCCGCCAAGACCATCAGCAGTGGTCCAGTGGTCCATGGACTAACAAGGCGTGGGAACCGCTGGACTGGACTGAAGCAAAAGCTGATTCACTCTGGACTGAATATGGATCTGGTTGGGTACATAGAGTGGAGGTCTAATAGTATGGAGACCCCCCAGGAAAAATACCTGTGGTGAAATTATCTTGGAGCTTGAACATTTTTGAAGGATCAGTTTCATATTTCCCAAAAATAGTCCTATCCACCTACTAACTGTAGTTTTCACAGAAAATTTCCTAATAGTCTAAGTAGTATTCTCATTGCAGTGGACTCTGCACTGGGGCCTAGAAATCCTTGACAACTTTTTTTGAAATGTTCCTTAGAATGCTAGTATTCATCATAAGAGTACTTTGAGTGTTGTGAATGAAAAAAGCTTACAAAATTGGAACGTGGTGCTCAGAGAGAATAGAAGGCAAGCATTTTTACATGGAATCAAGCACTAGGGGACGTAATTAACAGTAAGTAAAAGCATTTGTTTGACAATTCAGGAAATACCTTGGATTCTCACAGGCGCAACGAGTGCATGGTGATTTTCACCTTGGATTTTGCATTAACATCTGAGGAAGGGGATCTATAAAACCAATATATATATCATTGTTAATAAAACATGTTGTGACTAATACTTGAAGCTGGTATATATTCCATGTAATGTAACGCCATTTGCTTTGGGAAGTTGAAATGGTTTCTGTTAACACTTTTTTCTGCATATCATCAATTTGCTTTTGACCCATATTCCTTCTATTGTCGCTGTAAGCTTACTTGTTGTTTTTTCTTTCCTTTTCTTCATGCTGTCGTTTAGAGCCCTACAGAGAGACAAGTATGGGAGTAAAGCTAAACATTGCATATCAAATGTAATTTTTTTTAGTTCACTTTTTTGATGCATCATATATCAATGATGTAGATATTTAAAACAGTTCATCTCTCACACTACAGAAATCAAGAATAATGAGCCATATTTTATAAATATTGATAGATTAGATACTTCTTTTGTGTCATTTTGTCTGTCATCCAGTGTGTTTTAGTTTTGTGTAGTTGTATATGAGAATGCAATTTCTTTTCAGTTAAAAACACTTTTTGTCTGCAAAGTCATACTGTTTTCTCATGTTGCTGTAGCATCTTTAATGAGAGCTGAACATTTTCAATGCAAGGCAATTGAAAATTGATTTATTTTCCTAAAAATATTTTTTAACATATTGCATCTAATAATTCTTTCTTCTTAGCAGAAGAAAGGAGGAGCAATGTCTTAATAATGCAGAGCCGTGACCACTTCCGAGGTTTTGCAACTACGTCTTATTTTCTCCCTTAAATATTGTAGATGATTGATAGAGATTCATACTGTGAAAATAAATGACTCCATTCTTCATCTGTGATGGCTGTCCTATTTTTACCCACAAGTTTTTCTCTCTATCTGAAACACAGATTTGATGTATATCCAGCAAATATCTAAATGTCAAAATAAAAATGACATTTTGGAGAAATTTCAATTCGGAGAAGTGCCAAGCTGCAATTCTAAGCAAGCATGCTGGCACTACTGCCTCACAGATGCAGACTAAATTCAGTGTTTTCAGAAGTTACACTAACAGTTTATAAAAGGTTTTTCTTGCTGATATGAACAGCCAACAAATGATCAACAAATTGCTTTTCTAATCCAACAATGTTGGTTCAGCCTTCCCTACTGTCTCTGGCAACAGCAGCTGAACTAACAGGAGGAGCATGTGGAAGCATTAATCCTGTCTCATGTTTTGTGTGTATCAAAAGGATTACAATATTAATTAAGGAAGCCCAGGTGGATCACGAGCATCTGAAGACTGACTATTGTCTCCCATAGAGCATCTCACCCATATGGCTCCAGTGTGTTGCTCTTTCAGCACTTCTGAGCCCAACTTTCTCTAAGATGTGTAGGCTGCCTCAGTCTGTCTGTACCGATCCGTATGGCTGACAAACACAGCAAGAATAGCATTATAATGCCTTTAACAGGACCAACAGAAATTCACAAAGCAGTGAGGTAGTTTTTGAGTTTCAAAGAACTCTTCCTCATGCTTAATGTTAATAAAGGAAATGAAGGATGGGGTGATCTTGTTTGTGCAGTGCTACAGGGCAGGGGAGAAATGTTGTCTGCAATATGTTACATTATTAAGAAGGGCATGTAGGAAGCTTTTGCAGGCTGCTCAGGTGTATGTCCAGTTCCAATGTCCTCCATTGCAGCAGGGCATGATGGGACAAAGAAGCGACAGCCATTCTCCCTTTGTTGTTCAGATCTGCACTAATTGGAACTCATGGGTAAAGTAAAAGAGCAAAAATAAAGAAAAACGTAGTAGCCCTTTATATTCACAAAGCCGGGTATAAGAGATTCCTTCTTTGCCCTGGGCCTCTTGCCACACTGGCAGCCATGTGCCACGGCATGAAACTGGAAGCAGAAAGTGGCCACTGGAATGTGCCTTAACAGCATTTTCACATGAGGCTTATAGCAGTCCTTGCTTCAGTTGCTTTGTAAACCAAAATAAAACAAACAGAATGCTCATTTACATTACCCTCCAGTTAGCAGTTTCTCTTTCAGCCATTCACCTGAACAGTTAGCCTCAAAGGCAGTTCACAAATGAAAACACTCTCAGGCTCTCTGAGCTGCCACAACTTTGTATCAACAGGACTGTTGGAGATTTGGAATATTTCACAGAATTAGCTCTTCTCCTTCAGTTGGCTGCAGAGGAACTACTCCCAAATTATTTTGGTATTGAGGAAAAATCAGGCACAGTTTTTACTTGCAGTCTTTAATAAAAGTATGAAAAATGTATAATTTTACCAACATGATATGTACTAAAAATTTGTACAACTAACCATACCAACAAAGATTTCCTAGTCAAAGGGCACGTCCAATTTATTGCATGTAGAATCAGATGTAGTCTCAGAACATTAACAAAAGTGAAACCAGTACCAAAAAGAAGATATTAAATGCAAAGCCCAACACAAATACAAGCTAAAACTTCCAAAATAATTTACAAAACCATCACAATTTTATTGTACTCCTTGAAAAAGTTGCAACAAAAATAGCACAGTCACAAATGCAGCTACTAAACACAATTTCATATATGACAGTCACAACCAGTCTAAAGTGACTAACAGGTCGATCCTATACATGTCTATTAAGAAGTAAACCCTGAGCTCAATGGAGCTTCATTTCAGTAGGTAGTTACAGGACTGTAGCCTTAATATATATGCATACAATTGAATTTATAGGAAGCCTTTTAGGGGCAGACCCTCTCACAGCAACATCCAACATATCATTCACAATCAATAATCAATATTTAAGTTTGGTTATGCAAGCTTATTCATACCAGACCATTTTAGGAATTAATATTGTAAACTGCCTGCTGATTTTTTTAAAAAAACACAACTTGCATAATACAAGTTTAGTTTATTTATTTGCCACTTTTCCATGGTGGATCATGCCCAATGCAGCTCATAATAAACATCAAAAGTACAGCATCACACACACACACAAAATATTCATTATAAAATGTATCAGACAAATTCAGCAAGCTATTTTCAATATTACAATGTAATGATACAGTTACACTTAATATACTGTATATCAAATACAAAATCAAGATCAAAAATAATGGAAAAATAACAAGGACTGCTAAGCTTCAGCGTTGTTGCATTTCAAGAGGTCACGGCAGCCTCGTTTACATACCGTTTATGAACTTGGGGATCAAGAACTTGTTTGTATGCAGCATAATCCTAGACGTGTTTACTTTAAAAAAAAATAAAAACCACCGAGTTTGATGGAGTTTACTTCCTTGTATATACTGAGGATTGCAACCATACAGCTCCCTCCTCTGCATGTCTACTTGGAAATAAGTCCTGCTGATTTTAATAGGCTGCAGTCCTATGGACACTCAACAGAAAGACCCATTGAAAACAATGGGGCTTACTTCCAGTGTGCAGAGGAATGTGTTACACATCATTTTGTTTGGACTAGTTATGACTGGTATACATTTGAATTGTGGCAATAGTTGCTGCTGTCTAAACTAGATGAAATGCCAAGAGGTTCATGATCGGATCTCTCTCGCTGGTGTGTTTTGTTGTATTTTAGTTCAAAGCAGCTGCAAGGCCTCCAGCTTAAGACTGGAGAAATGGCAGTGGGGCAGAGTTCTTTAAACCTCCACTCTGGGCTTTTGTTCTAAACAAACTCCCCTCCCCTTGACCTGCCATTTGCCCTACAGGGAAAACCTCAGGAAGATTATATGGGAGGAAAGGTTTAAAACCAGCTGTCAAACTTTTTATTCCAAATGATTTTTTATATACGGGAGCACACAAACTAGAGACAAAAGTTCAGAGCATAATGTAGAGAAACCTAGGAAGCTGCCTTCTACTGAGTCAGACCATTGGTCCGTCTACACCAGCCTTTCCCAGCTAGTGGGCCACCAGGTGTTGCTGGACCACAACTCCCATCAGCCTCAGACAGCATTGCCAATGGTCAGGAAAGATGGGAATTGCGGTCCAACATCTGGTGGCCCACTAATTGGGAAAGGCTGGTCTACACTGACCGGCAGTAGCTCTGAAGAATTTCTCCCAGATTTACCTGGAGGTGCTTGAGAGCTGAAATCTTCGGCGTGCAAAGAAGATTCTCCACCACTGCACTATGCTTCCCCACCTGTGCAACTCAGGTGACCCCAATATGGTTGCTGGGCATGAGAAATGGAAACTGAATTTTATCCTGTTAATTTGTATTATACATTTCTACACACACACACCCAAAAAGTGCTTTCTCACGCTCAGCATTTCTATACTAAATCAAGAGTTGTTTTCAGAAGTAATTTTGAGCTCAGCAAGGTGATGCCATACCTGCTTTAGCACCAGTAGCTTTGCTAGGATTCTGTGGTGCTTCTGTGGAGACCTTCTTTAATCCAAACTGTTTTCCTTGCCCCCACACCTTATAAATTACGTATTCCCCTTTTCTTTCCATTTCCTCTCTCTTTCTCTCTCTCTCTGCTTCTCGTTTTGCACGGTTACTGTATAATGTAGCAAAAGAGTATGGCATTGCTCCTTAGGCCAATAGGCATGTACAGCAAGACCCACACGCATATACCTTTTGCTACAAGTCAACCTTTCTTGTGTGATATTTTTCAGAGGGGCTTCTGAACAATGCCAGGGATACAAGTGTCATGGATACTCTACCACTGAATGGTAACCACGGCAATAGCTACAGCATTGCCAGCAGCGAGTACCTGAGCAACTGTGTGCAAATAATTGACCGTAGCTATAACCACAGTGAGACTGCCTTAGAGAAAAAGATCCTGAAAGAACTCACTTCCAACTATATACCTTCCTACCTGAACAACCATGAGTGCTCTAATGAACAGAATAGGAATCTGATGAACAAATTCGTCAACAACCTAGGCAGTGGGAGCGAGGATGATGCAATTGTTCTCGACGATGCCACCTCCTTCAACCAAGAAGACAGCCTGGGCTTAGAACTCATCCATGAGGAATCGGATGCCCCATTGTTACCCCCGAGGGTTTACTCTGCAGAGAATCACCAGCCTCACAATTACAGCAGGAGACGGATTCCACAAGACAACAGTGAGAGTTTTTTCCCCTTGCTAACCAATGAGCACACAGAAGATCTCCAGTCCCCCAAAAGGGACTCTCTTTATACTAGTATGCCTGCTCTGGCCGGCATGCCAGCCACAGAAAGTGTCACCACCAGCACTCAGACCGACCCCCCACCAGCCAAAAGTGGTGATGCTGATGATGTGTACTACAAGAGCATGCCAAACCTGGGCTCCAGAAAGCATGTCCAACAGCTACACACTTACTACCAGCTGGGGCGAGGCAGCAGTGATGGATTTATAGTCCCGCCAAATAAGGATGGGACCCCGTCAGAAGAAACCTCCAAAGGACCAGCTCACTTGGTCACTAGTCTATAGAACATTAAGCAAACATTTTAACAAAACAAATGCCCCGTGTTCCACACCTGGATTACTGTTTGGAGTTAAATCAAAGCGGTGGTAATATTGTGTGTCCTGCTTCATGCTGTTCTAAACAACAAACAATTCTCATATCTTTTTAATGGAATTTGTAGGCCCACCCTGGAAGAATGCTAACTGCTGTGATTCCCTCCCCTTTCCCTGCCCCCATTCGCCCCACCTAAGAAAGACTTCGGTATGCTAATTAAAGGGATGCACCAGGAAATGGTCCACTGTGTGGCCTTCTGAAATTATACTGTGTTTGTTTAAGCGTCTTTGGATGCTCTCTTCCTCTTATTACCAAGGACCTGATTTACAAAAGGCCATTTGAAACAACTAGCAATGATGCATCTAGATTGGAGTGCTGCACAAAACAGAGGCAAAAATAGCAAAACTGTTTATTCTGAATCTGTATCACATAATAGTTTTTTGGTCTCTCGCCACTTGATTTATCCACAGCTCACTTAGCTGTGAAGCAAACAAAATCTAACTAAATAGAAAGGAAGTCTGTAATTGTATGCTACATGGCATATTTTTATGTTTTGCTGTAATAACTGATAATTCTAATGGCAGAAAAAATTGAACAATTCCTATGTAATGTACAGATACTAGCATTGCACATATAGTCTGCTTTTTGTTCTGCCAGAACTTGCGTCCCTGTTAATGTAGTGGAAAAACAAACAAACTTTTTTCTGTTGTGCTGGTCTTGCAAGTTTGTCTACCAGTAGGAGAAAGATTTTTCATACATCCTTTTTTGGCCTTTTTTCCATTAAAAAATTCATTGGGTAAAATAAAGCAATTCACTTTATAAATATCTTTTTATCTATCAGTTCAGTCACACCACACTTCAGTAGTCTGATCTATATATATATATTTTCCAACATTATATTTCTTTATTCAGTCTATAAATTTACCAACAGGACCTTTTTCAAATTAGAAAACTTGATGAATGTTTATGTTTACAGCGCACAATCGATGGAGATGCTGCAGCGTTTGTGGCAAACAACCCTTTACCAAGACATTAGGTGATAACTTCCTAGGAGTCTGGATATTATAAGAGTAATAACGGGGCTTCTGCATGTGACCACAATGTCTCTGTAGGAGTGAAAGTCTAGTCCCCAGGCTAGGAACTGCAGTGGTTAAAAAAAAGAAAAAAAATGATTCACAGCAGATATTTAAAAAAAAGAAGAAAACCCATATTTTTAAGTGGTTCTAAATAAAAACCCTTCCTAACTGGAAATGTATTTATTTGACAAGATTTAAAGTAATGCAGGCCTTCCCAGGAGGTAAATTAGCAGCACAGATTCTACTTTTTTTTATTTATGCATTTTGTATGGTCACCAAGGTGAATGACCTCATTACTAATATTTGTTGTAATAGTGAAATTTGTTTGCCAACCAATAAACAACTGATTACGATTTAGAAGGCACTGTATATATGTCCTGTACAATCAGTCTCTCCTAATTTATCTCCCTCTTTCCATCTTCAGCAAAAGGAGTTCAGCTCTTTTAGAGCTGACGGTAGCTATGCAAATGAAAGGATTATTCAGCACAGAATTATGCAGAGAGGATCTAGAAAAATTAAGCCAAACTACTAGAATCTTGAGGCAGACATAGAAAGTACCTGTTTTATACTGGAGGCTTCTGTCCACTTTAGCATTAGCATTTGACATTAAAAGGACTTCAGACATGTTTTTCATCATACTTTTTTGTACATTATCCATCCTGTATGTAGCTTTTGGTGATATTAATAAGTCTACAGGGGCCAAACTAGACATGACGTTAATTGCATGAATGCAGTTAACATGCATTTAATTATGTACATTTATAATTGTATGTATATAGCAACCAAGGGGAACCCTAAGCAATCTCAAGACTGTGGAGAGTGGAAAATTTAACTTTCTCTCCTTGCCAGCATCCCAACAAAAATCTCTCTGAAGCAGGTGTTTGCATTTCAAGGGAAGCTCCCATTGGTGCCAACTGAGGCTTCCCTTAAAATGCAAACAGCAGCTTCAGAGATATTTTTGTATGGATCATAGGGAAAGAAAGACAGAAGCTTCCTCCTTCCATTGCATAGTCCCAAGACTGCTTAGGCTTCCCCTTGTCTGTTTTACATACAAAAAGGGGGCACATTAATTGCATCCAATGCAGTTAATGTAACTTTCAGCTTAACCCTGTGTTGTGTCCAAGAGAAAAACTCACATGAAGCCTCTCCAAAATCCTACATTGTTTTTTGTTTTAGCGCTTGGCAATTGACAATTGTGTTACCTGCAAAGGAGGCTTTACTCCCTATTGCTTGAGCGTTTGAAAAAGGCCCTCTACATTTCAGGAGGAGATGAAATAGCAGGGCTGAGTTGTATCCGCTGGAGAGATGTTGACAGAACCCCTCCGGCATTCCACGCCCCAACCTAAGTGCTCTTTTGTTGATACTTGCTTGCAGGATTTTGCAAAATAAATTTAAAAAATCCACCAGTTGTACTTGAAGTTTATTTATTGAGATAGAGGGATTAAATTACTGTTCCACTGGGTTAGGTAGGAAAATGTTTGGAATAAATCAACCAATCAATAAAAAATGGATCCAGTGCCACCTTTTGTGAGAGCTATGTATAAATGCTCATCCTGCTTCTAGGAATGTCTCAGAAATTTTTTCAATAAACTCTCATGAGAACAGAAGATACCTTTGTGAGTAGAAGATACTAAGGTTTTTCCATGTCCGTTTTTTTAGTCCTATGCTGCTGACAATCAAGGTGTGAAGGGGAGTGGTGGAACTGCACACACTGTCTCTGCCTTCCAACCTATGCACAGTGTAAAGAAGCCCCTCAATGCATGGAGGTTGGGAGACCCATCCACAATTCTGCACCTCCTACCCTCCAGCCCGTCTCCTTGATTGTCATCCACACAGGATTATTATTGTTTGTATTGTTGTCGTATCTCACTGTGTCAACAGATTTGGTGCCCAACCTACAGGGAGATGTCCCTGCACGTTGCCTGGTTGTATGCCTTAGAAACCTTTCTCCATGTTACCTTGCAACATGAACTTTCATGCTAGCATGGAAGCCCCTATGTGAAATTAGCCAGCAGGGCTGCAGCCAGCAGGGACAGCCCCACCTCCCACCACCATCTTGCCTCACCACACATGTTCAGTGGGATTATGTGAACAGACCATGATCAGTTGAAGCAGTAGTTACAAACCGACTGACACTGTATTCTAACAAGAAGGTTCTGTCTACAATAGCTGTTTCAAATAAGCAAGCTAGCATGAGATGACTGCAGTTATCAAACAGTAATATGGTTTAGAGCCAGAGGAACAGTGGTTCTTTCAGAGTCTCAGGATATTTCTGTATATTATGATAAACTTTGGGACTCTAAGCACACTGTCCCTTGATTTATCAAGGTCTAATAGTTATCTTCCAGGCCATAAAAGCCTTTCGTTGAAGACTAAATCTGGGTATTTGTAACCCTCTTTTCAGCATTTTATTGAAGAAGCATTGTTTTAAAGCACTGTGAATAGCTTGCAGATTCATAGAATCTGAATAGATCTGCCCCCACATTACTGTCTGATAGTAACTAGCCAGATATTTGAAGCATGGATGAAGGGCGTTCTGCCTAACATGTCAAAGAACTCATAGTAAACTTGGTCATCTGATATTAACAACTGAGCCCTGCAACTAAATGTTGCAGTGTCTGTCTACCCTCTGGAAGAGTTCTTGTTCAGGGCTCCAGCCAGCGTCAGAGTGCTGTCCGGACCCTTGGGTGGCTGGGTGGAGCAGAAAAGGACACTTTTTTTCATTCCTGTCCCCAAAGTATTCCCATGCTGTGCACTAGAAGGGTCGGGTTGGGTCTGCTTGAGAATTTTATTGCTATATGACAGGTGTGGAGAACCTTGGGCCTTCCAGATGTTGCTGAACTACAACTCCCATCATCCCTGACTATTGGCCATGCATGCAGGGGCTGATGGGAACTGTAGTTCTGCAACATCTGGGGGGGCAAAGTTCCCCATACCTGCTATATGGGGGGGAAGAAGGGTGACTGTAGAATGAACATGGAAAGAAAGGTCTTTCCTTCCTCTTGAAACACCTTCATACAGCATAAGGAGGGGAGTTCCTTAACTTCACGGCCCCCGTTCTCCAAACTCTAATTCCCTTAACCCTTAATATAAACTATTAGGGCTTCAGCAGAACAATTTACTCTTGCCCCCTTCCCTCCCGTCTTCTTTTTAAAAATCATAATTGATACCCAACATTGTCTTGCCTGCTTTCACCATGCCCTCAGTTCCTCCTCCTCTGCCTCTCCCTCTCCCGTCACCACAAAGAATCCTATCTCTTCTCGACCATTAGTATACATTCAGCCCCTGCAAAATAACCATGGCACTGTATTTATCTTTGGTGAATGGTATCCTGTGGCTGAGGGGTTAAAAAACAAAAGTTAGTATCAAAGACAAGAGTCCTTGCTCAAACTTTGGTCTTACCAAAATTTATTTAGGTTTTTTTAAAAAAACAAAACATTTAAAAGTGCATTCAGTCTGCATGCAAGTCAGTGACGCATGAGGCTTCTGCAAGCAATTAAAATTTGTCCGAGGGAGCAGTTTAAGTAGAATGATCTTTGCTGCCATCTAAATATCAAAGCAAGATTTTTGACATGGAATCCAAACCAGACTCAGCTGCACCCCTGACCAGCAATATCTACAGCCCACTATAGTATGAACAATTAATTACATTACAGGGCTGATGTGAACTACTTTCAGCACAGCCCTTAGCCCTGCAATAGAGATATACTAAATTATATTGCAGGGCTGTTGTGTGCACAGCTACTGTCAGCCCAACCTGCAATGCAGTAATAAAAGCAATCAATGTCACTGCAAAAATGTTGTAAGCTACTGCCTCAGCTTCCACTTAACCTGCAATAGAGATCTAATCTCTCAGGACAGCATTGCAGGGCAGTTATAAACCACGAAGAGATGACCTGCAATATTCAGTGTGAACTGCATTGCAGGACTCTCATAAGCCATTGTCTCTCATCAACAGTCCCAACTTCCAATGCTTTATTTTACCATTTATTTTCTTACCTTTATATCACGCCTTTCTTCCTTCATGGAATCCAGGTGGTATACTTGTGGCTGTCAAGTGGACAGTCTTGCAAGCACTGACCAGACTCAGACATTCTTAGCTTGAGCAAGGTAGTGGCTTCATGTGCCTTCAGACCATATCATGGAAGAATGGGATGCGTTTGGTTTGGAAATTGTATAAAAAGGCTTATTTTTTAAAAAAATGTTTAACACTAAATAAATTGAACTAGAGTAGGAACTCTTCGTTGCTGCTACCATTTGGGATTTTGGGGGTGATGGTACACACGCTGATACCAAACCCCCACCTACATTTAAATCTTCCATTTCTCCATTGATTTATATGGACAGCTCTCACTTCCATTCGTGGAGACCTTTTACAAATAGCCAAGAAATTACATACCCAGATAATAAGAGGGTTCTCTCACATGTAGCACTAAGACAAACCATGGCATAGTGAGACCATGCAAGCGTGTCAGTTTTGAGAAGGGAGATCACAGCCACTTTATTACTGTTCTGGTCCTCATGCTGCTGCACTGCTGTGAGCTAGCCACGGTTTGGCTTAGCCTGTCTTTTGAACCCAGGGTTGTGGTTTGTGGTAGACAAGACAAAGCACAAGCTGTAACCAAGATTTGTTCTTGGGATAAGGCTAGCTAACACCACCACCACCACCACCATTGCCATCCCAAGGAATGCTGTGAAGTCTCCAACAAAAGGCCCAAATCTGTAGCCTAGGAAGAGGGCACTGCTGGAGGCCATTCTGCCTCCTCCTCATCTTCCAGGCCAACTGCATGTTTAAAAAAACAAAGGTTTCCCCGCACTTGTAGTGCGAGTCGTTTCCGACTCTTAGGGTGACGTCTTGCGACGTTTACTAGGCAGACCATATATATGGGGTGGGATTGCCAGTTCCTTCCCCGGCCTTTCTTTACCCCCCAGCGTATGCCGGGTACTCATTTTACCGACCACGGATGGATGGAAGGCTGAGTGGACCTCGACCCCTTTTACCGGAGGTTCGACTTCCTCTTTCTGTTGGAATCGAACTCCGGCCGTGAGCAGAGCTTCGGCTGCGTTACCGCCGCTTACCACTCTGCGCCACGGAGGATCTATATAACTGCATGTTTAGCCTTATGGAAAGAAAAAGAAGTACGGCTAGAGACAGGAGCAGAGTGGTGTGGTTGCCAAGACCCACCTGCATGCCCACCCGTTGACTCATGTGCACCACAACATGCTAGCCTGTCCACTAATGGCTTGCAGGATTGTGCTGTGGCTGCTGAATCCAGTACATCTCAGCAGCAGTCTAGCTAACCAGCAGAGTTGGGGAAGGGTTGTAGGTCAGTGACAGAGCATCTGCCTTGCATGCAGAAGGTCCTAAGTTCAATCTCCAGCATCTCCAGGTAGGGTTAGGAGAAATCCTTGCCCAAAACCCTAGAGAGCCATTGCCAGTCAGCGTAGACGACACTGAGGTAGATGTAACAATGGTCTGACACAGTATAAGGCAGCTTCCCAAGTTCCTATGTGGTGGCATCAGCGGCAGATCCAGCACCTGCCATGGAGAGTGAAAGGGCCTTCTACGTGGTGGGACCCAAGCTCTGAAACTCCCTGCTTTTAGATGTGTGCCTGGTACCAACTCTGTATATGTTTACAAGGCATGCTAAGGTGGATCTTTTCCCCCAAGCTTCTGGGATTTCTGATTGTTTGCCCTTTTTATAGCAATTTGATATTCTCTATGTTTTAATGCCTTTGATTGTTTTGATGTTGTTAATTAACTATTACACTGCTCTTTTCTGTTTTGTAACCCACTCCAGTGGGCAATAAATACATTTTCATTAATAAAGAAGGCCCACCCTGGCCAAGAGGCCTGCTGGCCTACCTGCTGAGAATACTGGGCACCGGAATGAGAGCCAAAGCACAGGAAGATTAGTTGGAGTGGGTATGGAGGCAGGTCCAAGGACTTGTGTGTGTGTGTGTGTGTGTATGTGTGTGTGTGAGAGAGAGAGAGAGAGAGAGATGACAAGATAAAGCAGTTGTCACTGGTTTAAGACAATATTCACTCATAGTGGAGTGCATTGATGCTTAAGAGTTTTTTCAGCTTTCTCTACATTTCCAGTTTTCCACTGGAACATTTTTGTCTTCTAAGAATTGGCAGCCTATTGGTTTAAAATGTTTGTCCTGATTCACCCACCTACCCAGCAGTAGTTGTTTTAGAGAGATCACTTTTGCTGAATGCAGAAATGTTGCATTTGTAACACAGCTCTCTTATTTCTTTGCAATGATCCTCTTTTTACCATATCCTTCCAGCAGAGTGCTGACCACTTTGGTTTTGTTTAAATTAAATTGCTTTGTGTTGTCATTCTCTATTTACTTAACAGTGTGACCACAGATAACCACAGAGTAAAGAGCAGCTGGGTGTGTGTGTATCTGTGTGTGTGTGTAAATGTCATTTGGAAAACCATCCTGGAACTTCACACATATCTAATACAAACACACACTCTTTCAGAATCACTGTCATAAGTACAATCTGATACTTTGTGAGAATGTACTAATATATATTTTGTAAAAAAATATATACAATAAAAAGAAAACATGCTCAGTTTGCAAAGAGTCTGCTTCGGAAGGCAGTGCATGACAAGTTATTGCAGTGTAAATGAATATCCTGCACAACCAACTGAGAGGGAAAAACTGCTTAAATTTTGGGGTGAGGGGGAGGACAAGAGAAGTGCACTCAGGAAGAAATTGTTGGCGTGAGAAAATAAGATAAATTTTAAAAAGTAAAGGTGTCCCCACACTTGTAGTGCAAGTCGTTTTGGACTCTTAGGGTGATGTCTTGCAACGTTTACTAGGGTGGGATTGCCACTTCCTTCCCCGGCCTTTCTTTACCCCCCAGGGTATGCCAAGTACTCATTTTACTGACCACAGATGGATGGAAGGCTGAGTGGACCTCGACCCCTTTTACCGGAGATTCGACTTCCTCCTTCTGTTGGAATCAAACTCTGGCCATGAGCAGAGCTTTTGGCTGCGTTGCCGCCACTTACCTCTCTGCGCCATGGAGTATCTAAGAAATTTTACTTGCTGTAAATTCTCAAGAAAGGAAAGAGGGCACATCAGTATCCTTTAGGACACGCGTCCCATCCAGGCAGGAGGCAAGGACAACTAACAGCTGACTCCTACTAGGGAGGGCCTCCCACAGTTCTCTAGACCACTCGGGGGGGGGATAGAAACCCATAATGCAAAACAGAACTAACACCAGACAAACTGCAACATGCCAACAGGAGGAAAGGAGGATGGAAACATCCAAGGAAACCCAGCCAAAGGGCATTCAATACTCTTTGAGATAAAACAGAGCAGCAGATGAACAGGGTGGGTATAAAGCCAGTTTGTGAGTTATACTAAAAGATTATCCTCTACAGAACTCTATGATCAAATGCAGTGTCCACAGAAGCAAAAATAATTGACCTTATAATGTGTGAACATGTGAAATGATACCCAAGTTTCATCTGGAGCGACCCCACAACACTGCTGTGGCAGCTGCCCCCGTAAGAATGTACTGCGATACCAAATTGTAACCACCATTGCAGGTCCTGTCCAGAGTCTTATATGCTAATTCAACAGCCTTCTTACTCCAGTTTAGTAGAAACTTTTCCACCCAGAGAAACAACGCTTCCTACTTCTTACAAATGTCCACTCACATCCAGAGCATGCCAGGCCTAATTCTGAGAAGGAACTAGGGTTAGGCCAAATGATGGCAGGACCACTTCTTGAGACTTACAAAAAACCAAACTGGCCTTTGGAACAAAGGATGGATCTGTGTATATGACTACTTTTTTCGCATGAAAACAACCTGCATTAGATGACAAAGCCCTTAGTTCTGAAAACCTCATCATTACCTATGGCCACCAAATACAGAGTTATGATAGTAAGCATTGTGGCCAAAAGTTCAAAGGGCGGTCCCACTCTGAAGCAGCCAGTTTGAATTCCAGGTAAGAAAATGAACTGCTTGTTTATTGATCAATGCCAGCTCTTTTAGAAACCTCTGAACAGGTGGATAAGACAAGACTGCACCCTTCTTGTGACATCTCAAGATACTATGCAGTGCTGCTTCCTGGTGTTTCAGGGTGTCGATACCAAGTTCCTTGGCCAGGCCAGTTCTGGCTGGCATGTTGTTCTAACCCAGAATCTTGCCTCGCTTAACTGCACTATGGCAAAAAGATCATCCAGTTACCTCCATTAGCCTTGCTGATAGATTTCCTGCACAATGCCATCAGAGTGAACAGGACCACCCTAAGAATATCAAAAATTACTTAGCCATTTCCACGCATTTTACCACAGTTCAACAGGTTTGGATTCTGAGGAAGAGTCTGGTGACTCTGAACAGATAAAGCCATGAGATTTGGGGTCACGGCCTCCTGGGCCAGTGAGGAGCAACCAGAATGAACCTGGCTCTGAGTTCCTTCTCCTTGAGAAAGATCAGCAGAATCAGCAGAAGGTTGGAATGGATCCCTTTCACCAATCATCCACTAGGGCATTAAGTTCTACTCTGCCTGACCACTGAAGACTGGGCATAAAACCATCCACCTATTTTCCAGGGTAGCAAATAGGTCCACTAAGAGCTTTGATGATCTGATAGAATTTGATGATCTGATAGAAGACTGATTCCCATATGGATGTTTTGATCAGCCAGTCTACCAGCATATCACATCTGCCAAACCTTCCACTCTGGGACAGGAGATCCCCCACACTGACCGCTGGACAATTTGACTGGTTTTCTAGTGGAAAGATCTGAAGCGAGATCTGCTTTGTCTGTTTACATATGTTTCTGTTGAGGTTTTCTTATCTCCAACCACTGAATGCACCTCTAATGTTGTTTTTGTCCAGGAACCTTATGCCACTTGATAATATAAGTGGAGCTGACGTCTATTGCCACTATAGTCCTGGTCAGTAGCGCAAGGCAGATACCTGGGTATCATCCAGGCTACCAAAGCAAAGCGCTTCAGAACATGGGAGCTTGGGTTCCCTTGCAACCTCTCCTACTGAAATGTATGCACTAGCCTCATAGGGAATTGGGACCCTTCCACCATTTCTTCTGCAGAAGACCTATATGCAGAAAAACTGAGCTAAGATGAGGGATATCTGCATGGACAAGCAGATCCAGAGTGCCAGCTTAAACATCTTGATCAACCTCTGGCCTGCCAGGAATGTGTGGAATTCACAGGGGTCCAAGATCAGGGGTCTAAATTATGCAGGGTTTTACTCCAGTACAGCAGAAGTTCAGCTCCCAACATGTTGAGGGGATGCAGTAACAGGGCCATGCACGAGGAGGTTGGGCCAACTGATTCATGTCCGCTCTCCCCTTCACACAAGGATAATTTCTGAGGAGGGCAGGAGAGAGAATGACTGGATAAGGCTAATGCAATTTGATCATCTGCTTGTCTGTTTGCTAGTGCACAAAGGCCATCTTTCAGTGTCTTGAAGATGACAGAATCCGAGAATGCCACCTCCTCCACCCACAGGTGCATTGGTCATGCAAAGAGAGAAGTAATTGCTAAACAAGCATAGAGATGCTGCTGACATTTCAAGGTTCTTGCGATTGTTGCAAGAATCCTTGGGCCCACCTGAGCAGCTGCCATTTCCACAGAGGATCTGCAACTGGAGCATCTACCGATGGTGTCTTGAGGTGATCCATCGTGGTCTCTGGTAAGGATAATCACTTCTTGAACAAATATTATGTTGTGTTCTTTATGGTGTGGCTAGATGTCTCAAGATCCTATTGAAAGATTCTGGAAAGGGGACTGTATGTTTTGAGGAACACACAGTCTTGGTCCTTGGCAGTAGAGAGGTTGGAGTCCCTTGTTCCTCACCCTCCCACCCCCATATCATGTGATTGTTGCACGGTTCAAACTGCTTGAAAGGTAGTTTGGGGCGGGGGGCATCCATGGGAAACAGGTATGCTAGATAATAAATAATATCCCACCTTTCCTCCAAGGAACTCGAGGTGGTGTACCTCGGTTCTCCCCCTCCCCATTTTATCCTCACAGCAAGCCTGTGAGGTAGTTTAGACTGAGAGATAGTGACTGGCCACCCAGTGAGCTATATTGCTGGGTAAGGATTTGTACCCTAGTCTCCCAGGTCCTAGTCTAAAACTCTTATCTACTATACCACAATGGCACAGATCAACATCATCCTGTTCTTCATCCTCTCTTGATAGAAGGCAATTAAGAGAATGAAGGCCATCTGGGGCTGGGCAAATTGTCCTGTGGGGATCAGCCCACGCCAGTGTGGTTTGGTTCAGGCCCAACTTGTCTTTGTCTGTGTTGGGCACAGGGCAGCATGGGAAGGCATGGCCCTCTTTTGTAGGGTAGTTGGAAAGGATGCTAGAGCAAGGGAGGGATGGGAAATATCCCACCATCCCTAACCATTGACCATGCTGTCTGGGGCTGATGCATATTGGGGTGAGATAGGCTCTGCCCATCATGTCTGGTTGCCTTCTCAACCTGTCAAGCCCAAAGATACAGAACAAGAGTGCTGCTTCTCACACTCTTCACTGCCCCCCCCCAATGCCTGGCTCAGAGCAGAAAGCCAAATTTGGAGAAGATTTAAAATAGTGAGCAATCTCTCCTTGGAGATTTAGATGATTTGCTTCTGCTGCTGCTGCTAGAGGAACTCTGCTCCTACCTGTGACCCCTAGCATGGCCCTTGTGCCTAGGTCTCTTGTGGCATTTCTCATAGGACTTCTTCTGTAGTGAGAACAGGGATGATAATTGACCTGGACAATCCTCGCCCTTCCCATGGGAGCCTACAGGGACAGCCTTTCACACTTCTTGTGCCACCAGTCCCCCAACACACTTCAGAAACTGGGTGTGTGTCTGATCTCTCCTTAGTTCTGACAGCCGGCGGGTTGTGACAGGAAAGCCTTGGAGTGAGTTTTCCCTCTCCCTGCATCTCATGCAAGTTCCACATCAGACTCACCTCGGTGTGTAGTGGTGTCCACTTCAACGGCCGCTGTCGCTGCTGCCACTCTTCTTTCCCAAGGCATAGCTGAGGCAGGGAAGAGCTCAGGCCATTGTTCCTTGTCCAAATCTCCTCTCAGATCCCCAGGCCAGGGGAAAAGGCACAACAGGAAAGACAAGAGCCTGGTAAACCTTCGCTCTCCTCCTCCACTGTGGAGAAAGCACCAGGGTGGGGAAGGCAAGGGGGAATATTCTTTCTTCCCCCTGAGTTCCACTTCTTTCCTAAGAGCAAAGTGGCCCTGTGGAAAAGTCAGCTTCAAGACTGTGGAGAAGAACTCAAATGCAGGTAGCCCAAAGTGGCTTGGTTGCTTCTGAGCCTCTCTCTAGGCAGCTGCCCTGTGAATTGGGTGTGGTTCCACCGAGCCCTAGAAGTCAGAGGGTGGACTCCCGCACACACAGTGAGTTCAAAAGACCCATATGCTATGCCCCTTACCTGGCCCTGAAGGGGGAGAGGAAAAGTCCCAACTAAATTAAGAGGGAAATCAAAAACAAATGTGAAAAGGCAAAAGGAGACCTTTTGGCCAGTGCAGTTTGCTGTTAACGGAGCTCTGCTGAGACCCAGCCTCCTGGTTGCTAGGCAGGGCCAGTCTGGGGAATCTCTCCCAAGATAAAGCCAGTTATTAGATGGGCCTGCCTCCTGCCTTAATAGGAGGGCATATCCCAAAGGACAGCAAGTGCCATCCTTCATGCCTCAGAGAACAAAAGAAAATATACCGGAGATTTCATCTCTGAAACATTGGAAGGTTATGTGGGGGAAGGAGGGGAGAGGAAACAACACTATCATCCAGACCAGTATGGATGCAAGATTCTCACCTAAACGGTGAGGACAGCTAAAGTAGAGAGGATGAGGGTGGGAAAATTAGTTTTTCTTTAGAAACCCCTGGTATGGGTTGAAAGAACCCACAGAGTTGAACCAAAAAAATAGAGGGTCAAGCATAAGTTCTCTTATTTATTTATTTATTTATTTATTTATTTATTTATTTATTTATTTATTTATTTATTTCCAGGATTCAGGCAATGCAAGTATTATTGCCTTAATGTTAGGAATGTTCTTCTGAATTACTTTGCTCAATGCAAGGCCTCCCAGACACTTTCTTATTTTTATCTGTCAGCAGTGCCGTCCGTCAGTAGTTAAAACTAGGCAGGGTGTTTATGTTGATTTCTTAGAGTTTGATTTCCTAATTATTTTTAAATCAACCGAGACATTCTTGCAGTGCAAGAAAATACATCAGGTCCAACCCAGGCCTCCCCATCATGTGCCTTGGAGGAGGCAAATTCCTCCTGCAATAACACTTCTCTGCATGCACCTCATGATCATCATCCACTTCATTTTCATTGTCAAAACTTATTTTGAAATGCCCTTGTCCTTTTCCTCCCTTTCCTTGTTGACTGTTAAAAAACAACACAGAGAGAAGGGAGTTGGAGGCAGGAAAATCACAGCTCAGCATGCATTCATCAGAGCCTTTGCAGCAGGCACCATTTTATGCTTCCATTTTTAAGAAATCAATTGTTTAATTAGCACTAACATACTTCTCTATTTTCTTAAATGAAAGATAGCATATCAGTATAACACCATAATGCTGTATTTTTAAAGGATTTTTTAAAAAATTCTGGTGACTGCTGTTAACTGCAACAGTTAATGATTTTTAATTTTTACATGGTTTAATTATATATATATAATACAGCTGGTATAGCACAGTGGGGAGAAGAGACTGCCTGGGAGTCCAGAGTCTGTGAGTTCAAATCCCCGCTCGTGTCTCCTGGGTGTCAAGGGCCAGCTAAAGATCACCCCACAGTGAGTGGCTCAGGGGTCACGTGCCCTGCCACCTGTGCAGCCATGGGCAAGCTGAATAGTCCCAAGGAGCCCAGTTGCCCCCCAGCTGGCAGTTGCGGACAAGGAAGGGGCTGGCTTGTGCAGCTGTGGCAAGCTGAGCAGGCCCTAGCCAGCTGGGGAGGACTAGCCTCAGAGGGAGGCAATGGTAAACCCCCTCTGAATACAGCTTACCATGAAATCCCTATTCATGGGGTAGCCATAAGTCAGGATCGACTTGAAGGCAATCCATTTTCCATATGAGGTAAGCTGCTTTGAGTTTTTTATGAACAGCTGTATACAAATATTTTTACAAATAAATAAATAAAATTAACCAGTTACTAAAATGGGTGTGAGTGGATAGTTCCCCCCAACTGTTTGTTTTAAATAGTCTTAATGTGTTGTACCACAACAGGAAAAAATAAAACAAAACAATAGCCAGAGAAATGTTTTACTGACCATGAAAAAGATTATTTTTAAATAATGTGTTCAAAAAAGTTGTGTTTTAATATGTTTTTCAAGATTTTTTTAGTATGTTTTAAAATATGTTTTGTTTTAATATATTTTAAAGTCATTTGTTTTTGTTTAGAGTGCTTTTAGTGTTTTTGTTTGCCGCCCTGTGCTCCTTCTGGGAGGAAGGGCGGGATATAAATTTAATAACCAACTAAATAAATAAAATAGTGCCCACAAGGATCATAGCGAATGCATGTTGAGCTTCAGATGGCCCCACGTGCATCAGCTATGGCATGCCCGCTGGTGTAGACAGAACATACTAGAAAGTACACAGCGAAACAGTGCAGTACTCCTAAGAGTGTGTAAAGTCAATTGCAATTCTAATAGTAGATTACAAAGGAACAGATTGGGAGGCACTAAGGGCTCATCCAGACCATACTAAAAACTCACTTTTTCCTTATTGGGATTGTTCTCTGGTAGCCCAAACCTGATTGCTTTGCACTTTCTTTGTACTCAGATCAAACTTTTTCCTCATCCATACTTGTAGGTGTGCCCCTTTTTGTCCTTCCTCCTTTCCCAACATAAAGCTGACCATCATACACATCAGCAAAAATGGGGAGTGGGGGAGAGAGAGAGACAATAGAAGCCAGGAGGAGAGGAGTCCAATTCTTCACATTTAAAGCTTTGATGCTGCCCACACACACCTTCTCATCATTATTATTTTTCAGCCTCTGATTTCCAAGGTGCTCGGCCTGAGCTTCTGGGGCACAGATGCTGTTACCATCCATATCTTGTTTTGTTGCTGATTGGCTCAGATCAGGAGAGGGCTGAGGGAGCCAATGACAATCCAAGAGAAGCCAGAGGCATAGAAGGAGGTGGAGTTAGAACTAGGAATGGGGTTCACTCTTTGGTTCCAGTCCATGTTTTGGTTTACGCAACTGGCTTGTGGTGCTGATCTGCAACATTTCTCCCCCCATTTTTTTTTTTGCTTCCCATCCGCTTGTAATAGCTAACTTAAATTTCCAATGCTGTTGGCAGTCTTTCTACCAATTGTCTCTTGGGTTTTCTATTTAAATTTAAATTAGGCAGATCATCACCTGTCAATTCTGCCTGTTTCCTTAGGTTACTACAGTGCTGACCAAAGATAACGGTGATTGTTGTCACCTCATTGAGATATAACTTCAAAGGAATACACATTGCAGCACTTCAGAGCAAAGCTGTTTATGTTAATAACAATGTCAAATTAGCTGCAAATTTGTTCTTTTTAAAGCCAGTGTCGCAAATATTAGTCAAACCCTATCTGAAGACATACAGGATTTACAGATTCTGACAAAATTTGGTAACAAATCTGAAAATGCCGAAATTCATCCCCATCTCTAGTTAGAACGACCCACATAGGAAACTGTGAGGCAAAGCAACAAACTCCCTTCTCAGCAACTGTTTGTAATCACTATTTCTCTCCTTTTTGGTCTATACCTGGTATGAGAAATTCTGGATTAAGGGAGGGGAAAGTGTGAGAAGGCAATGATTGGAGGAGAACATCATATGGACCACAGACAATTAATGGACTTACAAAAAGCTTACTTTTCACATTAACCGGGTGCATGGATCAGCCCTAAGAGCCACTTGTCTGGAGGTTGCCATGGTGAGGCTCCCCATCCCTTCTCCAACAAACAACTGGCTTATGGTACCAGGCTACAGAAGCTTCTATTCTTTTCACTACTGATGACAGTACTATCAATAGCACAGAGATCAGGACATTTTGCTGGTCACTGACAGCAGAAATTATTCAGTTAAACATTTCCAAGAGGAACTGTATTCAATTGTCCTGATTTTACGCCTTTACATCAATGATGCTGAGTGTTCCAAGGATAAGGGAAATAGCAATTCCAGTCCATGTGTATGTGTGAGGCTAGAAGTAAGAAAAATTAACATATGAAGGGGAATAAATCAGACTGTTGGTCCAGTAATGTCTATGCTGACTATAGCAGTTCTCCAAGACCTCTAGGAAAGGTCCTGAGATTACTTGCAGCTAGAGATGGGTGAGAAATTCAGTTCAGTTTGCACTTCAAGCCAAAACTTTCAAATCTGCACTTTACAAAACACAGCCCTCCTTTGAAATTTGCACTTATCCAAATTTTGCAATGCAGTTCGATCACCAAGCAATGTTTACAATGTTTATGTTGGGGAAAGTATACATAAAAATGAATATACCAGTGAAAATAACATGCAAAAATGCATGCTATGATGAGAAATGGCTTGCAAAAATGGGTACATTAGCCAAAACTGTCTACAAAAAGGGGTTTATTAGGAGAAATTCCCACTAAACTGCTGGAAAATTTTCATGAGAACTTTAAAAAAAATTGCAAATTGCTGCATGAATGTGGAGAAGTGACTTGAGATTAGAAAAATGAGAAACTGAGAGAACTGCAATTGGCAGACCTTTCCATTCCTACTTGCAACTAGTGATACCAGGGGTAGAACATAGGGCCTTCTGCATACAAAAGAAAATAACAGATCCTATTGTGAGTGGCTATAGAACAGAAAAACAGTCACAACTGGTACTTGAGGAATTCCTTGAGAACATGCCCAAAGTATCAATGGGCATGAAGTGGATATCTTAGCAAAATGTACACTGTGAAAAATTATTCTTGCATGCATTCAGAATAACTTCTCTTTCAGAAGACTGAAGAAACAAGATTTAAACTTCAGACTTGGCTCTGACTGGTGCTGGATAATTTGTGCAGAGCATGGAGTTAGATTGTTTTTTTGGAGCAAGCACTCAAGAATAGAATAAAATAGATTTTAATAGTGGCTAAGTACAACCATTAGATTCTTTAAAAAAAATGACAAACCACATTCATGAAGAATGAGAAGAAAGCAATATGGCTGCTCAGCAATCTGAAAATCATGATAATCTTGCAGAAAGCAAAGGGATACTTGTACCAAAGAGTGACCAAGGGGTGGGGGGACCTATATTGGTCAAGAAGCATAGGCATAGGATGAATTGCGGCTAACAAAAACCATTATGAAGATCTCAAATAGTTGACTAGATTGCTGCTTAATATAAAAGTAGGCATATGGAAGTATTGATTACATACTTGGATCGAATCTTCACAAAGAAGCTGAGACATTTAGCAACCCAGACAAAAATAAGGATGTTAGCAAGGTCACTGATAGAAGCTACAAAGAATTGTCTATACTTCTAGCTATGATTCTTGGACAATCTAAGTCAGGCTAACTGTATTCACCAAAGGATCCTGAAGGAGTCAGCTGGCACAGATCCATAGATATAGGAACCCAACCTATGTTCCAAAATGGGAAGAAGGAAGCTATAGTCCTGTTAGCTTCATTTCTGTACTTGAAAAGATAGAACAAAGTGCTAATATGTAAGAGGGAAAAGGATTACCAAAGACATGCAGTCTGCTCCTAATCATGCCAAACCATCTTACTCATCCTTTCTTAAAATTAACCAAGGAGAAAGAAGTAGATTATACTGTATCTGAACTCCAAGGAGATCATTGCTGTAATCATGTATAGCATCACCGCACAAAATCTTCAGAAAAGTACACTAGAATACTATCAGATGTAATAATTGAAAATCCACTTGAAAAGCATGATTATAAATTGAACAACACTGAGCTGGAAAGAGTACTACATAGGGTTCGGTGTTGAGTCAGGCAACAGAAGATGTAAGAATCTGTAGTGGTTAACAAGCTGACCAGACACCAGCAATGTGATTCTGTGCCACAAAAGACCAGGCCATGCAAGATTATATCATAATTTCAAGATTTAGAAAAGAAAGGCTCTGCTCTGATAATTATAATTAAGCATTTATTTTGACAGCATTAGTTGAAAGATGTCGGAGTTTAGGAGGACTGGAAAGGGCTTAGAAGACAGCTAGAAAAAACAAATCACTCAGCCTAGAGAAAGGAGAAAATAGGTTGAATAGTTTCAGATATTAAAAGGATGTCGAAAAGAAGAGGAGGAATAGCTTGCTCCATCCCCTGAGGACAGGATGGGAAGCAAAGCACTAAGATTATTATGTCAGAGCTAGGATATCTCCTTTCTCCAGCAGATTCAAAATGCCATTTCTAAAAATTCATCTCTCTTACACACATGACTTTAAGAATATCTGCTGGCTCCTGCCTCTCTCTGCATCAGCGTCAGATTTCATGCTCTTGCTTGAAAAGCTCTCCGCCAATTTGCTCTCAATTTGCCTGGCATTACACACAGACAAACACACACTCCGCACGCCTTAGTTACCATGCTGATCACCAGGCAGGCACCAGCAGGAAAAGTAGTTGGAAAACCCTTCACACAGTGGCAGCAACAAATGTGGAAATCTGCTGTAGACATTACAACTGCGGGTGTGGATCGCTTGCCATGCAGGGATTGGTTCAACATGAAGCGTTTAGTGGGGAGACCAACACAAACCCCACCTCCTTTGTCTCCCCCTCTGTATGTTCTTCTTCCTTCCATTTAAGCTCATGTCCTTCCCCTCCAATTCTGCTGGCTCTCCTCCACCCCTTCTGCCATGCTATTCTTTATAGCTGGAACAACTGCCTCAGCCTTCTGTTCATCAGGCTTCTTTCCTCTTCTCAAGGACTCCTGCCTTTCCTGGACCCTCCTGCTTACCTCACTGTGTCACTTCACTGTCATTCCACTGCCATGTGACCAGTGGCATACCTAGCGTATTTGATACCCAGAGCGGATCATTTTTTAACACCCCCTCCTCTATACGACAAAATTGTTTTCAGTAATAATCATGAAATGAAACGAAGAATAATAATGGCCAGAAAAGAAACGCAGACAGTGAAAATGTTCTTTTATTGAACTTCGTATATATAATCATGCCAGTAAAAAATAAAATAAAAATAAAAATTACAGTACAAAAAAGGGGGAAAGTGGCAACCTGCAGATAAGGCGTTGTAGCTGTTTGCTTTGCTGGGTTGTGTGTGTGTGTGTGTGTGTGTGTGTGTGTGTGTGTGTGTGTGTGTGTGTGTGTGTGTGTGTGTGTCGATGATGGTGGGAAATGAGAGGAGGTGAGAAGACAGAAGAAGGGGCAAAGGTCCGCCTTGCATGCAGTTAACAGCCTGCAGAGAATCCCTCGCAGTTGTTGCCTGGTGGGGGCTCGTCAGTTTTGGGCTAAGCGCTCCCGAGGCAAGATCGAGCCGGTTTGGGGCTCCAGGCTTTGGGGTGGCTCTTTGGCTCGAGTCGCTGGCCAGCGCCCAGACGAGATCTTCTCCCCCGCCGCTCCCCCAAAGCCAAGAAGCGGCGCACTCCGGGGCCTGTGCGCTCCCTCACTCACGCGCGCTTGGCGTGGGGGCCTTTCCCGACCCGTGCACACGCGTCTCCCATCCCTCTGGCACGTGCAACGTGAACAGCCAACAGTATACGTGTAGGCCCTCCCAGTAAAAGTCGCCAGAGATGCCCAAACGCGACGCGTCCCCTTTTTTCCTGGTTCTGGTAGACTTTTTTTTTTTTTAAGTGGGGACCAGTGTAATCATTTTTGAGTAAACAGCAGCAAGAGATCTCGGTTTCCTTGGAAGTGATGATCTCCTTTCCTTTGCTGAACCGTGAACGCGTTTTTTTTTAAGGAAAGGTCCGTGACAAAGTTTCCTTCGCTAATAGCATCCCACCCCGCCGTTGTTGGGCGGCCGATATGCCTGGCTCGCATTCCTCAACAGCTTCTCCCGACCGGCTGGAACGAGCGGCTTGTTTGGTCACCTGACTTTATTTCACACTCCTTTTTTTAATATAATGCTCCAGACAGGTAGCCACTGGAGCTAGTCAGTTTCAACTTTAACTTGAAGCAATGTGTAGAAGGAGGCAAGCTCGGTGAGATGGAAGCGATCAAGCCTTTGGTTTCTTCAGAGAGAAACGCGGATCTTGTCAATTTCACGCGTTCTCCTATCATTTTTTCACGGCTGCGGCGGCGGGCAATCTTGCGCTCGGGCTCTCCGTCCATCCACATGAGCCGATCCGAATGCTGAGTGCGTGTTTCAGATAATCCACCCCCTTATTGCCTGCACCCGGGGTGGATCGCTCCTACCGCTCCACCCTTGGTACGCCACTGCATGTGACTCTTCCCTTATCTTGTTCATCGCTTGTTAGCCCTCAGTTGCTCATTTGTCTAATGCAAATTTTAAACCCTTTGAGCAGGGAGTCAGTCAGGAGGCATCCAGCGGGAGCCAGAGCGATCGGCTTAGAAATAGCTAGGACTTTGGATCTGTAGGGTAGATTTGCTTTAATGGCAGCGAATCACTACAATGGAAAAATAATCCATGGCAGCTCTTGTTCTGGGACCTAACTCCTGAGTTTAAGGCAAATGGCAGGTCACCTGTTTTTCCATCCAGGCTGACAGCCTAAATTCAAGGGTGTTGTCATTACTGTATACCAGCGTGACAAAATCTGGACTTTAATGCGGTTTATCATCCAGCTTCAGGGAAAGCAAATGAGCTGTAGAAATTCTAGCTACAATCCAGTATTTACAGCACATTTTCCCAGCCACCCACACTCCGCGTGGTTCATGGGTGATAATGGCCTGCTTCTGTGGGATAGCCAAATTCAGTTTCACTAGTTTAAGAAGAAAAGAGGGATGAAAGGGGCATGAAGAGAAGATGTGTGCTGCTTCTTGTGCAGGCCCTGCTGTCAACATTCAAACAGCTATAATTTTCAGGAGTTGGAGAAAGCATTGCCTTGGGGAGGGAGAGAGATGGAGTGCTGTAGTCTTGCTGGTGCTTGCTAGGTGTTGTAAATATTCAAGTATAGGTATTCCCGTGCGTGAGATGCTACATTAGAAGGGAGTCAGAACATTCAGGGTGTAAAGCTTTCTTTCTTTCTTTCTTTCTTTCTTTCTTTCTTTCTTTCTTTCTTTCTTTCTTTCTTTCTTTTTCTTTCTTAAATTAAACTTTACAATTCACAAAAGGTCCTATCCAGTAGGTGCCACTGACAGCCCCACGCAGCCACATTCTACACCACAGCCGTTATTACAGTGAACATGCTAGTGGCTTGGAGGAGAATAGGAATGGAGTATGGCTCACAAGCTGCATACCCTCCAACTCTCTCAGTTTTTCCAGTAATCAGAGAAAATGGCAAAAGTCACTCTCATTCACCACAATGCCCCTGCCTTGCTTATCTTGCGCAGCCCAGTTGGAGAAGGGCTTTTAAGGCAGGAGTGGGGAACCTATAGCTCTGCAGATGTTGCTGAACTCTATCAGCCCAAGCAAACATGGTCAACGGAAAGGGCTGATGGGAGTTGTGGTTCAGGAATATCTAGAGCGCCGATGATCAATGCACACACTCAGAAGCCTGGAAAAACTCTGGTGTCAATCCTGGCAGTTCTGTCAACAGTTGCAGGAGCTACCTGTTGTTCATCAAACCATCCCAGCAAGAATATGTTGGGAATTTCAGGAAGAAGAGACAGCAGGCAGTTTATTTTATAATATTTGCGTAACTATTCCTCTTTAAAGCCACTTTCCTTTAAAGAAAACACAGGACAGAAAGAGAATTATAATAGGCAATCTAATGGCAGCCTCCTTTGCCCTCCTATCTGCCCTCTGCTCATCTTCTGAATCTCTTAGCATTGCAGAGAGAAATGAGAGCCTCATTTACAGAAAAATTGAGCTGGTAACGCTGAAACGTTTAAATTTTAAAATAATAGAATACCTATGAAAAATCTGAGAGATGGGGGTGGGCTTTATTTTAAAGTCAAGTAGTAATCCTGGTCAAGAAGCCTAACTTTATTATTCTGATGCTGATCAATAGAAAGTCTATTGCTTAAAAATATTAAACAGATATTTTTATTTTATATAGCTACATGGATTCACTGATTGCACTGAATGCTTAAAATATTTTAAATTTCAATTATAACCTGTTTGTAAATTAAACCTGAATTTTAACATTGAAGACTACAGTCACCTATAATGAAACTAGATCCTTGAGCCTGCTTCAAAAACATTCAAAAGTAGATTCCATAGATCTTACTGGGATTTAACTTCTAGCCCTCCCCACCCAGGTACTCATGCACAGGAGTATCCGTTTTCACCTGTGAAGTATTGGATTCTTGCAGTTTTGGTGATTCCTTTAATGTTGCCTTGAGGATTTGAATCCCATGCAACGGACAGAATCCAAAGAGCTTAGGAACCTCAAAGACTTGTACAGTGTTTTTTTACACACACATCCATGTGTGCACAGGGCACACAGACACACACAATCCATACTAGTAGACAGGCACATTGTCACAAACAGCTTTCCAGTTGACATTGGGGGCTACTGTTCAAGAAACAGAAAAACCCTGTTAGGCAAGGAGAATAACTGCAGACTCCTTTACTTCCGTTTGTATCCTGCCTTTCTCCACTCAAGGTGGCTGACAAAAATATAATACAGCAATTTTTAAAAGTTAGTGAGCGATATCCACTGATATATACTCAGAGTATAACCACTGATTTCAATGGATCTACTCTAAGTATGGGTAAGGTTGGACATCACCCCAACAACAAAATTAAAAAGAGCAGATAAATCCAATCTAAACACAAACCTGTTTGCTGGGATTAGGGATGGAAAGGTCTGTCCATTTTGGTTATCTCGATTTCTCTTTTTTCCAATCTTAAATTTAGTTCTCCACATTTCTGCAGCAACTTGCGATTTCCCCCCCCCCAAAAAAATCTTCATGAAAATTTTCCAGCATTTTAGTCCAAATTTATCCTAATAAACACATTTTTGTAGACAGTTTTGCCTCAGGTACAGATGCTTGCAAGCCATTTCTCATCATATAATTGATTGATTGATTGATTGATTGATTAGTTCAACTTTTATACCGCCCATAGCAAAGCTCTCTGGGCGGTGTACATGAAAATAAAAGCACTGCACATACAATTTAAAACCAAGTGGTCATCAAATTACAAAAGATATATCATATAACTGTCTGTTAAGAACATTGAGTACATAAAACTAAAATATTAAATATTAAAATATTAAAATGCCTGGGCAAAGAGGAAGGTTTTCACCTGGCGCCGGAAAGATAATAATGTAGGCGCCAGGCGAACCTCATCAGGAAGGGTGTTCCATATTTCGGGGGCCACCACCGAGAAGGCCCTCTTTCTTGTAGTCGCCTTCCGGGCGTCCCTCTGAGAAGGCACCCAGAGGAGGGCCTTCGATGTTGAGCGCAGTGCACGGGTAGGTTCATATCGGGAGAGATGTTTCATCAAGTATTGCGGGCCCATGCCGTGTAAGGCTTTATAGGTTAAAACCAGCACTTTGAATCGGGCCCGGAAACATATGGGCAGCCAGTGCAGGCGGGCCAGAATCGGTGTTATATGTTCCGACCGCTTGGTCCCGGTTATTAATCTGGCCACTGCATTCTGCACGAGCTGCAGTTTCCGAACCGTCTTCAAGGGCAGCCCCACATATAGTGCATTGCAGTAGTCCAATTTCGAGGTTACCAGAGCATGAACAACTGAAGTAAGATGTTCCCTGTCCAGATATGGGCGTAGCTGGGCCACCAGCCTAAGTTGGTAAAAAGCACTCCGTGCCACCGAGGCTACCTGTGCCTCAAGTGACAAAGATGCGTCCAGAAGGACTCCCAAGCTGCACACCTGTTCCTTCAGGGGGAGTGTAACCTCATCCAGAACAGGTCGAACATCCATCATCTGATCAGGGGATCCATTTACTAACAGCATCTCAGTCTTGTCAGGATTGAGCTTCAATTTGTTCGCTCTCATCCAGTCCATTATCGCGGCCAAGCATCGGTTTAGCACCTTGACAGCCTCACCTGAAGAAGATGAAAAGGAGAAGTAGAGCTGCGTATCATCCACGTATTGATGAAAACGCACTCCAAAACTCCTGATGACGACACCCAGCGGCTTCATATAGATGTTAAAGAGCATGGGGGACAGAACTGATCCCTGTGGAACTCCATATTGGAACGCCCAGGGCATCAAGTAGTGCTCCCCAAGCACTACTTTCTGGAGACGACCTGCAGGATAGGAGCGGAACCACTGCCAAGCAGTACCTCCAACTCCCAAATCCGCAAGCCTCTCCAGAAGGATACCATGGTCGATGGTATCAAAAGCCGCTTAGAGATCAAGGAGAATCAACAGGGTTACACTCCCTCTGTCTTTCTCCCGACAAATGTCATCGTACAGGGCGACCAAGGCCGTCTCAGTGTTAAAACCGGGCCTGAAACCCGATTGAAATGGATCCAGATAATCGGTCTCATCCAAGAGAGCCTGGAGCTGGGATGCAACCACCAAATGCAAAAATGCATTTTTGTATGTTATTTTCACTCATGTATCCATTTTTAGGCACACTTTTCCCTTGCAATTTGTAAACATTGTTTGGTTGACGAACGGCACTGCAAAATTCAGATTACTGTGAATTCAAAGGATGGCTCACTTCTCATATTGTTTTGGAAAGTGCAGATTTGATAGATTAAGCTTGAAATGCAAACTGGATCAAATTTCTCACCCATCCATAGCTGGGATCCAGAGTTCCTCTGAGGGGAACTCAGAAAGCATGGGCCGCTCCCACTAGAGGAAGAAGGAGGAGACGGTTTTTGCCAATTCCACCTTCCACCTGTACCCCAAAAAAGCTGTTCTGGAAGACTGGAAAACCTCCTGAAGAGTTTGGGAGAAAGGGTGGGAGGGAGCAGCTATATTGGTAAGAGGAGATTGCCACCTCCGCCTTCTCCCAGTGGCTCTTGGTCCCTTCCACAAATGGAAGCCCTTCCATTCACACAGAAATGACATTCTGATTCCAACCCCAAAGATGAGCCATTTTTTTTTAAAAAAAAGTCAAGTCAGCTCAACAGGCCTATCTAATTTTAATATATATATATCTATATATCTATCTATATATATATATCTATATATCTATCTATCTATATATATCTATAGATATATATATATGTATATATATATGTATATATGTATATATATATGTATATATATATATATATGTATATATATGTGTGTGTGTATATATATATATATATGTATATATGTATATATGTGTGTGTGTGTGTGTGTGTGTGTGTGTGTGTGTGTGTGTGTGTGTGTGTATATATATGTATATATATATATATTTGCCTGATCGCAGAAGGGAGCTAAGCAGGCATCCCCAGGGAAGGAGTTCCAAAGTTTCAGCACAGCAATGGAGAATGTCCTTTCTCATGTCCCTGCCAAACATGCGTTAGATAATGTTGGGACTGAGAGGAAGGCCCTCTGGAAGATCTCAAGACTTAAAGCAAGTTCATATGGGAGAAGGCACTCCTTCAGGTAACCTGGCCCAAACTTTGAATTGTGCCTGAAAATAAATGGGGAGCAAATGAAACTGTTGAAACAAGGTCATAGCGCACTCCCTATAACTGGCCATGGCTGAGATCTGGATATCCAGGCACAGAGATGGATGCAGGAAAACAATCAGACTTTGAACCTGAATCTTCAAGGCAAGTGTAACCATATCTAAGACAGGTCCACCCCTTATTCCCTGATCTGCCATTCTACTGACAAAGAGCACTTCTGTCTTGTCTGGAATAAACATTAATGAGTTCAGCGTCAACCAGTCCATTGCTGATGCCACATGCCGATCCAGAACTTCAACAGCTTCCTTAGCCTGAGATGGAAAGTAGAGAGAGAGTTGGATGCCATTCATATATTGAGCTCATCCTGTGTCTGGATCCCACAGTAATATGTCTAAATCATTTGGTGGTGGAGGGAATCTAGAAAGACTTCTTTGCTGAGGAAACGATGAGAGGTAAGTTGTTGTTTCACAATGGGAACCTGCTGGATAGTGGCCGTGCAGATAGGATGGATACTGCCTTGCTGGTTTTGAACCAGGGCTAGCACAAATGTGTTCATCTCTTTCTCTAATGCCCTTCCTTTCCCAATCTGCATGTGCAAAGTGTGGGAGAGAATAGGAACATCAGTGCTTCTCAGGTTCTTCTGTGTCTGTTTATACCACTTGTCACACACCCAGCTGCCAGTTTCTTTGGGGCAGGAGTGGTCAGAGAGAGGCACAACAAGGCATCACGCAGCTTTAGGGGAAACTGGGCTTCTTGGCAGCATCTAGCTTTCTGCTTTGGGGATGTGCCTTTGCTATGGTCCAGCAAGTCACCATAGTAAGCAACAGAATTTTCATGAGGCAGTATACCTCTGAATACCCAACAGCTGGAGAGAAATTGGAGGGGATGAGCATCTCCCTACAGCAGAGCTTGGAAAAGTTACTTTTTTTGAACTACAACTCCCATCAGCCACAGCCAGCATGGCCACTGGATTGGGCTGATGGGAGTTGTAGTTCAAAAAAGTAACTTTTCCAAGCTCTGCGCTACAGTCCTTTGCAGCTTATCTCACAGTGCCTAGTCAGTGTATTCACACATGTACTCACACAATTGTACAATGCTTTTTATTTACAAAAAATACAGAATTTCCTTCATTTTATATTATGCAAATTTAATCCTTAATTAACTAAAAGCAGCTGATTAATCAATTAAAATTTATTTAATCGGCTTGTAGCAAGCCTAGTATAAAGTCAGTATATCTGTTTATGTGAAGAAGTCCTGGATAGAGATGTGGGGACTTGGAGAAAAAATGAGGTGGGGGAATCATTTTTTTCTGGGGGGGGTGACTGGAAAAATTGAGGGGGGAATGGGAGGAAACAATTTTTCTCTAATGTTTCCAGTTTTATTACAGACCTTCACATCTCTAGCTGTGTGTGTGTGTGTGTGTGTGTGTGTGTGTGTGTGTGTGTGTGTGTGTGTGTGTGTGAGAGAGAGAGAGAGAGAGAGAGAGAGAGAGAGAGAGAGAGAGAGAGAGAGAGTTACCTCCCCTCAGGATGATGAACTGCCCTTCTCAGTTTGGGTCTGGGCCTGAGCGTAGCTCCCCCTTTAAATTTGAAAGGGATGTGTGTATTTGAAGTTCTTTCGTATGCCTCAGCAATGACTACATGACGATTTTACTATGTGGAAAGATTAAGTGCACGAAGCAACGAAAGTTAGCTCAAAACAGTGAAATGGATTTTGATTAGGACTACCTTCAACCCAGTGTGCTTCCAGAGGACATAGCACAATGTTTCCAATGTCTTTTGTCGTTAAGTGGCAGCAACCAAAAGGTATGGCAGATGACCATGTGCAGAGGTGTGTACATGCGAATGATCTGTTTTCCTGCTGCATTTCTTGGGGTTAATCTGTTGGGGGGAGGCTGAAGCCAATGGTGGGTGAAACACCTCTCTTTGTTTCTCTCTGTCTCTCCCACTCCTCCTTGCAACTCACATGAAATTGGCTTGCAGTTTGTCCACCCCTCCCAGGTGCCTGAGAAGTGGAGCCTGATGGGCACAGGAGGGAACAAATGGCAAAACAGAAAAAGGTCCCCCACCCCTGGATTCTGCCCCCTCTATCTGAGAACTCCAGACATCTTGAGAATGAGGTTCAGAGCTTGAAATGGTACCTCAAACCCTCACACCTAGCAGGAAGTAAGAGGGGAGGGCACTTCCAAGCAGTCAGTTTACCTAAGAGTTGCTTCGTGGACATCAAACAAAAGGGTGAGTCTATGTCAACAGTATTAACAGCAAACGTCACTACTCATGTATATAAAAATTAAACCAATTTTTCCCTTAAACCAAATTAAAATATTTGACAAACTACTGAATATCCATTACTGCCATTTTGTTTAAATTCATAATCATAGTCATGCCGCCCTGGGCTCCAGCTGGGAGAAAGGGCGGGATACAAATTTAATAAATAAATAAATAACCATGTTTATACTCTTTAATGTCCTAGAGGAAAGCCTCAGCCCCTTCCTGCTAGTTTCCACCACTTACAGGTTAACGCACAATATTCACCGTGAATATGGTGATAAAAATAAAACGAGTGATTTTTCTGTATTCTGGTCGGTTCCTTTTTTGTTTGCTTCTAAAAACTTGTCAGCAACTAAGAGGACACCTCAATGATGATAATAAAAATATGAAAATGTGCAGGAGTGAAGTGTTGTGCTGATTATGGTCTGGAAACAAAGTTATTTTGAAACAGAGTTCTCTTCTTCAAGGCAGTTCCTCAAAGCAGCCCTTGCACAAAAACCGTAGTCAGTCGATCAAAACCTGTTCAGGGTCCCACTTGTCTCTGAGGTGCCCTGGCTCTATCGCTGCAGGCGCTTGCAGGATGAAATGCTTTTCCATACCCCTTCCCTGCCAACAAATCCCTCCACATAGAATGGTGGCATGTCACAAAGAAGGGCTCGAGACTTCTAGCAATAAATTAATTTATAAAAGCTAAATCATTACCTGAAGATAATGTTCCTGAAAATATGTCCCCTCTTTATTTATTAATTTATTATTTATTTCTTACATTTATACCCCACTTTTCCTTCATAATAAAAGCCAAGGTGGCAGACATGTGGTTTCCAGGCAGTCACCCATCCAGGCACTGATGAGACCCAGACCTGCTCCGCTTCAGCAAGGTGGTGGCCTCATGTGCCTTCAGACCACAGCCTGGGACCATCTTTAAGCTAAGTCAATAATAATAATAATAATAATAATAATAATAATAATAATATTGCCCTGGTGTGCCCAATAAATTCAGTACACTGACATGTGCACAGATATGATGTCTGACTTAAGCTAATGAGTCCACTGTATTGGGACAATTCTCTTTACACTGAACAGTATAAGCATCTCACTCTGTTCTGGACTCATACAATTCCAGCTTGCTGAATCTGGATGTTTGATCCTATGTGGAAAACTGCTGCACAGAAAACAGCAGATCTATATGCAAAAACCTATAACTGTGCATACACAGGCTTAATCCAGAAATCAAGTCAAATCATAGTTTCATATAGAGCTACTTTTCTTATTTAAATTTCCCACCTCTCGCCATTAAGTTCACTGCCGTCTCTTCGTTCTGACTTGCAGCCTCCCCTCTGTCAGCCTCTCCTTCAGCACTGCCTCTCTATCTTTCCCACACACACACACACACACACATTTTATTTTTGCAGACTCTGAATGTGTCCTCCTACCGCATTTCCATGCTGGGCTGGAAGAGAGATGCCCCAAGTACTGAAGGAAAAACAGAATGGAACGTGAATGTGCTAAGTGGCAGGCCTGGAAGTGTGTGATTGGGGAGATCTGGATGGAAGTAAAGTATGGGAATGGGGATGGATTAATGAAAGGGTGGATGGAAAAAGAAAATGCTATATCAGAGAAAGAGAGAGAACACTTTCCTTCAAGAATGTCACTCTCTAAAGGCATAATTTTTGAAGAATCTATGACTTGTCAATTCAGACATCTTCATAAAACATAATTTGCACAAGCCACTTCAAACCATGGTTGCTGGTTTGCTCTTTGATTACAAATCATGGATTGTCAATGTGATATGCCAAACCATTGTTATGTTTCCTTTAATACTGGGTTCATGTGATGTTTGAATTGAAGTGGTACTTGAACGGAGTGTGTCAGTAAGCACGTGGATGAGGTGATGCAATAGATAAATGTCTGCTCGGGCTTTCAAAAGGCTTTTGACAAAGTCAAAGTCCCTCACCAAAGTCTTCCTTGTGGAATGGTGACTAACTGGTAAAAGAAGAAGAAGCAGAGAATAGGAATAAATGGATAGTTTGCTCATGACACCATTGGGTACTGAAGTCGTTCTATAGATGATTCTATATAAATCCCTACAAGAGGAAAGTGTGGAAATAATGGTAGAAAATGTTTGATAACACATTTTTCAAAATGAGTGACATTCAGTGACGGCTGGACCAAGAAAGACTAATGGTCAAATGAGATGTGATGAGGACAGACATGCTTCTGTCCATCAGTTTGCCCCGTTATTTTTTAAACATTATTTTATTGAATGAATATAGACATTACACATGCCATACAAACTCTGAACGATAATACAAATATTGGTAAGAATATTATATAATATAACACATCCTACTATATAAACCTTTCAATATTTCTATGATAATAAAAACCTTTAATATCACAGTCACATTTCATCATATTGTTAAAATACGTGATAAATATTGATCTATTTTTCTTAAATGTACAAATTATCTTTAAATACTAATAAATTTATTTAGCTCTAAAATACCCCCTCAATCTTAAATATTTAAATGTTTGCTCATAAAGAGTTGTAAATATTAATAAATTCATTTCCTTTATAGTAGTAAGCTATCTGAAATCTGTTATACCTAGTTTGCCCTATTAACGTATAAAGCAGAAGAATGAGTGTAATTTTTTTAAACAGAAAAGGGAGACTAGCCAAAGCTCCCATCACTTCAGGGCAGGCACTTTTCTTTCCACCCTCATGTGCAACTGGTGTCCAAGTTTTATGGTAGATGAATATCTTAGAATAAATAGCACAATTGCTGTGACTGTGCCATCTTACCTGTATTTTTATTCAGAAGTGTGGGGAGGGTGTTCTGGATGTCTTGGGAGGGATTCGGATGACTCTCCTCTCATAGGCCATTTCCTAGTGAGGTTTGGGCTAAAAGTTCTCCCCCTGTGGTGGTAGGAAACTCATTAAGATGGTCCCTCCTTGGAGACCTATGGAATCAGATGGATTCCTAAATGCCCTGGGGGATTTTCTGGCAGACAGAGCTGGCAATATGGTCAAGGTCTTAGTCCTGCTGTGGAATAGTGAGATGTAGCCACCTGTCAGGTATGCTTTAAGTTGGATTTCCTGTATTGAGCAGTGGGTTGGAGATGATGGCCTTATCGGCCCCTTCCAACTCTACTATTCTATGATTCTGTGTAGTGGGCCATTGATGTAACTTCTCCTGAGTGCCCTCTCCATAGCTGTGGAGTCCACGTTGCTCAGGGGAGCTGCAGGCAATGACACAGGCTGGATGATGGCTAGAGCACATATGGAGTAGAACTCACCATGAAGATGACTGAACCTGTGCTGGAGCATATAATAGTGCCTATTGTATGGCAGTGAAGGCAGCAAAGAAGGCTTACTTTACTGCCTCCATCGCATCCTCAAGTAGCCTTCTAGCAGAGCTCTTCTAAGTGGTACAAAGCTTATGAACATTTTCCCCAGTGAATGGGGTGCTGGAACCCTTGGAGCTCTGCTGTGACAGATTTGCTGGACACTTTGAGGATAAATTTCCTTGCCTCCTTGATGACTTGGATGCCATAGTTTTGACAGGTTTGGGTGAGGTGACCAATGCACTTTCCGGCCCAATTATGTGAGAACAATTTAAGCTTTTGGGGCCTGAGGTGGTGGATAAGCTGCTTGGAGCAATTCAGCCAATCACTTACCTTCTTGACCTTTACCCATCATGGCTAATTTGAACTAGCTGTGAGGGGGGTTGACCAAGTAAGTTCAGGGTGTGAAATGTGTCACTATGTGAGGGAGCAGTATCTGCTGCCCTTAGAGAGGTAGAAGTGGGGCTGCTCCTGAAAAAACAACACCATGGACGCAGAGGTGCCTTTGGGGGGAAGGTGCTTGAGAGAATGATGGCAGCCCAGCTCCAAGCACTCTTGGAGGACACTGGTTATCTGGACCCATTTCAGTCTGGGTGGCAATCTGGTATTGGAACTGAATCAGCCTTGGTTGCTGTGGTAGATGACATTAATGAGGAAGGACCAGGGGAGTGTGACCATATTACTCTTGCTCAATTTTGATGCCATTGATCATGGAATCTTGCTGCTCTAGCTTGGTAAGTTGGGAAATGGGAAGCACTGTGTTACAGTGGTTTCACTCATACGTACAGAGAGCCAGTGTGGTGTCGTGGTTACGGTGTTGAATTATGACCTGGGAGACCAGGGTTTGAATCCCCACACAGCCACGAAGTGCACTGGGTGACCTTGGGCCAGTCACTGCCTCTCAGCCTCATGAAAACCCTATTCAGAGGGTCGCCATAAGTCAGAATCAACTTGAAGGCAGTACATACATACACACACTCATACATACAAGGCCAGTTTCAGAGATTAGCATGACTGACTATATCTCCCCCCCCAGCATCTTCTCCCCCATGCTGCTTAACATCTACTGTATATGAAGCCATTGGGAGCAGTCATTAAGGGATTTGGAGTGCAGTGTCGTCCATCTGCTGATGATACCCAGCTCTGTTTCTCTGTTACATACGAGTCAGCTGTAGCTATGCAAGCTCTGGATCGGTATCTGGATGCAGTGGTGTACCGGATGAGGGCCAGTATACCAAAACTGAATCCTAGCAAGATGGAGTCCTTGTGGGTGGGTGGTTCCCAGTTTTAGGATTTGCCTGTTCTCAATATAGCTGTGCTTCATCTGAAGGCACAGGTACATAGCATGGGAGCAGGTACACAGGAGCAGGTGCTTCTGGCTCTTTTTTGGTCCCTAGAGGCCCATGTGCTACCGGCTTAGGCAGGTACGGCAGTTATGGATGTTCCTGGACAGGGATAAGATCTGCCACAGTGACATACGCATTGGTAACCTCAAAACTCAAGCAGTGAATTGTGCTCTGAGTGGGGTTGGTAGGTTGCTGAGTGGACCTCCTGTTTGCAGGCACAGAACACCATTATTGAAAGAAGTGCACCGGCTGCCAGTTTGCTACCAGGCCATGTTTAAGGTCATCCACTGAGGTCCTCCTGTACTACAGTCTGCAGAAAATCATCTTGTGGCAGCCAGAGGAGTGTCCTCTTTGCTGTGACACTCTTTGGAATAATCACCTCTTAGAAATAATGTGAGCATCAACAGTGGTGCATGCTGAGAACCTACCTATTCATTGAGGCCTTTGCTGCCTATTGATGCCAGCTATTGGTCACAGTTTTTTAAGATCAAATTTGTACTGACTGTTAATACTGCTAGACTTACTATATTGTTATTGCATTATGGATGGATTTTATTGTAAACAGCCATGAGATATTTTCAGAATAAGAGATATATAAATATTTCAAATAAATAATAAAGTCAAAATGTGCCATGGTTCAGAGCTTGGAACATTACTTTTAAAAAGTAGTAAATTACAGTTACATGGCCCAAAAAAAGTAGTAATTACCATTACAATTGCAATTGCTCTGAAAGTAACTGATTACTTTACTTTTACGCAAAAGTTATTGCTACAATTATATTTTAGTTACTTTTTTAAAAAAGAAATTGCCTACAAGGTGCTGGCCTTGGCTGCTGCACATCTAAGTAGCCTAAAACAACATTAAAAATAAGCACACACTACACAGAGGGTAGTAGAATAATTTCTTTTATCCATAAGATTAACAGAATGACATAACATAATGCTGGAAACATTACAATAAAAGTAATGAAGTTACTACTCGTTCTATTACCAGCAAAATGTAATGAAGTTACCCACATGTTACTCAAAAAAGTAATAAATTACAAGTAATTTGTTACTTGTAACTAGTTACTTCCAAGCTCTGACTTGATTGCTGTACAGAAGCAGAGAAATCATTCTTGGAGCCTGGGTGGGAATTCCTGAATGAAAAGTTACTAAGGGCACAACCACAAACTGTTCCAATCAGAAAGAAAAAAATGGGAAACATCTTTAAAAAAGCCAGTGTGGCTGCACAAAAAGCCTGTTGAGCTGAAAACCACGGGGGACGAGTAGCTCAGGCAGTGGTGACACACTGGCAGGTAACCTGCTCAGAATGAGCTGATGAGAGATGCCAAGAGAAAGGGCCTTTTTCAGATATATTGGAAGGAAGAGGAAAGACAGGGTACATCTGCTGCTCAGTAAGGACAGTGCTAAGGTGTGAAAAGGAGAATGCAGAACTGCTCAACTCCTATTTTGCCCGTGTTGCATAAGTTGTGTCACTGGTAAGGGGTCAAGTTTGCCATTCAAGTTCAATAAGGAGCTGGTGAGGAATTACCTTCCTTAAATATGTTACAATCTTCAGGGCAGATGAATTGAATCATAGGGCACTAACAGAACTTGCTAATGTACTCTCAAAACTTCTGTGTATATGAAGCCTATCAATGGCTACTGGTCATGACGACTACCTCCCATGTTGGAGGCAATATTCCTCTGGATACCCATTGTGGGGGAGCACAAGTAGGGAGAGTGATGTTGCACTCTGGTCCTTCTTGAGGCCTTCCCATGAGCATCTGTGAGAAGGGGATGCTGAACAAAATGGGCCTTTCGTCTGATGCAGCAGGGCTCTTCATAGGGTCTTGTGTTCCCTCCCCTTAACTATTAGACAGGTGCCATCTCTGTTATCTTTTTAGCACCCTCTAAAGACCTTCCTCTTTCAACAAACCTTTGTATGTAAAGATCTTGTTCCTGTCTATGTCTGTTTTGGAATTGCTTTTGAAGATTTTTTTTTTAAATTATGTTTATAAGATGTTTTGTTTTTAAGATAGTTTAAGATGTTTTTAGTGTTTTGCCTCTTGTTTGCTGCCCTGGGCTCCTTCTGGAAGGAAGGGTGGGATAGAAATGTATACTACTACTACTATTGTGTATGTATGTATGTATGCACTGCCTTCAAGTCGATTCCGACTTATGGCGACCCTCTGAATAGGGTTTTCATGAGGCAGTGACTGGCCCGAGGTCACCCAGTGAACTTCATGGGAAACATCTTTAAAAAAGCCAGTGTGGCTGCACAAAAAGCCTGTTGAGCTTTTTGTGGGGATTCGAACCCTGGTTTCCCAGGTCGTAGTCCAATACCTTAACCACTACGCCACACTGCCTCTCTACTACTACTACTACTACTACTACTACTACTACTAATAATAATAATAATAATAAACAGTAACAATAATAATTAGTAGATACTAGAGAGCATGTGAAATGCCACAAATCTGGAGACAGGCGTATAGTCCCAGTCTTCAAAAGGGACAGGGGGTGGAAAATTTGCCAAAATACAGACTGGTGAGTCTTGAGTTTGATGCTGGGGCAGATACTAGAACATACAGTAAAGGAGTTAGTTTGTAAGCATCTTGATAACAGTGCGGTGATTGGCAGAACCCAGCATGAATTTGACAAATCCAGCCAGATTAATTGTACTTTTTTTCTTTTCTTTTTTGGATCAGGCTTCTAGTTCAGCAGATTGTGGCTATGCTATGAATGCAATTTATCTTGACTTCAGCAAAGCATATGATATCTTGGGACTCATCCAGATGACTGCAAAATGTGTGTTCATTATTTTTTGGTCGTCCAAATGACGTCTCGCGCTGTTATGCATATTTGTGGGTTAAATCCGCTCCTTGCAATACCGGCAAAAATGCGATTTGCTGTTTAAAATCAGGAATCATCCGCTGTGCCTTCAGGAGTTAGGATGCAATACCGCGGACTTTACAGCTGATGGGCGGTTCTTGGGCGTTTCCCCTTCCCCCTTCTCCTCATTCCAGCCAATCACGTATCTGCACTTTTGCGCATGTGCAAGAATAAGCCCAGGAAAATTGAACCAATCATCACAATGGTGGGGTGTTGGGGAGGGGTCTGCAACTACTGTGCAGATGCATTTTATTTTTTGCCAGCCTGCAAACTGGGCGGCCGCTCTGGGTGAGATCTGCAATGCACAGCAAGCGAGAAAGGGGGGAGGGGTCGGTTTCAGCCTGCCTCCAGAAAGCTTTGTCAATTTCATTCTACTTGCTGGGGTTTTTGCTTCAAATCAGAAAAGCATACATTGGTTTAAGTGTAATATTCCAAATACAAACAAGAAACGGGCTGCTGGTCGGTTTCAAGCCTGCTCCAGAAAGCTTTGTCAATTTCATTCTCCCTGGGAAGGAAAGGGAGAAGGGGTGTGTGTGACACATTTCTTGCTTTTTTGGAGAAATAAGTGCAATTGCCAGCGTGTGTATCTCCTTAAATATCAATAAAGGCAGAAAAGCATACATTCATTTAAGCATAATATCACAAATACAAACAAGGCAGGCGTGAAACCGACCAGCAGCCTTTCCTTCCGAGGCAAGAACTCCTTTACAGCCATATTGTGCTTCGTTGCAAAGGGGGAGAGGAGCATATGTAATTTTTTTGCTGACCAATTGGTTGATAGAGGGAGGTTTTAGAGGCAGAGCTTGGAAAAAGCGAAAAGAATGTAGGGGTCTTACCGCTGCGTGTGCGGGTGCAAAAAAGCGTTTTTTTTTAATTGGGAAAGAGCGAACTAAAAGGCAAAGTGAGAATTATCAGATGACAAACCGAATATGGAAACCGTGGATTATCCCGCTCCGTTTGGATAAGCCCTCGGTTAGCAAACTAGCTAAATGTGAGATAGATGATAAGCCTATCAGATGAATTCACTGCTGGCTGTAAAACTATACTCAAAGAGTGCTTGTCAATGAATCCTCATCAAACTTGAGGGAGGTTTCAAATGGGATGTATGAGGGGCTCTGTCTTGGGCATGGTACTCTCCAAGATTTTTAACAGTGGCTTCGGTGAAGTGAATTCAGGGAATTCTTATTAAATGTGTGGATGGCACAAAGGTGGGAGGGACAGCTAACACCTCAGAAGATAGGAATAATTTTCAAAATGACCAAGATGCAATGGGAAAATGAGCTGTAACTAACAAAATGAAATTCAATACAAACAAATGCCAACACACACACACACACACACACACACACACACAAATGCACAGATACAGGATGGGGGTATACATGGTTTAGCAGTAGTACCTATGAAAAGGACCTCATAGCCTTGGATTCATCAGAGCAGAATGGGGTCATAGGCCACATTGAGACTGCAGAATTATCTTACCAGATCTAAAGTAAAAAAAAAAAAAGGGAAAGAACTCTGATGTGGGTTTTAAAAAAAAGCAGCTGTGTGTATGTAAAGGTGCCCCCCCCCAAAAAAATCCCAACATATTCATAATGAGAAACCTGTCTGGCAAAATCCCTTCATTATCAGTTCTTCTATTTTTCCCCTCTGACACAGTCTGTGCATGGCAGCTTATCTCACCCCTTTCTACCCCTTAATTCACACTTCTCTTTTGCTTAGCAAGTGTGCATAATGATTGGAGCGGAAACATTTATGTTCTCACCTTCTTCTCATGTCCTCTTGCACCTGAAAGGGAAGAAAAATTGCATGAAGAGAAGGAAACTATTTTTAAAACAATCCTGGAACAGTTTGTTTTTCTGTCCCTTAAGGTTTGTCACATAAATTTCAGAACATTAGGCCTAGCCTGGAGGTGACAGAAGTCATTCATTAAAATGGGAAGATTTGCTTGATTTCAAAACTCCTTAGAAGTCCATATACAGTCTAAACCCTTGAAGTCCGCATATGTCACACTATGATTACAGTCTCTCTCTCTCAATGCTAGGCCTGTGAGACAACCGATAATTCCATATGCACATTCTATTACCATATGTTTCCCCTGCCTGAATATACCTTTAAAACACATCGGAAGCAGTGGTTTTTAAATTGTTTTTAATTTGTTTTAATTGTGTTTTTGTTTAAATTGTTTTTTGTGTTTGAAATTTCTTTATTTGTTTATATTGTTTTTAATTGCTGTAAACTGCCCAGAGAGCTTCAGCTATGGGGTGGTATATAAATGTAATAAATAAATAAATCTGAAGCATATTTTGCTCCTCAAAGAATTCTGGGCACTGTAGTTTACCCCTCACAGAGTTACAATTCCAGCACCCCTTAGCAGACTACAGTGCTCAGAATTCCTTGAGGGAGAAATGTGGAGAGGCAGGTCTATACATGTACACACACATCCCTTTGCATTCCTTGGTTGGAGTTTTCCAAGGATGGAATCCAGCAACTTCTTCTTCCCCAAAATGAATTGGGCTCATCCTTCAAACGACTGCCCACTTGGGGCCTGATTTTCCACACACTTGTTTCCAAGGGGAAAAGCTTACCTTTGGGCCAGAGTGAGGCCGCAGGCGGCAGCACCTGCCTGGATGGGAGAGGAGCACCTTGGCCTCTTCTCCTTCCATTCTTAAATTAGCATCTCTGCCAGTGAAGTTAGAAGTTGTAGGCCAATCCCCAGTGATCCCAGGCAGAAGAGGAGGCTGTAGCCTCAAGGTACTAACCTATTGGCTTCTGGTTTCAGGAAGAGGAAGTGAGCTTCTTTAGTTGTTTTCTTAAAGAACCTGGCATTCAGATTAGAAATGTTACACAGTATTTTAAAAATCTGGAATCCCAGCAAGTAGTTACAGAAAATACAGAAACATTCCTAACTAGAGTTAATTTTGTTGCAGTGGCGTATTGAGGGCAAAGCGGTGGGATCAGTCCGCTCTGGGTGCAGGCAATAAGGGGGTGCATTGTCTGTAGAGAATTTAAAAACCTGATCATACCTCTAAATCTGAACTGTTTTTAAAAGCCTTCTTGATCGGTTTTATTTTTCAGTGGAGTACTTATACCTAGCTTTATATATTTGAAGTTTGATTTATACACATTGGCATCCATGAATCGAGATTCCAGGCCATAAACAATGTCCTTTGGTTGCTTATAGGAAAACCAAAATTATTTGGGACTTATTAGTCCATGTATTCATTCACTCTGGCAGGACAGATGTTTTTTCTCCAAATGGATATTTCAAGTGTATTGGATATATCAGCTGCATAGTCTCTTCAGATTTAAGAATTAAGGCAATTTTTTTGCAACTCTATCATGCTATTTACATCTGGAACAGTCCATCTAGTTTGTTCTGTATTGATAAGGGAATTTGACCTGGGAGAGTTAGGATTCTTGAACACTGAAGCAAAAATCAGAAAATCATTTGATTTTTCCTGCTTTTATCATTGATAATCCACACATCCACCTGTAATTGGATCAATAGTGTTTTAAGAGTGAAAGTTTGGACAGCAGGGACTTAATAGAGCAGCCTTTCCCAACTAGTGTGCCTCCAGTTGTTGTTGGGCCACAACTCCCATCAGCCTCAGCCAGCATTGCCAATGGTCAGGAAAGATGGGAATTGTGGTCCAACAACATCTGGAGGCACACTGGTTGGGAAAGGCTGCAATAGAGCCTGAAGGAACTGCTGAAAATCACTTGATAGTCAGTGGCAAAGGTACAGATACTGTCTTATAGTTAAAACTTGATCTAAGACAGCATTTTGCATAGATTTTTATTTGCATTATTGACATGCATGGGTGTTTTGTTTTTAATCTTCAGTTTATTCATCAGTTATCTTTATCTGTCCCTGTCTTCCTCTTATATCATACTTTTCTAGATCTGGGAATCAATGTGTATATGCCACTGACCCCATCAGCCAATTTTGAGAATACTGCTGGGCACGCTCAACAACATGGAAACCAAGGTATTGTGCATGCCCTGCTACACCCCTTACTGTGGACATCCATTTAGCCTTTCCCTGAAGACAGTGGGCTCTCAGGTGTTGTCTAATCTACCTGATCCTTTAACTCCAATCTTTGGGCATTTTCCCCAACTTACTCTACCATTAATTATCATGAATAGATTTTTATAAACACAAACTAAATCCAGTCCTTAACATAGTTCTTTGGAATGTCATTAGCCAGAGTAGTCCCAGTTATTGTAACCATGCCCTTAACAAAATTTAAAACATACAGTCAGGGGTAGCATCCTTAAAAACAAACCCACCTTCCAGTAAACAATAAAGAGAGACTTCTCCAGAGTAGGGTGGGAGAAATTCCCACCAGTGGCCACTCCAAGAAGCAATGAGGTTTTATCATATTTTTACATGTATTTATTCATTTAGTATAATATATCTTTGGCAGAGCCTCCACCTCCACCCCCAAGGTAGCTGGCAACACTAATCGTGCAATCCTTTGGTCCCTAGAAAGGCACCCTAGGCTATAGGTACATTGGATCTCCTCTGTGGGGAGAGAGAGAACCTCAGAGGGCGACATCTGATGGTAGATGCCCCTTCTTCACCACTGCAGCGCTTCCACTGCCAAGACCCTATCAGTGTCAGAGCTCTGACATCAGCAGGGCTGAAAAGGGATTTTCTTAAATTAAGAAAATGGGTATGCTGGAGGCCAAATAAGGAAGGCATAGGTCTGAAGGCTGTATAGCCTTCCCTGCCTCCCCACCCCGAGATGCCCCCCAATCTGTGTGTAGTCAGTGTGCAAGCCTCCTGTACTTCTTTTAAACCTTGAAGTAACTTTGGGGATGCCCAGTCCACAATACTTCTATCATAGACTGATATAAACTAACATTTTAGCCAAAAGGGAGACCTAAGATAAGGAAAAGAAGAGCCCATTGTTCCAGGGAAGGTGGAAAGCAGCATATCCAAACATCCTTACTTGATCTCAATCTGAGATTAATGCAATGGAAATTCATATTCTGGGTAATTGTCCACAGAGACAATTTGAAAAGAAAATTAGCTTTATGCTGGAGATGCATGGCACTTTGATTCACATGTTGTGGGCCTGCCCAAGAGTGTCTTTCTTCTGGAATGAAATGATCGTACCAAGGCTGGGATGAAGATAGCCTGAACCTAATATTCAAGCAATCCTTGGGGGAGTGGGGCGAGGAGAGGAAGAAGTGAATTTGGATCCTTAAACAGGGAAAGGGAGCTGTGCAATAAACTTTCCATCACCTGGAGGGAGAGAGGAGTGGGCTTACACTTAACAGTAATCACATGGGGACTCCTGAGTTTGAGGGCATTGATACACTTTATTCTGATTACACTGCGTGGAGCAGCAGTGGCAACAGCATAGCTCTATTTTTGATGACTTGGCTGCCATAATGTTAATCTGAAAAAGATCTGAGTGCAGCAGTGTCACTCTGGCCTGGGGAGGGGATCAGCCTGTTTAACGTCTGAGGCACTGGAGCCCAAGCACCTGTGCTGCACCATCCCAGAATACGGCTCTGGCCAATATCTAGCTCAAAAACCTTTTCCTGTTTCCACCAGGGCGTGGCCTCTGAAATCCTGCTCGTGATGCCGAATGTGTTGCCAGTAGGCAAGGAAAAGATTCAGAATTTCAGAAGGCAATGAATCACGCTTGTGGAAGAAGGTTAACTGTTTTATTGGAGATAACAGTGTAGCTTGAAATTGCAGGCAGGCAGTAAAACAATAAAACAGAGATAAAAGCAGTTAATGAGCCCTCCCCCACTCTGGTCTTACATTCTGTTCACCTTTAATTGATGGAAGCTCCAAAAGCAGCAACAGCAAGATCCCTGTGGTCAATTTCTTACACAGCACCCACTGGTCTGTACTGAAACTCCCTGATCAAGATCTAAGGGGCTTTATTTATACCCAAAAAGAGCCCCTGGACCTGGGGGCAACTTTGCACCAGTGATTTTAACTGGCTATACCTGTGAGATATTTATCTTTACTTAGATCTGACACCTCCATCTTTAGTTTGTCACTTCTGCTGGGCAGTGTCCTTGAGCTTTGCTGCAGCCTGGCCAGCAAACATGGCTTTGAATCTGCATTCCCAGCCCTTGGCAGTGTATGTGAAAATATCTTCCAGGATGAGCTCATTGGCATCCACTGTCTGTTTTGGTTAATTGAAGGCCTTTTCCCAGCTTTTTGTACTGTTACGTTCAACACAGGCAGAGGGGGAAAACCTTCAAATTGAGCTTACTGGCCTAAACAGAGCTTCCCAGACTCATGTACTATGCAAAGATCCTGAGAAAGCAATAAAGAAACCCACAAGAGCAGGAAGAGCAGGGGTGTGAGACAGGAATATGGGACAGGAGAATGGAACATTCCACACTAAATCTCCTTGGTTACATTGAGATGTTTTGCGGTTATTTTCCTATACATAACCTTGCAGAGCTCCCATCAGTCTGTTCAGATCATTCTGGTTAGATGAACCAATGGTCTAACTGCATAAGATAGTGCTGGGCCAAAGTTCTTACTCATGTCCTAAACTGATTTTGTTTGCCATTGATCAAAATATACTTGTTTTCAAAACATTTCCAGCTGCCAACTCAAAAAGTTTAGCTGTGTATTTAGAATTACTTTACCTTATAGTCTGCCTAGATTGTATAAGATAGAGTTCAATGATGTAGAAGTAATGTCTTCTACATCATGCCTTAGTGGCTAAATCAACCTATTTGCAGAATAAGAGGCTACCCTGGCGGTGGCACCAGTGGCTTCATGGTAGTAGCAGCAACAGCTTCCCACCCTTCCCCACTGCTCTAAAGCCCCATTTTGGAAGGAATCATGAGCAAAACAGTTTATTTTATCTGTTTGCTTGTTATTTCATTTCCCTTATGTATCACTTTCCATGAAACATCCCACGTTTTATTATTTGACAATTAAAACATACATAGATGTGCTAAGCCGTTGCCTGACCGCGATAATGGACTAGATGAGAGCTAATAAACTGAAACTCAATCCAGACAAGACCGAGACGCTGTTGGTGAATTCTTGGGGAAGAGATCTTTCTATCAAGTGGGGAGACTAAAGGGGGCCCTAATTGCCGTAGTGACGGGCAGAGGGAGGTATGGTGTTATGAGAGGGACATGCCAGGTAAGGGGAACGCAGCCCAGACATGTAGTGGCTGTGCCTTGTTCCGGTCCCTCTCATATCCGCAGGGTTGTCGGTTGTCCTCTCAGCCAACCCTCAGATCTCCAGCTGCTGCTTCTTAATGCCAGATAGGTACAAAATAAAACCTCCCTCATCCATGATTTGATTATGGATGAGGCAGCCAATCTGGCATGCATAACCGAGACGTGGGTGAGCGAGCAGGGTGGAGTTAGTCTCTCCCAGCTCTGCCCACCGGGGTATTTGGTTCAGCATCATGGGAGATCTGAGGGTCAGGGAGGTGGGGTTGCTGTGGTCTATAAGAGTTCCATCTCACTCACCAAGCACCATGTCCATGCAGTTACGGGTCTGGAGTGTTTGCACCTTGTGTTGGGCCAGAGGGACAGACTGGGAATTCTTTTGGTGTACCGCCCACCTTGCTGCCCAATGGCTTCCCTAACTTAGCTGACGGAAGTGGTCTCGGAGGTATTGTTGAGATCCCCCAGACTATTAGTACTGGGGGATGTCAACATCCATGCTGAGGCTTCTTTGTCTGGGGCGGCTCAGGACTTCATGGACGCCATGACAACCATGGGGCTGTCTCAACGTGTTAGTGGCCCAACACATACATCGGGGCATACTCTCGACCTTGTTTTTACTACTGGACATGGGGATAGTAATCTGGATGTGGGGAGTCTTACATCTCTCCCTTTGTCATGGTCAGATCACTGCTTGCTGAAGTTTAGACTTTCACTGGCCTTTTCCCTCTGCAAGGGTGGGGGACCTATTAAAATGGTCCGCCCCCGGAGACTAATGAATCCTGATGCTTTTCAAAGGGCTCTGGGGGATTTTCCGGCTGATAGGACTGGCGCTCCTGTCGAAGCCCTGGCTAATCTGTGGAATGCAGAGATGACCCGGGCAGTGGACACGATCGTTCCTGCGCGCCCTCTCCTTTGTAGAGCTCATACAGGTCCTTGGTATACTCCAGAGCTAAGAGCGATTAAGCAAGATAGGAGACGGCTTGAGCGGAGTTGGAGACGAACTCCCGACAAATGCAATTATGCGCTGGTTTGTGCTTCTACCAAGCGGTATGCAGGTGTGGTGAGGGCGGCGAAGAAACAACATTTCGCCGCCACTATTAAGTCATCTCTCTCCCGCCCGGCGGAGCTTTTTAGAGTTGTCCGAGGGCTACTCCACCCTGGCCCACAGGACATGGTAGATACATCGGTAGCCCGCTGTAATGAGTTTGCTAAGCACTTCCAGCATAAGATCTTATGCATTCGTCGGGACCTAGATTCCCATTTTATGACAGTCCTAATGAGGTGTCTGGAACACAGTCTAGTCATGTTTTGTTGGATGAGTTTCAGTCGGTTCAGTTTGAGGACGTGGACAAGGTGCTTGGACAGGTACGTGCAACCACTTCGGTACTTGATCCTTGCCCCTCTTGGCTTATAAAAACTAGCAGGGATGGAACAGTTGGCTGGGCCAAGGAAGTGATAAATGCCTCTTTACGAGAGGGAGTGGTCCCTGGCTGTCTGAAAGAAGCGGCGGTGAGACCACTCCTGAAAAAACCTTCCTTGGACCCAGAGGACTTTAACAACTATAGACCAGTGGCAAATGTTCCATTCTTGGGCAAGGTCTTGGAACGAGTGGTTGCTGACCAGCTCCAGGCGCTATTGGATGAAACCGATTATCTAGATCCATTTCAGTCGGGTTTCAGACCTGGTTTTGGCACTGAGACGGCCTTGGTCGCCCTGTGTGATGACCTATATCGGGAGAGAGACAGAGGGAGTGTAACTCTGTTGATTCTCCTTGATCTCTCAGCGGCTTTTGATACCATCGACCATGGTATCCTTCTGGAGAGACTTGCGGAGTTGGGTGTTGGAGGCACTGCTTGGCAGTGGTTCCGCTCCTACTTGGCGGGCCGTCTCCAGAAGATAATACTTGGGGAACATTGCTCGACCCCGTGGGTTCTCCAATATGGGGTCCCGCAGGGTTCGGTCTTGTCTCCCATGCTCTTTAATATCTATATGAAGCCGTTGGGTGCAGTCATCCGGAGTTTTGGAGTGCGTTGTCATCAGTACGCTGATGACACGCAGCTCTACTTCTCCTTTTCATCTTCTTCAGGTGAGGCGGTCGATGTGCTGAACCGTTGTCTGGACGCGACAATGGACTGGATGAGAACTAACAAACTGAGACTCAATCCGGATAAGACTGAGATGCTGCTGGTGGATGGTTTCTCTGGTCAGATGATGGATACATACCCTGTCCTGGACGGGGTTACACTCCCACTAAAGGATCAGGTTCGTAGTTTGGGAGTCGTTTTAGACTCTTCCCTATCACTCGAGGCCCATGTAGCCTCGGTGGCACGGAATGCGTTTTACCAACTTCGGTTGGTAGCCCAGCTACGTCCCTATCTGAGTAAGGAGGACCTTACATCAGTGGTTCATGCTCTGGTAACCTCACGTTTGGACTACTGCAACGCGCTCTACGTAGGGCTACCTCTGAAGACGGTTCGGAAGCTACAGCTAGTGCAAAATACGGCGGCCAGACTGCTAACAAGAACTAAACGGTCTGAGCATATAACACCTGTTCTGGCTCGCCTGCACTGGCTTCCAATATGCTACCGGGCCAGATTCAAAGTGTTGGTATTAGCCTATAAAGCATTATACGGCGCGGGACCACGATACCTGTAGGAACACCTCTCCCGTAATGAACCGGCTCGTACACTACGGTCTACTACGAAGGCCCTCCTCCGGGTCCCGACCCATAGGGAGGCCCGGAGGGTAGTAACAAGATCTAGGGCCTTCTCAGTGGTGGCCCCCGAATTGTGGAATAGTCTCCCTGAGGAGGTACGCCTGGCGCCGACACTATTATCTTTTCGGCGCCAGGTTAAAACCTTTCTCTTCTCTGAGGCATTTTAATCTAAGTTATTTATGTAAATGTTGTAATTGGTATTTTAGATGATGTACTTTTATATTTGTTATATTGATCTTGTAATTTTATTATTGTATATGTTTCTATGTTTGCCGCCCAGAGAGCTGTTTGCTAGTCGGGCGGGATATAAGCTGAATAAAATAAATAAATAAAATAATAATAATTTTTCTGCCCAGATGGTGGATGTCCGACCTGTTCTAGATGGGGTTACGCTCCCCTTGAAGGAACAGGTTCGTAGCTTGGGTGTCCTTTTTGACCCTTCCTTGTCACTTGAGGCTCAAGTGGCCTCGGTGGCACGGAACGCGTTTTGCCATCTTCGCTTAGTAGCCCAACTACGCCCCTATCTGGACAGTGACGATTTCGCCTCAGTTGTTCACGCTCTGGTAACTTCTAGACTGGATTACTGTAATGCGCTCTATGTAGGGCTGCCCTTGAAGACAGTTCGGAAACTACAGCTAGTGCAAAATGCGGCAGCCAGGCTGCTGACGAGGACCAATAGGTCCGCGAATATAACACCTGTCCTGGCCCGTTTGCACTGGCTACCTATTTGTTTCCGAGCCAGATTCAAGGTGCTGGTTTTGACCTATAAAGCCTTACACGGTGTGGGACCGCAGTACCTTGTGGAACGCCTCTCCTGCTATGAACCTACCCGTCCGCTTCGTTCAGTATCTAAGGCCCTCCTCCGGGTACCAACTCATCAAGATGCCCGGAGGATTACTACTAGATCTAGGGCCTTTTCTGTGGTGGCCCCCGAATTGTGGAACAGCTTACCAGAGGAGATACGCCTGGCGCCTACGGTATTTTCTTTTAGGCCAGGTTAAGACCTGGCTATACTCCCAGGCATTTTAATGTTTAATGTTAATGTTTAATTGTCCATCTTAATGTTTTAAGTTTTCTTGTTATTTGAAATGGATTTTATTGTAACATTGTATTTTAACTCTGTTTTGTACACCGCCCAGAGAGCTACTTCTATGGGCGGTTTAAAAATGAAATGAAATGAAATAAATAAATAAATAGAACCACTTTCAAATCCAATAGAGATATAGACTGGGATAAAACATCTCCACTGAAAAGACTTATTGAAAAAGGTGTTTATTTTATTCTCAGAAACCAAATTTCTCAGGGGGAAAAATTTGAAAAGGGGATCTCATAATTAGGGGACCAGAAGTCAGCGTAGAATGATTGGGGGAAGGGAAACAGTACAGTATAAGAAGTATTGGTCTGAATGGTGCACTAAGAGCATCTGGATGAAACCCTTCTTGTGGTGGTGGTGGCTGTGCGTGTGCACGGGGAGGGCAGTACTGTCATTTGGTGCAAGGGATTTCCCCCTTCGTATCCATTTCATATGCCCACAGAAACACTGTCCTGCTTCCTTCAGTTGGACTCTCTGAGAGCAGAAACAATCCCACAAAGAGAACACAGAGTAGGGCAGCTTTGTTATCAGGGGAATCATATCAGGCAAGGCACCTCCTAGGACAAGTGACACCCTTTAGAATAGAGGGAGATCTGAAGAGTCTCCAGAAGGCCGCAACCATCAAGAGGGCTCTTTCCATTTGGATTTGTAGAAAATAATTTTAATACAGTTATTAGACTCTATTTTGTTTTCACTTTTTAAGATTGTCTCTTACAAATGCATATACATGTGCTTTATTATATAAGTCAACTTGTTTTTTTACTAGATGACGGAACTGCAGTAAGACATGAACCAGCCTTTCGAAGAATTCTCATGGAAGACAGTATCATCTAATATCAAGAAGATCTGTGAAATCCCAGGATGGATCTTGCTCTGTGTGTGCACACATGTGTGTTCTTGCCCTCTCTGTTTCACACACAGCTATGCACATGTACACATGCACACACACACACATAGAGCCGTCTCTTATTGGTCATGCATTAAATTGACTAGAAGCGTAAAGTCATCTCTGAAAGAACATAGTTAACAGATGTATGTATGTGTAATCTGAAACATGTAACATAAGCAAGGTACTTTCAAATCTTTTGCTTTTATTTATACATTAAAGTGTGAATATTTTCTGTTAAGAAGGTTCAGGTTCATTTATAGCTTCACAGCCCAACTAAGACGTACAAAAATTTATCAAGGCCCTGTTAGGAATGAGGGAGAAATGTGATTCAGTTCAAAGCTGAGTCTATCTAATCCGTACTTTCCAAAACAATATGAGAGCTGAAATACAGCCATCCTTCCGAATTTGCACTTCTCCAGATTTTGCAATGCAGTTCCCCAACCAACCTGTACAAAAAATGCATATATTGGAGGAAAGTGTGCATAAAAATGGCTATATTAGTGAAAACAACATACGAAAATGCATCAGGGGAAATTGCTTGCAAATATGTGAACATTAATCAAAATGACATACAAAAATGTGTTTATAGAAATATGCACTTAAATGCTAAAGAATTTTCATGAGGATTTTTTAAAAAATTGCAAATTGCTTCAGAAACACCGGGAACTGAATTTAAGCTTATAAAAATGAGAAACTGGGAGAACCTAAATTGACAGGTCTTTCCATCCCTAGTCCCTGTACTCTTTTGCACATTACTCTATAGGGCAGAAGGGATGCAGAGGGGACTCTCTGATTTTTGCCACATGTGGTCATTCTCTCTAATAGTGAACTGGGTGGCCCCATGCTTGTTGATGGGGACACAGGGCTTGGGCACCCGGCCCAGCAGATTTCTCCACTCTGAGCCAGTATGAAGAGTATGGAAGTCATGCCCCTTCCATGATGAGTTTCTGCCAGGCCTTGAAGACCTGGCTCTTCAAGCAGGCTTTTGGGGTTGGCTAGATTTTATCTTCATTGTTTTTAGATTTTTAATGTCTAGGTATTGTATGCCTATTTTGTACGTCGCCCAGAGTGGCTGGACAGCCAGCCAGATGGGCGACTAATAAATTCAATTAATAATAATAATAATAAGAAGAAGAAGAAGAAGAAGAAGAAGAAGAAGTCACCCTCACTGGTGTGCAGGGCCTGAGATAGGGATGCCTGTAGACATCACCAGGCTCGGGTCCAGAAATTGACCACAGGAGCCTTATTAAAGTCCATCTCAACAGAGAGGCAGATGTAAAAAGTGTCCCAGAGTCTCCTTGGACTTGGATAAAATTCGTGTTGGAGGAGAATGTCTGGCTCCCACCTGCACACCCTACCCATTGACACACACACCAGTAAAAAACCCATCCCCTTCCTGTAACTTCCAAGTGGACAGCAGCAGGAACATGCAGAGCATTTTAAAGTGACAGGGTGTCCCCCCCCCCCGCTCTGGCATCTTTCCCCCCTTTGCAATGCTGCTAGGAATGTTGCCACGTCATGATGTCACATTATTCCCAATGGGGCATGTAAGAGGACTCACAGACAGTACGGGCTGCTCATTGCAGCTCAGCTGCCACTTGAACTGGCAGCAGGCCTTGTTATATAAGAGAGAGATTTTGCCCTCCACAGCCGCATCTTAAGGGCAAACCACCAAACAATACTAGGCTTTTCTCTCTCCCCAAAAGTAAGACAAGCTTTTGCTTTCTTATTTCACACACCCCTGAACCCTAACCCTGAAAGTACTGAAAAAGAGTGAATAGATCAGCCCAGCTCTAGCTTATCCTGCTGCTGCCCTAACAGGAAGGGAAGGGAAAAGAAGGGGAAGATCCATGTGCAGGAGGGGAGAAGACCTGGAAGGGGTAGCAAGAGATGGCAGGGATGAGGGTGGACATTTTTTTCCAAGTACTCTATTTTGACTCAGGAAAATGAATTCTCCCAGTTTTGGGAAGGAAGAGTTTGGATCACTTCTGTGTTAAGATGGAGAATACTTGGGGAAGCCATTCATCTTTACACAGGGATACAGGCCAACCTTTTTCTTTCAGGTCCCACTTGTCTTCTTGGCTACTCTTCTCCCGCAGGAAATGCTTTTTTGAGTCAAGGCCCCATTAAAAGACTGGTGGTTTTTTTTGGGGGGGGGTATATTTTGCGACATGTCACCAAAACAATAATATTGCATTTGGAGTCGATTCGTGGTTGATTTATATTGCACTGTCCACACATCGTCCCCCTTTATTAGTTTATATGCAATTCCTTCCCCATGTTACCACATTACTGCCACCTGGAGGAACAGCACAACAAAAGTGAGACAAAAAAAAAACACGCCAGAACATTTGTGTTATAAAAAGTTACAGCATTTCCGCGGAAAGTTATGGGACATGCACCAATTGGAAACAATGCAGTATGTCCACCCAAAACGTTTCCAGACACAAACATGCCACAACAAGCACAAATTATCATGAACACACAATAAAAATGATATCTGGAGGGGTCCTCAACTGGGGAAGAATAAGTATGTTCCCTTTTTTCGTGAGACAACCTGAGGAAGGAGCAGAAATGCAAGTTACTTTGTTCTGTTTATAAACGAGCCCAAAGACTGGGTATGTATGAATATATAACTTTGGATTTGTATTGTTTACAGAGGTCCAATTTTGGAGCTTTTTGAATAAGGTTAGCAAGAAATGACCAGATTTCAGGCATTTCCACTACAACACATAGTCCTTATTGTGTCTCACGTTAGTGATACACAGGACTGAATACTCAGTCATACAAAAAAATGGTCTTAATTGCCTGCATAAGCCTGGCAGGACAGAAAGGTTTTCAGCAGGTGCTTAAACGTTAAAACAGAAAGCGCTGCTGAAACTCTGTTGGCAGAGCATTCTAGAGAACTGGGCCGAGGACACTGAAGGCTCGATTTTGTGTCTATGTTAAATGAGCCTCACCAACTCGGGGGATGACCAAAGCCACTCCTGCGGAAGATCTCAGTGATCGAGCTGGGATGTAAGGGTTCAGTCGGTCCCTAAGACACCCTGGACCTAAGTTGTTCAGGGCTTTGTAAATTAATACAAGGATCTTGAACATGACTCAGTAATGGATGGGCAGCCAATGCAGATGTTTTAAAAGTGGTGTCACATGTTGTCAGCCATGCGCTCCTATCAGTAATCTGACCACTGCATTTTGCACCAGCTGGAGCTTCCAAATCAGGGCCAAGGGCAGCCCCACATAGAGAGCATTGCAGTAATCCAGCCTCAAGGTTACCAATGCATGGACTTCAGAGCTCAGGCTATTCCTGTCCAGGAATGACCATAGCTGATGAACCAGACCAAGCTGGTAAAAGGCACTCCTAGCCACAGAGGATACTTGGGCCTCTAGTGACAAAGCTGAATCCAGGAGTACCCCTAAGCTACTGACCTGGTCCTTCAGAGGGAGCACGACCCCATCCAGAACCGGTAACCTTCCAATCTCCTGGACATGGGAACCACCTACCCAAGCAGCCTCCGTCGTCCCAGAATTCAAGCACAGTTTATTGGCCCTCATCCAGTCCACTACAGCATTCAGACACTGATCCAGAGCATGTCACAGCCTCTCCTGACTCAGATGTTATGGGGAAATAGTCATAGATTCACCACCTCAAGGAGAACTTGGCTGGGACACACCTTTCCCAGATTCTCAGCTTTTCTTTTTATTTTTTTACAAGTGTGTTCTGGCCCTCGCCCCAGGGAAAAGAGAAGAAGAAAACACGAAGGCTGCCTTCTGCACAGTAAAATACAACCCTTATTCCTTCCTTCTATGCTGCCAGCATTCAGGCCCTTCAGAGCAAAGCAACTGGGGTAACTGAAAAGGAGAGGAACGATATCATATGGAGTCATAGAAGTGAAGGGAGCCATCTAGTCCAACCTCCTGCTCGATCCAGGTAATCCACAGCTGGAGTATCCCCAAACAGATGTCTGTCCAGCAGGATTTGTGCCATGCCGCTTTGAAGCAGATGCCAGAGGCAGATGTGGCTGATTATGCTTCAACTGACATGCCCCATGTTTGAGCTTATCCGAAGAGCTGTGAAACTGCTGTTTAGTCGGGGATGACCGTTAGTAGCTGGGAGGGAGACAGAAATGGGGCAAAAACTCTGTTTTCAGGCATCATGTCTGCAAATAGCAAATAATGCTGCCACACAAAGCCAAATGAGGAGAGGGATTAGTGAGAGGCCAGAGCCAAAGCAGGTGTCTGGGGTGCACGCAAAAGGGGGAAATGATCTGGTCCAATGGCAATATTGTGGCCATCTGCAGGGAACTTTGGGAAAGTGGGAGTCGCTTGGAAGTGGAAATTAATGAAGATATTAGAGATAAAGTTATCAATGGCTTGGATAATTTTCTGGACTGGAATGACGTGATGGAGCTTGATATAGAGAAAATCTATGGAATTAACTGCAGCCATGTGACAATGGAAAAACCCTGAAGAGATGAGCCAGTGCATTTTGTAAAAAAGAAGAACAGAGATATGACTTTACAACAATATTTCAGCAACTTATTTAGAATCGATGGCAAGAAAATATTTGGGATAGAGGAAATTCCCATCAGACTCTTATTATATGACTATGGCTATGACAGCAAGATTATTATGGAATACTGATAATGGAAGATTGGACACTGAAATTACTGGACTTAACAGGACTATTGAAGATGGAAGATGGAATTAATATGGATAATGGAATAATGGCTATTGAAATTATTGGACTTAACAGATTTGATGAGATGGATTAATCAATATGTTTATTTGGACTATGGTTATGACAATAAGATTATTATTATTATTAACGAGATGGATTAATCGACATGTTTATTTGGAGAAAAATTGATAGATATATTTCTTAAAGAATTGAAACCTCTCTTTGACTTTTTGTGGAAAGAATAAAGTAATGTCTATGAGATTTGATGATTAATTAAGATAACTACTGGAGGAAAGTGATTTTATAATATAATTTAAGAGACAGGATTGTTATATATTGTAGACCTATAACTGATCTGCGACAAATGGGAAGTCAACATTTTATTTTTTTGTTTAATCATTTTTGTTTTGTTTTGTTTTTTGTCTTTGAATGTTTTATGATTTTGTTTTGTTTGTTTTATGAAAATTTGAATAAAAATTATTGTAAAAAAAAAAAAGGAAGTGGAAGTGGGAATAGCAAGCTTCTTGGGTTGGGTGATAATTTCTAGCCTCCAGTTCCATTCGAGTTTCTTAGTCTTTCCATCAGCATGTAATCAGACTTCAGAACTATCAAAAGCTGTCCTGCTAGATGGAAAATTATGGAGGTTTAAAATGTGACTGTCTTTTAATAAAGGGATCAGTTATGCGCTGTTGGATAAGGAGTTTCTGATAGAAATTTGTTTATTTATAACCTTTTTTACTCAAGGTGTTAATTTAGGGATTCCACCAATGCTTGGGACAGGATGTCTCTATCACACGTGATGGAACTGCACAGCCATGCAGGCACTCTGGAACCAAGTGTTCAATGCAATAAGCAAAATGATCCATCAGCCATCAAACACTTCTCCACAATGAATTCTGTAAAACACCTTGATTAAGATGTTTATTTATTTATTTATTTATCATTTAATTTATATCCTGCCCTTCCTCCCAGCAGGAGCCCAGGGCGGCAAATATTAAAGAAGTGACACAAAAAGAGCTTACAACTTGGTTAATATTTCCTGCTAGACAAGAGGCAACATTCCAGTATGGAAGAAAAATATGTTTTTGATATAGAGCACTGGTAGCCGAGAGTCTGAAGCTTAGTTAGCTCTCTTGAGAAAACTGATGCAACAGATTCATGCAGAAAGTCAACAGAAAGTCTCATCCCAATGGTTTCATTTCATTTCATTTCTTACATCATTCCATAGTAATCTAACTGCTGTGGAATACTTGTATTCCACCTCATCCACCCCCCAGTTAATACCATTAAGATACCTGATGACGCTATAGTCTAAGACGAAAAGGAAGTCAATCAACAGAGAGTGATCAATTGTACGACAGGCAGCAGGAAGGCCAAGGAAGATGAGCAATGAGTAGCAAGACCTTCTGGAAGTCTCCTATTCCTTATGGTTCCCATGGAAAAACACATAATACACGCATAACGGTGTGCTCTTTCAAGTATATATGTTGATCTAGCAATGGCCTGTAGCAAGCAGGTTGGATCCAATCTAACAGTGTGCACAGGACAGATGAGCTGAATTTGCATAGACTTTTATTTAAAAAAAGTGATTCAGGCTCCACATAAGTGTAAATAAAATAACTGATTTATTAACAAGGTACAGCTCCTGACCCTGACACAAGCCTACAGCACAGTTTCCTCTAGCTGAAGGGAACAGAGAGAGGGAAGCATCTGCCAGCTGAGCAGCTATCCTGTGTGGGACAGATTCAGCTAATTCCCTGTGTCTCAATACACCACAAAGAGGAAGGGAGGGACTGAAAGCTGATCACATCACATGTGCTCAGCAAGGAACCCATGCCACAATGCCAGACCATGTGAATAGCATTATCATAAGGAGAATCCCTGCCAGAACACCAGTGCACAGGTATGCATTATTAACTGATTCTCCTTTTGGGAACCATGAGGTTGGCTGAAAAGATGCTAATTAAAAAGGGCATTGTTCAGCTATCTATGGTACGTAGCACAAAGGCTCTCTGAATGTGTAGCAGAAAGTGGTGGGAAGTATGTAATCTGGGAGATTTCATTACATGCCTTCTAGGTATTCCAGCCAATACAGTATATGGGATTGAAAGAAACAGGCTGCTTGTGCACAGCCTGCATGACACCACAACTCCCCCCCGAGAAGCTAATACCGACATTCTCCTATATGAGAAAGCAAAGAATATTCAGTAGGACTTTCAGACATTGATGACCATAATCAATATTCCACTATAATGCTGGTGGATACATTTCTGAGGGAGCCACACAATACCTCATTATCCTATTTATTTGCTGCTCACTCCATCTGAAAAAATCACACAAAACTGTAGCTCTTTGAATATCCTCCAGCTACCAGCCCACTCCCCACCCATGTTTGGCAGAATGAAAAGCCTGCATTCTATGCAATTCAGTTCGATAACTTCTAGCACCTGACATTTGGTCAAAGAGCATCAATCCTAGCAAACATGTCAGATATCCCAATCTCTCCCAATCTCTCATCAGCTGAAGGCAGCGGAGCTAGTGTCTATTTAGGCTAAGGATGGGTAAGAAATTCAATTCAGTTTGCAATTCATGACAAATCTATCAAATTCACACTTTCCGAAACAATATGAAAACCGAAATGCAGCCATCCTTTGAAATTTGCACTTATCCAGATTTTGCAATGCAGCTCGCCAACCAATGAAAATTAAAGAGTAGTAAGATAAATCAACCCAACTCTTACATATGGTTTCAGGGATTTCACCTATGTGTTGGTGTAACTGGCCAAATGGGCATGTACTACCACCACCTTTGGTGAAAGCATACATATTAGGAAGGGGAACACCAGGAAATCTCTAATATAATTTGGAAGCCAGTAGACTAAACCACACAATTATCTTTATTATTTATTTATTACGTTTATACCCTGCATTTCTTTTCATGATTGAAACCCAAGGCGGCTTACATATGGTTTCCAGGCAGTCTCCCATCCAGGCACTGACCAGACCTGACCCTGCTTAGCTTCAGCAGGGAGCTGGCCTTATGTGCCTTCAGACCATAGCCTGGGACATATTATCTACATCTGAGGTGTAATCTAAAACCTTAAAACAAAAGAATTGTTAAATTTCTTATTGGTGGCAGTGAGGCTGTCTATTGCCCAGAAATGGAAGTCATTACAGGACCCAAATATTGAATGGTGGTTTAAAAATTGATGGAATCTTGCTATTGCAGACAAAATTACCCATGAGACCAGAATATTAAGCAGCAAAGCCAGGAAAATTCCGTGCTATGTGATGGAAATGTATTACTTATACTAATAACACAGAGTTGAAAAATGCATTGTCAGTGGTATCATCGCATATTTGGTCTTCCTGATATATATGCATGGGTGGTGGACAGATTAAGATGGTCCACTCCCAGAGACTAATGGAATCCACTGGATTCCTGAATGCCCTGGGGGAGTTCCCAGTAGATAGAGCAGGTGACCCTGTTGAAGCCCTTGTCAGGCTGTGGAACAGCGAGGCATGTAGGGCTCTTGCCACAGTTGCCCCCGAGTGCCCTCTTCAGCATTGTAGAGCCCAGTTTGCACTTTGGTACACCAGTGAGTTAAGGGCAATGAAACAGGCTGAACGACGGCTAGGGTGCAAGTGAAGAAAGACATGCTGTGAGGCTAATCAGGCATGTGTAAGACATCATAACAGTGCCTACTGTGTGGCAGTGAGGGCAGCAAAGAAGGCCCACTTCTCTGCCACCATCACATCCTCATCCAGTGGAGCTTTTCTGTATTGTCAGGGGTCTGTTGACATTAACTCCAGGAAATTGAGTTTTACACCCTTCAGAAGCCCACTGTGAATTGTTTGCAAGGCACTTTGAGGGTAAAGTTGCTCACCTCCATAGAAATCTTGATGCTCCATCCACATCTAGTGTAGTCCCCAGTGAGGTGTCCAGTGCAACGTCTGCTGCAACTTCTTGAGAATGGTTTTAGTTGATGTGGCTTGATGACGTGGACAAGGTACTTGTGACGATGCAGCCAGCAATGTATCCTCTCGACCCTTGCCCTTCTTGGCTTATTAAAGCTTGCCAAGGGGGTTGACTGAGTGGATCCAGGGTGTAATCAATGCATCATTGCGGGAGGAAGTGGTTCCAGCTGCCCTGAAAAAGGGCTGCTCCTGAGAAAGCCCACCCTGGACCTATTGGTTTGCGACAACTACCACTCACTCACAAATACCCCTTCTTGGGGAAGGTGATTGAGAGGGCTGTGGTGCAACAATTGCAAATACTCTTGGATGAAACAGATTATCTTGACCCATTCCAGTCTGGGTTCAGGCCTGATTATGGGACTGAATCGGCCTTGGTTGCCCTGATGGATGACCTTTATCAGGAAAAGGACGTGGGGAGTGCGACACTGTTATTCTTACTTGATCTCTCAGCGGCTTTTGATACCATTGACCATGGTATCTTTCTGGGCCGACTTGGTGAGATGGGTATTGGAGGCACTATTTTACAGTGGTTCCAATCCTATCTCCAGGGTCGTTTTCAGAGAATAGCAATGGGTGATGGTCTTTCAGCCACCTGGCAGTTGTGCTGTGGGGTGCTGCAGTGTACCATCTTGTCCCCCATGCTGTTTAACATCTATATGAAGCCCTTGGGAGCGGTCATCAGGAGATTTGGGGCGAGGTGTCAGCAGTACACTGATGATTCCCAGCTCTATTTCTGAATTTGGAGAGGCCATGCAAGCCCTGGACCGCTGCCTGGGCTGGATGAGGGCCAATAAACTGAGTCTGAATCCTAGCAAGAAGAAGACACTGTGGGTTGGTGGTTTCTGAGTTCAGATAATTGGTCAGTTGCCTTCTTTGGATGGGGTTGTACTCCCTCAGAAATAACAGGTTTGTAGACTAGGGGTGCTCCTGGATCCAACTTTGTCACTAGAGGCCCAGGTGACCTCTGTGGCTAGCAGTGCCTTTTACCAGCTTCAGTTGGTAAGACAGCTGCAGCCTTTTCTGGGCTGGGATAGCCTGACCACTGTTGTCCATTCACTGGTAACCTCCAGGTTGGATTATTGTAACACACTCTGTGTGGGGCTGCCCTGGAGGTTGGTCGGAAGCTGTAGCTGGTGCAGAATGACCCAGTCTGCTCCCTGCCAACATGTCACCCTACTGCTGAAAGAATTGCACTGGCTACCTATTAGCTACCTGGCTAAGTTCAAGGTTCTACTTTTGGTGTGCAAAGCCCTATACAGCTTGGGACCAGGATACCTGAAAGACCATCTTATCCCTTATAAACCCAGTAGATCACTGCATTCTGCAGGTGAGGGCCTCCTGCAGATACCATCTTATCAGGCAGTCCGTTCTGCACAACATAGGAAATGAACCTTTAGTGTAGTGGCACCCACCCTTTGGAATTCCCTACCTTTAAATATTAGACAAGTGCCATCTCTGTTATCTTTTTAGTGCCTACTTCCTCTTCCTCTTTCAACAAACCTTTTATGTAGAGACCTTACCCCAGTCTGCATCTGTGTTGGAATAGCTTTTTAATATGTTTTTAAACTTTTTTTTAAAAAAAAGATGTTTTTAAAGCTTTAAAAAAAATTTTAAAAAAAGATGTTTTGTTTTTATATATTTTATGATGTTTTAAATTGTTTTTAGTGCTTTTGTTTGCCGCCCTGGGCTCCTACTGGGAGAAATAGATAGATAGATAGATAGATAGATAGATAGATAGATAGATAGATAGATAGATAGATAGATAGATAGATAGATAGATAGATAGATAGATAGATAGATAGATAGATAGATAGATAGATAAAATGTATGTTGGATGGAGAGAGTTGTGGTCGTCTGTTTATATCTTACAGTACAATCTTCTGGCACCTGGACTGCCAATAGACTATATTTTGGTTTAATTCAAGTACTCACCTTGACTTCAGCAACTTGAGCCAATAATCTCTCTCTCTCTCTCTCTCTCTCTCGTGTGTGTGTGTGTGTGTGTGTGTGTGTGTGAGAGAGAGAGAGAGAGAGAGAGAGAGTTGTTATTTTTCTGTTTGTATGTTGCATACCTCATTAAAAAAAACTCTTTAAAATGGGACATCCATCTTCCACAAGGTCCTGCAGTCTAGACAGCCCACTAAGCACCCATTCACTGTACTGAGTGTATTTATCAGGGTGGTTAAAACATGGGGGATTCTTCTGTGAACAGGTGGTCAATCCTTGACAGAGTGAGATGAGTGAGGAGCAAGAATGGCACTCCTCTGGCAGCTGGAATCTGCCTACCCATCTCTATTGCTACCCACAGACTACCAGTGTCAGTGCATAACTCCTGAAGGAGCAATCACAGCTCAGCTGACTCAGATGTTTTAAACTAAGGAATCCCAGTCCTTCTAATTTCATTTGCTCCTCTGATAGAGAATAGCTTTATTAGCCATCTGTCTTTTCCCCCATTTGGCAAAATGTCCTACTCTCCATCGTCAGCCTCTGAAGCCATCCTTCAAGATAAGGACCAGAAGAGCCTGGAACAAAAATAAAAATTTGAGCAGAATCAATATTTTGATTGCAGTGATCCTTCCTAGCCAGAAAATTATTAACTATTCTTTTGCTTGCAAGTGCCAGCTCACCACTGCCAAAAGCAGAGCAAAGTTCCTCCTCATGAGCTATCTCAAATCTGCAATCCTGTGGTAATGAGAACTTCTGGACTGGTGGCAAAGCCCTGTCCACTCCTGGAACCTTTCCTGTTCTTCTCTAATACTGTTAAGACACATCATGTCTGATTTTGCAATTTAATTTCGCGCTGGGGCCACCACCAAATGGAAATCTAAGAGCTCTCACTTCAGTTCTGAGATCACTGAGAATCAGCAAGGTGTCATCTGTGAACTCCACACTTTGACGGGTTCACTCATATAGCTGACACCAGACTTTATAGAAATGATAGCATCCTAGCAACAAACAGTCATGACAGGAGGTGTCTCTGCCTTGAGCCCTTTCCCAGAGGAAAGGCTCTAAAATCAAGGCCTTCTGTATGAACCATTTTCATTCATCATAAGTGAGCAATTTGATGTTTCCTCATTTTGATGCATTTCCTATGAATAAAAGTAATCTGAAATGGATGGCTATGATGACAGACTGAAAGAACTGGCCAGGTTTAGCCTTGAGAAGACTGAGGGGAGATATGATAGCACTTTTCAAATGCTTGAAAGATTGCCACACAGAGGAGGGCTGGGATTTCTTCTCGATTGTCCCAGAGTGCAGGACATGGAATAATGGGCTCAAGTTACCGGAAGCCAGAGTTTGACTGAACATCAGGAAAAACTTCCTAAGTCTTATAGCGGTATGACAGTGGAACCAATTACCTAGGAAGGTGGTGGACTCTCCAACACTGGAGGCATTCAACAGGCAGCTGGACAGCCACCTGTCGAGTATGCCTTAAGCTGGATTCCTGCACTGACTCGATGGCCTTATAGGCCCCTTCCAACTCTACTATTCTATGATTCTGTGGTTAATGGACCCTGGCAGGGCTGAGAAGGACCCCTGGCCTTGAGACCACAGACAGCCGCTACCTGTCTCGTCAGTGTTGACAATACAGAGCGAGATGGAAGAATGGTCTTACTCAGTGGAAGGCAGATTTCCATGTTCCTCCTGTATATGAGTAGGCTCTCTCACATGATCTGTATTCCAGCACTGGATGCCTTCCTTCGACAGTAGGGTTGCCAGGTTCAGGGCCTGAGACTGATTCTGTATCTTTAGGAGGAGAGAAGGTCAGCCAAGTGCAGGTGTTCTTGCAACACTGTAATGGGAAAAACCACAAGGTGGAATTCTCCCTTCCCCCTGCACAACTTTTAAAGATACAGAAGATCTCTTGGAGGCCGGGCCTGGCAACCTTGTGGTTTTTCCCATTACAGAGTTGCAAGAACACCTGCACTTGGCTGACCGTCTCTTCTCCTAAAGATACAGGGTCAGTCTCAGGCCCTGAACCCGGCAACCCTATTCGACAGTGATGTCTGTGCAGATCACTGCCCCACAAGATGTCATCAAGCAGATTACCAGAAGAGAAATGGCCTGAAATTATCTTTGCCTTTGTGCATGTGTGAGTGGCAATGCAAACACAAAAAGGTTAGCAAACTACCACTGCAACCCTATCCACACTTAAAGGCAAAGGTGTCCCTGCACTTGTAGTGCGAGTCGTTTCCGACTCTTAGGGTGACGTCTTGCAACGTTTACTAGGCTGACCGTATATATGGGGTGGTTTTGCCAGTTCTGTCCCTGGCCTTTCTTTACCCCCCAGCGTATGCCGGGTACTCATTTTACCAACCACGGATGGATGGAAGGCTGAGTGGACCTCGACCCCTTTTACCGGAGATTCGACGTCCTCCTTCCGTTGGAATCGAACTCCGGCCGTAAGCAGAGATTTCGGCTGCGTTACCGCCGCTTACCATACCTGGCAGTAAATAATTTTGAACATTGTGAGACTTACCTTTGAGTAAATGCATAGGGTGGTGCACATGTGAATCCATCCAGAGTGGGATTGATGCTCCTTGAAAGCTAAAGGGAGTGTTACTGAGAAAGAGCAGAATTAGATAACGGCAATTAAAGGAAAAATTCTCTTAGCTTCTCCTTTCCCACTAATGACGCTGGGGATTTTCTACCAGTGTCACAAGGACTCTTGCAGGCATAGCTTTCTCTTAGTAACCTCATGAACAGTTGTGCAGGGATTTTACATAACACAGCACTGAATTCATTTCCCATTCATGCAATGTTCATCTTTTCAATGAAAAGCCAATGAAATATTAAGATCACTCTAACTATTTGAACAGGGGAAATAATAATTATTTGAGGAAACCATTCTTAATTTCTAAAGTGTTCTTATTTTAGTGAAGGCTCATTTATAATGTTCAATTAATGATGTTTGCTTATTGCTGCAAAAATTACATTTCAGTGTTTTTGTTTTTTATTATAACAAACAAAATTGTCACACTGTGACTATCAAATAGTAACACTTGAAACAAAGAAAGCATGCTCTCTCCAGAATGGAGACGAGCAGAGAGACAGAGAGACTCAGCGCAAACATTTGACAAATGATTTGTGTGTGTGTGTAATCTGACTGCAACTTGCAGATCACCCCAAAAATATTGTTGCACACACCCCAATCTCTGTGAGGTGAGAGGCTTCAGGGGTTCCAGTGCTTACTCAGGGTTTGGACCAGGCCGGTGCTAGAGGGCAGCCAGATTGGGCCCTCGCCAAGGACCCCTGAGGCCCAGAGGGGCTCGTGAAGGGTGTTCCTGTTCTGTGATCTGCAGCAGCATCAGGTCCTGCACCCAATGATACTGCGGATCATGGAGCAGGAGCTCCCAGGCATCCCCCCCATACAGGCAATGTGGGAGTCAGTAAGCCCGCCCGCATGCCCCGCCTACCTCTCCCATCAGTGTGCACGCTGCACACGCTGCACATGTATACCTGCCATCACTGATACAAGAAGTAGGTAGGGTGCATAGGTGGGCTTTTTAGCCCCACACTGTATTGGGAGGGGGTGTTGTACTACGGTGCCACGGGCCCAGGACAGGCTGGTGCCCAAGGATCCATTCACTCCTGGCACTGGTTCTGGTTCAGATACAGGGTTTGGCTTGCTTGGAATTAAGGTCATTGGAGACTGTGGTGCCTTTAGGATATATGATTTATTAACACATATATACAACCTGAGCATAAGATGGAAGGGCTCGCAGCATTAACACTCCAACAGATCTTGCTTCCCCATAAGGCTTCTAGAGCGGCACCCCAAAGCCATGGCCTGAGATTCAGACACAGACAGCAAGTCAAGCCTCTATATCTTCCTAGTTCCAAACCAGGCTAACATGACCAACTCTTATGCAGAGAGGGTGCTTAATGGGCTCAGCTAGGGCCATTACCTTAACAAAGGGACTAGTTTGACCAGTTCAGTGGTTTCCTCTGCTACAAATCCCAACCTTACAACTACAGAATGACAGGCTTGGAGGGAACCTAAAGACGTAATCCAGACCACCACCACCGATCCTATAACAGTATTAATAGTCTTACTGGGTGAAACAAATGTTTGCAGCTGCTTTATTAATCAGCTGTGATGGTTAAATGAAACCCCTATGCACTAGGCTTGTGCTCCCAGACATAAGACTTATTACACACACACACACACACACACACACACACACACAGACAGAGAGAGAGAGAGAGAGAGAGAGAGAGAGAGAGAGGTTCCCTGCACCACACAATGTCAACAGTAGGATTCTATGCCGTTTCTCGGATGTAATCACACTATGGCATTCCTGCCAGGTGTTGTGCTCTGCTGCAACCTGTTTTCCAATTTCTCAGGAGTTGCATTCTGCCACAAAAGAGGCTTCTTTTTTTCTGCCTCATTCGCAAGGCATCTTAGAATTTCTCCATAATTTCATTAGATGCAGGACTGAGCTTGAGGGTGGTGTGTCTATTTTTCTTTCCATTAAACAGTTCTCCAGCACCCTGCAGCCTCTCCAGCTGCCCACATTCCTGATCTAATCCCCGTTGGAGGAGTTACCTCATGATGTCTTCCTGTGGTTTTTCATTGAAGCATAGGAAATTGGGGAGAGCCCCTAAGATTAGTGTGCTCACTGATTTTGTCTTTAAAGGAAGTCATTCATTTTATCTTTAAGAAAAGTCTTAAAGTACTTTAAAAGTAAGAAAACTTCACTTTTTAAAAATACTAACAATGAGTAGCTTCACTTCCCACAGTTATAGGACAGCCCAGCTAAAGATGTTATGGGGTTTTCAGGAAGCTTGGACACTTCAAAAGGCTGCAGAATGCAGACCACCAGATAGGTGTTTTGTGGACTGAAAGAAAGATCACTCAAAAAACCCCTCGGTTACCCAAAGGAATTTTACCCCAGCCATAAGAATTTTACTGAAATGTTATCTCCTGTTTGATAATTTTCAAATGCATTTTTTTTCATTAATTGACAGACAATGGTAGAAAAGGCTGCAAATAAATTTTCAGTACAAAGCTAGCACACTCCACAGGGACATTGGAGATGCACTCTAAACATGCCAGTGAGGGATATTGCCCTTTAATCTTATGTACAGAGCCAATGCCAGAGGGTAGCCAGGTCAGGCCCTGGCTGAGGGCCCCTGAAGGGCCCGTCCTTAGGGTGAGTAGGTATCACTCCCATTCCACAATCCGCAGTAGCGTCAGCTCCCGATCCTACTATGGATCGCAGAGAGGGAGCTCCCAGGCACCCTCTACAACCGCGCAAGCCCGCAACATCCACTTGCGTGCTCCCCCTACCTCTCCCATTGGGGTGAATGCTGGCCATGCTGCGCGCATGCCTGCCATCAGCCAAGATGGTGGCCGAGGCTTCCCTAAGGAGCTGAGGCCTCTGCCGCCATCTTGGTTGATGGTAGGCATGCACATGCAGCACAGCCAGCATTTACTACAGCAGGAGAGATAGGTGCAGGTGGGCACTGTGGGCCTGGGGCAGGCTGGTGCCCAAGAGCCCAGTCATGCCTGGTGCCGGCCCTGCTTATGTAGCCCATGAGGAGGCTCAGGGTGAAATTACAAGGAGTTATCCTATTGTGTCTTCTCATTTTATCTTCTCTTTCAAGTACGTTAGGTTGAGAGAGAATGACTTGTTCAAGGTTATCCATTAAGATCATTTCAACCCTATGAGGCAACCACACTTGCTGTAAGTACACTTGTGTTACACTAGCATTTTCTGCGGCAATATGAAGCAAGAATAACAGATATTTGTTCTTAAATAACCATATACCATACAAGCTTCAGAGAGCAGTAACTTGATTAAAGCCTGCAGAAGAGAAATGTATAAGGATTACTCTAGTTCACATTTTTCAAGCAATTTCTCCTAATATAATGCACATTTTATGTTATTTTCACTAATATATTCATTTTACGCACACTTCCTCCTAATTAATGAATTTTTGTAAACATTGGTTAGAGAACTACATTACAAAATTCAGTTAAGAGTGGCTTTTGAAGGATGGCTGTGTTTCAGTTTTCAAATTGTTTTGGAAAGTGCGAGTTCAATAAATTTGGCTTTAAATGTGAACTGAACAAAATTTCTCCCCCATCCCTAGAGATAAGAGAGTGTGGCATTTTTGGTGTAGCGGGACAGATACTTCAGGCTGCATCATAATGTTGAGGGCAGAGCATAAGATGGAAGAATATAGGAAATGTGAAAATATGATGAAAATATGGGCCTGTGGCACAGTGCAGGAACACAGCGGATGTAGAAACATTAAAGAAATATGACCTGCATCCTTTCTCTTGGACAGGTGTAGTGAACTGCAACTTTTATAAGCACCTACCCAGGGGCCCACCAAAGTTAAATAAAAAGAGAAAAAGCCTTCCTGCTTATTAAGAGAGTGGAAGTCCAATTGATCCTGCCACGTGTTTCAGTGTATGTCATTTCATTAATGGAATTATCTGGGATCCTCACTCCATAAGGGCTGCCCTCTAAAACTGGTGGGTAGAGCTTTATTTCCCCTTTCATGTCATGTCTTTTTGTTTTTGCTTTTTGAGGAAACAAGCCTGACTCTCTTGTGACTGAGTACTGGGGAGAATGGACTACTGTGTGTGAGACAGAGAGAGAAGTCCGAGAGGTGGGTGCATGGATGTCATGGTGATGTTGGTGCAGCACAGGGGGAGGATTAATTAATGGATTTATAGGGAGTGTGGATTGATGGATGATGGATATGTGTGGGAGGAAGGAAAAGTTTTGTGTGAAGTCTGTTCTCTAATTTTGTGTTTTTCATTAATCAGCCCTCATTTAGTTTACCAATGAGTGATAAGCAGACACTAATGTAGGCTGTTGCTTGAGTGGCTATTATATTTTAAAAACTGATTTTTTAAAAGAAAATAAAAGATCTTCACTCTGTATTGTGTCCTTTCTAAAGGCTTTCTAAAATGAACCTTTAGCTACAGAATTTGTCTTTGTGCTAAGTCCATGTTTAAGTCCATGTTTAAGTCCATGTTTAAGAGAGCCCCTGGCTCTCCGGGAACGACTTCATTTCCTTGAGGCCAAGGTGGCGGACCTGGAAAAGCTGAGAGAGGCAGAGAGGTGTGTGGAGGAGGCCTTCAGGGACGTTATAGCTGTGTCCCACTCCAACGATGATAGCTCTCCCGCTATCATGGAGAACGATGGTCTCGGGGAAGGAGAGCATCCAGCTGAGGAAGAGGGAAACGATCCCTTAGAAGGGACCCATTCCTTGGGGGATGAGCAGCTATCCTCTCGTCCCGAGGATATATCTCCAGGGGGTGGAGGGATCCTTGTAGTGGGTGATTTGATCATTAGGAACACAGAAAGTGGGGTGTGTGATGGGCGTGTAGACCGCAAGGTGTTTTGCCTGCCTGGTGCGAAGGTTGCGGATATCGCCCGTCGTTTAGATAGTTTGGCAGACAGTGCTGGGAAGGAGTCAGTGGTCGTGGTGCACGTTGGCACCATCGACATGGGGAAATGCAGCCGTGAGGTCCTGGAAGCAAAATTTAGGTTGCTAGGTAGGATGCTGAAAGCCAGGACCTCCAAGGTGGCTTTCTCTGAAATGCTACCGGTTCCACGCGCAGGACCAACCAGACAGGCCCAGCTTCGCAGTCTCAATGTGTGGATGAGACGATGGTGTCGGGTGGAAGGGTTCGGATTTGTTAGGCACTGGGGAACATTTTGGGACAAGCCGGGCCTGTACAAAAGGGACGGGCTCCACTTGAACCAGAATGGAACCAGACTGCTGGCACTTAAGATTAAAAAGGTAGCAGAGCAGCTTTTAAACTGACTGAGGGGGGAAACCCGACAGGAGCTGAGAAAGGTCCGGTTCGGAATAAACCTCCCCCCTGGGATAAAAACCAAAGAAATGATGAAATTTTAAAAGGGGTAGGCCTAGAAGTAGGCATTGTGAGAGCAGGGGCACAGCATATAAATTCAGAAGAGCAAAATTACCACAGGCCTAACCACAAGTGCCAAAGGCACTTGAAGAGAGACACTGCTTACAAGTGCCTGTACGCTAATGCTAGGAGCCTCCGAACCAAGATGGGAGAACTGGAGTGCTTGGTCTTAGAGAAGAGCATTGATATAGTGAGCATAACCGAGACCTGGTGGAATGGAGAAAACCAGTGGGATACGGTTATCCCTGGATATAAACTATATCGGAAGGACAGGGAAGGACGTATTGGTGGCGGAGTCGCTCTATACGTGAAAGAAGGCATTGAATCCAGCAAGCTCGAAACCCCAAAAGAGGCAGACTCCTCCACAGAATCGCTGTGGGTGGTGATACCGTGCCCCAGGAGGGACTTAATACTGGGAACGATCTATCGTCCCCCTGATCATGTCCCCCGGACATAGACTGGCTGCATATGTGTTCCAGTCATGACAAAGAAGCAACGTTTCTAGATATTCTAAATGACTATTCCCTAGATCAGTTGGTCATGGAACCGACCAGAGGGATGGCAACCCTGGACTTAATCCTCAGTGGGGACCGGGACCTGGTGCGAGATGTAAGTGTTGTTGAACCGATTGGGAGCAGTGACCACAGTGCTATTAAATTAAACATACATGTAACTGGCCAATTGCCAAGAAAATCCAACACGGTCACATTTGACTTCAAAAGAGGAAACTTCACAAAAATGAGGGGATTGGTAAAAAGAAAGCTGAAAAACAAAGTCCAGAGAGTCACATCACTCGAAAATGCTTGGAAGTTGTTTAAAAACACTATATTAGAAGCTCAACTGGAGTGCATACCGCAGATCAGAAAAGGTACCGCCAGGGCCAAGAAGATGCCAGCATGGTTAACGAGCAAAGTCAAGGAAGCTCTTAGAGGCAAAAAGTCTTCCTTCAAAAAATGGAAGTCTTGTCCGAATGAAGAAAATAAAAAAGAACACAAACTCTGGCAAAAGAAATGCAAGAAGACAATAAGGGATGCTAAAAAAGAATTTGAGGAGCACATTGCTAAGAACATAAAAACCAACAACAAAAAATTCTATAAATACATTCAAAGCAGGAGACCATCTAGGGAGACAATTGGACCCTTGGATGATAAGGGAGTCAAAGGTGTACTAAAGAACGATAAGGAGATTGCAGAGAAGCTAAATGAATTCTTTGCATCTGTCTTCACAGTGGAAGATATAGGGCAGATCCCTGAACCTGAACTAACATTTGCAGGAAGGGATTCTGAGGAACTAAGACAAATAGTGGTAACAAGAGAGGAAGTTCTAAGCTTAATGGACAATATAAAAACTGACAAATCACCGGGCCCGGATGGCATCCACCCGAGAGTTCTCAAAGAACTCAAAGGTGAAATTGCTGATCTGCTAACTAAAATATGTAACTTGTCCCTCGGGTCCTCCTCCGTGCCTGAGGACTGGAAAGTGGCAAATGTAACACCAATCTTCAAAAAGGGATCCAGAGGGGATCCCGGAAATTACAGGCCAGTTAGCTTAACTTCTGTCCCTGGAAAACTGGTAGAAAATATTATTAAAGCTAGATTAACCAAGCACATAGAAGAACAAGCCTTGCTGAAGCAGAGCCAGCATGGCTTCTGCAAGGGAAAGTCCTGTCTCAGTAACCTATTAGAATTCTTTGAGAGTGTCAACAAGCATATAGATAGAGGTGATCCAGTGGACATAGTGTCCTTAGACTTTCAAAAAGCGTTTGACAAGGTACCTCACCAAAGGCTTCTGAGGAAGCTTAGAAGTCATGGAATAAGAGGAGAGGTCCTCTTGTGGATAAGGAATTGGTTAAGAAGCAGAAAGCAGAGAGTAGGAATAAACGGACAGTTCTCCCAATGGAGGGCTGTAGAAAGTGGAGTCCCTCAAGGATCGGTATTGGGACCTGTACTTTTCAACTTGTTCATTAATGACCTAGAATTAGGAGTGAGCAGTGAAGTGGCCAAGTTTGCTGACGACACTAAATTGTTCAGGGTTGTTAAAACAAAAAGGGATTGTGAAGAGCTCCAAAAAGACCTCTCCAAACTGAGTGAATGGGCGGAAAAATGGCAAATGCAATTCAATATAGTGTAAAATTATGCATATTGGAGCAAAAAATCTGAATTTCACATATACGCTCATGGGGTCTGAATTGGCGGTGACCGACCAGGAGAGAGACCTCGGGGTTGTAGTGGACAGCACGATAAAAATGTCGACCCAGTGTGCGGCAGCTGTGAAAAAGGCAAATTCCATGCTAGCAATAATTAGGAAAGGTATTGAAAATACAACAGCCGATATCATAATGCCATTGTATAAATCTATGGTGCGGCCGCATTTGGAATACTGTGTACAGTTCTGGTCACCTCATCTCAAAAAGGATATTATAGAGTTGGAAAAGGTTCAGAAGAGGGCAACCAGAATGATCAAGGGGATGGAGCGACTCCCTTACGAGGAAAGGTTGCAGCATTTGGGGCTTTTCAGTTTAGAGAAAAGGCGGGTCAGAGGAGACATGATAGAAGTGTATAAAATTATGCATGGCATTGAGAAAGTGGATAGAGAAAAGTTCTTCTCCCTCTCTCATAATACTAGAACTCGTGGACATTCAAAGAAGCTGAATGTTGGAAGATTCAGGACAGACAAAAGGAAGTACTTCTTTACTCAGCGCATAGTTAAACTATGGAATTTGCTCCCACAAGATGCAGTAGTGGCCACCAGCTTGGATGGCTTTAAAAGAAGATTAGACAAATTCATGGAGGACAGGGCTATCAATGGCTACTAGCCATGATGGCTGTGGTGTGCCACCCTAGTCAGAGGCAGCATGCTTCTGAAAACCAGTTGCCGGAAGCCTCAGGAGGGGAGAGTGTTCTTGCACTCGGGTCCTGCTTGCGGGCTTCCCCCAGGCACCTGGTTGGCCACTGTGAGAACAGGATGCTGGACTAGATGGGCCACTGGCCTGATCCAGCAGGCTCTTCTTATGTTCTTATGTTCTTATGTACTATAAGATGATGGACGTGTGGTGTGGGAATTTAAGATTAAACAGTAGTCTGAGGGTTTAGCTGTGATCATAGACCAGCCTTTCCCAACTAGTGGGCCACCAGATGTTGCTGGACCACAACTCCCATCAGCCTCAACCAGCATTGCCAATGGTCAGGAAAGATGGGAATTGTGGTCCAACAACATCTGGTGGCCCACTAGTTGGGAAAGGCTGTCATGGATTATCCCAGAGGCTGTAATGGTGAAAATCTATTGGACCAAGCTGACTGAATTAAAGAGATAGGTGCTGAAAACTTGCTGGCTTTCGAAAGCTTAAGAACACTGGTTCCTAATTCTTTACAAAATAATTAGTGATACTCAAATCAGGAATCTTCTGTCCCTAAAACAGCTTTGGGATTCTGACTTTGAGAAAGAGATAGAATAGGCAGAAACCTCTACAATCTGTTCCGGCCAAGATCAGACAGAATGCATTTAAAACACTGCACATGGGATACTTAACATCTCAAATTATAACAGGATTAACCCACAAGCCTCATCCCTTTGTTGGAGGGGCTATGGATGCATTGGCACTTGGTGCCATATGTGGTGGCCTTGCAGTGTAATTTAAAACTTTTGATATGATATTTTCAGAGACATAACATCAACATGAACCAAAACATTCAATCTACATCACAACTGGCTTTGTTAACAATTTTCATGGACGAGCAGAAAGACCTATTACATAAAGAACTAATAACTTTCTTGTTAGTAGTTGCAAGACAAGTGATCACTTGGAACTGGAAACATCTGGACAATTTGTGTTGAGACACCTGGAGACAAGAAGGCTGAACAATTTCACTTATGGAAAACTCACCAAACAATTAGGAGCCATGACATCTTTTAAAAAGAACCAGCGCTTGGATGTAACTAGTCACAAGTAAAGAATTACTTGTAATTCATTACTTTTTTTGAGTAACGAGTGGGTAATTCCTTTACATTTTGATTGTAATAGAACTAGGAGTAATTTTACTACTTTTGTAGAGTAATTGTAACGTTTCCAGAATTACTTTTGGGCATTACTTGGGGGGGAGCAGGGGAAGTCTTCTGCTCCTCTGATTTGTGGATGAAAATCATGTGCCTCAAACTGGGCTTCTGTGCAGTGTCGCTCTTTCCTCATGCTCTGTGGATGGGCAGGAGGTGACGAGGGAGGAGGCGGAGAGTGAGATGGGGTGGAGTGGAGAAAACAATTATTTAAAAAAACAGATAGTGGTGGTGAAGAATGGAGTGGAGGGAAAAAGGATCCGGAATGGATAAAGGAGGAGAAGGAGGCAGCAGCAGAATGGAGATAAAGAACTGTGGAGGTGAAAGATGACAATGTGTGTGTGTGTGTGTGTGTGTGTGAATACCGTGTTTGCACATGGCACACAAAGTGGCCTCCACCACCCTCTGTGGCTACTGTGCTGCATTTGCAGTATTTTAACTTTTTTGCATCTCAGGGGAAAATGTTTGCTTGAGTGAGTGTCCCTTAGTTGGTGGCAGGGAGGTGGTTAAGAGACAGATATTATGCTGGCTAGCTGAGTGGGGGGGGTTGCACTTTGTTTGACGTGCAAAGATCTGAGTAGTGGCCTCAGCTTCCCTCCCCACCACCCTTACCAGCGGAGAGACCACCATTGCTATCTTATGAATACAAATAATTATTCTACTACCTCTGTATGTGTTTGTTTATTTTTAATGTTGTTTTAGGCTACTTAGATGTGCAGCAGCCAAGGCCAGCACCTTGTAGGTGTTTTTTTTAAAGTAACTGAAATGCAATTGTAGTGATTACTTTGGAGGAAAAGTAAAGTAATCTGTTACTTTCAGAGCAATTGTAACTGTAACAGTAATTACTACTTTTTTGGGCCATGTAACTGTAACTGTAATTTATTACTTTTTAAAAGTAATCTTCCAAGCTCTGAAAAGAACCCTAATTCTTGTGAAAGGGAATACTGAATAAAGGCCTGACTAGCATAAGTTGTACTTAGTACTAAGGTGTACTCCTAGAGTAAATGCTACAAGAAGATAGCCAAGATAGCCTGCTGTTTTCTTTTCCTTGGTGACCCAGGCTCAGTTTGGAATACCTTTCCAGACAAAGTGGGAGTCAATGCTAGGGATGTATTTAGAATGGAAGAGAAAGGTACCTTCTTGGCAGCTAGGGGTGGGTGAGAATTTCGATACAGTTCGCATTTTAAGCATTTATTTATTTTTATTTTATTTATTTATTTGTTTCATTTATAGACCGCCCATAGCGAGTGGCTCTCTGGGCGGTGTACAAAAAGGTTAAAATACAAAATATCAACAATAAAATCAGACAACAAACAATAAACACAAGCAGCAACTAAAGAAAAAAAGAAAAAATTAAAAAATTAAATTATAACATAAACGCTTAAAATGCCTGGGAGCATAGCCAGGTCTTAACCTGGCGCCAAAAAGATAGAAGCGTAGGCACCAGGTGTACTTCTTCGGGGAGGCTGTTCCACAGTTCAGGGGCCACTATAGAAAAGGCCCTAGATTGAGTAACTGTCCTCCGGGCTTCTCAATGGGTTGGTACCCGGAGGAGGGCCTTAGATGCTGAGCGAAGTGACCGGGTAGGTTCATAGTGGGAGAGGCGTTCCACAAGATATTGCGGTCCCACGCCGTGTAAGGCTTTATAGGTCAAAACCAGCACCTTGAATCTGGCTCGGAAACAAATAGGTAGCCAGTGCAAACGGGCCAGAACAGGTGTTATATGTGCTGACCGGCTGGTCCTCGTCAGCAGTCTGGCTGCTGCGTTTTGCACTAGCTGAAGCTTCCGAACTGTCTTCAAGGGCAGCCCTACGTAGAGCGCATTACAGTAATCCAGCCTAGAAGTTACCAGAGCATGAACAACTGAGGCGAGGTCATCCCTGTCCAGATAGGGGCGTAGCTGGGCTACTAACCGAAGGTGGTAGAACGCATTCCTTGCCACCGAGGCCACTTGCGCCTCAAGAGACAAGGAAGGATCGAAAAGAACTCCCAGACTACGAACCTGTTCCTTCAAGGGGAGTGTGACCCCATCTAGAACAGGGTGAACATCCACCATCTGGGCAGGGGAGGCACTCACCAACAGTGTCTCAGTCTTGTCTGGATTGAGTCTCAGTTTATTAGCTCTCATCCAGTCCATTATCGCGGTCAGGCAATGATTCAGCACATCCACAGACTCACCTGTAGAAGATGAAAAGGAGAAATAGAGCTGCGTGTCATCAGCGTACTGGTGGCAACGCACTCCAAAACTCCTGATGACTGCACCCAGAGGCTGCATGTAGATGTTAAAAAGCATGGGAGACAAAATCGACCCCTGAGGGACTCCACAATGGAGAGTCCAAGGTGTCGAGCAATGTTCCCCAAGTACTACCTTCTGGCGACGATCCGCCAAGTAGGAGCGGAACCACTGCCAAGCAGTGCCTCCAACTCCCAACTCCGCAAGTCTCCCCAGAAGGATACCATGGTTGATGGTATCAAGGAGAATCAACAGAGTCACACTCCCTCTGTCCCTCTCCCTATCATATTCGCACTTTCCGAATCTGTATGAGAACTGAAACACAGCCATCCTTAGAAATTCACATTTACTAGAATTTTGTGATGCAGTTTGCCAACTATTTACAAAAAGGCATATATTAGGGGAAAGTGTGCATAAAATGAATATATGAGTGAAAATATCACGCAAAATGCATTAGATAATGAGAAGTGGCTTGCAGAAAATGTGTACCTTTGTCAAAACTGCTTACAAAAATGACATATGGGCAGCTGCTGCAACCTTTTAAGCATCCGAATTATGTCCTGGTAGTAGTCTATCCCAATCTGCAGCCTAGCTACAGCGTTTTGCACCAGCTAGAGCTTCCAGACCAGGCACAAGAGTATCCTCACACAGAGCACATTTCACTAATCAAATCTTGAGGTGACTAATGCATGCATCACTGCACCCAGGCTATCCTTTTCCAAGAATGGCTGTAGCTGGCACACCAACCGTAGCTGGTAAAAGGACTCCTAACCACTGAGGTAACCTGAGCTTCCAGTGATAAGGATAGATCCAGGAGCAAACTCAGACTATGTGCCTGATCTTTTCAGAGGGACAGTAAGCCCATCTAGGACTGGCAAATAGCCATTCTGTCTGCAGTCACCCACCCATCGTGCCTCCATCTTCCCAGGGTTCAAGCTCAGTTTATTAGCCCTCATTTAGTTAACTGCAATTTTTGTGTATAACTGTGCATATAATCAGGCAGGCTTTTTTAAAAAGCAAAAAACACTGAAAATGCACAAGCGGTTCAAGCATATAAGTGGGTGCAAGAGGCAGTCGAATGCAGGCAACACTTGACCGGCTCAGCAACATAAAATTCTGTGTACAGATCCATTTAAAACAAGATTCTCCTTCCATCCCTGCCCATGACCTCACAGCTGAAAGTTACATGAAATGAGTCTGCCTAGTGCACTGCACCACAGAGTCCATGCTTCCTAGCCCAGCGCTAGTGTAATTCAGCTATAGGAGGAAGTGGTGGTGCTGAAGAAGCAGCACCAAGGGAAGCGCAATGGTGATCTCTTTCCCAAGGACCTGTAAAAACCTGGAGCTGGCTCTGACTTTTTAAATGGAGCCCACCACAAGACCATAAAGTCCTGCATCTAAAATTACCTAGCTGCACCACTGACCTTAGTATTTTGAAATCATGTGTGTGCATTTATATGCCTGTGCTGCAGAGTTAAGATTTCTCTTCCTTCAGCCCCAGTGATTTAACTTCTATAGACCCAGTGTAATACTGTATGTGCACAGCAACAGTGATTTTTAAAAGTATCTCCAAAACCTCTGTAAACAGCAAAATGGGGATGATGATTTCTCAGATACCAGATATTAGGAGGGTCTGCAATATGCAATAGCATGTTTGAGAGTTCGCAGTTGTCCAGTACAATCTTCAGAGAGAGGGGCTCTCAGTTCTTGTTTTCATCACACAACTTCTAATTTCATGCAGCCTGCCAGTGTCAAATGAGCTTAGTGCATCATTGCTAATCAGATTCATCTAGAACTATGTCTCACTGGATTTATTCACAATTAAGTGAGTTTGTTCTAGAAGACTGCAACCACAATGGGTTTTCATTGTCAACTATGAAGAAAAAATCCACACAACTTTGTTTGGCAAAATTCCGTCTGGATTGTAGCTATTCACCTTGTCTCGGCAATTCTGTGATGCAAGCAAGGGCTCCCCTCACATGAATTCTCTTCAGTGCTATGTATGGAGTTACACAGGGCACATAACAACAACAATGAGCTAGAGATCAAAGTGAGCCTGTTAAGAAACCTGGTGAAAGTGTTGGAGTAGACCCACTGCAAAACTCATCCATTCAGCCCTTTGGAACAAGCAGGCCAGGTGCAGTCTGTAATTAGCTTCAGACCTGGTCTCTCCTTCATTAATGCCATTGACAGGTGTAGCTTAAATACATGTCAGACCAGTGCAGAAATGTCATCTTTTTGCAAATTGTCGACAACGTGCATAGCCTTATGTAAGAATCTAGGTTTATTAGTATATCTATTTTATTAGTTGGCTTGTTGCCTAAAATTCTGTGCCCGTTTCTACCTATGAGGCAGTAATCCCCAAACTATGAAACATTTATCCATTTACGATACTGTGACCTCAGCAAGCTGCTCCCTCTATATAGAGGTGGACTGGTTTGAAATGGACAGGCAACATTTTCTGTCAAGTACAAAATACCATTACAAAAAACAAAAAATGAGGCTAGGAGCAAAGCGCAGCTTAGAAATTATTATCATTGTTTATTAGATTTATTAGTAGGTTGTTACCCGAAGGTCTCCAAGCGACACTGATAACATACTCCATTTGACCACGCTCAGGCTAACCAATTATAAAAAAGAGGCTTTCATGCTGAGTTAGTATCTCATTATACAAATCATTTTGTATATGTAATTACTGTGGGTTTGGTAAACTACAGGTTTGGTAAGTTTCTGTTTTCAAAACATGCAAAACCTGTTGGCCTGAGACAAAATGATTTTCCCCCCGACTGTGAATACCATCATAAAGACAAGCTGCTCATCTGGTATTCACTCTTTGAAGAAAGACATTGCTGCAATCCAAAACAAACACACTTACTTGGAAATAAATCATACTGAACTACTTGGTGGGACTTATGAGCACACTCATGTAGGACTGCATTGCGCATTATTGCTTTCTCTCCCAGGGAAGATCTTAACACTGCTTTTGGGGGTTGTTTGAGCAGCCCATAAGAGAAGGTACTGGGCCTGTGAGGTTAACCATGCTCCTTTCAAAAGGGAATGAGCAAGCAGCCAATGAAGAGGCTGCTCTCCACTCTTGCTCATCAGAGGAATAATTTGGAAAAGGTTTGTGGTGGGAGAGTTGGTGATTTGGGCAGCTTGTGCTGCCCTTCCAAGTGTCTCTATGTCCCATTTCTGAGATTAGCTGGTCCAGTCTACCCCATGCTCAGCTCTGCCAGTATAGCAGCTAAAGACGTCACTTAGCACTTTAGGGTACTCTACATGAGTCCTTATTTATTTTGTTACTTAAAAAAAAATAAAAGCACTAACTGAACCAGTTCACTTCTTGAATTCACACCTTGCTCTTCACATTATCCACAGTGTGGATAATCGCTTTGTACATCATAGCTGTCTAAGCTTAATTTCAATAGATGGAAATGAAGAATTTACTCTGACTCATTGATTGCCAATATTGTATGAGGCTACTTTTGGGCAAGGTGCTAAAATGTTTTAATTTTGAAATCAGGGGTCACACTTAATATTTGAGGGATTTCATAAACTCCTCTTGTTTTCTTCACAGAGGATGAGGAGAAAGATGCTATGTGAGTACAGAATGCAGATGTGTGGACAGCTCTGTTGGAATCAGAAATGACTCCTCTCCTTTGTTTCCACAAGTACGTTATCTTTGCACAGCAAAGCCTTGGCATAATTAAGACCTCTAATAAAACATTAGAGATATAGCTAACGTCTCTCTCCTTAACATAAAAATCCAGCTATGCCGTATTTCTGTGGGTCCCTTCCTCCATGGGAATAGTATCCACAGCAAATACACCATCTAAAATGTCCACTTAGAAGACCAAAAATACTGTTATTTGGGGGATTATGTCATTTAACATATTTGTACTCTTGCAACTCAGGGATTAAATTAGGCTGAAAAGAAATATTTTCTCAAGACCACCCAGAATGCCCCTTTGGTCAAAAGGGATCTGTCCCCAGGTTTATCTGGCAAAAATGCAGCAGACTTCACATCACATGCCAGGGTCAAGTTGCCACTGAGATGTATAGTATACCAGAAAAATTGAAATGTACTGTCTTCAAGTCAATTCCGACTTATGGCAACCCTATGAATAGGGTTTTCATGGTAAGCGGTATTCAGAGGGGGTTTACCATTGCCTTCCTCTGAAGCTGAGAGGCAGTGACTGGCCCAAGGTCACCCAGTGAGCTTCATGGCTGTGTGGGGATTTGAACCCTGGTCTCCCAGGTTATAGTCTGACACTTTAAACACTATGCCACACTGGCTCTCAGTATACCAGAAGCCTTGTTTAGTTTCTGTTGGTTTTCAGTTTGAAAAGGGGGAGAAATAAAAAGGAGGAAGAGAAGAAATAGAAATACATTGTTTCGGTCTCTTGATCCTTTCCCCATGTTGCTTTTAGCCCATTAATATACCTGTTTACTGTAAATAAAATGTCCTATCTTAGAGGCTAAGCCTTCAGATTCTGCTCCTGACTCTTAATGCCATTTCTTCTAGGCTATACGTTTTCCAGTTACTTGCTCCATAACATGGGGATTCACAATAAAATGACAGATTAGATGCAATTGTAGCCAATTCGTTTTAACCCTTTCAAATCCTAACTGCAGTAATCAGAAATCAGTCTGTTATTTTGAAATAAATTTCATTGTCTATAAAATCCTTTGGACTCCCAGCTTTCCAATTGTTTTTGCAAATCCTCATTACCAAACACAGGATGAAATGCAATTGGTACTAAAGGAATATCGGGAATTCAGGACAAACAGATGTGTTTGCCAATATTTACATGTCGTAACAGCACACTATATAAAAGGATTCTGCATTATTTGTAATGCTTTAGATGCCAAGTTTAAGAAAAGGCAGTGCCCTTAATGATACTTCTGTGTCTGCCAGTTCAATGTCAATCCACAGTTTATCTATTTCTTTTTTTAAAATTAGCTGCCTGATTTGGAATGCCAAATAATATTGAGGCATATTGAGGTTGGTAAAGCAGTGCCTAGGGTTACCAACCGTACTCTTTTAAGAGTACATGTACTCTTTTTGAGATGATGCAACAGCACACTCTTACTTTCCACTTATCGAAGCCAAATGTACTCTTTTTGAAATGACAAAATGATGGTAACCCTAGCAGTGCCCCTTTCACCCTAACAGATTAGCTTCCATTGCTTATACAGGTGGGCCCCGCTTATACGCAGGTTCCGTCCCGGACCCCGGCTGTAAAGCAGAAATTGCCGTAAAGCGGAACCCCATTGAGTATAATGGGGCACACTGCGCAAAAATGCTGCAAAAGTGCAAAATCGGCTTTAAAACGGGGAATGAAAGCCGCTGCATTAGCGGAACGCCAGTAAGCAAAGCACCGGTAAGCGGGGCCCTACTGTATTACCAGTCCTGTCAGCTATAATAGGGTGTGTGTGTTTTAATCCTACCACACAGCTGATAACAAAATGCTAATTATAAATGAACATAGTGAGAAGTGGATAGACACTTTGGTCTGTCCAAAACTGATACCTGCAGCTGAGCCATATGATCTATGTTTGACCAGCAGTATCTGCGTCTATGAACATGAAGGTGTTTTGGGACCACAGCTATACTAGAATGTATGCCCTATATTTGGTGTATATATATAAAAGTAAAGATAAGGAAGATGGCCACAAGAGTGAGCCATCTATAGAATTATTATTATTAAAATATTTCTATCCTATCCTTCTACCCTAAAATAGGGCACTCAAGGTGGCTCACACCAGTACACAGTAAAAACACAAAAATGTTAAAATAGATAAAAATACATAAAATTCATTTAAGAAATCTAGGGGAGTAATATTAAAAGGGGACTAAAGAGGTAAAACTAGAAAAGGGAAATAAAATAAGTTTCAGGCTCAGCCTTTAGACCCTCCCAAAGGCTCTCTGGAACAGGATGGTTTTCAAAGGTCTCCAGAAGCCATCAGGGAGGGACCAGAGTGGCCTTCTTGGGGTAAGGTATTCCAGAGGTTGGGGGCCATGTCTGAAAAGTCTCTCTCCCGCATGCCTGCCAGTCTAACATCTCTCATTCCAGGCTCACAGAGGAGACCAGAAACAGCTGATCTTAAATCACGGGCAGGTACATATGGGTGTAAGTGATCTTTCAGGTACATTGGTCCAAGACTATTTAGGGCTTTAAAGGTCAAAACCAGCACTTTGAATTACACCTGGAAACAAATGGAGCCAGTGGAGTCGATAAAGCACAGGGGTGATACGATCCTCAAGCCACCATTCAGTTAACATTCTGGCTGCCGCATTTTGAACCAACTGCAATTTCTGAAACATTTTCAAAGGCAGCCCCATGCAGAGTGTGTTACAATAATCAAGTCTCAATGTCACCAATGTATATGTCACTGAGGCCAAGTCAACCACTTCCAGGAACGGATGCAACTGGTAGACCAGTTTGAGTTGGCCAAAAACACTCCTGGCTACTGCAGCTACCTAATATTCAAGCAGCAGAGCAGGATCCAGGAGCTCCCCCAAACTGCAGGCCTGCTCCTTCAAGAGGAGTGTGACCCCGTCCAGAACACGTTGCAGCCCCATGCCTGGCACAGCTTCCCCCTTGGACAGCAACACTTCCGTCTTGTCTGGATTAAGTTTCAGTTTATTAGCCCACATCCAGCCCTTCACAGCCTCCAAGGACCAGTTTAGGATGAACACTCCCTCCCTGCAATCAGACAGTAGGGAGAGACTGAGTTGTGTGTCATCAGCATATTTATGACATGTACTCCAATGTAGGCGCAACTTATCTACTATCACATTGGTAATAAAAGATACTCAGTTCCTTTGAAAAGCAAATGACAATTATTAATCACACCTATTTAATTTTACTATAAAGCTAGGGTATGGATTAGGGTCAGTGGACACATTATTGCAATGCTCAACCCAAATAAACAAATGATTCAAATCTCACTCCAGCATGGTCAAATAATGTGACTTAGGAAACAAGGCAAAGAATTATTTTTCCTGGGAACTAACCTTCAGCCTCAAATGCATTAATGCTACTTGCTCATCCCATAGTAATTTTGATTAGTATTCAGGTGCTACCTATTCTTTGTAAGTTGAATATGAGCAGCTGAATTAAACAGGAGAATGAATAGCAGGGGTGGGGTACCTAATAAGCCCAACTGGCCATTTTGGCCGAGCCATCCCCACCTGCCATCATAATACTATCTCAGGTGTGAGCAGGAAAAAGGCAGCTGTGCTGGGCCAAAAGGAACTTCCTATAAGGGTGGGGCTTCTGAAGCACTGAGAACCAGCTGATTGGTGGGACTTCAAAGCACAGTGCAGGGCTCTCAGCTGATTGTCGCTACTTCAAAGTGGTTGTCACCTGACATCATGGTGAGGTAGGGATGTGTGAGAATTTTGATTCAGTTTCACATTTGAAGCAGAATTTATCAAATTCGCACTTTCCGAAACAATATGAGAACCACAACCCAGCTGTCCTTCGGAATTTGCATTTATTATAACTTTGAGATGCAGTTTGCCAAGTAAACAATATTTATATAAATGCATGTATTAGGGGAAAGTGTGCATAAAATGAATATATAAATGAAAGTATCAGGAAAAAAGGAATGATGTGATTAAAAATCACTTACAAAAATGTGTACCTTTGTCAAAACTGCCTACAAAAAATGTATTTGGAGAAATTCACACTAAAATGGTGGAGAATTTTCATGAGGATTTTTTTTAAAAAATTGCAGATTGCTGCAGAAATGTTGAGAACTGAAGTTAACCTTGGAAAAATGAGCAACTGAGAGAACCAAAACGGACAGATCTTTCCATCCCTATTGTGATGTCAGGTGATTCACAGGTTTGGCCCATGTGGAATAGGGGAGATAAGGATCTGGTCAGCAAGCCAGGGCCCCACCCCTGCTGTATAGTATGATGCCAAGAATTAATTACTCTTTATTGAACAATGTGTGATCCCTTGAGAAAAATTATCTCACAACTAAGTGGGGGGATGTTAAACTTTTTAATGTTAGGTGTGTTTTATATACTCTCTAAAAGTAAAAATCACCACTTCAATTTTCTAGAAGCTCAATTACTAATGTTGGCCTGCTTCAAATTTCATATGCATGTTTTGAACCAGAGGTTCTAGTAGGGCACCAGGACTCCCAGCATGAGCAGAGATTTCCCTCTACAGTATCAGGGGAGCAGCCCTGCATGCACAATCCCAATGCACAAAGGCTACTGAAAGCACTGAAGACACCCCTGCTTACATAGCAAGGGTCTCCTATTTCAGCCATCTATCACAGTGGCACTAACAATACATTACATGCATGTGTGTGTAACAGAACGTCAACAACATTCTTTTAAAAATAAAGTTGCTTTGGGATGGGGAGAATTTGACCAGAGAAATTAAACTTTTTCCTGCTCAGTTTCTCCTCTTAATATTCCCCCTCTTCTAAACTAGTTGCTTCACACAATTGTTTGACACATTCCAAACATATAACCTTAAAGCTTCACAAAGTGAGAGAACATTGGGAACTGCCTATTATATGTACCTCTGAGGTGGTCAAAGCAGCAAACATTATCTCGTTTTATCTTCCTGAGGTGGTGTACCAGATAGTGACGGTCTGTGTTCAATTTCGCACTTAGCCACCATGCAGAAAAAAGGAGAGAAGCATTTGCAATATAAATGCGTGTATGACAAGACCGTTACAGATGAGGTGTGTGCTTAGGAGAGATGTAAGTAGGTAAAAAACAGCAGCCTTAAATGTTTACACAGAGCTCTTAAGGTCTCTTTATTATTGGATACTTGCTTCTACTATGCTTTCATAATGGGCACATACCACTGCTGCATTAGAAAGGTAGTTGGTTTAGAGAACAGTAAAATGTTGTCTTTGGGAGAGTTCCCATATTCTTTCGCTGTCTGTCTGGCTTTATTTCTAAATATTTCCAGAAAATAAAATCTGTTCATTGGTAGAAAGCAGGGACTTGCTTTCCTAGAGCTGATCTTATTTGTACATGAGTGCCATCTGGTGGACAAGTAGAAGCTACTCTCATTTTCTTCCCCATTTGTGAATGTTGGTTGCAATCATATACACATGTGATTGGGAGTAAGCTCTGTGAAGTCAAGGGTCTTACTTTTGTGTAAATATGTATAAGATTAAGCCATCAATTGCTTCACATGCAGCTGTACCTCCTCATCTTACTCACTCCTGGGGGATTAGTTTTATAGGACAATTAAGACAAATCAAAACATGTCTACTGTTCTCTCAGGGGTTGATACATGGTAAAAATATGCACCTATACATTTTCATTCCAATAGAAAATCTGATATAGAAACACTTCAGACAGATATCTTTAAAATGAATTTTTAAATAACCACTGAACAAAGTGATTGGTCAAGATCAATTCTTCCAAGGCTGACATTTCTACAAGGAATTTAGAAGCCATTCATTCTTGCTTTTGTTCAGCACCTTTCGTTTCCTTCAACATTTCTTGCCAGTTTTTCTCCATTTCCTCCTTACAGGTGAGAAAGGCATCTTCCAGCCGTCTCATTGAGTTGGCCAAATCTGGGTTAGCACGCATCACCACCATATCATAAGCCATCCACGTAGCCTGCACTGGGACAGCCCAAAAGTCAGAGACACTAATTTGATGAGATTTGTTAAGAAAGGTACTGCAGCATGGATGAGAAGAAAAAAGATGAAACTGATGACAAGACAAAAGAGTTGCCAGACTAAACACCTCTTCAGCGATGATAGTTTAAGATTCAAATCAATGCTCACAAATGGTTACACTGCAATAACTAACTAGTTTACTCATCTACTGCTTTCCACGACATCAATGACCTTCAGGAAGGATTGGCACCAGCATTTTTAGTTGGAATTACTGATGAAGACAGCTTGATTGTTGGAAATTGGCATCATGCTTTGATGCTCTCTGTTAGTTTTCAACATGAGCATCATGCTCCAGTCAACAGAAATGGAAGTTCATATGAGCTAAACAAACATATGCTTATGGCAAGCATGGGTAGCAGTTTATATATATATATATACACATACATACACACACACACACACACAGGGGGAGGGGGAGGGAGAGGGGGAGGGAGGGAGAGGGAGAGGGAGAGGGGGAGAGAGTAGTCCTGATGAAAGTAGCCCTTCTAAAGTGCCATTGGGGTGGGGGTTAGGAACTGCAGCATAGAGGCAAAAGGGTTCAACCCCCAGCACACCACAGTCTCAACCTCCATCCCCACCACTATTAAAAACAAAATAAAATCCAGATACATTATATTTATTCATGCATTTTTCATGTTGTCTACTTTGGCCCTGAGGGTCAAGCTAGACATGGCATGGAAGATCTATTGGGGCTGTAGCACTGGAAGGGGGGTGTTATCTCACACCCTGTGGCATTTTTCCAATATAAAACCATCTCAAGCTGCTGCTCACCCTACAGTGGAAAACAACAACGACCTGTATGTTTCCCCCCTTAGGGCAAACAGCGGCTGGTAGGCTATTGAGATCAGAAAAATGGCATGAAGATAAAAGTAAAAAACCCTCTCCCAGCACCTCAGCCATCCTCCATTCCCTCACCCTGCAAACTGCAGCAGCTTTTTAAAAAATTGTACCCTGAATCCACCTTCAGTCTGCTTTCCATAACTAATGAATGTGAGTATCATATTAATGGTGTAAAGTAAACTGATCTCTCTCACTTATAGCCCAGTAAACCAAAATATACAATACCTATGATCTTCTGAGCTCACTAGAATTTTAATATTAGGCAGTACTCCTTTGGCATAATCTGGGGATGCAGAGAACCATGTACATTACCTTGAGCTACTTGGAGGAAAAGAGGAATATAAATGTAACACATGAATACATATATAGCAAAATGCCACAAGGAAGGCGGGAATATAGTTTTCAACAGCAATTTGAAATGACTGATCAGTAAGGAGTTAGAGGTTCTATGTACAAGGAACAAACACACTGGCATTAGAAGAGCAACAGAATATCTCTCCCCACTCCTAAAAACACACATGGGAAACATTTTTAATAAGCAACTTTTCCAAAATCACTGAAATGATGGCACATATGGAGGAACAGTCATACCAAAAAAAAAAAAAAAAGGATCCGTGAACATCTTCCCTTAGACAGCCTTAACCATCTATGTCCAATAGCTCCATTTGGAGGTTCGTCTCCCCGACCCAGCTCTGGAGCTTTTGTCTTCCTCACCTCCTCTGCAATGAGTCTCAGTCAAGTTTAAAATCCACTGTGACAGGACACATTCTGTAATTTAAGTGTCATTTTTCCATTTAACTAGACAATGAATGCAGGACCACCTAATACAATTTATGACAGCTAGCTTACAAACCTCCGTGGAGCAGAGTGGTAAGCGGCGGTAACGCAGCCGAAACTCTGCTCACGGCCGGAGTTCGATTCCAACAGAAGGAGGAAGTCGAATCTCCGGTAAAAGGGGTCGAGGTCCACTCAGCCTTCCATCCATCAGTGGTCGGTAAAATGAGTACCCGGCATACGCTGGGGGGTAAAGAAAGGCCGGGGAAGGAACTGGCAATCCCACCCCATATATATGGTCTGCCTAGTAAACGTCGCAAGATATCACCCTAAGAGTGAGAAACGACTCGCACTGTAAGTGCGGGGACACCTTTACCTTTAAATTACAATTTTAACCAATGTAGCTAAGAATGGGATTTTTTTAAAGCTTGCACTAAATAGTGGAAACATTTGAATGAATCTGTAATAGAACTCCTGCAAATATTGTCTCACATCAAAACCTAGATTAAGCGCTGAGGAATTGTTCAATTATCTATTTGTCTCTCTTTGTACCAATACAATCCTCTCTACAAAGTGTCCAGGTTTTTTTAAAAAAAGAAACCATTTGAAGTCTATAGTACCTTTAAAACCTATGTACTGGAAAATCTCTTTAGAAGGTACCCTGGAGCCAAAGAAGTGGTAAGATTTTATCCTTTCCCTGCCCATTTTCGTGCTTGAAATCCACCCACACACTGTTGTTCTCCCTTAGGTTCAAATATATGTTCTCAAAAGCAGTGCGGAATAATGTGTAATTTAGCCCTGATTTATTCTATTCTATCAGGAAAATCTTTCTTGTCATATTTGACAAAGAAATTCTGTTCATTACAATTATTTTTATGGTTGGGATCCCAACATTCAAAAGGATGTTAGCATCTCTTAAAAGACAATTGCTATATTAGGATTTTTTCCCCCTAATACACTAGACTCTTGAAAAGCAACTGATTCGTGGAAAGCAATGGAGAGCATTCTTAGAGGTGCTTAAATTAGCTATTTTCTTATAAATAGCTTTTATACAGTAGCAAAGAACTCATTTTTTCTAAGGACATTTGCAGAAGTGGTTTAGCATGTGTCTGTTCTGTCCTACGCTATAGCATGTATCCAGCTCTTAACTGCACATATTGACTAGTGATGCTCAGATGGGGATGAGCATCAGACACTCACATCAGATTCAGCAGGGCCTGGATGAGCACTGCAATGTGAATGTACATCCACTTCATCTGCAGCACACACTCATTTCTCCCTGTCTGGGACAGGATGACAGGATTAGTAGCAACATATATATCATCTACAGTACTGCCACACCTGATAGTTTTTCCATGTCTTCCAGTAGTTTCTCTAAATCCCTATTCAGATCCTCAAGCATTTTTACCATGTTGTCATAATTTCTTTCGCAGGGTTCACATTTGGCCATCTAACAGAAAAAAATGAAAATGATAAGTGGTAGTACAAGTTTGTGAAACTTATGTTTAAAGCACAAATTCTTCCTATATTATTTTAATAATTAGATGATATACAAGAGTGTATTTGTTTATTTTAAACATTTCTTACCCTGCTTTTCAGGCAAAAAAGGTCCCAGAACAGCAGGGCCAACGCCAGGCATGACTGGGCCCTTGGGCACCAGCTTGCCCTGGGCTCACTGCTCCTGCCTGTTTCACCTACCTCTCCCTTGTCTCCTGTTGCTGCGCGCACTGCGCACACAGGGCTGCCATCAACCAAGATGGCAGTGGAGGCTTATGTAAGAGGTTGATGTCCCTGCCGCCAGCTTGGTTGATGGCATGCATGTGAGGAATGCTACGAGCACGCACATTCCTGCCATCAACCAAGATGGTGGTATGAGCATCAGCCCCTTAAAAAAGCCTCTGCTGCCATCTTGATGGCAACCCTGTGCACATAGCGTGCACAGCCTCAGAAGACAGGAGAGGTAGGTGAAACGAGCTAACGGGTGGGCGGCCTGAAAGCTCCCTACCTGTGATCCGCGATTAAACATCCATATGCTCAGAAGCACGTTACCAAATTCTTCCAAGCTACACAGGAAGAGGATTGGACTGTGAAAGACCAACCCAAATTGTATTTGCATTTTTACAGATTTGTAGGGCAGTACAATACCTCAGAGAGGAGGTCCGGTCTCCTGCTCCCCTGGTGCATTCACTATAGCTGCCCAATTTCCCTGCTTTTTAAAGTTTGATAGAAATATCTGTTGGCTATAGGTACGTTCTTAAACCGCAAGGTTTTTTTGAATAAATGTCTGCAGTCTATAGGAAACAAACATTCCTAGTTAATAGTGCCCAAGCACCAAACAGAAAATCTTTTTAAAGTGCATAATCAAATCTTTTGCCACAGTACCAATTAGGTACCCTAGTTTAAGCCATAAATCCATTAGAGACAAAGTAGACACAAAATCACTTTGACAATAATGATGATAATTTGGGCTGCATGTGGCTAATGCTGCAATACTAACCCATGTACTTAGAAGTAAGCCCCACTGAATTCAATAGGAATTACTTCTGAGTAGACATGATTAGGCTTGTACTGTAAGTCACATTCAGAACAGATCTACTGAAATGAATTTAAGTCACCTAAATTTATTTATTTCAGTGGATCTCTTGAGTGTAACAATTAAATGCAACCCTTTCATCTTAGCATTTATATGTTTTAGTTTAGAGTATTCAAAATACTTGCAATACCTGTCCTGGATGGGGTTGCACTCCCCGAAGGAGCAAGTTCGTAGCTTGGGGGCTCTCCTAGAACCATCTCTGTCACTTGAGGCTCAGGTAGCCTCGGTGGCACGGAGTGCCTTCTACCAACTTTAGTTGGTTGCCCAGTTACGCCCCTATCTGGACAGGGATAACCTGGCTTCAGTTGTCCATGCTCTGGTAACCTCCAAGTTAGATTACTGCAATGCACTCTATATGGGCTGCCTTTGAAGACGGTTCAGAAGCTGCAGCTTGTGCAAAATGCAGCGGCCAGATTGGTAACAGGGACCAAACGGTTCGAACATATAAAACCGATTCTGGCCCACTTGCATTGGCTGCCTGTATGTTTCCGATCTCGATTCAAGGTGGTTTTAACCTATAAAGCCTTACACGGCTTAGAACCACAATAGCTGATGGAACGCCTCTCCCAACATGAACCCACCCATACACGCTCAACATCAAAGGCCCTCCTCCGGGTGCCTTCTCCGCAGGAAACTGGGAGTCTGGCAACAAGGGAGAGGGCCTTCTCAGTGGTGGTCCCCAAATTATGGAATGATCTCCCTGACGAGGTGTGCCTGGCACCAACACTGTTATATTTTCGGCACCAGGTCAAGACTTTCCTCTTCTCCCAGGCATTTTAGCATGTGTTTTTAAATTGCTTTTTTAAAAATGTTTTTTTAAATTTGTATATTTGTTTTTAATGTTTTTAATTGTTGTAAACCGCCCAGAGAGCTTCGGCTATGGGGTGGTATACAAATGCAATAAATGAATGAATGAATGAATGAATGAATGAATGCTTAACTTCAGACACTCCAAACCTCACAATGATCTTATATTGTATTATGCAAGTCAAACCTTGCCACAAACCTTATATGCATCAGACAGGAAGAGAGAGAGATTGACAAGAAGGTGACAGAGAACCAGTGTAAGTAATGGTTATAGTGTTGGATTGGGACTAGGAAGACGCATCTGCCATGAAGTTGACTGGGTGACCTTGAGCCACACTTTCTCAGCTCCTTGGAGGAAAGGCAGGATAGAAATGTAGTAAATGAATAAATTAGGTCTACTAGTTGGGAAAGGCTGACATAGACAGAAGGTTCTGGAGACACTCCCTTAAGGAAACACTTCAAGCGATGCTAACCAGAGATGGAACCATATTCCTAACACTTACTGCTGTACACAGAATGGAATGGTGGTCCCTTCTGTAAAACCAGGCCTGAAGCCTCAGGTTTGGATGAAAAGCAGGGAGAAGATTATCCCATCTTGTGGTGGGTCTTAGCTTTATGCTTCACTCCAGAGCCAATTAATTCATTTCAGAAATATCTTACTACCACTATTTTTATTCAGCTGACAAACTCTGAGTGAAGGGACCTCACACGTAATGATTGGAAGGGAGAATGAAAGAAGCCTTGACTTGTGGGAAAGCCCTGCTACTTACACCAAGCTTGGCTCCAAGCACTTCAGTGCTGTGGCTGATCACTGCTGCACCAAAATGGGTGCTCAGCTCAACAGAACTTTGGCATATTGAGATTTTTCAGAAGAGTTGGTCTTGCTGCCAGCTGAAGGAAAGATGTTCTCTGGCTAGGATGCTTGGGCCCCTTTGTCAGAACTACCCCACAGCAGGAGTTAAAAGTGACACTTAACTCCCTTCCACAAGTGAATGGAAGCACTATTTATGAGAATGGTTAAAATCAGTTTGTACAGAAGAGCCTGTGGAGGAGGCAATGGGACAGAGGTTGCTGCATATGCTTTATGTTTTATTTTCTTCTGGTTGCTGTAAGTTTGCTGTTGAATTTGCATCTACCTTTTCATCGCATTTTTGTAGTTTACACTTGAATGGAATTGATTTTTAATATTGTAGAAAGATGGGATACACATATTTGGAATAAATAAGTATAGCTGTCTTGTATTGTCGTCAAAGAGCAGAAGCTGCAGCAACAGCTATCGGCTTGAACTTCTTCAGCTCTGAACCCACTATGTGACCTTAGGTATGTCACTTTCCATCTCATCCCCGCCCCCAACTCTTGTATCTCTATTAAGGTTCCCAGGCTATGGTCTGAAGGCACATGAGGTCAGCACCCTGCTGAAGCTAAGCAGGGTCAAGTCTGGTCAGCGCCTGGATGGGAGACCACCTGGGAACCATATGTAAGCCACTTTGGGTTTCTGTCATGAAAAGAAAGGCAGGGTATAAATGTAATAAATAAATAAGGGGATAATGACACCCTACAGGGTTGTTTATGGGCTGGGAAAAGATTGCACAGAGTGCTTTGAACACTCTATAAAAGTGCTACGTAACAGCTAATATTTTTGCTGTTTTGGGTAGCTCTGGTAACACTACCAGCAGTTCTCTCCAGATCCCTCTCTCCACGTCTGTTCTTCATCCCATTCAATAATTATACCTCCAAGTTTAAAGATTCGTGCTACATTATGATTATTTTTAATCGTCCTTACTGTTTTTTGAAATTTACATTTATAATATTTATATTATATTTATTATCCTTCCGTTGGTATGTTGCGATCCACTCTGGGCACAATTCTGTGGGAAAGCGGCATACAAAGAAACTGATGATACTGATTAAAATGGACTGGCCAGGGGAGACGGAGCCCGCCCTGTGCTCCTGAATCAACCTACAGAGAGCAGACACCCTTTCCTCCTTATGACATGCCTGTACAGCTCTGAATCCCATCAGCTGCCATCTCAGGGATCCTCCCTCAGTCTAGTGCCAGTCAGTATTAGGAGCCTGCACACACACTCATCAGCTACTTTGTAGGGTTATGGTCAGGAAGCTCTTCCAACCTCTATTTCTTCTCTCCTAAAACCACTTCCTTTGCCTTAGGCTCCCTAACACCTTTGTTCGCACAGTTTTACCCACCTAAATTGGTCAAGACTCAAAAGGCCAACTTCCTCCTGACAACTGGTTAGCAAGCTGCTTTTTCCGCCCCTTTGGGCCAATGGCACCGCCCCACCCCACCACAGGGGAAAGAGGTCATCTTTGCTGGGCTAGAGATGAGCCCTACTGTCAAGAGGCTACGTGCAGCTGGGACTTGTCTCCACAGCGGCTCACAGCTGTGTGGGATGCGCTTTCTCTTCTCAGCATTACAATCCAGTGGTGAGCCAGGAAAGCAAACACCTTACAGGAGGAACAGGTGCCGAGGAGGGAGAAGGAAATCTGTACAGCAAGCCCAAGGAGAGCTTAGCGAGAAGAGGCCCAACCCTCCTGTGCTAGGAGCCAGGGATTCCCCAAGACCTCGCTGAAATTCAAGGTTTGGGGGGCTCTGAGAGCACTCACAGGTTGGCTGCTCTCATCTGGGGGAGATTTCGTAACAAGAAAGACGCTACTCCTACCTCAAACCCTCTCCTTAGTTAACGGGCAGGGAGAAATCTTCACATACTGTGGCCTGCTTTTGTGCTGATCGGTTGAACCACAGCCCTGCACACAGCCCATGGGCCCTTTCGCAAGCATGCAGCCAATTCATCCAACACACAAATCCCTTCCTTCTCCTCAGCCTTCCTCCTTTCATGCCCACTCTCCATTCCCCCAACCCTGCCACCGCTCTGGCTTCCTCCGTTCCCGCCAACCCTCCCGCATGAGCCGCAAGGCCCGTCACCTCCCTACCTTTCCTCCCTTGGTAGGCACAGGCACAGCTCAGCCAGCACTGGGCCTTCTTCCTGTCGTCCTTCCAACCAATCCAAATGCCTGCTGCTACCCAATCAGAATGGACGTGGGCTTGTGCTGTAAAAGGCCTAGCAAGGAATTGCAAGCAGTTGAAAGAGGGAGGCCATCTTAATTTGGTCTTTTAGGCTCTTTTGATAATTTGAGGCAGAGGCGAGTAGGTAGACTGGTGGACACCATGGCAGCCTTTTGGGGGCATCACAGTGCCCAGAGGCACCATGTTAGGGATCACAGATTCAAAGGTTGTTCACAGTTCCTTTATTTCAAAAACTTGTGTGTGGTTGTCAGAGCTTGGAAAAGTTGTTTTTTTTTAACTACAACTCCCATCAGCCCAATCCAGTGGCCATGCTGGCTGTGGCTGATGGGAGTTGTAGTTCAAAAAAAGTAACTTCCAAGCTCTGATGGTTGTACACCTGAAAGTACACCACTGAAGCCATAATCCAACAGGGTTAGATTGCTTTCCATGGGCTGAACCAAAGAGATGAGAAGATGAGCCATTCCCTGCATCAACTGTAATTTGGCAGCAGCCATTTCATCAGTCTGTGGCAGAAAGAGCAGCAGGATTACTCCAGCCCCTTAAAGACTCTCCTCTCCCTAAACTGTTTTCATTACCCATGGTCTTTATAACTGCTGTATATATACTGCTAAGAACTGCTGCCTGAGCTGGCTGGCTTTCATCTTCCCTCCTCCTCCCTTCTTCCTTTTGAGTCATGTCTTTTACATTGCAAGTTTGTGGGCTGGGACTTGTTTTTACAGTATATTTAAACTAAAATGAGAGCCTTTTCGGCTGAAGAGGGGTAAAAATGTTTTAACTGATTAATCAAGCATATGTGCAAAGCCCCCCTCCTACTTTTGTTGGATCTTTGTTATCAACTAAGTGTATGCGGGAGGTGGAGTTTGACAACATAGGGAGGTCAGGGAAAGTTATTTGACTTGAACTTAGTAAACCTACAATTTGCAAGGGCTTTTTGTTCTTTTTTAAAAAGGCTTTAAGTTGCATCATTTTACCGTACAATACCCACTAGAAACAATGCTACATGATCATGTGGTGTCACTACAGGGACATACCTCTGGTTCCATTTAGAAAGCCGGAATCATTTTTCCCAGCTAATAAACGTTCCTTCTGCTTTGGAGGTTTTTTTAAAAAATACGGAAAACATGAGGGGGAAAACCTTTTGAAACGCCTCAAATTGCTAACTACAATCCTCACCCCAATGCTGATCCCCATCATTAAAATGTGGCCCCACCTTCCCATATTTGGAATTAGCTTCATTCCTCCTCTCCCCCAGGGTGATTAAGAGGTAGTATGACAGCCATCTTCAAATATTTGAAGGATTGTCCTATAAAGCAAAGTTGTTCTTTGTTGCCCCAGAAGGTAGGACCTTCCTGAACCAACAGGTTGAAATTACAAGAAAGACAATTTTGACGAAACATTACCAAGAATTTGCAGGCAGGACAAAATGTTTTACAGTGAAACAGACACCCTCAGAAGGCAGTGCACTCTATCTCCTTGGATGTTAAGCAGAGACTGCATGGCCACCTATCAGAGATGCTGTAGTAGTGAATATCCTGCAATTAGGCAACCTTTGAGTTCACTTTAACTATAAATAAAGTAGTTTATGGACCAGTGAAGAAGGTACAGCATAGCAAGTACACTGGAGAACAAAATTATACTTCAAAGTATGTTGCATTATTGTTAGTTAAGAAGCAGATGTTACAGAGAATTCATAGATTTCTACAACTATGTATTTTTCAGGTTATGATTGTGATCTATCAAGATCTTCTGTACACTCAATGCTTGGTAAGTAGAAAAGTTCTAGATTAGCTCATAGATTAGCTCATAGATTAGCTCAAACTGAACCCCGACAAGACCGAGGTACTGCTTGTGGGAGACAAGAGAGGGGTAGGATATATTGACCTGGTGCTGAACGGGGTTAGATTGCCCCTGAAGGACCAGGTTCACACCCTCGGGGTCATTCTTGACTCCCAGCTGTCCATGGAGGCTCAGGTGTCAGCAGTGAGCCGGGCAGCTTGGTATCAATTACATCTGATACAGAGGCTGCGACCCTACCTTCCGGTCCATCTGCTCCCACGGGTGGTGCACGCCCTGGTCTCCTTTCGCTTAGAGTACTGTAATGCGCTCTACGTGGGGCTACCCTTGAAGACGGTCCGGAAATTACAATTGGTACAGAATGCGGCGGCATGGCTGATTAAGAACAGCTGCCGCCGGGATCATATCACCCCAGTGCTAGAAGACCTGCACTGGCTACCAGTTGTGTACTGAGCCCAGTTCAAGGTGTTGGTGTTAACCTTTAAAGCCCTATACGGTGTCGGTCCAGTTTATCTAAAGGAGCGCCTCCAGCATCACCAAACATGCCGCCTGACGAGATCTGCCTCACAAGACCTTCTCTCGGTCCCACCAGTTAAGACAGCTAGGCTGGTGCGGACCAGAGAGAGGGCATTTACAGTTGTGGCCCCCACCCTCTGGAATTCTCTACCATATGATCTTCGCCAAGGACTAAAAACTTGGCTGTTTCAGCGGGCATACAGGACTCCAAGATAGTTTTAGTTTACAGTGTATAGATGTAGGTTGGTGGATTATAATGGTATTGTATGTTAAAACTGTATTATATGTTGTATTATAATTAATTATGTACGCCGCCTAGAGTGGCCGTTCATTCGGCCAGATAGGCGGCCTAAAAATAAATTTTTATTATATTATTTATTATATGAATTTTCAAAGCCTTGCTGTTATGTTTCAAGGTTTCTTCAGGCCACGCATTATGATAATGTATCACTATCTCAGGAATTAATCCCCCTCCCCAATATGATGTTACTAGTGAAATGCCTGTCCTTGACAGGTGGAGAAAAAGGCTGTAAATTGCAGGAATTCCTGCTGGGGATCTGCCCCTGGTGACTCCAGTGTCAGGAGTGAAAAAGATATTTTGTCCCTTTCAGCTTTGTTCCAGTGCCACACTGTGGCCTGTTACTTTGCCTGTTGCTAATTGGGAGCTGTTCAGAATCCAGCCATCCTCTTTCTGCAATGCATAGTCTTGCCATGGGATCTACTAATGAGAATGTTGGGAACCTACCTTTCTTATCAGATTATTAACTTCGGCTGCAATCCAATGCATGTCTACTCATAAGTCAGCTCCATTGGGTTCAATGGGACTTTCTCCCAGGTAAGTGTGAAATTCATTACATCCTGCATGCACCCTCACAGTCTCTTGGTTTCATCTCATGTAGTTTTGGGGCAACACTGAAGTCAGTGATATGTCATCTTCACTAAGATATATATATTTAAATTTTAAATAATTTTAACTCAAAAATAATAAATGTAAACATCACAAATATGAACATAAAAACCTGGACAGGCAATCTCTTGCAAAGGTATATTAAGATTCAGTGTGCAATCCTATGCATATTTGATGAAATGCTTTGGTTCTAATTTCTAAAATGTTAAATCTGAAAAGCAACCACTTGCAAAGCTTGAGATCTATGAGCCAGTGTAGTAAGGCGTTTAGTGTGTTGGACTAGGACCTGGGAGACCAAGGGTTAAATCCCCACTCAGCCATGAAATTCACTAGGTGACTTTGGGCCAGACACAGTCTCTTAGCCTAGCCTAACCTGCCCCACAGGGTTGTTGTGAGGATGAAATGGGGAGGAGGAGATGCAGGTATGTCGCTGTGAGCTCTTTGGAGGAAAGGTGAGATATAATGCAATAACAAATGAATAAATCTAGGGTTGCCAGGTTCATGGCCTGAAACTGATCCTGTATCTTTAGGAGAAGAGAAAGTCAGCCAAGTGCAGGTGTTCTTGCAACATTGTAATGAGAAAAACCACAAGGTGGAATTCTTCCTTCCTCCTCCACAACTTTTAAAGATACAGAAGACCTCTTGGAGGCCGGGCCTGGCAACCACCTCCATCCACCGAGCTGGCTGTCCCTAGCAGAACTGGTGCCGTGGCTCAGCTACAACGAAGAGCTGCTGCTGACAGAGCCTGGCAGAGCACACTAGTGCTGGGAGCCTGCCAGCACAGCCAGGGTTCCATGGCATCCACCTCCCCCCAGCCCAGTGGAAAGGTGAGTTGGATTACGCCCTTAGATGCCACCTCTCTGCACTGTCCAACTGACTAAAGCACAACAGTGGATGTTGTGTATAAGGCAGCGTTTCTCAACTAGTGGGCCACCAGATGTTGTTGGACCACAATTCCCATATTTCCTCACCATTGGCAATGCTGGCTGAGGCTGATGGGAGTTGTGGTCCAACAACATCTGGTGGCCCACTAGTTGGGAAAGGCTGGTATAAGGTGTACCAGCAAAGTTTATTTTTACAGATGGAATTTTCTTTGTTTTCGATCTGCCTTCTTTGGTTTGGTTTTTTAAAATTGTAAATATGACCATGCTACTATGGTCTGGTTTGCACATCACTTTAAAGCATAATTAAACTAAACTATGGTTTAAAAGTGAGAGCACAACATGCTGATGCACGCTGCTAAAATCACAGGTGTAAACCAGTGGATCAGGGTTCATCATGCCAAATTCTGGCTTGCATCAGGCCTCATCAGATCCTTTCAATCCTGCTTCAATTTGTTCAGTAGCAAACCCAGCGGAATAGCGAGTAAAGCATGACCAAGGGAAAAACCACAAACTCAAAGCCATCTGAAACTAATACACTTGTTTATTGATACACAAAGCTTAATGGTTTTATGAGAGAATAAATTGATCAAAAATATAATATTTGAAACTACAACAACGCCAAGTAACTTAGGAAATATCACTAAGCGATGTGATATATTTGTATAAGCTTAATGATATTATAGAAAATGTTGAGATATAAATCAATTTTAAAAAAACTTAAAATACATATTTAAGCAGACTAATGATTGCTAATGAAATGAAGTAATAAAATGATCACAATATGGGCTGATAACATTGACGTCGTTATTATAATTATGATTGCATTGACCATGCAAACATGATGAATGATTATATTTATTAAATGATTATATTTGCTCCCTAATTCCATCCAAGCTCACTACTTATGTGAGTGAGCTCTATGTTTCCTAGTATATTAGATTAAAGAAAGTGGGTAGGCCTGAAGCTTGGGCAAAAGCACATGGAAGCAGGCAGCAAGGCAGATAGAGGCAAGCAAGAAAAAGTAATCCAAAAGGTAAATTCTCCCACCCACCCCCAAGAAAATCTAACTAACCCCAAATTTGAATACACCTTTTATATTAGTCAGCAATGTATCAGCAGGTAGAAATTATCCAATAAATTTCAGTGAATGTGTGTGGACATCCGCAATACATAATAATATCCATAATACATGATAATATGTAGACGATTAATTACCATACTCCATCTGGGAGAGGGACAGGGAGGAGTTACTGAGACCCCTGCATCAGTGATTGTCCATGCAGGCACTTTTCACCCAGTTCTTTTCTGAAAAGATAGGTTATGCTTTCGCTTTTGTTATGTCTTCACACAGTTGTGTACAGCAACTCCTTAAGAGCAGTTCTTGCTGGCAGCAGAAAATGACGCTATAGCAGAAATCCAAGTGGCTTACACTCAAAAACGACAGAGACAGAACGAGAGTGTCTTCCATTTTGGTTCATCACGGCTGTTCTCCTGTGCATCCGCTGTAACATGACTGCCATATGCAAGCTTAACAGGCACTGAATTAACAACAGTTGTTTTATACGCCCCCCACTCCTCTTGCTGCTGTGATGCCAGGAGCTGTCATGATTTGGCATAGGGTTATGTCTGAACTTGAACTTGTGGTTTATTTCTCTCAAAACAAACCATGAGCTACAACCAAGGTTTAATTTTGGTTTGCCACTTGTAGTTTGTTTGGCAGAACCAAACCATGAGTCCTGGTTTGGACATAATGATAAACCAAGCCATGGCTTAGCATCTGACTGCACGGTAGTGCCAGAATGGGGGAAGAGTGAAGCGCCTGTGATTTTAGCAGCATGAATCAGGCAGCACACTGCCCATTCACCTTTAAACCATGGTTAGTCTAACTATGGTTAAGTGATGTGCAGACGAGACCTATTTTTTGCATTTCTGGCTGAGAAATTTCTCACATTGTTATTCACTGGGAAAGACACTGCTACAGCAGAGAGTATCATTTCCGGCTATAAAACAGTCACTGCCTGCTCTTAACTACGTAGCTGAACAAATATGTTGTTACACACCTGCATAACCTGTTCATAGGGGTATGAAATGCTCATCAAAGTGGCTGAGGAAATGACTTCTAGCCTTGGTGTAACAATCTTTAAGTCAGGACCGAGACAGGCTCTTCGTTCTGGGATTTTGCTCTGTGCAATACATCAAGAAGGGATGTACTGACTGATAACGTTGTGTGTGGGCCCTCAGGATTCCAAATATAAGAAGCATAGGATTTATAATAGGTAAGGACTGAGGAATTTACAGCAGAGATGCTTTAAGAGCATTGGGAGGGAATACTGCTCAGAAGGAAGCTCGGGCTGCCTCTAGTCATATGCTTCTCCAATGAGACTTGTTGCTGTCGTTGAGTTTACCTACAGAAAATGCTAAAGAGAACAAATTCAAAAGAAAAAAAATTGGGGCCTGTTGAAAGTAGATTGTGGATTAGGATTATGGATTTGTGTTGAGCATCGATTACTTTTTACTATGATTCTAAATCAGGATGTGACATTACTGAGGGTGGATGGAACATGCTTACTCTCTCCAGGCCCATCCGGGGTGGGCAGGAGGGTGGACCAGGACTTTTTTTTAAGAATCAGCAGGGCTAAGTATCTCTACTGCCTTCTAATTCTTGTTTGCAAATGCCTCCCCTGCATTAACACTCCAAGGGAAACATGGAGTGGGGACTTTGAAGCATACAGTCCTATCCCGGGAATCCTCTTGAGATCAAGCTCTCTTCTCTTCACTGATATTATCCCGTGTTTTGCCAGTCTTGTTGTTTGTAATTAAGCAAGTTCTAACTTCCTCGGAATAAACTTGGCTGCTCTGTTGTAGCAACAGACCTTTTAACGTTTGCTTGTATTGGCAGAAACCAGAAATACTGGTTTAACCAATGCATATAAATAAAATCACATGATTCCGCCGGAGGATACAGCTGAAAAGAACTGAATGAGTAAGGAAGAGAAATGGGTCAGGAATGGTATGTATCTATCACCAGAAGAAAACTAATCACAGGGAAAATGACCCAATAATCATAGTCTAGGATAAGCTATGAGGCAGCTTGTTAGAGACACAAGGAAGTTCTGCAGTGACAGGAAGAGAGGAGTAATTACTAGGCTACTGAAACGTAACCAAGAATGGTTTTCAGTTTTCAAAAAGCGGAGGGTTTGTGACTTGCTTTGTATTGTCTTCCAAGTTTTGCTGTGTGATTTCTGTTTTCTCAGTACTGTATTCTATTATTTACAAGTGTTAGTGTACTCATATTAGGGAAAGGGAGACAAAGGGCATGTACCCACTGCATGACAATATGTATTCAGTGCTTGATGCAAGCACCTTTGGGGTGCTGTACACATGACACCACCCTCATGTCCTCCCTGCCCCACACTGTGTGTCAATCTAAAGTGCATTCTGCTGGAACGGTTATAATCAATTTTTGCCGAGAATGCACTTCTCAAGTGCTTGCTACATACATGTGTACGCACACAGAGAACCCTTTCCCAGGTCACTTCTTATTGGGCCATATCTATTGACATTGCAGGGCTGTGCCACAAACCCCTCACCATGTTTAACTTTCCTATGCATTAAAGAGGCAAAATAGGAAGCAGTACAATGGCTTAGCAGCCTCTGTATACTAATATTTATCCCTGGATACCAACACACCAGTTTCCAGCCCCTCTCCTTTGAAAGGCTGCAAAAAATAAATTTGAAAAAAGGCTGGGCAATTGTGTGTGTGCAGACGATACAGCTAGCAGCTGCTGTTTTAGATGATATTGTTGCACAAAGGTGTGTGCAGTTGCAAACTACTGTGTACAAAAGCCTGCTGTGAAAAAAAAATCCGCGTACATTTCAAAGGTTGTGCGTACACAGCCAAAGAAGAGCTAGTTAAGGACAGATTGCAAATGAAATAGCCTCAGAGGGGGTAAATAGAGAGGGGTGGTGAACAGGTTTTACACGAAACCCTCAAAGAAACTTTATTAGGCAACTTCTTCCATTGCTAAAGTGCTCAGATATCTAGGAAATTCTTCCTAGTGTTTCACCAGTTAGCTTTCTTCTCAGTGGACTTAGGAGGCAGAGGAGTAATTGTGGCTCTTAATCACTGAGAAGAAATCTACAGAAAAGTATGTGATTGTGTCCTGGTGTTGCAGCCTAGTGTAGGAAACTTTTTAAAGCAGTATATATAGGTGAGAAGGAAGTGCTTCCACCCTTTGCTCTGTTGTGAGGGCAAAAATAAAGGGCTGTTCTTGAAGCTATGTTACATCTAATCTACAATTTATATGCACATCCAGACACAGGCCCGGTGCCAGGTTGGGCACTGGGTAAAGGCCCTGGCGCTGAGAGAGGCCCCTGCTGCTGGACTGGACAGATGTTGCTCCCACTCCATGATCCGTGCTAGCATTGAGTCACAGAGCGTGTGCCCTGCACCCCAATGCTGGCACAGATGGCAGAGCAGGAGCCACCCATTCAGGCAACATCCCACCACCGCTGGCATAGGCTGGCAGTGCAACTTGATTTATACCAGCATGGTAGGGCTGCCACCTTTAAGGGCCCCTTTAGTCTGGTACCCAAGGGTCCACTGCTGTATGGTGCCGACCCTGTCCAGATAAGAAGCATTACAACGTTCAGAATGGAAAATTTCTTGTCCGCATAGTTTGGTTTCCTAACGGTGTAGTCAGTGTCCTCCAGGGTTGATCCAAGTCTTCATATTAAAAAAGCAAAAACATTCAAGCACATCTATATCAGCCAATAAACCAACACAGCCTTGTTCTTTCCATCAGTGTTCTGTTTACGCCGAGGAGACATTGGTTCACCAAGAATGCTTATATAGCATCTAGATAAAAATATGGGCCAAGTGTGAGAAAGTGTTGTTGCCACTACCTTTGTAAGTGTAGCATACAGCTGGGCCAGAACATAGATTAGATAAGAGCTTTTAAGACGTCTTGCTGCCAAGTGGGATTCCTACATGGGTAAGGGCTTTTTAGAAAACGTCACCACTAAATCAGCCCTGAATTGCTTTCATTTGTAGCACCATGTTCTATTGTATCATAGATGTTGATACTTAAGTTTAGCAGATATAACCGATCACCTTACAGATAACGGCAGCTTTTAATTAGTAATTAATTAGTAAACTGGATTGGCCACAGGTCTTTTAATGACTGCCTATCCTACCACAGAATTTTCTAATTAATCCTGCCCCCTTAGAAGTCAATTTATTGTCATATTTAGTTTAACCACTGCTCATTGCTGTGTTCACTTTATGGATAAGTTCATACATTTCCTTTTTTAAAGATGATGATGATGATGATGACGATTTTATTCATTTACATCCCACCTTTATCCCAGAACTGGGACTCAAGATGGTTTACAAAAATTAAAACAAATACCGTTAAAAACATATAAAACATACAGAAGTTAATTATAATGTAATTAAACTATCTATAAAATTAACACCAATTAAAACATAGCAATTAAAAAAACCACAAGTTACCAATCAGTAAAACAGCACCCTATTTAATAGCCCTTGCAGTCAGGTCCCAAAAGCTAATGTTTGTATAAATGCATGAAAGAGAGCTACAATCACAGATTCTTCTTGATCGTCAATAAACAAATTTCTTTTACCATATGGAGACACATATATGCAAATGTTTATTTATTTTTATTTTTTTTATTTAATTAAGCTTATATACCGCCCCACTAGCAACAGCTCTCTGGGCGGTGAACATTAAAAATACAATAAAAATAACACAATACAGTATATCACAATACAAAACTGTACAAAAAACTGTACAGTCTAAAATCAAATTATAATAATTTAAAATTAACAGGAATTAAAATGCCTCAGAGAAGAGAAAGGTTTTAACCTGGCGCAGAAAAGATGATAGTGTCGGCGCCAGGCGCACCTCCTCGGAAAGACCATTCCATAGTTCGGGGGCCACCACTGAGAAGGCCCTAGATCTTGTCACCACTCTCCGGGCTTCCCTATGAGTCGGAACCCGGAGGAGGGCCTTCGTAGTAGACCGTAGTGTACGGGCCGGTTCATAGCGGGAGAGGCGTTCCGACAGATATCGTGGTCCCGCGCCGTATAAGGCTTTATAGGTAAGTACCAACACTTTGAATCTGGCCCGGAAGCATATTGGAAGCCAGTGCAAACGGGCTAGCACAGGTGTTATATGCTCAGACCGCTTAGTTCTTGTTAGCAGTCTGGCCGCCGTATTTTGCACTAGCTGTAGCTTCCGAATCGTCTTCAAAGGTAACCCTACGTAAAGCGCATTGCAGTAGTCCAGACGCGAGGTTACCATAGCGTGTACCACTGATGTGAGGTCCTCTTTACTCAGATAGGGACGTAGCTGGGCTACCAACCGAAGTTGGTAGAACGCATTCCGGGCCACCGAGGCTACATGAGCCTCAAGTGTGAGGGAAGAGTCTAAGATGACTCCCAGACTACGCACCTGTTCCTTTAGGGGGAGTGTAACCCCATCCAGGACAGGGTATATATCCACCATCCGATCAGAGAAACCATCCACCAACAGCATCTCAGTCTTGTCAGGATTGAGTCTCAGTTTGTTAGTTCTCATCTCATCTCATGGTTAGTTTACCATGCAAGAATTACAGATTAGATTGTAAGAAAGGCTTGTTTATTTTATGCCTAGTAATTTAGGCACATGGCAAATGTCTTTATTATTTCTGTTTAACTACATCGTTTTTCATTTGTTTCATTTTGGAATGGAAAGCTTCAGGATAATAGCCACATTCACACCATACATTTATTCCACTATTATTCCACTTTAAATAGTCATGGCCACCATCTTGGTTGATGGCAGGCATCTGCACACAGCATGGCCAGCATTTACCACAGCAGAAGAGGTACGTGTGGGTGGGCGCCATGGACCTGGGGCAGGCTGGTGCCCAAGGGCCCAGTCATGCCTGGCACCGGCCCTGTTAATTATTAAATAATGTTTTTGTATCTTATCTGCATTTAAACTGGACATGTAAAATCATCATAAATGTACAGCGTCTGGAGATGCAGTTTGATTGCACAAATATTTATTAGAGATACAGATGGTTCCTCTGATATTAGGAACAATGTAGCATGGAGATAGCTAACTCTGCTTGTGCCACCATGCAACTCACACTTGGCTGTTATGCTTGTCTGCAGTGCACAGAGAGTTTAAGGTCATGCTAGAAATGCAGGTTACCCTATCTACAGCCTTTGCAGTGATGTTTCTTATTGCTCAATGTGTTTTTATCTGATTTTTCTGCTCCTTGCAGAAGCATGCCTTGTGTCTGCTTATCTTGGGTTATTCTAGTGCAACTGGGTCCGTCCTAGGCATTATACGAAGTCACTGGGTGGTTTCAGTCATCCTAGAATCTCTCCATTTAACAAAAGATTACTTTAATATTTGTATGACAACTTGATGTTGTTCTTCTTGTGAACCCATTTTGAGTGCAATAATTTCAGGAAAGACTTTTTAAAAATGCATGTAAGAATACTGCTGAAGTTATTTCTATAGTATTGTTTCACAAAATAGACGTGAGTAGAGTTTATCCACTGAATATATGGGTTATGCAAACCCACAAAACTGAAATAAGGGGGAAATCTATGAGGTCAGGAGAGGGGCTTAGGACCTGGAAGATAAAATGGGCACAACAAGCTCATTCCAGTCATCATATTTTTGAAGTTCAATACTCCGCCCCATTATTTGTTGGTCATTCAGCACCATCAGCATACATGGTACTTGACTATGGAATAGACCTGCCCTCATCCTACTGATGGTAAATGATGAAACTTTATAAAATTATGCATGATATGGAGAGAGTTGATAAAAATATTTTTCTCTCTCCTAATACTGCAACCTAGGATGACCTACTGAAATTAGGTAGTATGATGGTGTGCAGTGGAACTTTTCCGTATTGTCAGGGCTCTGTTGACATCAACTCCAGGAAATGGAGTTTTAGACCCTTCGGAGGCTCACTGTGAATTGTTTGGAAGGCACTTTGAGGGTAAAGTTGCTCACCTCCATAACAGTCTTGATGCCCCATCCACATCTACTGTAGTCCCCAATGAGGTGTCCAGTGCAACGTCTGCTGCAACTTCTTGGGAACAGTTTCAGTCGATGTGGCCTGATGACCTAGATAAGGTACTTGCCTTGATGCAGTCAGCAACGTGTCCTCTCAACCCTTGCCCTTCTTGGCTTATTAAAACTTGCCAAGGGGGTTTGACCAAGTGGATCCATGGTGTGGTCAACACATCATTGCAGGAGGGAGTGGTTTCTGTTGCCTTGAATGAGGCGGCGATCCGACCGCTCCTGAAAAAGCCCACCCTGGACGCATTGGTCCGATCGGTCACAAATACTCCCTTCTTAGAGAAGGTATTGAGAGGGTTGTGGTGCAGCAATTGCAAGTACTCTTGGATGAAACAGATTATTGTGACCCATCCCAGTCTGGATTCAGGCCTGGTTATGGAACTGAATCAGCCTTGGTTGCCCTGATGGATGACCTTTATCGGGAGGACAGGGAGAGTACGACCCTATTATTCTTACTTGATCTCTCAGTGCCTTTTGATACCATTGACCATGGTATCTTTTTGGGCCAACTTGGTGAGATGGGTATTGGAGGCTCTGTTTTACAGTAGTTCTGATCCTATCTCCAAAGTCATTCTCACAGAATAGCATTGGGTGATTGTCTTTCAGCCCCCTGGCAGTTGTGCTGTGGGGTGCCGCAGGGTACCATCTTGTCCCCCATGTAGATTTAATATATATAGATTTAACATCTATATGAAGCCCTTGGGAGCGGTCATCAGGAGATTTGGGATGAGGTGTCAGCAGTATGCTGACGATACCCAGCTGTATTTCTCCGTAACATCTGAATCAGGAGAGGCCATGCAAGCCCTGGACCGCTGCCTGGACTCGGTGGTGGGCTGGATGAGGGGCAATAAACTGAGTCTGAATCCTAGCAAGACGGAGACGCTGTGGGTTGGTGGTTCCCAAGATAATTGTTCAGTTGCCTGCTTTGGATGGGGTCATACTCCCTCTGAAAGAGCATGTACGTGGTCTTGGGGTGCTCCTGGATCCATCTTTGTTGCTAGAGGTCCAGGTGACCTCAGTGGCTAGGAGTGCCTTTTACCAGCTTCAGCTGGTAAGAAAACTGTGGCTGTTTCTGGACCGGGATAGCCTGACCACTGTTGTCCACACACTGGTAACCTCCAGGCTGGATTACTGTAATGCACTCTATGTGGGGCTGTCCTTGAGGTTGGTCCAGATGTTGCAGCCTGTGCAAAATGTGGCGGCGAGACTGCCCACTGGGGCAGGGTATCGCAGCATGTCACCCCGCCACTGAAAGAATTGCACTGTCTGCCCATTTGCTACCAGGCCAAGTTCAAGGTTCTAGTTTTGGTATACAAAGCCCTAACAGCTTGGGACCAGGATACCTGAAAGACCGTCTTATCCCTTATATACCCAGTCGATCACTGTGCTCTGCAGGTTAGGGCCTCCTGCAGATACCATTTTATCAGGAGGTCTGTTCTGCACAGCATAGGAAATGGACCTTTAGTGTGGCAGCACCTACCTTTTGGAATTCCCTCCCCTTAAATATTAGGCAGGCACCATCTCTGTTATCTTTTCGGCTTCTACTGAAGACTTTTCTCTTTCAATAAGCCTTTTAAGTTGAGACCTATCCCAGTCTGCGTCTGCGTTGGAAGTTCTTTGTAATAGGTTCTTAAACCTTCTTTTAAAAAATGTTTTTAATCTTAGAAGATGTTTTGAAAGCTTTTTTAAAGAAACCTTTTAAAAGATGTTTTGTTTTAATGTGTTTTAAAGTTTGTTTTTATGATGTTTTAAAGTTTTTAGTGCTTTTGTTTGCCACCCTGGGCTCCTGCTGGGAGGAAGGGCGGGATATAAATCAAATAATAAATAAATAGTAGATAACAAAATAGATAAAGAAGAGCACTTCACACAGCACATAATTAGGCTGGATGCAACACATGTTCTTTTGACAACTGTGGAGTCTTCCTCTTGTGAGCTTGACAAACAGCCTGCTTCTTCCCATCTTTGAAGCTACAGATATGGGAAGTGATCCCTGATACCTACCCCAGCTCCAGAGTTGGGAAGAAGGCTTTGGGTTGTTTGGCAGCTGCAAGGCCAAAGGAGCACAGGACCATGCCGGCAACATGTGCACAGACTGACCTTTCCTACTGCAGAGCAGGGAGGAGGGTGCTGATTGCTGCTGGCAGCAGGGACAAATCATATCCACTCCTTGCCAGCCTGGAAAGGGGAGAGCAGAGAGAAAGTTGGATGCTACTGACTGAAAGTACTTGCAGCACCTTCAGGCAATGGCTCCTGACAGCACACACTCACCACCACCTGACCTCTCCATTGGGAAAGGCAGAAGGGACTTGACAAGTGCAGAGGGCTGCTCAAGTTGGCTGTAATTTTTGATGTGGCCAACAAGGTCAGCCAAAAACTTTAGACTTCTGCAAATCATTTGTGGGGTTCACTGTCACAGGATGTGGTGATGGTTCTTGGCCTAGATGGTTTTAGATAAATGAGATTAGATAGATTTATGATAGGCGGGTTTGTCAATATGCAATAACAATGCTATTCAGAGATGGAATTCCTCTGAATACCAGTTGCTGGGAAGGAGACAGACAGAAGAGGAAGGCTATTGCTTTTGTGCATTGTTGCATATGGGCTTCTGTTCTCAGAAGCAGCTGGGTGGCCACTGTTGGAAACAGGACCATTCCTCTCATGTTCTATCACTGGTAAATTATACAGCCACAAGAGTGGCTGTATACTATAGCCAGCATGCATTTTTCACCTTCCACCATGTTAAATTGAAAATACTCCCATGCCATTCTGTTGCTTCCCATAAGCTCATTTCAAAACAAAATCTTACAAAACTTATAGTCCTGAACTCAGAAACGCTTGCTTAACAACCCTCTACATTTTTTTCATGGTGATACACTCAGAGAGAATCCAGACTTTAAAGTCTGAAACATGAGTAAAACAATCCAGACCCCCCCCTTGAAACTTTTTCTGTCAGTGGTCTCATAATTTGTTGAAATTAATTAAAAATCAGCCATGTTCACAGAGTACCTGTAATCTTATGACTGACCATGCCTCATACTCTGACCTTCATCTTCTGCAGTTTAAAAGTAAAAAAAAAAACCCAATGTGGCTGATTTTTAATTAATTTAAGAAAATTAACATTGGAGTCTATGATAGGGCAGGCATGCTCAGTAAGAACCAGCTGTCAGTGTTCTAAAAGCCAGACTGACAGCTGTTTGGCTTGGCTAATCAGGGAACCACGCTCATGTCAGACATTTATTCCTCTTTAAACAGTCATGGCTTCCACCAAAGAATCCTGAGAAGTGTGGTTTGTGAAGGTGCTGAAAGGTGTTAAGAGATTCCTATTATCCTGACAGAGCCCCAGTGGCCAGAGTGGTTTAACAGCCAGTCCCCTTTCCCAGAGAATTCTGGAACTGTACCACTGTGAGGGAAATAGGGCATCTCCTAATAACTCTAAGCACTGTTTAAAGTGGAATAAATGTCTGGTGTGGATGTGGCCAGGGACAGCTTTGGTTTAAATTTGTGTGTGAGACTACATCTGTCTGCTGTAAAATAAAAAGATGGGGAAAACCCCAAACAACGATACTGTTCACAATGTTTTCCTTTTGGAAATGAAAGGGGCTTCCCCTCTGCCCAGTGCCCACCCACACAATCCCCTCCCCCAGGTCATTTTCACCTATCCTAAGCATGATTGCACAGGAGTACATCCCACTGAACTCAAAAAGCATGCAAATGATCAAACTGCCCTCCCCTCCTCCTCCCTCCTATCTCCTTCCCCTCCCCCTCTTCTCCATCTCCTCCTCCCTTCCTTCTCCCCTCCCCCTCTCCCTTCCTCCCTCTCCTCCTCCCCCCCTAGCCCTCCCCCCTCCCCTTTCTCCTCCTCCCCCATTGTTAGTTTCACCTATCCTAAGCATGATTGCACGGGAGTAAATCCCATTGAACTCAATAAGCATGCAAATAATCAAACCTGCTCCCCTCCCCTTTCCTCTTCTCCTCTCCTTCCCTCCTGCTCAGAGGAACATGGTACAGTTCTTCCAAGCTACACAGGAAGTAGATTGCACTATGAACGACCAACCCAAATTGTGATTGCATTTTGACACATTTGTAGTGCAGTACAATATCCCAGAGAGGAGGTCAGGTCTCCTGTTCCCCTGGTGCTTTCACTATAGCTACCTAATTTCCCTGCTTTTTAAAGTTTGATAGAAATATCTGTTGGCTACAGGTATGTTCTTAAACTGCAATGGTTTTTTACCTATTAGTGAATCCTCCTTGGCTTAAGGCAGTGTTTCTCAACCGGTGGTGTGCCTCCAGATGTTGTTGGACCACAATTCCCATCTTTCCTGACCATTGGCAATGCTGTCTGAGGCTGATGGGAGTTGTGGTCCAACAACATCTGGAGGCACACCACCGGTTGAGAAACACTGCCTTAAGCCAGATATTTGCCTGACTAAAGCAGAGCCCCTCTCCTTGCTAGGGCCAACACTTTAAAATTATTGTTGTACCATTCAGATAACAATTCCTGCCTATCTGTCCCACCCACTGACCCTGGCTCCGTGTTTCACCCTGCTTCATGATGGGGCCAGCCCAGGTTTGTGCATCATGTCTGTATGTGTGTGCAGGCTACATGTGTTTGTTCAAGGACACAATTACCTCTCTCTTTCTCTCTCTTCCCCTCCCCCCCATAATGTAACTGTTCGCATCGGGAGTGCAGGTTTGTTTGTAAAGGGTGGATTGATATAGCTTGCTTGCTTATAGGGTTAGTTCCAAAGCTTTAGAACGATACTTTATTGACCTCTTATTTGACTTTGTTCAGCTATTTGCTTGCATTGGAGCCACTCCTTACAAAGTGGGTTGTCTATGAATGTTTTTACTCATGTAAGCACAAGCAGTTCTATTGTGAGATTAAACGTTATTAAACATAACAATTTCTTTTTTTAAAAAAAAAATATGGTCAGGTTAGTTTCACAAACTGGCTTCAGAGGCCTATGCAGGACAGAGCCCTGCAAAGTGGAGAAAATTCTTAAGCAATGTGTCAAACAAGCCCACATAATGATAGCTGGAGTGAGATAGGAGTATTGCATATATATTCAAGTGTCTTTATTTTTATCAGTGAAATACTGGAGTAATAAAATGCATCTGAAATTAAATATAATCCAACATTTCAGGACAAAACCCCTATTATCAGGGAAATTGCTAGGTACTTAAAAAATCCAGGGCATAACCCCAGACATAATATTGTGCATAAAATTTTAAAATCTGTGGTATAGCCAGTATTACAAATTTGACAGCAATTTAACCCTTCCCCTGCTAGCCATAATTACATTGTAGACTCAGGATTCCAACTTCAGATTCGTAGGTTCCTATCAGACACCTGGTTTTCACTGCCCTCAAGTCAGCTGCAGTTTATGTCAATCATTGGCAAGAAGTTTATTTTATATTATAATATGACATTTGATCCATATACAAGTGCTTTATGTCCAATTTGCATATTGAGACAGCTAGAGAATCTTCCTAGTAACATAGTAGTTTTCAAACTCTTCAAAGTAGGTCAAAATCCAATTGTATTGCATGCTTCAAGAGAACTAGACACAACCATTACAGCTCATGAATAGCATGCAATAATTGATGTGCGTTAGGTTTTAATCTGTGTAAGAGAAGATCCTTGGGAAATAAAGAGCTACAAATCAATGCAGCCTCTCCCTTGCATATAGCAGGTAGCATTTTCTTAGTTATTTCTTACCACTGCACCCACATGGAGTGATGTTGTTTTTAAATCAGTATGTCATGTTTTCAAGAGGGAGGGAGGATGGCACAAGCTGAAATGGTGATTGACACATTATTATGAACCTATGAAATGGCATCTAATATATAATTCCTACAGACAATTAAAGACCCAATAATCATTTTTATTCCAATCATAACAGTACAAAGAAAGTAATTTACATCAAAGAAAGAGAATGTCTGAACATCCTACATTCTAATAGCGCTGTTGCTTATGTAGCCAAAATGCCACCCTCCATCCACAAGAGGGAGCTATCAGCGGACTTGGGGGAACTGCTAATATTAGGCAGGCACCTTCACTATTTTGTTTTTGGCCCCTGCTAAACACTTTGTTGTTTAGGCAAGGCTACCCAAACATGCACAAAATGTATATTTTGAAAACTTTTTTATTTATATTTTGAACATTTTGGGTCAACTTGTCTTTAACATCTATTTCAGGGGTGGCCAAACCACAGCTCGCGAGCCACATGCGGCTCTTTGACATATATGTGTAATTTTATAAGGTGGTATCTGATTGAAATATCTCTAATTTTATTGGTTTACATATTTTCCTCCTTGTTTTGACCAGATATTTACTAAGACAAATAAATATCATTAAAATATCTGTTTTTACCCCTTTTATTTGCATATTTTTCTTAGATGTTTCTGTAGTTCATTACTGTATTAAATATGCTCAATATAGTTAAAACAATAATCATTCAGGATTTTGAAAACATTTGGTATAGACATGTGTACTTTGTGATTATTGAAACTAATACAAATTAACAGTTTAAAAACTACATACATGAATAAACATTATTACGTACATATATTTCTTAATATTTATATAAAATTTTTGTAACAAAATGTGCATGTAACAATAAAAACGTGTGTGCAATATTTGTTCTTGTCTTGTGGCTCTCAAACATCTGAAGTTTATCGTATATGGCTCTTACGTTAAGCAAATTTGGCCACCCCTGATCTATTTAAAGAATATTTATATTCAGGATTTTACAATTCTTATAACAAGGAAATAAAAATAAGGGGGAAAGAAAAAAACCATACACAAATAAACATAAGCATAATATTATATGAAAGGTTAACACTAAGAGTTAAAACAGAAACAAATCAATAGAGCATTAACATGCCATTACATTTTACAAAGAAAAAGCATGTCTTCATGTTGAAGAAGAAAGTTTTTACATCTTTGTAAGTGTTTCATCACACAGTTCAGTATGGTAATCAGGTTAAATAATAAATTCCATAAGTTTGTAATACAGCAATACAAGGTAAGAGTACAGTTTATTCCAATATAGGGTTGCCAGGTGTCCAGTTTTTGCCCAGAGACTTCGGATTCTTGGGGTCCTCTCCAGGTCTCCAGGTGAGTGAGCTTAATCTCCAGATTCTCAGCTTTCATTTAAAAAAATGTTCTGCAATGACCAACTGGTTTTGACAATAATGTATTATATGGGGTCTATGTATTTTTACATCTTCAGTGTATATGGAGTCTTCCCGACCACTCTGTGAGGTGAGATACTGGTGACTGGAAACCAAGGCAGCTCACAACAAGAAATAAATCCCTTTAAAATCCAATAACCATAAAAACAAGTATAAACAGTTGCAAAACAGCTTAAAGGGGCACGATTCTAAATTTTGGACTGGGTGAGTGAAGTTCCTTATCTCTTGAGGCTGCAATTCTGGGCATGCTTCCCTGTTTGAGTAAGCCCCATTGAATACATTGGGACTTGCTTCTGAGTAAACAACCATAGGATTGCACTACAAATATCTTTACAGGCTATGTAAATAATAAACATCTTTGATAGTCATGCTTGTATAAATATTTCTTCATACTATGTCCCAATAAATATCTGATTTCACACTATAGTTGTACATTATTATTTCCTCTACATTTTAAGTGTTAGTGCTTTTAGGTACTGTAAACCGCCCAGAGAGCTTCAGCTATGGGGCTTTATATAAATACAATAAATAAATAAATAAATAAATAAGTGTGCCCTTCTTCCTTGGGGTGTTCATGGTTCCCTTCTGTTGTTTTCAGCCTGAGGGGCAGGTTAGGCTGAGAGGTGAGTAGCCCATGGTCACCCAGTAAACTTTATAGTACATATTCATTTTTAAAAAATAATTAAAATGATTTACATGCAGGCAAAGTTTATTAAGTAGATCCACACAATATATTTAAAGCACATCCACCTCTCATTTAAAGTGCATGACTTCCCCTAAAGAATCCTGGGAAATGTAGTTTCCCCCTCACAGTTATTGTTCCCACCACCCTTAACAAACTACAGTTCCCTTGATTCTGTGGTGGGATTCATGGGCTTCAAATGTGTGTTTAATGTGCTTTAAATAAATGGTGTGGATCTGCCCTAGGTATGATGTGCATTTATTAGTTAATTGAAAAGAACAATTTTAAAAGATACTTTTTTATACAGGAAAAGGCTGTAGCTCAGTGGCCGGGCACATGCTTTCCATGCAAAGGTTCAAAATTCAATTTCCAGGAAAAGACTATTGCCTGGAATCCTCAAGAGACAATGCTAGTCCATGTGATCAGTACTGAGCTACATGGTATCAAATGGCCTGAGTCGGTATAAGGTAGATTCCTTTGTTCCTAAAAGTGGAAAGAGACCATAGGACCACAGTGTCTCCAAAATGTATTTCTGTATTTTATTTACAACATTGTAAAAATTCTGAAAGCGGTTTACAGAAGGAATTAAAACAATAAAAGTTTTGGCAATAACAGTTAAAGACAGGTATTTAAAAACATTCAAAATAATAAAACCAACAATGAGTTAAAAACAGATAAAAAACACAATAGCTTCTACCTGCCTGGGTAGGCTTGCCTAAACAAAAATGTTTTTAGCAGGTGCTGAAAAGAGTACAATGAAAGTGTCTGCCTAATGTCAATAGTCAGGGAGTTCCAAAGCTTAGGTGCTGCCACACTAAAGGACTGATTTCTTACAAGAGCAGAACAAGTACTATGCGGCACTTGTAACATGGAAAGCACACCTTGAACTTGGCCTTGTAGCAAATCAGCAACCAGTGCAGTTTTCAGAGCAGGGGTATTATGTGCTGATAGAGTCTCACTCATGTCAGCAATCGTGCCGCAGCATTCTGCAGTAACTTCCGCCACTGAATCAGGTTATGCTGCAGGGGGATTTCTGTGACCTTGGCTGACTAGCTGTCAAGATATTTTTAGTTTTGGTTTTTGGTTAGGAATCCTGACTGGTTGTGGGATGCTGAGTGTTCTGCCTTACTCATAGGAATTTCTTTGTGGTTGGTATGGTATTGCATTTAGGAAATCATCGCTGTCTTTTGTTTTTCTTTTTCTGTTTGCATTTCATTTACCTGTGACCTCACTCCCTTACATCCATAGAAGCAACAACAGTGGTTCCATGCACTCAGCTCAACCCTCTTAAACCCACTGATGATGCACCTTGTTCGTTGCTTGATGGTTTGTTTCCTGCCCAATAGTGGTAAAAGAGAATTCACATACTGGGCAGCGTGGCTGCAATTGTTATTGTTCCTAAGCTGCTGCTTGTGACCAAACCATGTCTGTTTTCTCTCTGTCAATTATTATTCACTGGAATTGGGTTGGTGGTCAAAGTGAGTTTAGAGCAGCCAACAGGGTAGACAGAAAAGGTTAGGGAATCTCCTTCCTCATTTCTCAAACCTCTTTCTGAAGTGAAGGGTCAAATCTGTAAAGAAATTTGGAGCAGCCATGTTAAAAGGTACAGGGGGTTGCCAACCCTGCTTAGATATGGATATCTTTGCAGAGGATCCCTAGTCAGGCTTTACCAACAGCACAATCCAAACCATATCTACTCAGAAGTAAGTCCTGATGAGTTCTGTGGGGCTTAGTAAGTGTGTTTAGAATTGCAGCCTTCTGGGGCATCCATCTTTACTCCTGAGTTCTCCCATCTAACATCGCCACAACACTAGGCTCCTTTCTTCCTACAGGGGCCTTCTAGTGAGTGTCCTGGCCTGAGGGCACTTAAAGCCTTCTTGCCAGAAGCCAGTAGGCTAGATTAAATGTTCCCTACCCAGGCTCCATCTTTTAGCTAAGATTTCTATCTTAATTTCCAATTAGAGAAATGTTTTTGTTTGAAATGTGTGCTCCAAGCAACTGTGGTTGATGCTTAATGTATCATGCTTAATGACATCACTACAGCCTGCCCCTGTGACATCAGTACAGCCTGCCCCTATGACATCACTACAGCCCGACCCTGTAACATCACTATCACCTGCCCCATGACATCAGTAGGGCCCGATCCTGAAATCTCAGGGTTTTGGATGCTTCTGATCTGGCAACCCTATTCCAATATGTCTCTCCAAAGAGAGATATGGGTTGAAGGGGGTGTCCAGCCATGCTGTTTACTTGCAATGAATTGTATAAATCAGAGCCCTTTTTCCATAAAACATGTATGTTTTTATGTAAGAGACTTTGATGAATAAGAGGTATACAAATCCTATAAAATAAATCCAAAATTTGCAGATGTACAAAAAAGTTGCTCTATCTATATTTAAACAAAATAATTCTCATTTTGATTGCCAATCCTGCTACATTTTCATACTCCAATAGAATTTTTAAAAGCTTCCAGATTCAAGAGCATTAGCAAAATGTCATCTGCATAGAGATTTATGGTGTGGGACTTCCCATTAATTTTGACACCATGTATTCTTTCATTGTTACAGATTCTGTCCACCAATGATTCTATTGTGAATAAAATGGGATAAAGGGCATCCTTGTTTTTTTATCTCTGAAGGTTAAAAGGGGATTAGTCAAGAGCATTTGATCTGATTTGCCAAATTTCAAAAAAATTATGGTCTTCATTAAAAGGGCCATTCAAAACCATCCAACACGTTGAAGGCGTTTGAAGAGAGTATAGCAACTGGCTTATTGCAGGCTGTGCTATAATGCTCTGTCTTCAGAATGTGTCTAATTGAATTTGCTAATTTCCTGTCAGGCATAAATTCAGTTTTGTTTCTATATAATTGGTTATTAAAATTTTTAGTCTACTGGCTGTGATGGCTCCTAATATTTCAGTATCCTGATTAAGAACTGCAGCAGGATCTTATGAGTTCTTAGCACTGTGGTCCTTCTCTGGCTTTGAAATGGGCCACCAGCTGAGCTTGTCTCCATGAGTCCCTCCAAAAGAGAGTTGAAGAACTGTTTCAAATATGTTGTTGCTGTTTCTCTGAACAACTTGCAAAATTAACTCTTCAAGCCATCAATCCCCAGGGCCTTTCTTCTTTTGAAATTTATATTTCATTTTCTAGTATGGGTTGAGTATTTTTTATAATTTTTTATGTTTTTAAACTTGATTGTCAGTCTCCTAGATACTGCTCTGTATAAGGCAAGTAACAGGTGTAGCAATAACAATATATTTAGATGGCTTCTGTACTCATATGTCTTGAGAATTTGGCTTATTAGTGGCATATAGATTTTCATAAAACTATTTCTTTCCATTTTATTTATTTATTTATTATTTGATTTATATCCTGTCCTTCCTCCCAGCAGGAGCCCAGGCTGGCAAACAAAAGCACTAAAAACACTTCAAAAATCATAAAAACAGACTTTAAAATACATTAAAACCATCTTTAAAAACATTTTTTTAAAAAGCTTTGAAGACACCTTAAGAAAAAAGGTTAAAAACCTATTGTTTTTTTTAAAGGTTTAGAAACATATTAAAAAGCAATCCAACACAGGCGCTGACTGGGATAAGGTCTCAACTGAAAAGGCTTGTTGAAAGAGGAAGGTCTTCAGTAGGTGCCGAAAAGATAACAGAGATGGCGCCTGTCTCATATTTATTTGCATTTTTGTGACCTGAATAGCTGAGTTGTGCTACTCAATTTCTAGTTCAGTGCTATTGCTAATAAGCTTGAATTTTTATTTCCAAATTGATAATACTCTCTGCTTGTACATACCAATGTATTGTATTTCCCTACCTCCGCTGCTTGCAGTTCATCTATTTAACTGTAGACTAAAAACCGTTACATTGGTAACATATATGCAAATTCTTGTTTTATTATTATTATTATTATTATTATTATTATTATTGCTTTAACCTTCCTAATGTTCTTCACATCTGTACAGTGGATTACAATGATTAATGACGGGCAGGCCGCAATTTGACTGAACATGGCAGGAAAGATAAGGAGGTTATCGCGCATGCTACTAGACTGCCAGAACAATGACAAACTGTGTGGTAAGAATGGAGACCTACTTTTTCTGTCTTGGTGCACTGTACATCTGGGAAGCTCTCAGATGCTGAGCTAAGTTAATTAGCATTTTATAGAAAATATTTTCTGGCTTAGAGAGACAGTTCTATGAGCCTTCCTTAATCAAACTGACCTTACCAGATATATGATCCATCCGGGCTCTCCTTATGTACTAATGTTCTTATGTACTAGTCTGTGTTATTTCCTCCCCCAGCTGTTCTAAGCTAAGCCCAATATGCAGAACCAAATAACATGTTTAACTGCATTCCTGTTGTTTGGTTTTTAAATTCTTCCTAATCAATGCCCTTGGCAGACCAATAGCTACAATCAAGGAGGAGAAGTTAGCATGGGAAGAGTAGCAAGAGGAGTGGTCCCTCTCTCTGGTCCTTTTCATGTGCACCCAAGATGGTACACATGGCTATGGAAACCTTCCAGACAAGAGCGGTAGTACTACAGTATCCCACTAATTCTGTATCTTATGTGAAATCTTTAGAGTTTCAGTAAACCCAAAAATAATTCTGCTGCAGAACTGGTGGACTGGGGTCCTTGAAGGCTCCCACAAAATGGGGATATGGAATACATTTAATGATGTCCTTTCATTCATCAATTTTTAAAAGATTATAAACTGTTGAGCTTGAAATTATCTACAGGGATAGGTCTTCACAGCAAGTGAGGGTTTGGGGTGGGGCTGTTACATGTCCAAGGTCAGGGTGTTCACACATTATAATACTATAATCTGAGAACCCAGACTAATCTAGATTTGATAGATCATTTGGCCTATCAGTGTCCTTGCTAGAAATGCTGTTGTTGCAGATAGAGAGACCCATTTGAAGAACTACTTGTGATGATCCAGATGAGCCCTAGCTATTATAACTTTTTAAATCATTTGCTATTTCAATTGACAGTTGTACGAGAGAATCAGGCTGAAGTAATCATCGTACCAGTCCTCTTGATAGGTGTATTTGTCATTGTCTTAAGCGTCATCCTTTGGCTCCATTTCCGGAGCTTGAGGACAAAGCAGCAGATTTCTCCAGACTCCAAAGAAGAAGGTAAGGACAGCTGGTGAAGTTGCCAGATCCCCTGATGCTCAGGGTAAGAAACTTGCGGGGGGAGGGGGGAAATAGTCATAATGGCTATATGCTACCTCAGAATCAAATGTAGCATTCCTCTGAATCAGAGCTTGGAAAAGTTACTTTTTTGAACTACAACTCCCATCAGCCCCAGCCAGCACATGCTGGCTGGGGCTGATGGAAGTTGTAGTTCAAAAAAGTAACTTTTCCAAGCTCTGCTCTGAATAACAGTTGCTGGGAAACAATAGCGGGAGAAGGCTGCTGTCCTTAGGACCTGATTGTGGACTTCCCAGAGGGTTGGCCATTGTGTGACATGGAATGCTGGACTAGATATGCTTTCAGGTCTGATCTAGCAGAGATCTTACGATATTATAGTGGTGGTTCCTCGTAGATTAGGGAGTCAAGACCAATCAGATGGGATGGAGTCCAATTGAGTCTGGGAAAGGTGGATTAAAAATGATGACTTTCACATCTTTTTTAAAAATCAGATTTTAATATTTTTATCTGATTTTGCTTACTGTTGCAAATATTCCATTTTAGAAACCTTTATTTAAAAATAAAAATAAAAAATAACCTGCTTTAAAAGGAAATCTGAATTTAATATTTAAGGGATTTGTAATCTCCTAAAACTGAGTAAGTCACGTACTTTATTATTGTGGGCTTCCTAGTTGACTTAAGGACTAGCAAGTCATCACAGGCACAAGAATCCGGGCATCTCACCAGGACCATCCACAGATTCAATTTTTTTTAAAAAAAATATTTTGTTATACTCACATTTTATACTCCAACTGGCTGGGTTCTAGAAAAATGTGCATGCTTACTTAAATCCTGTACATGTTTACTCAAAAGTCGTCCCTTTTTGTTCAATGGGGCTTATTTCAAAATATGTCTGCATAGCACTACATCCTTAGCCTCTTTGCTTAGTATTTTGCATGTATACAGATTGCATCCAACAAAATTCTGTCTCTTGTCTCTAAGCAGACATAACTCAGCAGAGCTAAACACATACACTGTATAGACTGCTTGGACAAAGAATTTGGATTATGTTCTCAGGTTGTATAAAGACTGTATTTAGCTGCAAACCAACATGTTTAATTGTTATAGCAACCAGTTAATATACCTTATTGTTCAAGAACTGTATGGATTTCAGCATGGAAAGCTTTATATAAATTGGAGGTTTAAGTTGGTCTTCTCTTGGTTATTGATTTAAATCCATTTCCTTTCTTGTGGGGGCAGGACATAGAATGTGGTGCCTAGTGCCTCAGTGGTGGAACCTGGTGAGCATGGGGTCAAGCTAATAGCAAAAACTCTGAATCCAAGGAGAAAATGACCTATATCTTGGTTCTCTGTCTTCATCTTGAGATTTTACATCTTGCCCTGAAAACTTTCAGAAGGTGGCTAAAATCTTGAAATGTCAGGTCACACCCTAAGATCTGACTCCCCCATGCCACCTTGTCACCTAGAGACCTGTAGAAGGCACATGTTGCAATGCTCACTCTGCACAGCTTCCACAGCTGTCTTCCACCACAATGTTAATCCAGAGATGCTTCTGAAAATCACCAGTTAGGTATGTGTGGTAGTTCCATCACTGCATGCCATGCATGATTTTGTCCGATGGGCAGAAACCACATGTTTAAACAACATTTTTTCCATTGATAAACAGCTTGTGTTTTATATTGGCAGTTTGTGATACAAGGATGTATACTTTTTCGGCTCCTGTTTTAAGATATGTCTTGTCCCAGTGCAGAGGGTTAGCATACACGGCTGGTACTAAAATGTAAGCAAAGAGTCATTGTCAGTGTTTCCATCACAATTTTTCATTTTTGCTATCAGAAACGAAGAAAAACCAAGAAAAGAAGGTCAGCATATCAGAACATACCACCATCCAACTAAGTGAGACAACTGTGAATTGCTTACTAAGAACTGCAACCTTAACCTTGAAGGCGCTGGAGATACCAAGAGAGAAAATATCCCCTGAGTCCTTGAAGTTTATAAGAAATGGCAGCTTTGGGAGAATCTACAGAGCAGAACTGGGGACTAGCAGCCCTGGGAAAACTCAGCCAGTCATCTTGAAAGCCTTGAAAGGTAATATGAGTGCCATCCATCTTTATGCTTATACAGACCTGGAAAATTTAAGTATTAATTTATCTTCTGGCCTTTTTTTCTTGTGGAAGTTTTGTGCTGAACTGGCAAGACCTGTCCACTCTATACAAAGAGATGGCATTAGAGTTCTGACAGTGTAAGATCCACACTTTCTGTTCAGTCCTACATCTGAAATTGCATTGCAAAACTCTCTGGTGAGCTTAATATACTTGGCTAACCAGCTAAGGCCTTTTGTCTTACTGATACAAGGTTTTTTCTTTTCCAGCTAGGCTCAGAGAGAAGTACTAGAGTCTCTAAAGAGTTTTATCTTCACTTCTAACATGAAAGTGGTTTCCACTCTTTACGTGAGAGACCTACCTAGGGTGGTATGAATTTAAAAGTAAGAAGATGGGGCTAAAGATACCAGCCCTGCTCTGCTCAAAATACCGCAGAGATTTTAGACATTACCACCTCCTAAAACAACTCCATTCTGGCAGAACAGCAGGTGGTTCTGGGGCTGCCCTGAACCAGAGTAAGCCATCCTTCCTTCCTGTTCCAATGAGAATCCTTAAGAGAGTCATACCGCTTTTCTCATTTGTTTTCAATTTCTCTTTCAGACTCTGCCAGCTCCCATGAGATGAAAGATTTTATGGAAAGAATTAAGTTTTATCAGTTTCTTGGTGCTCATGAAAACATTATTAAGTTATTAGGTTGTTGTATACACCAGATGCCCCTTTACATGATTTTGGAGGATGCTTCCAATGGAAACCTTCTGAACTTCCTTTGGACCTGCCGCAAGGTAAGCTTAAGAAAGACAGTGCCTGGCTGGATCAGATTGACCTCTAGTATATTGTAATGTAATGATCTAATATCAGAGCATGGAAAAGTTACTTTTTTTGAACTACAACTCCCATCAGCCCCAGCCAGCATGGCTACTGGATTGGGCTGATGGGAGTTGTAGTTCAAAAAAGTAACTTTTCCAAGCTCTGTCTAATATAATGTAATGAATATAATATAATGATTAAACTGATCTCTAATATAATGTAACATGTTGGACTAAGTTACTCGGTGTTCCCTCCAATCCTATTATTTTATAGCTGTAAGAATGGATCTACAGAAAAAGACTATCAAAGAGATCAAACTGGTCGGATGAGCTAGCCTGGCAGATTTCCTGTTGCTGAGTGGCCTTTTGAATAACTAAGGAGATGGCCAAGTATAGGTGAACTGTTGTCATAGGAGCTAATGGTCACAGATTCTTCTGGAAGGGGACATGCCTTTCTTCTCCCTGGAGGTGATGTTACCAAGGTGCCCGTGTATGTGAAAGAGAACAATAGACTGACAGTCCTAGATCTGAGAGAAATAGAGAGAAACAGACACAGATCTGATTTGCTGGTGAGAATTGAGGAAACGTAGGGTAGAAACGTACTCACTGTTCTGCTGGTTCCAGTACATCTCCACCTCTCTCTTCTGAAAATATGGACACATGACGCTACTGAAACCTCACCCCTTTTTACTGTGAAACCTGGTGGGAGGTATTTTTTTTTAATTCAGCTTCAAAAAGAGTTTGCAACTGATTGGCAGATCAACCCTTTCCCCCTCCAGGTGTGGCCAATGGAAATGCTTTGCTGTGGGCAACTAGTGTGTTCACAGCCTTAATGGGAGAACGGGATCTGTTGGAGAGTTTGTGCTGTGAACTTTCTATCTTGTGCTTAGCCTCACTGTATGTGTAAATAAAACCTTATATTACAGAAATGCTTGTAACAAATAACCTGAACCCGAGGGGGGGGGGAGAGAAAAAAGGCAACCTGTCCTTCCCTCACTGATTCCTTCTTTAGTATACCACTTGTTGAAATGATGTGTTGCTTGTTCAGGCTTTACCTCCTTTGTCTTGTTAGATAGATTATGTGTGAGAGTGCTAGCCTCATGACTCTATAATGGCTACATGTATGGCTGCTTTATTTCCCAGTAGCAATAAACCTTAAGTTTCTTTATTCTTTCAACCACCAATCCCAACACTTTCTACCTTGGTTAGAGAAAGCGTGGCTTTCCTTCAAAGCTCCCTGAAAGAGGAGAAATGAATACAACAATAGAGGGAGGGATTAGTGAGAGTACTGGGCTTTAAGCCTCACCTCAGACCAAAGCTGGAGACCTTCTCCCTCTGCGTGCCTCACTCCCTCCAGCCACGTCTGTCAGGGAAGGGATGGGAGACACCACCTTTGCAACCACCACTGCTGTGCTCCTCTGTGTTGCCCAGCATATTGGATCCCCACCCCTTGCTATAGCTTTGGTGGTCTGTGACAACCAAACTCATCCATCCAGGAATCACCAGTCAGTCACATAGACGTGGTAGCAGAGAGCCTGGCAATATGCTTGGCTTCAGCCCCCTGCCCTCCAACTTAGTGCAGTAAAAATTGTGAGTGAAAATTGCATACCAACTTTAAAATAATTGGAAAAGGAATTCTTTGGGACAACAGTCAAACTAATGTTAAGAAACAACATCTTAAAACTTGCGGTCTCGACTCAAAATGGGATTTTTTCATCCTCAGTTTTCAAACTGCCCTTGTTGTGGGAAAATGAGGGTGATCACTCCAGGCATCGCAGACCACTCTCTGGTGTGGTCTTCAAATACTCCATGTCATTGCTCACGTCTCTTTCCAAGGTCTGAGAATGGGAGGGCCATGCTCCCAACGAAACAAGAAATGCTTGTTGACAGTGCAAAAATTCTTTTATTTTGCTTTCCTTCCTTAAATTTAATATTAAATTAGCTTGCTTTTGTTTTTACTTTCATACATTTCATGTTATATAATTTGTTTTATTCTCTATAACTTACATTTCATAATACCTTTAAGCTTTATATACTAATAAACTAATGGTTTTGTTTCAGTCAGTCTTGAGTCTGTCTGGTTATCAGTGGTTATTTATTTATTTATTTATATACCGCCCCATAGCTGAAGCCCTCTGGGTGGTTTACAGCAATTAAAAATGTTAAAAACAAATATACACATTTTAAAACACAAGAAACAATTTAAAAACACAATTTAAAAAAATTTAAGAACAATTTAAAAACACATGCTAAAATGTCTTGACCTGGCGCCGAAAAGATAACAGTGTTGGCACCAGGCGCACCTCATCATAAAAATCATTCCATAATTTAGGAGCCACCACTGAGAAAGCTCTCTCCCTTGTTGCCAGACTCCCAGCTTCCTGTGGAGGAGGCACCCGGAGGAGGGCCTTCAATGTTGAGCGTAGTGTACAGGTTGGTTCGTGTCGGGAGAGGCGTTCCATCAGGTATTGTGGTTCTAAGCCGTGTAAGGCTTTATAGATTAAAACCAGCACCTTGAATTGAGCTCGGAAACATATAGGCATCCAATGCAAGCGGGCCAGAATCGGTTTTATATGTTCGAACTGTCTGGTCCCTGTTACCAATCTGGGCACTGCATTTTGCACAAGCTGCAGCTTCCGAACTGTCTTCAAAGGCAGCCCATGTAGAGTGCATTGCAGTAATCTAACTTGGAGGTTACCAGAGCATGGACAACTGAAGCCAGTAGTATATAACAAAATCTGCTAGTGTAATAAAACATAAAATACCATAGAAACAATCATGCAAGTTTTACAGCTGTGCTATCTACTGAAGGACTGCTTTTGCCTCCACTAAGCAGATATAGTTCAAGTTAAATAGATATTACAAAGACACCATCTGTTTCCAGATGCCCTCCTAATCTGGTGTGGTTTTGGTGGAGAGACAGGGTTGCCTGTGTGGGGCCCTCTCTCTACTTTGCTGGATGTCCTCCTGGTCCATCCATGGTGCAAGGTCAGCCATCTTCCCTGCTGCTCTCTCAGGCCTGTCTGCTGGGGCACTCTGAGCACTTTCCCCCAGATGCCCCCTCACAGGAAGGAAACCACCGCTCCTTTCCAAAGGAAACTCAATCTTGTAGCATTGTCCCTGGAACGTCTCACCACTTGGGGAAGTGGGGAAAGCATATCACAACCATCTGTTTCTCTCATGCTAGGATGTAGTGACCATGGATGGATTGCCTCTTGATCTTACAGAGAGACAAGTGTATAAAATTGGACAACAGATTGCATCAGCTCTGGTAAGTTTATTACTTAAGCTTTCCTTCCCCACAAACCGCCTTCCTTCAGAGCATGGGAGTAACATCTACACTGGGTCATTTATTTGGCCCACATGAGATACAAAATATCTACTAAAGCATTCAGTACTTGAATCCCCACTTGATGACATAATGACATTAGGGGAGACAAGGCTGTAACTCAGCGACAGATCACATACTTGCATGCAAAAGTTTCAAGGTTCAATGCCTGGCATCTCCAGGTAGAGCTGAGAAAGTTTATGTAACCTTGAAGAGCCACTGCCAGCCAGTGGAGATTACTAAGTTAGATGGGCCATTGCTACAGTGCAGATTCCTAAATTCCTGACACAACTGGAAGAAAGTCTCTCTGCACTACAGCATTGCAAGAGATAAAAAGAAAGCAATTTCACATCTATAACTAGGAAAAGACTAAATCCTCACCCCACCCCACCCAATTATTGATCTTCTGTAGTAAAACCTAATTTTATTGTGGAACTGCAGTATAGAATGGCAGATATGTGGTGAATACATATAGGCCTTGCAACATTTAGATGTGAGTGATGAGCCATTTTTTATGGTGAGACAGGTGCAGGTGCTCTAAGTATAGCAGTTGATGACACACCATTTCTAAATTTTGCAGGATTTTCTCCAGGAAAAGAAACTGTTTCATGGTGATGTGGCAGCCAGGAATATCCTAATTGGTCATGAATTCACTGTGAAGCTCTGCAGATTGGGACTGGCCTACAGAAGCCATACTTGTGGTCTCAGCTCCATCACACATACTGTTCCACTCAAGTGGCAGGCTCCAGAGCGACTGCTGAAGAAACCACCCAACATCAAATCAGACATGTACGGTTCCATTCAGATATCTCTAGGCTTGTTGGTCAAAGGTCTACTGGAGTATGCATACTTATTTTTCAGTAGATGTAGGGACATTTCTAGCTGATAATTCTACTGCTTCAGCCAAACTATTATTAATTTGGTCAGTTCTTTGAGCTGCAGTTGCTACAGATAAACACAGCTACTCCTCTGGAGACTAAAGGCTGTAACTGAAAAGAATCAATTGGTTTATTGATACACAATGCTTCATTCAGAGAATAATAATATAATGAAATTCAAAGAAAGACATTGCAACATAAAGGAAAATGCAGTACAGTTATACAGCAATACAATCCTTAGAAAAGAATATGGATTGAGAATGGCATAAGAATAATATTATAATTGCACTGACAAAGCAGTCAATCAGAGTAATTTGAATAAGAACCCTAAACCTGCGATTTCCTACCTTGAGTGAAGATTTGCCTTCTTTCTAACTTTCTTCTGCCCACTTAGTTTTTAAACAGAATTTTAAAGTTTTCTAGTATTTTGAAATAAAATTCAGTTACCCAACAAGTGGATCAGGATCCAGCTGAGTGAGAGTACGTAAAGAGGGGAAGCTGTGTGAAGAGTGATGAATAAAGATATGAATGAGTGAGTACATGAGGAGTGGATGATTGAGATTCTGAATGTCCTTTTATGTTGATCAACTACTGGAACAGATTTTTCCATCAATTTGATCGCTTATGTAGGTGAATCTTAACACAAGTCACTTTGACATATTCCAGCAAAACAATTCAGTAATGTTATAATCGCATATCCTCTGGGATTCTGTTGCGACTGTCTTTAGAATTTTATTAGGTATGGTATTTTAATTAACCTTATCATCAAGTTCTTATCACTCAAGATGCCAAGGTCTCATGTTGACTGTCACTGTAGTTTGGCAATAGTTCCCAGCAGCTTGCATAGACTAGAACTGCCCCCTTTTTGTTATTAATTATGGCCTATCAAATCTGCTCTGATGTTTGTTGAAGTTGGTGGTTCCTTGGGCCTGGTACTTTTTTTCCTGTAGCTCTCAGTGGAAGTTATGAAAACCTGCTTATGTGAAAGCCCTTTTTAAACTTTGTTTCTTTTGTTGCAGATGGTCCTTTGGAATCTTACTATATGAGATGATCACATTAGGTAAGAAGAAGAAGGGAATCCTAAGAGGAGGATGCAATCCTAAGCATGTTTACTTCTTAATAAACATCCTTAGGATTGTGCTTCATAATTAACTGAGGGAATGTGAGGGCAAAACTCAGTAAGAGTGGGGGATCTGTGGTCAGATTGTGCCGCCCGGGCTCCTACTGGGAGAAAGGGCGGAATATAAAACTAATAAATAAATAAATTTGTGTACTTAGTTATGTGTCAGAATGCACTTTAGAGTGACAAAAAGATATGGAGGATAGAATTAAACACCCACACATGCAACTTCACTTTCCTGATCTGATTTGTGTTCCCCCATTCCTGCTTTTAACAAACACACACATACATACACAAAGAGACCCAATCTAGTGTGTCATCTAGATTATCCCTAGCAGGTAAGAATCCGGGGAAGATGAGATTGAACCAGATGGTATTTGGTTCCTTCCACATGCAATGACAGAGCCTATTCAGTGCTGCTACCCTTGCTTCGTGCCACAGTCATTTAAAGCCATGGCACAGAGTGGTAAACGGCGGTAACGCAGCCGAAGCTCTGCTCACGGCCGGAGTTCGATTCCAACGGAAGGAGGAAGTTGAATCGCCTGTAAAAGGGGTCGAGGTCCACTCAGACTTCCATCCATCCGTGGTCGGCAAAATGAGTACCCGGCATATGCTGTGGGGTAAAGAAAGGCCGGGGACGGAACTGGCAATCCCACCCCATATATACGGTCTGCCTAGTAAACGTCGCAAGACGTCACCCTAAGAGTCGGAAACGACTCGCACTACAAGTGCGAGGACACCTTTACCTTTATCTTTTCTGTCAATCAAACACCATTTGAGGGAGTGGCACTGGAGCGATCTTATGGAAAGAAAGCAGATCTGCCATGGTGACACATTCCTTAGTTACGTCACATTTGGATTATTGCAATTTGCACTATGGAAACTATAACTGGTTCAGAATATAGTAGCCCCATTAGGCTGCATACTGGAATCACACGAGTCCCTTGTGGAAACAGTTGTGCTGGCTTCCAATTTGTTTCAAGGCACAATGTGATGACCTTTAAAGCCCTGTATGGTTTAAGACTAGGATATCTGAAGGACTGCTCTTTCCTGTACAAGCCTGCCCATGTATTGACATTATCTTCAGAGGCCCTTTTGTGTGTCCCAACTTCCCCAGAAATAAGCATAGTTGGGACCAAGGAGAAGGTCTTTTTGGTGGCTGTGGAACTTCCTTCTAAAGAAGCCTGCCTCACCTCCTAATGCCTTTTTGTAGGTTGGTAAAAACCTTCCTTTTAATTAAGGCATTTTGCTGTAAACTGCTGTTTTATAGAATTAGTTTTAACTGTCTCTGATTTTTGAATATTTTCTGTTGCTGCTGTACTCTGTTATTTTCTGCTGAAGTAGGAGTATGTTGTAATGGAATATTTTAAATAGTTAATTTATGTTTTTTCTTTGTTGTTAGCTGCCTTGAGCTTTTTGGAAGAAAGGTGGGACATAAATGTTTTTAATAAATCAACATAAAATCTCTAATGGGTTTTCATTTTATTTTTCCACCCAGGAGCTCCACCATTTCCAGAGGTTCCTCCACCTGATATCTTGCAACACCTTCAGAGACGGCACGTTATGAAGAGGCCTTCCAGCTGTCAGCCAGCCATGTAAGAATGTTTCTCATCCCATCTGATACGTAGACTGTGCAATTTATTCTCAATGCTACTTCGTTTCCTAAAGAAAATACCTTCCACAGATCGTTCTATGTCTTTCCCGCTGTTTGCTAGAAGCACCTTCCTTCACAGCTGAACCCTTACCTCTGGTCTGGGCTCTCCAACGTTTGCAAAATAAAAATCAGTACATGGCTCACATTGACCTAATCCAGGTTCAGACAAGAGGGAGACTTTGTAATTTTACTGGGCGAATATGTGGCCTAGCGTCTGTTTGATGGTGGTGGTTGCTTTTTCATCAGGAGCAAATTTAAAGACAGACCTGCACATGCTGTATGAAGAAGCAGCTACTGAAGCCAATAAGGGTTACTTTGGCTTGCAGCTTCCTGGCAGTAGGAAGGGTAGGAAGGGTAGGAAATGTAGCAATTGAATAATGCAGGAAGCTCACTTGTGTCATTCTTGTTCTCAGCAGGCCAGGGCCAATGGCACCTGCAGGGATTACTAAATGCTGCTGGATGGTACTGCAGCAGCACCACCCACCAGTCCACACTGGTGATCCCAGCAGTCACTTCAGCCACCGGTTGCCTGAACTGTGAGGTAAAGAAAAAGTAAGAAGCTGGAAGCCAGAGCAGCTGCTATATTGGGAGGTTCCTGCAGGTGCAAAATGCTGGCAAAACAATGGGACTGCGGAGCCCCGAGGCCAAGACACTCTCCCAGGCATAACCCCATAGCCACAGCCCACACTTACTGGATTGGATGTTTGCAGATGAGGCAGTTAGCCCAGAAAAGCTTTGCTTGTTTCACTCACTTTTTACCCCCATTGTTTTTTGAGCCTGCAGAAAATCTAACTTTTGAGGGGATTGGAACAGTAAAACTAGGAACGGAACAGTAAAACAATTTTCACAAGTGTGAACAAGAAAAAGCAGAATTGAGGCTCCTGATAGGAGGGGTCATCTATCGATGATGTGGTTAGTGATGCCCTGCCACTTCCTGTTTGCAGTGCCACTCTGTCTGCTTTGCAATGTCCCTTCTCCTGAGTCTGCTAACTTGGAGGTGCAGATGAGAACTCTTTCATCAATGTTCTGTATTTTACAATTCCCCCGTTTCTAATGCAGGAGAGTGCGAATTTTTAAAAAAGGAGGAGGAAGTTATGGGATATCTGATCTCCCTCCTTGCCACCCCTTCCCAGGACAAGCCTATAGGTGATCTCCTGGTTCCATTATGAACAGAAGGAATCCAACAGTGTTTTACATGTGATTAAATTAGGAGGATTGGTTTTCTCAGCTCCATATGTTAGGAAACAGCCCAAGCCTATGAATGTTCACTTGGAAGTAAATCCCACTGTTACATGGGAGTAAGCCCAATAAATGTAGTGGGACTTCCTGCGATAGGGTTGGGCTGTAAAAGCAGATGAGGCCACTATTGTAGCTGCCTTCCTCCCTATCTCTCCCCAGCCTCTCCAATTAGCTCATAAACTGAATCATCAAGATTTTCCCATTCTTCTTTGGAGCATCAGGCAGGGCAAAGACAAAATCCTATTTTGACTGCCCAGAGGCTCTGGAGAAGAATGGTGAGACCCCAACTATCCTGTCTTGCCTAAGAGCTCTTTAGAGAGGCTGAGGGGAGAACTAAGGCTTATGTATCATGCAAGATAATGTCAGCTGGAGGTCTTTCCAAAATATTTGGATGTGTTGGTGAATTCTGAACAGAATGGAAAGAAAAATCACTCCCAGGTGCAACTCTTGTTGCGCATAAGGCTGCTGTCTCCTCTTGACTGTTGGCTGCAGAACTGCAACAGACTGTACACATCATCATAAACTTGCCTCAGTTGTTTTCCATCCACATCAGTGGACAGGTCATGACTGGAAGTGTCCAGAATGAAAAGAGTTTGTTCCTCTCAACCAGCCTTTCCCAACCAGTGTGCCTCCAGATGTTGTTGGACCACAACTCCCATCTTTCCTGACCATTGGCAATGCTGGCTGAGGCTGATGGGAGTTGTGGTCCAACAACATCTGGAGGCACACTGGTTGGGAAAGGCTGCTCCCAACAATCTCTTTGCCCCTCCCACATTATTTGTGTGTGTTGAGCATGTGGGTAGGTGTTTATAGACTAGCACATGCTTCTTTTTTCTAAAAAATCCATTTCAAAACCTCGAAATTCTGGTTGGCCATGGGCAATCCTCCCAACCCTTTTCCAACTGTAATCATATTGACCATAGAAAAATGCTAAAGTAAGACTTCTAACTTTTGCATGGCAGTTAGAAGAGGAAGGTATAGGAAGGATACCTATTAAAGAACAGAGGAAGTAAAGAGAGACTTTGTAACACAGCTTCAGTATTTGCCAAACTTAGCTGCAGTATGAGGGGAAGTGCTGCCCTTTCCACATGATGCTGCCTTTCTTCTTGTTCTTTTTCAAATATTAAAACTAAGACACTTCAGCATTCTGCAAGTCCTGCCTTTAAAAAAAGTTCCAGTTTTCTGCAAAAGAAGGTAAGTTTTCCACTAATACTTACATACTTAATTTGCATTACACAATTGAGAAACACAGCCTTTGTATTCCATAAAATGGCACATGTAAAATGTACCTGGCAGGTACATCATATTAAAGGTCGGGACCATATATTATGGTGGCTTGTTATAAAGAAATACCACAATTCTGGAATAAAAAAAAAAAGCTGTAGGAACCTGTCCACATTCATGATTTTGAGCAAAGAGCTCTTCAGAACATTATTTGTACCAATAAAAGCAAAAGCACATCTGGCTACAATGGTGTTAGAGCAGGGTTTTTTGGACCAGTGGGCACATTCTGAATTTTGAGGAAAGGCTGTGGGTGCTGGTTACAACATGGCTCCCGTGGGAGTGTGGCATAACAAAATGGCTGCTGTGGGGGCATGGCATAACATAACACAAAAGTTGAAATAATACAGTCATTGCTGATCCTCCCCCCCCCCAACAACATGAGGTGTTGCTGTGGCAAGTCACCTATATTGTGCTGGTTCTGACTGTGGAGATTACACAATAATTTTATGTGTTAACTGGGCCATAGATTGAGAGATGGTCGAAAGTTGGCAATCTGAATGGATCTTACCTCAGGGCCAAATTAGATGAGACAGCTGAAAATCTTATTTTTAAAATGGCAAATACCTTGTTGTACCTTCAGAGGTACAACAAGCCTTTTGGGTAGAGATATTTCCCAGTCTGCATGTGTATTAGAATTGTTTTTAGATGTTTTAATTGTTTTATTGCTTGTACGTTTGATCAGTTTCTGCTTTAAATGCAAGCTGAATATGTTGCATTGTGATCAAGGGTAATTGCATTGTGTTTTTTCTTTTTAAGCAATACATTTTTAAAAAATCTGAACTGAATCATATTTCTCCCCCATCCCTATGAGAGACCCTGAGCTGGTCCCTACCTTCAAAATAAAAGTGGCTAGTTTAAGCGCCCTTTTAAAAAGAAGTGTGAATCATGTAACATGTTGTTTGGTCCTGAAGTCTGCATTCTGTTTCTTTGCCTTATTTACTTCTCAAAGGAAGCAAAGAAAAGGCTTCCTGAAAACTAATTACGTAAGGCAAAACAGCAGTAAATGTGAGGCAAAAACAATTATCCAGAGCACTTTATACATAGTTACCTGCTTGCGAGTCCCCCTGTACCCTGTACTCTTAGCCTATATTTGATTATGAATGGGTCACCATTTGTTGCCAAAGCTTTCCTGAGGAGCCACGTGACACATTGTGTGTGTTATGTGCCTTCGATTACGACTTATGGCAACCCTATGAATCAGCGACCTCCAATAGCGTCTGTTGTAAACCACCCCATTCAGATCTTATAAGTTCAGATCCTTGGTTTCCTTTATGGAATCGGTCCATCTCTTGTTTGGTCTTCTTCTTTTTCTACTCCTTTCTGTTTTTCTCAGCATTATTGTCTTTTCTAGTGAATCATGTCTTCTCATTATGTGTCCAAAGTATGATAACCTCAGTTTCATCATTTTAGCTTCTAGTGATAGTTCTGGTTTAATTTATTCTAGTTATTTGTCTTTTCCGCAGTCCATGGTATCTGCAAAGTTCTCCAACACCACATTTCAAATGAGTTGATTTTTCTCTTATCTGCCTTTTTCACTGTCCAACTTTCACATCCATCCATAGAGACTGGAATACCATGGTCTGAGTGATCCTGACTTTGGTGTTTAGTGATACATCTTTGCATTATACAGAATGAACTCTAGAAGAATTCTGGACTCTCCCTGCATAAAGTATGAAGTGGATTCTAGTCGATAAAAGCTTATCCTATAATACATTTGTTAGTCTGGAGGGACACAATTGGACACAATCCAGGGAGTTTATGTGGGGAGCATTCAAAAATGCTGTCGTCCGCCTACAATACAAAATGGTCCAGACCAAAATAGTTCACCCTGCCACCTTATTCTGCAAGATGCGTAAAGTGGCTACCACTGGTCAAATCTGTGAGATTAACCTGTGCCCTTTTTTTGATAGGTATAGCATTATGAAGGCATGCTGGTACTGGACTCCAACAGACCGTTTGTCTCCCACCGAGCTGATCTTAAGGCTGCAAACAGCAATCAAGACTAGCAATGACCAGGCGGTTCTGCAAGTTCCTGAGCTGGTGGTGCCAGAACTGTATGCTGCTGTAGCTGGAATTGACTTGGGAGAGCTCCCCATTGACTACACAGTGTTCTAAAAGGTGCCTTTTCATAATGTACAGAAAGCAGGCCTGACTTTGAGAATATGAGGAGCAGAGATCAGAGGAATGGCGGTTTCTTAGAGTAATCAGAGATGAGGCTGGATATTAGGGATCCTTTCTTAGTTACCGTAATAGGACAAGTGTACACCATGATCATGTGCATATTTTCTTGGAAGTTTGCCCTACTGAATTCCATTTGGCTCCATTACAAGTGTTCACAGAACTGCAATATTAGTAGTAGTTAGTTACCCTTGCCACATTCTTCTCCCCTCCTTCTGATGTCTTCCCAACCTATCAAGAATTAGAGTGTAAGTTCCCCAGGGCAAAGACCTGTCTTTTTTGCTGACATTCCTCTGTAAAGTGCCACTTACATTGATACTGCTGTTTCAACAACAGTTGCACTACAATATTATGTTGCCTTAGGAGTTTAAAGGGGAAAAAAAAATTTTTTTGTCCAGGAAAGCATGTGGTAGTAGTCTCAACTAGCTGCAGCAGGTGTGACCATCCAGATGTTGCTGAATTATAACTCCCATCACTGGCCATACTTGCTGGAGTGATGGGAGTTGTAGTCCAGCAACGTCTGGAAGGCCAAAAGTTCTCCATCCATGAGCTAGAGCCTTATGGCTACTAGAAAGTACTTAATGATAGCCTAGATAAACACTACGATCTTTTTTGGAGTAATTACTATATTTTGGATTGAAGGATGCTGTAATTAATTCAGAATCATTAAAATGTCTGATGATGATACAGCTCTTGTCTTGTACACTTGCATTTATTTCTAAGTTAACACTTCACAGTCACCCTTTTGCATTTTGTTCTGTTGCTGTCTACACAGCTCTTTGCAACAGCAGCAAAGCCTTTTTGATACCGCCAAATCTTAAAAACTGTTGTCTGCATCCACCCACTTTAAGCACTGTGGAGTGGAGACCAGCTGAGATACAGGAGCCACCTCTGTAAGGATCTCTCTGCCCTGCCCCAATAAACTACATTCCCCAGGGGCTGGCTGGTCATGTCCTAAGCACACAGCCCAAGCACATTCAATTTAGCAGAAAGGGATGAAATATCCCCTTTTGTTTGTTAATAAGACCTTTTATTTTCACTTGCATGTGTGAAGCTATGTTAATCAAAGATCTTCCTGCATGTTTGATAGGAAAAGCCTATGAAGGGCATACTGTATTTGATTGGTGACTTTGGCTTCTCTCTTGTTAATCTGCTTCCCTCTCGTCCTAGGAAGATAAATGGGGCTCATCTATGTCGGCCTGTCCCAACCTCGTGTCCTTCAAACGCTGGTGATGTGTAGAAAAGCGAGGGCTTCGCCACTGGAGATAGGCACAATTTTAATATTTTCTACTTTATTAGATAGAACTGAAGAACATAAAGAAAAAAAAGGAGGTTGTTTAAAAAGCGCTTGAAAAGAAGGTGTGTGTGTGAGAAAGAGAGCAAGAGAGAGAGAGAGCGCTTTCTCATACAGAGATCCACCCAGTGTGGGTGCCAACACAAAATGGTTGCTACAGAAAGCAAAAAAATAAAGTGGTGCCAAGATTCCATTCTGGCGGAGAGTACTGTCACAAAAAAAGCACTGGCTGCACCAATTCAAATTTCTCTGGAAAAATAACCTGAGAGTGAGCCCCCATGTTCAGTAGCAGTATACCTCAGACTGCAAGTGAAGGGGTGGTAAAAGAGAGAATGTGCTGAACGGAGATACAACGCATTCAAATATCTGTTCTGTGCAAAATTATCAGAGTAAGCCTCCATGTTTGCGGCAGTATAACTCGGATTGCAAGTAATGACAGAGAAGTGGGGGAGTTTGGATTATAAGAGAGTTGAGGGTGGGAAAAAAGTGCAAAATGAATTTATATGACAATAAGCCTAAGCTAGAAAACACCTCCCAGAAGGGTTAGCCATTCTGAATTATCTAGCTGAATCTAGGTATCTGGTTCAGCAAGGTATTTAACAAATTAATAAGCACATGTGAATGAGGATGGAGAGAATAAGGACAAGGACATAAGAAGGCTTCCTTTAAAAATGCAGTTAAAGTTCTATGCTATCCACCCTTTTTAAAAAACCTTGAAGTATGGGCTCACCAGCATGATGGTGGAGCTCGACAGTGCCACCTGCTGGGCAGTTTCCTTACATCAACTTTTGGGGGGGCTTTTTTCAGAAGCTCACAAGAGGTTTTTTATGTCAAAATATTTTCTGAGAATTTTCAACTCAGCTTTTAATGGATTTCTTAAGGTGTATACCTAGCAAACTCAATCTCCATGTGGAAATTGTTCACAAACATACACAGATGTGCCTGGGGAAGTCCCCTAGAGCAGCCTTTCCCAACCAGTGTGAACATAAGAACATAAGAAGAGCCTGCTGGATCAGGCCAGTGGCCCATCTAGTCCAGCATCCTGTTCTCACAGTGGCCTACCAGGTGCCTGGGGGAAGCCCGCAAGCAGGACCCGAGTGCAAGAACACTCTCCCCTCCTGAGGCTTCCGGCAACTGGTTTTCAGAAGCATGCTGCCTCTGACTAGGGTGGCACAGCACAGCCATCATGGCTAGTAGCCATTGATAGCCCTGTCCTCCATGAATTTGTCTAATCTTCTTTTAAAGCCATCCAAGCTGGTGGCCATTACTGCATCTTGTGGGAGCAAATTCCATAGTTTAACTATGCGCTGAGTAAAGAAGTACTTCCTTTTGTCTGTCCTGAATCTTCCAACATTCAGCTTCTTTGAATGTCCACGAGTTCTAGTATTATGAGAGAGGGAGAAGAACTTTTCTCTATCCACTTTCTCAATGCCATGCATAATTTTATACACTTCTATCATGTCTCCTCTGACCCGCCTTTTCTCTAAACTAAAAAGCCCCAAATGCTGCAACCTTTCCTCGTAAGGGAGTCGCTCCATCCCCTTGATCATTCTGGTTGCCCTCTTCTGAACCTTTTCCAACTCTATAATATCCTTTCTGAGATGAGGCGACCAGAACTGTACACAGTATTCCAAATGCGGCCGCACCATAGATTTATACAACGGCATTATGATATCGGCTGTTTTATTTTCAATACCTTTCCTAATTATTGCTAGCATGGAATTTGCCTTTTTCACAGCTGCCGCACACTGGGTCGACATTTTCATCGTGCTGTCCACCACAACCCCGAGGTCTTTCTCCTGGTTGGTCACCGCCAGTTCAGACCCCATGAGCGTATATGTGAAATTAAGATTTTTTGCTCCAATATGCATAATTTTACACTTGTTTATATTGAATTGCATTTGCCATTTTTCCGCCCATTCACTCAGTTTGGAGAGATCTTTTTGGAGCTCTTCGCAATCCCTTTTTGTTTTAACAACCCTGAACAATTTAGTGTCGTCAGCAAACTTGGCCACTTCACTGCTCACTCCTAATTCTAGGTCATTAATGAACAAGTTGAAAAGTACAGGTCCCAATACCGATCCTTGAGGGACTCCACTTTCTACAGCCCTCCATTGGAAGAACTGTCCGTTTATTCCTACTCTCTGCTTTCTGCTTCTTAACCAATTCCTTATCCACAAGAGGACCTCTCCTCTTATTCCATGACTGCTAAGCTTCCTCAGAAGCCTTTGGTGAGGTACCTTGTCAAACGCTTTTTGAAAGTCTAAGTACACTATGTCCACTGGATCACCTCTATCTATATGCTTGTTGACACTCTCAAAGAATTCTAATAGGTTACTGAGACAGGACTTTCCCTTGCAGAAGCCATGCTGGCTCTGCTTCAGCAAGGCTTGTTCTTCTATGTGCTTAGTTAATCTAGCTTTAATCATACTTTCTACCAGTTTTCCAGGGACAGAAGTTAAGCTAACTGGCCTGTAATTTCCGGGATCCCCTCTGGATCCCTTTTTGAAGATTGGCGTTACATTTGCCACTTTCCAGTCCTCAGGCACGGAGGAGGACCCGAGGGACAAGTTACATATTTTAGTTAGCAGATCAGCAATTTCACATTTGAGTTCTTTGAGAACTCTCGGGTGGATGCCATCCGGGCCCAGTGATTTGTCAGTTTTTATATTGTCCATTAAGCTTAGAACTTCCTCTCTTGTTACCACTATTTGTCTTAGTTCCTCAGAATCCCTTCCTGCAAATGTTAGTTCAGGTTCAGGGATCTGCCCTATATCTTCCACTGTGAAGACAGATGCAAAGAATTCATTTAGCTTCTCTGCAATCTCCTTATCGTTCTTTAGTACACCTTTGACTCCCTTATCATCCAAGGGTCCAATTGTCTCCCTAGATGGTCTCCTGCTTTGAATGTATTTATAGAATTTTTTGTTGTTGGTTTTTATGTTCTTAGCAATGTGCTCCTCAAATTCTTTTTTAGCATCCCTTATTGTCTTCTTGCATTTCTTTTGCCAGAGTTTGTGTTCTTTTTTATTTTCTTCATTTGGACAAGACTTCCATTTTCTGAAGGAAGACTTTTTGCCTCTAAGAGCTTCCTTGACTTTGCTCGTTAACCATGCTGGCATCTTCTTGGCCCTGGCGGTACCTTTTCTGATCTGCGGTATGCACTCCAGTTGGGCTTCTAATATAGTGTTTTTAAACAACTTCCAAGCATTTTCGAGTGATGTGACCCTCTGGACTTTGTTTTTCAGCTTTCTTTTTACCAATCCCCTCATTTTTGTGAAGTTTCCTCTTTTGAAGTCAAATGTGACCGTGTTGGATTTTCGTGGCAATTGGCCAGTTACATGTATGTTTAATTTAATAGCACTGTGGTCACTGCTCCCAATCGGTTCAACAACACTTACATCTCGCACCAGGTCCCGGTCCCCACTGAGGATTAAGTCCAGGGTTGCCGTCCCTCTGGTCGGTTCCATGACCAACTGATCTAGGGAATAGTCATTTAGAATATCTAGAAACGTTGCTTCTTTGTCATGACTGGAACACATATGCAGCCAGTCTATGTCCGGGTAGTTGAAGTCACCCATTACTACCACATTTCCTAGTTTGGATGCTTCCTCAATTTCATATCTCATCTCAAGGTCTCCCTGAGCATTTTGATCAGGGGGACAATAGATCGTTCCCAGTATTAAGTCCCTTCTGGGGCACGGTATCACCACCCACAACGATTCTGTGGAGGAGTCTGCCTCTTTTGGGGTTTCGAGCTTGCTGGATTCAATGCCTTCTTTCACGTATAGAGCGACTCCGCCACCAATACGTCCTTCCCTGTCCTTCCGATATAGTTTATATCCAGGAATAACCGTATCCCACTGGTTTTCTCCATTCCACCAGGTCTCGGTTATGCTCACTATATCAATGCTCTTCTCTAAGACCAAGCACTCCAGTTCTCCCATCTTGGTTCGGAGGCTCCTAGCATTAGCGTACAGGCACTTGTAAGCAGTGTCTCTCTTCAAGTGTCTTTGGCACTTGTGGTTAGGCCTGTGGTAATTTTGCTCTTCTGAATTTATATGCTGTGCCCCTGCTCTCACAATGCCTACTTCTAGGCCTACCCCTTTTAAAATTTCATCATTTCTTTGGTTTTTATCCCAGGGGGGAGGTTTATTCCGAACCGGACCTTTCTCAGCTCCTGTTGGGTTTCCCCCCTCAGTCAGTTTAAAAGCTGCTCTGCTACCTTTTTAATTTTAAGTGCCAGCAGTCTGGTTCCATTCTGGTTCAAGTGGAGCCCGTCCCTTTTGTACAGGCCCGGCTTGTCCCAAAATGTCCCCCAGTGCCTAACAAATCCGAACCCTTCCACCCGACACCATCGTCTCATCCACGCATTGAGACTGCAAAGCTGGGCCTGTCTGGCTGGTCCTGCGCGTGGAACCGGTAGCATTTCAGAGAAAGCCACCTTGGAGGTCCTGGCTTTCAGCATCCTACCTAGCAACCTAAATTTTGCTTCCAGGACCTCACGGCTGCATTTCCCCATGTCGTTAGTGCCAACGTGCACCACGACCACTGACTCCTTCCCAGCACTGTCTACCAAACTATCTAAACGACGGGCGATATCCGCAACCTTCGCACCAGGCAGGCAAAACACCTTGCGGTCTACACGCCCATCACACACCCCACTGTCTATGTTCCTAATGATCGAATCACCCACTACAAGGATCCCTCCACCCCCTGGAGATATATCCTCAGCACAAGAGGATAGCTGCTCATCCCCCAAGGAATGGGTCCCTTCTAAGGGATCGTTTCCCTCTTCCTCAGCTGGATGCTCTCCTTCCCCGAGACCATCGTTCTCCATGATAGCAGGAGAGCTATCATCGTTGGAGTGGGACACAGCTATAACGTCCCTGAAGGCCTCCTCCACACACCTCTCTGCCTCTCTCAGCTTTTCCAGGTCCGCCACCTTGGCCTCAAGGAAATGAAGTCGTTCCCGGAGAGCCAGGAGCTCATTGCACCGAGAGCACACCCACGACTTCTGTCCAACAGGCAGATAGTCGTACATGCTGCAGGCGGTGCAAAACACTGGAAAGCCCCCACACCCCTGCTGGCTTCTTACCTGCATAGTTTTGTTTAAGGTTTATTACGTCAATGGGTTGGAGACTGCGGTTTAGGTGAGGTCAGGGAACAGACGGGCAGAGTGGGGGGCCCTGGCCTCCTCGCCCTGCTGCCGAACTCGCCTTGACGCTTTGTCAGCTGGGGCTCCCTCTAGCTCGTGGAGCAGTGTGCCTCCAGATGTTGTTGGACCACAACTCCCATCTTCCTGACCATTGGCAATGCTGGTTGAGGCTGATGGGAGTTGTGGTCCAACAACATCTGGAGGCACACCGGTTGGGAAAGGCTGCCCTAGAGGTTTTCAGAAGAACAAGACTAGTTAAAAAGAACCCCTGAGAGGGAAAAACCTCAAAAACAGTTTGACAAAGACCAAGTTTCTTCAGTAGTCCCAGAATGGCAGGGGAGAAGAAGGCAATGGAGTCTGTTTGTTTATTGACAGCATTCTTGGCGATCACTCGTGACCAAGTAAGATTGTCTTCCAAAATATAGTCTTTAACAATGGATCCGTCTGAATCTGTATCCACCGCCGATGTACCAGACCATGACTAGGGGCTTCTGGATTTCACAATCCTGCCCCCGTTGCCATTTGCCAATTGCCATGGCACTCTTGTTATGGAAGACGCCTGTGAGTGAATTTGTTTTATGTGGGGAGATTGGTGCACGACGATCAACACACAATCTTGACAGAAAAAGGCTTTGATCCAATGGCATGGGTACTGTGACGATTGGAAGTCCTTTATCTGCTGCAGCCTTCATCCACCTTCACAGCCGTTGTAACATACACATTGTTATCCTCCGCCTGTTCTGCCGTTGAGGACTTTCTTGGATCGTTCTTTGTCTGGTTCCTCTCCCTTGACACCGCCGTGGGTGACCCTGCTGGGAGTACATGACTCCCGATGGCATAGCTCACAGCGTTCATTGGAACACGCAAGCCCGCTCACTACTGCAAGGTGACAATCCAGCGAGGGGCTTAATAACAGCATTAATACACCACTGATTAACCCCAAAAGCACTCAGAGCAACTTACAAAAAATCCATATGAAAATGGGTCCCTGCCCTCAGGTTTACAACCGAAAAAGACAAAAGGAAAAAGGAGGAAAAATGAAGCTCAAGCACAAGTTCTTAATGTTACAGCTTTCAGCAGTTGAGAGGAAGTATTCCTCACTACTACCAGCATCAGTTCTTCTCCCCTAACATTTTGATCCATCTCTTTTTTTGTACCAGAAACATTAAGTGTACTCTTCCTGGAGATACTGCAATACCAAGTCAGTGCATGGAGTGGATGGAGCAAGCTCCTATTCCATATCACATTTCCAAAATTCCATTTAATATATAGTTCTTAGATAGAGATCATATTGGATATTAAACTGATAAGAATGTATTATAGTAGAGAATGTTCACACTGACCTTAGCCAAAAGACCAAGAAGTGATAATGGGCTATTAGGAAAAAACCCAGGACCCCTTTTCCAATGGATTTTCACTTGACCAAGAGCACATAAATACTGCAAAGAGCTCGTGACCACACTGGAATCAGCACTGTTTTGATTTCCATAAAATATCAACATTTCTGCTTCCATTGTCCATCTCAGCAGCCTCTTGATGGAGAGCCTAGTGTTCAAAACGGTGCATTCTCTCAACCTTGTCAATTTCTTGACTGATTTGCATAAACCGTCCCATTTGCTCTGTAAGTGTTGACTCTCTCTGCCAACCGAGGTCCCAGAAGTTCTGCTTCTGTAGCTTCTCGCTAGTTGAAGGGCATCCTGTTAAAATTCAGCTCTGGAAGCGTGACATTTGTGACAATTTGGATGTATGGCCAAGAAAACTATCACACGTTAGAAACACTATAATGCTGTAAACGAATTTGCGGCACAAAATGACTGCACTAAACTTAACTGGTTTTGCAGAATCTTAAAAACCATTTACTAGTAAAACTCGATCTTTGAAAAGCTTTGCTTCAACCTTTCTTTTACATTTGTTTTCCTTAATTAAATGTTATTTAATTGTAAAGCATTTATATGCCATTTAATATTTCAAAAAATCTCTAAGTGCTATACAGTCTAACAGCAAACAATATATCATTAGAACAAAAATAAAAACACAACCAAAAAGCAGTGAAACAGCAATATAAAAACGTGAAAGCATATAAAAAAGAATAAAACAGAAATTCCTAAGATTCAAATGCAACCAAGCGCATCAAAACAAATCAGCAAATATATTAAATAAAGGCTTATGGCACCTTTAAAGATTAGCCACTGCATAAGCTTTGTGTGAGCAAATCGGGCTGAATGATGAATGTAGAATAAACAGGTTGTCTGGGGAAGCCTTCGGAGAGGACACTTGGCTTTGGGAGGCCCAACTGGTGTCTGCGTGGCACCCCTTTGCAGAGCAGTCTGACCCTGTCTGGCCTTTCTGTTGCCTAGGCTTCACCACCCCATACAGAAGGGTCAGCCCTGCAGGACCTCCTGCATTTCTGTTGCCAAGTCTGCAAATGGGAATGTCCTCTGCATGCTCATCTAATCCCCGAGCCATTTTGATGGGATGTTGATGCCCTCGAAGTATGGGGCATTCAAGGATAATGTGTGTTGGGGATGAGGGAGAATACGGCTGGTATCAAGCTATATGAATGGGTACAATGAATCAGAGCTTGGAAAAGTTACTTTTTTGAACTACAACTCCCATGAGCCCAATCCAGTGGCATTGCTGGCTGGGGCTGATGGGAGTTGTAGTTCAAAAAAAGTAACTTTTCCAAGCTCTGCAATGAATTGGCAGTGGATCTTGGCAGTTTGGATTTATTCCAATATGGCAGGAGCCAATTCGGATCTAGATAGTATCTGGGGTTTCTATGTGTGTATGGCTATTTCCTGGATGACGAAGAGAGATTTGGCAGATCACGGTGCGGTAGCTGCTGGAATAGTTTGGATTTGATAGGCTCCATCAGCTTGAGGAATGCCTCACATAGGGCCTACAAAAAAAAAAAAAATAGCGGAACTCAGCAGCAACAAAAATGCAATGAATTAAGGTGCCAGAGTAGTAAGTACAGGAATGATAAAATTCAATGCACATTTAAAGCACATGATTTTCCACCAAAGAATTGTGGGAATAGTAGCTTGTTAAGAATGCTGGGAAGTTTTAGCTTTGTAAGAAGGAAACCACAATTCCCAGAATTCTTGCGACGGGGGGTCATGTGCTTTACATGTACGTTGAATATTATTTAAATGCATGCTGTGGATGTGTCGCACCAAGTTGTGCCGTGCTCGTTTCCTTCCTACTCACATAGCTATTCAATCAGCTGAGCAACCCACTCAGGCAATGTTGATGGATGGAACACCAAAAGCTCCCAGAGAGGTCCTAGTCCTACTGGCCTAGAAGACCATTCTGGGCCTCTCAAGACAAGCAAAGGGCCCCTCTCTGTGTGAGGTTTAGCTGTCCTTCTCAATTGCCTGCTCTAGCCAGCTTGCTTACAGCCTGGCCTACCAGAGGAAGGAAAAGTCAAGTTAAATCAGCAGAGCGAGCAAACCCCTGGAATATGTGGCTGAAGGATTGCTCTTTCTTTAAGAGTTGACTTCCTGGTTGTTCCACAGCCTGATGTGTGATCTGTGTGTCTCCTCAGAAGGGTGTGAACTGAGTTTGTAATGTGCTTGTGTGGTTTTTCCTCAGGTTCTTAGTTTTATGAATATGCTTCACTGAAAATAAAACTTTGTTTGGAATCCATGATGCCTCTTGTGTGATGCTTGACTCTAGTAGACAAATGCTCGTTTCTGAGGATTTTCTCCTACTCCATGTTGGCTTCTAAGGGTTCCTCTGGGGACAGGAGTTTCATTGCAGCAGGTATATTCTGCAACATGTTCTGTGCTGCTACCACATTATTTATTTATTTATTAAATTTTTATACTGCCCCACTAGCGTAGCTCTCTGGGCGGTGTACAACAAATATAATAAATACAATAGAATCACATAGAACAATACAAAAAACAAATACAAATCCATAATATAAAACCAGTTAAAACATATTTAAGAAAAGCTAAAATGCTTGATAAAATAGGAAGGTTTTAACTTGGCGCCGAAAGGATAGCAATGTCGGCGCCAAGCGCACTTCGTCGGGAAGACTATTCCACAGTTCGGGGGCCACCACTGAGAAGGCCCTAGTTCTTGTTACCATCCTCCGAGCTTCTCTATGAGTCGGAACTTGGAGGAGGGCCTTCGATGTTGAGCGTAGTGTACGAGCAGGTTCATATTGCTGTCTGGAGGGGCTATAGGGCAACAAAAGCAGGACAACACCCCCCTCCAAACATTTGTGGTATGAAAATTTGCACAGGACATCCACCAATTGGGCTCTGGGGAGTTTTCCGGCTGATAGGGCTGGCGCTCCTGTCGAAACCCTGGTTGAACTGTGGAATACAGAAATGACCCGGGCAGTTGACATGATTGCTCCTGAGCGTCCTCTCCTGTGTAGAGCTCGTACGGCTCCATGGTATACCCCAGAGCTGAGAGCGATGAAACAATATCAGAGACAGCTTGAGTGCAGATGGAGACGAACTCCTGGTGGATGCAATTATACACTGGTAAGTGCCTATGGTAAGCTGTATTTAGGGGCAGTGAGGGCAGCAAAAAAAATATTTTGCTGCCGCTATCGAATCATCACTCTGCTGCCCAGCGAAGCTCTTCAGAATTGTCTGGGGGCTATTACACTCTGGCCCCCGGGACAAGGTAGAACCATCTGAGGCCCGCTGTAATGAATTTGCTAGGCACTTCCCGGATAAAACCTTTAGCATCCACCAGGACTTAGACTCCAGTGTTATAGCAGATGAATCAAGCAAGGTATCCAGAGCACAGCCTTGTCCCAATTTCTTGGGTGAGTTTCAGTTGGTGCAGCTTGAGGATGTTGACAAGGTGCTTGGACAGGTTCGTGCAACCACTTCTGTGCTGGATCCTTGCCCTTCTTGGCTAATAAAAGCTAGCAGGGATGGAACAGCCGGCTGGGCCAGGGAGGTGATTAATGCCTCTCTGTGAGAGGAGCTGGTCCCTGGCTGCCTGAAAGAGGCAGCAGTGAGACCACTCCTGAAGAGACCCTCCCTGGACCCAGAAAATCTTAATAACTATAGGCCGGTAGCAAATGTTCCATTCCTGGGCAAGGTCCTTGAACGAGTGGTTGCGGGCCAGCTCCAGACACTCTTGGATGAGACCAATTATCTGGATCCATTTCAGTCGGGTTTCAGGCCTGGTTTTGGCACAGAAACAGCCTTGGTCGCCCTGTATGGTGAACTTTGTCGGGAGAGAGACGGGGAGTGTGACTCTGCTGATTCTCCTTGATCTCTCAGTGGCTTTCGATACCATCGACCGTGGTATCCTTCTGGGGAGACTGGCTGAGTTGGGAGTGGGAGGTACTGCATTGCGGTGGTTCCGCTCCTACTTGGCAGGTCACCTCCAGAAGGTGGTGCTTGGGGAACATTGCTCGGCACCCTGGACTCTCCAGTATGGGTTTCCACAGGGGTCAGTTCTGTCCCCCATGCTGTTCAACATCTACATGAAACCGTTGGGTGCGGTCGTCCGGAGCTTTGGAGTGCGTTGCCATCAGTATGCTGATGACACGCAGCTCTATTTCTCCTTTTCATCCTCTTCAGGTGAGGCTGTCAGTGTGCTGAACTGGTGCCTGGCTGCGACAATGGACTGGATGAGGGCTAATAAACTAAGGCTCAATCCAGAGAAGACTGAGATGCTGCTAGTGGGTGGTTCTTCTGACTGGATGGTGGATGTCCAACCTGTCCTGGATGGAGTTGCACTCCCCCTGAAAGAGCAGATTTGTAGCTTGGGGGTTCTCCTAGAATCATCTCTGTCACTTGAGGCTCAGGTAGCCTCTGTGGCACAGAGTGCCTTCTACCAACTTCAGTTGGTGGCCCAACTACGTCCCTATCTGGACAGGGATAACCTGGCTTCAGTTGTCCATGCTCTGGTAACCTCCAAATTAGATTACTGCAATGCACTCTACGTGGGGCTGCCTTTGAAGACGGTTCAGAAACTGCAGCTTGTGCAAAATGCAACGGCCAGATTGGTAACAGGGACCAGACGGTTCGAACATATAAAACCGATTCTGGCCCGCTTGCACTGGCTGCCTGTATGTTTCTGAGCTCGATTCAAGGTGCTGGTTTTAACCTATAAAGCCTTACACGGCTTAGGACTACAATACCTGATGGAACGCCTCTCCCGATACAAACCCACCTATACACTACGTTCAAGATCAAAGACCCTCCTCCGGGTGCCTACTCCAAGGGAAGCTTGGAGTCTGGCAGCAAGGGAGAGGGCCTTCTCAGTGGTAGCCCCCAAATTTCAGTGCCAGGTCAAGACTTTCCTCTTCTCCCAGGCATTTTAGCATGTGTTTTATACTGTTTAAATTTTTAATTGTGTTTTAAATTGTTTTTATAAGATCTGTTTTAAATTGTATCTGTTTTAATGTTTTTAGTTACTGTAAACCGCCCAGAGAGGTTCGGCTATGGGGCGGTATACAAGTATAATAAAATAAAATAAATTGGAAAGGAAGACCCAAAACTGTTGCAGGCAAAAAAACATTGAAAGCGGTATCACGTATGACTGCCCCCAAAAGCATCATAAGCCACAAGTCATCATGAAAGCACAATAAAAAGGATGTCTTGAGGGGCCCTTTGTGTCATGGAATGGAACGCTTAAGCAAGAAAGCATATATGGCATTGTGCACTCATATGGGGAAAATGCACAGGTGTGATATAGCAGCGTGTGCTTTGTGGATGAGTTATAATTGCACACTACTGGGCAGTTCTAATGTTTCCTTTAAGAAAAGCTTGATGCAATCTATATGGAGAAAGATCACAGGAAAATTATTTTTTAGATTAGCACTTATTGGTCTACTGGGGAGATTTTGAAATAACTATCTCCTGAGGAGTTAGTTATTGCGTATGTGTTATGTTTTATGTTCTGTTCTGTTATAGAAGTGTACATAAAATATAGAATCATAGAGTTGGAAGGGGCCTATAAGGCCATTGAGTCCAACCCTCTGCTCAATGAAGGAATCCAAATTAAAGGTGCCTGTCCAGCTGCCTCTTGAATGCCTCCAGTGCAGTCAGCAGCACTAAAAGAGGGGGAGGAAGTAAAGTGGTGAGAATTAGAAGAAAATATCCAATCTATCTCCTCCTTGCTGACCATTAATGAAAATTTCCTGGAGGCATGGTTCATGAAGGGAAGGCAGCTGTGATTTGGGGCACCCAATGAATGCAACAGGCACAAGGGAGTTCTTCTTTGCATTCCCCTGCTGGAGCAAGGGACTCATCAGGAGCTCAATTATGCCAACTCCTGGCAGCAGTACTGGCTGGGCTCAAGGCAAGAACTTACAGCACAATTCTCTGCAGGTTAATTCAGAAGGAGTCCCTATTGTGTTCAGTGGAGCTTCCTCCTAGGAAAGGATGCATAGAATGGTAACCTTATAGAGCTACACAGGCTCCCTTTTTTCTAAGCACAACATCATTTGTTGCAGGACTGCTAAAAATATCCCTTTTCCACCTTTGAAATTCTGGAGGGTCTCAGCATCAGGGCAGGTCACTTTGCAGCACCAACTGGTTTATGGCATGTAGGAAATTGTCTTCCTTATATTCAGAATTTCTGTATTAGTGTTATAATATAAAAAGACTTTTCTATATTGTATTGTTGAGCGCCACCCCAATCTCTGAGTGGTGGGAGATCTCCAGGGGTCCCCACGCTTGCCCAGGGTTTGGTTTCCTTGAAAAGGAGGTTAGCTGGGTCTATGGTGTCTTTATGAAATATGGTTTATTTACACACATTCCAACCTGATCTTAAGATGGAGAGGTTCAAAGTATTAGCAGTCCAGTAGATCTTGCTTTTTCATCAGGCTTATAGGAGGCATCCTAAAGCCTCTCTGCCTGTCTCCAGTTCCCAGCCTTTCCTCAGACTCAACTAAAAACACAAGCCTCTCTTTTGACCCCGGGGGGGGGGGGGCTCTCCTGAAGAGTTTCAGTAACAATAGGATCTCCCTGGTCCATTCGCCAGTTAATGGGCACTTGATAGACCCATTAGCCCACCTGGCCACTCTGTTAGACTCTTTCACAGCCCCCAAACCCATAACACTTCTCCCTTCCCTGACAAAGGTCCGTCCCAGACCCTCAAACAAACAACAAAATGACAGCTTTTCTATAAAAGAATTCTATATAGCAAATCAATACACAGTCCCATAAGCACAATCTCCACCACCAAACCATGTGGTTGGCTGCATGGCCCTTGGTCTTGGGGCTTCATGGAGTTTCCAGTCCAAGCCAATCCCTGCTGCTGCCTGCAGGGTCTTGGGAGGCATCTCCATCTGTTTTTTCATCAGCACACAGCAGTCTGTAGCCATTTTCCTCCCACGCTCTGCCCTGAGAAAAATCTTTAAGCCAGTCCACTTCATCACCTGCCCCAAACTCCAGATCAAAGTCCTTTATCTGGGGGCATCTTCCGGACTAGCTGGCCTAATCCACTCAGGTTGACAGAAAGAAATCTTTGTTCTCCTGCACCATCTCCAGTGTAAAACATGGGCCCAAACAGTGGCAGGTAAGCGTCCCAGTGTCTCTTGCCCTCCAAACTCACAGGGCGCTGGGTGCCTCTCACTGTTGGAATTTGCTCAGGGACTGCACCCACCAGATCCCACCCTGTAAGGCCACTTGGGGATTTTATCTCACCCATTTCTCCAGGTGTTGGTAGCTCCTCTCGCACACACGCCTCCAACTTTTCCTCCTGCACTTTCTCTTCCACAGCTGGCACACGTGGGGCGAAGAAATCCATCAACAGCTGCTCTTCTCCAGCCTTTAGTTCACCTTTCTCTAAGGCCTTTTCTTCCTCTTGCACTACTTGTTCAACAGCAGGCGCACCTGGAGCAGAGAAATCTATCAGCAGCATCTCTTCTCCAGCCAGTACCCCAAGGCATCTTCCTCTTCATTTTCCAGTCTGTCCTTAAATTCTTGGGGTTTCACTTCCAGCTCTCTGGTGACTTCCCCCCTGGCAGGCTCCTGGACAATCAAGGCCTCTTCCTCCTCCTCCACTACTGACTGCAACTCCTCAGTCCAAGCCCTCCAGCTGCCCATCCACCTTCTAGATCTCTTTAGCCACCCCAGTCTGGGTGCTCTGCAGCTGGACTCCTGAGTCACTCTTAACCCCTTGTAATGGCAGATCAGGCAGAGCTCTCATCTCCTCACATGGGGTCTACCTTTTCTCTCCAAAGAGGCTTTCCCTCCTCTCTGCAAATTGTTGCTGGTCCTCCTGGTGCTCTTGTTGCCTTTGCTGGTGGTCCTCCTGGCGATATCGCTGTCTTTGCTGGTGGTTCTCCTGGTGACCTTTCTCAATTAGTTCTGCTTGCAGCTGGAACATCAATTTCGTCTGTTCCAGGAAGGTTGCTAGTTCTCCCTCCATTTTGACTCAGGCACACCTTGCTCCCAATGCTGCTTCCAGGAAACCGAATCCTTCTGCTACCACCAGTGTTGAGGGCCACCCCAATCTCCGAGCTGTGAGAGAACTCCAGGGGTCCCTGCGCTTGCCCAGGGTTTGGTTTCCTTGAAAAGAACGTTAGCGGAGTCTATGATGTCTTTATGAAATATGGTTTATTTACTTACACACATTCCTACCTGATCTTAAGATGGAGGGGTTCAAAGCACCAGCAGTCCATCAGGACAGTCCTGCTTTTCCATCAGGTTTATAGGAGGCATCCTAAAGCCACGGTGCTGGGAGGCAGCTTCTCTGCCTGTCTCCAGTTCCCAGTCTTTCCTCAAACTCAACTAAAAAACACAAGCCTCTCTTTTGGCCCCAGGATGGGGGGGGGCTCTCCTGAAGAGTTTCAATAACAATAGGATCTCCCTGGCCCATTCGCCAGTTAATGGGCACTTGACAGACTCATGAGCCCACCTGGCCCCTCTATTAGATTAACAAAAGAGGCTCATCTGACCAGCAGAGCAGGTTTCTCTGCTGTAGAGCCCACCTCCAGGTGCAAAGTTCCAAATCAGAGGCTGGAAGGAGACCCACAGAAATCATCTACTGTATCTCAACCCCCAAACCCGTAACGCTTTGTTATGGGAAGGGATGAATCCTCGTGACTTGGAGAAAAGGTTTCTTGCTCTTAGGATAAATGACAAAATAGGAATACACCCAGGAAGCTGCCTTATACCGAATGAGACCGTTGGTCCATTTAGCTCAGTACTGTCTACACTGATTGGCAGCAGCTCCCCAGGATATCAGATGGTATTTCCTTCCCAGCGCTACTTGAAGATGCCAGGCATTGAGCTGGGACTTTTTGTATGCAAAGTGGTTGCATCACCACTGAGCCAAGGTCCAGTGGGACAGTTTCCCTTTAGAAATTCTGTGTAATGGAGAATAACCTGATTTATTGGAGAAATGGAGATATGAAAATGGAAACGTTGAAGCAAGCTGGCAGACAGAACAGCAGGGGACTCAAAGTTCTGAAGAAACATCAAGACTGAGGAGAAGCCATGCCCAGGCTGAAGGTAGGTGGGTTGTCAAGGTAATAGTGACCCTCCTTTGTGACATGCCGTGTTGCTGGTTTAAATGTCACCAACTACAGATGTCCAGTGTGAGTTAGGAGCAGCAGAAGAGAGAGGAGTGGAAGATAGATAAGCAGAGGGTGACAGAGGAGAGGATTTGATTTTTATTATTTCCATTTCTATTTTTGTTTATTTGCTTTTTTATTTTACATTTTATTTATTTTCTTGTTTTTGTTTATTTTGTTACTTATATTTTTCTATTTTTCTTTATTTTGATACTTGCATTTTTCTTTTGTAGTTTGTGTGTTGTTTATTCATCTTTTTATATCTTTATTCATCTAATTTTTGCATATATTTTTGCTAGATATTTAGGGGTAGGGTAGGGGTAGGCGTAGGGATGGGGGTTAGGCTGGGAGAGGGTTAGGTTAGGTGGATCTTTAGGTAGATAGGTTAGATAGGTGTTGTTGGAAAGAGATGCTAAACAAGTAAGTGGGATTTCTTCTGCTTCTGTTTATATCCTGGGGTGAGGGCCGGACGTCCCCTGCATTGTGCCACAGCCCCACAGGAGGCTGCTAGGCCAGTTGACCCACTGCTCTGCTGAGTCCAGAGACTTCCCTTCATGGTCCACACAATGCCTGCCTCTACCACATTCTTACCTCCTATCCAAATCTACCTGACTTCCCACCTTAAGAGCTCCCTCCTCCAAACCCTTTCCCTGAGTTTCAGTTCTCCCATCTCATTCTCTTTCCTCCATTTTTTCATCTCTTCAAGTGTCTCAATGGAACCCTCCGCCAGCCTGTCAATCACTCTGGTTCCAACAAAGAATATGTCACACCTTCTGTCCCATCTGCTGTCTCGCATTCTTCTTCTTGCTCTTCTCTTGCACTTTGATGCTTTCAGGATACTCCTAGATGCCTCCTCATCCTGATGTCCCAGAGGCTGCTCCCTCCATGCTGCTGTTTATAACACGGGGACAGGAATCTCAGTTTTATTGGGATAATTGGAGAGTGGAGGCTTTAACAACCCTCTTCCAGTGATCCTGATGCACCTGAAATGGGTGAGATAATGTCTGCAATTAAAGAGCTCGAAACGTAGAAGACTACCCCTATTTCTGCTTTAGCTGTTCTAATTCCCTGGCCTCTCTAGACTCCCTACATTTCCAGCTAGCAGGGATGGGGGAAATACCACTTTGGTTCACATTTAAAGCCAAAATTATCAAATTTGCACTTTCTGAAACAAAACGAAAACTGAAACACAGCCAGCCTTCAAAATTCACACATCCAAATTTTGTAATACAGTTCTCTTGACTAAATATTGTTTACAAAAATGCATATATTAGGGGAAATGTGCATAAAAATTGATATATTAGTGAAAATGAAAAATGGAAATGGACTGCCCTCAAGTCGATCCCAACTTATGGCAACCCTGTGAATAGGGTTTTCATGTAGGGTTGCCAGGTCGGAACCATCCAAAAACCTGAGAAAATGGAGCGAGCCCTAGTGACAACATGGGGCGGGCCCTAGTGATGTCATGGGGTGGGCCCTAGTGATGTCACGGGGTGGGCCCTAGTCACGGGGCGGGCCCTAGTGATGTCATGGGGCGGGCCCTAGTGATGTCATGGGGTGGGCCCTAGTCACGGGGCGGGCCCTAGTGATGTCATGGGGCGGGCCCTAGTGATGTCATGGGGCGGGCCCTAGTGATGTCATGGGGCGGGCCCCAGTGATGTCATGGGGTGGGCCCTAGTGATGTCATGGGGCGGGCCCTAGTGACATCATTAAACATGATACATTGTATCAACCACAGTTGCTTGGAGCATACCATTCAAAAAAAAATTATCTGGAGATTAAAATAGAAATCTTATCTAAAATAGGGTGTTCCTAGGTCCATCTGAAGTGACAAGGTCATTCTTTCTCACAAGCTTAGGGTGATGCAAAATGGAAATGGACTGCCTTCAAGTTGATCCCAGATATGATCTTCATGGTAAGCAGTATTCAGACAGAGGTGGTTTACTATTGCCTTCCTCTGAGTCTGAGAGGCAGTGACTGGCCCAAGGTCACCCAGGGAGCTTCATGGCTGGGTGGGGATTCGAACCCTGGTCTCCCAGGTCACAGTCCAACACTTTTAGGGAACATTTAATCTAGCTTACTTGCTTCTGGCTTTACAAAGTACACAATGTCCTCTATATATATTTTCAGGGGACTATTTATATTACCATTTCATTGTTCTAAAATAATGCAGAGGTGTGTGTTCTCTCTCCCCCACCCCCCATTTAGGACTTGCCTCCTTAAAAGATAAAGAATATGCATATACGTGTGTCACTTATGTTTCCTGCCAGTATCATACTATTGTCATTATCTGTGGGCTCGTGCTGACTGGCCAACAAAGAGGAGTATCCACTGTCCTCCTTTCCATTGTCCATTTCACTAGCATTCCCAACATGCCTCCACAAAATTTGTTGTTTTTCTTTGTTATTATGTAGAGGTTTTCCTTCACTTTTGATGTCAACACTCTTGGGGCTTCCATAGTGCTGGTCACTATACAATAGCTTCTCTGATACTCTTTAGTGCAGTCTTTACAAAACTCCTTATTATAATTAGCAATACAGAGCTCTTCTGATCTTTTTTCTGTTCCAAATGGTTTTAACGGTGAAAGTCCACAGTTAACAGTGTGTCCTTCCCTGTCCACTTTGGAACCCGTTTCCTCGCTTTCGTGTTATGTCTGGCCCCGAGATCTCCCTCCCCTCCCCCTTCGCTTCTCCCTTTCTCTTTCCTCCCGCCCCCTTTCCCTGGTAATAATGACATGTATGCCCTCCTGCCCACATTCTAGCAACCGGGAATGTGCCAAGCGCTGCAGCAGGCAGCTGCTGCCACCCACTCGCCTTGCCTTGCCTTGCCTTGCCCTGCCCCCTCGCACAATGCAACGGACCCCCACCCCGGAATCCTGCGCCCCCTCCTCTTTCCCTTGGGAAAAAGGGGTGAGCCGGCGAGGAAGGGGGCTCTCTTTCAGCCTCCCCCCCTCAATTCAGGGCTCCCAAAGGCTCCCTGTCTCCTCTCCCCGCCCGCCAAGCCCCCGATCGGGGGGGCAAGGCTGGCATCGGCCGGCCTCCCTTCCCTTCCCCTCGCCTGCTGGTCCCCGGCCGGCCCGTGCGGTGCCTGGGGTGCGCGCCTCCGCCGCTGCGATGCAGCCACTTGCGGCTGTCAACCTCTCGCTCAGCCCCTCCCTGCCGATTGCAGCTCTCACACACTCACACGCACCCGCTCTCACACACACGGTGCCAGGAGGGAGGGCGGCGGCACAGTCAGGGCTCCCAAAGGCTCCCGGTCTCCTCTCCCCGCCCGCCAAGCCCCCAATGGGGGGGCAAGGCTGGCATCAGCTGGCCAGCCAGCAAGCTACCCACGCCACCCTCCCAGAGCATGCTGCTCGGAGAAGCTGCAGCTGCAGCTCCCGCTCGGACTATAGCAGCGGCTCGGGCTGCCTCGCTCGGTGTGTGGGCACGCACGCACGCGCGGTGGTGGCTCGGGGCATGAGTGTTCGCCCACCAGCTTCGCCGAGTCCGGCTCCGCCTGTCTGACTGTGCCGCCGCGCTCCCTCCTGGCACCGTGTATGTGAGAGCGGGTGCGTGTGAGTGTGTGAGAGCTGCAATCGGCAGGAAGGGGCTGAGCGACAGGTTGACAGCCGCAAGTGGCTGCATCGCAGGCGGCGGAGGCGCGCACCCCAGGCGCCGCACGGGCCGGCCGGGGACCAGCAGGCGAGGGGAAGGGAAGGGAGGACAGCCGATGCCAGCCTTGCCCCCCCCGATTGGGGGCTTGGCGGGTGGGGAGAGGAGACAGGGAGCCTTTGGGAGCCCTGAATTGAGGGGGGGAGGCTGAAAGAGAGCCCCCTTCCATGCCGGCTCATCCCTTTTTCCCAAGGGAAAGGGGAGGGGGCGCAGGATTCCGGGTGGGGGTCCGTTGCATTGCACGAGGGGGCAGGGCAAGGCAAGGCAAGGCAAGGCGAGTGGGTGGCAGCAGCTGCCTGCTGCGGCGCTTGGCACATTCCCGGTTGCTAGAATGTGGGCAGGAGGGCATACATGTCGTCATTACCAGGGAAAGGGGGCGGGCGGAGAGAGAAAGGGAGAAGCGAAGGGGGAGGGGAGGGAGATCTCAGGGCCAGACATAACACGAAAGTGAGGAAACGGGTTCCAAAGTGGACAGGGCTAAATCAAGGCAGCCTCACCTTGAACAGTTTCCTGTGCATTTGGGCTCCGCTAGCCGAAGCAATTGGGGTGTCTGAATCCAGGTGAGAGTCGCTGCCTTCTCTCCACCGGGCGAGCCAGCTCTGCGGGTCTGCTAAGCTTGAGCTGCCACCGGAAAGAGTTCTTTTCCTTTCTGGAGCAGGGGAACTGCCTAAGGAGGAGCCAGCCCAGCCTGGCCTCCACAGCCACCGCCTCTTCACGCATGCGTGGCTGACGGGGCCGCTACAAAGCCGGAGATCCACCAGTTTGACTGACATATGGCCGGAGGCTGGAGACGGCCCCATTTTCCCTGAGACTCCGGCAGGAAAACGGAGACCTGGCAACCCTATTTTCATGGTAAGCCATATTCAGAGGGGGTTTACCATTGCCTTCCTCTGAGGCTGAGAGGCAGTGACTGGCTCAAGGTCACCCAGTGAGCTTCATGGCTGTGTGGAGATTCGAACCCTGGTCTCCCAGGTCATAGTCCAACACCCTAACCACTACACCACACTGGCTCTGTATAACATACAAAAATGCATTATACTAGGAGAAATTGCTTGCAAGAATGTGTACATAGTCAAAACTTCATACAAAAATGTGTTTAGCAGGAGAAATTTGCACTAAAATGCTGAAGAATTTTTGAGGATAAAAATGCAAATTGCTGCTCCTTAAATGGCCTCTTTTTGTTGGTTGATTTCAAAGGGGGCATGCTGGGGGCACATTTAGGTGAGGGAAAGGACACTGGGCAGCAGTGGTGGCTGATGTCCATTGGGACTGGTAGGACAGAAGGCAGGGAGCCCAACAGTAGGGGGAGCCAGAGCCAATGGCAGGCAAAGACAATGGACTGGATGAGAGTTAACAAACTGAAGCTCAATCCAGACAAGACTGAGATGCTGTTGGTGGACGGGTTCTCTGATCGGATGGTGGATATATACCCTGTCCTGGATGGGGTTACACTCCCCCTAAAGGACCGGGTTCGTAGTCTGGGAGTCTTTTTAGACTCTTCCCTCTCACTTGAGGCTCAAGTAGCCTCGGTGGTTAGGAATGCGTTTTACCAACTTCGGTTGGTAGCCCAGCTATGTCCCTATTTGAGTAAAGAGGACCTTACATCAGTGGTACATGCTCTGGTAACCTCACTTTTGGATTACTGTAATGCGCTTTACGTAGGGCTACCTTTGAAGACAGTTCGGAAGCTACAACTAGTGCAAAATGCGGCGGCCAGATTGCTGACAAGGACCAAGCGGTCCGAGCATATAACACCTGTTCTGGCCAGCTTGCACTGGTTGCCAATATGTTTCCGGGCTAGATTCAAAGTGTTGGTATTAACCTATAAAGCCTTATACGGTGCGGGACCACGATACCTTGCGGAACGCCTCTTCCGATATGAACCGGCCCGTGCACTACGTTCTGCTACGAAGGCCCTCCTTCGGGTTCCAACTCACAGGGAGGCCCGGAGGGTGATGACAAGATCTAGGGCCTTCTCAGTGGTGGCCCCCGAACTATGGAACAGTCTCCCCGAGGAAGTACGCCTGGCGCCAACTCTGCTCTCCTTCCGGCGCCAGGTCAAAACCTTCCTATTCTCTGAAGCATTTTAAGTTACACTGATTTACTTTTTAAAATGTTTATTGTATTGGATTGATGATTGTATTTTAGTATTATTTTGTTATTCATTGTATTTTTATGCTATTTTATGTTCACCGCCCAGAGAGCTATTGCTAGTCGGGCGGTATATAAATTTAATAAATAATAAATAAATAAATAAATAAAGCCAGTTTGTTCTGGTTCTGTCCCCATCCTCCTCCTCCCTGCTACATTCTACAAGGGCAATCTTGAGACTAAGGAGAAGGGGGAAGCTGACAGGCAGTCCAACCCGCTAGACTGGTAAGGAACAAAGCAGGCAGGATGAGGTTGGTGGGACAGCACTTCATATGCCCTAATGGACCAGCCTCCACTGACACTGGGGTAAAAAGGGTTTCAAAACTCTGAACAATTTCCCACGACATAAAGTACTTGCACCCCAAAGCTGTGATGTTTGGAGTCAGGAGCAGGAAGAAAGAGAGCAGTGATTAACAACTTCTGAGGATGATTTAGATCAAGGAAAGGGTTAAACATCCTTCCCCTTTCTACCACTCAAGCTGCCTCCCCAGTTAGCAGCCTCTTGAGGCTACTTTGAAATCTGAGGATCCCGACATACACATTGTGTGTCTAGTTTAATCTATGATTGTTTTCTTCCGTGTGAACAAGAAAACACAGACCCTGTTGGTGCCATTTGGAGATCACTCAGCTGAACGATCAGGAGGGCCCCCACATGCAGGAGGGCAGATGGCTTAGTGCATTTTGAACTTAGGGCTCATCCAGACGACTGCAAAATGTGTGACACACACGCTATGTGTGCTTATTATTTTTCGGTCTTCCAAATGACGTTGCGCGGTGTCACGCATTTTCGCGTGTCAAATCCGCTCCTTCCAATACCGGCAAAAATGCGATTTGCTTTTTGAAATCAGGAATTTCATTGGAACATTTTTTTTTCATTGGGAAACAGCGAACAAAAAGGCGAAAAGTGGGGACTATCAGCTGACAAACCGGATATGGAAACGGTGAATTATCCCGCCCTTGGATAAGCCCTTAGACATCACCCTCTGAAGTGGAGGAGGAGGTTGCAAAGAGTGCCAAAGTGACCTCTTCAAACTGAGTGAATGGACAGGAAAATGGCAAATGTAATTCCATGTAAACAAGTATAAAGTTATGCATATTGAAGCAAAACATCTGAATTTCACATGTACGCTCATGGAGTCTGAACGGGCTGTGACTGAGCAGGAATGAGACCTTGGGGTCATAGTGGATAGCTTGATGAAGATGTCAACTCAGTGTGCAGCAGCTGTGAAAATGGCAAACTCCATGCTAGGGATCATTAGGAAAGAAACTGAAAACAAAATTGCTGATATCATAATGACGTTATGCAAATCTGATATCAAATGATGTTATGGACTCCTACTGGGAGGAAGGGTGGGATATAAATCTAATAAATAAATAATAATAATAAATCTATGGCACAACCACACCTGGAATACAGTGTACAGTTTTAGGTGGCTCACCTCAAAAAATACATTGTAGAACTGGAAAAGGGGAACCAAAGTGATCAAGGGGATGGAGCAGCTCTCCAGTGAGGAAAGGTTGTAGCATTTGGGGCTTTTTAGTTTAGAGAAAAGGCGGGTAAGAAGTGACATGAGGAACTCGTGGACATCCAATTTGTTGTGGTGCTAAATTAATTAAGCAGAGAGTAACAGCGCTCTGAAATGCGAGTGTGCCAGTGTGTGTGTGCGTTTACCTAAGAAAGCAGGCTTTTACCCTGCATTAGGATCACTGAGATTTAAGACTTAGTAAAATAAGAAGAGCTACTTTATTTATAGAAATACATAGTAGATCGAAAGGCATACCTAGTTCTAACTAAGTAAGTAAGTTGGAGGCACAATACCCAGGCGGAATTGCCCTCATGGCTAGGAGAGAGAGAGCAGAGACAAAGGTGTCTCCTCTGTCCCGGACAGTCGGAGAAGAGAAGAGAGGGCGGAAGGAGGAGGGGCAGGTAAGCTTCCCTTAAGACGTATCAGTCTAACAGTGGAAGGAAGTCAGTCAGAGCATCAGAGGTAAAGGTAATCAAGCCTATCCATCTGGAGGACCCTAACTCTATCTCCCTTCTGGAACATAAACAAAAGAACAAAACAGGAGTTGCTCTTGCCCCACTTCCAACACAATTAAGCTAAATGTTGGCAGATTTAGGACAGATAAAAGAAAGTACTCTTCACACAGCACATAGTTAAACTATGGAATTCATTCCCAAAGGGCTGGATGGGCCATTAGCCTGATCCAGCAGGCTTTTCTTATGTTCTCTAGAAGGTTCCAAACTTTGCATGGGATCAGAACTCAAACACATGACTCCAAATATGACAAATTATATATACAGGTAAGCAACCAGTCTTTCTTTTGACTTATCATTTAATGTCAAATCCCGTTCCAATATGTTTCAAATGAAAAGAACCAAAAGATAACTGGACTTTCCTTCTCTCCACCTTCACAAGGGGAAAAAAGGCAGTGTGACTGACATGCATGAAATGGAAATGGACTGCCTTCAAGTCAATTCTGACTTATGGCGAACCTATGAATAGCGTTTTCATGGTAAGTGGTATTCAGAGGTGGTTTACCATTGCCTTCCTCTGAGGCTGAGAGGCAGTGACTGGCCCAAGGTCACCCAGTGAGCTTCATGGCTGTGTGGGGATTTGAACCCTGGTCTCCCAGGTTGTAGTCCAGCACCTTAACCACTACACCACATGTACAGGTATTATTAATCACTCTGTTCACGTTGCTTATCACAATTCTTAAACATTGGGAACACATTTCTAGTTAATATTAATTAATTAATTGATTATAATATCTATAATACTAGGGGCTTTGCCAGGGCCGGCACCAGAGGGTGGCCAGGTTGGGCCCTGGCCAAGAGCCCATGAAGGGCCCCTCCTTAGGGTGGAAGGGTGGTGCTCCTGTTGCATGATTTGCAGCAGCATCAGGTCCTGCAACCTGATCCTGCCACGGATCGCAGAAAGGGAGCTCCCAGGCACCCTCCTAATACAGACAGAGTGGGCTTCAATAAGTCTGCCTGCATGTCTGTTGAGCCCCAACTCCCCCAGGAGGAGCAGGGAGAGGAGTCGGTCGAGCCCCAGCTTCCCCACATAGATCAGGGAGAGGAGCCAGAAGTGGATGAGGTTTTTGAGGGCATTGAGGGAGGGGGTGAAGTCGACAGTCCACCAGTTCACACTGACAGTCCTCCCATCAATGCAGAGCTCGCTCCACCTACAAGCCCCCCAACAGAGCCGTTGGGGGATGACCTCACGCATGTGCCAACTCCACCCCCCAGGACTCCCTGCCTGGCACTTCAAATGCTTCCCCACCAGTGGCTTCCCCACCCCCTGAGGTCGATCAGGCACCTAGCAAGCCTGCACTGTCAGATGAGCAGGTGGAGGCTCACCCCCCTCACCCAGCACGAGACACCCCGAGAAGCAGGTCGGTCAGAAGGTGGAACTTCAAAGGAGTCAGAGATTATGGGCGAAGACCTTTCCTATTTAAGGCGGCGCCCCCTGATTGGGGTGCTGAGTCAACTTACTCCACACGCTGCAGAGCATGTTTAAGTCTATTTAGGGTCAGTAGTGAGTCAGCATAGAGAGGTCTATGAAACGCAAAGCTTTCGATGTAACTGTTACTCTGATAAAACAAGAATTAATTGCAGTCTCATCTCCTTCTCATCTCTCGGACTCTGGGCAGGACAGCGTTCCACCTACCTCTCCTGTCAGTGTGAATACCATGTGCACTGTGTGTGCACCCCTGCTATCAGCCACATGGCGGCAGGGGCTTCCCTAAGGGATTTATGCCCCGGCCACCCTCTTGGTTGATGGCAGGCATGTGCACTATGTGTGCACATTCAAATGACACAATAGGTAAGTATGGCACACTGGCAGGCTTATTAGCCCCATGCCACCTGTATCGGGGATAGGGTTGCTAGGTCTCCGGTTTTCACCCAGAGACTCTGGAGTTTGGGGGTCCTCCCTTGGTCTCTCGGTGAGTCACCCCAATCTCTGGACACTCAGCTTTCATTTATAAAAGAATATTAAGTTTTAGGTGGTTCACGAGATATACACCAAAATATCAACTGCCCCCCTCGCAAATGAGCTCATAGCTGGCTGCTCTAACCCAGTCCTTTCAGGTTTGCAGTCAATAACAGGGGTGTAATTGACAACAGATTTGTTAACCATCAGGCAATAGTTAGAACCCACTGCAAGGCCAGAAAACTGATGTATTTTCCTGGTTTATAGCTTTCTTTCTGTGTGCTGGTCGGGAGATGAAGAACAAAAGCATCACAGCAGGACCTTGATAGGCAATTGTTTACTTACATAATTTCAGTTATAACAAAAGTATACATGCAGGGTTTTTTCAAATTACTTGGAAAAATAGCATAATATAAGTTTTATCTTTCAAATAAGTTTTGAACAGAAATTTAGAAGAAGTGTACATGCAACTTGTTTAAATTTTCCTGGGCTGTTGAAGAGGGCAGTTTATTTGTCTAATCCAAAGCCTGTTTTGAAAACCTTCCCAAAACAAAGCTTTAACTCTATATGCGCTTTTCTGGGCATAAACCTGCAATGCTAATCCCACATGCCAGGAGTAAACTTCATTAAATTCAGTAGGACTTACCTTTGAGTAGATATGGTTAGGATTGTGCTGTAAATCAACAGGACTTTTGAGTGAACATAGCAAAGGATTGTGTTTGTGTGGTAAATCTTTCTCTCCCCCTCAAATCCTATTTTTAAAGCAATTAGGCAGGGTTTACATAGGTATCACTACTTTTATTATGTAGGAAACAAATTTTGATTAAAAAAAAATCTGCAATGACCAACTGGTTTTGACAATATACTATTATATGGGGTGTATGTATTTTTACATCTCCAATGTATGTTTATATGGAATCTTTCCAACAACCCTGTGAGGTAGGGTTGGAAACCAAGGCAGCTCATAACAAGAGCTAAATTCATTTTAAACCCAAAAACCATAAAACAAGCATGAAACAGTTGCAAAACGGCTTAAAATGGCATGATACTGAATTTTGGGTTGAATGAGTGAAGTTCCTTATCACTTGAGATTGCAGTCCTGTGCACGCTTCCCTGTTTGAGTAAGCCCACTGGGACTTGCTTCTGAGTAAACATGCATAGGATCTTTGACATTCATGCTTATATAAATATTTCTTCATACTATGTCCTGGTAGGTATCTGATTTCACACTATGGTTGTACATTATTATTTCCTCTACATTTTAAGTGTGCCTTTCTTCCTTGGTGTAGTCATGGTCCCCCTCTGTTGTTTTCACTCTGAGGGGCAGATTAGGCTGAGTGATAGTGAGCCCATGGTCACCCAGTAAACTTTGTAGCGGATTTCATTTTTAAAAATTAAGTAAAACGATTTACATGCAGGCAAAGTTTATGAAGTAGATCCACACAATACATTTAAAGCACATTGAACTCACATTTAAAGCAGATGACTTCTCCCAAAGAATCCTGGGAAGTGTAGTTTCCCCCTCACAGTTATAGTTCCCACAGGTATAGTTCCTTAACAAACTAAAGTTGCCATAATTCTGTGGTGGGATTCATATGCTTCAATGTGTGTTGAATGCGCTTTAAATGGAATTATTTTAATATGTTTTTAAAGCTTTTTTTAAAAATAAAAATATGTTTAAGGCTTTCTTTTTAAAATGTTTTTAAATTTGTTTTGTTTTAATATGTTTTTAAGGTTTTGTTTTTAATATATTTTAAAGTCTGTTTTTATGATATTTTTAGTGCTTTTGTTTGCCGCCCTGGGCTCCTACTAGGAGGAAGGGTGGGACATAAATCTAATAAAGAAATAAATAAAATGAATGGTGTGAACCTGCCCTAGGTGTACTCTGCATTCATTAGTGCATTGAAAAGAACAATTTTAAAAGATACTTTTTTAAACAGGAGAAGGGCTATAGCTCAATGGTAGGACATATGCTTTGCATGGAAAGGTCCAAAATCCAATATCTGGAAAAGACTATTTCCTCAAGTCCTGGACAGCCAATGCTAATCCATGTCACCAGTACTGAGCTACATGGTATCAAATAGCCTGAGACAGTATAACGCAGATTCCTTTGTTCTTAAAAGAGGAAAGAGACCCAAGGGCCACAGTGACTCTGAAATTTATTTATATATTTTATTTATTACATTCATATAGCTCTTTATTGTAAAAAAAAAAAAATCAAAGCGATTTACAGAAGGAATTAAAACAATGCAATTATTGGCAAAAGCAGTTAGACAGGTATTCTTAAACATTCAAAGTAATAAAACCAACAATGAGTTAAAAACAGATTTAAAAACACAATAGCTTCTACATGGCTGGATAGACTTGCCTAAACAAAAATGATTTTAGCAGGTGCTGAAAAGAGGCGTCTGCCTAATGTCAATAGGCAAGGTGTTCCAAAGTGTAGGTGCTGCCACCTTACAGGACTGATTTCTTACAAGAGCAGAACAATGAGTTAAAAACAGATAAAAAAACACAATAGCTTCTACCTGCCTGGGTAGGCTTGCCTAAACAAAAATGTTTTTAGCAGGTGCCAAAAAGAGTACAATGAAAGTGTCTGCCTAATGTCAATAGGCAGGGAGTTCCAACGTGTAGGTACAGCCACACCGAAGGATTGATTTCTTACAAGAGCAGAACAAGTACTATGTGGCACTTGTAACATGGAAAGCACACATTGAACTTGGCCTGGTATCATATTGGCAACCAGTACAGATTTCAGAGCAGAGGTATTACGTGCTGACAGGGTCTTATGTCAGGAATCACGCCACAGCATTCTGCACTAACTGTAGCCCTTGAATCAAGTGGTGCTGCATGGGGATTTCTGTAACCTTGGTTGACCGGCTGCCAGGATTTTTTTAGTTTTGGATAGGAAACTTGACTGGTTGTGGGATGCTGAGTTTTCTGCCTTACTCAAAGGAATCCTGTTGTGGTTGGTATGGTATTGCATTTAGGAAATCATCACTGCCTTTTGCTTTTCTTTCTCTATCTGCATTTCATTTACCTCTGACATCACTCCCTTATATCCATAGAAGCAACAACAGTGGTTCTATGCGCTTAGCTCAACCCCCTTATACCCACTGATGATGCACCTTGTTTGTTGCATGGCAGTTTGTTTCTTGTCCAATAGTGGTAAAAGAGAATTCACATACTGGGAAGTGTGCAACTGCCCTTGAGAGTAGGCCAAACCACGTGCATTTTCTCTGTCATTTATTACTCACTGGAATTTGGTTGGCTGTCAAAGTGAATTTATAGAAGCCCATGGCAGCCTACAGGGTAGGCAGAAAAGGGTAGAGAATCTTCCTAACTCTTACTCATTTCTCAAACTTCTCTCTGCAGTAAAGGGTCAAGTCTGCAAGCAAGTTTGAAGCAGCCACATTAAAAGGCTTTGATATGGGTATCTTTGCAGAGAATCCCTAATTAAGCCTTATGAGCAGCACAATCCTAACCATATCTACTCAGATGTAAGTCCTATGGGGTTTAGTCCCGTAATAAATGCGCTTAGAGTTGCAGCCTCCATGGGCATCCATCTTTACTCCTGAGTGCTCCCATCTAACATCTCCACAACACTCGGGTTCCTTCCTCCTACAGCGGCCTTCTGGTGACTGGCCTGAGGGCACTTAAACCCTTCTTTCAAGAAGCAAGTAGGCTAGATTAAATGTTTCTTACCCGGTCTCTCTAAGCAGGTGAGAAGGGATGATCCCATCACTTCAGCTGGACCTGAGGACACCCTCATTTAGCTAATCTTAATTTCCAATCCAAGATTTTTGTTTGTTTGAGTGGTATGCTCCAAGCAACTGTGGTTGATGTTTAATGTTTCATGCTTAATGACATCACTAGGGCCCAACCTGTGACATCACTAGGGCCTCACCCTATGACATCACTAGGGCTCTGAAATCTCAGGGTTTGGGTTGATTCTGACCTGGCAACCCTAATCGGGGAGGGGGGTGTTGGGCTATGGTGTTGCAGGCCCGGGGCAGGCTGGTGCCTAAGGGACCACTCAAGCCCCTTTGCACTTTGTGCTCCAAGCCCACACACATACACACATAGGGCCTCCCGAACACACTCATGTAAACACACAGACATACCAGGGACTGCCAAACACACACAGACATAACAGACAAGTCCCAAAACTGCCCCTCCAGCAACTCACAAAATGTCCCCCCCCCTCGCCAGGCAACTCTCCAAACAGCACACCAGGCACTTGTTGCCACCACCCCGTTTAGACAGCTTACCATCCTCCTGCCTGCTGAGGCTGCTGCCATCACTCCGCCTCAACTACTTACCTGCCTCCAGTGTTGTCGCTGCTGCCCGCTCACTCACCTGCCTTCCTGCTTGCTTCTCATCCTTCCTGCCTTTACTCCTTCGCCTCACTTGCCTGCCATCCTACCACTGTGTCTCACCCCCACATGTGACAGTTTACAAAAATATATTTTTAGATTAGACACCTTTCAGTGCAATTGCCCTCACAAGGCAATATATAAACATCATTAACTTAAAATCCATCTTTTACTCTTTAAAATGAGTGGTAAGACCCAACAATTGATAAAAAGCTGATTGAAATTTAAAAATATGTTGAGTTGAAATAAAAAATATATATTGAGTTGTTTTTAAATATTACCCTTCTGTTGATGTTAGGAGTAAAGTTTCTACTGATTTGAACAATTCTGGATTGCACCCTCAGGTTTTTTTTAGGGCCACTAGTTTAGGGCTTCCAGCCTAAAACTCCACTTCAGAGAAAACTGCGAAAGTTCTGATGCGTTTTTCCAGATAAAAAAAAAGTCTCCCTCTCAAATTCAATGCAGCCTTCTCTGATGTTTCTTTGGACCAGGACCATGTCTGAATGCAGAGAACAAACTCTCTTGTATCGGCTCTTGATGTGAAAACATGCTAGTCAGCAAAACAGGGTCCTTCTTCTGCTCCACCTCATAGAAAGGGCAGGTCTTTAAATGTACAGCCATCGAAGGGATGTCACTGAACTGCCAACTGTTAACCGTGGAGAACAGGCTGCTAAATTTCCAGATCTATCAAGAGGTATAAACAAAAATTATAGGAAATAAAATGTCAACCATGTAATGTGAGATCTTCCAAACAACTCTTCCCATAGTAAGATGCTAGATGGATCTACAAGAGGGCTACCAGTGCTTCAATGTTTGCCCAAATGCTTCAGGCTTGTAGCCTGTTATTGAACCTGCTAGTAGCACTCCAGATCTCTGGACCAGCCAGCCCACCACCTGCCCACTCACTCACTGCCACCACATGTCCACCCCACAGCCAGTGTGATGTTCCAGTCCTTCCCTGCTGCTGCTGCTCCCACTTCTTCCTCCTCACCGCTCTATTTAAAATTGCCACACTACTCCAGCCCTTCCAATTGGTCTGGAAGGAGAGAAAGGGCTACAGCAGTGCAGTGTGGCAGAAATGGCAAAGGCCAAAGAGGCAGCAGTGGTATTGGTGGCTGCAGCAGTGGTGGGCCTACCAACTTAACCTCCCTCACACAACTTGACCTTCAACACAGCATTTTGAGCCAAGCAAGCCATGATGCCAGCAGCAGAATCTCTGGCAATTGGATGCCTGCCCAGCTGCCACTCATTTTAGCCCTCACGTAGCACCAGGTTGTTGGTCACGGTGGCAGCAGTGGTGTACCTGCCTGTGCCTGTACTGCACCGTGACCTGGCTGAGTAGCAGCTGGTTAACATCTGCAGGGCCAGCAGCAGCTGGGTGTGGCGGCGGCACCGTAGGTGCAATGTGCCCTGCTTGCCATCCAGCATAAGCCAACCAGTTCTGGCTGCTTGGCTTATTCGGAATTGAACTAATGGGGCAAAGCATACAACCCAACCTGCCAGCAGCAGGTAGACAGATAAACAGAGCCTAGGACGTGTGCGTGTGTATGAATGTGTATGACAGAGGAATAGAGAGAAAGGATGGGAAATGCAGTGCAATCAAGCATATGTAGCTGTACTAAAAAGCAAGTCCCACTGAATTCCATGGGACATAGTCCCAGGTAAGCATACAGAGAAATGCAGCCAAAGGGAAGGGGAGGAGAGATTCAGTCGTAATTTGAATTGACTTTTACCTTAATATGGATCTTCACAACTGTTTTGCTGACTTTCTAAATGGAGTATTAATTTTGCTTTTGGATTAAATCTATATTAACAAGGAGGTTGATTAACAAGGAGGTTGATTGGTCCCAGGCTATGGTCTGAAGGCACACAAGGCCATCTCCCTGCTGAAGCTAAGCAGGGTCAGCTCTGGTCAGTGCCTGGATGGGAGACTGCCTGGGAACCATATGTAAGCCGCCTTGGGTTTCTATCATGAAAAGAAAGGCGGGGTATAAATGTAATAAATAAATAAATAAATAAATTTAGAAGAATTTACCTTTTCTATTTAATTTATGGACTGTTTAAACATATTAGCAACTGGTCTTTTTCACACTTTTTTCTTTATAACTGGGTTGCTAACCAGAGTTTTTCCTAACTTGGATTAATTCTTTAATTCCGACCATCCCCCTCTTTGAAATGATTTTTTTGACTGAGCTTTAAAAGGCTTTGTTTCCCTGTCTATTGATTATGGTATGAACTTTAGACAATCGTTGGTCATTCTGGCTGAGATTTTTACATGTGAATTACGTTACCTATTTTCAGATGGTTTTTGCATGGAGCATGCACCGGCCCGGCTGGAATCTCTCTAAATGAATTCATGTTGTACATCTATACAGTCCTGATCAAACTGAGATCTCATTTGAAAGAAGCCAACCAGAATATTTCTAAGCGTAAAGGGCTGGCTTCATTCTGTAACACTGTACTGTGAACAAAAGAGTAAGGATGAAATAAAGCATGCATTAAAGCATGTGCGTGAGTAGATGGGGAAAGGGCTAAAAGGTAGAAGTGAAACAGCACAAAAGGAAAGGCCTGTGAATAATCCTCACCTTCAGCATATAAGAATGAACCAAATCAGTTACCTACTGGATGACCAATTAATAAAAAGAAAAGCCTAGTAGCTCATAAGGGGAAGGGCCATGGCTCAGTGATAGAGCATATAGACGGTCCCAAGTTCAATCCCCAGCATCTTCAGGAAGGGCTGGGAGGGCCACATTCACACTGCACATTTATTCCACTATTATTCCACTTTAAACAGTCATGTTTTCCCCCAAAGAATCCTGGGAAGTGAAGTTTGTGAAGGGTGCTGAGAGTTGCTAGGAGACCCCTATGCTCCTCACACAGCTACAATTCCCCAAGTAGTTAAACAGTCAGTCCTTTTCCCCAGAGAACTCTGGGAATTGCCGGCCTATAAGGGGACTATGGCTTTCCTAACAACTCTCAGTATCCTTCACAAACTACACTTCCCGGAATTCTTTGGGGGAAACCATGACTGTTTAAAATGGAATAATAGTGGAATAGATGTACAGTGTGAATATTGGTAACAGGGCTCTGCTTTTTGGTAACAATTTCCTTATAAATCACTGACATTTTTTGCCTTTGGGAAGAAGTCTTGTTAAAATGCTGTGTCTGTAAGAGTTCCGGTTTGCTTTCAGGATTTAGATCCCTCTCCAGAGTTCCTAGCAATTAAATCTCCAATTGGGGTAGCAGATGCATCTTATCCTTAGTGCATCTATATGCATGAAACCTGCCATTTCACATGCTAGGGCGGCTCATTTTGAGCTGTTGACAATGTATTGTAAGACAATTAAGCAACACACATCCATTCGTAATTAAGGTTGCCTCCTGAGGCTCAGCCTCAGGGTGAGGCCTGGATGGTATTAGTTGTGGAGCCTATTATTATATAGAAGAGGGCATTACTTCATGGGTCAGGAGGCAGAGCCTGGCTGTGGCTATTGCCTCAGGTTTGGAGCTAACAACAAACACACTGAAGTCAAGGAAAATAGCTTGCTCTCTTTGTTTCTGACCACTTGGCCTGAATCTTACTTCCCTTTGTGACCCTGAGAAGGTTAAAACTTTGAAATGTCAGATGAGACCCTGCAAACCTGCTGGCAACAGTGTTTTGGCCGACGTAAACAAAGACTAACTAAAAATGGTTGAATTTTTTTTATAGTGGTAGAAAGCCATGATGCTCACAACCAACTAAACCTATTTGGAGGATGCCTTCATATCCTCCAGTATGCTCCCATCACTTGCCTTTCTGCGGACTCTCCAAGAAGTGCCTCCATGAGAATATCTCTTCTTTTCCCACTGTAGAAAAACCATTCCTCTCTCTTTTAGCAGAGTGGCACAAATGTCCCTCATCTGTACTGACACCTGAGCCAACTGAGACAAGCTGCAGCTATCTAAAAACCCAGCAATGTACTTTAGGATTTCCAAGGGAAGGCTGCTCAGAGCATCCCTTTCTTTTCCTCTGTGATTTCTGCTCAAGTTGTATTTCTTTGCTTCTGAAAGCAACGGGTCAACATCTGGCTTAAGAGCAAATGTCTTGAGATGCTGGCTGTAGATAACATTTGACTTTTCCCCAGAAGGGCGCCAGGGATATTGAACAAAAGTGCACCCCAGGTAAGCAAGTGGACAGCGACGCTGGAACCATTCATTTAGGCAGGACTGGATATCAGTGTGAACATTCCTGAAATGAGAAGGAAACTCATCTCTTCTGAAAACATGGTTGCAAGAGAACGTGAAAGCAGAGTTGCTTTTGTTGTGCCTTTGGGTTACACTCTCACTGCAAAGCTGCAAGTAGAGGTTTGGTAGGTCTTTTGCATCTAGAATGTCTGCTAGAACATCTGTGGAAGAGAAAGGCTCCATGGCAAAGTTGTACGTCTGTGTTCCAAAATCTATATAGAGAGCATCAGTACTCTTTGATTCAGAGATCTCATGCCCTTTTAGTTCCTTCTCCAGAGCACACAGCAGGGTAGTTTTGATGGCATTGGATTTAGGAAGATCCTCCAGATTTATTCCTAACTCTGAAGTATCCACAGATATGCTCTTATCTGGCTTCTTGTGTGCCACAGGATCCCCAAGGCATGCCCGTTTGCCATAATAGCTGACTGGTGGTCTGAAGGTACTTACAGTCTTCACTTCCTGAGCTTCCAGGTTTCCATATACAAAGTCTTTCTCTCTGGGAGTGCAAGCTGCCAACTGACCAAAATGAATGAGCATCCTTCCATGATGCACCAGATACATATTATAATCTGCTATCGGAACCTCCGCTTTCAGCTTCTCCAATACTCCATCTTGCCAAGGAGCCAAGCCTGTCTTTTCAGCTGCTAAATTCACAGGAGGAAGGGCTTGGGTTTCTTCAGTGTCACCTACCCTACTAGTGGTTTCTGGTGGCTTTTCTTCCACATTGCCACCAGAAGCCTGTCCTGTATTCAGACACTTCCTCTCATTTTCACTTTTCTTATTGTCAGCCAATAGGCCTGTTACTTTGCATGCTTCAAATTCCTTGCTAAACATGTTTTCCCAAGCTTTGTAACCAACTAAATCTATGCCTTCTTTGCCCTTTGCCAAATTCTCACGCTCTTGCTGGCTGAGCTCAGCTGCTTGAGCCTCATTTGCTTCAGATTGGCCAGCTCCACTTCCAGCAGCTCCTTCTCCTGGGTGGTACTCAACATCATCAGGTGCTTCTTCCTCCATGGGGCAAGCCTCCCTGCATTCTGGGAAAAATTCAGCCATTTTCAGCGACTCAAAGAGAATGTTCTGATCTCTCAAGGCTAGAGCCACATCCAGGCACCCTTCACTGAGTTCCTCTTTCATAATGTTCTGACACAGAACGGCTTCAGAATCCACATTTGGCCAACGATTCCATTCCATTGAACAGGAAACTATACTAGCAGGGCAGACTTGGAGATGTTTTGCCACTTTAAAACGGGCCATGGTAAAAGGGCAGCCATAAACAGAGTTGACGCATGAGACTTGTTCGAGGGGACACAGAAGTTGATGCTCATCCTCTTTACACACATGAAAAGCAGCACCGCAACGAGACCGGCAGCTGATCACTACACAAGAGACTGTAGGCTCAACAGGAACTTGGCAGTACCGGTTGAAACATTTCTCACAGTGCTTGTGGAGTCCAGAGGGAGTTCGTTGTTTCCTGCCCTATAGACAAGACAGGAGATAAAAAGAGAAGCAGATCTTCAAAGCCCTTGGGAAAGCTAGAACATCATTCTTAGGTATGGCTGGAAAAGTTCTGCATTTTAAAATGTCTAGAAGCTATTTCATGCAGCTGCTCTGCACATCACCACTTTCAAAATTTCTTGTTTACAAGTGGGACCTGCAATAAAATGTTACAGTATAGACTACTCCCTCCTCAACATTCCAGACGCTCCATTCCACCCCCTCCCCCAATTTTCTATCTCCTTCCCAAGTCAGCATTTCATTCTCTATTGTCAACTGGGCTGTTGTGTGTGTGTGTGTGTTCTCTCCACTGGTGCTTTTTTCTAAAGATTGTTATACTTCTGCAAAACTCAAGGTTCCCCCAGGCCTGCTGATATCTTTTTCTTGTGCAGTGGTGCCATTTTGGCTTCATAAGCAACAGCACTCTCCCCTGTGAATAGCTGATAACCTTGTTTGTTATCAATTAGTTACGCACATCCATTTGTCATTTGGGTTTCCAATGTTCTGGAAAAATTGAAATATTGAAGTGAATGAACCACTCAATTTACAGAACCTGAAGCAGCCAAATCACAGCAATTAAAATAAAAATTAAATTGTGAATCTATGCAAAAATTCAAGTAAAACTCATAAAGAATAAAGAATAAAAACTGAGCCACAATAAAATGTGTGCATCAAAGCCATAAAACACGACACTTTTACAAGTACCACATAATGTTCATTCTACACTTGCAAGGAATCAATCTTTCAGTGTGGCAGTACCTATTCTTTGGAACTCTCTGCCCATTAATATTAGGCAGTGGTCTTCAGCAGCTGCTAGAACCTTGTTTTTATTCTAGCAAGCCTACCCAAGCATTTATTTTAACATGCAATTTTGACTAAGTATAATTGTTTTAAAATTGCAGACTGTATTTATATTTTTTAAAAATTATGTTAACTGGTTTTTAATGTTTGCTTTTATCTTTTTTTAATTAATAGTTTAGATTTTTCTTTTTCTTAGAGGTCTTTCATCAAGTAAGTGGCATATAAATTCTGTTAATTAATTAATTATGCCTTAATTCTCCATGTAAAAGACTGCCTTCCCCAGTATCTACTATTTCAAACCCTGCAATCGGCAGGTAAGGCCGTGGTGGTACTGCCACTGGGAGTGGCCTGGTTGGTGTTGACCAGTGACAGGGCCTTCTCAGTAGTGGTTCTCCACTTGTGGAATGCCCTCCCTGGTGAGGTGTGTCTGTCTCCCTCGTTACTTTGTTTCAGGAGGAATTTTTTAAAATCCCCCAGGCATTCAGTGGCTGAAAGATACTCTTCCTGGCAACCTTGAAATCATTGGCTGAGATGATTGTTTTGAAGCTGTTTTAGGAATGGGACAGAAGTGTTTGTGGTGAGCAGGTCAGTATCAATGCAAAACAAGCAGAACTTAAATATATGCATCCCACCACGTTTAAGGTTATTTTCTAATGGGGTAAAATTAAATAACATTTTAACACATTAAATCAGTGATTCTCAAACTTTTTTGCTTCACAGCGCACTGTAAAACATATAAAAATTTTCTGGTGCACTTTGTGTACAAAATTAAAAATATATTAATATATTTAAAACCATGAATAAAAATAAACTATAGAAAACTATTACTTACCCTATACAAATGGGTTTCTTCTCATTTTTAAAATATACTTTCATAATATTTGAGGCACACCTAGCCACCTCTTAGGCCGTGTTGACGGAATGTCCCTCTCCATATAAAAACCATTCCCTCCCCATAGAAAACTGGTTGGTCACACCCACCCACCACTGGCATGCATTTTCAGAGGACTGGCCAAGGGTGAATGTGGCTCTTGGGCAAAAAAAGGAAAGAAAGGTTAGCCACCCTTGGCCTTGAGGGTAATCAATGGTATGCTGTAAGAATGACATTAAACTAGAGAGATCAGTTAATTGATTGCACTGTACAACAAAATTATACCATCTCTTTCCAAAGGTACCTACCATAGCTCCAGTTGGTTGTCTCAGATGTCCCTGGAAGAAAAATGAAAAGATGTAACAACAACAACAAACCAGATGGTAGTTAAGGAAATTGCTAAAGACAACTTACACTTATCTGCAAGGCAGTGTCGTTTGTATGGTATTATGTAGGCCAAGGTTGGAAGGGTGGGGAAGGGCCGTAGCTCAGTGGTAGTGCATCTGCCTTACATGCAGAAGGCCCCATGTTCAATCCCCAGCATCTCCAGATAAGGCTGGGAGAACACCCTGCCTGAAACCTTGGATAGCTACTGTCAGTCACTGTAGACAGTACTGAGCTACATGGCCCAGTGGTCTGACTGAGTGTATGGCAGCTTCCTATGTCCCTATGTGATTTATGCACAGCCTTACAGTCCAACCATCCCATTCCAAAGCAGAATGTAGAAGCGATACGGTGTAGGAGTGTTCCATCCATGGGACGAATGGTTTAACTATACTGCTTTTTACCCTCAAAGTGATCCACCTGGCATATAATACAAGTGACCAGAATAAATTCCCCCAGGGTGGGCTCTCTCATTCCAATTTGCTTGGTCTCCTGTATTATTTTGTCAAGACACATTAGCTTCTACATGCCTGGGTAGGCTTGCCTAAACAAATCAGCAACCAGTGCAGCTTTCAGAGCAGAGGTATTATGTGCTGATATGGTGTCACTCATGTCAGCAATTGTGCCACAGCATTCTGCACTAACTGCAGCCCCCAGATCAGGTTGTGCTGCATGGGGATTTCTGTGACCTTGGCTGACTGGCTGTAAAGATTTTTTTAGTTTTAGTTAGGAAACCTGGCTGTTGTGGGATGCTGAGTTTCCTGTCTTACTTATAGGAATCATCATCAACATCATCACTGTTTATTTGTATGCTGCCTTTCCATACCAATCTATGCTCAAGGCGGCTAACAACATGAAAAAAGTTACACAATTCACTGTTAGAAAATAAATCTCCTTGTGGTTGGTATGGTATGGTATTTAGGAAATCATCACAGCCTTTTGTTTTTCTTTCTCTATTTGCATTTCATTTACCTCTGACATCACTCCCTTACATCCATAGAAGCAACAACAGTGGTTCCATGTGGTCAGCTCGACCCACTGAAGATGCACCTTGTTATTTGCATGATGGTTTGCTTTTTGCCCAATAGTGGTAAAAGAGAATTCACATACTGGGAAGTGTGGCTTCAATTGCTGTTGTTCCCAAGCAACTGCATATGAAGGTAGACCAAACCATGTGTGTTTTCTCCAGAGCTTGGAAAAGTTACTTTTTTGAACTACAGCTCCCATCAGCCTAATCCAGTGGCCATGTTGCCTAGGGCTGATGGGAGTTGTAGTTCAAAAAAGTAACTTTTCCAAGCTCTGGTTTTCTCTCTGTCAATTATTACTCACTGGAATTGGGTTGGCTGTCAATGTGAGTTTATAGCAGCCCACAGAGTAGGCAGGAAAGAGTAGAGAATCTTCTTAACTCTTACTCATTTCTCAAGCTTCTCTCTGTAGTGAAGGGTCAAGTCTATAAAGAAGTTTGGAGCAGCCATGTTAAAAGGCAGGCAGAGCATTCCAGGCAGGGGGTTAAGCCCTGCTTTGATAAGGATATCACAGAAGAGGATCCCTATTCAAGCCTCACCAATAGCACAATCCTCACAATATCTACTAAGAAGTCTGTTGAGTTCTATGGGGTTTAGTGCCTTAGTAAGTGGCTTTAGAATTGCAGCCTTGAGGGGCATCCATCTTTACTCCTGAGCGCTCCCATCTAACATCTCCACAACACTAGGCTTGCTTCCTACAATGGCCTTCTGCTGACTGGTCTGGTCTGAGGGCAGCCCTGGGCTCCTGCTGGGAGGAAGGGTGGGATATAAATCAAATGATAGATAGATAGATAGATAGATAGATAGATAGATAGATAGATAGATAGATAGATAGATAGATAGATAGATAGATAGATAGATAGATAGATAGATAGATAGATAGATAGATAGATAGATAGATAGATAGATAGATAGATAGATAGATAGATAGATAGATAGATAGATAGATAGATAGATAGATAGATAGATAGATAGATAGATAGATAGATAGATAGATAGATAGATAGATAGATAGATAGATAGATAGATAGATACACTTCTTGCCAGAAGCAAGTAGATTAAATGCTCCTTACCCAGGCTCTCAAAGCAGGTGAGAAGGAATGGTCTCTTCACTTCAGTTGGAGCTGGAAACACTCTCATTTAGTTAAGATTTCTATCTTAATTTCCAATCAGAGATTTTTGTTTTGTTTGAGTGGTATGCTCCAAGCAACTGTAGTTGATGCTTAATGTATCATGCTTAATGACATCACTAGGGCCCACCCCTATGACATCACTAGGGCTTGCCTCCTATGACATCACTAAGGCCTGCCCCTATGGCATCACTTAGGCCCACCCCTGAAATCTCAGGGTTTGGGATGCTTCTGACCTGGCAACCGTAGTACAGTATCAGATCATTACAATTCCTCCACACTGAGGACAAGCAAGCCCTGAGTTGTAAACTGAGAGTACAGCTCTCAAACGCAAGAGCAAGATGCATTTCTGCCTCTGCAAGGTATTGCCATTAGCACGAAAGAAGGATTCAATGCCATTTTTGCTTGTGGGCTTCTCTTGTTGGCAGTAGTTGATGGGCCTGTTTATGTCCTCTTAACTAGGCCTCATATGACTGGGAGAAAGTACAGAAAAAGACAAAGAAGCATGAACTGATAGTGATAAAGAAAATTAGATAAATTAAATTTCATGGAGGTATTCATTGTGTCTTGTTTCCCCCACCTCCTTTTTCTCTCAGCTTTCTATGGAAATGAGTTCTTTATGTCTGCTTGAGACTGAGGAGGACTGGAGGAAACGTAATTTTCAGAGTACCTAATAATCATTTTTACTATAGCTGGTATAGCACAGTGGGGAGGAGAGCCTGGCTGGGAGTCCAGAGTCTGTGAGTTCAAATCCCCGCTCGTGTCTCCTGGGTGTCAAGGGCCAGCTAAAGATCATCCCCGCAGTGAGTAGCTCAGGGGTTACATGCCCTGCCACTTGTGCAGCCGTGGGCAAGCTGCACAGTCCCAAGGAGCCCAGTTGCCCCCCAGCTGGCAGTTGCAGACAAGGAATGGGCTGGCTTGTGCAGCTGTGGCAAGCTGAGCAGGCCCTAGCCAGCTGGGGAGGACTAGCCTCAGAGGGAGGCAATGGTAAATCCCCTCTGAGTACTGCTTACCATGAACAGCCTGGATCAAGTACCAATATGATGTCAGTGACTCCTTTTACTCATGATGAGGTACAATCCTCAAGCAGAATACAGACAAGGCAAGACTCTTGTTGTAGCAGACACACTGTCAAGAAATCCACTGGAAACTCCAGATCTTGAAACAAGGTCTTTCCCAGATAGTTGAGGGAATCAAAGTCTATGTAAATCTTCTACAAGCTTCTAAACCAATATCTACCACACTCCTTCAGTGCATTCAAGCAGCTACCAGCACAGACCCAGACCTTTCAACAGTGCTGAAATTTGTCAGAACTGGTTGGCCATTGTACATGTCTGAAGTGACAACTAACCGTAAACCTTTCTTTGCAGAAAAGGGAAGTCTTACAGAGTTGGAAGGAACAGTCCTATTTGGTGATTGAATAGTCATTCCTGCTACAATGCAACAGGAAATATTGGGAAAACTCCATGAAGGTCATCAAGGAATCACTAAGTGCAAAGAACATGCAAGAAGGGTTATTTAGTAGCCATGAATAGGGCAAGACCTCAAGGCAATAATAGCAAACTGTGAGTTTTGCCAGACAAATAAACTTTCACAACAGAAGGAACCACTCATTACCACTCCATTGCCAGATAGACCATGGAAGAGAGTGAGAGCAGACATCTGTGAGTTACAAGGACAAAAGTACTTAGTTGCAATAGACTTCTCCAGATACTTAGAGACTGCATACATGTCTGATTCAACAAGCTCTACTGTTATCAGTTGTCTGAAGAATATCTTTGCCAGATGGAGATGCCCAAATTAACTAGTAACAGATAATGGACCGCAATTTTCAGGGAAAGAGTTTACTTTGTTCGCAAAGAAATATGACTTTTGTCACATTACAGCCAGTTCCCATTACCCACAAGCCAATGGGGAAGTGGAGACAGCAGTACAAACAGCAAAGCAAATTTTATGTCAGGAAGATCCCTTCCTAGCACTGCTAAGCTACAGAGCAACACCTATCAATGCAACGAAGTCCAGTCCTGCACAACTGATAATGGGAAGACAATTAAGAACACCAGTCCCAACCTTAGAAGCAAATTTGTATCCTAAGTGGCCTGATTTGGGAAAAGTCCGTGTCACAGACAATATGGCTAAAAGAAACTACAAATATTACTACAACAGGCTTTATGGAGTGAAGACACTTCCAAAATTACAACCTGGTTCACAAGTAAGACTGAAACTGGATAACCAGAAAGGATGGTCTGAACCAGCAACAGTCCAGACCCAAAGTCAAACTCCAAGATCTTATGTTGCCACTACCAACAATAGAACATTCCGAAGGAACAGGAGACATCTACAGTTGGTTCCCAAACCATAACCAATTTCACAACAAAGTGAGAATTCAGAGGCAGAAATACCAGAAGAGCAGAATTTATTGCCAGAGCAATCTCCAAAGACAGAACAAAGAACTGACAAATTCTTGTGAGCAAGCATCACCTGCCAAAGACAGCCTATCTCTTGAGAGTCTGAAGAGAGTGACATCCAGAGGAAGAGTAATTCGAAAACCAGAATGTTATAGAGACTACGAAAACCAGAATGGTATAGAGACTAAATGTTATCCTACACAATGTTTGCTGGGGGGGGGAACACAAAATAAGTTAGAACTCAAAGAAAGGGAAATGTAGTTACATGTGTCTTTAAGTTAGATGCACAGCAAAGAAAGAGTTAACACCTTAGGGGGAGCTAGACTGATTTAGTTACTGGGGTTAGTTAGTCAGTGTTCTGTGTGCTGGGTGAGGCCTAGCACAGAACAAGCTCAGATGTTTTACTGTTTAAGAATTATTAAATAAAGAAGCTCTATTTTATCCTCGTCCTGATCAATATAACAAGAAGCATCCAAAATTCTGAGATTTTAGGGGCGGGCCCGAGTGACATCGCAGGGGCGGGCCCTAGTGATGTCATTAAGCATGATACATTAAGCATCAACCACAGTTGTTTGGAGCTTACAATTCAAACAAAAACATTTCTCTGATTGGAATTTAAGATAGAAATCTTAGCTAAAAGATGGAGCCTAGGTAGGGAACATTTAATCTAGCCTACTTTCTTCTTGCAAGAAGGCCTTAAGTGCCCTCAGGCCAGGACAGTCACCATAAGGCCATTGTAGGAAGAAAGGAGCCTAGTGTTGTGGAGATTTAGATGGGAGCACTCAGGGGTAAAGATGGATGCCCTTGAAGACTGCAATTCTAAAGCCACTTACTAAGGGACTAAGCCCCATAGAACTCAACAGGACTTACTTCTGAGTAGATATGGTTTGGATTGTGCTGTTGGTGAGGCTTGACTAGGGATCCTCTGCAAAGTTATCCATATCTAAGCAGGGTTGGCAGCCCCCTACCTGGAATGCCCTGCCTGTACCTTTTAACATGGCTGCTCCAAATTTCTTTACAGATTTGACCCTTCACTTCAAAAAGAGGTCTCAGAAATGAGTAAGAGGAAGGAGATTCTCTACCTTTTTCTGTCTACCCTGTTGGCTGCTCTAAACTCACTTTGACAGCCAACCCAATTCCAATGAATAATAATTGACAGAGAGAAAAGACATATGGTTTGCTCTACTTTCACAGGCAGCAGTTTGGGAACAATTGCAGCCACACTTCCCAGTATGTGAATTCTCTTTTACCACTATTGGGCAAGAAACAAACCATCATGCAATCAACATGGTGCATCATCAGTGTGTTTAAGGGAGTTAAGCTGAGCGCATGGAACCACTGTTGATTCTATGGATGTAAGGGAGTCATGTCAGAGGTAAATGAAATGCAAATAGAAAAAGAAAAACAAAAGACAGTGATGATTTCCTAAATGCAATACCATACCAACCACAACAATATTCCTATGAGTAAGGCAGAAAACTCAGCATCCCACAACCAGTCAGGTTTCCTAACCAAAACTAAAAAAATCCTGGCAGCCAGTTAGCCAAGGTCATAGAAATCCCCATACAGCACATCCTGACCCAGGGGCTGCAGTTAGTGCAGAATGCTGTGGCCCTATATTTTGAATATTTAAAAATATCTGTCTTTAACTGGTTTTGCCAATAATTTTGTTTTAATTCCTTCTGTAAACTGCATTTTTTTTACAATAAAGCAGTATATAAATGTTGTAAATAAAATACATAAATAAATGTTGGAATCACTGTGGCTCTTGGGTCTCTTTCCACTTTTAGGAACAAAGGAATCTGCCTCTACAGACAAAGGCCATTTGGTACCATCTAGCTCAGTACTGATGACATGGACTAGCATTGGCTTTCTACTTAATAAACTTTGCCTGCATGTAAATCATTTTAATTCATGTTTTAAAATGGAAATTAGCTATAAAGTTTACTGGGTAACCATGGGCTACTCACCATCTCTCAGCCTAATCTGCTGCTCAGGATGAAAACAACAGAGTGGAACCCTGACCACCCCAAGGAAGAAGGTCACACTTAAAATGTAGAGGAAGTAATAATGTACAACCATAGTGTGAAATCAGATACTTATTGGGACATAGTATGAAGAAATATTTATATAAGCATGACTGTCAAATATGTTGATTATTTACACAACCCATAAAGATATTTATAGCGCAATCCTATGTTTGTTTACTCAGAAGCATGTCCCAATGTATTCAATGGGGCTTACTCAAACAAGGAAGCATGCACAGACTGCAACCTCAGGTAATAAGGAACTTCACTCACACAACCCAAAATCCAGAATCATGCCACTTTAAGCTGTTTTGCAACTGTTTATACTTGTTTACACACACACACACACACACACACACACAGGAGATGTAAAAATACATAGACCACATATTGTTTATTATCAAAACCAGTTGGTCATTGCAGATTTTTTTAAAAATCAGTTTCCTACATAATAAAAACAGTGATACCTAAGTAAGCTGTGCCTAATTGCATTAAAAAATTGGATTGAAGGGGGAGAGATTTACAACACAAACACAATCCTTTATTGTGGTCATTTACAGCACAATCCTAACCATGTATATGCAAAAGTAAGTCCTATTGAATTCAATGGGGTTTACACTGGAAATGTGGGATAAGCATTGCAGCTTTACTCCCAGAAAAGTGAGTACAGTGGATTAAAGCTTCATATTGGGAAGGTTTTCAAAACACTGCTCTCTTCAACAGCGGAGGAAAATTTAAACTTGTTTGACTTCTGCACACGAGAGAAAAAGTCTTTTGGTATTGGTGAAAGTTCAATACTTACTCAGTTTATTAGATTTTCAGATAAGCAGCAAAAAACAACAGTTTTCTCACCTTGCAATGGGGTCTACCTACTGCCTGGAGGCCAAGAAATCCCTTGTCAATCAGAACCCTGACTTCACTTGAACCTGAACCTGAACTAACATTTGCAGGAAAGGATTCTGAGGAACTGAGACAAATAGTGGTAATGAGAGAGGAAGTTCTAGGCTTAATGGACAATATAAAAACTGACAAACCACCGGGTCCGGATGGCATCCACCCGAGAGTTCTCAAAGAATTCAAATGTGAAATTGCTGATCTGCTAACTAAAATATGTAACTTGTCCCTCAGGTCCTCCTCCGTGCCTGAAGACTGGAAAGTGGCAAATGTAATGCCAATCTTCAAAAAGGGATCCAGGGGGGATCCCGGAAATTACAGGCCGGTTAGCTTAACTTCTGTCCCTGGAAAACTGGTAGAAAGTGTTATTAAGCTAGATTAACTGAGCACATAGAAGAACAAGCCTTGCTGAAGCAGAGCCAGCAAGGCTTCTGCAAGGGAACGTCCTGTCTCAGTAACCTATTAGAATTCTTTGAGAGTGTCAACAAGCATACAGATAGAGGTGATCCAGTGGACATAGTGTACTTAGACTTTCAAAAAGCGTTTGACAAGGTACCTCACCAAAGACTTGTGAGGAAGCTTAGCAGTCATGGAATAAGAGGAGAGGTCCTCTTGTGGATAAGGAATTGGTTAAGAAGCAGAAAGCAGAGAGTAGGAATAAATGGACAGTTCTCCCAATGGAGGGCTGTAGAAAGTGGAGTCCCTCAAGGGTCAGTATTGGGACCTGTACTTTTCAACTTGTTCATTAATGACCTAGAATTAGGAGTGAGCAGTCAAGTGGCCAAGTTTGCTGAAGACACTAAATTGTTCAGGGTTGTTAAAACAAAAAGGGATTGCGAAGAGCTCCAAAAAGACCTCTCCAAACTGAGTGAATGGGCAGAAAAATGGCAAATGCAATTCAATATAAACAAGTGTAAAATTATGCATATTGGAGCAAAAAATCTGAATTTCACATATACGCTCATGGGGTCTGAACTGGCGGTGACCGACCAGGAGAGAGACCTCGGGGTTGTAGTGGACAGCACGATGAAAATGTTGACCCATCGTGCGGCAGCTGTGAAAAAGGCAAATTCCATGCTAGGGATAATTAGGAAAGGTATTGAAAATAAAACAGCTGATATCATAATGCCGTTGTATAAATCTATGGTGCGGCCGCATTTGGAATACTGTGTACAGTTCTGGTCGCCTCATCTCAAAAAGGATATTATAGAGTTGGAAAAGGTTCAGAAGAGGGCAACCAGAATGATCAAGGGGATGGAGCGACTCCCTTACGAGGAAAGGTTGCAGCATTTGGGGGTTTTTAGTTTAGAGAAAAGGCGGGTCAGAGGAGACATGATAGAAGTGTATAAAATTATGCATGGCATTGAGAAAGTGGATAGAGAAAAGTTCTTCTCCCTCTCTCATAATACTAGAACTCGTGGACATTCAAAGAAGCAGAATGTTGGAAGATTCAGAACAGACAAAAGGAAGTACTTCTTTACTCAGCGCATAGTTAGACTATGGAATTTGCTCCCACAAGATGCAGTGATGGCCACCAGCTTGGATGGCTTTAAAAGAAGATTAGACAAATTCATGGAGGACAGGGCTATCAATGGCTACTAGCCATGATGGCTGTGCTCTGCCACCCTAGTCAGAGGCAGCATGCTTCTGAAAACCAGTTGCCGGAAGCCTCAGGAGGGGAGAGTGTTCTTGCACTCGGGTCCTGCTTGCAGGCTTCCCCCAGGCACCTGGTTGGCCACTGTGAGAACAGGATGCTGGACTAGATGGGCCACTGGCCTGATCCAGCAGGCTCTTCTTATGTTCTTACTTATTGGCTACATACCCGAAAGGGCGAAAAGCTCATTTAACAGAAGTTGGGGGGGCTGATGTTTTGGTGTATATCTCGTGAACCAGACCACCTAGAAAAGTAATTTTGTTTAAATGAAAGCTAAGAGTCCGGATAAGGTGAGTTACCCAAAGACCCGGAGAGATCCCCAAAAATCCAGAGTCTCTGGGCAAAATCTGGAGATCTGGCAACCCTATGAATCTGAACCTGATGTTGGTGGTCAGGAGGTCACTGAACTGGAACACACAGCACCAGAGCCCTTAGAATGAGAGTTGGGACCATCAAGGGTACCTTTCCCTAGACCCTAGGAATTGAGCTATACTAACTCACCAGTCCAATGATACAGGGAGTGCACCAGGCAGGAAGCCATAGAGTAAAGGAGAAATGTCCATAGAATCATAGAGTTGGAAGGGGCCTATAAGGCAATCGAGTCCAGCCTCCTGCTCAATGCAGGAATCCAAATTAATGCATACTTGACAGGTGGCTGTCCAGCTGTCTTTTGAATGCCTCCAGCGTTAGACAGCCCACCACCTCCCTAGGGTTCCATTGTCATCATTAGGAAGTTTTTCCTGATGTTCAGTTGAAATGTGGCTTCCTGTAACTTGAGCCCATTAGTCCGTGTCCTGCACTCTGGGATGATCGAGAAGAAATCCTGGCCCTCTCTGTGGCAACACTTCAAGTACTTGAAGAGTGCTATCATATATCCCCTCAGTTTTCTCTTCTCAAGGCTAAACATGCCCAGTTCTTTCAGTCTCTCCTCATAGGGCTTTGTTTCCAGTCCCTTGATCATCCTTGTTGCCCTCCTCTGAACCAGTCCTAGGTTGTATGTATCCTCCTTAAAGTGTGGTGTCTAGAACTGGAGGCAGTACTCAAGATGAGGCCTAACCATTGCTGAATAGAGGCCTAACCATTGCTGAATAGAGGGGAACTAATACTTCATGTGATTTGGAAACTATTATTCTGCTAATGCACCCTAAACTAGCATTTGCCTTTTTTGCAGCCACATCACACTGTTGGCTCATATTCAGCTTGTGAGCAACAACAACCCCAAGATCGTTCTTGCATGTAGTATTGTGGGGCCAAGTATCCCCCATCTTATAACTGTGCATTTGGTTTCTTTTCCCTAGGTGTAGAACATTCTGGGGGTTTTTTCAGTCCAATGCTCCAGCCTGTTAAGATCCCTTTGAATTGTGTTTCTGTCTTCCAGGTATTAGCTTTCCCTGCTAATTTTGTATCATCTGCAAATTTCTGCTTCAGGCTAGAGTTTGGTCCTTTAAGAATCTTTAATTTGCCAACAAAGGAACAGAAAACAGGATAGGGGGACTGGTGGCAGAGGCTCAAAAGGCTCAGTTCACTGCTAACAGTCCTCAGAGGAAGGGGCTTAGTAGGAGCTCTTCTTGGTGCTACCTGTCCTGTGGGTTCTGCCCTGAGACCAAAATAGAAACACCTGCCCTCAACAAAAATTCAGGTAATTGTGTTTTGTACTAGCTAGAGCTATCTTCATTAGCAGCCTTCTCTAGGCCACATGACAGTGGTCTAATCTGGATTAAACCAAGGAAGGAGTAACTAAGGCAAGGTCCCCTGTTTTTAAATAGGCTAGCTATGACTCTAAGCTAGCTGCCATCACAACCTGTGCTTCCACAGACAGGTCTGAGTCCAGGAGGACCCAAACTGTGAACTTTGTCTTTCAAAGAGAATGGAACACCATCCAGACCCCGTTGCACATCCCTCTCCAGTTAACTTTTCCACCTACAGCAATTCTGTCTTCTTTGAGTTAATGCATGTTTTATGCATACATATTGATATTGTTTTCATGTGCAAAGATTTTGGAGGCAATTTTTGGATCAAATTCAGGAAACATGTTATTCCTCCAGACTCTATAACGTTTCTTTTTGGATACTTAAATGGAGTGGTAGAGACTGTAGATTTAGAATTACTTGCATCTACACAAATTTGTATTGTAAGATATTGGAAAATCACAAAATTCCTGTACATACAACCAAATATTTTATTTTTCCCATTATTATATTCTGACTTCATTAAATTTATCATGTGTATTAGCAGTATTGTTCCATTTTATATGTAACATTTGTATGGATATAAAATTGAAAAAATCATTAACAAAGCCACTGTGAGTTCCAAGACAATCAACAGTGACACATCTCCCCTGCTCTGGTCCCAGTGCCCATCAGGGTGACCAAGGTAGATTGAGTGCCAAACCTAGGACAGAAAACAGTGCGTAGAGAGATGCTGGATGATAAAATGTATGGCAACACCCATACATTTCCCTCAGACATTTGCCTACAGCATGAAGATATTCAAGACTTACATGACTTAGCATGAAGCATGACTTACAAGGTTGTTTGAAAGATCAATCTATATGAAGTGCTTTGACCACTTTGAAGTACTACATAAATGCTAAATATGACATCAGTGTTTGTGGTCACAAGCAACCCAAAAGGTTATAAATGTGAAGAAAAGGCTATTTCCTTCATTTGCTTGTTACTCCATTGTCTGTGCTGAGATTCCTCACATCTTACCTGCTAGCATCTGTTATTTGTAAATGGCAAGGAGGGAATAGCTATACCACTGAGCTGATCTAGGGTGACAGTTCCTTAGCACTCAGCAGTCACAGTTAAGAAGGCAAGATCTTCCTCCTGCAGAATTTTTAGTGCAGTTCACAGTAACGTGGCTTCCCAATGAACAACAGTAAAAACATTCATCTGTTTGTTTGTCATAGCCAGACTTCTGTTGCTCTGATTCTTGGGAGTATTTTGATGTGTATAATCTCTAAAAATAGCTGCAGCAATGATTTGTAGAGTGCTAGAACAGTTACGTAGCACTGAAACTATGCATGTGTTAAGAGCACTTGACAATTACAAGGGTTGGAGCAAAGGACAGATAGTCCAAACAAGGAATAAATTTTGGACAGTCTGCGACTGACTTACATTAGGCAATCCTTCATCATTCAATAGGAAGAACAATTTTTAAAGTTCTTTAGCATGACTGGTCACGAACACTGTTGCAAACAGAGTAATCAAAGTCATTGATTTAAAACTTCTGTAAAAAGCAGTATAAGGTAGCAATATAATCCAAGACTAGTCAAGGAGACATATTCTAATTACCTTGCCCACACCAATATCTGGGTGGCTGCATTTTGCACCAACTGAAGTTTCTGAACGATTTTCAAAGGCAACCCCATGTAGAGCACATTACAGTAGTTACTAGTGCATGGGTAATTGAGACAAAGTCAATCCTCTCTGCATAGATTTGCAATTGCCGTGCCAGATAGACTGTTAGAAAGTTATCCAAACCATCACCACCATCTGGTCTTCCAAAGGTAACACCAAGTCCAGAAGAACTTCTAAACTGTGTACTTGGTCCTTCTAGGGAGTGCAATCTGTCCAAGACTAATTGCAAACTCTGTTAAATTCTATCCACAGGATTTGGTTTCAGCTTCAGCTTGCTCACCTTCATTCACCTGAAAACTTCCTCTAGAGTCTAGACAAGAGTTCAAGAGTTCCACAGTCTCCCCATATGGAAATGAGTGGTACAGCTGAATGTCATCTACATACTGGTGACACTTCAATCCAAATCTCTAGATAACTTCACCCAGTGGTTTCATGTAGATATTAAATTGCATGGGGGACAAAATAAAGTCCAGGGTGACCTTGTAAACCAAAGGCCAATGACAAGAATAAAAGTTCCCCAGTACCATCTTCTGGAATTGATCCATCAGGAAGGACTTAATTTACTCTAACACCATACCTCCAAGATCCAGCCTGGCCAAATGACCCAGAAAGATACCATGGCTGATGGTACTGAAAACTACTAAAAGGTGAAGGAGAAGCAATAGGGCTGCACTCAGCCTATCAGTTCCCTAGTATAAGTCATCCACCAGGGTGACCAAGGCTGTTTTTGTCCCAACCTGGGCCTAAATGGGGCATATTTATACCACAGGTGATTTCATTCTGGTGTACTTCTACTTCTAACCATCATTGCCTATAGCACATTGGTCTCTATACCCCATTTCCATTTCCTTTCCACAATATCCACAGATTAGGAGAGTTTGTACACAGCGCTGAATCATGGATTAGCATTTAATGAATGAGCTTCAGTGAGTCTCAAGGCTCTTTCCTCTCCTTTGGTATAGCTGTGAGGAAGAGATCAGAAGCTTCTGCCTTTGTTTTAGATTTACCATAGTTTAGTGCCAATCAGTTTGAACCAGAGGGCGCACTGAATTTTGAGGAAAGTGCTGTGGGTGTAGTCACAAAATGGCTGCCATGATGGGGGCATGGCTTAACACAAAGTCAGAGAGAGCACAGTCATTGCTGCTTCTCCATCCTCCTGGACAACCTCGTGCTTGCCCTGGGAAGTTACCTGTGTCCTCCTAGTCCAGACTGTGGAGAACACACAGTACTAATTACCCTACACACAATGCTGTCTAACAACAACAGGGAACATTCCCCAGTGCCAGGAAAAATGTACAAGGTGCCCACACTACACTCTCTCGCACACACAGCACACGTACACACTGTCATGACCCCTGCATCCAGCAGTGACCTGAGCACAGAGACAGAGACTGCAGAGGCATGAGATGAGGAGCCGGGCCACTGCTCAGAGCTGACCACTGCACCTGAGGTTGGTGGATGGGAACTTCCAGAAAACCTCCCAGATCACCAGGGCATATGGGGCCAGAGTCTGGACCCTCATGGGTACCTTCCCCTGAGCCTGAAGAACCAGATACCTCCCACCACACATCACCAGTCCAGCAGCTCAGGGTACCAGACCAGGAGACAGGCTATGGAACCGAGAAGGAGTACCCATCTTCAGACTAGAGGGCTGACCCTCTAAGGCTCTGTTCTTTCACAGGGGAGGAGGCTGGAGGAGATAATCTGGAGAGAGAGACATAAAATGCCTCAGTCTGCTCCCAACCTTTGTTGGAGCAAGTTGTGCACTTGAAGCTGTCTGTGGTGTAGCAACCTTCAACTGGCCTCATCTTGCTTCTAGCCTTGCCGCTGTAGGATCCAACATCTGACCTGAACACGACACACACTTGCTGTACATATAAAGACCACAGCCACACATGCATCTCTCCCACACATGCACTTGTACATTTCACATATACACAGCCACACATGCATCTCTTCCTCTCTCACAGAGATCACACATGCGCGCACACACACCCCTCTCTATCTCACACCCCCCCACGTATATTTGTTCCTCTCTCACAGACTACACAAACATATCTCCACCTCCCCCATTCTCTCTCTAATACACACCACAAATAAATCTCTCCCTCTCTCTTTGCCCAAATGCACCTCTCTCCATCACACATGCACACAGGGAGCATACTTGACCACCCCCTCCCATTCAGAAAAGCCCCTCCAAAGGTGAAAAAACTGCCTAGTTAAAAAAAGTAACCCTCCCCCCAAATAAAGCAAAACAAAAAACAAATGAGGCCCACCAACCTGGGACCTGTGGGCATCTGAACCCTCAAATGTTGTTAATCTTAATGATGGTTTGCTAAAACAGGTCAGCTTCTTGGGACGGGGGTGGGGAGACAGATAGAGGGGGGAAATAAAGAACAAGCGCCTGTGGTTCATTCTCATAATGCTACACTATAGTTTAGTTTTACATCTGAACCAGCCCTATAAGTGGGAAGTTCAGGAGCTGTAATACCCAAATATACAAATAGATCCTTTTCAGTATATAAGCAAAGCTATGTGGACCAACCATAATGTGTGGTTCCTCCAAAGTTTGGGGTGGGTAGGAATGATGTAGGAAGAGCCAGGACCCTTTGCTGGAAGACAGAACCTTTCTGCTTGTTTCAGCAAAGTGCTGCAGAATAATATTGATCACTCAGGGATGTCTTCAAAGCCATCACAGTGTTGTGGACACTGTTTATTGATTATTGGAGTTTTATTGTGTTTAATGAGCTACTGTAAACTATCCTGGACATTTTTAACTGAAGGGCAGTATAGAAATATTTTAAATAAATAAATAATCTTGGCCTTGAAAGTAGTTTCCTAACTTGAGAGTCAAATATAGATATAAACAGATCCTTGAAAACAAAAATAAGTTACAAGATTAGATGTCATGGAACGCTCATCTTGGGTATTCGGGGGGGGGTGTTTTTCTGCCTTTCACAACCACATTTACTGCACTTTGGAAATGTTTAGGGAGTATTAATCCTTTTTGGAGATGTTTACACGTCCGAACCACATAGCAGTTATACGCAATATTAGTAATGATTTGTCAGCTGCATGCTCTTATTTGTTCTTCTGTCTTCTAAATTCAATTTTTAAATTCTTTTTTAAAAATCTCAGACCTCCGCCCTTCTGGTTCAGAGAACGTGCTGAAAATTCCCTAGTCAAGCCACTCTAATCATTAGATGGCTACAGATTTCAGCTAATTCTACTCAACAGTTTCAGATCTGCACTCTTCTTGAAGTGCACTTTTCTAATTGACAAAGGCTGCAATCCTATACACATTTATCTAGCAGTAAGTCTCATTGAAATTAGTGGAGCTTACTTCTTCCTGAGTAGACAAGTAAAGGATTATGCTGTAACCCTTTCAGAACAAATATATGTTTTCTGGCACCGACATCAGTCATGAATGTAAGATATTAATAGTTGAGCTCTTCAATGCTAGCCTTCTGAAAATACTCTCTAGCCTGGAAGTCTTTCCCCTGGTCTAGCCTTTCCCAACTAGTGGGCCACTAGATGTTGTTGGACCACAATTCCCATCTTTCCTGACCATTGGCAATGCTGGCTGAGGCTGATGGGGGTTGTGGTCCAACAACATCTGGTGGCCCACCAGTTAGGAAATGCTGCCCTGGTCCTAGATGTGTGTGTGAGCAACTTGTGGTTACTTAGCAGTAAGGAAATGAAATGCTCAGAGTCTGCTTATTATTAGTTCATATTGTGCAGAAATGAGCCCTGTTATTGAATGATCAATCCCATAATCTTTGGAATACAGCCTGTTGAGAAAAGAAGTAATAAAGACTAAGGCTGCAATCGTGCACGCAAGCTGTGTTACGTACTGGTGGGAGATAGGCAGCCTAAGTGTCTGCAGATCTGTAGCCCAAGTTGTTCAGCATCTCTTTTTAATTAAACTAGTTTGAAACACATTCCTGACTTAACAGAGCTGAGGAAGCATGTCAACATGAGAGCCCAACATTTGTCAGTCCTTTAACCATTCTGCATCATTGGCTACAATAATTCCCCCCATTAGTTATACATTTTAATGTTTTTCAGTCCTAATTTTGCATGATGATATAGCATTTCTTTTTCTGCTTTGATTCCAAAACAGTTTTTATATTAGAGCCTTACCGTCAGCATACAGTGCCTTTTCGTGTACCCAAATAAATGGTCTCCTGGGTTTATCCAGCTGAGTTGAAATGAGGTGGCTCCGAGATGGGTGGGAGCAGAGAGGAGAAGGAGGAGGAAGAAATCTGAGGAGGCAGGAAAGAAAAACACTGAAATGCATACAAGTGGCTTGGGCGGTTAAAAATAAAACTGGTGTGCTCGGCAACATGGTTCAGTTTATAGAACGCTCCTTTCGCAATATTTATTTTAGCTGGCACTGCTGGCACGATATTTGACAGAGCTTGAGCAGAACAGCTGATTCACACATCAGTACTGGACAATAGCATTATCTGAATAGCATGTAGTTTGTAATGAAGTCATCTTTCTTATTGCCTGGAAGTAAGTTTCACAGCCACCCTCCGCACCTTTCTGCTTATATTGTCCATACAAAATATGTTTTCTGAGACTCTAAATGTTTCTTTTGACTTTTCTGCTCCCCTTTGCATTAATAGCTGATGCACATATATTTATGCGCTGCAGGATATTTGTTTTCTGCCTTGGAAATACAAAACACTGATAACTACTGTGAACTCTGTGCCATTAAAGGATGAGCAGCGTAGTTCAGTGGTTCCCAACCTTTATGAGCATGGGACCCCCTTTATAAGCTGAAAAAAAATTGTGACCCCCCTCCCCCCAGGGAGGCAGGCTGGCTGCCAGGAAGGAAGGGGGAAAGCAGCCTTTCCTTGCAGGCTTGCTTCTTTTTGCTTCACAAGAAGCCCTCTCCTCTCGTTCTAAGCAAGGGCGTTGCCAGTAGCGGCAGTGCAAGGAGATGGGAATCAGTGATAGTAATCCCCTCTTCTTCCTGGTAGCTCCACCCTCAGCCTCCTTTGGCATCTGCCATGTATTTTATAGGCAGATGCCTGCCCTTAGTGCGCCTGAAAGACGCTCTGGTGCTTCAGCAAAAGGCCTCCCCTCTCGCTTGGAGCAAGGGGGAGGTGTCATCTGCAGTGCCAGTGGAAAGCAGACAGTGTAGAAGGAGTGAAGACTTTTTTTTAAAAAAATTAATAAATAATTCATTTCTTTACTGTTCACGGCCCCCTCTGGATTACTTCGCGGGCCCCCTGGGGGTCACGGCCCCTGGGTTGGGAACCACTGGCGTAGTTAGTAGTAGCTAGGAGTGGAGGCTTGGAAACAAGCCATGGGCTTATATGCTCATTCCTTCTTTTTTGAGGCTAGCATCCCTCTCCATGTCTTTGCTGTGCCCACAGTATGCTATGACAACCCAAAAGGAGAAACTATGGACTAGCATTTGCCCTCCAACCAGAATTAGAAACCATAGTTTGAGGAGGTGTCTGAATCTGGTTTGGAATACATGTGCTAACCATAATTTGCCAGTTGAGGTGCCATGGCAAACTATATTTAGCACTAAACAATCAACTGAGGCAAACCGGAAGTGATATAGGGAAAGGGGGAGCCCACAAGTTAATGAACATGTATTAGTCTGAATTGTGTATTTTGTCTTGTAGCCACTGTAGAGACTTTTAGTTGAGATGCAAGTTACAAAAAATGTAATTTATTTGTTAGAGTTGTCTGAAGTAAGCCAATGTGAGCTGTAAACACAAAAGTCCTTGATTCAAATCTCAGCCATACACTCATTGGGTGGCCTCTGGCAAAACACTCTCAGCCGCCCCTAGGGATGGAAAGTTCTGTCAATTTTAGTTCTCTCAGTTTCTTGTTTTTCCAATCTAAAATTCAGTTCTCCACATTTCTGTGACAACTTGTGATTTTTTTTTAAAAAAATTGTCATGAAAATTCTTCAGCATTTTAGTGTAAATATCTCCTACTGAACACATTTTTGTATACAGTTTTGACTCTTGTAGACATTTTTGCAAGCAATTTCTCCTAATATAAAGCATGTTTGTATGTTTTTTTAACGTATATATTCATTTTATGTATACATTCCCCTAGTGCATTTTTGTAAATGCTGGTTTGAGAACTGCAGTGCAAACTTTGAATAAGTGCAACTTTTGAAGGATGGCTGTGTGGCTCATATTGATGAGAACTAATCATATTGATTGGTCTCTGCCCCCGGAGACTAATGCAATCCACTGGATTCCTGAATGCCTTTGGGGAGTTCCCAGTAGATAGAGCAGGTGACCCTGTTGAAGCCCTTGTCACACTGTGAAACAGTGAGGCACGTCGGGGTCTTCACACGGTTGCCCCCGAGCGCCCTTGTGATGTTCCTGTAGGTTAAGCATCTGTAAATATGGTAAGTGCGGGTCTATTAGGTGATGTATGGTCATTGACTGAGAGAGAAAGGGGGAGTGCATGGGTGAGAAGCTGAAGTATGCTGGATGATGATTGGCTGAGTGGCTGGCTGGCTGAAGGTATAAGTGGAGGTTTGTGAGTGATGAGGGAGAGAGAAGTTGTTGAGTTGGTTGGAGTGAGGTCGTTTGGTGAGGGTTGGTTGGCAAAGTTCTGAGGGAAGTTTGGATTGTGTTTGGCTGATATTTAAAGAGTATATATATGAACAAAAACATAAAGAGTGACCATATATGAAACCATACGCTTGTGAAACATTCCTAAAGTAATCTTGTTATTTCCTGTTGTTAGTAAATAAATACTTATTTGGTTTACCAAAGGCCTGATCCTTGGCTGGGGGAATATACAGACCAGAAGGGAGGGCAAGGTAATTACCAAGGCTGAACAGAAACTGTATCTAATGGTGGCAGCGGTGAAGGGAGATATTGTAACAAGTCAAGTATCCAGAGCAACCCAGAGTTGTATGCTTTATATATAAGGATACAAGGGGGTTGGGAACAGCATAGACACACAGTCACAAAGTAACAAGCTATAGAGAGACTTAGGCAACGTCTCTGGGAGTATTGGTTACAGGAGTGACTGGTGGTGCTGCCTAGCAGGGGGATCTAGTGAGATCTGTGCTAGAGCGGAGTGAGAAACCATATAAAGGACAGTCTTGACTGGTGGTGTCCCTAGTGGTGCCTAGTGAAAGGCAGTAGCCACAAGCAGGTGGGAACCTGACAGGGAGAAACAGGGAAGGACGTCACAGCCCTCTCCGGCATTGTGCAGCCCGGTTTGCACCTTGGTACACCAGTGAGCTAAGGGCAATGAAACAGACTGGATGATGGCTGGAATGCAAGTGGTGGAAGACATGCTGTGAAGCTGATCGGGCATGAGTAAAACATCGTAATGGTGCTAATGGAGAATTTTTATAGATCCACACATATCATTACACAGCCACGAGAGTGGCTATATTACTATAGCCAGCGGGGATTTTTCACATTCCGCAATGTTAAATTGAAAATACCCCCATGCCATTCTGATGCTTCCCATAAGCTCATTTCAAAACAAAACCTTACATAACATATAGTCCTGAACTCAGAAACGCTTACTTAACAACCCTCTCAATTTTCATGGTGATACACAAAACAGTCAGAGAGAATCGAGAGTTCAAAGTGTAAAAAGAGAGAGAAAAACCTCAGAGCCCTTTTGGACTTTTTTCTCTGAGAGTTATAATCTGTTGAAATTCATTAAAAACCAGCCATGTTCACAGAGTACCTGTAATCCTAATACTGACGTTGCCCCATACTCTGACCTTCATCTGCTGCAGTTTAAAAGTTTAAAAAATGCCTGCTGATTTTTAATTAATTTAATAAATTTTGGCTGGGACCCAATGATAGTGCGGAGCATGCTCAGTAAGAACCAACTGTCAGAGTTCTAAAACCCTCACAGCTGCTAGGCTTGGCTAATCAGGGGGCCACACCCACACCAGACTTTGATTTCACGTGAGACAGTCATGGCTTCCCTCAAAGAATCCTGGGAAGTGTAGTTTGTGAAGGGTGCTAAGAGACTCCTATTCCCCTGAGAGAATGGTTTAACAGTCAGCCACTCTGATTGAAGGTCTGTGAGGGGAACAGGGCGTCTCCTAGCAACTCTCAGCACCCTTCACTAACTACACTTCCCAGGATTCTTTGACAGAAGCCATGACTGTCCAAAGTGAAATAAAGGACTGGTGTGGATGTGGCCAGGGACAGCTTTGGATTAAATGTTGGTGGGAGGCTACATGTGTCTGCTGTAGAATAAAAAGGTGGGGGAAAGGCTGAAAAAGAATGATTCTGTTTACAATGTTTTCCTTTTGGAAAGGAAAGGGGCTTCCCTTCTGCCCAGTGCCCACCCACCCAATCTCCCCCCCTCTCACTCCCTGCCCCTTTCATGGGTCAGTGTTGGACTACGACCTGGGAGACCAGGGTTCGAATCCCCACACAGCCATGAAGCTGACTGGGTGACCTTGGGCCAGTCACTGCCTCTTAGCCTCAGAGGAAGGCAATGGTGAAATCACCTCTGAATACCTTTTACCATGAAAACCCTATTAAAAGGGTCGCAATAGGTGGGGATTGACTTGAAGGCAGTCCATTTTCATTTTCAAGCATGATTGCATAGAAATAAATCCCATTGAACTCAAAAAGTATGCAAATTATCAAATCCAGCCTCCCTTCTATCCCCTCCTCTTGCCCCTCCCCTCCCCCTTCCTTTGCCCCTCCCTCCCCATCCCCTTCCAATCCCCTCTTTCCCCTTCCCCCTCCTCCCCTCCCCCTCCCCTTCCTCCTCCCCATGGTCAGTTTTCCTATCTTAAACATGATTGCACAGAAGTAAATACCACTGAACTCTATAAACATGCAAATTATCAAACCTCCCCTCCCCTCCCCCTTCCTTTGCCCCCCTCCAATACACTCCTTCCCACTCCCACTCTGCCTCCCCCATGATCAGTTTTTCCTATCCTAACCAAGATTGCATAGGAGTAAATCCCATTGAAAATAAGCATGCAAATGATCAGACCTGATGTTCCCCTCTCCTCTCCCTTCCACCTCCCCTGCCCACTCCAGCCCTCCCTCCCTCCCGCTCAGTTTTACCTATCCTAAGCATGATTGCACGGGAGTAAATCGCACTGAATTTAATAAACATGCAAATGATCAAACCTGTCCTTCTCCTCCCCTCCCCCTCCTGCCTGCTCCCCTCCCAGTCCTCCCCTCTGCATTTCTTCCCCTCCCTCCTCCCCCTCCTCCTCCCCTCCCCATCCTCTGTGGTCAATTTCACCTATCCTAAGCATGATTGCAGGGGAGTAAATCCCATTGAACTCAATAAGCATGCAAATGATCCATCCATTCTCAGCAAACTTGGACAGGATCCCATTTCTTACCTCCCGGATTAAAAAGCAGGGAAATTCACTCATAGGCAAAAAACCTTGTGGTTTAAGAACGTACCTATAGCCCACAGCTATTCTATCAAACTTTAAAAAGCAGGGAAATTGGGCAGCTATAGTGAATGCACCAGAGGAGCAGGAGACCTGAACTCCTCTCTAAGATATTGGACTGCCCTAAGAATTGGTCAAAATGCAAACACCATTTGGGTTGGTCTTTCACAGTCCAATCCACTTCCTGTGTAGCTTGGAAGAATTTGGTAACATGTGCCTCTGAGCATATGGTGAGTGGTGGCAACACCTGTAATCAGCCCAAATAATAGAAAGAAGACATGTGCTGTGCTGTGCTGATCTTGTTTTAGCAGGGAGGAAGTAACATTATTAAGACAGCTGATATAGTTTAGATGGTCACTTTGATATGTCTGATTTGCTTTGTAATTTTAGTGAAGTTTCCAATAAGAAATCATTTTCTTTTGTTTCTATTTCTGTGAATATGTGAAGTACAGCAACTCTTTGCGAAATTTAGACTAAAAAAACTCCAAACATAATTGTGGAATAATGGCACTGACTTCTGCAGAATAGTCTCCAGTGGACCTCAGGAGTGTCTCAATTTGCACAAGATAAAACAGTGGGATGTGAAATATATTCTAACAAAATGCTAGGTGTGCTCTATGTTTTTAATTGACTGTGCCCACCTTGCCTTAAATGAAGTCGTTTAAACATACAGGCTGAAAATATGCATCCTCTTTTTTCCAACAGCTAGAGTCATTGCTGAAGTAGCAACATATTGGAATCAGTCTGATTTTTCATCAAACTGCAGGTCCAAATTCCACTGTTAATGCACCCAAAATAGAAATAGAACATAACCTCCAATTTGAAACACAAAAGGCTGTCTTCACTATCATATGACACTGACCAATTAAAAGACTTTGAAATTAATAAAAATAAATTTGACACAGATTTCTGGGTTGAATAATGAAGGAAACAAAATTTTCTAGTGTAGATTCTCTGTAGAAACATTAATAACAGAAGAAAGAAGCAAAGTAAGAAGAACACCAGCAAACATATAAAAATATAATTCTCTATCTTTGGAGATGGCAAGTGTTGCCACCACTCACCATATGCTCAGAGGCACATTTTACCAGATTCTTCCAAGCTACACAGGAAGTAGATTGGACTGTGAAAGACCAACCCAAATGGTGTTTGTATTTTGACCAATTTGTAGGGCAGTCCAATATCTCAGAGAGGAGTTCAGGTCTCCTGCTCCTCTGGTGCATTCACTATAGCTGCCCAATTTCCCTGCTTTTTAAAGTTTGGTAGAAATATCTGTGGGCTATAGGTACATTCTTAAACCGCAAGGTTTTTTGCCTATTAGTGAATATATATTAGAAGGTATATGTTTATGAAATATAAGAGAATCACAAGGAATGAGGCAGGAGGCCCACAGGCCTTTTGAAGACCCCTAAAATCCAGTCTCACAGAGAACCTAGCATTAAAATCAGGCCTGTGAGTAAGGCCTGGAGAGCAGGCAATGGTCAAATTCACCTCACTTTGAACTCCTGCTTTTGCCAAAATAGGTCTGTGTGTGACTGACTTTAATTAATGAGTATATTGTTTGGAAGCAAATGAGCATGTAATCCATGATTGGTATCTTAAACCATTAGATCCTGGGAAACTAATTATTAGTGAAGATTCTGTAGAGCAATGGCTCCGACTAACGGAAAAACTTTGTAACATTATCAAAACAGTAATGAGAGAAACTTTGAGTTTTAAAATGATCTGGTGTGTTTAATAGAATACAAACTCTGTAAGTAGGTTTTCATGGTAAAAAGGTATTTTTAGATAGTTTGCCTTTTCCATTCTTCTGGGGCTGAGAGATAGTGGCTGGCTCAGAATCACCCAGTGCCTTTTCTTAACTGTGTGATCTTCAGTCAGAGTCCAGCATTATAATCATAACCCTTCCCTATAGCTATGCAGTTTCTTTAAGTAGGAATGGGATTTCTAAGAAAATATAAGAAATAAGAACCCCTATAGCAAACAAATAGAACTGTGGTGCTCATGAACTTTCAGTCACCTTAGTTGAGCCAAACTCAACCTGGTATCACTGTACCGCTCAAGGAACATATTCTACTATCTCCCGGTGTACCTAGGTCAGCCTGGCTGAGCAGGAACAATGAAAGTACCAGGTATGCATGAAGGCTCATTCACAATGGTAGAACGTAGTGTATGGTAGTAACTGGTTTCAACTGGCCTGGAAAAGCATTAGTCATGGGGGACAGCAGAACAATGGTGATATTAGTAAGACAGGCAGAATATTGGAATAAGATGTATGTTATGACAATGACAAATTACCTGTACACATGTTCATGTAACTAGAGAGTAGAATTACCTAACGTTTTCTGATTGGTTTGGAAAGATTGCAGAGAGGATGAACTGTTCCGTTATGTGGGAAGGAACTTGTGGGATTGGTAAACTCATGTCACATGCGTATTTAGTACTGTATAAAAGAGCCATGCAGATTGTGCTTCATCACAGTCCTCTCCAGACTTCTGGAAGGCCGACCCTGCATACTCTGGTAAAGAATAAAGGCCTAACTTTTTGCTTCAAGCCAGTGTCTCCAAATTTCTTCAAGGACCCCCAGTCCAAAGAACCCAATAATTCTCCCACAGTGCCTACTGTGTGACAGTGAAAGCGGTGAAAAAGGTCCACTTCTCTGCCTCCATCGCATCCTCAAGTAGCCGTCCAGTGGAGCTTTTCTGTATTGTCAGGGCTCTGTTGACATCAACTCCAGGAAATGGAGTTTTAGACCCTTCAGAGGCCCACTGTGAATTGTCTGCAAGGCACTTTGAGGGTAAAGTTGCTCACCTCCGTGGCAGTCTTGATGCCCCATCCACATCAACTGTAGTGTCCAATGAGGTATCCAGTGCAATGTCTGCTGCAACGTCTTGGGAATGGTTTCAGTTGATGCGGCCTGATGACATAGATAAGGTGCTTGCGATGATGTGGCCAGCAATGTGTCCTCTTGGCCCTTGCCCTTCTTGGCTTATTAAAGCTTGCCTAGGGGGTTTGATGGAGTGGATCCAGGGTGTGGTCAACGCATCATTGCGGGAGGAAGTGGTTCCAGCTGCCCTGAAAGAAGTGGTGATCTGACTGCTCCTGAAAAAGTCCACCCTGGACCCCTTGGTCTGCGACAATTACAGACCAGTTGCAAATACCCCATTCTTAGGGAAGTGATTGAGAGGGTTGTGGTGCAGCAATTGCAAGTACTCTTGGATGAAACAAATTATCTTGACTTGTTCCAGTCTGGGTTCAGGCCTGGTTATGGGACTGAATCGACCTTGGTTGCCCTGATGGATTACCTTTATCGGGAGAAGGACAGGAAGAGTGCGACCCTGTTACTTTTACTTGATCTCTCCATGGCTTTTGATATCATTGACCATGGTATCCTTCTGGGCCAACTTGGTGAGATGGGTATTGGAAGCACTGTTTTACAGTGGTTCCAATCCTATCTCCAAGGTTGTTTTCAGAGAATAGCATTGGGTGATTGTCTTGGTGTACAAACTGGGGCAGGGTATCGCAGCATGTCACCCCGCCACTGAAAGAATTGCACTGTCTGCCCATTTGCTACCAGGCCAAGTTCAAGGTTCTAGTTTTGGTATACAAAGCCCTACACAGCTTGGGACCAGGATACTTGAAAGACTGCCTTATCCCTTATATATCCAGTCAATCACTGTGCTCTGCAGGTGAGGGCCTCCTGCAGATACCATCTTATCAGGAGGTCTGCACAACATAGGAAACAGACCTTTAGTGTGGCAGCACCTACCCTGTGGAATTCCCTACCCTTAAATATTAGACACCTCTGTTATCTTTTTGGTGCCTATTGAAGACCTTCCTCTTTCAACAAGCTTTTTAAGATGCGACCTTATCCCAGTCTGTGTCTGTGTTGGAATTGCTTTTTAAAAAACAATGTTAAACCTTTTTTAAAAAAATGTTTTTAACCTTTTTTTCTTTTTTAAGATGTCTTCAGAGCTTTAAAAAAAATGTTTTTAAAGATGTTTTGTTTTAATGTATTTTAAAGTCTGTTTTTATGATGTTTTAAAGTGTCTTTAGTACTTTTGTTTGCCGCCCTGGGTTCCTGCTGGGAGATAGGGCGGGATATAAATCAAATAATAAATAAATAAAATATTGATTGGGAAAGTATGAATTTGATAAATGTTACTTTGTACAAATTGAATCAAATTTCTCCTCCATCCCTAGCCTCTACATATGTAACACAAAGATTATGGGATGTATTCAATGTAGCACTAAGGTGAAGTTCCATCAGTGTAAGGATTTCTCCTTGCGCAACAGAACATTCTCCCGCTCTCCTCCCATGTGCACCCCAGAGCAGATTTGGGGACAGTACAAGGTGCACACAGTGGGAGGAGAGGGGGAAATCCCGTGGCACCAGCGCTAATCCTTGTGCTAGTGCAAGAATTTAGCTGAATGCCACCCTATATTACACTCACTCCAACTTCCTTGAGCAGTGAGACGTTCCAGAGGAATAGTGTTTACCCAGATTTGGTTTCTTTTGGAAGGAAAACATAAAATGCATGTGAGGTTTTATAAAATATACACGTTGAACATAAGCAGAGGCATAGTTTAACAGGCAGCCAAAGTCCACTGCTCCCACATCAGATCTCCAGAGAGCTGAAGCCCCGTCCACCATGCATTTCCCAGAGCTTGCTCTTTCCCAGCCTCTCTTAGCATCTCACTCAGAAAACCTGCTTTCTGCCTCCTCAAATGCTTCTATTGTTTCTTCTTACACATATACCAGTCTTTCGCTGGTGTGCCTCTTTTCAAGACATTCCAGGTATTACATCCACTCACCATATAGACAGGTATCTCCCTAACAAAAGGAAGGTATAGACCAGAGGTGGGAGCCTGTGGTTATCCAGTTCCTGTTGGACTCCAGCTCCCATTAGCTCCAGACAGTATGGCCAATGGTCAGGGATGATGGGAGTTGGCTTCAAGGTCTGTGCCCAGTTGCATACTGGTCAATGAAGCACAACGCTTCTGCATGCAGTTGAGTGCTAGGAAACACAGAAGGGACAATTCAACTTAACTAATATTTGCTGTGACCTCAGGTGTGCTTTGTGCTCAGTAATTTTGGCTGGAAAACCAAACTAGCCATTGGCAGAAAATGTTCAGATAGGCTAGAGTGGAGGTAACACCTTCTATGGTGGCATTTTAAAGTACTGTTAACAACCCTGAGGCTCAAATGATACCTGGTGGTATCTGGGTTTTGTTTTGGTTTTTGTTACGTTTAGGGAAATGCAGTCAGGGAGGGAGCTGCAAAATTGATTGTAGAAGTGGCACTGAAGGAGGAGTGATTAACACTTTCCCTTTCAGGCCATTTTTGTGATCAAGATTTCTCCATCCACTACAAGAGTCTCTCTCCCGTGGGTGGGAAATAATTAATCCCCCCTCCATCACCACTCTACGTGACTGCTATAGTCAACAGCCCCATGTTCTGCATTTCCCTTACAAATCTATTATATTATATCAATAAATATAATAAATAAACCCCACTTCAGCAGGGGACTGCACAACCTAACAGTGGACTATGTTGCAAGGCTGTAGCATCCTCCATTCTCTTTCAATATTGGTAGGACATTGGGCTACTTTGCAGGGCTGATATAACCAACACTCTCTCAAGCCACAGCGCCACCACTTCCCGGGAGTCTAAATCATAGTGGATCTTCTTTACAATGGTGGGGTAATTTTTAAAAAAATGCTTACGAACTCAGGGAAATTTATTTCTGCATGAAATAAGACCCGAGTTAGAACTCTTGTAACTGGTGCTGTTTTCTGGACTGGATATGCTACTGCCCAGTTCCAGTCACACTAGCAGCACAATCTTATGCATGTTTACTCAGGAATGTACCACTGCTTTTTTATTGCATTTATATACTGCCTTTCTGCCAAGGTACCCAAAGCGGTTTGCAAATACTATAACAAATGATATAAAATGTAAAATTAGCCCTGGGGGGCAGGGGACAACCCAGATGGAGTAGGCCCTGATGTTATTTTTACCTGCCCCCCTCACCCACTTCTTCCCTCCCACAGGGCAGATGGTGTTCATTGATGCTTACTCCCAGGAAAAATGTGCATAGGACTGCACTCTAATGGTGCAGTTTTATATGCAGTTACCTGGGATATGTATGCAATGTGACTTGCTTCTGAGTATAAGATGTATGGGATTGAGCTGCAAAATTCTGGATTTCTCCCTCTTCTTTGATGAGAAGAATCACTTCGGCATCCTAGGTTTAACAATCCACATGCTATCATGCTCCTAGCCAAAGTTTCCCTAATCACCCCAGCAGGACAGTTACCAAGAACCTTGTTTTTTTCCAGGCCAAGTTGTGTACTTCATGGCTTTCTAGTGCAGCCAATATTAACCACTGTATTGAATGTTTATAGAAATACTTTCCAAACAAAGATAACAATCCTTCACAAGCAAAATTATTTATTTCATTTATACAACGCTCTTCCTTAAAACCCACAGTAGCTTACATAATAAAAATACAACATCTAAACAATATAAACATTGTATCAATATAAATACATTAAAACCCAAGTAAACCACTTACATTCCTCTCCATTTTTAAAAATTATATATTCTTGATGAAATATATCAGAACTTATTATGAACACACTTCAGCATATACTTCTGATATGAGAACCAAAAAGCAAATAAAATACTGTGTGGGATAAGCAAGTGCAGACTGACATCTCACGCCTCGGCCCCACCTGGTGACTACTCACCACTTGATAACCGAAAACAGACAAGGGAACACATAAGAAGTTACACATAAACTTAGTTTCTGGTTTCCATTTGCCTCCAACCATGTACCGGGTGGAAGGGAGGGAGAATTAATGCAAAACAGGAGAGCTGCTCTTCTCGCAGTCTCTATGGTGGGGTTTGCACTGGTTGCCTCGATGTTCAGTTGGAAACTGGAGGCGTTGCTATTAGTGTCATCGGTTTTGCAGCCGAGTACAAAGTATAAGTGGAAATGGGTGCCCCAGCCCGATGTCGGTGTCCAGCTGTGTGACTCGACATCAGACGACAGATATGGGGAACCCTCGGAAAACCTGCAGCTTTGGCGCCCAAAAAGAGTGAATGAGCAATCTTCCCGAATCGTACGCCGTCCAGAGTAGGCGAGGTCAGCAAGCGAGAGGACAAGCTGCAAGGAGCAGCAGCTGCTAGCTTTTCTTTCCATTTTTGCGTGCCCTCTCTGGGCAGCCCCAGAAGCTCCAGGTCTCCCTGCCAAGCATGCAGAGGCGGCAGCAGCTGAGGCGGCCTCCACGTGCTCTCCCTCCGGAAGGCGCAAAGGTCCCAGTTCATACTCTTGCGCCTGTTAAAAGTGACAAGAAAAGCGGGGCAAGTGGCAGCTCTTCCTTGCAACCATCCTTCGTTTCTGACCAGGTAAGAAATAGCTGCCCCGTGCCCTCTAAACTGACTCCGTAACCCGAACTTCTCAGTGCCTGTTGCGCGCCAACAGCAGCTGGTTAGAAATCTGAGGAGGACTTCCTGGTCCTCAACATAACCATAGAGATAGGAAAATAAGTCTGTGGACAAAATCCAACGGGAGGGGCAGGAAACTGCGCCAAATGGCTGGCGCACTGGCGCGTGCGCACTGGCGGCTTTTACAGCCGGCTTCGCCGCGCAAGGAGTGAGAGGCGCCCGTGCGCCCCTCGGGCCCAGGGAGGACCTTGACGTCGCGGGGCCGGCTGCTTAGCCGGCCGCACTAGCAGGTACCAGGGGCAGGAGGGCAGCGGCAGCTCACACGACTTTGCGTGTGGCCAGGGAGGCCGCATACGCCCTGCGGACAGAGCGGCTGCTGGGCAGAGAAACGCCGGGCGCCATGGCCGGGCCTGGGGGAGGCTGCGATGAGAAAGAGGGAGGGGTGGCGTGTCAGTGAGTGAGTGAGTGCAGGGGCTTGTTTGTTTCACTGGAGATGCGAGTGATTCACCTGAAGATCTTCTGCAAGGGGTGGGAAGTGGGGAGACGTGTCTAGTGAATGACAGGGAGATGGGGGTTGGGCGGGCAGGCAGGCAGGGGCTGTGGGTGGGGCAGAGAAGTGTCAGGGAGCGTCCCATGAACACGGGAGCGACTTCTCTCGCTCTTTTGCTTGTAGGCTTTTTAGAATGACGTGCTAGGTGAGGGTATTAGGAACCCATGAAGGTGCTTTTTAGTTCTGAGTCAGGCCTTTGGCCTATCTAGTACAGCGTTGTCTACTGCAACTGCATGTCCCTCTGGGGTTTGGGGTAAAGGCCTCTCGCCTGAAAATCGTTTCAGCTAGATATTTAAGAGAGTGAACTTGGATCTTCTGCATACAAATCATGTCTGGTGCGTGTCAGTGAACTCTAAGGACATACACTCTTTAAACAGACTGCCAAATTTGTCTGTGTGGAGACATAGAGAGCTTCCATCCTATCATGCTAGCAGACTCTCCAAAACGGGAACTTTCCCTCCCTGCTACTGGAATGTCTAATTAGACATTGAACCTATGTATGCAAAGCATGTGCTCTACCTGTAGAATACTTTGTCCCTTTTTCATCTTTGTATATTCAACCAAGTTTCTAATAGTGAGAGTGCACTCTTTTCTAGTACTCTTCTTATCTAGTGACAAGGGCCAAAGTATGGGAAACTGTAGTCATGTGAAGGGAAGGAATTGGAGATCTTGCGACGTTAGTATAGGTTAGGGGTGTCCCCTCTGAATGATTTTTTTTAATTGGCAGAAGCAGTAAGGGAGCAGTCAACAGTGTAGGACCCCTAGATGTGGCAGGTTAACCAGAGAATTCTCTTGTTTGCAGATGATAGTGTTTTTGTGCCAAACCCTCAATCTTCTTTGCCACCATTTCAGAGAGTAATTCCATAGTATAATTAAGTTTCATGTGTTAATGTGTACTATTAAGAGTCTGAGATACTGTCAGTAAACCTAAGGGGAGGTTTAGGAGGGCTTACTTAGGAATAAGTTCCATTGAACTAAGCAGGGCTTACTTTGTAGTAGACATGGAATTACACTGTTAACATATATCACAATACCAGTGCAAATGGGGGGGATAGGAAATAAGTGGAAAACATTTTGGGGTTATGATCACATCAGGGCTTGATTAAAAAATAACTGTATTAAATTGATGTACTCAATTAAAAAGGATATGACAGAATAGAGAAAGCTAAATTTGCCATAGCTGATGAGGGTGCAACCAGTGAAAATTATTATTTTGCCCAAATTTATATTTCATTTCTAAACAATATTTCCAAAGAATCTGTTGAATGACTGGTAGAAACTATTATTGGGAGTGAACCCAGAATGACAGTAACTGGAAAACTCCAAAGATGAGCTGAGTGTGCCACACATCTCTTAATATTGTAATGCCTTCTACCTGAAGAGCATCTTTGTAGAGGAGTCATGTTCTAACAAATGCTTGTCTATGGAATGATCATGTTCGGATAGGTTTTCTCTTGTGAGGTGCCAAGCAATGCAAACTAATGCTGATGTGATCTCAGCCTTGATGTTCTGAGGTAGGTGGTATAAATTTCCTCAGTTTCAACCTTTTTAGGACAAGGCTATTGTAGACGAGGCTATTTTAGGCTGGCATGTAGATTATTTTCAATTATGAAGCAGGTTATGAGGTTTAAAAAGCAGTGAAGAAGGTCATACTTCTTTTAAGGGGAGAGATGTAAACTAAATTAAAAGATGCTATCCATATTTACAGTCACATCACTTGGTTCACAGTGCAGGTGTCTGTAGCCTTATTGGGTTGTCAAACCTTATGCCAAACAATTTATCCAGTCAAAAGGAACTATCTACTTGATATAACCTGTTAAGAGTCCCATGTGTGAAAGGACACTATCCTGTGTCACTAGATAGTCTCAGGACATAGAAACACAAACTGAGGAGGAGGTAGAGATGCTCCTCATCTACAGTGGTTTCTTCCTACAACTTTTTTTCAAGATTATACCAAGATGGTATACTCCAGTCAAAATGTATAATATTAAAAATCAGTGCTCAGACAACCACTGGTGGGGTTAAAAGGATCTTTGATAGAGATGCCCAAAGGCTAAATGATACTAGATATGCATATTCTAATGTATTACTGAAACTGAAACTTTATTTTTACCCCGCCCTTTTTCCAGACTGGAACTCAGGGCGGCTTACAAATAAAACTACATGTAGTTAAAAACATAGAAAAACATACAATCAAAATACAATTAAACTAAAGTGCTTGTTAGCTGTTTTATACCACTGGAACCTCACATTCTGTTAGGATGGTTAGACACAGAAATTATACCACAAATTAGAAGGGATTTTATTTATTTATTATATATCCCACCCTGCCTCCTATTGAGTTAAAGCAAAATGGTTGTTTGTGCATTGGTTTGCTAAGTTCACTTAGCTAAGAAACTGGAGCCACTTTTCCAAAAAGTCATCCACAAAAAATAATGGTTGGCTGTTCCTTTAATATGTTGAGATCTTATCCATGACTAAGAGCTGCCACATTTTGAGGGCAAAACATACTCACTTCCATCACTTTGGCAAGTGATTCTCTCCCAACAGAGATCCCATAGAGCGACCAGTTTTATGGTCAGAACCAGGCCTGAACCCAGCTGAAATGAAGCTGGTGTGTGTGGGTGGAATTCTTTGCTGCTTAATAACAAGTCCATGCTATTGTTTGATTGGATTCTTCTTGATTTTTCATCTGCTTATGTTCTAGTTGTCTCCCGGCTTGCTTCATTGCCCTCAGTTCAGATGCATACCATGAAGCGTACCATGCTTACCATGAAGCAGGAGGGGGCATTTGGGAACAATTATGTTAATTGTCTGTGTTGTTTTGACATTTCATAGATAAAGCAGAACTTTGATAGGAGCAGCAGTCATGCCAGCCAGAACACACACACCCCAAGTCCCCCTGAAAACCATCAGGATCTATTAACATCTTGGGTGAACCTTCCTAATAGATCCCCTACACTTGCCTGGAGAAATGACCACTGAAGCCTAATACTCAACAGGATGGATTTGTAGCCCAAGATGGGCAAAAAGATGGTTAGAGAATTCCCAGTTCAAATCTCTAGGACCAGATGACTTATACCCCAAGGCTGATGAAAGCTTGTGGACGTTATTTCAGAGTCACTATCTGTAATCTTTGAGAATTCATAGTAGATGAAGTGCTAGAAGACTTGAAGACAAATGTCACTATTTTCAAAAAGTGAGAAAAGGAAAAGTGAAGACCTGTCAGCTTGACATTGTTACAGAGCAAAATTATAGAACAGCTTATTAAGTGGCAGGTTTCTGAGTACCAGGATGGGTTTATTAAGCATAAATCATGTCAGACCAACTTTATCTTCTTTTTTGACAGTTCCTAGTTTGGTAGACCATGGCAGTGTCCTGGACATAATATAGCGCTATTTCAGCAAAGTATTTGACAGAGACTCCCATGACAAAATGTGAGCTGGATTATATTACTGTTAGGTAGCACCACAGCTGGTTGAACAGCTGTACCCATAAAGCGTTCATAATGGCTCAGTGCCACAGGACTCTGTTCTTGCCCTGTGCTGTTCAATTTTTTTATAAATGGCTAGGTTGAGGGTATATTTATCATATTTGCAGATAAAGCTAGGAAGGATAACTAACACCACAGAAGACAGAATCAGGATTCTCGACAGATGGAACACTGGGCCAAAACCAACTATATGAAATTCAACAGAGGCAAATGTGTAAAATGTTTCATTTAGATGCGAAAAATAAAAAGATGGGGAAGGGAAGGCTTGGCAGCAGTGCGTGTAAAAGGGATCTAGGTAATCTTTAGTTGATCACAAGGTGAACATTAGCTAGCAGTGTGATGCAGCTGCTTAAAAAGCTAATTGTAGTCTGTATTAACAGAAACATAGAGTTGTGCATCCACTTGGGATGAAGCTGTATATCAAAATGAAGCAGACCACTTCAGAATTATTTGAACCTTCTTCAAAGTGAAATAAGTCTTACCTGAAGTGGACCATAGCACAGCAAGTTGGTCCTGAAGCTTCAGACCTGTTTGGGTGATCTGTAGGGTATAAAAGCAGCTCTCAAAAACTGAACATCTGCCTCCAGAGCAGTCCCTAATATCCACTAATATCCACTAATATCCACTAAGACCATGAGGTTTGTTTACTGGGTAATCACAGCCAATTTTGATACTTGTTCATGTCAGGTTATATGTGAAATTAATATTTTGCCCCAGTTTGCATTACTTTTGCCTGTAACTTAGATTGAATATATGCGACATTTGGCTGTCCACTTACCCAATTTGGAGGGACCATTGTGAAGCTCTTCACAACAGCTGCTTAGCTTTTGATCATCCTGAATAAAGTTGTTTCTCTTGTTGCTTACCCCTGATGCCAAATCATTTATGAATGTTAAATAATAGTTGCTATTTCTTTGGAAACCAGACTGCTTGTTTCCTTGACTGTAAAAGCAGGCCACGTATTCCTACTGCTTTTGTAATCATTGTCATAATCACTTCTAATAGCATTTTGAGCATCTGAGCCATGTTGATTACAACACCAAAACTGTGGCACCCACACACAACTGGGAGGTTTTGGGAGACTTGGTGTCCAAGATACGCAGAAGCTCAAAGAAGCTGGAAGGGAAATACCTGAATGGGGAGACATCCTTCCACCCTCCAAAATGTGGACAAGATGCTTGCAATGATGCACCCAACCACCTGCTCATTAGATCCTTGTCCATCCTGACTTTTTAAAGCTAGCTGGAGTGGGGTGATTGAATGGATCACAGGTGTAGTAAATGCATCTTTGCATGAGGGTGTGAGGCTCACTGCCCTTAAAAAGGCGGTCGTGTGTCCACTTCTTTAAAAACCCACACTGGACCCAATGGAGTGTAAGAACTATAGACCAGTTGCCAAACACCTCTTTCTTGGCAAAGGTGATGGAAAAGGTGGTTGTAGAGCAATTGGAGGTATTCCTGGATGAGACTGATTATCTAGATTCATCACAGTCTGAATTCAGACCTGGTTTTGAAACTGAATCAACCTTGGTTGCCCTGATGGATGACCTTTACCATGAGAGAGAGGCGGAGAGTAAGACCCTGTTACTTATGCTTGATCTCTCAGTGGCATTTAATACCATTGACCCTGGTATCCTCCTGGACTGACTCAGTGGGATGGGTATTGGAGGCACTGTATTAGGTGGTTCTGCCCTTACCCATCCAGAGAGTAACACTGGGTGTTCCTCAGCCCCCTGTCACTTGTGCTATGGGGTTCTACAGAATACTATTATGTCCCCAGTGCTATTCAGCATTTATATAAAGCCATTGAGAGTGGTCATTTGGAGTTTTGGAGCAAGTTACCAGCAATATGCTGATGATATGCAGCTCTATTTCTCCATAACTTCTGAATCAGGAGAGGCTGTGACATGCTCTGGATCGGTGTCTGAATGCTGTAGTGGACTGGATGAGGGCCAATGAACTGTGCTTGAATTCTGGGAAGACGGAGGCTGCTTGGGTAGGTGGTTCCCATGTCCGGGAAATCGGAAGGTTACCTGTTCTGGATGAGGGTGTGGTCCCTCTGAAGGACCAGGTCCATAGCCTAAGGGTACTCCTGGGTTCAGCTTTGTCACTAGAGGCCCAAGTATCCTCTGTGGCTAGGAGTGCCTTTTACCAGCTTTGTCTGGTTTATCGCTATGGTTGTTCCTGGACAGGGATAGCCTGACTTCTGTAGTCTATGCATTGGTAACCTTGAGGCTGGATTACTGCAATGCTCTCTAATGCTGCTCTTGGCCCTGGCTTGGAAGCTCCAGCTGGTGCAAAATGCAGCAGCCAGAATGCTGATAGGAGCACATGTCCAACAACATGTGACACCACTTTTAAAACATCTGCACTGGCTGCCCATCCACTACCGAGCCAGGTTCAGGGTCCCTGTAATAATTTACAAAGCCCTGAACAACTTAGGTCCAGGGTATCTTAGAAATTGCCTGACCCTTACGTCCCAGCTCGATCACTGAGATCTTCTGCAGGAGCAGCTTTGGTCGTCCCCCAAGTTGGTGAGGCTCATTTAACATCGACATGAAATCGAGCCTTCATTGTCCTCGGCCCAGTTCTCTGGAATGCTCTGCCAACAGAGATTCAGCAGGCGCCTTCTGTTTTAACGTTTAAGCGCCTGCTGAAAACCTTTCTGTTCTGCCAGGCTTATGCAGGGAATTATGAACGTGCTTTTTTTGCTTCAATTAACCTTTGTTTTTATTGTATTTTTTAATGTTTTTTATTCTGTTGTTGTTATCTTAAACATGTTGTAAACCACTTCGACAATTTTAACAAAATAGCGGTATACAAATATTTTTATAAATGAACAAAACAGCCCCGTAATAACTCAGTGGCATAGAATGTTGAGAGCCTGAGAGGGAGAACTGCCAAGAGGGTGGTGGTGGTGGGAATAGAATGGAGCAGCTGAGATAGGAGCATAGAAAAATACAAAGGAAAAGAATAAGCCGTGTCTGGGTGGGTCATTTCTAGGTCCACACTGAGAAGCTGTTTTGAAGTGCTTCCAGTGATGGAAGAGAGCTGCCCATATACATCAATGGAGAAATCCAAGATTTTAAAGTAGCTGGGATTGGGCATGTGTGTCCACCCCACTCAAAGAAAACCTGAAAATAGGAGTTTGTACTGTTTCTAAGTTCTTATTTCATGTGAAACATTCTTTAATAACACACAAATTTTGAAGGAAATGAAGTACATCGTCCCCAAATTGCAGAGGCCGTTGCTGGAAGAGAGTAACTTATGACATTCCTGCAGTGTAGTTCACACTGAATATAGACTCTGTTTACAACAAAGCTGCAGTGTTTTCCTGAGGTTAGTAGACCCCCCCATTGCCTGTTGGACTGAAGCTGAAAAAGTAATTTACAGTTGTGCAGTGTTATCAGTTGCTTTTATCCCACATTGCAGGTTAGGCTGGGAGAGCAGTATACAACAGCCCTGCAGTGTAGTTCATTGTTATACGCCTATTGTCGGTTGGAGGGCTGTACTGAGAGAGGGTAGCATACAGTAGTTCTACATTATAGTCCATAGTTAATATTGCAGGCCAGAGGTGGGTCTACTTAAATTGCCCCCTTGAACTTGATAATTCTGTGGTCACTGCTCTACTAGAGATATAGCAGCAAATGTAAAGACTGCAATGGTGTGGAATTGGTAGGGAGAAGAAGATGGCTTGAAGCACTGGTATGTACATCCTCCCATTTGTGCTCACCTGCATCAACTGGAAGACACCAGCTGCCAGGTTTCCTGATTTCTAGAGATCTGTTCATCTGTGTGTATCTGGTAAAGCGGAGGATAAAGCAGCCACAACAATAATTGATCAGAATACATTTGAATCCATCGGTATCTTATGAGCTATCTCAAAGTGATTTGTATTTAAAGCTGAGCCTCTTCGATGTGGACAAGGGATGTTTACACACCACAATTACACATGGGCATTGTAACTTACGTTTCCTTGTTAATTATAGTTTTGAGATATCTGAAATTTTAAAAGTGTGTGATTTATTTCTGTCTATTCTCTGCTTTGTAGTTTTCTACAGTATTTGGATGCAGAGTTCTGCTCCAGCATGTGGTATAGAAAGCTTGCCTTCAATTTATATATGAATAAGGGCTGCCTCTTATATTAAGAGGTGGGAAATCTGTGGCCTGCAGGTCACATGTAGCCCTCAGCCTTATGTCATGTGACCCTAATTTCATGCTGCCTGCAGAATTGGGATGGTGCAGAAAAGGCAGGGGGAGAGATGGCACAGAGAAAGAAAGTGCTATATAATCCTGCAGTGCTGTAAGCTCCGCCCACCATTGGCTGCCGCTCTTACTGACTTTTCCCATGAGTCAAAAGCCCTTCAAAGGAAAAGGATTCCCTACCTTGCTTTACACACTATTGAGGCTGTTTAGTCTAAAAAAAAAAACCCAAACCGTGTTGCTGATCTAAGTAAGTTGCTGCTGTGCGTTTTGTTCCTTGCAACCCAAAGCTGGTAAGGAGAATAGTTTAACACTTCTCTCTTTCTCTGTTAAAAACACATGTGCCCTTCATGGCATGAGATGTGTGTGTGGAAGGTTAGATGCATCTTGCAAAGGTGAGGATATTTAGGTCCCATTTGAAATGCCCCCCTTGCTGCCTGCAAAGCATAGTTCCTTTGAGAAGTAAGTGGGTGTGCGTGGGTGGGTGGGACTTGGATGAGATGATTGCCAGGAAAGGCAAGATCTGCCTCCTTTCTTTGCAATTGGTCAACTATTCCCCATGTCAGGGTCATACGCCTCTGCGAGTGGTGGTGGGAGTAGGCACACGGGAGTGACTTGCAGGAACCCTCTGTGAATGAAATTCATGATGTGGAGAACTACTAACACTGCGATCCTAATCACAATGACTTTATCTCAGTGGAACTGAATTCCATGTATGTATCCAAAGTGCTACATGTTTGCTCATAGTTGTGTAAAAATGTTATTTCAAGCAGGGTTAAATCAGTGGGTCCAGAATTACTGGAATTAGTGAGAACACAAATTAGGGCAAATATCAGTTAAATATTAAAAGGTATTTCAAATTGTGTTTGCTGCACAGAATTTTGCTGTCTTATCAATTCTTGGGGGATAGTTTATAGAGAGGTAGAGCAAAGGTTTTCTGCTGAAGAGAACTTGAAGCTACATGGGTGCAAGAATGGTTACTTAATCTGAAATCCATATTCACTATTATTCTTACGACAACTATAAGGTTGTTTTTCTCCACTGCCTGTTACCTTTAAACTCTTGAGAGCACTAGCCCAGGACCAAGCCCATTTAAAATGTTTGATCTGTTAGCAAGTACTATTTCTCAACAGCTGCCCCCATCAGAGGTGTTACAGTCCCTTTAGATACCCCACAAATGAGCATTGAGTCATCCCTGTTTGTCCAAACCGCAGTTCTGGTTTCCCCTTGTTAATCTAGACATAAAGGGGTTTCCTGGAGCAAGAAGATGACTCTTATTAAATGAAATAGCTTGCGGTAGAAAGGAATTGGGAAAACATACCATACAAAGGTCAAAATAATAAATAGAAGCATTGTTTCACTGATTGATTTGGGTATAATTACCAAGCAGGGTTCAGAAAATGGTACTGATCATTTGGCTTCTAGGATTTAGAGCAGCTGCAGCCAAACCATGATAAACATTTAGATAGATACAGTAATCCAAAAAGAAAGTGGTAAGGTGTATAAAGTCAGCCTGGGAAAGTCCATTCTAAGATAAAACGTTCCATACTAATTTAAATAAATATTGCAGGAAGAATATCTAATTTTTGCCTCTTTGGGTTAACTCTAGCCAGGAATTAGGGAAATTCCCTAAGCACCTTCAGGGTACTTAAGGGTGCTTAAAGATTAAAAAAGAGCTAGATAGAACTGTTCCAAGTGCAGATGTTCTGGTCTTCTGTCTTTATGCCGGTAGGCTTGTCATCACACTTTTAAAGTTAGATCTGCATCAGAATGTTTTGATCTGCTATGTCTCTTAGCCAAGTGAGCTCGCTGGACTGGGGGTGGAGTTACCCTCTTGATACTTCACATTGACATGTTATACTTCTTGTAATGGAATGTAGGACTGGAAAGGAATCTACTGGTGGTGTTAAAGTCAATAAAGAATTCGGCTGAAGGATTGAAGTTACATGTCACTGAACAGAAAAGCTAATTTGACCTATATTTTCTTTCTAATCAATTACCGTTTAGAAACCATGACAACTTCAGGAAAAGAGAACTTTCGACTGAAGAGCTATAAGAACAAGTCTCTGAATCCTGATGAAATGCGCCGCCGGCGTGAGGAAGAAGGCCTTCAGCTACGGAAGCAGAAACGAGAGGAACAGGTACACTGTAACCCTCTGTATGCAGCGAAAATGGGAAATCCCATATACAAATGTGGGATCTCCTGGCTTGGGCGTTACCCATCGATGGGTTGGGGGGAGGAGCACCCAAGGCCTTCTCCCACTCTAAACTCATAGGGTCAGGGGAAGGTGAGAACATTGCGCATCCCATTTGTCAGCCCTGAAAAGCCAACTATCTCTGCCATTCTGACTTCCAGTGAGTGACTGATGCTGTAAATACATTCTGCCCAGTTATTTTGCACTGGCATGTGTTTCTAGTGCTGGCAGTACCAGGATAAAATGAATATTTTGTCAAGGTATCAGCAGCACTGCTGCACAATAGACTTCCTGGCTGAGCTGAACTTGGAAGTTATGTCCCCCAGGCTGTTTGTTCTGGGTGATTAATCTACATCCACATATTGCTGTGTGTCTTCCGGGCTGACCCAGGGCTACTTGATATCAATGATAGCCAAATAAATTGGCCCCACACATGTGGGTGCATACTGGAATTTTGTATATTGCATTGGTCATTGAACAGGCAATTTTGTCATGGTCAGATATCTTTCTTTCGAAGTGACAGGTCCTCTTAGGTCCCTGTCATGATGAATAATTAGTTAGGTCAGTCTGCTTCTGAAAGCTTGCAAAGCAAGGTGGATTTGTCCTCTGCCAATAGCCTGACTGAACTGTAAGAACAGTAGGTTAACCTTAGTCATTGATAAGGTATCAGTCCTCTCCTTGTTGCTCCAGCACAGACTTCTTTTAGCATGAAGGCTGCAAGCTTAATCTCTGAAATCCAGATTTTCCAACCGTTTTTGTTCTCTTGAGGGTATACTACTGGAGTGTGGCCCTTATGTGGTTGCCCCAACTCAGCGGTTTTGAACTTTTCTAACCTCATAGAACCATTTCTCTGTCAATCTTCTCTACAGAGAAATCCTTGCACATAACAGAGAATGCTGGGAGAACTCTAGAGTACATTTTTCAGTGTCTACAAGGCACTAGCCATGCCTGTTGGGCTTAGTCCAACTATCCCCTGCTCATTCTTTTGAAGAGCAAAGAGGTGGACAAGCTGTCCTATAGGAAAGCTTGCTCATAATTACTGGGTTTTGTATTGGTGAATCCCTGAGAAGATTTCCAGGAGATCTAGGGTTTCCTGGAACAGTGTTTGAAAACTAGTACCGTAGATAATTGTTCAGCTAGAATAGAATAGAATATCCTGCTTCTCTTTAAAAAAGGTCCACCCTGTCTTCTGTTTATACAACCAAGAATATGTCTTTTCTTCACCATTTCAGCTCTTGCCCATCCCCTAATACACAATTAGGATTTGTGCAAAGGAGACAAAGAACTACAAAGAGTGTACAGTCATTTTCATACCACCCCAGGTTTATACGGCCTTCCCCTGACCAGCATATATAACATACTTTACTGCATATTCTCTGTTCCTCCCAGTGTTTTCATTGTTTATGTTGATGTCCTTTCCAGCATTTACTTTGCTTGTCTCTATCACTGCTGAATATGTGGTAGGCCCCAAGAACTCAGATCCCTGTAGCCCCACTCTGTGATTATTATGCAGTGTTTCATAAGTTATGATCCTCAGTTATATCTAAATGTAGATATACTGTTAGGTGTAACCCCGGTGCATCTCTGTCCATATTTCTCTCCAGTTGTTTAAACGTAGAAATGTTGCCACAGCTGATGAAGAAGCTGAAGAAGAAGTTATGTCAGATGGCGGATTCCATGAAACTCAGATCAATAACATGGAAATGACTTCTGTAAGTGGAACAAAGACTGCATTCGGAGTTTGCTTTTTCTGTAGTGCCAACTGTAATTTCTGAGGGTGCAACGCTTCTGTGAAATGAGATTCACCTCAAATTGTTTGGACGTGCCCAGGTTGTGTATATCTGGCAGAGGGTGTTGCGCTTTACCATTGAAGGTACCCTGGAAAAGATATATTAAGGGAGCAATCCAAATTTTGGGCCCACCTGTGGGGCTTTATAAAACAGTGGAGCCATTGCCACATCTGCAGTCCTGCTGCTCATGGCGGCTAGGGTGGAAGGTGGAGCAGCAGCACAGATAGCACAGCATTCACATCTGGATGGGGTCCCCTGCTAGCAGAGATCCTGCCAGTGGCCCGCTAGCAAATTTGGTGAGCAGAAATGGGAGGTTAGCACTCATGACTGTGGGAGGCTGGCTTAGCTGGGAGCTAGGTAGAGGGACGCCTCCACTCATTCCAACCTCCCTGCCTCCCAGCAAGGGGGATTTGGTTTGCTCTTCTCTTCCACTAACAGATTGTCTTATCTAATTTTTTGTATAATTATATACCTCTTTTCCACTTCCTTCAAGCAGTTTATAAACCCATTGTTACGAAAAATTTGAGAAGTATTATGAAGAAGTCAGTTCTTAGGGCTTTTTAGTGCAAGCCTGAATCAGTTCCTTAAGTTTGGTGTTATGTGGATGCCTTGGAAACATTTGGAGCTAGACCTAGGTGTCACATAATTTGGGAATATGTAGGTGATTTTTGTTAAACAGCTGGTATGTGAGGGGCACATCAAGACTATCAGCAGGGGGGAAGGAAGGCTTTAACCCTTTGGCCCTGCTGCAGTCTCAGTCAGAATTGTTCTCTACTGCTCCTGTTTGCAATTAGAATTCTGAGAAGAAACTGAATTTTGTGATCAGATTGTAAAAAGAACAATGTACATACTGTTACTCTCTTCCAACTCTGCACTTTTGTTGCATACCTTCTTTAAACTTACACAGTGCCCTCGTATTTGAGGCAAAAGTAACAATATTTTCCCCTTTGTAGTTGCAGAATGCGGTGATCACATCTGATATGACTGAGATGATTTTCTCTAATAGTCCTGAACAGCAGCTCTCAGCCACCCAGAAATTCCGAAAACTTCTCTCAAAAGGTGAGAGTTAGAAGTATTTATGAAAAAGCTTGCCTTGTGTTCTTATTTACATTCCAAGAAGTAAAAATGACAGCATATTAGGGAGGTTGTTGCCACTAACTTTTCTGTGTCCCCTGAACCCCCTGTTTGTTCTTGCATCACTAGGAGCATATTTCTCACAGTCTCTCCTATAACCTCCATATCAGCCAATGCCCACCAAGAGCTGGGGTCAGTGGGACAAGTGGAAGAGTGACTAGAATGATGTTGGCAGGAGATTTAGAACTACTCTGATCAAATGCAGGCTAGAGCAGCCTTATATTTAAGCCCTTGCCTAGTAGCTATTAGTGACAAGCAGCTATGCAGGCAAATGTTCAGGATGGTGGTGGAAGGGTGGAGAACTCCACCCCTCCAGTCTGCCCAGCATAGACATGCAGAAAGCTACTAGAGGGAGGGATGGGCCTCTTTGTTCCTCCTCTGCCAGCACTCAGCAGACTAGTAAACATTTATGCAGGCTAGCAAAGTTTTCTTGGCCTCTGCTCCTCCTCATTATTATTATTGCTTCCTATGAGACACCTTGAAGTGATTTACAATACAATAAAACATATGTAAAACAATTACTTATATAAAAAACCAGAATGAATTACATACAAAACAATTAAACAACATCATATATAAAATCAATTTCAAATCCATTACAGATACTGACTGGGATAACAATCTCCACTTAGAAGGCTTGTTGAAAGAGGAAAGTCTTCAAGCGCCGAACAAACAATAGCAATGATGCTTGCCTGTTATATGATGGGAGGGAGTTCCAAAGGATAAGTGCCACTGCCCCAAATGCCCATTTCTGGCATTGTGTGGAACGAAACTCCTGATAAGGTGTTATCTGCAGGATGCCCTCTCACGAAGAATACAATGATTTGATTGGGTATTTAGGAGATGAGACAGTCTTTAGTTTGTTTGTTTGTTTAATTTATATCCCACTCGTCCTCCCAGTAGGAGCCCAGGGTGGCAAACAGAACAACTAAAAACACTCTAAAATCTATTAAAACAAAACATCTTTAAAAACATGTTAAAACATCTTTAAAACTTTAAAAACATCTTAAAAAGTAATTCCTACACAGGTGCTGACTGGGATAAGGTCTCTACTTAAAAGGCTTATTGAAAGAGGAAGGTCTTCAGTAGGCACCAAAACGGTAACAGAGGTGGCGCCTGTCTAATATTTATGGGGAGAGTGTTACCAAAGAGTAGGTGCTAGAACACTAAAGGTTCACTTCCTATGTTGTGCGGAATGGATCTCCTGGTAAGATGGTATCTGCAGGAGGCCCTCATCTGCAGGGCATAGTGATCAGCTGGGTATATAAGGGGTAAGACGATCTTTCAAGTACCTTGGTTCCAAGCTAGGTAGGGCTTTGTACACCAAATCCAGAACCTTGAACTTGGCCCGGTACTTTAGGTATCCTTTTAGAAGCAACTTTGTGGTGGTGTTGGCGGCAAAGAAATCATACCACTCAGCCACCATTGCATCTGCATAGAGTTATCCAGTGGAGGTTTTGCAGGTGGTCGAGGGCTTGTTAACATCTTGGTCCATGAGATGGTAATAATCACTCTGCCCTTCTGTGACCAATTTGCACAACAGATAAAACTTGTTTATATCCATGCCAACTGTGACTGCCACGAGTAGTAGAGGTCCAAATGATATTACTTTGGCACTTGCTTGTCCTGTTGTAATGGATACTTTTTGTTTTGTGCGGCCTAATAGTGTGAACCATAAGTGAGACCATGGTGTGCTCAGCCCTTGCCTTTCCTGGTATATAAAAGCTTATAAAACCTGCCAGAGGGGGGCTGGCTGAGTGGATAAGGGGAATGTGTCTCTGCTAGATCATTTCAGTTCCTCCCCCTACCAGTAGAAACTGGGGACTGCATGTGGTCTTCCTCCATCTTGTCCGCTATTTAACAGCTGCATGAAAACACTGGAAGAGATTGTCTGGAATTTGGATGTTCAATGCGACCGATATGCAAATGACACCCAGCTCTATTTTTCCTTTCCGTCTAAATTTGAGGAAGTTGTTCAAGGCTGAAAAAATGAAACTTAATCCAGACAAGGTACTCCTTGTCAGTAGAATGTTGGATAAGGGAACAGGGATTCAGTCTGTCTTTGATGAGGTTCATAGTTTGGGTAGATTCCTGGATCCAGCCATGAACCTGATGCCCGGATCTCTGCAGTGGCCAGTACAGGAATACCCCGCATTAACGTACGCAATGGGTCCAGAGCGAATACGTAAACCAAAAATGTACTTAATGTACATTTTTTCACTTGCGCCGCCACTGTGCCACCTCTCCTTCATGTGGAGCCTCAAAGCCCCGCGCTAAAGCCTCTGCTGCTGCGCCACCACGCCTCTCAGCTGATCGCAATCGCGCGGTTGCGTCTCTTTCCACCACCCCCCACGCACCAAAAGAACAGGCCACAACCAAAGGTTAAGTGTCCGTTCTTGCGAAGCGAGCGTACGTAAACGGGAATGGTGCTGCTGTAAGTATGTCCAAACTCGTGAGTGTCCTTAAAGTGAAGGTCCGTATAGCGGGGTATTCCTGTAGTGCTTTTTCACAGCTGAGGCTAGTGCACCAACTGCACTACCTCCTGTAGTTGTCAGAATTGGCCATGTTGGCACTTGCCTTAGTTACAACTTGTTGAACTACTTTACACTGGATTGTTTCTGAAGAGTGTTCAGAAACGTCAGCTGCTTCAGCGGTCAGGCTGCTGCCTGGGGCTGGTTTTAGGGAACATGCGATTCCCACGTGAATTGACTGATGGTATCAATTCAATTAATTTAGAAAAAACCCTGTTACCTGTTTCTGAATGGGAAATGTCACCTCTCCCTAAGCAACAAGAAACTCCTTGCAGGTAGGAAAATACCTTGCAGATCCAGGTATAGATGTGATCTTCTGTATCCTCCATTCTTAAAGTCATGAGATCAGTTGTCCAGGTGTTAAATTGCATTTTCTATCTGTTTCTTGTATGAACACATACCTTCACTAAAAGAATGGAAAAACCTACTCTGTTATCCTTGTGCTTTTTCTACCTTTAAACAGAACCAAATCCTCCTATAGATGAGGTCATCAGTACACCAGGTGTAGTGCCCAGGTTTGTAGAGTTCCTCAAACGGAAAGAAAACTGCACTTTACAGGTATGTACCATTCCTCAGTTTGTAGAATGGACTTTGGTAGTTAAAGTAAATGAGAGGTGGGACTGGCTCAATTAAAGACCTGTGGGCTCTTGCAGTGAACTTTTGTCTATCTGGAGGACTCATCAGGTTTAGCCTTCAGACTTAGCTAGAATATATCCTTCATGAAATCCCACCAAGACCGGGGAAGATGCTCTGTTGGGAGTGCCAGTCTTTTCTTTTTTTAAAAAAGAATATTTTTTATTTAAGGTTTTATCATTTTAGAAAAACCAAGAAAAATACAGTACCACACACAGAGACACAATTAAATTATACAGGGGAATATAACACCAAATAAGCAGTCAAAGAAAGACTCATGGAATACAGCTGTGCTAACATTTCCAATGAAAAAGGGGCTTATTGGAAAACAAATTGTACATCTTTGCCAGTGTTTCATCACACAAATCAATACAAGGATCAGGTGAAAATCAGAAGTCTCATAAACTGATAACACAGCACTGCAAAGTAGAGAGATGCAAATTATCCTTCCAGAAGGAGGTGTGAGTTGTTGGGAGGGGCAGCCATGTTCCTTACCTGCTATAAACTGTATGAAGCAGAACCACTGCCCATAACATGTGTCCTTGGTGGGATCATTCCTTCTCCTTCATTGCTTAGTTCATTTTTCCATGAGTGCTGTAGTCCAAATGTGGGTGTACTGCTCCTCGGCCAGGTTACTATTAATTTGTTTCCAGTTTTGCACAATTACTGTACAAGCTGCTGCAAAGAGAGAAATGAATAAATCTTTAAAGAGCACAGTGGTGTCGTTGTCAGGGACGACTGATAAGAGGGCTGTGATGTTCCACACTTTTAGGTTGAAGTGTTGTATGAGTTTGTATTATATACGGTGAGTTAAAATATTAGAATGAATAAGCTAAGTGATGAGTAATGGGAGGGGAGAATGAGTGAGATACAATATTGGTGTAGGCTGGCTTGTGATTGGTTGAGTGTCTGAGGGTTGATTGTTTATTTTGGAGTGCTTGTCAGTTGACAGGGAATTGACGTGGAAGAGATGGGGCGTAGACTTGAGAGGGATAGAGTTGGAAGGGTGGTTAGTAGTGGGTAGTGAAGCAGGGTTGTACTTAGCGAATGTGCTTTGTATGAACTGAAGAACAACAACCTGTAACCTCACGCTTAAGAAGCGGGGTTAAAAAGTATTCTTGTTTCATTCATAACTTCTGTTAAATAAATCTGTATTTAAATCACACCTTGCTCTTGGCCAGCTAGCGCAAAGAGTACAAGTGATGGCAAAACATAAAGGGTGGAAATGGTATCAAATGGTGGCAGTGGAGTTTACCCTAGAGAGTAACTGTAACAGGTTCCAGGGGATCAATCCAGGGCTGTGATCTTTTCGAGATACAGTAGGGCCCCACTTATACGGCAGGTTACGTTCCAGGCCCCCGCCGAAAAGTGAAAACTGCCGGAAAGTGGGGCCCTACTGTATTCCAGCTGCCGCACCCCAGCTGACAGCTATCAGTGGGAGTGTGGGGAGCTGTGATGTTCCTATATATTAGTGTATATATGGTAAGTGCTGGTTGTTTAGAGTATACATGGTAAGTAGTGAAAGAGGAGGGGGAGTGAATGGGCAATAGAATGCTTGATGATTGGCTGAATGTTTAAAATGGCTGACAGTATAAATGAAAGGATGACAGGTAAATCTGGGTGAATGTGAGGTGGTGAATTGTGGAATCTGGGGGGAGAAGAGAAAGAGTGGATTGCTTGGTGGGGTTTAGAGAGTTGTTTACCAGGAGGGAGGTGGAGTTCGGATTAGTATTGAGTAAAACCATATGCTTATGTGCCTTAAGAAGAAATCTTGTTAATCTTGTTAGCTTTGTTATCTGTAATAAATACTTAATTTGGTTTACCAAAGGCCTGATCCTTGGCTGGGGTTTCACAGACCAGAAGGGAGGGTAAGGTAATGACCAAGGCTGAAGGGGAACTGTAACAAATGGTGGCAGCGGTGAAGAGAATAACAATACCAGTATTCAGAGTCTCTGGGAATACTAGTATTGGGACGTTACTGGTGGTTGCCTAGCAGGGGGATCTGTTGAGATCTGTGCTAGGGCGGATAGGTAAACCATAAGAGAGTGCGGTCCGGACTGGTGGAGTCCCTGGTGGTGCCTAGTGACAGGCAGTAGCCACGCGCAGGTAGGAACCTGACAGGGAGAGCCAGGGAAGGAAGTGTCACAGGAGCTCCCCCAAACACCGTATTAGCGGGGTGCCAAAAAGCAGGGCCCTACTGTATAGAGATACACAGAGGGGTTGACTGTATACCTGGACATTTGTTAGCAAAGGTTGAGAAGGAATAAGGCAGAGTCCCTAATGGCAGCATTGCAGTAGAGTGTGTGACTGATAAAACATGTCTGTCTCTGCTAAAAGCAGAGTGATGGCAGGTAGGAGCACAAGATGAGCCTTAAGAGAGTTCGGAGTCCGATCCTGTCCAGTGATAAGTTTCATAAAATACTGTAGACCAAACTTCTTTAATAACTGGGCATATCCTCTACATGTGATAAAATGTACCTAGGAGGACCAGTCTTAATTACTTATTTCTTTGCCTTAGTAACATAGAAAGCTGCCTTGACTGAGTCAGACTCAGTGGTCTATCTAGCTCAGCATTGTCTACACTGACTGGCAGCAGCTCTCCAGGTTTCAGACAGGGAGTCACTCCCAGCCCTACCTGGAGATGCCAGTGGGGATTGAACCAGGGACCTGCTGCAGATGCTCTGCCACTGAGCAACAGTCCTTGTCCTTGCAGTAGCCTGTTCTAAAAAAAACCCCAATAACAATCTTGTACGTTTCTGACACCTCTCCTGGCTGTTCTTTTTTGTGTGATGTTGCAACATCACTCCCTGTTACTAGTAAAGTGGGATGTCTGCATATGCACATCACTGGGGCTTAGAAAGGATAGAGATGATCAACCTACTTCCTCCCCTGTCCATTCCTTTGGTCTTTCCAAGGATTGTAAAATAATACTAATACTAATAATTAATCATTGGTATCTCTCCCCCCTCCACAATTCATAGGCAATTATCCATATTCTATTATTATCCTTATCTTTATTTATACCCCACCATTTTTCCAAAACTGGAACTCATGGCGGCTTCCCGATAAAAAATACATATAATTAAAAACATACAAAGTCTACATTAAAATAAGATTAAACTATTTCCAATATTAAAACCATACACACATATAACTAAAAAAGTTCAAACTAGTTTAAAAATGATATAATAGACATTAGCAATGCAGCACCCTTCACGCCCTATCCTTAGCCTTCAATTCCAAAGGAATAGGAAGGTCTTTGCTTGTTGGCGGAAGGACTGCAAAGAGGGGGTCTGTCAGCTCTACACTGCCTCAGCAGTGTCAGGGGGGGCTGGAAATTCCTGGGTCTTTGGCAGGGAAGGAAAGTCCTTAGCCAGCAGTCGGGTTGTAAATCAGCCAGGCCTATCCGAAGCATACTTGCCGAGTCAGAAGTCCAGAAGTGAGGTCAGTGGAGGTCCGGGATCAATTGCCAAGGAGGTCAGTCAAAGAGATGCTGCAGGAAAACTAGGTCTACATAAAGCCACGCCTGACGTTGCAGTCAACAACAAGCTGCAGCCAAGGTGTGCCTTATAAAGAGCAGGATGGACAGCAGGTGTGAGCCCTCAGCGTTTGGGCCTTAAGGAGACAGGCCTGCCTCTCTTCTGCCTGACCTTCTGCTGTCTGCGTTCTGCAGGTGAGGAGGGAGTATCCTGTTCACTGTCTGTGTCTGGCTGCAGGGCCTCTGCTGTCCCTGGGGTGCTCTGCAGCTGAGGGGCAGAAGGAGCTGGATTCTCAGGAGGCTCCTCCGTGTCTCCTGCTGCTCCTGGGTCTGCTGCTGTTACTCCCGAGTCGTCCTCATCTGAGGAGTCCTCTGACGGGGCCATGACAGGGTCATTCTTACCTCCCTAGGAAGGGAATTCCAAAGCCTAGGGGCAGCCACCGAGAAGGCCCTCTCACACGTCCCCACTAGTCGTACTTGAGAAGATGTGGGTATTGAGAGAAGGGCCTCTCCTGAGGATCTCAGGGCCCAGGCAGGCTCATACAGGGAGATATGGTCTGATAAATAGGCCTAATCTTAACTTCTAAACTGCAATTAAGTATACACTGACTGGGGAATAAGCCCAAATGAATTCAGTAGGGCTTCCTGCTGCATAAACATTCATAGGATAAGGCTGAAAATGTCTAACTTAGCAGTAACATAATACTTGAAGAGAGTTTCAAGTGCATGATCTTGTTGCAGTTCGTGGAACAGCTTTCTCCAGCCTGGTGCCCTCTGTATGTTCTGGACTACAGCTCTCATCAGCACAACTGTGCAGGCTGGGGCTGATGGGATTTATAGTCTAAAACAGCTGGAGGGCACCAGGTTGGAGAAGGCTACCTTAGAACAACCATGTAAGGTATGTCACCATTATTATCTCCACAAGAGTGACCTTGAACAAAATGTTGCTCTGTGTTCCCACCCCCTAAGAGAGTGCTCCCCTCCTCCTTACTGCCATTCTGTTTCTCAAAGCGTTGCTCGCTGTATACATAATTGTTAGGCTCATACAGAAGCCCCTATCTGCACAAAAACATATTTTTCTCTACCGGGAGAACTCCCTAAATATGTAGAAGCCCCTATCTTATTTTTGAATGCCCTGATAGCAAACTCAGATGTTTGAGTACTTATTAGAAGGAACAAAACATTACAACCCATCTGTAATACTTAATAGGGGTGTTCCTATTTAGAGTTCCAGCTATGCCTTCCTTCAGGATACGATAGGCTGTAAGAGATTCAAGCAGGTCAACTCACTCTCCCAACTCTCGGTTTGTGGACACTCCTGAAGCTCCTGCACGCCATTGAGCATTCCGAGTCCTCACTGGGCTGTTGTTGTTTTTTGCAGGGCAGGGGGAGGGATACTTCCTTTGGGCTCCAGTTGGAGTCGGCTACTAGAGGGAACAAGTATGATTTGCAGCTTCTGCGCAGGGACCTATTCCCTCCAAGCCACTGCAATTAGTAGTCTGTGGCTACTAAACATGCTTACCCCTCACTGGGCTGTTGTGGAGTGGTTTGTCCCCTTAGGTTTGTGGTTTGTGTTTTTAAAAAGAGTTTATTGTACTTCTGCAAACTTCCAGATTTCCCCAAGCATGCTCATACTTCCCTCTTGTTTCTTGGCCCATTTCTGTGGGCACTAGCTGATCTGAGTTCACAGTTAGAGGGAGTGGTGATGATAATACAAGTGGCTGAGAGAGACTTGCCCTAAGTTTAGCTTGTGAGTTTATGAAAAAGGCAAGGTTCAAATCCCAGATTTTTAGGTCTATCTCTTAGCCATCATATTACATCAACCTGAGTTGCCCTTATAAAGTGTACCAAGCAAAAGTAAATTTGTCAGGGTTACTTGTTGTGTTCCTTTGTATTTAGCAATGCTTTTAAAAGAGGGCTATTTTTAATGTTGAAGCATTGTGGGATATGATCTCTTCAAATTATATCTCAACAAACTTCTTCAGTTTGAAATACCAAGAAAAAATTAGATTTGCATTAGACTCTGTTATTATCTATATACTCCTCCTGTTACAGGCAGTTTTTAATTAATACTAATTGCAGCTTACCTGCTTTTGTCTGATATGTGATTTTATTTCCAGGATTGGGCATCCTATAGAAAGTAGATGAGCAGAGGGGGAGGAAAGATGCTTAATGCGTCTGCTAGATGGCTTAGCTTGTTGCCATTTCTGACCACCCAGTGCATGACCCTGCAGCTACCCCAAGTTAGTGTAGACTTTGTTTCAACATCATGTCTTAGGCAAACAGTTAATGACAAATGGCTTCCTCTGTCTCCTGTTCCAGTTTGAAGCTGCCTGGGTGTTGACTAACATTGCCTCCGGAAATTCCCTTCAGACTCGGATTGTGATCCAAGCAGGAGCTGTTCCTATTTTCATAGAGCTACTCAGCTCAGAATTTGAAGATGTGCAAGAACAGGTTAGTGTCTGAATAGGCAAAATAGTATGGAGACTGTAGTCCAGAGAAAATGAAACCTCTTGTCAGCAGGGGGAAGTGGAAAGAGGAGAAAGTGTGGGTTATTGCCATGCTTCCCGTTCTGTGAATAGCACAAGTCTTTGGGTTTCCTCCTGTTGCTACAGTTTCAAGCCAGTTAGCCTGGGTCCAGCTGCTGATTCTCATCTGTTCTTAAAAGATGGTAAACAAATGCCTACACCAGAGATAAGGAATCTCTTGCCCATGGACCTAATCCAGCCAACTGGGATGGATTCTTTTAATCATCGTCTCAGCATGCTGGGTGTGGAGATATAAACCTTCCCACCGCATGCACTGCAATCAGGAAGAAAATTGCTTCCCACTCTTCAGCTGATCTGTATTAGTGCGATAATCTTCCTGATCATAGTGCAGCAGAAGGGTATGTTTGAACCTGTCTGCCTAGCACAGTCTGTTGGGGGAATGAAAATCAGCCCTCCTGGATCCTCAACTGATCGGCACACATCAGAAGAGGAGCGGAGAGGGCCTTATGTTCATCATCCCCTGTGCAACATGCTGGACAAGAAATTTAAGCATCCCTGCCCAGCATTGCATGATGGGGATGAAAGTAACACCCCAACTCTTAGCTGATCTGCATGGATCAAATTAGGGGAGAGCTGAGAAGGGGGCAGAGTGTGTTCGTGTTGTATGTTTCTGGGTATAATAATGGCTGGTCATTAGGGGGGTGTGCATGATTGTGCATGTCTAGTCCTGCCCACTTCTGGTTCTGTCCCCGCCCACTGCTAGAATGTGGTTCCCAAGACTTTCCAGCCCGGTAATCCAGCCCTTGGGCTGAAAACTGTGTACATCATTGTAGAGAAACACTGGGACTCAAGAATTCTTTCCTGGACGTGGTGGGAACCAGACTGGAGAAGACATGAGCTCCAGTATGTGTTTTTGATGTTGCATGTCGGCAGTGCTGCCTGGAAAGTGCCTTTCACTGCCGGCCCATCCCATGTTATCTGTGCACTGGCAACATTGTGTATGGATTACTGCTGTATGCTGTACTTGGGGCTGATTTGAAGATTATTTGGAAAGTACAATTAGTACACAATATGAAACGGTGATTATTAACTGGGACTGGATGTAGGGAACACACCTTGCCAGTTTTTCTACGGTTATTCTGACTCTCAGTCCATTTCTAGGCACAATTCACAGTGCTAATTTTGACCTAAGTAGCTTGAGACCAGGAGCAGGCCCATACCATACCTTTAGAGCACATTTGATGCACATTTGAAGCATGTGACTTTCCTCAAACTATGGTTTTCTTCTTGCAGAGTTACAAAAATTTCCAGCACCCTTAACAAACTACAGTCCCTATGATTCTTTTGGGGACTTGCGTGCTTTAAAGAGAGCCAGTGTGGTGTAGTGGTTAAGGTGTTGGACTATGACTTGGGAGACCAGGGTTCGAATCTCCACACAGCCATGAAGCGCACTGGGTGACCTCGGGCCAGTCACTGCCTCTCAGCCTCATGAAAACCCTATTCATAGGGTCGCCATAAGTCGGAATCGACTTGAAGGCAGTACACCCCCCCCACGTGCTTTAAATGTGCATCGTGTATGTTTTAAATGTATGGTGTGGACCTGCCCCAGGTTACTTGAGGGACAACTTGTTTGGCATGAACATGGGTATCAGGTCAGATCAGTCTTTGAGGCTCTGCACTGGGTCCTCCCATCCTGTGAGATGAGACAGAGCTTTTTTTCTGTTGTGGTGCCCCATCCCTAGGATCCCTTCATCTTTTATTCCTCTGCAAAGTGAAGGCCACCTTATTTGCCCAGACTCTTTATCCTGAGTATTTGAATTTATTGATCACCTAGCATTTTATCTTATTATGTCTTGTTTATTGTGATTTTTATGAGTCATGTCTTTTAAATTGTGATTTTATTGTAAACCACTATCAGAGCATTACTGGTGTTATACAATTCTTGGTGTTGGTATACTGAGGACAAGAAAGGGCTGCGCTCTGAGAGGTTGATTTAACACTATCACATTTTCTTTCTCAGGCTGTTTGGGCTCTTGGCAATATTGCAGGGGACAGTACTATGTGCAGAGATTATGTGCTGGACTGCAACATCTTACCCCCTCTATTGCAGTAAGTCTTAATACATGGTGTTCAGTTTATTTGCAAGAGCAGCATAGATGATTACTCTGCTTGCCCTCAAAGCCCAATAGAATAAGCCAGGTAGGGGTGTGTGTGTGGCATGCACATGCAAAATGAGCAGTGCTGTATAAGAACTGAAGAATTTGGTCCAATGTGCAAGTTAATAAACATGCTTGTCATTGTCTGGCTGTACCTAGCTAGCTTAATTGATGTTTATTGTTTTAATTTTGTCTGTTGTGTAGAATATATAGAGAGGAGAAAATATTTCATCATTTGCTACCTCTGCTAACAATAAATAACCTTTGCCTGGAATTTCTAACTCCACTTACCTGGGAGTAAGCCTTATTGAACTCAGAAGGACTTACTTCTGAGTAGACATGGTTAAGATTGTATGGTAAACTGTGCAAATAGGGGGTGTCACTATATTTGAATCTCCTCCTTCCCTGGCCTCCATATCTTCTTTCGTTACAAGCAGGTTTTACTGTTTCCTCCCACGTCATTCTGTGAAAACATGAGATTTGCACCAGAATTTCTTGGGAATCAAAAAGAAATTTGGGAGTTTAACCGATTCTTGCAAGCATGGTTTCATGTTAGAAAAGAGAGAGAGAGTAGTTTGTGTACATTGTGCTCTTCATCTTGTAAGTGTTCTGTTGCAAGACATTTTGTTGTATTTTCAGATTGCTTTCCAAACAGAATCGTCTTACCATGACTCGGAATGCTGTGTGGGCACTCTCTAACCTTTGCAGAGGAAAGAATCCTCCTCCAGATTTTGTTAAGGTAAAAAATAAAGTTTGAAAAGAGTATTCTTCTGTGGATAAGAAAAAGGAGTTTGTAACATTTCTTTTTTTTAGCAGGTGGCTTAAGCACCTGAAGGCTTCTAAGAAAATTAAGTTATCATTTCCAAGAACAAAAAAAAAGCACAAAACGATGTAGTTGGCTATGCTGTACACTTCCAGATTTTTGGGGGAGGTGGTAGCCGTAGTGCTACATGAAGAATTGCAATAGCCTTTCCACCCTGCTGGGAAGTATTAATACGTTTCCTACACATAGATTCTTATGTGTTCTGACCACATGTAGTTGGGTGGATTGGCAAGGGAATGATACAATTCACAAGAATACCCATTTTTCCAAAGCATTTTTCCCAATTGTTCTTTCAATCAGTTAATTTGTGTTACACCATTTATTTAAACACAATTGCCAGCTGCTGTAATGACTTGTATAAATGTTTTAAACTTTGTTAGGCATGTTTTAATTGTGGGGGGAAGTTGCTAAAATGATGGGGGACCAGAAAAGCAGCAGGTTTTTTAATTAGCACTATAATGCTCTTTCATTTAAGTGCTATTGCTTGAATATTTTTAAAAATATAACTAGAAAAGTGTTTTAGCGCCCATTAAAATATTGATTTAAAAATGAAGCTGGTGATAAAATTGCACCCACTAGAAAAGTAATAATGAAGGTGGGCCAGATGGTGGTAGTTTCATCTACTCCTTACTTTGCTGCACATATCAAAACCATACCTCTTAAAAGATGGAAGTATAGAACTAAGTGTGTCTTGTGTTGCTCTTCAGTTCTTTTCCAAAATAATGGATTTTACGTGGTCTTGAGAAATTACAGAAGCATGTGAAACCACAAGAGAGACTGCCTATTGAATGACACTGACATATAGATACTCCATTAAAAGTATGTGAAATGTATTCTTGCTCACCTGGGAGTTCTGAAACAAACTCTCTACTTCTCTTAGTCATTAGGTGATTATTGATCAATTTGTGTTCACTTGGGATATTCTGGAGGGAAAAAATGGTTTCACTTTGTGGATTTAGTCCAATTGCTGTAAAGGAGTGCTCTCTCTTAGTACTTAAGAATTGATTCTTTGGGTCCTTTATGATGAGAAACCCTGCTCACAGTAGCTACTGGGCCATATTCAACTAACTTGTTGTGCTACCTGAAGCCAGTTCGAGGATGCCTGCTAGTATAATGGAACCTCCCTCATCTCCCCCCTGCGTGCCTGTCCCAAATCTGCTCAGGAGGGTTGGGAGAACCTCCTGAACAGTGTGCAGGGAGAGGAGAGGGGAGATCATTCCATCTGGCAAGCAGAAATGCTTGCACTGACGAAACAAATCTCCTTAGCACTACATTGTATACAACCCACTGTAATAAAAGGCTTGCTTATTCCATTGATTTTTCACTTCTCTCCTTCCTTTATAGGTGTCACCCTGTCTGAGTGTGCTCTCATGGCTGCTGTTTGTCAATGACACCGATGTTCTAGCAGATGCATGTTGGGCACTCTCATACTTGTCTGATGGACCCAATGATAAAATCCAGGCTGTGATTGATGCAGGAGTATGTAGGAGACTTGTGGAACTGCTCATGTAAGGACTTTAGATCAAGCAAATGTATTAAATGTTGTCGTTTCCTTGCTCTGATGTAAGATTGGCCTTACTTTTTATTTCTCACTTAAATGGCAGGAGTAACTACATTATTCTGGGCTCAAAGCCACATTTTTGAACACCATTGTAGTGAGGGTGGTTATGCCCATATTTTTGGTTCCGTGTGCATGGAATGCTAGAATTATTTTTACTGAAGGAATATTTTGTGTGGATTCTTTAAAGGAAAAATGGAGTGGTGTCACATATTTTATTTTGCCATTTTAGTTTGCAATCAGATTAAATAAAACTAGGGATGAGCAACATCCTGTAAGCTCTCCTTCTGAGGTCTGGGAGTGTGTACCCTATAGTAAATTTTGGACACCCTGATCATAGCTCTTAGAGACTGTAATCTACAATATGACATACAATAGGGTCCATCCAAATGCTTCATTTGGGACAAGGCACTGTCAAGTATGGTGCTTCTATGCCAATTATAGGCAGTATGTATAGAAATAAATAAGAAATTGGGAGTGTGTCCACAATAAGCTTTGGTCCATCATAGATCATATAGAGACACTATTCTGGAGGAACCCCCCAAAAAGACCAGGCCTGCAAAATTCTGACTCCTACAATAAACCTAGGTAGTCTGAAAGTTCAACCCCACTCATGAGGTCCTGACACACGGCCTGTAATAAAGAGGGCCGTTATGCAGCACCTTGGTATCTTTATCCCCCAGTACTGCAGGCCATCTTATTCACAATCAAATCTTCATCCTAAAAGGCATGTGACTTCACTACTACTAGTAGTAGACTGGATGCTCGTCTACCATATATTAAGATCTATGGGTGTGGTGAGCAGTGCCAGAATGAGACTTATGTACACATGTCAGATGCATTAGAGGTTATGAAAGTGACTAGTGAAGCTACTGTTTATTTAGTTAAAATATTTCTATACCATCCTGTCCTATGTGCGCACACGCACACACACACACTGATAATCTGCAGTTATAATGTAGCTTTTCGAAAGTATGTAACAATTATATTCTCTATTTACCCGCAACATTTACATTTTGTGATCCTCCAAACCTACAGTTAAACAGATTAAAAGAGTTCCACAAATAAAAATACCATGACTAATGCCTTAACATCAACATACACGACTGGATTTTTAATTTTTATGCAAATCAGAAAAAAATGTGAATTACAGCATTTTGATGCAACTGTTACACCATCATAGCAAAGCAACTTACGTATTTCATCTTTTGAAAGCTTTGTCTGGAATATCATATTGTGTAAATAAATAAAATGTAAAAACTTGTTCAAAAATCTTAAGGAGGCCCTACTTGGCCTCCTTAAACTGAAACAGAAACGTGCATGTGTTTTGCATACGTTTTATGTACGCACCAATTCTGTAGAATGGGTCACCAACCTGTTCCTCATGGTGCCTGTGAAGGCCTTCAATGATGCGCCCCAGCAGGTACTCCAGAATCTGAACTTTCATTTTTTTTAAAAAAAGTAAGTCTCCTCCTAGAAGGAAAGTTATGGGGCAAAATGTGCAGGTACCATTCTAAGCAATTTGTGTGAATGAGCCAGCCTGGCTGTTTCAGCCTTTCAGTGTTATGAGTGAAGTCAGAGCCATGAATGTTAAGTGAGCTGTTTGGACACCAGGCAATAGGAATCCCTCAGGTCCTCAAAAGCTGCTGTTTGGCCCTCCCTTTTAGTTTTAGTACACTTTTCCTGCTTCTGTCTTTTCTTTCTTTGTCCCTGGAATCTCTGTAGTTTTGCCTTCCTCTTCCCCTCACAACAAGGATGTGATCAGGTAGTGCCTAGAAATTATTTTATTCAAATACACAGTAAATGTGGGTAAATGTTAAAAGAATCCCCCTCCTCCCAAAAGGAAAATGTGAAAACTTGCAAAGAGGCTTAGGCATGTCTCCTGCTTTGCAAGGACCAAAGACTAGGGATTCATTAAGAATTCACTGTATAGTTAACTTACAGTACAATGGTATACCTGTCTTCTCAGCAATATGTCTCTATGTTTAATGGGGCTTACTTCCAGGTAAGTGGGTATAGGATGGCAGAGTGGGCTTTGATTTATTTATTTAATTTGTATCACGCCCTTCCTCCCAGCAGGAGCCCAGGGCGGCAAACAAGGCACTAAAAACACTTTAAGACATCATAAAAACAAATCTTAAAATACATTAAGACAAAACAGCATTAAAACATTTTTTAAAAAACTTTTTAAAAGGGTTAAAAACATTATTAAAAAACATATTAAGCAATTCTGACACAGACACAGACTGGGATAGCTCTCAACTTAAAAGGCTTGTTGAAAAAGAAAAGTCTTCAAAAGGCGCCGAAAAGATAGCAGAGATGGCGCCTGCCTAATATTTATGGGGAGGGAATTCCACAGGGTAGGTGCCGCCACACTAAAGGTCCGTTTCCTATATTGTGCAGAATGAACCTCCTGATAAGATGGTATCTGCAGGAGGCCCTCACCTGCAGAGTGCAGTGATCAACTGGATATTTAGGGGTGGCATTGGGGAAAAATGGGGGGGGGTTGTGCCTTTAATAACTGTATGCCAGCCAGAAATTCAACAGGTCAAGACTTTTCTACTATAGAAATACAGTTATGAGGAAAGCTTCACCATGGCTGCTGTCTTAATTTTGGTTATGCCATATTCCTATAGCAGCCATTTTGTGACTGGTGCACCCAGCACTCAAAATTTGAAATATGCTCTCTGGGCCAAAAGGTTTGGTGCTCCCTGCTGTATAAAATAAAAAGATTCTAATTATGTAGTATATGGGATATGACCTTTTTGAAATGTCCTACTTGGCTATTCCCTGTGACATTTATGCCATTGTTTGGTGATCTAATAATCATCTTGTGTATGAAATTGCATGTCAAAAATAATATTCATTGCAGAGAGAGATATCCAACAGCCTCACATTACCCAAATAAACCCCCGTTTCCTCCACTTCTAATTGCTTTGTTCTAGCGAAAAAACTAATCAGTTCATGCTTGGGCTACAAGAGTCCTACATGGGAAGTTTGATTCAAAGCCGTTAACTCGTTCTTGTGTTGTTGTGGCAATGCCATACACAGACTTACATGTATAAATTAAATCAGTGATTTTTCTTTTCTTTCTCTCCAATTTTTTCCCAACAAGATTGCAGTAGTCTACTTTCAGCATTTCATGCGCATGGAACTGAACAACCACCTCCGCTATTAGGCAGCCAGTCTTCTTGGCTTTTTATTGCTCCTCTTTAGGGCGCAAGTGGGCCACCTATTTTCTGTCAGGGGTCGCATTCCCTCAAGGGCAATCTGTCAGGGGCTGTATATCGACTGTGGGTGGGGTTGAAGCCAGTGGTGGGCCGGGCCAGAGCAAAGAGATGGGTGGGGTTATTTTATTTATGTATTTGATTTATATCCCGCCCTTCCTCCCAGTAGGAGCCCAGGGCGGCAAACAAAAGTACTAAAAACATTTTAAAACACCGTAAAAGCAGATTTAAAAGATATTAAAACCAAAGCATCCTTAAAAACATATTGCAACAAAACATATTTAAAAACATATTTTTTAAAAAAAGCTTTAAAAACATTTTTTAAAAAGCTTTACAAACATATTTTTTTAAAAGCTTTTAAAAACATCTTAAAAAGGAATTCAAACACAGACGCAGACTGTTATCCCTTTTCTTTTTCTCCTCTGTCATTGGATGACACTCAGCAAATCTCTCTTTCTCTTTGCCTAGCATAACTCCCAAGATTATTGTGAGAATAATAGGGGTCGGGAGGGACAATATGTACCCTGCCCTGAGCATCTTAGAGGAAGGGTGGGATAAAAGTGTGCTGACTCCTAGAATTCACCCCAGTGGCTGTTAAGTATGATATGGGCCCAAGTGCCGTGCACTCCTTCCCCTATCACTTTCTTTGGACTTCCTTGCCCTTGGGCCAAGAGCAAGTGTTCACAGGTGAATGGTGAGTTATTGAGAATCTGATGCTTCTTATTTTCAATAACTAGCTTCTTTTGATGAAGTTTGATAACTGCTGGTTTGAAGGGCTGTGTTACAACCTGTCAGAAAGACCAAATACTTTGGCTCAGGTTGGTAGTTTCATTTGGCTAAAACCACTTCTGAAAGCCTGCCCCCTTAATTTTGGTTATATGGAGTAAAGGAATCAATGGCTTGGATCCAGAGGTGCCCTTCCACTCATAGAAAAGCTGCTTCTGACTTAGCAGAAGAGTGTTGTACAAGTGAAATGAGCTGAAATTAAAAAAATGTTCTTTCATTTACACAAATCCCTTGCATACCTGTTAGCACAAACTTGTTCACTATTCTCTATTTATATCAGTCCCCTATATGTGTACAAAGCAAGCCCCAATGGCTGTTGTGTATGCTGTTCCCTAAGTGCTATAGAAGAATTCTATAAAAGAGATGACAGGATGACAGATTCATTCATGGAGGAACCATATGATGAAGAACCAGAAATTTTAGAATGTGAGGTGAAAGCTGCTCTTAAAATTCTTGGAAGAAACAAATCACCAGGAATAGATGGCATACCAATAGAGTTGCTACAAGCTACTGAGACTGAATCTGTCCAAATCTGGACAAAAATTTGTCAAGAAATATGGAAAACTAAACAATGGCCCACAGACTGGAAGCGTTCAATATACAACCCACTTCCAAAGAAAGGGGATCCCAGAGAATGCAGTAATTACCGAAATATTGCCTTAACATCCCATGCATGTAAAGTAATGCTCAAGATTCTACAACAAAGGCTCTTACCATATATGGAGCGAGAAATGCCAGACGCCCAAGCTGGATTTAGAAAGGGAAGAGGCACCAGAGATCATATCGCAAACATACGTTGGTTAATGGAACGGAGCAAAGAATTTCAGAAGAAAATCACCCTGTGCTTCATAGATTACAGCAAAGCCTTTGACTGTGTAGATCATGAAAAACTATGGAATGCTTTAAAAGAAATGGGGGTGCCACAGCATCTGATTGTCCTGATGTGCAACCTATACTCTGGACAAGAGGCTACTGTCAGGACAGAATATGGAGAAACCGTTGGTTCCCCATCGGAAAGGGTGTGAGACAGGGTTGTATTTTATCACCTTATTTGTTTAATCTACGCAGAACATATCATACGGAAAGTGGGATTGGACCAAGATGAAGGAGGTGTGAAAATTGGAGGGAGAAACATCAATAATTTAAGATATGCAGACGATACCATACTCTTAGCAGAAACCAGTAATGATTTGAAACGAACGCTGATGAAAGTTAAAGAGGAAAGCACAAAAGCAGGACTACAGCTGAACGTCAAGAAGACTAAAGTAATGACAACAGAAGATTTATGTAACTTTAAAGTTGACAATGAGGACATTGAACTTGTCAAGGATTATCAATATCTCGGCACAGTCATTAACCAAAATGGAGACAATAGTCAAGAAATCAGAAGAAGGCTAGGACCGGGTAGGACAGCTGTGAGAGAACTAGAAAAGGTCCTCAAATGCAAAGATGTATCACTGAACACCAAAGTCAAGATCATTCAGACCATGGTATTCCCGATCTCTGTGTATGGATGTGAAAGTTGGACAGTGAAAAAGGCAGATAAGAGAAAAATCAACTCATTTGAAATGTGCTGGAGGAGAGCTTTGTGCATACCATGGACTGCGAAAAAGACAAATAATTGGGTGTTAGAACAAATTAAACCAGAACTGTCACTAGAAGCTAAAATGATGAAACTGAGGTTATCATACTTTGGACACATAATGAGAAGACATGATTCACTAGAAAAGACAATAATGCTGGGAAAACAGAAGGGAGTAGAAAAAGAGGAAGGCCAAACGAAAGATGGATTGATTCCATAAAGGAAGCCACAAACCTGAACTTACAAGATCTCAACAGGGTGGTTCATGACAGATGCTCTTGGAGGTCGCTGATTCATAGGGTTGCCATAAGTCCTAATCAACTTGAAGGCACATAACAACAACAACAAGTGCTTTGCAGTGGGGAGTTGCATGTTCCACATGTATAGACTTTTAGTTATGTAGTGCCTTCATATATTGTGACATAACTCCAGATACTTTGTTATGCAAAGTCTTTCATTCTTACTTGTGCAACAAGTTCTTAAGGAACATAAATCATTTTATGGTGAAAATGCAGGCTCATATTTTTAACTGTAAGAAAAATACATAAAAATCTCAGGGTAAGATAATAAAACCAAAATTGCAAAAGTTTGCATACATCCAAGAGTTATTTAAAGAAGCAAAAGAATAAATAGAAAACAGCATACTAGCATCAAGGCACATCAATCATATCTGAATAATGATCATGTTGATGTATTTTTCCATATCTTTGTACGTCTTGTAATACTTTCTGAGTAGTGTCTCTTTGTTATATTTGGAGCCTATGGAGCCTGCTCATTCCAGATCAAATTATTGACTATGAAACAGCATTTGAATCTGTTAAGCTGACATGCTTCCCCCCCCCTTTTTTTTTTTTAGGCACAATGACTACAAAGTGGTATCTCCTGCCTTGCGAGCAGTTGGGAACATTGTAACAGGGGATGATATCCAGACCCAGGTATAAACACTGCTCACTGGAATAGAATGTATTGATTCTGATTTTAGCAACTAATTGAACGGAAGCAAATCTCCTTCTTTCAGTCCTCAACACTGAGACATTTGACAGTGTTGAACATGTATTATGGGCTACCCGGTGAAATCAGTTGCGTGAGAAGAATGATTCCTGCTCATGCAATGGAACTTTCCCTCCCTCTCCTTTCCCCTGTGCTCCCCTCTAAGTGTGCTCTGGGGTTCTTCTCTCCCATAGGAGGAGGAGAAGGAGGGAGAGGAAGTTTTGTTGCGCAAACAGAAATCATTTTGCCCATGCAATTATTTTGTTGGAATCAACCCTTTTTTCTAAAGGCGTAAGAAGGCTCACTTTATCCCTTGTGGTTTCATTGCCTTGAAATCCTATATTCAGAAAGCCACGTTGGCCTTATTCCTGGTATTCTTAGCCTGCAGTCTCTCTGAAGTACTCACATCTGTGCTTGCTAGGTCCAGCTCTCTGGGATCCAGCTATATCTTTAGGAGATGCATGGGATTACTTGTGGGATTATGGGATCCTTTAGTATAGTGCTTCTCAGATGTTTGGAAGTGGGATCCAACTATAAGCTAACTCAACTTTTTGAGTCCTGCTTTCCCCCTCTGCAACAGAAAGCACAAGCATATCAGTAGCTAATATTGTGAATAGGTTTATATTTTTCATTTTTAATGTTAATATGGGGGGGTGTATTATATATGGTGGTATTCAACTAACAGGAGAAAAAAGAGGGGGGAGACCCCAAGATGCTGAAAAAAGGGGGATTCTTGAAATGAAAATCCAAATGTTTTATTAAAAAGAAAGCCCAACGCGTTTCGGCCACTCAGTGACTTGGCCTTCATCAGGGAATGAGCAGGTCTAAAAAGTGTATCTTCAACAATTATGTCTGTATAAATGTGCATGGAGTTTCTGCACTAGTTCTGTGCAACTGAATAATGTTAGTATTCAACTAACATCAACACAAGGATTTCTGCTTATGCAACAGAACTTTCCCCTCTCCCTTTTCCTGTGCCCTCACCAAATCTGCTGCAGAGGGTTAGGGGAATCCCTAGAACAGATTTAGGGGAATGCGCAGGGGAAGGAATTCTCATTGCACAAGCAGAAATGCTTATGCTGATGGGACCATGATTTAGTGCTATGTTGGATACAGCCCACAAGTACTATGTGTTTGAATAGAAATTCAGCATAATTCAGGTATATTTGTTTTTAATGTTTTTAGTTACTGTAAACCGCCCAGAGAGCTTCGGCTATGGGGTGGTATACAAATACAATACATAAATAACAAGAAGCCTGTCTCTTGAGGGTGCTGTCAGTGATGGTGTGCCATTGACCTGCTTTGTGGGGGGGGAGGCTCTTTGTGGCACCCACCTAGGAAACGTACTGGGACCCACAGTTGAAGAAGCACTGCTTTAGCATGTTGAAGGCTGTAGGGTATCTATTCATATCCTTATCTACTCTTCACCGTGGTATGTATGTGGTATTTGTAGCAGCTAGACACTATTTGGTGTTGGTCAAGATTCTTCCCGTTAAGGACCTTGGGGTTTTCAAGTCAAGTTCTGAGCACAGGCCCTTTCTCAATATGAGATTGTAAATCTGTCTTTTGAACAGGGCAGTGTCCAACCAGCTAAGATTTTTGTGTGTTAGAGGTGGCTTTCTTCAAATCTCTTGTGGGATGCGTGCCATTATTTGCAAATACAGAAAGATGCTTGAGAAATTGTCTACATGATTTTCACCTGAATCCTTTCATTCTGTAGACCAGTCATATTACATCTAGGTCCTGTTTGTTGATATCCTAGTTTTCAAAAATGAATATGGCTTGATTTGGAGACTGATGGAGAAATTAAAAGTGGCTCACTGTAACCAGGTGTCTTGAGGACCATTTAAGGCAACTCCTGCAAATGAGAGATTCTTATTTAAAATTTGTTTAACATTTTCTTGAGTAGCCAGTTATTTTAATGATTATTTTGGGGATTTTTTGTTTATATATTGCTGTCTACTATTCTGATATTGAATGAGAGCAGTATATTTATAAAATACTTTTATAAATAAGTAAATAGTTATAGAATTGTTGTTTATAACAATTTGCTTAGTTATGGTGCAATCCTCACCATGGCTACTTGGAACTAAGTCCCATTGAATTCAATGGGGCTTACTCCCAGGTATGTGTGGTTAGGATTGCAGCCTTGGTTATAAAATAGTTATAAAAGTTTATGGTGCATTGTTCAAACAACAACAAGAAAAAGGACTACATACCCTCATCTTGATTTATGTGTGCACCTTGGATATAAAACTGGAAGACAGATAATTCAAGTGTCTATTTGAATTCAACCCCAAAACTAACCCAGCCTCAAACTCAAACCTCCAGGAATGTCCACTTAGCCTTCTACTCCGGTGCTCTTAGCATTTTTAAAGCATGAAAGTTCTTCCTAGTGCCCAATTTAAATAGATGAGGTTCTCGTTTGAGCCCGTTCCCTTTTGCCTGATCCCAATCACCTTTAAGAGAAACTTTTTGTATCTAAATATGGTCATCAATGTTTTGCTAAGCAAAATAAGCCAAACTTCTTTGACATATAATTTAAAACTTGAAACATTTTGCTGCTGTGCTTTGGATTCTTCCCAGTTTCTCTGGATTGATCTGTTTGAAGTGACAAATTCATGTATTAAAAACCCCAACATGGTGTTTTTTCCTTTTGCAATGACACTGCATTGCTGAGTCACATTCAACTTGTGGTCAACTCTGATTTCTGGATTTCCTCCAAAATGGGTACTATTTTGCATTTTGGTTTTTACACAGGACATTACTCTCATCCTTATACATTAAATCCATTTTGCAGTAGATTTTTATTTATTATGTTGTTTTCAAAACATCTACAATCTCTCCCAGTTTATTTGCAGATTTTAGGATGCACTTTTTATTCCTTCTGCCAGGGAATGCATAACTATATTAAATAGCACTGGACCCAGAAAAGAGCCTTCTAGACAGGTAGCTGTATTCATCTCTTACAGCAAAAACAAAGCTGTGCAGGATCTCATAAACTAACAAACCTATTATGGCAGAAGCTTTCGTGGACTACTTCAGATGTATGAAGAGTTTTCCTCAGTTGGGAAACAGTGGTTCTCCCATGATGTCATACTGGACTCCGGTGGGTTTAGTGCCTAAGGTAGGAATGCAGTATTTGCTGTACTGTGGCAAAACCTACCCTTCATTTCCTTAATTTGCTGCAGGAGCAAGTCTTGCGAAACTTGCTGAAGTCTAACAGTATTGATAAACATCCCCTGCTTCCTCCTCTTCATCCAAGTCTGCCACTTTATTGCAAAAGAAAGTGTCAGTTTTGTAGTGTAATCTTTTCCATGCATTCACATTGACTTTCCTTGCACACCTTATTCTTGCTGTTAGGATGTGAGACATCTAGGTTCACTCTGTCTTTTTTTTCTCTCTCTCCCTCTCTCCCCCTCCCTTAGGTAATACTGAATTGTTCAGCCCTGCAGAGTTTATTACATTTGCTTAGCAGTCCTAAAGAATCAATTAAAAAAGAAGCATGTTGGACAATTTCAAATATCACAGCTGGAAACAGAGCCCAGATTCAGGTAACCAAGCTGGCTGCTTCTGAGATTCAATTGTCAACATAAAATCAAAGTTTTAGGTCTGTTGTTGTTGTGCATGCAAGCTTTGGCAGTATAATTTTCCCATTCTTGATTGTATGTTGTATAGAGTTTTCAACAGGCCTTTATAAATGAAAGATCAGAACTGAGAAGTTTCAGAAGAACTCTAATTTTACCTCTCCTTCCCACATAACAAATGGGCAGTTTAGAGATAGATGCTCAACAGAACTGAATCGTACTTTCCATGAGTTAGAATACCCTGTGCCATCCCCTTTTCTGCTAGACTCATGATGATGATTTTTTTGGTCTAGGCAAATACAGGGGTAACGGTGCATGAATCTGAGGAGCACTTTTGTGGCATATTCCTGTGTTGAAGGAAATAATCTTGAATATTTATTTGCTATTAAGGCCTTGGGTTTTTTTTTCTCAGACTGTCATAGATGCCAACATATTCCCAGCTCTAATAAATATTTTGCAAACTGCTGAGTTTCGGACAAGAAAAGAAGCCGCTTGGGCTATTACTAATGCAACATCTGGTGGCTCTGCTGAGCAGATCAAGTAAGTGCCAGCAAGGCTTCCAAACAAAGGTCCTTCAAAGGTTGTGCTGAGAGCTCATACCACAAAGTTTCTTTTCCCCTCTATACTCCCCGTCCCCCTTGGCTAGGAGATGCCTGCTCTGTTTGCATATGTTGATTGATATAACCTGTATAAGGGGCCCCTCAGATGTTGGGACCCAAACTCGTCGGCCACAGCCAGCATGGCATAATGGTCTGAGATTATGTGAGTTGTGGTCCAGTAATATCTGGAGATTCTCTACCCCTGATCTACACTTACTGTTTTTCCTGGCAGACTCACCCACATAGCTTCCTCTGGCCCAGGCAGGAAATCTCTCTTGTTAATTTGAATGCTCCTCCTCCTCCTCCTATCCCTCTCAGCGTCTCCTCAGTTTTCCTTCTGGCCCAGCCCTAAGACTGTGTGGACCTGTGGAGTAAACCCTTAGAAAAACATTAACAAAGAACCGTGTGGTGCCCAAAAGAACAGAACAGTGTAACATGTAACCTAATAGGAAGAACCTATGCGTTGACAGAGTGAGCGGATGAGTGCAGGGTGAGGCATGGCTAGGTGGGCTTCATCTGCCAGAAAAAGACCCTTCCCGGTAAGTGAACAATGGTCTATTTTCCTGGCAGACTTGCCCACATAGCCCACATTGGTACCTACGTTCCAATCTGTTTTGGTTAGCCTTGTCTAAGACTGCTTTCTAGAGCAACTGCTCAGATTCCATATACCACTAAAAGGAATGGTGAGCACAAATGAATGAGCCATTGTTTTTCCTAACACACACCCTGCCCCTCTTTGCCTGAGCCATTTTCATCCTATTTTAAGGAAAATAGGAAGCTGCCTTATCCTGAGTCAGACCCACTGGTTCACCTAGTTCAGTATTGACTACAGTGACTGGCAGCAACTCTTCAGGATTTCGGATAGGGAGTCTCTCCCAGCTCTACCTGGAGATGCCAGAAATTGAGCTGGGGATCTTTGGCATGCAAGGCAGATGCTGTACCACTAATCTACAGCTCTTCCCTGCTTGCACTTTTGAAAGTGACTTAAGCAAGATGTGCAGAGGTGGTGTCACTGTGCCAGACTGAATCCTCTGATTGTCTTGATTCTGATTTATTATGGTTTTCAGGTATCTGGTAGAACTTGGCTGTATCAAACCGCTCTGTGACCTCCTTACAGTGATGGACTCAAAGATTGTGCAAGTGGCACTTAATGGGCTTGAAAACATCCTGAGACTTGGTGAACAAGAAGCCAGGCGAAGCGGTACTGGCATTAACCCATACTGTGCTCTCATTGAGGAAGCCTATGGTAAGGGGGAGTACTGATTGGTGGCAGCCATCGTAGAATATCCAGCTTTTGCCTCATTTCTCATAGCTCATTAAAATCCCAAAGGAGAGGGAAGAGTTTCAAAGCAGAATGGTACCCTTCCAAGGTTGGTGGGGGCAACTTGTAAATGTTCTTGCCCATAATTTCGTTTCAGGTATTCTTTTGTAACAACTTATTTATTTATTAAATTTGTTAGTTGCTCTTCTACACAAACATATGCACTGAAAGCAACTTACAGTTAATAAAAAGTAAAAGATTAATATATATTTTTAAAAAACAGTATACAAGGCAGTGGAGCAATCCTTCTTAAGGAAGGCTATACAACAGAAGCTGTCCAAAAGCCTTCCACAGTTAAGAACCAAATGCATGGGAGAAGAGAAATATTTTACCTGGCACCTAAAGATGGATTATAATGGCGCTAGCCATACTTCCTGGGGAGAGTATTACACAAACGGGGGCCACCAGTGAGAAGGCCTGTTCTTACGTTGCCTTTCTCTGCACCTTCAATGCCGAGTGCAGGGTCCAGGCTGGTATATATAGGGAGAGGCAGACATTGGCGCAATTGCCTTTAATTTTTCAGTGCAAGTAGCCTTTGTTCATTTTTACAGAAAATGCTGAATACAGTAGGGCCCCGCTTATACGGCGGGTTAGGGACCAAGCCCCCGCTGTAAAGCGGAAATTGCCCTAAAGCGGAACCTATTGACTTTAATGGGTCGCGTTATGCGAAAATGCCGCAAAACGGCAAAATCGGCTTTAAAGCGGGGAATTTCCCGATTGAAAGCCGCTGCATCAGCGGAACGCCGTAAAGCGGGGCCCTACTGTACAAGTGTAATGGCAGCACTTCTTTTTCAAAATAGAGCAAGATTTTGGAAATAACTCCTGTTTGTATCCATGGTTGTTTACATTCTGCATACCTATAACCAAAATCTTGCAGTAAGCCTGCAGGCTCTAGCTGCTGCAATGGACAGAGCATAAAGACCCTCTAATTGCATTTGCTTGGAGCATTTTATTTAATATTTCTATACTGCATACATTACTACCTAAGCAGTACCTGCAGGGTCTGAGGTAATGAAGATGGGGTTGAGGGAACTTCTGCCTTTAAAATCTTTATGGAGTCTCAAATGGAGCATACCCACTCTTCTGAAAGAATTAAAATTGGTGCTAAAATTGAGATAGCCTGATCTCTTCCTCTCTCTCTCTCTCAGTTAGCAAAGTGCAGGAATGGGAAACCTGTGGACCTCCAGATGTTGTTGGACTCCAGCTCCCATCTGCCTCAACCAGCATGTCCAGTGGTCACAGATTATAGGAGCTGGAAATCCAGTGGTATCTGGAGAGCCAGAGGTTCTCCATCCTTAATGCAGATAAATCTTCATGTTCAAGAACTGAGGGACTGTGTGTCTTTCCCTTGCAGGCCTGGATAAGATTGAATTCCTGCAGAGCCATGAGAACCAAGAAATCTACCAGAAGGCCTTTGATCTGATTGAGCACTACTTCGGGACAGAGGAGGAGGACAGCAGCATTGCCCCACAAGTAGATATTGGCCAGCAGCAGTACATCTTCCAGCAGTGTGAGGCTCCCATGGAAGGCTTCCAGCTGTGAGGTGCTCCTGTGCACTGTGTTGTACTGCCCATCTAGTCCTGTTGTAGAGCTCTGAGTTGCCCACAGAGTGGTCCTGTTTTCCATAAACCTGTGTGAGCTCATTTGCTTGCTTCGCACACACGCTTCCTTAAACACAACTGGAAAACATTTGGCTCTTTGTTGTTGGATGCCACTTTGGTAAGGGCTTACCGTAACTGCTGTGCCCATCTTGCCAGAGGTTGGGCACTTCTGTAAAGATGTCAGTTTTTCCAAATGAAGTACACACTAAAGTGGTGTGATCCTAGATTCTAAAACAAGGGTGGAGTTTCCTTTGTGTGTCTGTATGTGTGTTGCAGTGTTCTTGCTATCTACAGAAAAGGATTTGAGAGAGACTTCCTTTCTGTGCACTACTTGGGTGCCTGTCTAATTTGATGCTCACACAGAATTGAGTGGTGGTGGTTCTTTGTGTAGCAGCTTGGGTTCCTGTTGATATACATGCCTATCAAGAGATAATGGAATGAGCTCTCCGTTCCCTGCACTTATAGCCACCAATGAATAAGCTGCTCCAGATTCTAGGAACACTGAACAATTGACAACCAGCAGACTTCCTATGCTGCCATTTTGACTGCATGGGATTTGTTCTCTTCTGTCTGCACAAGGAATAGGGAAGTGGCCCGTCTTTCTGTACCTTCCCAGTGGCAGCCAGTGCTTTTGTGAAGATGTCTGAAATTGTGTCAGGGATAGAGGAACTGTTCCTGTTCATCTGCCACAGCATAAATTGGCTCTCTTACAGACTGAATCTTTTCATGTTTTGAAATTGATGCTCATTAATATTGTTACAGCTGAGAAATCTACACTTGAGTTTTTGAAAACAGCTTGGTTGAACAGGGCTGTGTAAATCCCCTTTTGTTGTAAACTCTTAATCTGCTACAATATTGAGGAAAGGAAGATACTGGCTCTGTGGGTTGCATCTGCTTTCATGAACTATAGCTTCTAAGAAAGGACACCTGGATTCTAGCAGCTTCATTAAAAGCCACGCAAAACCCTCTGTCTAATGAAATCACACCCTCCTGAGTAAGGCCTGCACTTCAGTTGTGAAATCATCTGCTTAATATTCTTGCCTCACACCTCTCATTTAATCCTCTGGTGAAATACCGGCACTTCAACTTCCTGCAACAGCCAAGAGCGTCATTGCACTGTTTTCACGTATTTGTAGAATGCCTCTTTCACGAGCACCAAGATCGTGGCTCTCCAGTACGCTTGGATTTAAGGCATTGGATATAAATGCCAGCTGTTCTGATCATCTTCTCCCAACCCAATGCAGCATAGTCTTAACTTAACATGGCATCAGCCACTATCAGCAATGTTGTTCACTCTTTGTGAATGCATGGATATTGCAGGGGGCTTCTACCCTTTCCTGATTTGGGTGGTCCTTTTAGTCAATTTGACTTTCCAGAACAGACCTTTCATTACAAACATTTTGAATTCTAGAATCAATTCTGCTGACAGATCCTTCATGTTACAATTAACAAAAGACAACTGATGTCGTCCACAACAAAATGTACTTTGTCAAAATATTAGGTCTGGTCTCACCAGCGTTCTGTGTGACTGACCCTTCCACTGAACACTTTGCATCTCTGTCTGTGCTTTTATAGGAAAATCCTCACAGCTGCCACTTGTGTCCATTCATCATCAGCCTCCATTCCCAAAGTTACTTTATTTAGTATTGCCCTGCTTTATGCTAAAAAAGCATTTTATGTTTCCATTGTCAACATCTATTGGACTTCAGCTGTTTATAATATGAGAATTTTAAAATTGGGACTGAGCTCACATTGGGAGCAGGAGTGGCGAATGTGTTTTGCAATAAGATTATTCCCCATTTTTGGCAATTGTTTTGGGGAAAGGAAAACCAGGCAAAATATGTTGGCCTCATGTGAGGGTAGGAACCCGTGGTTACTCTGATTTGGCACAGTAAGGGCATCATGTAAGCAAATCTGGTTATATAATGATGTGAAATTATAATGCTGCCTATGGGGTCCCTATGTGGCTGGATTTGCCTTGGGGAAAAGTCCCCGTTTAACAAGGAAAAAAGGCATCAAAACTGCATATGGGACAAAGCAGCAACAAACAGGAAGTAAACAATGCACAAGAAAGGTGAGCGAGGAGTGGGGGGGGGGAAACAGTCATGGGGTATTTTGTGGACAAAAATGCAGCCCAGCCTGTTTTTTTTTTATTTTAATTGGGTTAATCTTTAAAACAGCTTCAATGTTGCCTTTACATCCCATAGTAAACCATGTTTCTTTAAGGGTGGTAGAAGCACTGATGAATAGCAATCTTGTTTCAGCTTCCAGGGTTTTTTTGTGGCTGAGTTTTTTAAAGTGTAAATTACTGATGACATGTCATTTCTATAAGATTTGTTTTAAATAATGTACTTTAATGAATAGGTTTTTTTTCATGGGGGAAGCTGCATATTTTGTAAGCCAACTTCAGTGAAGGGTGCATGTGATACAGAAACGTCTCACATACAGAAACACTGATAGTGTGTATGTGTGTGTACCTAAAGTATATATGCACATACACACTCCTCCAGTGTGTGTGCTAATGTGTATGTATATATGTATATTTACACACATCCTATATCTTTCTCACACTGAAAGTTTTTCCCCCAAGCTAGTGAGAACGTGGTGCGTTGGTGTTCCTGCTAGGAAATAATGAATTCTCTCTTTAAAGGAGTGAATTAAACCATAAATACATACAAATGAAATGGAGTGGTGTGTCTTTTTTTTAAAAAAAATGGGCTAATGTAGTTCTTCTTAGTGTTAGCTTCTGTGGTGGTGCTGTTGTAGATTTGCAGATCAAAATAGCCTATAGGTAACGATGTCAGATAGAGTGAGTTCTGGAGAATATGAATAGCAGCTTTGAAACACACTTCTTACCCTTTGAGTGAGGGTTGTACCAGTATACAAATACTTCAGTGTAGACTTTTGTTTCTTTTTGCCAAACTGCTTGAGACTGAGAACTACACTGTGTGTTTTTCTGCCAGGATGGGGGAAAACAGAGGTGAACTGGAAGCAGATGATGTCTTCTGTCCATACCAGCCAGAGCTGGGTGTTCTGAGTGTTCCTGTGGCACAGGATCCTGATTGATCCATATTGAACTTGCGGGTGATGGCACCCTCACCCACCCCCTTATCCTAATGTGATTTGATAGAAGGAACAAACAGCTGCTGCTTATTTTCTCTCTTAAAACGGTGCACAGGTTTCATGAGGTCAGAACTATCCTGTTTTATTCCTCTACAAGTGCCAGCACCGGGCTCAGTACACATGTACTCCAAGACTGCTGAATTACTAGAAAAATCTGAAAGGAGAAAACTCTTTCTAGGCTCTATCAAGAGCTGCATTTGTATCTATGGAATCTTTACTACCCTTCTTTATTAAAGAAATTAAAAGTGAGACAAAAGTGTCTTACTAGAAATGCAGGGTATGAAGTGCCCCATAATGGTTAAATAACTTCTGAGTGCCTAGAAAAATGGAATGTGGAATATATCATGCCCAAGCCAAGCTGCAGCCCACTATGGCCTAAAGTATACCTTGTAACAAAAACCCAGTAAGTACAGTGCAGAGCAAACAGAACTGCATATAACAATATTTTCCCACAATGCCACTGAATTCTACAGGACAAAATAAACAGGGCTGCGGTCCAAGGTTCAGTTGAGAAAGACCTGTTCCTTGCTGCCAGAAGCTTCAAACAGCAGGAGCCACCATAACAACCCTGCATGTATGCCTTTACTTTCTCCTGCGATAACCAGCTGAGTTAATAGGCAATACCCTGCCTAATGTGCTATGAAGAGTAACATTTTATCCTCTGCCCTAGAGAGATATCCCATTGAGGAGCAATATATCAGGAATGAACTACCTCTTTTCTGAAAACAGCTCCAGAATTGTCCAGAGAAGAAAGGGGGCAACGAGTATGAGCATGCATGCAAGGAGTGGGGCTCCAGGGCATATCACTTTTGTTTTCTCAAAAAGCAGGTCTACACCTATGCACCTGCGAGGAGTTCTTTCCCTCCACTTAGAAAAAAGGCTAGAGGAAGTCTCCAACATACCCAAAGCAATATCGGCTGTTACAATCTTATCTCAGTAGGGTTCAGCCACAACTAGGCTGAATTTCTTATATAAACACAGACCCGATTCCAGATGGGTGCTGCCCTGGTGACTAAACTACTAAGTAGGAAATGAAAGGGGAAAAATGGTTCCTGGCAGTGACACTGTTCAACAGGAGTATTTTGTACTAGCTGTATGTGTCGACTCACAGCACAGATCTCTCTACCATTGCTCCAAGAGTCCCCTTACAAGGGTGCAGCCCTACCTACACGGTTCTCATTAGGCGCAATGCAGGAGGAAGAGTATTTGAGGGCACTATGTCTAGGCAAGGATAAAACTCCATACAAGCAGGTTACCAAAACCATCCAGTGGTGGATTCGCTGTTACAAGAGATCAAATAGTTTTAATTCCATTGTTTGATCATAAATCAATCGGTTCACCAAACTGGTCTTGCTGGTTTAGTACAGCAAATGAAAAAATAATGTGCCCTACAATCTGTGTTTCATTTCTCTTTCCTAGGTTTTTGTCCCACAGTGATTGGGGACTGGTAAAAAGGTACTACTTTAGGAAAAGCCCCAGTGCATAAAGTGGAACATATTTCTGAAAAGAACTTGCAGAGGCTCATGCTGTACAAATTACATGAGACAAACCAATCCTAACACTTCAAAAAAACCACCATATATCCCTCTAAAACCAGGACTGACTCAATACAGTTTTGCAACTATTGAGTTTTGGGTTCTGAGTACTTACTCTGCACTGAAGCTGAATCACACATGCCAGCTATTCAAAACATGCTTGCACACAAAGATCAAAGCATAGAGCCACACATGACGTTAAGATGCCTGTGCTACCACTTAAAACAAGTCCTAGTCACTTGAGGTGAATTCAATACCTTGCAATACATTCCGTAATGGGGAACTGAAAGAAACTAGATCATGTAGTTAAGCTTGTTTCTACTGATAGTGATTGGATTCTAGCAAAATATGAAATCCTCATGAGGATTTGACTTAAGATTACTAAAAAATAATTTATTTCTGCAAGCTGGAAAGGAATACCAAAAAATTAACTAATGAAGAAGCATCCCTCAAGCTCCTCCATTAATGAAAGGTGACGATAAATCTGGTGCCTTCTGATGTAATATTCTTCCTCTTGACTATGGTTTGGCAGATGTACTCTGAACAGCCTCTGCTCTCTGCAGAGCTTTTTTCTCCATGTTCTGGTTCACCAGGGATTCATGCCTTGCAGCAGCCTACAGCAGAATAAAGTACAAAATAAAGAGACCATAGAAGCTTTCAATAATAGGAACCACGTCATGCAAGTTTTCAGTTAGAACACTACAATATTGAGAAAACCAACAAACACTTCAGCTCCACAAGTTCGCTGTCATTAAAACAGAATTTTGGGGAACTAATAATGAGCATTTTTATAATCCTCCTTCATAAACAACCCTGAAATGTAAAGGTGGGCAGAAAATAGGTCAGGATCTACTATCACTGATAATCTGGAGGAAGTAACAAAGTTCTCAATTATAACAAAAGCAAGAACAGGAATTTTGTTTGGTAAATTACACTGTTAAGACTCCCTACACTGCAATGGGGCAGATGCAGATTTGCATTTCTTTAGTGAGCCCTATGTAGTGTATGGCTCAGCTCTGTCCCCTGATGCACCTGGCTCCACCACTGTTCTAGCTAGTATTTTTACACACAGCTCTGGTTGGTGGAGCTCAGGATTCACACAAAATAAACGGGATCCCTAGAGATGTGAAGGCCCAGGGGGGGGAAGGGAAAAAAATACCCACCCACCCGGTCCTCCCTTTTTTCCTGTTTCCCCCCCCCCCAGGCCTTCACATCTCTATGACGCTCACAAGCCTGAAGTCTGCCCACCCCTGCCAGGAGTGGACAGAAGAGTACTTTTGAGTTATTTCTCTTCATGCTCCAGTAGCTGTGTAGATTAACTTTGCTTATATTAGCTCTCACACATGGAACGATACTCCCAGTTTCTGCCCTGCCTGCTCCAAGCCAAAAGCTAGGGTTCAAAGGGTATTGGGCCTTCCTATTGCTCAACAGGAGAGAAAAAGGACAGCAGAAGGTAAGCTATGCCTTCCACATGGGGAGGAAGAACATTGCATAGGACCCCCCATCGCTCCTTAGAGCAGCCTTTCCCAACCAGTGTGCCTCCAGATGTTGTTGGACCACAACTCGCATCAGCCTCAACCAGCATTGCCAATGGCTGAGGCTGATGGGAGTTGTGGTCCAACAATATCTGGAGGCACACCGGTTGGGAAAGGCTGCCTTGGAGGATGAAGAGCTGGCAGCCCTAGCCTTACTCAAACGTACCTTTTAAAAGCTAAGATCTCAAACTGCTGTCCTGGAAGATTTGCTTCCTGGTTGCCATAAATCAGCTAGATTGTGTTAATCTGTTACAGCAACACAACCAGGAATCTTGTGGCACCTTAAAGCCTAACGAATTTATTATGGCATCAAATGCCATAATAAATTAGATAATTGCTCATTTCAGACATCATAAACCAATGTCTGCCATTTTGAGGATGACCAAGTGTTGGCCTAGGGCTTCTGCACTCCCTCCTCTCATACGCAAGGAGAGATTGGGAGCTTTTGTTTCTAGCTAGCAGCAAACCACTGATTTCCTTTGCATCCAAATGAGGCAAAATGGTTGCTCAAAGCATAATCTGCCACCAATTTTGACCCTGATTGGCAGGCAAGTCATGGTTTAACAAACCAGTTATGAGGAAGCAGCACTTCCAGCACTCTATCATGTCTAGAAGGTAGCCCAGCTGACAGCCCCCTCCCCACAGAGGGAGAAGTAGCAGCACCGAAGCACCATCATGCCTGAGAGCCTCTGCTGTGTGTATCATTAAATTACTCTGTATTTGCATGAAACGAATGACCTTTCTTAAAGTTACCTGGGAAGAGTTTTGCCCTAAAATAAGAACTATAAATAAAGCAAATTATGGTTTGCTGCTAACCGGAAGCAGAAACCTCTTATCTCTTCCCTTTACATGCAGAAAAGGGGAAGGCGGGAGTGCACTTACCTGCTCATCCTCAAAATGGCATACCATGGTTTGTGGCTACATCTGTATTACCTCAGCGCTCATCAGCTAAACCACCCCCAAACAGCACTCCTAAAAGAGTCTACCTCAGAAAAGGTAGCAGAATGAAGAGCCCTCATCTTCCTTCTCTCAAAGCCTTCAACTTGCTCACCTTAAGAGCCAGACAGATGATAGCAGAGCTATCAAAAAGGCAGAAAAGAGTTAAGCATGAGGAAACCGAAAAGCTAAATTGTGATGTTATAACCCTGTCAGCCAATGAAGGGCCATTTCAGTCCCTCTCCAGGATTTCAGTTTTCAGCTAACTTTAAAATACATTTTTATGAAAACTATCAAGGCTAGAACAACCCTCCTCCCGTAGCTATAGACTGACTGTCACCAATGTACTGAATTCTACATTTGGAGATGGGGGGAAATCCCATTTTCACCCTATCCTATCCCGTTTTCAATTCTTTCTTCCCCTACCCCGTTTTAGATATTTTATTCTTTGATTTATTAGGAATGCAAGCACCCTCATTTTCCCTGCTCCAGTATTGCCACAATTTCATGATTTAATTGTTGTTCCTGAGGAAATGGTTGGGCCAGTCCATTAGCTCTTTTTTCCTCACTCTTGCCAACTTCTTAGCTCTTTTGTACTCACCCGTTTCCCTGCAATAACCATAATCAGGCACCCACAGATCGTCAAGGCAATCATTAGGTAGCTGATCCTCACACGCAGCTTGTTCCTTGCGGTATTGACCACCTCAAACCTTTAAAGAGTGAATGTGACATAATCAAACCATAGCTGCTCCTGTTAACTTGCCAGTCTGTTAATGGGGGGGGGGGATCAAAGAAAGAAATCTAGCTAAAGGCTACTAAGACATGAGGTGAGGCCTATTGTTATGATTTTTGTGGCAACCCCCTGGGGACAACGTAACCCCTAGACCTGGGTTACAAATTCTAACATTTCCTGCAGTTTTGTAATTAGAGCACATTTAAAAGAACAACCCTTAAACTGGACTCCCTGGTGTTTCTAGCTCTGCCAATTTGGTGCCCTCTTTCACAATTTGAGAAAGAGGTGGCCAGCAGGAGGTAGTTTTGCCTGCCTTTCTTTACAAGTTCACTCTCACTCAGGTGGCAGATAACTTGGGGTAGAGTCATCTGCTCAGTGGTGCCTCCCCTTACCGACCCACCCCTCCCCAGTGCAGCCATAGATTTGAGCAGGGTTCATTGCAACACACACACACACAATCTGGCATGCCTTCCAAAAATATGACCGAGTTTGTGCTAGGTGTATGCCACAAACCCTGGTTTTCTACCACCATCCACAAGTGTGCAATGGCCGTAACAGCTATGAGTCCAAGTGAACACCCCCAAAATCAACTTTGGTTGGTGGGGCACAATATTTGTTTCGGTCTTGCTTTCTTGGATAAATCCCCACCCCCTATTTCTCAGTCATTTCTAACAAGCAGCTCACAACAGCATCTTGTGCTGGGACTGGCCCATGGGCCAACTGCTAGGCAAAATTTCCATCCCTTAATAATATTTTTAAAAGCTTTCAGTATCCAATTCAGAGATAACAAGGCCACCCAAAAGAGTTAAGATTGACAAAAAAAAAGTACCAAGCTACACACTGAGAATATACAGGGCCATGAAAATGTATTTGCCCCCTGTCTGATTTTATTTATTTATTTTATTTATTTCATTTTTAAACCACTCATAGCGAATAGCTCTCTGGGCGGTGTACAAAAAGATTAAAATACAAAATATCATAATAAAAGCCAAACAATAATAAACACAGACAAGGAACAACAGAAATCTAAAAGTTAAACACAGTAAAATGCCTGGGAGCATAGCAAGGTCTTAACCTGGTGCCGAAAAGATAGAAGCGTAGGCGCCAGGCGTATTTCTTCGGGGAGGCTATTCCACAATTCGGGGGCCACTACAGAAAAGGCCCTAGATCGAGTAACTGTCCTCCGGGCTTCATGATGTGTTGGTACCTGGAGGAGGGCCTTAGCTGCTGAGCGAAGTGACCGGGTAGGTTCATAGTGGGAGAGGCGTTCCACAAGATATTGCGGTCCCCCGCCGTGTAAGGCTTTATAGGTCATAACCAGTGTTGCAATGAGTTAAAATTAAAAATGTTGTACTGAAATAAAATCAAACAATGCTAAGTGAAACATATGCTTACCTCCCTTGTGAAAAGTATGGGAGTTTTCTGCTTATCTGCTTCTTTAACAATTAAAAATGTTATTCCCAGCTTATCGGACCAAAGGAGAATAGTCCAGCAAATACCCCTGAGGAAAAGGCCCATAAACAGAAGAGAATCCGAATTTTAGAAGAGGTTGCAGAAGAAGTTGCTGGCCAGAGAGAAGACCACAGAGAACATAGGAGTGGCAATAGCTACCTCCAGGCCCCCATGCGAGAAGTCCTTGATGGACAAGGGGGTACAGCTTACGTTTATGTCCCTTTCACAACCTCTGACCTGTTTAATTGGAAAAACCAAACACCCCCTTTGAGAGAAGACCCTGGGAAAGCGTATGACTTGTGGCAATCTATATTTGTCAGCCACCATCCCAGCTGGGCGGATATCCAAACACTAATGAACATTTTGCTAACTTCTGAGGAAAAGAGTTTAGTTATGGGACAGGCCCGTAGGCTTGCTGAGACAGAGAGAGCAGCAGCGGGAGCAGGCGCACGGCCCATGGCTCTCATAATGCCAGAAAGAGACTTGGGTTGGGATGCTGCACCTGGTGGCAGCACTGAACTTGAAAATTACCGCCGCCTCATTCTTTATGGGCTACGGAACGCCATACCCAAACCTACCAATATGGCCAAACTGTATGAGGTTAAACAAGGCAAAGAGGAAGACCCTTCTTCCTTTCTTGTGCGACTACAGGACACCATGCGGAAATACACCCATTCCAGAGACTCCAGATTGACTTTTCAGAGCTTCCCAGGAAAAATGGATACAAATACCTCCTTGTAATAGTAGACCAACTGTCTGGATGGATAGAGGCCTACCCCACAAGGCAAGCCACTGCGGCGGTAGTGGCTAAGATACTGATGAAAGAAATTCCCCCCCGATATTCCCTTCCTGAAACAATAGACTCTGACAGGGGAACGCACTTTATTTCGGAAGTGGTTCAACAGCTCCAAAGGCCCCTCGGATTTAAATGGCGCCTTCATACGGCATGGAGGCCGCAATCAGCTGGGCAGGTAGAGAGGGCTAACAGGTCCTTGAAGGCCACGTTAACCAAGCTTTGCCAAGAGACTGGACAAAATTGGGTAAACGCCCTACCCATGGCATTGACAATTTTTCGTTGCACTCCCAGAGGACAGACTAAGTTGACCCCATTTGAAGTTTTATTTGGGAGACCGCCAGTACTGGCAGCTCTCAAGACCCAGCCTCTTGAAATAAATCAAATAGTGGGAGATGCTGTGATCAAAGAATATGTTATTGCCCTGCAGTCTGTTCTTTCCAAACTCTATAGATACTCTCAAGAGTTCCAGAGATTGCCACTGGACGCCGCCATTCACCCTTTTAGACCAGGAGATTGGGTCCGGATCAAGACGTGGAAGAAGGAAACGCTTCAGCCTGAGTGGAGCCAACCGGTCCAGGTGCTGTTAACCACGGATGCAGCGCTAAAGATTGACGGCAAGGCCAAGTGGATCCACCACACCAGAGTCAAGAAAGCATCCGCACCTATCGAGGTGCAGGAGCCAGAGACGGGAATAGCCAAGGATTCCCCAACAGGTGAGGGACGGAGGAAGACCCCTGAAGAAAAGTGGCTTTCGCAGACAGCCCCCGGTCTGGGCCTGAAGTTACGTCTCCGCAGAGCGCCCCAGACTTAGTTATTAATCCCGCAGCTCAGAATATAGTTAATCCATATTACATATGCATTGCCATAATTATAGCATGTATGGTTTTTATTATGTTGCTTTATCTTGTATTCTACTTCCGGCATGGACACGTCCCTTGACCAGAAATGGGTCTTTGTCACAAACTAACACCTTCCTCAAACTGGTACAGCGGTGAGTGCTGTGTTGAAATTGGAGATGAATCACAGGTAATTAATCAATTAATAGACCATGCAGAAATAACAGCGTATGTGGGCAATCAGCAGTGGAAGGACCTAAATTGGGACTGGCTTACAAGCTGGCTGCCAAACTGGGCCTGGCTGAAACATCTCTTTGTTATTGGCTGTATTGTATTCCTTATCCTTATGTGCTTACCATATCCTGTGTATCTGGCATGCTTATTCGGGTCATGAAAAGAAAGGCCCAACTGATGATGTATCAGCAACTAGCCTTGCATGAAATACAGGGAGATTATACTGAAATGGCACCATCTCATGAAGAGGTATGGAACCATACTGTTTATGCTCCCCAATCAGTTGTTACTGGAGAAGGAAATATTTATGCCACCATTGACAATTAGGAAGATACTTTCTTACTTTTGAAATTAAGAAAGTATCTGAGGGGCAAATGTTGCAATGAGTTAAAATTAAAAATGTTGTACTGAAATAAAATCAAACAATGCTAAGTGAAACATATGCTTACCTCCCTTGTGAAAAGTATGGGAGTTTTCCGCTTATCTGCTTCTTTAACAATTAAAAATGTTATTCCCAGCTTATCGGACCAAAGGTCAAGGATAGAGGAAGTTTGGAAGGAGAACAGAGAAGTGGACCAGAATAGACAGATGCTGAGAAATTAAACAATGATGTATTCTTGATTAGCTATGCATTTCTGATATTATGTATGTGATGCATCTATAGCCTATAAATATGATGACTGTCAGCAATTCTGGAGAGTCACTTAAGGGTGGCCCTCCCTTTGCAAAGGTTCTAATAAAGGCAAGTATTTGCAGTAGTCTGGTCTCATCTCTATTCCTTATTGGCATCTCAAGGAATTCAGAGCTCTTATCGGTCTGGCCTCCATACAGGCCTGGCTCCTTTTGTAACACCAGCACCTTGAATCTGGCTCGGAAACAGATAGGTAGCCAGTACAAATGGGCCAGAACAGGTGTTATATGTGCTGACCGGCTGGTCCTCGTCAGCAGTCTGGCTGCTGCATTTTGCACTAGCTGAAGTTTCCGAACTTTCTTCAGGGGCAGCCCTACGTAGAGCGCATTACAGTAATCCAGCCTAGAAGTTACCAGAGCATGAACAACTGAGGCGAGGTCATCCCTGTCAAGATAGGGGCGTAGCTGGGCTACCAACCGAAGATGGTAGAACGCGTTCCTTGCCACCGAGGCCACTTGCGCCTCAAGAGACAAGGAAGGATCGAAAAGCACCCCCAGACTACGAACCTGTTCCTTCAAGGGGAGTGTAACCCCATCTAGAACAGGGTAAACATCCACCATCTGAACAGGGAAGGCATTCACCAACAGTGTCTCAGTCTTGTCTGGATTGAGTCTCAGTTTATTAGCTCTCATCCAGTCCATTATCGCGGTCAGGCAGTGGTTCAGCACATCCACAGACTCACCTGTAGAGGATGAAAAGGAGAAATAGAGCTGCGTGTCATCAGCGTACTGGTGGCAACGCACTCCAAAACTCCTGATGACCGCACCCAGAGGCTGCATGTAGATGTTGAAAAGCATGGGGGACAAGACCGACCCCTGAGGGACTCCACAATGGAGAGTCCAGGGTGTCGAGCAGTGTTCCCCAAGCACTACCTTCTGGCGACGATCCGCTAAGTAGGAGCGGAGCCACTGCCAAGCAGTGCCTCCAACTCCCAACTCCGTGAGTCTCCCCAGAAGGATACCATGGTCGATGGTATCAAATGCCGCTGAGAGATCAAGGAGAATCAACAGAGTCACACTCCCTCTGTCCCTCTCCCGACAAAGGTCATCGTACAGGGCGACCAAGGCTGTTTCAGTGCCAAAACCAGGCCTAAAACCGGATTGAAACGGATCCAGATAATCGGTCTCATCCAAGAGCGCCTGGAGCTGACCGGCGACCACCCGCTCCAGAACCTTGCCCAAAAAGGGGACATTCGCCACCGGTCTATAGTTGTTTAAGTTATCTGGGTCTAAGGAAGGTTTCTTTAAAAGAGGTCTTACTACTGCCTCCTTGAGGCTACTAGGGACTACTCCCTCACTCAAGGAGGCATTTATCACTTCCTTAGCCCAGCCGGTGGTACCAGTCCTACTAGCCTTCACTAGCCAAGATGGACAAGGATCTAGCGCAGACGTGGTCGCCCGCACCATTCCAAGCACCTTGTCCACTTCCTCAAGCTGCACCAACTGGAACTCATCCAATAACGAAGGACAAGACCATGCTCTGGACACTTCAGTGGATTCATCTGTCATAACATCAGAGTCTAGGTCCCTACGGATGCATGCGATTTTATTTTGGAAGTGCCCTGCAATGTCGTTACAGCGAGCTTCAGATGTTTCAATGGTATCTTGAGGACCTGAATGTAAAAGTCCTCTTACAACCCTAAAAAGCTCTGCTGGGCGGCAAAGGGATGTCCTAATAGAAGCAGCGAAGTAAGACTTCTTCGCCGCCCTTACCGCTTTTATATACGACTTAGTGGAGGCACTTACCAAAGCATAATTGCATCCGTCTGGAGTTCGTCTCCATCTGCACTCCAGCCTCCTTCTCTCTTGCTTCATCGCTCTGAGCTCTGGGGTATACCACGGAGCTGTATGAGCTCTGCAACGAAGAGGGCGCGCGGGAGCGATCGTGTCAATAGCCTGGGTCATCTCCGTATTCCACAGTTCGACCAAGGCCTCGACAGGAGCGCCAGTACTATCAGCCGGAAAAACTCCCAGAGCCCTCTGAAAACCAATAGGATCCATAAGTCTCCGGGAGCGGACCAACTTAATAGGTCCTCCACCCTTGCAGAGGGAAAGAGTCGTCGTAAGTCTAAAACTCAACAGGCGATGATCTGTCCATGACAATGGGGTAGATGAAAAACACCCCACCTCCAGATCACCATCTCCATGACCAGTGGCGAAGATCAAATCAAGAGTGTGACCCGACACATGCGTTGGGCCAGTAACAAATTGAGACAGCCCCATGGTTGTCATGGAGGCCATGAAGTCCTGAGCCGCCCCAGATAAGATAGCCTCAGCATGAACGTTGAAGTCCCCCAACACCACAAGTTTGGGGGACCTCAGCAACACCTCCGAGACCATCTCTGTCAGCTCAGCTAGGGAAGCTGTTGGGCAGCAAGGTGGACGGTACACCAACAGGATTCTCAGTCTGTCTCCTTGGCCCAGCACAAGGTGGAGGCACTCTAGACCAGTTGCCGTCTGGACAGGGTGCCTGGTGAGCGAGAAAGTACTCCTATAGACCACGGTGACCCTGCCTCCCCGGCCCTCAGATCTACCATAGTGCTGCACCGAATACCCAGGTGGGCAAAGCTGAGAGAGGGCAACTCCTCCCTGCTCACCCCACCAGGTCTCGGTTATGCATGCCAGGTCAGCACCCTCATCCACAATTAAATCGTGGACAAGAGAAGTTTTATTATGTACCAACCTGGCATTCAAAAGCAGCACCAGGAGATCTAAGGGCAGGCTATGCGTTGTTGCATATTTTTGGCACTGAATGTTGTCAGATCTTGAACCAAAACCCAGTATTAGAGAAGAGGGAAGCTGTGTGAACAAAACACAAAATGTTGATACTTATTTCATTTATTTATTAAATAAAGTTAGGCAACACTCAATGCCCCATGTGAAAAAGTAATTGCCCCCCTATTAACTCAACCCAATGAAAGGGATTACAGTAGGGCCCCACTCATACGACGGGTTATGTTCCAGACCCCTGCCGAAAAGCAAAAACCACCGGAAAGTGGGGCCCTACTGTATTATATAATACACACTCAGAAACACACACCAGGCAATCCAGGCAATATAGCTGTAGCGTGGGGAGCTCCAGCCACTGCACTCCAGCTGACAGCTATCAGCTGTAGCATGCAAGCTCCCTGCGCTCCAGCTGATCAGCCGTAGCGCACGATCACCTGTAGGGTGAGTTCTAGCCACCACGCTCCAGCTGACAGCAATCAGCTGTAGCGCAGGGAGTTTGCACGCTACAACTGATCGCTGTCAGCTGAAGCGCAGGGAGCTTGTGCGCTACAGCTGATCACTGTCAGCTGGAGCGTGGCAGCTGGAGCTTGTGCGCTACAGCTGATCGCCCCACTGGCGCCGCCATATTAGCAGAACACCAAAAAGCGGGGCCCTACTGTATTTCAGTATTGTCCCCTCCTTTTAGTTGCCTCTTTTCCTTGGTTCACTCTTTCTTAAAGACAGAGTCATCGCCCTGTAGCCATAATGGAAAGGCCAAAACTACCTGATGCCCAGACCCCAAGTGTGGCTCCACATGATCTATCCACACTGATAACACTGAACTATTCACACAAAGGGACTGTGAGGAACGCAAAATTGATCTCTCTAAACTGGGTGAATAAGCATCAAAATGGCAAATGCTGTTCAACATAAACAAGTGTAAAATGATGTATACTGGGGCAAACAAACAAACTGCAGCCACATCCACACCATACATTTATTCCACTATTTAAACAGACATGGCTTTCCCCAAAGAATCCTGGGAAGTGTAGTTTGTTCAGAGTGCTAAGCGCTGTTAAGAGACCCCTATTCCCCTCACAGGACTACAATTCCCAGAGTCCATTGGCAAGAGGGACTGACTTTTAAGCCATTCTGAACCTCTGTGAGGGGAATAGGAGCCTCCTAAGTACTCTCAGCACACCGAACAAACTACACTTCCCAGGATTCTTGGGGGGGAGGCATGAGTGTTTAAAGCGAAAATAGTGGGAAAAATGTATGTTGTGAATGTGGGCTGCTTCATATATACACAGACAGGATATACCCTAAGAAAAGGGTCTTGGGTCCTGGTGGATAGTTCAGTGAAAATGCCAACCTAGTGTTATGACAAAGATAAATTCCATATTAGGGATAAATAGGAAAGGAACAAAAATCGAACTGTCAATATCATAATGCCTTTCTATAAATCTACGGTGCAACCAAACTTAGAATACAGTATTCAGTTCTGGTCACCACCACCTCTGATATCGTAGAACTAGAAAAGATGCAGAAAAGGGCAACCAAAATGACCAAGGGCTAGAGTAAGTTCTCTGTGAGAAGAGATTACAATATTTGGGACTTTTTAGTTTAGGATTCTTCCCATAAGCATCCAACTGGCCAGTGAGAACAGGATGCTGGGCAAGATGGGCCACTAACCTGATCCAGCAGGCTCTTCTTATTGATTGATTGATTGATTGATTGATTGCACTTGTATACCGCCCCATAGCCGAAGCTCTCTGGGCGGTTTACAGCAATCAAAAACATTAAAACAAATATACAATTTAAAACACATATTTTAAAAACAATTTAAAACACAATTTAAAAATTTAAAACAATATAAAAACAATTTAAAACACATGCTAAAATGCCTGGGAGAAGAGGAAAGTCTTGACCTGGCGCCGAAAAGATAACAGTGTTGGCGCCAGGCGCACCTCGTCAAAAAGATCATTCCATAATTTGGGGGTCACCACTGAGAAGGCCCTCTCCCTTGTTGCCACCCTCCAATCTTCCCTTGGAGTAGGCACCCGGAGGACGTGTTCTTAAGAAAAAACGGAACTAAAGGGGCCACCATAGATATGCATTCTTCACATATATGGTGTGAAGAAGTGGATACGGACAGATTTTTCTCTGACTCTCATACAACAAGAACCCAATGTCATCCAATGAGGCTGAATGGTAGGAGATTCAGGGCTTACAAAAGGAAGTACTCCTTCATACAGCACAAAGTTAATCTGTGGAATGCACAAGCACCAGCTACAGCGATGGCTCCAAACTTGTATGGCTTTAAAATAAAGATGAAATTCATGTAGGATGAAGCTATCAATGGCTACTTCTCACAATGACTACATACTACCTCCAGTTTTGGAGAAGGTATGCTTCTAAATACCAGTTGCTAGGAAACAACAGCAGGCAAGGGCTGCTGTGCACATGTCCTGCTTGGCAGCCTCCTGTGAGCATCTGGTGGGCCACTGTGAGAAACAGAATGCTGGGCTAGATAGGCCTTTGGGTCTGATCCAGCAGAGCCCTTCTTATGAATACAGGGGTCTGCTTTGAGATGTTACTAAGCGAGTCCCAGTGTCCTATTACATACCCACCTCAGATAAAAATCTTCACACCTCACTGAAGGGACGCAAAATTGGTAGGAAACTCAGAAACAGGCAGTTATCACAGAGCAAGAATCTCCACATCAAATACAGCAGTAATTTTACTCTACATGAGATGGGAGAATTTTGTTTTGAAACTAACACAAATATTAGTAGAATTTGTCAGCTGTTGGCTTATCATCTTCTCTGGCATTTTTCAAACTGTTGACAAAGAGGTGATGATCACATGTTGGCCTGGAAAGGCAACATTGGAGAGGTTTCTTCTCATAGTCTCTCTTTCCAGCGTTTGGATTTCCAAATCAGAGGCTGCGAGATCTCTCCAATGTTGCCTTTCCAGGCCAAAATGTGACCATCACTTATTTGACAACAGTTTGAAAAAAAAGTCAGATATGTTAATAAGCCAACAGCTGACAAATTCTCTTAATATTTGTGTTACTTTTAAAGCAAGGGTGTTGAAGCACCAACACAGAATTTAAGGGTCCAACAAAATCTGCTTTGCAGCTTTTAAAGCACCCAATATTAAAAGCTCATCTGAAAAATTCTTCTCAGCCCAGGTTTGTATCGACAAAGTGCCAACACGCAACCTGAGACGCTCAGTGCAATCATTTTTCCCCAAATCTCATCTATCACTTATTCTGCCTATTTCTACCATTTTGTTAGAGTCTGTACAGTTTGTGTAAATTAGCATAATCAATGTCAACAAGCGGTCAGTAACTTCTGGAAAGAATAGAGACGATAATGTAATTGCAGTTAAAAGTCCTTCACATCTAGCAGTATGCTGCCAAGTTTTGTTCTTCAGCACAGCTGAAAGCAAGCTGCGAGTGTCAGGACCCTTTTATCAGCCTAGCAGGGCCCCCAAGCTACAACCGTTCACAATGGAGGACAACTATTCTAATGAAGGAAGCTACAAAGGCACTTTGTAATGTCGATACTATTCCTTGCCAATAGGATTTCCTTGAGTAAGTTGGACAAATAGCATAAAGATGAACCAAAGCAGTATGGATAGGGGAGGCTCTCTGAAACACATTACTGTTCCTCCCTCTATACAATGTGTAGGAATCTGAGGCCCTTCACACATTGCAGAACTAGAACTCTCATCACCCCTGGCCATTGGCCATGCTTGCTAGGGCTGATGGGAGCTATATTTTAGAAAATTTCCCACCCCTGCTGCAAACTAATATGGCCTTTATAAGGCTAGAAAAGGTATTTGCTTTGATGAACACCAGTTTTATCTAACCAGTATCTACAGAAAGCTCAGGACCCCAAGAGAGTTGGTGCTAGGAAGCTTGGGCTTCTGTGCCTAAAAAGCCAGGCTATACTTTATCTTCATCACATCAAAAGAAGCCACATCTGAAGCCATGCTCTGACATGAAAAATGAGAGTTGTGGGCTACCTCTTTTGTTCATCTCTACTTGATACTTACGCTGGGCAAGGGGAAAACAACAAGATAAGCTGAGGTACACACAAGCAGCACACAGGTTGATCCTCCTTTCTCTGCCTGTCCTTAGGGGTGCTTTCGGAATTAGCCAGAATTCTGGCTTACACACGGCTGCTTTTGATGCAAATAATAGAATGGGTAGTCAGGCTTTTTATGAGGTTCAAACTTACAAGATAGTTCCTGGTATATCTTCTGCTTTCTTGAAACGACCTGTCCATACCAAAATTTTCTTGTCCCACTCAGTGGGCTTGTATCCTGGGATTTTGAAGGTGGAGCCTGTAGAAAGCACAGAAAAGAAAATACAGCAACTGAGAACCAAAAGTCAGAACTAGGGATTGTGATTTCTTGCAGCATAGCCAATTAGTTCAGATATGGGAAACCTCTGACCCCCCAACCTCTAAATCTGGTCTGCCAGACTCTCCTCAGTCTCTACTCCACCAATCAGGATGGCAAGACAAAGCACTCTGTCATTACTTCGCTAGCCCAATCAGCTTCGAAAGCAAAGCTACTACCTCTTCAGCCAGTACGGAAGCCAACTGGACTGGCAAAGCAAGGACAGACTGTCAATAGCTAATTGGGCTGGTGAAGCAGAATGTTCTGTCATTGCTATGCCAGCCCAATTAGCTTCTGTACTGGCTGCAAAGGAAGTGGATTCACTTACTCAGTGGCCACTACAGAAGCTGACTTTGCTAACTCCAGCCTAGAATATGTTGAATCTGTGTTTGCTGAAGGCTGATCTCCTCCCTTGCATTTCCTTTTGGGAAAAGAGAGGGCAAGGGAAGCTGATTTTATTAGGAGCTGCCACCTCAAGGTGCCTGAAACACCTTAAACTGTCTCCTCTTGGCTGCCACTCAGCTATTTCCCAATCATCCGAGCAGTGGCAGGGTTTAAACCTCCCCTCTCCGCTGCCCAGCTCACTGGGAAACAGGTGAGCAGCAGGGAAGAGGGTAGTCAAGAGTCCCTGTGCTTCTCCTGTATGTGAGCAAGAGAGAGTGAGATGGCTCTGCCTTCCCTACTGCTCAGGGGAGGTTGTATGGGTGTCCTGCATGTGCATGTATGCAAAAGTGTAGGTTGGCTCCACAGGATTACAACTCCCAGTCAGTATGGTCAATAGTGAGGGATGACTATAGTCCAGTAACATCTGGAGGGCTACAGGTTCCCCAGTCCTGACCTACACAGAGACACTTTCATTACTCAGTTAATAATCAACCACTTCAAGGTCCATAGTGGCCATCTTGGTTATTCACAATGCAATCTCACCATGGCTACTCAGAAGTAAGCCTATTAAATTCAACGGGGCCTACTCCCAGATAAGGAGGGTTAGGATTGCAGCGTTGGTCTCCCTTTAAGAAGAGAAGGCCTGATTTCAGTAAATCTCACATATGGACCGTAGCTTGCAAAAGATGATAGTAATTGTTTATATATTTGTCCCTCAGACAATAATGGTGTCAGTCAATCATAGTCAAGCCAACGTATCTGCCCACCATTGTGAGCTTTTTGGAAAGGAAGGCTAGTCACATGTTAATGTGGAGAGGAAATTAAATGACAAGAGACTACACTACACTGCCATTAGCTCTGATCTAGTCCTCACAGCTTTAAAACTGTGCAAATGCAAAAAAAACCCCAAGAACCCTCAGTACAAAGAAAGCAAACTGTTCAGTCACTTTTCTAATTTCTAATCAATAACTAATTCCTACAGTGCTGAAACTGTCTCCAAAGCCAGTCTGCAAGAGGCTTCTAGTGTAGGCATTTTCATGCCTAAGGGAAACGTCATTGTTTTCTTTGACTACATGCGCGCTTGTGGATAAATACCCATAATTACCCATACTGAAAAGTGAAATGTAATCGGGTGTAAAACAATCTGAAAATTACTGGGGGTGGGGCATGCTATCCAGGAGGTGCCCGAGGCAGTTGCCTACAAATGTACATACCATAGTCAGATTTCCAGTCATGCTGCTGTGACCTATTCTCTGCTCTTATCAACACTACCAATTTAAGGTATGAAGAAGGCCCATGGGGGAATAGAAACAAATTATTTTTGTGTACAGTGCTCAATGACAGCTTTACCAAAAGCTCTTCCAAAATCTGTTCTCTATGAAGTCTAGGTTACTAAAAGCTCACTAAACACCATGCTGCTTCTGATTCAGCATACACAGGATTGGGCTGAAAGTTATGAAGATACGCTCATTCTGGTTTACCTGGAGTCTGGGGTTTTGACTTTAGCACACTGTCCGCTTGCGTTTTGCTGCACATCCTTCTGTTTATCACCCTGCAGGGCCCTTTAAGTGTACGCAGAACAGAAAAAACATTTTTGTCCAAAATCCGAAGTGTACCTGGGAAAACAAGGGGGGAGGTATAACATTAAAAAAAGAAATATATTATTTATTTATTTAAAATATTTATACCCCGCCCTTTTTCCGAGGAACTCAGGGCGGTTTACATTAAAACAAAAATAATTAGTAAACATGATATTCAGTTTAAACAGTTTAAAATGAAATTAAATAAACATAGGTTAAAACTAACTATGTTAGTTAAAAGCCCATCTAAATAGAACAGTCTTCACCTGTGCATGAAAAATCGATAATGAGGAAGCCAACCGGACCTCAATAGGGAGAGAATTCCACAGTCTGGGGGCGGCCACCGAAAAAGTCCTATTCTGTGTCTCTGCAAGATGAACTTGCAGGAAAGAAGGGGTAATGAGTAGAGTCTCATTGGAGGATCTTAGAGTCTGAGCAGGTTCATAGAGGGAGAGGCGCTCTGACAGATAGCCTGGACCTAAGCCGTATAAGGCTTTATAGGTTAAAACCAGCACCTTGAATTGTGCCCGGAAACAAATGGGCAACCATTTACAAGATGTAGGAGCCAGTACTGCCTCCACTTGGCTCCAGATTCTTGGATTAAGTAACCTTAGTAGAGCATGTAAGGCTACAATCTTGTGCGCACTTCTGTTTGGGAGGAAGCTCCAATGAACTTGGTGTACAAAGTATACACCTACAGAACGGGGACTGCAAGACTGTTTCCAAACCAGCTATTCGTTTATTTTATCCTAGGCCAAGTTATGGACCCCATAACCATACCTAACAGAGGTCAGTCAAGAGGGGTACTGAGAGGTCCTGAGCCAGGCCCGGCCAGGCCTGACTCGGTAAGTAGTGGAAGCGCTTACCGGCGGCGGCGGCGGCGGCAAGCCCCGACATGGCCCCAAAGGACAGGACAGGCCGTGCCGTTTCTTTCCTTTCCCCGCTGCCTCAGTCTCTCTTCTTACGAAACACGGCTGAAAGCAAGGTCAGGCGCAGGCCCGTCAGTGACGCTAGGCAGGAGCGAGCCGGGAAGGAGGAGTTAATCTGGCGCGGCGGCGGCTCCTGGTGAGACGGTGACGAGCCTCCATCCTCTCCGACAGAGAATATTCACTGGATCCTCAGTTGAGCCGCGGAAGACCTATTAAAATGCAGGTGGACTCCCCTTCGCTGTTGTCAGGGCAGTAGGACATGGAGAGGAAGACCTCGTGTATACGCTCCGCGGAATCACAACGTCAACACTTTTCTTCCGGAATGCACCGAGTGGGAGGTGGTAGGCTTTCAGTGCAGCCCTCGCCAACCCTGTTGCGCTGGCTGGGGCTGATGGGAGTTTTAGTCTGAAACAACTAGAGAGCACCAGGTTGGCGAAGGCTGTCTTACTGCTGCTCAGGAACCAGCGGGCGAGGGGTGGATAGCAGAGCTTGGAAAAGTTACTTTTTTTGGACTACAACTCCCATCAGCCCACTCCAGTGGCCATGCTGGCTGGGGCTGATGGGAGTTGTAGTTTAAAAAAGTAACTTGGCCGAGCTCTGCTGGATAGTATACAGTAGGGCCCCGCTTTACATCGCTTCGCTAATACAGCGGTCTCAACTAGATGCAATTAGACTAAAGCCCCACTCATGCAGTGCTTGTTCCGCTTTTACGGCAGTTTTCGGGCGTCACTGCGCCATTCTATTCAATGTGTTCCGCTTTACAGCGGTTTTCACTTTACAGCAGGGGTCCGGAACATAACCTGATGTATGAGTGGGGCCCTACTGTACTAGAGAAAGGCTAAGCAAAGCCCCTTCTCCTAACATGCTAATGTTTTATATTCTGGAAAGTTTTGATGGTGGACAGCATTCCAACAGGAAACCAAGGGCGTCTGGAGGGAAAAGCAGTGGGGCCGAGCCAGGAGCGAAGATGTTTGTTAAATATAACTACACTGGCCTGGTTCTCTGGAGTCTTTGTATCATGGAGGTCACATCCTCACCCACCATTATACAGTACTAAAGAACAAAAAAAAGAGCCATGTGGAGTTAGGCATGTCTACTAGAAATCAGTCCTGTTGAATTCAGTGGGGTTTACTCCGTGGCTGGGGGGATTAGGGTTGTAGCCTTAGATTATCATAAACTGGACATGAGCCAGCAGTGCAATGCAGCTGCTAAGAAATCAAATGCAGTCTTAGGCTGCATTAACTATTTCTATGGAGAATGGTTGAAAGAGTTGGGTATGTCTTGCCTGGAGAAGATTACACTGAGACATGACAGCGGTCTTCAGATACCTGAAGGGCTGTCACAGGGTAAAGGAAACTTGTTCACTGTTGCTCGAGAAGGCAGGACCAGAATTAATGGGTGGAAATTGCAAGGGAGCAGATTTTTACAAAAAAATAAGGTTCCTAATGCTAAGAACTGTTCAGCAATGGAACAGGCTGCCTTGGGCCTTGGTGGGCTCTCCTTTAGTGGAGATATTTAAGAAGAGGGTGGACACCTTATCTGTCAGGATTGCTGTAGTTGCAGATCCTGCATTGAGCATGTGGTTGGACTAGATGGACCACCAAGGTCCTTTCCAGTTCTGTGATTCTATATTCTAAGGCTGGCACTCAGCCAGACAGGAGGCCTAGAGAGGTAGATGGAATTTCTAGGGACCATAACAACCCACTGCCCCCAGACCCTGAAGCCTATGCAGTTGCTGCACCATGTATCCAGAAGGGTACAGCTGAGAGAGATCACATCTTCCCAGCTCCCCCTCCCAGGTTCTGATAATGCAAACCAGGTCAGCTACCTCAACCTCAATCAATCTGTGGATGAGACAGAGAGAGGTTTTATTATGGACTGTCTTGGCACCTACCCACACCACCAAAAACCAGAAGAGTAAGCTAATAAGGCTAACAGGAATTATCTTGCTGGGGTGAGAACCATGCCAGAGCTTGGAAAAGTTACTTTTTTGAACTACAACTCCCATCATGGCGCTGGCTGGGGCTGATGGGAGTTGTAGTTCAAAAAAGTAACTTTTCCAAGCTCTGAAATAGCACAACCACTCACCCAATCTGTCTCCCTTCCCGGCCTGAAAGCTCTACTCCTCTGACCTCACCCCTCATGTTCCTCCCAGAACCCTTCCAGCTTGAACACAGTAACTATCAGAACCAGCCCCCTTTTTCTCCCTCTGACATCTGTGGTGCCAGGGCTGGCCTCTGAAGCAATCAAAAAATGGATGGACATATGTCTACCGTGCTAATCTTTACTTTTGCTTGGGGACAAAGGGAGCAAAGTCTAGAGCCACCTTGGGAAGGTTTTTATGGCCAGAAAACCTGTGTATAAAGCTAGTACATAAATGCATAAATAAATAAAATGGGGCCAGAGCAGTCTGTAGGGAGGGCTTTTGACAGCTCATGCCATGGGGAAAATGGAAAGAGACATTCATCCAGAGCCCCAGAAAGCCTGCACACAGCTGTCGGCCATTACCATGCGAGGGGAAATCAAGCTAAATTGTAGTAGATCATACTTGAGAATGTTTATGCAAAGCTGATGTCCCACCATGTATATATTAACTTTGTATTTGTGGGATGTCCAGACCTTGTAAGAATTGCAGGAGCTAATCAAAAGCACCAGGGTGAGAAGAGAACAAGCACCGTTGATCTGAACAATGAATGGCCGGCCTAGGAGCTCCTTCAGATCAGTACAGATAGTCCAGGCCTGTCCGCTGGAACCTGCTGCTGTTCTCTCACTAGGAATGCTCTCCAAGATATCTCTAGATCTCTTGCTGCTTACTAGGGGCAGATACTAGAGCTCCCTGACTTCTATACACTGAAAAAAAATCAGGTCATAGAGAATTCCAGAAGCGGATGGGGGAGTGAGAGCTGCCTCTCGACACACGTGCAGGCAACTGCCTCACATATAGCCTAAAGCAGTGGGTTCCCAAACTGGTCTGTGGAACACCAGTGGTCTACAAGCTTTCATTTAGGTGGTCTGCCATGTGCCTGTAAAAATGCAATTTAAAATCATATAGCAACCAGCATAGCGCTTTATAATTGCATCAGCAGGCAGAAAATTCATTTAAGTGGTCAGCAGTTTTCAAGAGGTCAGTAGGGGGGAAAAGCAGGGGAACCACTGGCCTAAAATGATGCATTCCAGGGGAAAAAAGGTACCATTTGATTATGCTGAATACATAAATTGAGTATGTTGCATTGGGATGCATACGGCTTACCTCTGAGTCCATACGTATAGGGTTTAGGCTGTACTCTGCAGTCTAAGAAGAAACAATTTGGGCTGGTGGTCAACAGCAGGAGGTCCAGAGCCCAGCTATACCTTTCTAACTCATTGGCTGCCACTTTGACTGAAAACCCCCAGGGCACATGGCAAAGGGGCTGTTTGCTGACACCATTTTTATTTTTATAAACTTATTTTTTATTTCTTTTCTATAGGCAGCTGCAAAAATGATTTCACATGAATAAAAAATACACATCAACTGAATCTGCCTTGTTCAAGTATTCTGTCTCTAGGGATGCACAGCTGGCACTTGCTTTAAGAATGCATATATTGTACACGCAGTTGTGTTATGTCAGCCTGGATTAAGCAAGAATAAAGCCAGATGTGTACATGCAGCCGAATGATGGTACAGTCCTGAGATAGTAGAATTAATTGCTCCACTTCAGTCTATATCACATTTTGAAATGTTTAAATTCTGAGAGGAATAACCATGGGTTGGTCTGTTCCAGCAAAAAAGAACAAAGAGCTTTGTGGCTTCTTAAAGACTAACAAATGCCATAACAAATTTGTTACGTCTTTAAGGTGTACAAGACTGTTGATGTGTTGTACACGGGGAATTTCAGAGATTTGTGCCCATATTAGTTTGCAGCAACAAAAGCAATGTGTTTGGAATTCCATCCCAGGAAGGTTTGCCTTGTATCGTATTTGTTTTCTTTCAGGAGCAGATAAAAACCACAAAAGGAATGATGGTGATGATGTATTGCCTTCAAGTCGATCCCGACTTATGGCGACCCTATGAATAGGGTTGTCATGGTAAGCGGTATTCAGAGATGGTTTTACCATTGCCTTCCTCTGAGGCTGAGAGGCAGTGACTGGCCCAAGGTCACCCAGTGAGCTTCATGGTGAAGAGCTCCAAAAGGATCTCTCCAAACTGGGAAAACAGGCAATAAAATGTCAAATGCAATTCAATGTAAGCAAGTGCAAAGCAATGCACATTGGGGCAAAAAAAATCTTGATATTACACATACACTCAAAGGGGCTGAACTGGCAGTGAATAACCAGGAATGAAATCTTCGGGTCGTAGCGGATAGGCCAATGAAGATATCGACCCAGTGTGCATCAGCTGTAAAAAAAAAGGGGGATGCAATACTATGGATCATTAGAAAAGGGACTGAAAATAAAATGCCCAATATCAAAATACCACTGTATGATGCAACCACACTTGGAATACGTGTACAGTTCTGATCATCATACTTCCAAAGGGATATTGTAGTTGGAAAAGGTTCAGAAAAGGGCAACCAGAATGATCAAGGGGATGGCACGACTTCTCTATGAGGAAAGGTTGCAGCATTTGGGGCTTTTTAGTTTAGAGAAAAGGCGGGTCAGAGGAGACATGATAGAAGTGTATAAAATTATGCATGGCACAGAGGAAGTGGATAAAGATACATTTTTCTCCCTCATAACACTAGAACTCATGGACATCCAATGAAGCTGAATGTTCGAAGATTCAGGACAGACAAAAGAAAGTACTTCACACAGTGCAGTTAAACTCTGGAATTCGCTCCCACAAAAGGCTGTGATGGCCACCAACTTGGATGGCTTTAAAAGAGGATTAAACAAATTCATGAAGGATAGAGCTGTCACACTGGCTATATTATTATTATTTGTATCCCAACTTTCCTCCCAGTAGGCGCCCAGGGCAGCAGACAAAAACACTAAAAACCCTCTACCACCACTGTTGGAGGCACTATCTCTGAATACTAGTTCCTGGCAACTGCAGGTGGGGAGTGTTGTTGCACTCTGTCCTACCTACAAGGCTTCCCACGGGCATCTGGTTGGCCATTATAAAGAAAGCTGGAATAGACAGAAAGAAAGCTGGAATAGATGGGCCTTTGGCCTGATCCAGCACGCTTCCAGGGTCCAGGGCTTGTTTTGTTTTATAGAAATGGTTTTATGTTGGTATTTTATTTATCTTTATACTGCTCTTCTGTGATTTGAGCTTTTTAATTGCATCGTTGTGAACTTTTGTAAGCCGCTCTGAGAGCTTTGGTTGAAGAGCAGCTAATGAGACTTTAAAACAAACAAGTTGTGTGGCACCTTAAAAATCAGCAAAGATTGTTCTTTAAGCTAAGTTGTAATATAACACATCTTCTGTGACCATGATACCACCTTTCAAGTACACATGAGTAAATATGCTTGTAGTTGTCACAAAGGTGCTGGTAACTTAACTAGCTTAAACAGGGTTATATACAGCTCCCTGCCAGGGCTCCCAACATACACCTGCAGCAGGGCTTCTCCTAGGGAAGACAGAGAGTGGCAGTGCACAGTTAATTCAATAGGCATAAACGTCCCTGCTCACACACAATGCCTAGGTTCTGGAGTGACTGAAAGCTATTTTTCATCTTTCTTGGAGCAGAAATGATATAGAAATCGACAAGAGAATTCCAGGATTGTAGTATAATTGTGACTGGGCAACGGCAAGTATCCCACAAAGGCCTTCCTGCACTTTCATATAAAAATGTAGGTTTTATGTTTCAACATTTTAAAGTGCAATGTATATGCCATCAACTGATCGCAAGATTTCTGAAAACAATACCCGTTTTGTTATAACCAGATGAGTGTTTTATACAAAAAACTTTTGGCAGGAAATCCAACCCAGCCATAGCCTTATCTGTAACCTGAAACATTAACAGTGGGCCATCTTGCAACGTTGCCAGAAGCCACTTTCTCTCATCCATAGCCCCCACCACCCTGCCATATTGTTTTGGCATTAATTACAACGGCAAGTTCTTTTTAAAAAACTTTTTACATAAATTAAAACCTGAATTAGACCAAGAACGATCGTTTTTGCCGCTTTTGTTTCTGAGCAGGTAAACTGCAGTTCAATCAACTACAATGAAATCCTGGATTATTCCATTGTTTTTTCGGTTCTCAGATCTACGGTGGGGGAGAGGAAAAATGCATATAGCTGAAATTGTCCTTCCCTAACAATTTGGTTAACCACTTGGCCTGAATACAGTACAACAGTCATAAAGAGCTATGAAGAACAACTTTTTAAAAGATATGTATGTGTTTTAGCAAAATATAAGACAACACGAGGCCAATAAACCCTCCCGGAAGCTTTCCGGTCCATTCACCACCCCACGCAGCGGCGCAGAAGCGGGGAGGGGCTTATGCTCTGCACCGCCTCTCCTCGTCCACCAGAGTGGGAGGGGCTGTTTGTGCGCCACGCCTTTTGATTGGCTCCCGTTGAGACTCTCCAGCCTCTCCAATATGGCGGCGCCCAGCTCGTACCAAAATTGTGAGGACTTCGCTGAATTCCAGGTAGGAGGGACTCAAACGGGAGCGGCTCTGCGGAGCTTTCTCTCGATGGTGGCTCTTGCTGTTGCGGCGGCCCTCGCCCTCGGAGCTGCCTCCGCTCCTCCTTTCAGTTTGGAGGTCGCGGGACGGAAGGACCGACTCGTCCGCCTGGAGCAGCGCCCCCCCCCCACACGTTCTCCATTCTCTCCCTGTTACCAGACGCAGAGGGGGTGACGAAGGGCAGTACTCATGGTTAGCACGCGGCCGCCCAGTGGCTCTCTCAGGAGGAGGAGGAGCAGGAGGCTGCGGTGGATTGAGGGAGAGCCAGGACGATCACGCTGATGATACTACTACTGTTACTGTACTTAAAGTGTGCATGTTGTTTTGTAGAGTGAGCCAGACACTTCAGATGCAGACCTTACACAACAGCCCTGTAAAGTAGATCAGTGTTACCAGTCCCTCTTATGAATGTGGGTGGATGTGAGAGAGGCTTGCCTAAGGCCGTCTCAGAGATAGGGATATGAATCAGGGTGTTTCGGATTTACATTAACCCCAGGTACTATGATACACCATATTACACTTCCAAAAAGACCATGCAGTAGATATGCAAAGTTATAGAAAGAAAATAAGAAATGTTCTTTTTTATTTTTATTTATTAGATTTGTTAGATGCCCATCTGGCAGGGGTTAATCTGCCACTCTGGGTGATGTACAACAAAATACAATACAATCCATGTAAAAACAATTCAAAAACCAAACAGTATTTATACTGAAAAATTTATCTTGAAAAAACATCTTGAGTAAGACTAGATTTAGGTCCTCTACCCTTTTTTGCTGAAATGTAAATAGACTGCCTTCAAGTTGATCCCGACTTATGGCGACCCTATGAATAGGGTTTTCATGGTAAGTGGTATTCAGAAGGGGTTTACCATTGCCTTCCTCTGAGGCTAGTCCTCCCCAGCTGGCTAGGGCCTGCTCAGTTTGCTACAGCTGCACAAACCAGCCCCTTCCTTGTCGGCAACTGCCAGCTGGGGGTCAACTGGGCTCCTTGGGACTATGCAGCTTGCCCACGGCTGCACAGGTGGCAGGGCACGTGACCCCTCAGCCACTCACTGTGGGGGTGATCTTTAGCTGGCCCTTGACACCCAGGAGACACAAGCGAGGATTTGAACTCACAGACGCTGGACTCCCAGCCAGGCTCTGCTCCCTATTGTGCTATACCAGCTGTACCCTTTTTTGCTAAATTATAATAAAAACATGTAGGTAAATTTACCTGTGTTGATTATTGTTGTTATGTGCCATCAAGTGGACTACGACTTATGGCGACCCTATGAATCAGCAATCTCCAATAGCATCTGTTATAAACCACCTTGTTCAGATCTTGTAAATTCAGGTCTGTGGCTTCCTTTATGGAATCAATCGATCTTTTGTTTGGCCTTCCTCTTTTTCTACTCCCTTCTGTTTTCCCCCAACATTATTATCTTTTCTAGTGAATCATGTCTTCTCATTATGTGTCCAAAGTATGATAACCTCAGTTTCATCATTTTAGCTTCTGGTGATAGTTCTGGTTTAATTTGTTCTAACACCCAATTATTTGTCTTTTTTGCAGTCCTTGGTATCCGCAAAGCTCTCCTCCAACACCACATTTCAAATGAGCTGATTTTTCTCTTATCCACTTTTTTCACTCTCCAACTTTCATATCTATACATAGAGATTGGAAATACCATGGTCTGAATGTTCCTGACTCTAGTGTTCAGTGATACATCTTTGCATTTGAGGACCTTTTCTAGTTCTCTCATAGCTACCCTCCTGAATCCTAGCCGCCTGATTTCTTGACTGTTGTATCCATTTTGGTTGATGACTCTGCTAAGGTACTGATAATCCTTGACAAGTTCAATGTCCTCATTGTCAACTTTAAAGTTACATAAATTTTCTGTTGCCATTACGTTAGTCTTCTTGATGTTCAGCTGTAGTCCTGCTTTTGTGCTTTCCTCTTTAACTTTCATCAGCATTCGTTTCAAATCATTACTGGTTTCTGCTAGTAATATGGTATCGTCTGCATATCTTAAATCATTGATATTTCTCCCTCCAATTTTCACACCTTCATCTTGGTCCAATCCCGCTTTCCATATGATATGATCTGCATATAGATTAAATAAATAGGGGGATAAAATACACCCTGTCTCACACTCTTTCCAATGGGGAACCAACAATTAGATGCTGTGGCACTCCCATTTCTTTTAAAGCATTCCATACGTTCAAAGACTTTGCTGTAATCTATAAAGCATAGTGTGATTTTCTTCTGAAATTCCTTGGTCCTTTCCATTATCCAACATCTTTGCAATATGATCTCTGGTAACTCTTCCCTTTCTAAATCCAACTTGGACATCTGGCATTTCTCACTCCATATATGGTAAGAGCCTTTGTTGTAGAACATTGAGCATTACTTTACTTGCATGGGATATTAAGGCAATAGTTCGATAATTACTGCATTTCCTGGGATCCCCTTTCTTTGGAATTGGAATGTATATTGAACGCTTCCAGTCTGTGGGCCATTGTTCAGTTTTCCATATTTGTTAACAATTTTTTTTCAAAATTTGGACAGATTCAGCCTCAGTAGCTTGTAGCAGCTCTATTGGTATGCCATCAGTTCCTGGTGATTTGTTTCTTCCAAGTATTTGAGAGCAGCTTCTACTTCACATTCTAAAATTTCTGGTTCTTCATCGTATGGTTCCTCCAGGAATGAATCTGTCATCCTAGCATCTCTATTATATAGTTCTTCAGTGTATTGCTTCCATCTTCCTTTTATTTTATCTCATTCAGTTAGTGTGTTCTCCTGTTGATTATTCAACATCCCTACTGTTGGTTTAAATTTTCCTTTCATTTCTCTAATCTTTTGTAATAGGGCCCTTGTTCTATGTTTTTCGTTGTCCTCTTTTGTTTCTATTAAGAGAGTTCTCTTCTATTAAGAATTTCGTCAGTCATCCATTGAGGTCTTTCTTTTTAACTAGAGGTATTGTCTTTTTGCATTCTTCACTGATAATGTCTGTGACTTCACTCCATAGTCCTTCTGGTTCTCTCTCAACTAAGTTTAAAACCTCAAATCTGTTATTTATTTGATCTTTATATTCTTCTGGGATGTTATTTAAATTGTATTTTGGCATTATAATTGCTTTGTTCTTCTTCTTTAGTTTTACTCAGATTTTTGATATTACCAGTCATGATCTGTACCTGGTCTTGTTTTCGCAAATAGTATGGAACTTCTCCATTTTCTGCTACCAATTATGTACATGTGTACAGTTGTCTTTTCTGTTGCTCAAAAAAATGTGTTTGCAAGAAACAAATTACAGAATTCAATAAATCTTTCTCTTGCTTTATTTCTATCTCCTAAGCCCCATTTCCCCATAATTCCTAGTTCTTTTCTGTTCACTACTTTTGCATTCCAGTCCCCCATGATTATCAGCACATCTTGTTTTGGTGTGTGATCAATTTCCTCCTGTACTTTTGCATAAAATCTCTCCAATTCCTCTTCTTGTGTGTTTGCCGTTGGAGATAGGCTTAGATGATGGTTATGTTGATAGGTTTCCTGTTAAGTCTCATTGATATCACTCACTCAGACCTTGCATTGTAGTTCCTAATTGCGTTTGCTACATCACTATTAAAGCAACCGTGTTTCTTCTTGATTTCTCATTTCCTACATAGAAGATTTTGTAGTTGCCTGATTGAAAATGTCCCATTCCCGTCCATTTTAATTCACTCATGCCAAGTACTGTAATGTTGATATGTTCCGTTTCTTGCTTGACAATTTCTAACTTTCCCATTCAAAAGTGGCTTCCCCCAGTAATGGAATTTATGGAATATTGGCAAAAAATTGGGAAATTGTTCAGCTAGTACAGCTTTTTAGTATATTGTATTTTTTATTAATGTAATCCTGGATTATATGTTTTCTTGATAATGTATTTAAAATGTGCATGTATATGTTTTCATATATATAGATGCAGATCAGCCTTCAGCAGCCTAGTGCCCTCCAGTTGTTTTGAACTGTGCCCCAGCCAGCACAGCCATGGAAAGCACCAGGCTGGTGAAGACAGATAGAGATACTACTTCGCACAGTTAACTACTTCATAGTTACATGAAGTTTACTTGCACAGGCTGGGATGGTGGCCTTCACTGTGCATTCAAATTAGTCACATGGCTTAGTTTCTGGTAGCCATGCAGTGAAAGAATAGGCATCTTTGTACTGATTTCTTTGTATAGGAATATAGACATAAAAAGCAGTCATTCACAGTGGCATAAGTCTAGCGTTACAAGCTAGCCAGAATTTTACATGGGAGTAATACTTACATTTACAGTACAGCAAACAGTATCTTATACTTTGAATGCCAGCTGGTATTTCCCAGGTGGCTTACAACCAGAATAAGAATACAGTCTTAGAACATTTAAACCACTAATAAAAGTTATGGGACAAAAGCACCACAGCACAGAAAGCTTCAGTAAAAATAGATATGACAACAGCTCAACATTGCTTAAATGTTTAAAAAGTTTAAACATTTTAAACTTTTTAAGTTTTAAAGTTTAAAAGCTTTAAAAAGCCTGGAACAGTAGAAGCGTCTTTGAAATTCCCTCCCACCGGAGGCAGTGATGGCCACCAACTTGGATGGCTTTAAAAGAAGATTAGACAGATTCATGGAGGATAAGGCTGTCAGTGGCTACCAGCTGTGATGTCTATGCTCTGCTTCCATAGCCTTGAGGTGGTATGCTTCCGAGTACCAGTTGCTGAAAACTGCAGGAGGGGAGAGTGCTCTTGTGCTCAGATCCTGCTTGCAGGCCTCCCATGGGCATCTAGTTGGCCACAGTGAGAACAGGATTCTGGAATAGTTGGGCCACTGGCCTCATCCAGCAGGCTCTTCTTATGTAAGCTTTGTGCTGTGAATGCAAATACGTGCATAGTGGGGTGCTCCACACAGCTTCTATCCCTTAATGAAGGCGTATGGAACCACCACCTTGGACCAACTTTGATCAGTGGGTGGGACATCCTGCCTGTCAGCTGCATGACATCATTACGATGTCAGATGTTTGACAGGTATGCTGTTCTGCCCACCTGTCAAAATCCCTTTTGCAGTGTTTCCCAAGCACCCAACAGCCAGCTGGCTTTTGGGTGCTTGGGACCCCGCCCTTCCAAGCAAAGTGGTAAAAAGCAGGTTTTGGCTTTCTCACCTATCAATTGATGGACAGGAGAGCCAACGCCTGCTGGATCGCTGTGTAGGGCTTGGAAAATGCTTTGCACAGGAGTTCACCAGTGCCCGACAGGTGGCTGAATGAGACAGCCGTGAAGGTGGCTGATACCATTCTGCATGGTGTATTCAGTGAGATTACATGCCCTGTTTTGGTCTTCAGGCTGCCATGCTGATGAGCCAACCTGAGCTATCCTTTAATTTGAATGACTGCTTGCTATCTCAGACTCCTGTCAAACACTGCAGACTCTGTGGGCTCGCTCTCTCTCTCTCTCTCTCTCTCTCTCTCTCTCTCTGGGGGGGGGCAGAATATCACATTAGACAAGAACAAGCAAGGGAAGTATCTCCCTTCCAAAGGAAAGACACTCTGATATTCAGGGGCACCAGGCCCTTAGGTCCTTAAAAAAAAATAACCCCCTCCCTTGAAAAATAACTGCACGTACTATGAAGCCCTGCGCCTATGGCACACAGAAGTCATAAGTGCCTAGAAGTCACAATTCCCTGTGACATTCTTTTAATATTGCTGGGATAATAGTTGGTTGATACCTGCCAAGCTTGCAGAGATATGGTTGGACTTCCAGGCCCAATTCAAAGTGCTAGTGCTTCCCTATAAAATCCTAAATATTTTAAACTCAAATATCTGAAGGAGCACCTGCTCCTATAACAGCCTGCAAGTGCTCTAAGGTCGTCTTCTTAAGCCTTCCTGCAAGTTATCGACTGAGGTAAAAAACAGCAGGTCTTTGTGTATTAGGTGTGTGAAATACATTTTCTTTTGGACATTTTCTGCTTTTCTACATGCAAACTCTTAATTGTGAGTACTTTTTGATCATTACAGTTCTGTGTCTGGTTTGCTTGGTTTTTGTGCTTACCCTCTCATGCCTCCTTGGCTGAGTGTGCTATTAACTGCACTCCACACTCAATTGGGATTGTTCTCCTGTAAGAAGTGAACTGGTCATCTGAGAAATGTCAGATGGCGGCAGGTGTTCTAAGTTTGTTTTATAATGTCTGAGAAATTCCTGGAACCCTCCCCCCCCAACCCAGTCTTTCACAATATTTGATCAGTCAATTGACCGAGGGTTTGCTTATTTTTTCTGGCCAGGTACAAGTTGAAATAGAAGCTGCTACAACTGTGCACGACAGCAGCTGCTTTTTAAAAGAACTCTTTAAGACATTATTTCAATCTGCATTTGATTAATTGTTGTTCTTTGATAACATTGCTCTTGCCCATTTTAAGTGGGGTGCAATGTGGGTTTTAATTTGATTTTTTAATATATATTTTTCTTTATTGTGGAATTTTTTGTACACCACCTTGTGAGGGCAATGTGCTCTGAAAGGTAGTTTTAAACCTAAATAAATAAATATACAAACAAACATACAATAATCATTCAGATGCCAGATTTAATTCTAGGGGATGTTTAGGAGTGGATTTGCAGTGCTTGTTTCCTTTCAGGCCCTAAATAAATATGTCCAAGTATTTTGGCTCAACCAACAAGTGAATCAGTTTGGGTTAGTCTGTGAAAAAAATGGACTGCCTTCAAGTCGATCCTGACTTATGGCTACCCTACGAATAGGGTTTTCATGGTAAGCGGTATTCAGAGGGGGGTTACCATTGCCTCCCTCTGAGGCTAGTCCTCCCCAGCTGGCTAGGGCCTGCTCAGCTTGCCACAGCTGCACAAGCCAGCCCCTTCCTTGTCTGCAACTGCCAGCTGGGGGGCAACTGGGCTCCTTGGGACTATGCCGCTTGCCCACGGCTGCACAGGTGGCAGGGCACGTAACCCCTGAGCCACTCACTGTGGGGGGGATCTTTAGCTGGCCCTTGACACCCAGGAGACAGCAGTGGGGATTTGAACTCACAGACTCTGGACTCCCAGCCAGGCTCTCCTCCCTACTGTGTAGTAATGTGCAAAATAACATATGATTTAAATCTTAGAAATTCCTTAATAGTACACCTTTTCTCATTTTATTTCCCTTTCATTCAAGTTTTAGACTCAGTATATCTTTCTTTTTTCCACAGGAGTTGCTCAGGGTGATGAGAACCATTGATGACAGAATAGTCCATGAATTAAACACCACTCTTCCAACAGCTTCTTTTGCGGGAAAAATTGATGCTAGCCAAAAATGTAAAGAACTTCATCAGTCGGTAAATGCATTTGTTGCTCTTCCATCTTTTGTGTGTGTTTTGGTTTTTAACTGATGTATGTTACAAAGTGGTAACTGGCATTTCAGTTATAAATGACATGCCACATACTGAGCATGTCGTACCACTTCATTCTCTGTAGGGACATCGTTGTTGCTTTTATTATCTGTGTGAGGTAGGTTCAGGTAGACATTTTATGCAGACTCATAGGGGAGGTAGAGGTTATTTTTAAAATAAATAATAAAGAGAATTATGCAAAATATTTAGGGGGAAATCCCCAAAGAGGTAGCAGGAGTGCTTAAAGTGGATTAATAAGGACTGAGGGTGTGGGGAGCACAGTGGGGAGAAGGATAATCAGGAAAATGGTCTATCCTGGAAGAGAGCATGACTAACTGCAGCCTTAAACCAATAATCAATAATCCTTGTAACTTAATAATAGTAATTCACTAATAGGCAAAAAACCTTGCGTTTAAGAATGTACCTATAGCCCACAGCTATTCTATCAAACTTTAAAAAGCAGGGAAATTGGGCAGCTATAGTGAATGCACCAGGGGAGCAGGAGACCTGACCTCCTTTCTGACATATTGTACTGCCCTACCAATTTGTCAAAATGCAAACACCATTTGGGTTGGTCTTTCACAGTCCAATCCACTTGCTGTGTAGCTTGGAAGAATTTGGTAACATGTGCCTCTGAGCATATGGTGAGTGGTGGCAACACCTGCCATCTCCAAAGATGGAGAATTATATTTTTGTATGTTTGTTGGTGTTCTTACTTCCCTTCTTTCCTGTGTTACTAATGTTTCTACAGAGAATCTAAAGTAGAAAAGTTTATTTCCCTCATTATTCATCCTAGAAATCTGTGTCAAAATTATTTTTATTAATTTCAAAGCCTCTTTATTGGTCAGTGTCATATGATGGTGAAGACAGCCTTCTGTGTTTCAAATTGGAGGTTATGTTCTATTTCTATTTTGGGTGCATTAACAGTGGAATTTGGACCTGCAGTTTGATGAAAAATCAGACTGATTCCAATATGTTGCTACTTCAGCAATGACTCTAGCTGTTGGAAAAAAGAGGATGCATGTTTTCAGCCCGCTATATTTAAACCACTTCATTTAAGGCAAGGAGCACATAGAGCACACCTAGCATTTTGCTAGAATATATTTCACCTCCCACTGTTTTATCTTGTGCAAATTGAGACACTCCTGAGGTCCACTGGAGACTATTCTGCAGAAGTCAGTGCCATTATTCCACAATTATGTTTGGAGTTTTTTTAGTCTAAATTTCGCAAAGAGTTGCTGTACTTCACATATTCACAGAAATAGAAACAAAAGAAAATGATTTCTTATAGGAAACTTCACTAAAATTGCAAAGAAAATCAGACATATTCAAAGTGACCATCTGAACTATACAAGCTGTCTTAATAATGTTACTTCCTCCCTGCTAAAACAAGATCAGCACAGCACATGCCTTCTTTCTATTCTTTGGGCTGATTGCAGGTGTTGCCACCACTCACCATATGCTCAGAGGCACATGTTACTAAATTCTTCCAAGCTACACAGGAAGTGGATTGGACTGTGAAAGACCAACCCAAATGGTGTTTGCATTTTGACCCATTTGTAGGGCAGTAAAATATCTCAAAGAGGTCAGGTCTTCTGCTCCCCTGGTGCATTCACTATGGCTGCCCAATTTCCCTGCTTTTTAAAGTTTGATAGAATAGCTGTGGGCTATAGGTACGTTCTTAAACCACAAGGTTTTTTGCCTATTAGTGAATTTCCCTGCTTTTTAATCTGGGAGGTAAGAAATGGGATCCTGTCCAAGTTTGCTGAGAATGGATGGATCATTTGCATGCTTATTGAGTTCAATGGGATTTACTCCCCTGCAATCATGCTTAGGATAGGTGGAATTGACGACAGAGGATGGGGAGGGGAGGAGGAGGGAGGGGAGGAAATGCAGAGGGGAGGACTGGGAGGGGAGCAGGCAGGAGGGGGAGGGGAGAAGGACAGGTTTGATCATTTGCATGTTTATTAAATTCAGTGCGATTTACTCCCGTGCAATCATGCTTAGGATAGGTAAAACTGAGCAGGGGGGGAGGGGGGGCTGGAGTGGGCAGGGGAGGTGAAAGGGAGAGGAGAGGGGAACATCAGGTCTGATCATTTGCATGCTTATTTTCAATGGGATTTACTCCTATGCAATCTTGGTTAGGATAGGAAAAACTGACCATGGGGGAGGCAGAGTGGGAGTAGGAAGGAGCGTATTGGAGGGGGGCAAAGGAAGGGGGAGGGGAAGGCAGGTTTGATCATTTGCATTCTTATAGAGTTCAATGGTATTTACTTCTGTGCAATCATGTTTAAGATAGGTAAAACTGACCATGGGGAGGAGGAGGGGGAGGAGATTGGGTGGGTGGGCAGTGGGCAGAAGGGAAGACTCTTTCCTTTCCAAAAGGAAAACATTGTAAACAGAATCATTCTTTTTCAGCCTTTCCCCCACCTTTTTATTGTACAGCAGGCACATGTAGCCTCCCACCAACATTTAATCCAAAGCTGCCCCTGGCCACATCCACACCAGGCCTTTATTTCACTTTGGACAGTCATGGCTTCTCTCAAAGAATCCTGGGAAGTGTAGTTAGTGAAGGGTGCTGAGAGTTGCTAGGAGACGCCCTGTTCCCCTCACAGACTTCAATCAGAGTGGCTGACTGTTAAACCAGTCTGGCCGCTGGAGCTCTCTCAGGGGAATAGGAGTCCCCTCTCAGCAACCTTCACAAACTACATTTCCCAGGATTCTCTGGGGGAAGCCATGACTATCTCACGTGAAATCAAAGTCTGGTGTGGGTGTGGCCCCCTGATTAGCCAAGCCTAGCAGCTGGGAGGCTTTTAGAATTCTGACAGTTGGTCCTTACTGAGCATGCTCCGCGTTATCATTGGGTTCCAGCCAAAATTTATTAAATTAATTAAAAATCAGCCAGGCATTTTTTAAACTTTTAAACAGAGTATGGGGCAAGGTCAGTATTAGGATTACAGGTACTCTGTGAACATGGCTGATTTTTAAAGAATTTCAACAGATTATGAGAACTCTCAGAGAAAAAAGACCAAAGGGGCTCTGAGGTTTTTTTCTCTCTTTTTACACTTTGAACTGTCTATTCTCTCTGACTGTTTTGTGTATCACCATGAAAATTGACAGGGTTGTTAAGCAAGCGTTTCTGAGTTCAGGACTATAAGTTTTGTAAGGTTTTGTTTTGAAATGAGCTTATGGGAAGCCTCAGAATGGCATGGGGGTATTTTCAATTTAACATTGCGGAATGTGAAAAATCCCCGCTGGCTATAGTACACGGCCACTCTCGTGGCTGTATAATTAACCATAAATCTGAAAAGCCTGGCACAATTAATGGCTTGGGAGCATCGGAGCGTGTAGCACTGGTGAAGTTGACCAAGTTTGACCTTTCAATCCACCAGATGGAACTGGAGCCTAGTATAATGGCAGATTTTAAAAACAACAACTAAAAAGTCTTATCTTTCTACATTCTCCCCCACCCTTACCTGTATTGTCCTCTTGTCAATGCTCTTAGCAAAGTTACAAATTAAAATCTAGTCATCCCACTTTTTTACAAGTAAGGCAGTGGATTCATACATTTGCAACGTACAGGATATATTCTGTGCTGGAGCAGCAACCTAATGGGATGGAAATGTGACTAGGCTTTTTCCCCACAAAAAGGGCAGAATACTTGGAGACACCGGACACATTAAAAGGGAGAAAGGTAGTTCTGGATGCATCTCACGTGCAGCACTTAAACAGGGGAACTGCCTGTTGTCTGCTGTCTCCTCTACTTCGCTTTTCCCAGAAAGTGAACAAAGTTGGCATCCCTTCATAAAAGATGTATTATTCTTAAGATTTCTTTCCAAGATCGAAACTGACAGTCTTTCTCCTAGCCCTCTGCAGTTACAGCATCTGCCATTTCATTTTCTGTATAAGCTGTAGGGTCATCATGGTCATTAACCCAGAGCAAAGCAGTGTTTATTGGGTGAGCTGTGAGGTTTCTGGTTGTGTTTGTGAGCAGGAAGGAGAGAAGAGAACACTGGCTGGGAGTCAGAAGTGCTTGTGGAATATCCATTCCAGGGGCATTGAAGGTTGTACATTTTATGTAAAAATCCTGTTATTCCTTGACATTTATTCCTTGCTTTTGACAGATGATCGGATAGCTTGTTCACTTACTCTTTTCTTTTCACAATTTATTTAGCTGACAGAGGCTCATGAAAGTAGAGACAGAATAATCAAAAGCTGTATTGCCCAAACTTCTAATGTAGTAAAAACACTACAGGAAGAGAGGAAGAAGTCTCTGGAGGACATAGCATTGTTAAAAAGGCTCAGGAAAGAGCAGACAAAGGTGAGTGCAGAGTTTCAAGACTCCCTTCATTCTTATTATTGTATGTAAAATAACTTACAGTTGATAACCCCAAGAGAAAAAAATACAGATATTTATTTACAATAAAGAAAAGAGTACATATGGATAGATAAAATCACCGTTCCAATAGTGGACAAGCAAAGACCAAATCATTGTATTTTTATGTGTCTTTTGGCATCCTTCTGTGGCTCATGTATACTCTGTGAGCATCATTATTTCTGTCACTTGCCAGGTACTGGTTAAAACAGTCATATATCTTAGAGGCTGAAACCCATTGCAAGCTGGGCACCACATTAGACTTACTGCAAAAAACAAATTTACAGCAATTTCCATATCACACTTCTGTACTTCTCCTCCTCTGTTTAGGTTACATAAAAGATTGGAGGATCCTATGGATGCCCATATCCTGTATCTTTAGGGAGCTGTGATCCCCCCCCCTGGGTATCTTGTTTTTATTTTGGGACAAAACCAATAGATATGAATGAAATCAGCATTGCTCTTATCACTCCTCCAAAAAGCCAAATGTTCCCAATTATATATTAAATGGACTTTATATGGGATTAGGTACCATTGAAATAGTACTTTTTCTTTAGTTTAAATAGGCACCAATCTGGAAGTATTGTGATGCCAAATACTATTGCATAAGCAAGGTTTCTGTCTCTCCAGTGTTTGATATGAATAGACTTCCACCATATCCAGTTGTAGTAAAATGCCATGCAACTTTCTAATTAAACCTTTGTTATGTCTGATACCATAAACTCTTTGAAATGTGATCTAAGGTGACCATATTTTAGTATTAACACAGACAAGACAACTTTGAATGTTTATTTTATTTATGTAGACAATTTATATACTGCTTAATTACTATTGTCTCTAAGTGGTATACAAAAATCAATGGGAAAAATCAGTATAAAATCAAAATTCAGTAAATATCTGCTGGAATTTAAAAAAATCTTCAGCAGACACCAGAAGTTCAACAGGAAGGAAGTGGTATTCACTGCTAGTCCTACTCAGAGTAGAAGTTAATAGACATGACTAACTTAGGTTCGAGAGCCAGTGTGGTGTAGTGGTTAAGGTGTTGGATGACGACCTGGGAGACCAGAGTTCGAATCCCCACACAGCCATGAAGCTCACTGGGTGACCTTGGGCCAGTCACTGCCTCTCAGCCTCAGAGGAAGGCAATGGGAAACCACCTCTGAACACTGCTTACCATGAAAACCAGTTTCATAGGGTCGCCATAAGTCGGAATTGACTTGAAGGCAGTCCATTTCCATTTTTTCCAACTTAGGTTCATTAATTTCATTTGATCTACTCTGAATGGGGCTTAGTTGAATACAACCCACTGAAAGCACGGCTGCTGGTGGATACAGCCCATGCATTCACTAACATTGACTCCTCTGACAGTGGTCCCTGAGGTATCCTCCACTGAAGTTCTTTAAGGGCCTTGAACATACTCCAGTAGGATATGGGCAGCCAGTACAAGTTCTTGAGCACTGGAGTTATGTGCTGGTGATGGTCTTTCCTCATCAATCATCTAGCTGCAGCATTCTACACCAGCTGGAGCCTCCGGGCCAGGCTCAAAGGTAGCACGACATAGAGTGTATTGCAGTAAATGAGTCTTGAGGTTACCAATACATGAATGCCAGTAGCCAGACTATTCATGTCCAAGAATGGCTGTAGTTCGCACATCAGCCATAGGTGGGAAATGGTGGTCCTAGCCACTGAAGCTGCCTGACCCTCCAGCAGCAAAGATGGATTCAGGAGCATTCCCAAACTCTGAACCTGTTATTTCAGAAAGAGTGCAATCCCATCCAGAACAGGCAACAGCCCAGTATCCTGAGCCAATAACCCACAGCGCCTCCATTTTTCCAGGGTTCAAGCTCAGTTTATTGTAAGTGTTGTTGAACCGATTGGGAGCAGTGACCACAGTGCTATTAAATTAAACATACATGTAACTGGCCAATTGCCAAGAAAATCCAACACGGTCACATTTGACTTCAAAAGAGGAAACTTCACAAAAATGAGGGGATTGGTAAAAAGAAAGCTGAAAAACAAAGTCCAGAGGGTCACATCACTCAAAAATGCTTGGAAGTTGTTTAAAAACACTATATTAGAAGCTCAACTGGAGTGCATACCGCAGATCAGAAAAGGTACCGCCAGGGCCAAGAAGATGCCAGCATGGTTAACGAGCAAAGTCAAGGAAGCTCTAAGAGGCAAAAAGTCTTCCTTCAAAAAATGGAAGTCTTGTCCGAATGAAGAAAATAAAAAAGAACACAAACTCTGGCAAAAGAAATGCAAGAAGACAATAAGGGATGCTAAAAAAGAATTTGAGGAGCACATTGCTAAGAACATAAAAACCAACAACAAAAAATTCTATAAATACATTCAAAGCAGGAGACCATCTAGGGAGACGATTGGACCCTTGGATGATAAGGGAGTCAAAGGTGTACTAAAGAACGATAAGGAGATTGCAGAGAAGCTAAATGAATTCTTTGCATCTGTCTTCACAGTGGAAGATATAGGGCAGATCCCTGAACCTGAACTAACATTTGCAGGAAGGGATTCTGAGAAACTGAGACAAATAGTGGTAACGAGAGAGGAAGTTCTAAGCTTAATGGACAATATAAAAACTGACAAATCACCGGGCCCGGATGGCATCCACCCGAGAGTTCTCAAAGAACTCAAAGGTGAAATTGCTGATCTGCTAACTAAAATATGTAACTTGTCCCTTGGGTCCTCCTCCGTGCCTGAGGACTGGAAAGTGGCAAATGTAACGCCAATCTTCAAAAAGGGATCCAGAGGGGATCCCGGAAATTACAGGCCAGTTAGCTTAACTTCTGTCCCTGGAAAACTGGTAGAAAGTATTATTAAAGCTAGATTAACTAAGCACATAGAAGAACAAGCCTTGGTGAAGCAGAGCCAGCATGGCTTCTGCAAGGGAAAGTCCTGTCTCAGTAACCTATTAGAATTCTTTGAGAGTGTCAACAAGCATATAGATAGAGGTGATCCAGTGGACATAGTGTACTTAGACTTTCAAAAAGCGTTTGACAAGGTACCTCACTAAAGGCTTCTGAGGAAGCTTAGCAGTCATGGAATAAGAGGAGAGGTCCTCTTGTGGATAAGAAATTGGTTAAGAAGCAGAAAGCAGAGAGTAGGAATAAACGGACAGTTCTCCCAATGGAGGGCTGTAGAAAGTGGAGTCCCTCAAGGATCGGTATTGGGACCTGTACTTTTCAACTTGTTCATTAATGACCTAGAATTAGGAGTGAGCAGTGAAGTGGCCAAGTTTGCTGATGACACTAAATTGTTCAGGGTTGTTAAAACAAAAAGGGATTGCGAAGAGCTCCAAAAAGACCTCTCCAAACTGAGTGAATGGGCAGAAAAATGGCAAATGCAATTCAATATAAACAAGTGTAAAATTATGCATATTGGAGCAAAAAATCTTAATTTCACATATACGCTCATGGGGTCTGAACTGGCGGTGACCGACCAGGAGAGAGACCTCGGGGTTGTAGTGGACAGCACGATGAAAATGTCGACCCAGTGTGCGGCAGCTGTGAAAAAGGCAAATTCCATGCTAGCGATAATTAGGAAAGGTATTGAAAATAAAACAGCCGATATCATAATGCCATTGTATAAATCTATGGTGTGGCCGCATTTGGAATACTGTGTACAGTTCTGGTCGCCTCATCTCAAAAAGGATATTATAGAGTTGGAAAAGGTTCAGAAGAGGGCAACCAGAATGATCAAGGGGATGGAGCGACTCCCTTACGAGGAAAGGTTGCATCATTTGGGGCTTTTTAGTTTAGAGAAAAGGCGGGTCAGAGGAGACATGATAGAAGTGTATAAAATTATACATGGCATTGAGAAAGTGGATAGAGAAAAGTTCTTCTCCCTCTCTCATAATACTAGAACTCGTGGACATTCAAAGAAGCTGAATGTTGGAAGATTCAGGACAGACAAAAGGAAGTATTTCTTTACTCAGCACATAGTTAAACTATGGAATTTGCTCCCACAAGATGCAGTAATGGCCACCAGCTTGGACGGCTTTAAAAGAAGATTAGACAAATTCATGGAGGACAGGGCTATCAATGGCTACTAGCCATGATGGCTGTGCTCTGCCACCCTAGTCAGAGGCAGCATGCTTCTGAAAACCAGTTGCCGGAAGCCTCAGGAGGGGAGAGTGTTCTTGCACTCGGGTCCTGCTTGCGGGCTTCCCCCAGGCACCTGGTTGGCCACTGTGAGAACAGGATGCTGGACTAGATGGGCCACTGGCCTGATCCAGCAGGCTCTTCTTATGTTCTTATCCAGTCCATGACTGCACCCAAACAACTGTCTAGATCACACATAGCACTGCAGTAAGGGGGTCTAGCTTTGCATTGTATCAGTTTCATGATATGTATTTCTTTATTAAACTACTTAACTCTTGCCTTTTCATTTACATAGACCCTCAAAGCAGCCAATAATAAATCAGTCATAAAAAGTGTACAAATAGTGCCAAGCAGCAAAATATAAAAAGAAAATAAGGAAAATCCAGAAACAAATCAACATAAGACAACCAGTTAGACACCCCAAAGCATGTGGAAACAAGCATCTTGATCTGATGTTTGAAATCAGGGAGGAGGGAACCAATATTCTAGGGCAAAGTATTCCGCAAAGTGGGTGCCACCACGGAGAAATCTCTGTCCTACATTCCCACCTGTCATACCATATCCAACAGTGGCATACAAAGCAGGGCTCCCAGTGAAAATCTAAGCACTGAGTAGGTTCACAGAGGAAGAGGAGGCCATAAAGATATCCAGGTCTCAAGCCATTTATTTGGGTAATTTATTTGTTTAATGCATGTATATTCCACTTCGTATTCCAAAGAAATCTCTGAGCAGTTTACAGTATCCTAAAAATATCACGAGAGTCAGTATACTGTAGTGGTTAAGGTGTTGGACTATGACCTGGGAGACCAGGGTTCAAATCCCCACATAGCCATGAAATTCACTGGGTGACTTTGGGCCAGTCGCTGCCTCTCAGCCTCATGAAAACCCTATTCATAGGGTTGCCCTAAGTCGGAATCGACTTAATTTTTTAAAATATCACAGATAAAAACCAAATACAAAAATACAATAAAAATTCCAGATTTGAGAAAAGCACAGAACAATTAGGTAACTACTAACAGGTCCAAAAAAACAGCAGACACCCAGCCTCACCCTTCCTGTATTCATAGGTAGCAATGGCCCACACATTTCTGCTGCTATCTTTCCAATGTAAGCTCCCACTAATACCCATGAAAACAAAAACAGCAGAAGGGGTGTTGCCCTCCCCCTTGGTGTATCTCAAAAAGGTAACCTGCAGTGGCACTGGTTAGAAGTTCATGGGCTCGGAGTGTTCCCAACAAGCCCCAGATGTCTGCAGTCATCTCCTCCAAGTTCTGTTCAGGTGGTAGGGCTGTAATCAGCCAGCTGGGAACCACGCCTCTCCTCTCTCTGCATTCTCCCCATACCCTCCCCAAATCTGCTCCAAAGGGTTGGGGGAACCTCCAGAACAGATTCAGGGGACACACAGGAAGAAGAGAGGGAGGGGAAGTTTTCTTTTGTATCCAGAAGTCCTTGTGCTAATGGAACTACTTCACTAGATTCTGCCCAAAATTCCTAAAATGCTCATCCGACAACCTAAGGACAAGTCCTACCCTGCTCCACTAAAGGATGAGCACCACAGAAGAGGCTAATTTAACTACCAAAGGCCTGGGTAAATAAAAATATATTAACCTGGCACTTAAAAACTGACAGTGATGGTGCCAGATGTGTTTCTCTGTGGAGACCATTCCATGTACAGGGAGCCAACACTGTGAAGGTACATTCTCATTTACTTAGTGCTGAAGGTGCCACATTTTACACCAGTTCAGGCTTACAAATACTATTGAAATGCAGCTGCATATTGACATTTAATCTGGATGTGACCAAGGAATTTGGCCAGATTTCCTTTTTCTAGAAACAAGCACAGTTGAGACGCCAACTTGAAAAGCCCTCCTGGTCACATCTGCCACCTGAGCATCCAGGAGCAACACGGGAGGAGACCCAGCTGTGGACTTGATTCTTCAGGAGGAGTGCAATCCAGCTGGCTAACCCATTGACTGACTAGCCAGGAAGAAAAAAGGTTCAGCAAGCAGGTGGTATCCTTACTTCAAATCCTCAACCTGTACAAACTGAAAACTATCCATACAAAAAGGACAAGAGGATATTCGTGTTACATTCAGGACCAGTTTTGCAGTTAATGTATAGTCTAAGTTGGAATG